>NC_091435.1:174364544-175564544 GCF_964237555.1 Oryctolagus cuniculus | reverse complement strand
AACCAGCACCGATATAGGATGCCAGCACCACAGGCAGAGGATTAACCTACTGAACCACAGTGCCGGTCCCTCACCACATTCTTACCACTGCCCCTCCTTTCCTCTTCCGAAAAACCTGGGCTGTGAGCGGTGCAAACCAAACTATTCACTACTCCTCTCATTCTGGGAGGACCTGGGTTCCTGGCTCCCTGTCACCTCCATCATGCATGTGGCTACAACTCCTGGTGGATTCACAATCCACACAAAGGCTTCCAATTCTGTCTTCTCAGTCGTCATCAAGTTCTCGGGCCCCTGCACCCATGTGGGAGGAGCCAAGAGCTTCTTTTGGGTTTCCACGCGGGTGCAGGGGCCCAAGGACTTGGGCCATCTTCCACTGCTTTCCCAGGCCACAGCAGAGAGCTGGATTGGAAGTGCAGCAGCCGAGTCTCGAACTGCTGCCCTTATGGGATGCCGGTGCTTCAGGCCAGGGTACTAACCTGCTGTGCCAAAGTGCCGGCCCCATACACATCTACCACATCAAAATTTTTTAAAGAGTATCATGATGCTGGAAGGGAAAACATCCACAACAGAGAAAGAAAAACTGAGTTAAGAAATGACTAAGCACTCATGTTATCTGCAGAGGTAGTAAGTGACCTTTTCTCATAGAAAATACATTCTCTAACTCTCCCTCCAGTGCTGCCACCATGCAGGGGCTTCAGTGTCCATGCCAACAGATTTAAACTGCGGATCTGTAGAACACCTAATGAACTGCCAGTGAATGAAATTGCTAGTTCCTTTTAAAAATAAGAGCCAAAAATGGTAGCAACACTCAGCAAAGTAGTACTAGAAGTACACAATTTGTGCCAAAATAGTTCCTTTTGTGTGAAGTATTGATTTTCCTGTAAGATTCAGATAAACACTCAAAGTGATAAATTTGAATATACATGCCACTCCAAAACCTCCCCTTAGCAGGGACTTACCTATTGCACACCACACCGCCTACACACCTACTTGATAGCACACTGCCCTGGAACCGCCCTGGATTCTGAATGCCTAGGGAACAAGGGCACTCCTCTGCATTCACATCACCTGGGGACACAGTATACATCAGTACAGTTGAGCTTCACTAAACCTCTATAAAACCAGTGTCCAGTTCTCCCCCCTCATTTAATGCTGTGCTTTATCTAGATTATGCTGCAACCACTCAATCAGTAGGCATGTTTAAACTTTTTTTTTCCGAGTTTTTTTTTTTTTTTTTCTTTGAGAGGCAGAAACTGACAGAGTGAGCTCCCACCCCATGGTTTTCTCCCCAGATGCCTGCAGCAGGGGCAAAATCGGGCAGGGCCGAAGCCAGGAGCAGGGGACTCAATCCAGGTCTCCCACGTGAGTGGTGGTATAGCTGGTAAAGCCACAGCCTGTGATGCCAACATCCCATATTGGTGCCAGTTCGTGTCCAAGCTGCTCCACTTCCTACCCAGCTCCCCACTAATGTCCTGGGAAAAGCAGTAGCAGCTGGCCCAAGTGCTTGGGTCACTCACATGGAGACCCAGATGAACTTCCTGGCTCCTGGCCTCAGCCATGGCTATGATAGCCATCTGGGGAGTGAACCAGCAGATGGAAGATCTCTCTCTCTCCCTCTTTCCCTCTCTCCCTCTCCTCTTTCAAATAAATAAATAAATCTTTAAAACAAAAGCAGAAGGACACACAAAGATTATTTGCAAATACAATGTCATTTTATATAGGGGATCTGAGCATCTTTGAGTTTGCGTATACACAGACGGCAAGTGGGGTCGGTAGAACCAATCTCCCAAAGACACTAAGGGACAATTGTAGATGGCTTTTCATTATCAAAATGTAAGCAGTAAGAGGTTTTGTCTGAGTCCGTCCAGGCTGCTATTACAAAGTACCACAGACGGGATGGCTGACAAACAACAGAATTTTATTTCTCACAGTTCTAGAGGCTGAAGTCCAAGATCAGAGTGGCAGCATGACTGGGTTCTGGTGAGGGTCCTCTTCCAGGTGCAGACAGCTGCCTGCTCACTCTAACTTCACGTGGTAAAAAGACCGTGAGCCAGCTCTCTGGCCTCTGATTACAACAGCTCTAATGCCATCCACGGGGGCACCACCCCGTCACCAAATCACCTCCCCAAGGCCCCACTTCCCAATGCCATCTCATTGGGGGTTAGGATTTCAACCTGTGAACTGGTTGGGAGAAGCGGCTCAAACAATTCATAACAATTATCAAAACAGTCGTCTTTGTATTTGTGGAATTCTGTATTTAAAGGAGGATTACGCTCGTGATTATAAAGTAAACTGAAAGTATGTTATCACAAAACTTAAAAATAAGGAAGGAAGGAGGAGGGAGGGTGGGAAGTTACCATTATGTTCTTAAAACTATATAAATGAAATACATGAAACCAGTTCTCTTTACATAAATAAATGCATATTTTTTAAAATGTAAGTTACTCATGGGATAGTTAACATAATGTGCCCTCAGGAGATTTAAGAAGACCAAAGTACTCCAGCACTTTGCTGTGTTTTCACAGCATTCCCCTGAAACTCAAAGGAATGATGCCAGGGCAGGGTAGAAACCTGGGTTACAGGCTCTGCTGGGATACACATGAGCTGGCCCCGGAGCAGGGGCCTACACACATCCTCATGAACTTTCCTCAGGCAGCTCACGATCACCAACTTCTGTGGCTCTTAGTACTTAAAGTTCTCACCAGAGTCTTAATCATTTTCCCAAAGTCTACCCTCGCCGTTGGATGCTAAGTTCCCTGCCTTTCTTCACCTCAGATCCCCATCCTCCTTTACATATGGAGGATGGAACTAAATTAACAATCAAAAAATGAGGTGGCACACCAGAATACCTCTAGGGTGAGTTTAGATGCTAATGTAGTAAGAGCATTTTTCCCTCTTGAATTCTATAAATGCTTGGATCTAATTAAAACGGTCGTGGATCACCTACTTTCAATAGGGCTTTATGCTTGGTGTACAGAGAGAAAAAGAGGCATCCAAAGGCACATGAGGACTGGGTGTTGTCCTTGCCCCTGAAAGAAACACATCTAGCAGGGGGTGGGAGTCGGGGGAGGTGGTGTGCTGGTGGTAAAATGCATTAAACAACTAGGGCAAAGTAATAGTATCTGGGAACTTCTCTATGTCCCTCCCACAGTGCTGGCAACAGAGAACATAAAAGAAGCATGTGGCCTGAGCCATGCCTACAGAAGTCTCACTGCCTAACTGTGGACTTCAATTATGTAACTGAGGGAAAACCACCCCAACAAATAACAGAGTTCCCCAGCCAAGATGCTAAAGCTAGGCAACCTTTGAGGCCTGGAGTAGAACTCTTGAGACTGGCCTTTGCCCTTGGCCCCTCTTGGTCTCCTCTTTGTAAGCGTCCCACCCCTTAGTAGTACAACTTAGTATCTAGGCACAACCTAGCAGCCAAAGAACTAATTCAGCAGCCTGCCTCAGAGCCAAACAAGAAACAGGAGGGGAACCCAAGACAAGCACATCCTACTTAGCCCAAGACCAGAAGAGGAGCAAGAGACAAGATCTCCAGTTTTCTTGGGAGGAAACCCTTAGCAGCGCTGCCAGTCCTTCTCAGGTGACCAACACCAGCTGTTTACTAAATTCTGAGAGAATGGGGGGAGCTTTCAGGAGCAGGAGAAATGCTCTGACAGGTCAACAAAGCAGAAAATGGCAAGAGATGGGGGTGACACTTTAAAATGAAGGTAGAATGAGATATTGAACATTGTGCAACTCAGCAAAGTAGGCAGACTTTTTTTTATTTTTTTTAAGGATTTATTTAAATAAATAAATTTGAAAGGCAGAGTTATAGAGAGGCAGAGGCAGAGAGAGAGGCGAGAGAGAAAGTCTTCCATTCCCTGGTTCACTCCCCAGATGGCCACAATGGCCAGGGCTGCACCAATCCGAAGCCAGGAGCCAGGTGCTTCTTCTGGGTCTCCCATGTGGGTGCAGGAGTCCAAGGACTTGGGCCATCTTCCACTGCTTTCCCAGGCCATAGCAGAGAGCTGGATCAGAAGAGGAACAGCCGGGACTCAAACCAGTGCCCATAAGGGATGCCGGCACTACAGGTGGCAGCATTACCAGCTATGCCACAGCACCGGCCCCAGACTTTTTTTTAAAAAAGGATTTATATATTTATTTGAAAGTCAGAGTTACAGCGAAAGAGGGAGAAACGAGAGAGAGAAGATATCAATCTTCCATCCACTTGTTCAGTCCCCAAATGGCTATAACAAGGGCTAGACCAGGCCGAAGCCAGGAGTGTCATCTGGGTCTCCCACATGGGTGAGGGGCCCAAGCACATCTGAGCTACTATATATCTTTCCGTCCACTTACTTTTCTTCTCTTGGTGCTCAAATTTTAAAAAATTCAAAACCCATAGTTCTGAAAAGTTGAAAATCGATCACTCACTTTCTCAGAGGCTGCTGTTCACGCCTCTTCATCTCTGAAAGTTCATGGTGATGAAGGATACATGGCAGCAGTCAAGGCCTCCCTTTCAGAAGGGGAAACAAGGAACTAGCGAACCTGGTCTTCTAGCCTATTAGTGTACTGCGTCCATCTCCCTTGGTTCTATGCTCAAATACCTGCATGCAGGCAACTCCTCCTCAGTGTTCATGTAGTGAAGCCCCACTTGTCCACCTGTAAAATCTTTTCCTTCAGTTACACTGAAAAATCTTTCCGATTAAGACCCAAAATTAAAAATCTACCTTAATTCTTATCCAAAGAGGAAAATGAAAATGTATTGTGATAAATCTTTTCACTTCATCAATAGTCCCATAGCCTTTTACATATTTCCTCAAGAAACAGACAAAAACCACAACATCAAACAACCAGTAAATACTTAATTAGCAATAAACAACAGCCAAAGAAGGCAGAACAGCCATACTCTTATACTCTAATAAACTGATAAGCACAAAGAGCCAGGGTCAAGGCTGGTGCTGTCACACGGCATGATAAGCTGCCACCTGCATCGCTGGCATCCTATACAGGGGCCAGTCCAAGTCCCAGCTGCTCCACTGCCAATCTAGCTCCCTGTTAACGCCCTGGAGAGCAGCAGACTGTGGCCTAGTTCCCTGAGCCCCTGCACCCACATGGGAGTCCCCAAAGATGCTCCTGACCTGGCTTCGGCTTGGCCCAGCCCTGGCCTTTGTGGCCATTTGGGGAATGAACTGGCGGATGGAAGACCTCTCTCTCTGTCTCTATCTCACTCTCTAACTCTGCCTTCCAAAATAAACAAATCTTTAAAAGAGAGACAAAGTTAATTCAGTGAGAACCACACATATATATACAAAATTATCAGTACATATTACTAAATAAAGATAACAAACCAGGGGCCAGTATTGTGGCATGATAGGTAAAGCCAGCAGCTGTGATGCCTACATCCCATATGGGCACTGGTTCAAGACCCAGCTGCTCCACTTCCAGTCCAGCACCCTGTTAATGTAACTGGGAAAGCAGCAGAGGATGGCCCAAGTGCTTGGGCCCCTGTACACACATGGGAGACTTGTAAGAAGCTCCTGGCTCCTGGCTTCAGACCAGACCAGCCCTAGCAATTGCAAGCATATTGGGAGTGGACCAGTGGATGGAACATTCTCTCTCTCTCTCTCTCTCTCTGTCTGTCGCTCCCCGTCTTCGTGGAGGAACGACACTGAACCCCGCCCAGGCTTCACATCCGAGTCACGGCACCATTATGTCGCTCCCCCTCTTCGCGGAGGAACGACACAGGACCCTGCGCTGTTCTTTCTGTCTGCTCGGCCCTCCCCGGGTTTGCTGCTGGTTCTTCCCGGGTTGGCTACTATCCCTTCCACCTCCGTGGAAGGGCAGTTCCCCCTGCCACATTCCCCACTTCCGCAGGGGAGCGGCACACCACCGGCCGGCTCTCTGGGGGGCTGCACAGGTGTTCCTTCAGCTAGATGTTCCCCTTAGATGTTCCCGGTGCATGCCGTCTCTCTCCTCCTTTATAGTCCTCCTCTGCCAATCCCAACTCGGCTGCCCACACGCCGAGTACGCTGCTCTCCTCCAATCAGGAGCAAGTCCTACAGTTTATTGGTTGAACTGGAGGCAGCTGTGCAGAAGCTGTTTACTTCTCTCCCAGCGCCATATTGTGGGAGAGCAGATGCATAGAATAAGTCTTAATTCCAGTAACTCAGTCTAGTCCGGATTGCTCCCCACATCTGTCTCTCTCTCTAATTCTGCCTTTCAAATAAATAATCTTTAAAAAAAAAAAAAAAACAGAAAAATTACAAGCACTTAAGTTATTCTTACGTTAAGGAGATAAAAATTAAAAGCTTCATTTTGTTAGAAGAGAACAAAGAAAACAGAGTAAAGGGAAGAATGAGAAGGAAGCGGGAGAGGTAAGTTTTGAGAAACGGAGTACATGCTTGAGCGAGAGGCTGCAGACGATGTTTGAAGCAGAAACACGGATCTGCTCTCAGCTCCACAGTCAGAGAGCAGAACGGCCAGGGGAGGGTCACCATTGCTGGACAACACTGGCAGGTCCACTTCTGCTAGGACAACGTGACGGAGAATCCATGCAGGACAGTCTCCTTAACTAAACTCCAATGGCTTGCCCAAGTAACCCTGCTCATGTCACGTCGCATTTTGTTAAGGACATTTAGACTAAAAAGCCTGTTGGGGGTGGGAAGAGGAGACAGATGTGGTCCCCCGGTTAGTTAAGATCCTGGTTAGGATGCCTATATTCCACATGGGATTGCCTGGGTTCAAGTCCTAGCTCCACTCCTGACTCCAGGTTCCTGTTAATACACACCTTGGGAGGCAGCAATGATAACTCAAGTAACTAGGTTCCTGCCACCCACATGAGAAACCTGACCTGGGTTCCTGGCTCCTAGCTTTGGCCCTAGCTGGGGCCTTCACAGTCTTTGGGAAAGTGAACCAGCAAATGGGAGCTCTCTCTGGCTCTCAAATCAACAACATTTTTAAAGCCCTTTTGGCTACTCCTTGGAAAACTTTGTTTTATTTATTTTTATTTATTTATTTATTTATTTATTTATTTTTGACAGGCAGAGTGGACAGTGAGAGAGACAGACAGAGAGAAAGGTCTTCCTTTGCCGTTGGTTCACCCTTCAATGGCCGGCGCACCGCGCTGATCTGATGGCAGGAGCCAGGTACTTATCCTGGTCTCCCATGGGGTGCAGAGCCCAAGCACTTGGGCCATCCTCCACTGCACTCCCTGGCCACAGCAGAGAGCTGGCCTGTAAGAGAAGCAATCGGGACAGAATCCGGTGCCCCGACCGGGACTAGAACCCGGTGTGCCAGCACCGCAAGGTGGAGGATTAGCCTAGTGAGCCACGGCGCCAGCCGGAAAACTTTGTTTTAAAGAGGTATTTCCTTGCGATGACAAGTATGATTATAGCATTTCGTCCTCATGATAAATCTTACCTTATATGACAGGAAAACAAAGCTGAGAAAATGAATCGGTAGCAGAGTGCCCATGGAATTGCTGTTAACTT
Organism: Oryctolagus cuniculus; assembly: GCF_964237555.1. NCBI lineage: Eukaryota > Metazoa > Chordata > Mammalia > Lagomorpha > Leporidae > Oryctolagus > Oryctolagus cuniculus. Next base: position 175,557,069 of record NC_091435.1, on the reverse strand, counting down.
CCGATGTGTGCAGATTCACCAGGACACCACGAAGGTCCATGAACATGATTTTCTTTAACTCTATTTTTCATTTTTATTACTATAAAGAGACAAGATTTCATGTGTTTCATAGGTACAAGTCTGAAAAGATAATCATACTTCCCTGCCTCCCTCAATCTTCCTCCTTCATTTCTTTTTTAATTTTTACAAGAACATAATTTCAATACACATTACATGAGCATATTTTTCACATTCACAAATAGAGGCAGGAAAATATCTCTGGGTACTCACTAGTAGAGTTAGGGTACTTGGGTCTTATCAAAGAAAGGTGTGGTTAGAGAAGTCATGAAAATGGCAGGCAGAGGATGGCCAGTCAACAACCTGGAACGTACAGGCTCTGAAATTCCAATGCTCAATAGCTTCACCAGCAAGCAGACATGTAGAGGGCTATGCCAAACATGCACAAGGAGGGAACACAGACATCTGATAAAGCAAGTGTTAGGACTTGTAGCCTAAAACTAAGAAAAATTAAGCCTGAGAGAAATGAACCATTTTGCCCAAAATCATATTTCTACAAACTGACAGAAGCAAGAGGGATATGCTGATCTGTAGGTCAATCAATGCTACAAATAGTCAATAAAAAGGAAAAAGGGCATTCTATGCTGGGAAGACCAAATGGGACCAAGGACCAGTGCGGGTAAAGGAGAAGTTTGTTAATAGAAAGGATAAAACGAAATTCAGAAAGGAAAGATGGAGCCAACCTATGCAGCCCGCCTGCCTTTCACACTCAATGGCACCTTGTCCTGCAGTCAGCTGGGAGCCCCATAATTCTGAAAATAAGACGTAAGAAGGCCGAGACTAGTGGGCCTACACAAAGTAACAGGATTAGTGGACGGAAAAGACGAGAGGCCATGTGCAAAACACCAGAAAGAACAAAAACTTAAAGTAACTGGACTAATATGCAGTGTTGGTATCACCAAGAAAAAACAATGTTTTCTAAGCCAAAGGTTTCTAAATAACATATCATTTAAAGCTTGGCAAACATTGTACAAATGCCAACAACTAAAATGTTCAAAACTAATCTGTTATATTCTTTTCAGTGGAAAGGGGGACAGATTTTGATAGGTAGTTAGAAACACTTCCCCATCTGCCTTTTTCCTTATCCAGGGTGAGCCCTCCAAGCAGGTGTGCTGCTACGGATGGAACACAATGGAGGGCATTATATAAGTCACGGCTCCCCTTCCTGGAAAGATGAAGGCCAGGTGCAATGGCGGGCTTGAAGGAAAGGACCGAGAAGGAAGGCGCCATCCTGTGACTCACAGGAAGGACAGGACTCACTCCACCCAGGGCTTCAGGCCCAGGCCCTCACGACTGCACCCAGAGCCCCTGTTCTACCTCCACCACTCCAGGCCTACGTATCCCCCAGCTTCCTCACAGAGAGTAGCCAGTGTCAAGACAGGCTTCACGGTTGCAGAGATCTGAGCTCTCAGAATCTCACCCTGGACAGAACAGATGTTTTCACCACTGCTATAGGATCTTCACTGACGGGACACACACTAATTCCTGATTCTACGAGAATTTTGACTTTTGTAATAAAAAAATCTACATATGCTCAAATTTGAGTTACTTTATCTTTAGTTTACACTGTATGATTAGCGTTCTTGAATTTAAAATGGAAGATCTTAATCTTCCAGCAACATATGGTTAACTATATACAATTTTCCTGTTCAGAAGTAACATGAATATATGTTAAAATTAACTGGATGTAATTCTGCATTTTCCCTCCTCAGTTTTAAAAACCTTCAGTAGAGAGAACAGGGATCTTGTGACTCAGAAGAGAAACTGGAGTAAATGATTCCTCTCTATTCATCTCAGCAATCAACAGCTAGGAGACAAAGCTGACCTTCCCCAACCCTCAGTAACAAACCACAGCCAGCCCAACCAGCAGTTGACAAAGCCCTGCTGAACTCCTAACACAAACTGCACCCCTCTAAGAAAATACTGATCCTCTGTATGTGGTGCCACCTTCATCCAGCTGCTGGAGGAGCAGTGTTAGAGCTGTACATGAACTCAGTGAAATGATGGGCTGTCTGTGCTGCCAAGGATCACCCCACTCACAGCTGCGCAGGTCCAAATGGAGCTGGGACCATCATTCTTACCCTGTCATAAAAGCATAAATAAAGATGGAGTCTTCCAAAATATCAGAATGCATTCCCTTGTAAAGTCACACTCAAGTCACTGGTAAAAATGAGACTAGCATTCCAAGATAGGGGGTTTTATGGGACGTGAACAAAATACACAATAAAAAATTTTTAAGTCAATTTTGTAAGGCAGTAATCCCCAAAATAGCAACATTTATACAGATTTAAAGTAGTAAGCCAAGTTATTTTCCTTTATCAGAACCAAAACCTTACAAACCCAGCTGTTGAACACCACTTGTCAAAGATGTCAAAATGTCTTTCAACATTCAGACAGTCACCTAGCCATTATTCCTGGGATGCATGGGGTGGCTGAAAGAATCACATTTGACAGATGAAAAAAAAAAAAAAAAAAGATTATCTGTGTGGAAAACACAGCTTTCTACTCCAAATCATCTAACCCAGCAATTTCCTACCCTTCTGCACTCGGATACAGCCAAACTTCAATAAAAGAACAGACTCCTACTTTTTGACAATTGGTACAAAATATGCAGACTTTATGAATAATCTTCCAATTTTTTATCATACACATAACCCAAAAATGCTGTTTATATGGATTTCAGAGGTTAAGAATTCAGGGTCCTTGGACTACAGCAAGGTCCTGTGTTCCATCGATCCACTCACAATCTCTCCCTCTAGGGAAACTGACAAGACCACAGCCCTCTTTGAAACAAGCAGCCCTAGGTCACAGCGTGTAGAAAAGGAGAGAGCACCAGCACCTCTAAGGCTACCTGGTTGAAGAGCTCCGATCAGCAAGGATGATGGTTACTACAGAGCCAATCATGCCTTTTCTCTTCTTTTGGAGTGTGGTCTATACACAGATCACCAGTAGACACAACAAGGAGAAGCAAGAACACACAGATCCAAGGGTAGAAGCCAAAATGGGAATGCTGAGCAATGTGAGGGGTGAGAATTAAACCTGCACTGACCAAGCACTGTCACCACAGGACACCCCTGCAGCTGCAACAGCGCAGGAAGTCTTCCCGCTCGCAGGGCACGCCCTGCATCCGAAGGGTCTGGCCAGACTACTCTCATCCTAAAAGGCCTCTGGAGTTCTTCACAGACCTACCACATGACTGACATTCTGTTTCCTTTGTTTTCTTGTTCACTCTTACTTAAACCTTCAATTTTATAATATACCTTGAGTTTCCACTCTTGCAATCAAAATAGTTTACATACACTCAACTCAAGATGTCTGTGTGGCTGGCACTGTGGATTAGCAGGTAAAGCAGCCATCTGTGACACCAGTATCCCCATATGGGCACCAGTTTGAGTCCCATCTGCTTGGCTTCCAAACCAGCTCCTTCCTAATGCGCTTGGGAAAGCAGCAGGGGATGGCCCAAGTGCTTGGGCCTCTGTACCCACACAGGAAACCAAGAGGGAGCTACTAGCTCCTGGCTTTGGCCTGACTCAGCCCTGGCCATTGTGGCCATTTGGGGAGTGTGTCAGCAGATGGAAGACCTCTGTCTCTCCTTCCTCTAACTCTGCCTTTCAAATAAATAATCAAAAAAAAAAAAAAAAAAAAACTTTTTAAAAAACATGTCTGGGTGCCGGTGCTGTGGCATAGTGGGTAGGTAAAGCCGCCGCCTGCAGTGCCGGCATCCCATAAGGGTGCCAGTTCGTGTCCCAGCTGTTCCACTTCTGATCCAGCTCTCTGCAGAGACCTGGGATAGCAGTAGAAGATGGCCCAAGCCGTTGGGCCCCTGCACCCACGTGGGAGACATGGAAGAAACTCTTGGCTCCTGGCTTCAGATCAGTGTAGCTCTGGCCATTGCAGCCAACTAAGGAGGGAACCAGTGGATGAAAGATCTCCCTCTCCCTCTCCCTCCCTCCCTCTCCCTCTCCCTCTCCCTCTCCCTCTCCCTCTCCCTCTCCCTCTCCCTCTCTGCTTCTCCTTCTCTCTGTGTAACTTACACTTTAAAATAAATAAATAAATAAATAAATACACCTAAAAGTGCTTTGTAACTAAACAATCTAGTTATCCAACTTTTCTTTCTCTATGTTTGTAAATTTAGGGGCTACTTTGCCAATATTTACAAACATAAAGAAAGAAAAGTTGGCAAAGCCTACTTCCTTTGAATCAAGTTTAAACAAATCTTGTTGCATTATTTTCTCTCAGATTACTGCTACAAGTAGACCACAATCTACTTTCAAGCAGATGTAGAAATATTAGCCACAGTGGATCAGGAATCTTGACAATCTTAGTAATCTCTCTACTCTCTGTGGCAGATAGACCCTGTAACTTCTAGAGTGACAGCAAGCCACTGAGTACAAGTCTTAAAGTAGCAGAACCTGGGGCCAGTGCTGTGGTGCAGCGGGGTTAACGCCCTGGCCTGAAGTGCCGGCATTCCCATATGGGAGCTGGTTCGAGACCCGGCTGCTCCTCTTCCTATCCAGCTCTCTGTTGTGGCCTGGGAAAGCAGAAGATGGCCCAAGTGCTTGAGTCCCTGCATCCACGTGAGAGACCCAGAAGATGCTCCTGGCTTCTGGCTTCGGATCGGCGCAGTTCTGGCCCTCATGGCCAATTGGCACCTCTTTCAGTAACTCTTTCAAATAAATAAATAAGCCTTAAAAAAAAAAAGTAGCAGAACCTGACTTTTCTGGTCCCAGTAAGATAATATTGGCTCCCAACATCCCATAGTGAACAGGAAAGTTCAACATAACAAGGAATCATTCTACCAATATGCTCATAGCATCTCTTTTGTGAAAATCAGGATATTCAACATTCAAGACAACAAAAGTGGGTAAGAAAGGCAAACTGAAGAAGGCACACAGAAAACATACAGCTAACATCACACTTAACAGTGAGAAACTAGAAGCTTTTCCACTAAGATCAAGAACAGCGCAAGAATGTTCCCTCACCACTGCTCTTCAATGTTGTACCAGAGGTCCTAGCCATTGCAAGGAAAGAAAAGGTACACAGATCAGAAAGTAAAAAATAAAATAATCTGAAAAAACTGTCATAAAAACTCTTGTAACTAATAAGATATTATAATAAAATTGCAGGATACAAGACTAATATACACAGAAAAATCAATAGCCTTTGTGGACCAGTGCTGTAGTGTAGTAGGTTAAGCTTCCGCCTATGGCGCCAGCATCCTATGTGGGCACCAGTTCAAGTCCTGGCTGCTCCACTTCTGATCCAACTCCCTACTAACAGCCTGGGAAAGCAGTGGAAGATGGCCTAAGTGCTTGGGTCCCAGCACCCATGTGGGAGACCCAGAAGACACACTTGGCTCCTGGCTTCAGATCAGCCCAGATCTGGCAGCTGTGGCCATTTGGAGAATGAACCAGTGGATGGAAGATCTCTGTGTCTCTCCAACTCTGTCTGTAACTCTGTCTCACAAATGAATAAATAAATAAATAGCCTTGTACACAAAAAAAGTCCATGAAAGGACTTCAAAGATGATCCCATTCACAATCGCTATAAAAATGTAAATACCTTCGGAAAATTTAACCAAGTATGTGAAAGACCTCTACACTGAAAACTAAAAAACATTAAGGAAAGAAATAGACACAAAAAATGAAAAAATCTCCCCTAATCACAGATTGGAAGAACTAATATCATCAAAATAGCCAAAACAATTTATAGATTGAATGAGATCCCAAAGAAAATAAAGATATTCTCAGATCTGGAATAAATGACCCTAAAATTCATATGGAATCACAAAATACTCTTAATAGCTAAAGCATTAAAATAAAACTGGAGGCACCACAATACCAGATTTCAAGGCATGTTAGAGGGAAGTTATTAAAAAAAAAAAAAAAAAGAAAAAAAAAGAAAAAAAAAACTGGTACTGGCAGAAGAATAGACATGTGGACCAATGAAACAGAATAGAAAATGCAGAAATCAACCCATGCACATACAAACAACTAACCTTTCACAAATGAGCCAAAATCACTCCCTGGAAAAAGAACAGTCTCTTCAACAAACCGTGCTGGGCAAATTGGATCTCTAACACTCAGAAGTGTGAAATAAGACCCATGCCTTACAACCAATACAAAAATCAACTCACGGTGGATCAGGAATCTAAACCTAAGATCTGAAACCATCAAATTACTGGAGGAATCATTGCAAGACACTGACAAAGACAGAGACTTCCTGGATAAGACCCCAGAATCACAGGCAATTAAGGTAAAAAGAGACAAGTAGGGGTTATACCAAGCTAAGCAGTTTCTGCACAGGAAAGGAAACACTAAACAAAATAAAGAGGCAACTGACAGAATGGGAGGAAATATCTGCAAATTATACACCTATTAAAGGATTAATGTTCACGGTATATAAGGAGCTCATGAAACTCAACAACAAAACAAGCAATCCAGTTAAGAAATGGACTAAGTATATGAACAGGCATTTTTCAAAGCATGAATACAAATGGCCAACAGACACATGAAAAGATGTTCAGGATCACTAGCTATAAGGGAAACGCACCTAAAAACCACAATGAGTGGAGAGAGAAGGGTGGAGTGAAGCGGAATGGGCCACAGCATGCGTGAGAAAGACAGCTGAGGTCATTTGCACAAGGAACAACATTGACATGCCATGCTGCGCTGTTTTTACATTTTTGCAAGTTCTCGCCCTGGTGCTGGGTTCCATGAGAGCTGACACACTTTGTTCACATCTAGACCACGTTTGTAGTCTGAGTTGTCAGGAGAGGGGCTACGGGGTGATGGTTTGGATTAACTTTTACTCTTAGTGCAGCTGGGTCTAAGCAAATGTTTTGAAGCTCATCAGAAATTCAGTGTACTTCTAAAAGTGTAGGGTTAGGGTTAGGAAAACCAGTACAGGTGTAGGAAGGCAGGAAGGAGACCCACACAGCTGGCACTGGGAGGTGGTCTGGTGGCTGACTGTGCCCAGAGCAAGGGCAGGTCTAAGCTGTAACTGGTGGCTGGTTACTCTGTACCTATGTATGTGTTCATTGGGATGACTGTCCCATATTTTGTACATAAGAATAAGAATTTCTATGAATTACCATAACTAAAAGTAAATATTCTAAATGAAGTCCCACTTCTAAGTCACGTGGCTTCTGTCTGGGGAACCTGCCCTGGAGAAGATGGCTTACAACGGAGCCAGGAGGCCGTGGGGCCATGGGGAAGGCCAGCTGGAAGTGTCCCCTATGGGTCCTGGGGCCTCTGACCCTCGGCACAGGGTTTTCTTCTTTCATTGATGGCAGTAGAAAATACCTCATTTTACATAACATACTACTTTGTCTTCTTTCTTTAAAGATACCTTTCATTCAAGACTCTCTCATGAGGTATCTGGCTAGGAGCTAGGGAGGCTAAAATTCTCGGGCCCTGGCTCTTCAGTGCAGTGAACTGTATGACCTCTCACTGCTTCAGTTTCCCTGTGCTGTCAAGCAGGAGCAAAACCTACCTCACAGGGCTGTCGTGGGGATTCACTAGAGATGATCTGTAAAGCATTTAAGGTTCTCGAAGAAGGCGCTATATAAATACAAAATAATATCTATTAAAGCTGGTTTACCTGTGGATAACAAAAAAACCACAATGAGGTTTCACCTTACCCCAGTTATAACGGTACCATCTAAAAATCAAAAAAAGACAAATGATAATGAGGATGCGTGAGAAAATGTACCTTAACACGCTGATGGTGGGAGAGGAGAGCAGTGCAAGCATTATGGAAGAGAGGATGGAGGTACCTCAGAAATCTGAAAACAGACCTACCGTACAACCCAGCCATCCCACGCCTGGGAATTTACCAGAGGGAAATGAAATCAGCACAGGATAGAGTTATCTGTACCCATGTCTATTTCAGCTCAACTCATAAGAGCTAAGATATGGAATCAACCCAGATGTCCATCAACTGAAGAAAGGTTAAAGAAACTGTGAAACAGAGACACGATGGACTACTACTCAGCCATAAAAAAGAATGAAATCCTGTTTTTTGCAGTAAAATGTATGCAACTAGAGATGATCATGCTTAGTGAAATAAGCCAGTCCTCAAAAGACAAATATCATGTTTATGTTTTCCCTGATTTGTAGTAACTCAGATACAATAGAGTACCAAAAAAATGTAATGGATATGAGCAAAATTGACATTTTGAGATTTGATTATTGTTTATAGCTCTTGTCTATATGCTTGAAGAACAACAGTTTTTCTAATTACTACCTGTCAAATTCTTCATTCAGTGGAGGGTTAAGCTGATTATAAAGTAAGTTGAAAGCATATCATTGTAAGAATTAAAATCAAAAAGGAAGGCAGAGGTAGGGAGGGTTGGGTGGAAGTATCATTATGCTGTTAAAACTGTATATACAAGGGCTAGCGCTGTGTGGTGTAGCAGGTAAAGCCACCACCTGCAGTGCCAGAATCTCATATGGGCCGCTGCACTTCCGATCCAGCATTCTGCTATGGCCTGGGAAAGCAGTAGATGATGGCCCAAGTCCTTGGGCCCCTTCATCCATGTGGGAGACCCAGAAGAAGCTCCTGGTTCCTGGCTTCGGGTCAGTGCAGCTCTGGCCGTCACGGCCATCTGGAGAGTAAACCAGCGGATGGAAGACTTTTCTCTCTCTGCTTCTCCGTAACTCTGCCTTTCAAATAAATAAATAAAATCTTTAAAAAAAGAAACTATAATATGAAAATTTCCCCTTTAAATTTTAATTGAAAAATCAATTGCTTTCCTATATACCAGCAATGAACAAGTAAATGTGAAATGAAACATGCAATACCATTCATATCAGCACCCCAAAATACCAAATACTAAAAGATAAATCTAATAAAATATGTACAAAGTCTATTTGAGGAGAACTACAATGCTCTGAAGAAAAAAAAAAATCAAAGAATAACTAAATAATGAGATATTCTACACCCAGGGAGATTTGCTAGTATCAAGATGTCAGCTCGGCCGGCACCGTGGCTCACTAGGCTAATCCTCCTCCTGCGGCACCAGCACCCGGGTTCTAGTCCCGGTTGGGGCGCCGGATTCTGTCCCGGTTGCTCCTCTTCCAGTCCAGCTCTCTGCTGTGGCCCAGGAGTGCAGTGAAGAAGGCCCAAGTGCTTGGGCTCTGCACCCGCATGGGAGACCAAGAGAAAGCACCTGGCTCTTGGCTTTGGATCAGTGCGGCGCGCCAGCCGTAGCGGCCATTTGGGGGGTGAATCAATGGAAGGAAGACCTTTCTCTGTCTCTCTAACTCTGCCTTTCAAAAAAAAAAAAAAAAAAAAAAAAGATGTCAGCTCTTCTCACCTTGGTCTACCAAAGTCCCAACAAGGTAGTTTGTGACTATCAACAAATTGATTATAACGTTTATATGAAGAGGCAAAAGACAAGAATTGCCACAAAATACTGAGGAACCAAGCATAAAGACTGACACTATTTGACCTCCAGATTTACTATAAAGACACAGCAGTCGAGACACAGTGGTACTGGTAAAAGAACAAACAGAACAGACTACAGAGTCCAGAAACAGACGCACTAAACATAACCAATTGGTCTTTGACAAAGGTCTTAGATAAAGGCAATATAATGAAGGAGAGATATGTTTGTTATAGTGTGCTGGAACAACTGGAGATCCACAATAGAAAAAAAATTAATCTAGACAGACTTTATACTCTTCAAAATAATGATCAAAGGCCTACATGTAAAACACAAACTATGAAACTCTCAAAAGATAAAATAGGACAAAACATCATTCAAAGGGCAGATATTGAAGACAAACCCTTTCCATATTCCCAAGGAAAGGAAGAAAGAGAAATGCAAAGTTTCTAGAATTAAAACAGATTTTCTTCAAACATTCTCTGGCCTTTATTTTGTTGTCTGCAAAAACTGGATCAGCAGTCACATGGGAGAATATTTTTCTCTGAGGATTACTTCTTTATGTCCTTTGGTCCAAACACAAGTGAGTGACTTCAGCATGAAAAGCTCACCCCGTCAAACACCGCATCCTTGACTGCAGTGACAGTCCTCTTGCTGCCTCATCCATTCTCCCCTTTGTTGAATTTCCAAAGGAAAGCCTTCATCCACAGTACACTGTGGCAGCGAATCAGAACATGCTGCCTTAGAATACTCAGAATTAAGTACTCCTCATAGTTTTCCACACTAACTAACCCTTCACCCTTCTTCAAACTCCCTCTGTTCCCAACAACAGATGCTGGCGAGGATGTGGGGAAAAAGGGACACTAACCCACTGTTGGTGGGAATGCAAGCTGGTCAAGCCACTATGGAAGTCAGTCTGGAGATTCCTCAGAAACCTGAAGATAACCCTACCGTTCGACCCAGCCATCCCACTCCTTGGAATTTACCCAAAGGAATTTAAATTGGCAAACAAAAAAGCGGTCTGCACCCTAATGTTTATTGCAGCTCAATTCACAATAGCTAAGACCTGGAACCAACCTAAATGCCCATCAACGATAGACTGGATAAAGAAATTATGGGATATGTACTCTTTAGAATACTATACCGCAGTAAGAAACAACGAAATCCAGTCATTTGCAACAGAATGGAGGAATCTGGAACACATCATGCTGAGTGAAATAAGCCAGTCCCAAAGGGACAAATACCATATGTTCTCCCTGATCGGTGACGACTGACTGAACACCAAGAGGGAAACCTGTTGGAGTGAGGTGGACACTATGGGAAATGGTGGCTTGATCAGCATAGCCCTGACTGTTAATGAACAACTTAATACATTATCCCTCTTAGTAGTTTTTTTTATCTGTTCTACTTAATATGACTGGTTTAGATCTGTAATTGATGCACAGTTATTCTTAAGTGTTGAAAATTAACTGAAATGTGATCCCTGTTGAACATGGTGGTGGGAATGGGAGAGGGAAGAGATGTATAATTTGGGACATGCTCAGGCTGACTTGCCCCAAGTGGTGGAGTTGGAAGCATACCAGGGGATTCCAATTCAATCCCATCGAGGTGGCATGTACCAATGCCATCTCACTGTTCCAGGTGATCAGTTTCAGTTCACAGTTGGTCATGGTGAAGGGACTGGGAGTCAAAGGGAACACATAGACAAGTCTAGTACCTGCTAACGCTAACCGATGGAGTAAATAAAGGGGAGAGTGATCCAACATGGGAAGTGAGACACTCAGCAGACTCATAGAATGGCAGATGTCCTAAATAGCACTCTGGCCTCAGAATCAGCCCTAAAGGCATTCGGAGCTGGCTGAAAAGCTCATGAGAGTATTTCAGGCATGGAAAGCCAAGACACTCTGGCAAAAGATCTCTGCGAGTGAGATCCCAGTGGAAAGAACAGGTCATCAAAGAAGGAGGTACCTTTCTCTGAAGGGAGGAGAGAACCTCCACTTTGACTATGACCTTGTCTAAACAAGATAAGAGTCGGAGAACTCAGAGGGCTTCCATAGCCTTGGAAACTCATGACTGGAGCATAGGGAGATTGCTGATGCCATAGACAGGAGTGTCAATTGGTAAAGTCAACAACAGGAGTCACTGTGCGCTTACTCCTCATGTGGGATCTCTGTCCTTAATGTGCTGTACATTGAGATTTAATGCTATAACGAGTACTCAAACAATATATTTCACTTTGTGTTTCTATGGGGGTGCAAACTGTTGAAATCCTTACTTAATGCATACTAAACTGATCCTCTGTAAAAAAAAAAAAAAAGAAAAGAAAAAAAAAAAAGAAATTATCAATTCCCAACTTGACTCTCACTGGGATTAAACATGACAATAGGTCTTCTCTGATTTCATCATCATTTAAAAAAATCATCTATTATTTTTCACTTTGTGTTTCTGTGTGGGAGCAAACTGTTGAAATCCATACTTAATGTATACTGAGCTGATCTTCTGTATATTAAGATAATCGAAAATGAATCATGATGTGAATGGAAGGGGAGAGGGAGTGGGAAAGGGGAGGGTTGTGGGTGGGAGGGACGGTATGGGGGGGAAGCCATTGTAATCCATAAGTCGTACTTTGGAAAATTATATGCATTAAATAAAAGTTTAAAAAAAAAAAAAAAAAAAAAAAAAAACTCCCTCTGTTCCTCAGTTACCACCATCACAGGGATGAAGAGTGATGCTTGTGTCTTGGAAATCTGGGGAGACGAGCATTGTTTCTTACCACTCACACAGCACCCAAGTAATCGGAGTACTATGTACATCACTTCCTTGGGCTAATGTGTGCCTATTTTACAAGGAGGGACGCAACTGGAAACCAGCATACTTAGTGAAACAAGCCAGGCCCAAAAAGACAAATACTATATGTTCTCCCTGATCTGTGGTAACTAACAGAGCACCTGAAAGGTAATCTATAGAAGTGAAACTGACACTTTCAGATGCAATGATTCTGAACAGCTCTCGTCTCGACTGTTGAGGAATGGTGTTTCATTTTGTTTTTCTTCATGCTACTTGTTGAACTCTTTACTTAATTTAGGGTTAATCTTACGAGTATAAAGTTAACCGAAAATAGACGTTTGTAAAAAATAATAGAAATAGGAGAGGGAGGAGGAAGAAGGGTGGGAGTGTGGGCAGGAGGGAGGGTAGTGTATGAAGAATCACTACATTCCTAAATTTGTATTTATGAAATGCATGAAGTTTGTATAACTTAAATAAAAGGTTTTTAGGCTAAAAATTAAAAAGCAAAATTAAGTTAAATGATTAAAACATAGCCCTAGAGAAACTCAAACCAAGACAAAGTCACTGTGCTCCTTCAGTGCTGGTCGTCAAGCAGAGGAAGTTTTGCTCCCCAGGGATCTTCAGCAATGCCTACAGGCATTTTTATTATCAAAGTTGTGGGGACAGCTACTGGCAGTCAGGAAGCAGGGGAAAGGGCACTGCCAAACACCCTGCAAACCACAAGCCATTTCACACAGGAACTGTCTGACCCAAAACGCCCACACTGCCCAGGCAGAGAAATCCTGGTCCACTGGCAGCTCTAGCATTTTATTTATTTGAGAGATAGAGTTACAGACAGTGAGAGAGACAGACAGAAAGGTCTTCAATATGCTTGTTCACTCCTCAACAGCTGGCAACAACTCCTCAACAACTGCAGCAACAGCCGGAGCCGCACTGATCCGAAGACAGGAGCCAGGTGCTTATTCCTGGTCTCCCACACGGGTGCAGTGGCCCAAGGACTTGGGCCATCCTCCACTGCCTTCCCAGGCCACAGCAGAGAGCTGGACTGGAAGAGGAGCAGCCGGGACTGGAAGAGGAGCAGCCGGGACTAGAACCGGTGCCCACATGGGATGCCGGCACTGCAGGTGGAGGATTAACCTACTGTGCCACTGCACTGGCCCCTCTAACATCTTCTTAGAACTTTCTTAGAATGGCTCCCTCTACATATGATCATTGTACAATACTTACACAGAAACAAGCCAGTCAAGATCTATTTCTGGCAAGCTTAAAAAAAAAAAAAAAACACAACTTTATTTATTTTCATTTTTATTTGAAAGAAAGAGTGAGAGAGATATGTAGAATGAAAGATCCTCCATCAGCTAGTCCACTCCCCAAATGCCCATAATAGCCAGGGCTGGGCCAAGCCAACTCTGGGACTCCCAAATAGGTGACGAGGACTCACGTCCTTCAGATCAAAGCAGAGAAAGAAACCAAACTCAGGCCTTCTGATCTGGGATGTGAGCATTCCAAGTGGCATATTAACCACCGAGTCAAGTTCCTGTCCCCAGGCTACACTTTTTAGTTAAGATAAAGAATATGAAGGAGGCAAGGAGGAAAATGAGGCAATCTGGCAAAGTTCAGCTCCTTTCTTGTAAAAAATCTAGCCAAGGCTGGCTGCTTTCACTGGCAACCTCCACGCCAAGGCATGGTCTCTGCATCTAAGTGCTCACCTGGACTCTTCTCTTGGCAAGTCTGATAGCTGCCCTCTCCCTGCTTTGCTGACCTCCAAGCACATGGATCCCTCCAAAGCAATAATGATGTACACTTGTGGGAATCTCCAGAGACCAACAGCCCTTAGTTGTCCATCTTATTCAGTAAATTGCATTCATATGGAACCACATAAGGCAGCTTAAGACATCAGCCCATCCGGGGGTCCTGTCTGAGCTTGGGTAATGCATTAGCCAGCAAGGACTCCATAGTATTGAATTGAGCACTTGAGGCAACCTATCATCAGGTCTTTCAGCTAAGTGCTATTTTTCTTTAGCCTCCTTTCCTTCCTCCTCAGTCATTTCTTAGCTCTGCTCAGATTTATAATAATCATAACTGTCCCTTCAAGGAGCCTTCAGTCCAAGATTTAGAAGTTAGAGATCTCAAAGAAGATGCAATGAATTTTCAACCCCTCCATCACGGACCTCTACCTGGACACTGAGAAGGGCACACCAAACAATGAATTACTTCTCATGATCTCAAAAATCCTCAGCATAAATAAAAATCTGAAGCCAATTTTGTTTATGATGTCCCCAATGTCCACACATATTGGGCTCAAGTAGATGAGGAGTGTGTGGACATGTGGCTTTAACAGACACTGGATAAAATAAAATGAACAGGCAGAACCATGTGTGTATTAGTGCTATTATGCTTGGGTGAAACTGGGAATCGTAAATCTCTGGCAAACTACTTCCTTGAAGAAAAAAAAAAAAATGAAGGAAAAGTTAAGCAAAGTCATCTATGAAGAAGAAAGACAGTGAGCAAGCGAAATATAAGGCAGGAGAGCTAACAATACGATATGGCTGCGAGTAAAAGGCAACGTCCCCTCTCTAGTGGACTCAGGAAAGCCCAACAAACCTCCCATGAGATCACATCCCTCTCCATAAATCACAAACCCATTAAAACTCCTGTGTTCAATATTCCCATACAGAGACTCTATCCCACCTTTCTCCTCGGAACTGCTGGCTGTCAGCGTGTCTCTACGTGAAGCTTTAGAAGCCTCTCACAGAAATGGCATCCTACTGCACTGATTCCAGAGGCTGGTGAGCCAAGAACCTCTACACAGTAGCAAAGCCAGAGAAACAGCAGGAGAGAACGCCTTTGCCTTACCCTGAAGAAGAGGGAGTAGAAGCCTTCAGACACATACACATCCTCATGACCCACAGGCGCTGCTACTTTTCACTATTCACGCGCTTCTGCATGTTGGACCACAACCAATGGATCACCAACTGCCAAAGACAAAAATGAACGAATGCATTAAATTAAGATTCACAACTTCAAGTCCTGAGACACTGCTCAAGTGAAGCTGATAGAGGAGGGTAAGTGCTTAATTCACAGATCCAAACGGGATGAGTGCAACGGCCAAAGTTTATTAAAAGTTTGTTTTTCGTTCCTGTTTGAATACTGAGGAAGTACGCAGGTCAGTCAGGAGGGTGGTCCTAATGTAGCAATTAAGACACTCAGTTTGATGAAAGTTCTGCCATCTTTACAACATAATTTCCAGGACAGGTATGTGGCACAGTGGTTAAGACACCACCTGGGGGACCAGCATTGCAGTGTAATGGGTAAAGCCACCACCGGCATCTCATATGGGTGCTGGTTTGTGTTCTAGCTGATCCACTTCTGATCCAGTTCCCTGCTAAGGTAGAAGATGGCCCAAGTGTTAGGGCCCCTGCCATCTACATGGGAGACCCAATGAAGCTTCTGGCTCCTGGCTTCAGTCTGGTCCAGCACTGGCTATTATAGCCATCCAGGGAGAGAACCAGCAAATGGAAGATCACTCCCTCTCTCTCTGTTTCCGCCTCCTTCTCTGTAACTCTGGCTTTCAAATAAACAATCTGAGGGGGAAAAAAAAAAGGCACCACTTTGGGATACCCCTATCCCAGGAGAGAGAGTGGATTCTAATCTCAGCTCTACTTTCAATCCAGATCCTGTTAATGTGCACCTTGGGGGGCAGCTGGTAATGGCTCAAGTACTTACGTCCCTGCCTGCCACCCATTTGGGAAACCCAGGTTCAGTTCTGAGCTCCTGCTTCAGCCTGACCCAGCACAAGCTGTTCTGGGCATTTGGGCAATGAACAGCGAAAGGAAGATCTCTCTTTGCTTGTCTCTGTCTCTTTCTTTCTCTCATTCACTCGCTTTCTCTCCTTCTCTTTCAAACAAATAAAAAACAACATAATTTCCAAGGTTGCCCTAGGAGTCCTTTTCAATCCAGCAAGCTAGGAATGAAAAGTACCATGGTGGAGCTTGAATGAACCTTCTCTCTTTTTGTGTGTGTGTGTGGTTTTTTCCTAGAAGATCACATTTCCACCCAAGTTATTAATATTTAAAACTCAGTTATGCAGTCACACTTAACCCCTGGGCTACTGGACAGCTAGCAGTCTCTATCACAAAAGGGTGAACCCAACCCAATTAGGAAGACAGCATTAGGGTTAGAGTAACGAGTTCCAGGTGAAGTACTAGTGCAGTAACCCTGACTTCGTTACTGAATTCTGCGTCATGGTTTCCTCACCTGTAAAACACCCTGCCTCTCCGGACCAGTGTAAGACTCACAATTTTTAAAAAGCTGCACTTCTCAGACTTTAATGAGCATGCACTTCACCTAGGTATTTTATCACCTGATACAACTCTGATTCTGACTTGGCAGGTGTAAACAGGCCTGAGATTCTGCATCATTAACAAGCTCCCAGGAGATACTGATGCTGCTGTTCTCTGGCCACACTTGGAGTAGAAGAGAGATAAAGGATGAAAGAATACTTCTTGTAAACCACAAAGTAATTTGTAGATACAAAGAATTATTACCCTGGCACCTATGTTAATTGATTATAAATGAATTCCCAAATAGCCAGCATTTTTAGGACACATTTAGTCTCAGTAGCAACTAGAATTTCACAGTCACAGGATCTGGAAACAGAAGATTTCAGTGATCACCACTCTCTCCCCTTATTTTCCAGACAAGAAAACAAACTGAGAGGAGCCGATAATAATACCCTCCAAACGTCACAATAACTCAGCACTGTCCTGGGATTAGTATGTAGACACCTAATATTGTTTTCTGTTACTACATAAACTCAATTTATGACCTTTAAAAGAAAAGGCAATTTTTATTCTTCTGCTAAAACAAGAGTGAATATTACTCTGACCCACATTCAAATATCTACCAGAGCCACTATGGTACCAAATATAGGCAAGGTATCACAGAACACAATCAAGTATTTTCAAGCAAATGCTCTTTAAATTTCAGTGCCCGCCACTCCCTCCCCAGTAAATAATATCTCTTGGTTAAAAGGAAGACTTGAACACAAAGTAACTTCTATATACCTTCTGACAAAAACAAGAATTTTTACTTCCAATAAACGTAAACTCTGAATCACTCCTATGTGGGGACAATTACAAAACAGAGAAATTGTGGTTGCAAACAGAAAACTGAAATGCAACAACTAGCCAGAAGAAGTAGCAGTTTCTGTGGTAAATGTTGGGGATAAATAAAGGAACATAAAAACAAACATGTTTTTAAACCCCTGATATATATGTATATATATTAATTTGCATCTCTGAGATAATGGTGTGTCCTATGAGCCTATAGAACACGAGATGTCATACCTCAGAAATCAAAGACAGGAATCAAAAACTCCCGTCATAAACTGGAAAGGCACTCCCTAGAATCCAATCAGACTAGGAGAGAAGGGAGGCTCTTAGCACACCCATTATTGCTAATAATGCAACATGAATTTGAAAGTGGATGAAAATAGGAGACAGCATTTACTAAGCAAAGAATGATAAATGGAAATCACTACCTGCATATCTATTATAAATTTAAGATGGGCAAAATACTATTATTAGATCATCATTGACCAAGAAATTTTAAACTTCAATAAATATTCTAAGAACTTCCATAGGTTTGCTCCTGTACTATACCCCAACTCTCTTCTACCATAATGACTCTAACTACTCAATTAAGAATTCTCCCAGCCAGCACCGCGGCTCAATAGGCTAATCCTCCGCCTCGCTGCGCCAGCACACCGGGTTCTAGTCCCGGTCGGGGCACCAGATTCTGTCCTGGTTGCCCCTCTTCCAGGCCAGCTCTCTGCTGTGGCCAGGGTAGTGCAGTGGAGGATGGCCCAGGTACTTGGGCCCTGCACCCCATGGGAGACCAGGAGAAGCACCTGGCTCCTGCCTTCGGATCAGCACGGTGCGCTGGCCGCAGTGTGCCAGCCGTGGTGGCCGTTGGAGGTTGAACTAACAGCAAAAAGGAAAACCTTTCTCTTTCTCTCACTGTCCACTCTGCCTGTCAAAAAAAAAAAAAAAGAAGAAGAAGAAGAAGAAGAATTCTCCCAAACTACCACTTTTCCAGAACCTACTTGAGATTCTAGAATTTTTATCCTATTTTTCTACCATGGACCCTTTTGGTAGTCTATTGAATCTCACACTAATGTGTTAGATACATAGAACAAAATATGTAGGATTACAAAGGAGGTAGACTACATGGAAACACTCTCCTATACACATTGACCCTGGGTAGTCCATGGACCCAATATAAGAATATTCTAAGATGATGACAGTTTTTACTTACAAGTAACAGTATGCAGAAAAGTTTTCAAAACCTACAGATAGAGATTCCAAGATGGTGGATCAGGGAACAACACACTACGCAAAGCTGGGGATAAATAGTGTTTTAAAAAAAAAAAAAAAAAGTGGAGCCGGCGCCGTGGCTCAATAGGCTAATCCTCCACCTTGCGGCGCCGGCATACCGGGTTCTAGTCCCTGTCGGGGCGCCGGATTCTGTCCCGGTTGCCCCTCTTCCAGGCCAGCTCTCTGCTATGGCCAGGGAGTGCAGTGGAGGATGGCCCAGGTGCTTGGGCCCTGCACCCCATGGGAGACCAGGAAAAGCACCTGGATCCTGGCTCCTGCCATCGGATCAGCACGGTGCGCCGGCTGCAGCGGCGGCCATTGGAGGGTGAACCAACGGCAAAGGAAGACCTTTCTCTCTCTGTCTCTCTCTCTCACTGTCCACTCTGCCTATCAAAAAACAAAAAAACAAAAAAACAAAAAAAAAAAAAAAAGTTTAGGAAAAACACTCTCGCATGAATTGGAGAGAAAACCGCACTGGAAATCCTACAAGAGGAAGAGGAATGTGTGGACCTGTGCGTAGGGTGCAGACGCGCAACATGAACACAAAAACAAGAACTACAGAAGCCAAGAGCCAGAGTGGAGCACCTTGGAACAGAGGTGAGACTGGACAGCAGCAACCCATGGTGATACAGCAGGATGAAGAACGTGGCTGAGTCCAGACTGGAGTGCTGTGGGCTAGTGTTTGCTAGCAGTCACTGGCAGACCAAACGAGAGTGAGTGGGCACGTTTATCTCGCCCCAACATCCCTGTAACACTGCCTGGCTGAGAAAGGGCGGGCACCATTTTTGGTTTGGGCAGGAGTTGCAGAAGATTTTGTGCACAAACACAGCAACTGGCTGAGACAGGACATCAGTTCTCAGCAGTACTGGTGGCAGTGGTGGGAGAGAGCAACATTCAGCAAACGGCTCTTCCTACACCAATGATCCAGAGATTCCAGTGGAGGGAACACTCTGCAGTCCCCACTGACTTTGAGCCTGGCTGGGAGGTGACTGGACAGCCACATAGGAGGGTGAGGCCCCACAGCCTCCCAGATAAAAGGCTTAGGAAGAGCTGTCTTAGGGAACACCTACCTCTCTGTTGACTGGACAGGCTGGCAGGGCAGAAAGAAACCTCTGCACCCAGCAACTGTGGGAGCCTTGTGTGCTGAGACCATGGGGACTCCGTCATTACATGAGAAGACCCAGGGTGCAGCTGGGTCTCTGGGCAATCCCCGGGAATGGCTCCACACTCTCAGAACTCCTTGATTGTCTAGAACAGGTCATTGCAGCGGGAACTGTGCTGACAGCGAGGACTGCACACATCATTTGTGTGGTTCACAGGGTGGCACAAAACACACTGTGGCACTGAGACCTACCATGCCCACCTTGGGCGTTACCCTCGACAATCGTCCCACCCTGGAGCACTAGCCAGAGCTCCCTGGCCACACCTACCACATAGCTCTTGGTATTCACTAAAAGTACACACATTCCACTAAGCCAGAGAGGCATGCTCTAAGATAAAAGCCATAAGAGGAAAAAAAAAATCAACTGTACAAATGCCTAAAAATAATGCAGAAATATAAGAAACAATAAAGACAACATCATGACCCACCAAAAGGAACACAACATTTCATTATCAGTAAAGATAGGGGCTGGCACTGTGGTATAGGGGGTAAGGCCACCGCCTGCAGTGCCAGCATCCCATACTGGCACCAGTTCAAGCCCCAGCTGCTCCACTTCCGATCCAGCTCTCTGCTATGGCCTGGGAAAGCAGTAGAAGATGGCCCAAGTCCTTGGGCCCCTGCACCTGCATGGGAGACTGAGAAGAAACACCTGGCTCCTGGCTTCAGATCGGTGCAAGCTCTGGCCATTTGAGGAGTAAACCAACAGACGCAAGACCTTTTCCCTCTGCCTCTCCCTCTGTCTGTAACTGTACCTCACAAAAAAAAAAAAAAAGGATTACTCAAAAGCAATCAGAAGCAAATCCATGAACTAAAGAAAACCACACATAACAGGAATGAAAATTTTTCCCATGAAATTGAGATTTTACAGAGAAATCAAAATATTAGAAATGAAGAATTCAATAAATCAAATAAAAAATGCAGTAGAAAGCCTTCACAGTAGACTTGGCAAGGCAGAAGAAATAAATATCCAAACTAGAAGACTAATCTCTGGAAATTACAGACCAAAAAAAAAAAGAAAATTAAAAAACACTTTTGGGATCTACAAAATACTACCAAATGACCCAACATATATGGGTCCTAGGTGTTCCTGAAGCTGTGTAAAGAGAGAACAGACTAGAAGGCCTATTTAGTGAAATAATTACAAAAAAAAAAAATCTCCAATTTGGAGAAAGAAAGGGACCTCCAAATACAAGAAGCACATAAAACTCCTAACAGCCATGACCAGAAAAGATCTTCACCACCACATATTGTGGTCAAACTTTCCACAGTAAAACATATAGAAAGATTCTAAACTGTGCATGCGAGAAATGCCAGGTTACTGTCTGAGGATCTCCAATTAGACTTACAGCTGCCTCTCAATAGAAACCCTACAGGCTAGAAAGGAATAATGAGATATATTCCAAGTATTAGAAGAAAACACTGCCAAACCAGAATACTGTACTCTGCAAGCTCTTGTTTATCAATGAAGGCAAAATTAAGACCTTCCATAACAAACAGACATTGAAAGAATTGGTCACCATGCATCCAGCCTCACAAAAGATACTTAAAGGGGTGCTACACACAGCAGCACAGAAAGATAGTCATCATCATGAAAGAATGTGAAGGCAGAAAATCGCCCAGGAAAGTACAAAAGAAATCCAAAGTAAACAACAGGAATATTGATGGAAACATGGCAGGGCCAAGCTGTTACCTTTCAATAGTCACCTTGAATGTAAATGGTCTCAACAATCCAAGATATAGACTGGATGGGCAGATTAGAAAACAAGACCTATCTATCTGCTGCCTACAAGAAACACATCAACACATCTCACCAACAAAGATACACACAGACTAAAAGTAGAAGGATGGAAAAAGATATTACATGCTAACTGAAAGCAAAAAAGGGCAGGTGTTTCCATCCTAATATCAGAAGAAGGGCATTATGTAATGATTAAGGGATCAACTCAACAGGAAGATATAACTATAATAAATGTATACTCACTCAATTACAGAGTGCCTAGATATTTAAAAAGAAATGTTAATGGATCCAAAGAGAGACAGACTCCAATACAATTGTGACAGGGGACTTCAACACCCACCTCACTTTCATCATTGGACTGATCAACCACAGAGAAAATCAGCAAAGAAACAACACAGCTAATCAACAGTACAGACCAAATGGACATAACTGATATCTACAGAACTTTTCACCCCACAGTAGCAGAATATGCATTATTCTCATCAATGGATAGAACTTTCTCTAGGATAGACCATGTGCCGGTCATAAAGCAAGTCTCAGCAAATTCAAAAAAACTGAAATCATATGATGCATCTTCTCTGACCACAAAGGAATAAGGCTGGAAATCAATAACCCAAGAATCTTTAGATCATATGCAAACACATGGATATTGAAAAACATATTCCTGAAAGAACAGTGGGTCATAGAAGAAATCAAATTTCTGGAAACAAATGAAGATGACAATATATCATATCAAAACTTACAGGATACAGCAAAAGCAGCGTTAAGAGGGAAGTACAGGGGCTAGCACTATGGCATAGCAGGTAAAGCTGCCACCTGCACTGCTGGTAGCCCATATGGGTGCCGGTTTGAGTCCCAACTGTTCTACTTCCAATGCAGCTCTCTGCTATGGCCTGGGAAAGCAGAAGAAGATGGCCCAACTCCTTGGGCCCCTGCACCCACGTGGGAGACCCGGAAGAAGCTCCTGGCTTCAGATTGATGCAGCTGTTGTGGCCGTCTGAGGAGCAAACCAGCAGATGGAAGATCCCCTGACTCCCTCCCTCCCTGCCTGCCTGCCTCTCCTCTGTGTGCCTCTTTCAAATAAATAAATCTTCAAAAAAAGGAGGGAATTATAGCAATCTGTGCCTACAAAAAGAAATGAAAGGTACCAAATAAATTAGCTATCGATGTATGTCAAGGACCTAGAAAAACAACAAACCAAACCCCAAAAAAATAGTGGGTACAAACAAATATTTAAAATTAGAAAAGAAATAAGCAAAATTCAAACAAAAAATTTAAAAATCAGTGAAATTAAGATCTGGTTTTTTGAAAAAAATAAACAAAATTGATACACCATTGGCACAAGTAACTAAAGGTGGGGGTGGGGGGGAAGACCAAAATCCATAAAATCGGAGACAAAAAAGAAAATGTAACAACAGATATCAGAAAAATAAAAAGAATTATCAGAAATTACTACAAAGAGCTGTATGCCAACAAAATGGGAAACATAGAAGAAATATATAGATTCCTAGACACAATCTACCAAAACTGAGTGTCAAAGACACAGAAAACCTAAACAGACCAATTACCAAGACAGACACTGAATCTGTAATAAAGAACCTCCTACAAAGAAAAGCCCAAGATCAGATGGATTCACAACTGAATTCTACCAGACATTTAAAGAAGAATTAATTACAATTCTTCTCAAGCTATTCAAAACAATTGAAAGGGAGGGAATCCTCCCAAAACTCCTTCGATGAAGCCTGCATCACCTCAATTCCTAAGTCAGAAAAAGATACAACAGAAAAACAGAACTATAGACCAATATCCCTAAAGAACATAGATGCAAAACATCTCAACAAAATATTAGCTAATCAAATCCAGCAACACATCAGAAAGATCATTCACCAAAACCCAGTGGCATTTACCCCTGGTATGCAGGGATTGTTCAACATTCACAAATGTGATACATCACATTAACAAACTCAAGAACAAAATCCATATTATCTCAATAGATGCAGAGAAAGCATTTGATAAAATAT
Organism: Oryctolagus cuniculus; assembly: GCF_964237555.1. NCBI lineage: Eukaryota > Metazoa > Chordata > Mammalia > Lagomorpha > Leporidae > Oryctolagus > Oryctolagus cuniculus. The sequence goes on along the minus strand of NC_091435.1, from coordinate 175,533,539 downwards.
AACAATCCTTTCATGATGAAAACCTTAAGTAATTGGGTACAGAAGGAACATTCTTCAACACAATCAAGGCAAATTATAACAAACCCATGGCCAGAATCCTATTGTATAGAGAAAGGCTAGAAGCATTCTCCTAAGATCCAGAACCAGGCAAGCATGCCCACACAAACTATTGCTATTCAATATAGTCCTGGAAGTTTTAGCCAGAGCCATTAGGCAAGAAAAAGAAATCAAAGGGATACAAATTGGAAAAGAGGAAGTCAAACTATATGATTCTATGTATAGGGGATCCAAAAGACTCCACTGAAACACTAATGGAACTCATAAAAGAGTTTGGTAAAGTGGCAGGATATAAAATAAACACACAAAAATCAATAGCCTTTGTATACACAATGTCATGGCTGAGAAAGAACTTTCAAGATCAGTCCCATTCAAAACAGCTCCAAAAATAATTAAATATCTTGGAATAAATTTAAGCAATTTGTCAAAGATCTCTACAATGAAAATTACAAAACACTAAAAGTAAGAGAAGACGACATTCAAAAATGGAAAAACTTCCACGTTCACGGATTGGAAGAATCAACATCATCAAAATGTCCACACTGCCAAAAGCAATTTACAAATTCAATGCAATCCCAAAATACTAATTCTTCACAGATCTAGAAAAAAATGATGTTAAAATTCATATGGGAACACAACAGACCGAGAATAGCTAAAGCAATCTAATACAACAAAAACAAAACTGGAGGATTCACAATACCTGATTTCAAGACACTATAGGTCATTTATAATCAAACAGCCTGGTACTGGCACAAAAACAGACTTGTAGACCAATGAGGTAGAGTAGAAATGCCAGAAATCAATCCATGCATCTAGAACCAACATGTCTTTGACAAAGAAACTAAAATCAACCATGGAACAAGGACAGTCTAACAAACGGTGCTGGGGAAACTGGATCTCCAAGTGCAGAAGTATGAAACTAGACCCCTACCTTACACCTTACACAAAAATCCACTCAAAATGGATCAAAGACCTAAATCTATGACCTGACACCATCAAATTACTAGAGAACATTAGGGAAACTCTACAAGACGTTGGCATAGGCAAAGACTTCTTGGAAAAGACACCAGAAGCACAGCAATCAAAGCCAAAATTGACAAATGGGATTACGTCAAGCTGAGAAGCTTCTGCACTGCAACAGAAACTCTCAGAAAGTGAAGAGGCAATCAACAGAATGGGAGAAAACATTTCCAAACTATGCAACTGATAAAGGGCTAACATCAAGAATCTATAAAGAGCTCAAGAAATTCAACAACAACCAAACAACTAACTTAAGAAATGGGCAAAGGACTTGAACAGGCATTTTTCAAGAGAGGAAATTCAAATGGCCAACAGACATTTGAGAAAATGCTCAGGATCACTAGCCATCAGGGAAATGCAAATCAAAACCATGATGAGGTTTCACCTCACTCCACTTAGAATGGCTCTCATACAGAAATCAATAAGCCACAACTACTGGCAAGCATGTGGGGAAAACAGTACCTGGTGCATCATTGGTGGGAATCTAAACTAGTGCAACCACTGTGGAAGACTGTATGGAGATCCCTCAAAAATCTGAATACACATCTACCATATGATCTAGCAATCCCACTCCCAGGAATTTACCCAAACCAAAAGAAATCAGTATATGAAAGATTTATCTGTACCCCCATGTTCACTGCAGCACAATTCACAAAGATATGGAATCAACTCATATAGCCATCAACTGTTGACTGGATAAAGAAATTATGATATGTATACACTATCGAGTACTACTCAGCTGTAAAAAAAAAAAAATCCTTTTTTTGGCAACAAGATGGATGCAACTGGAAACCATACTACTTAGCGAAATAAGCTAGTCCCAAAAAAACAGATACCATACGTTTTCCCTGATCTAACTAATAGAGTATCTGAAATGTAATGTACTGAAGTGAAATAGACATTTTTTTCTGTTCATACTATTTGTTGAACTCTTTTACTTAGTGTAAGGTTAACTATGTGACCATTATGTCAACTGAAAATAGACCTTTGTAAAAATCAACAGTGAAAATGTGAGAGGGAAGAACAGGTAGGGCTGAAGCATGGGTGGGAGGGAGGATGGGGGGGGGGAGTGTGACTGTGCTCCTAAGTATGTATTAAATACATGAAACTTTGTAACTTAAATAAAATTTTAAAAAAAGAAACACACACAACTAATAAACACAGCCGTTCCTCAATTCCCACAACATACAGTAAGTACTCCTCCATTAACGGGGCAGTTACAGCTTTCAGAATTATTTTCCTTCAGATTCTCTGAGAGCGGCCACAGCCCTTCAAAGCTTTCTGGACTCTAGGCTACACACTGTGTGATGCCAGCTCCATAGTTCACCTCCTCCAGGGATTTCCAGAGGCAGCAGTGCCATCTACTGCTAGGGAGGGGACAACCTCTTTCCTGAGAGCCTGTGAGTGAGACAAGCCATGACCCGAAGAACAGCAGCCTCGATGTGTGTCTTTGTGGGCCTTTCTTTCTCTAGAACACATTATAAGCCTAACTGAGGCTTAAAACCCGGGACACAGACCCACCACCAGAGCCTCCGATGTGAGTGCTGGTCTTCTGGAAGCCACATCAAGCCCAGCCAGGCTAGCCAATAATGGGGCAGCTGTGCCTGGAAATGCCTCAAGGTTCTGAGGACAACAGCAGAGCCTCACTGAATTAAACGTTTCCTGGCATTCCTCGTCCCCCACCGCTTCTGTACCAGATGATCTCAGCCAGTGGCCCCACCTATGGCGTTGTTATCTAGCCCTATCGCACAACACAAGTGCTAAGTGCCTCTCGGTCTGAAGTTCTTATATCACCTCTAATTGTTCTCATCCACTCCCCACCTACCCTACCCCACTCCTTGACCCAGGAGACAGAATCAATAGAACGGAAATCATTTTGTTATTGCTCAGAAAGCAATGCTAGCGGGCTTTTATGCAATCAGAGAACAAAACCTTGTCCTACAGGTCACTGAAGTAAGCTGCTTCCCTCAGGATGACCTAAGCCTGTCAATCTGCCGCCGGCCCTTGCTTAAACCCAATCAGTGCCGCTCAGCCTTCCAAATCCTTGCTCCTTCCGCGGGCTACACACATATACTGCCTGCCCTTGGTGTAGTTTATGTAACAAACGTGACGTTTCCCTCTTCAAATATAAAGTCCAAACTACAGACCCACATCACCCTCAAAATGCCTTCCTGCTCACTACACACGAGGTTTAAAAAAAAAAACCACTGACAAAGTTTTAAATTAGTCCCACCAGTATACCAGGTGGCAACCTCTATTTCACTTTAGCGGGGTCACCTGTGATATTCCCAAGCGCAAGCAACTTCTCTTCTCCATTCATTTCAGAAAACCATGCAAAGTTGACCTGCTGCACGCTGACGAACCGGACTTCAATCCCCATAACAAATTTAAGTGCTACCTCCTCAAAACAAAAATCATTTTAACTTGCCTAGTAAATTGATTTCTTAGCAAGTGAAGACGTTTCACAGTCGTGGTGTGCGTTGAGAGATTTAAATACCTGACTGTCTCCTAATGAAATATAACTTGGGGGAGGATGAGAGCACCGACCGGCCCTGGAAGCAGTCTCCTTGTCCACCAGAAGAACACGGTAAAATCGTGGCGTGGGCTGAGCCATTTCTTACTGAGCAGATTACCGGGCACACCCAACAGATTAGCAAACTATTTAACTGACGGAAACGAGATGGCACAACGTGGCCCCACTACCGCAGGTCTAAGGAAATGGAGGAGAGGCAGGGGACCCTGCACACTTCAGCGGCTCTCAAGCTTCCAGACACAGTACTGCTGACAGGAGATACTCCCCCCACACGCACCTTTTTTGGCAGCCAAATGGTTTCTTTTAAACACAGGCAAGAGATCTGGATAGTTTCAACTCAGACCTCGCCTGCCGGCTCCCCGCAGCCGGTTCAGATGCTAAAATTAGGCAATCGCCCGGCAGGGCGGCCCCAGAAACCCTCCCGCCGCCGCCGCCAGCCCCATCTTCCAGAAGAGGGACCTCGGCGTGCCGGTCGGGTGTGCGGCCACGGCCGCATCTCCCTGCTCGCCGACCATCTGCAGCCTGCATCTCCGGGAACTCCTCCACACCTGCTCCGCCAGCGCCCCACCGCCTTCAAGACCTCCAGCCCCTTCACTCCGGTCTGGGTCCCTTCGTGCAATCTCGGTGGGAGTCGGCGAGCCGGCCGGCGGGCGGGCAGGTGCGGCGAGAAGCCCCCTCGGGCAGCCCCGGCTCGGCCGCCCCGGGCGTCGCTCGCAGCCGCGACCGCGCGAGCGCCGGGCCCGGCGAAAGCGGAGACCCCCGGCGCGGGCCCGGGGCCAGGCCGTGACCCCCCGCGCCACAGCACCCCGCACCGTCCGGGCGGGAACAAAGCGGCGGCAGGGCTGCCAGGTGGGCAGTTCCCTCCGGCCGGCAGCCGCCGCGGCGGGGAGGACCGAGGCGCATCCGAGCGCGGGCAGAGCGGCGCCGGGCCACGAGGGGCGGCCGGGCTGGGCTGCACGCGCGAGAGACGGTGTCCGCGCCTCGCTCGCCCCGGCCGGGCTGCAGCAGCCCCGGCCGCTGCGCTTACCTCATGACAGCAGCCGCTCTGCCTCAGGACCGGCGCTCGCCTCCCCGACGGCCCGCGAGGAAGCCCCGCCGCTCGCGCACGCGCACGCGCACTCGCGCTCCGGCGCCTTCGCCCCTCGGCCCCGCGCGCCTCGACTGGACCCTGGCCCGCCCCCGCCCTGTCCGTCAGCGTCCTCGAGAGCCAATCCGGTCGCAAGGAAGGCCAGTGCCGATCACGTGGCCAGACCAGCCAATCCCCAAGTTGCCCAGGGCAGCCCGGCTCCGATGTCCCTGGGGGGTTTCGTCGCTGCCTGGCGGAGCTGGCGCGCTGCCGGCACAAAGGGTGGGTCCGTTCAGCTGATCAATTACTTGACCAGGAGGCTTCTCGAATTCCTTTGTAAATTAGAATCTCCTGGGTAGCTGGTTAGAGTGCGGATGCTGACCCGGCCAGTGTGGGGCGGGGGCCTGACAGGTGCGGTGACGCTGCTTCCGATGCGGGGACCAGCGTGGAGGAGCACCCGTCGGGCGGGGGCTGCAAGCGCTGCTCGGGCTTACTGAAGAGTGTCGCTGCCCCTGCTGCCCTTGCTCTGGGGCTGGAGGACGGCACAGGCCTGGCCACGCACGGGGCACCTGCGGCCCGAGGGAAGGCGTCCTGACCGCCCACGTGCCGCCTGGACGTTCCGTCCCGAGGGATGGGGTCTGTGTGTCCTGGGGTTCTAAATCAGCCCAGCCCAGAATCGTATGGGGAAGATACTGGCCGCCAAAGACCACAGCGCCCTGGGCGATTCGGGCATAAGCCAGACAGGTTGTAGAATAACCTACTTTGGGGATCTTAAAACTCTTGGGTTAGTAGCTCCGGAGTCGGGAATCCCAGCTCCTCGCCATTGCTCCAACATGGCCAAACCTCGCTGTTCTCAGACTGGCCAGCTGGAACCTTCGCGGTTCAGCGTAGCCGGGCTCTCAGTGCCCAAGAGGGTGCCAAGCTGGTTTCAGGAGTCGAGTGCTAAATTCTTCCCCCTGCTCTTCAGACCAAGTGGATAACACCCCTGCAAGCAGTCGCCTCTCACTGTGCATCAGGGTCATCAAGGTGCCACCTGGAGAAAGTCGCACCCGCGCCCGGACGTTTTGAGGCCTCTGGCTGCTCAGCCCCAGAAGTGAAGCCTGCCTCGCCAATCAAACTCGCCCACATGTCAGAGAGAACAGAGCGTAAAATTTAGAGTTACAGGGAACTCATCGGACCCAACCCCAAAATGGTTCTGGCCACAGCAAGAGTAAAGATAATGTCTGAGCAAGAAAAATAAACTTGAAAATCTCAACGTTTCTTTGGCTATCATTAAACTCGTGGTTCTCAGGTCTGGCAGCATGGAAATGATTTAAGGAAATAGATTGTGGGTCCCGGTGTCCAAAGATTCTAATGGAAATGAGGTACGTGGCCCCGACAGCCCTAGGCTGAACGAGTCTCCCAGGTGATGTGATGTCCAGCCAGGCTCGAGAGCACCTGCGTGAACTGCCGGGTCAATGGGCTCATTCCTTAACCAAGGATCAGCTCTGCAGTGAGAACCACGAATGAAGTAAACACTCTGTAAACACAGGGACAGACCAAAAATAATTCATAGATAATATATACTCCAAAGAGTATTCAGTGGAACACATTTAAAAAGTATTTCCACAACTGGATTCAAGCCCAGTTGACTATTTAAATAAGAATCTATTGCCTTCTGTTAACCACGCCAAAATGATCAGCCCTCCGTTGAGAGCTTCACTTGTTTTAATGAACATACATTTCCTTTTGAGCATTATTAGGGGTTTTTCTCTGAGACTTTTCCCAAAGTACGCAACAGAATCATCTGGGGTACTTGTTAAAATGCAGATTCCTTGGGTTTAAGCCAGAACCTCCTCTAGCCTCTGTTATGCAGAAAATCTGCAGGCAAGGGATCTGTGCATCTGTGAAGTAAGATGACCAGCGCCTGGATCTGGGTCAGCAGTCGTTCACAGCTTCTCCAGGGGTGCATTTTCTGCAGTAGGGTAGGACCTGGCTTGTGAGTGAATTAGGTCCCCTCAGAACACTCGGCCAGTAACACCCATGTTGCTTGGAAGTGATTGCTATGTGTGAGCTGCAAGCTAGCGCACCTCCTTCTCTGACACTTTTAAAAATATATTTCACAGCATTCAGTTGTAGGAGAAATTTTTCTTACCTCGTAAATTTGTAGCTTTATCTACTGGGAAAAATACGGACAATTTTCACTAATGCTTAACTAGCACAAGTAATGTTTAGTGAGAAAAGAGCATTTATTTTTTCTTTTTATTATTACAGAAAGAGGCAAAATGAAATGAAGAGATTCTTGCTTGAAGATATGAATTAGAGAAAGGAACATCCTGCTGTCATTCATTTTCTGCTTCTCAGTCTACTTGCACATAACCTAGCGATCCCGTCTGGGGAAATGAATAGGCTAGCATCTGATATGTTAGTTTAAGCAAGGTTCCTCACCACCCACCCCACAAATTGCTCAGCAAAAGATTTACATATGTTTGAAAGAAAAGAAAGATAAGATATAAACCACCTACCAATTTGCTAAGTCCCAGAAATCTGCCCATTGTTCCATTAGAACCAGAACCCCCAGACAGCATTATAATTGCTAATTACATTTTTAATCTAACAACAAATAGCTCCTCTAAATGTAATTGATTTCATTCATGAATACCCACAGATTATTCAAGATTGTAGTTTCCATCAGTCATGTAACGTCAGCGGGAGAACATTTTCTATTTTTGTAACAGTGTTTTATTAAGAGATAGTTCTTTTCTATTTAGTGTGATCATATACAGATTAACCTAATACACAGGCATTTTTATAGGAAGTTGGTTTTCTTGTATTCACTACAAAGAACACAGATGTTCTCTTTTGTATTTTTATAAAGTATTTCAGACTTTAAAGGCATACAGATAGTATGATATGCACCTGTATATCACCTCTAACCTAAAATATAAAACACTATAAATACAATTGAGGTTCTCACATACCCCTCCCAACAAGTTGATTTTGTAGACGGTGATTTCACACTTAGCAAACTTAGCTACAAAAGAAAGAGAATGGATTATGAAAGGAAACACCATATTGTATACATGTGATAGATATCACAAACATAAATGGGCAAAATTCTTAATAAAATATTTAGAAGTTCCAAACTTATATAAGAAAAAGTTAAGAGAGCTGATATTCCCATGTGGTCCAATGCCTGTGTTTTGTTGTTGTTGTAGTTTTTGTGTTTTTTTTTTATGGATTTTTTTCTTTAATTTTTATTTATTTATTGACAGGCAGAGTGGACAGTGAGAGAGAGAGACAGAGAGAAAGGTCTTCCTTTTGCCATTGGTTCACCCTCCAATGGCCGCCACGGCCGGCACACCACGCTGATCCAATGGCAGGAGCCAGGTACTTATCCTGGTCTCCCATGGGGTCCAGGGCCCAAGTACTTGGACCATCCTCCACTGCACTCCCGGGCCACAGCAGAGAGCTGGCCAGGAAGAGGGGCAACCGGGACAGAATCCGGCGCCCCGACCGGGACTAGAACCCGGTGTGCCAGCGCCGCTAGGCAGAGGATTAGCCTAGTGAGCCGCAGCGCCGGCCCGTAGTTTTTGTTTTTTTAAAGATTTGTTTATTTATTTATTTGAAAGTCAGAGTTACACAGAGAGAGGAGAGGTAGAGACAGAGAGAGAGGTCTTCCATCCGTTGGTTCACTCCCCACTTGGCCGAAACAGCCAGAGCTGCGCCGATCCAAAGCCAGAAACCAGGAGCTCTTCCAGGTCTCCCACAAGGGTGCAGGGGCCCAAGGACTTGGGCCATCTTCCACTGCTTTCCCAGTGTTAGGAAACTGGTGCAGTTTTAGCCAGGTGGCCACAGGGCCCAACCTCTATGGTCAAGCTCCACCCCCATCCTAATGGGATTTGCTGCTCCTGCTTCCCTGCCTGCCCTCGGGCAAAGTTTTAAAGGGCCTGTTCCTGCTCTCTTGATTCTTGGCTTCTCTCTGCTCTCTTGGCTCCTCTCCTCCTCTCGTCTCTCTTCTGCCTCCTCTCTGTCTCTCTTTCTTATAGTCTCCTCTCTTTCCCTTCGCCGCCCCTTCACTCCAGTCTGTTGGGTGTTCCCCAATAAACCCTTTCCCTTATTCTGGCGTTCGGTGTGTTTTGTGACAGCTAACATTAATATATAACACCCAGGCCACAGCAGAGAGCTGGATCGGAAATGGAGCAGCTGGGAGTTGAACTGGCGCCCATATGGGATGCGGGCACTGGAGATGGTGGCTTTTCCCACTATGCCACAGCACTGGCCCCAGTGCCTGTGTTTTATAATGACATATTTGACCTGGAAGGCAGATAACTTTTAGAAGACAATACAGGTAGCATGGAGTAGAGATGGAGTGAAGCATCACGTCTCATTCAGTCAATAAGCACATTTCATGAGTCCTATATTTTAGTTCATTTTAAGAAAAGCAAGCTGTAGCAATTCAGAATAAAAATTGCATATTACAAGTAAAGCACATGGAGCTATGAATTGGGAGCACCAGTTCTCACTGATGAAATCAGAGAAGGCTTTCTGGAAGAAATGGTGTCTGAATGAAAGAACTAGCTGGCTATACTGGACTGAATGTTCCCCCCAGCCAAATGTGTATGTTGAAACCCTATCCCCCAGCAAGACATCCGGGGTAGGGCCTTTGGGAGGTGCCTAGGATTAGACAAGGCTGTAAGTGTAGAGACCTCCTGAATGGGATTAGTGCCCTTAACAGAGGGACCAGAAACTTGCTTCCACTCTCTGCTCTCTGCCATGTGAGGATACAACAAGATATCATTTGCCTGGAACCAGAGGAGGGCTCTCACCAGAAAATGGCTACACTGGCACCCTGACCTCTTGCCTCCAGATCTGTGGGGGAAAAAATTGTTGTTGTTTTTTTTTAAGCCATTTACTCCATGGTACTTTGTTCTAACAGCCAGAATAGAGAAGCCTGAACACCTTCATAACTGTCGACTGAATAGACTCATTGTTTAATTTCTAACCTTGCCTGCAACCATCCATGTCCCTTTAAAAACCCCCCTTGCTGGCTTGTTGGCAGAAAGAACACATTTTGGATCAAGAGCTCTCTCTTTCCTCATGATGCCAGCGTCTTGAAATAAACTCTTTCCTCTTACCAACACAAGCCTGGTGAATTGGCCATCCAAGCAGCAAGCAACATAGGCCTATTTTTCCGGTAACAGTAATAATAATGAAGGCCCTAGGCCTATTTGTCTGGTAACAGTAACAATAATGAAGGACCCTAGTTATGCTGACACAGATTAACAGGCTGCTCAGTCAGGATGACAGGTGCAGGAGACAGGTGGATGCTGGCAAACTGAGGCCTGGGTTCTAAATCCCACACAAAAGAAAAACAGAGGAAATGTTTCACCCTAAACAGGAGCAGAAATGGGCTCATGAGACTTCCATGGGTAAACCACTAAGTAACATAATTAAATTCTTTCTCCCTGCAGGACAGGGGAAAACCAAGAAACAAATTGTGTGCACTTTAGTTTTTTAAAAGGGAAATATGATAAACACAGATGCCATTTAGGAGACAACTGAAGTGAAAGACAATAAAAAGTCAATAACCCACAAGAAAAACCTACATGCTTTTTATTGCTGTTTGCTTTCCATAAAAAGCACACACAAAGAAACAAAAACAACAAGCTTTAGAGGCAGGAGCTAGAAAGAGAACTGCTAGAACCATATAAATTATCAGATAAAAGAGAGGATGATACCTCCCCACCCCCCAACTGGTAGTTCATGTGAAGAATAAAGAAGCCCAATGAATTATAAATGAGGAGAATAATGACTATCACAAAGAAGATTTTGAGAGCACCTTGCAAGTGTCTCCAAACCCAATGAAAAGAGATTGTTTTAACCTGTGGAAGGGAGGCAGTCACTCAGAGTGGAATGCTTTGATCACGGTGGGGGAGGAGGCGGGAGGAGGTGTGAAAGAATTGCTCAAGAATGGAAAACCACATATGTCACAGGCCAAATTATTTGCCCCAAATAATTCTAGGACAGCCACAAAGATAGAATAGTTAAGCTATTTGACTACAGTAGTAATGACTACTATTTGGGACGCTTGGAGTCGACCCCAATCATTGTGGCCGAACCATCAGGACCACAGATTGTAGTCATCTGCCTCAAACAAGGGCCCTGAGCCTGCAGCTGTCACCACTCAAAGGAAGGAGAGCAGCAGGAGCCTGAAGAAAAATAATCTCGGAGATTTGTTGTTGTTGTTTTAAGGATTTATTTTATTTATTTATTTGAAAGAGTTACAGAGAGAGGTAGAGACAAAGAGAGAGGTCCTCCATCCACTGGTTTACTCCCCAGATGGCCGCAATGGCCAGAGCTGCAGCTATCCGAAGCCAGGAGCCAGGAGCTTCTTCTGGGTCTCCTACACAGGTGCAGGGGCCCAAGGACTTGGGCCATCCTCTACTGCTTTCCCAGGCCATAGCAGAGAGCTAGATTGGAAGAGGAGCAGCCGGGACTAGAACTGGCACCCATATGGGATGCCGGTGCTTCAGGCCAGGGCTTTAACCCGCTGCGCCACAGCGCCGGCCCCTCAGAGATTTTTTTTTTTAAAGATTCATTTATATATTTGAAAGGGAGAGTAACAGAGAGAGATGGGGACGGTGGGGGTATCTTTAATCAGCTGGTTCATTCTCCAAAAGGTCACAGAGGCAGGGACTGCTACAGTGCACCACAGCAGATTGTCAGAAAGCCCCAGGCACCTCTAGGATTCTCCAGGAGTCCCCAGGATCCTACCATGAGCTACACCCCAGAGTAGGCTACGTCCAACACACTGGGCGACCTTCAAGGAATCCCATCTGATTGGGCTTTTTCCTGCCTGGATCTATCTATGTTTGCTTAGAATCTGCATTTCCTATGAGTTTGTTTGTTTGTTTGTTTTTTGTTTTTTTTTTTAACATTTATTTAATGAATATAAATTTCCAAAGTACGATTTATGGATTACAATGGCTTCCCCCCCATACCGTCCCTCCCACCCACAACCCTCCCCTTTCCCACTCCCTTTCCCCTTCCATTCACATCAAGATTCATTTTCGATTATCTTAATATACAGAAGATCAGCTTAGTATACATTAAGTAAGGATTTCAAGTTTGCTCCCACACAGAAACATAAACTGAAAAATAATAGATGATTTTTTTTAATGATGATGAAATCAGATCAGACCTATTGTCATGTGTAATCCCAGTGAGAGTCAAGTTGGGAGTTGATAATTTCTTTCTTTTTTTTTTTACAGAGGATCAGTTTAGTATACATTAAGTAAAGATTTCAACAGTTTGCACCCCCATAGAAACACAAAGTGAAATATATTGTTTGAGTACTCGTTATAGCATTAAATCTCAATGCACAGCACATTAAGAACAGAGATCCTACATGAGGAGTAAGTGCACAGTGACTCCTGTTGTTGACTTTACCAATTGACACTCCTGTCTATGGCATCAGTAATCTCCCTATGCTCCAGTCATGAGTTTCCAAGGCTATGGAAGCCCTCTGAGTTCTCCGATTCTTATCTTGTTTAGACAAGGTCATAGTCAAAGTGGAGGTTCTCTCTTCCCTTCAGAGAAAGGTACCTCCTTCTTTGAAGACCTGTTCTTTCCACTGGGATCTCACTCACAGAGATCTTTTGCCAGAGTGTCTTGGCTTTCCATGCCTGAAATACTCTCATGGGCTTTTCAGCCAGATCCGAATGCCTTTAGGGCTGATTCTGAGGCCAGAGTGCTGTTTAGGACATCTGCCATTCTATGAGTCTGCTGAGTGTCTCACTTCCCATGTTGGATCACTCTCCCCTTTATTTATTCCATCGGTTAGTGTTAGCAGGTACTAGACTTGTTTACGTGCTCCCTTTGACTCTTAGTCCTTTCATTATGATCAATTGTGAACTGAAATTGATCACTTGGAATAGTGAGATGGCATTGGTACATGCCACCTTGATGGGATCGAATTGGAATCCCCTGGTATGTTTCCAACTCTACCATTTGGGGCAAGTCAGCTTCAAGCTGTTTGTTTGTTTTTAAAGGAATTTGGACTTTAGTTCAAAAGTAACAGGAAAGATCAAACTATATTACCCAAAAAAGTAATTTTTTAAAGATCTATTTATTATTTATTTGAAAGTCAGAGTTACACAGAGAGAGAGGAGAGGTAGAGAGAGATACAGAGAGGTCTTTCATCCACTGGTTCACTCCCCAGATGGCCGCAACGGCCAGAGCTGCACCGATCCGAAGCCAGTAGCCAGGAGCTTCTTCCTGGTCTCCCACGCGGGTGCAGGGGCCCAAGGACTCGGGCCATCCTCCACTGACTTGGGCCATCTTCCACTGCTATCCCTGGCCACAGCAGAGAGCTGGATTGGAAGAGGAGCAGCCGGGACTAGAACCGGCGCCCATATGGGATGCCGGCACCTCAGGCCAGGGCATTAACCCTCCAAAAAGTAATTTTATATAAATCTTTTTATCTAATAAAAACATTTGTGGTAAATATAAATAACATCAAATTTACTATTTTAATCATTTTTATTAATTTATTTGTTTATTTGAAAGGCAGAGTTAGAGAGAGGCAGAGGCAGAGGGAGAGAAAGAGAGGTCTTCCATCTGCTGGTTCACTCCCCAAATGTACACAACCACTGGAGCTGGGCTGATCTGAGGTCAGGAGTCAGGAGCTTCTTCCAGGTCTCCCATGTGGGTGCAGGCCCAAGGACTTGGGCCATCTTCTACTGCTTTTCCAGGCCATAGCAGAGAGCTGGATGGGAAGTCAAGACTCGAACCCGTGCCCATACGAGATGCTGGCACAGCAAGTGGAAGCATTTGCCCCCTACATCACAGAGATGGCCTCATTTAAATCATTTTTTTTATTTGACAGATAGAATTAGACAGAGAGAAAGGTCTTCCTTCCATTGGTTCACCCCCCAAATGGCCACCACGGCCGGCGCTGTGCCCATCCGAAGCTAGGAGCCAGGTGCTTCCTCCTGGTCTCCCATGTGGGTGCAGGGCCCAAGCACTTGGGCCATCCTCCACTGCACTCCCAGGCCACAGCAGAGAGCTGGACTGGAAGAGGAGCAACCAGGACTAGAATCCGGTGTCCATATGGGATACCAGCAACACAGGTGTAGGATTAACCAAGTGAGCCACGGTGCCAGCCCCATTTAAATCATTTTTAAGTATAATTCAGAGGCATCAACATTGTAGAACCATAAATCCTCCCATTTGTTATGGTAACAAACTCGGGCCCAGAGAGGCCTAAAGACTTGTGAGGGCCACACAGTGGTTGGTGGGAGGGCTCTGGGTTGTGTGGCTCGTGCTTCCCCACTTTCCAATCCGTTCATTTAAGGGATAAGGAAACTGAATCCTGAAAGGCAAAGTGACCTTGACCAAGTCAAGGATAGGGCTGGGGAGATCTCTCGAGCCCCACAGGTCAGGTGCTGCTTCCTCCTCATGACTTTAGGCTACCCTAACCCCCCCCCCCCATCATTTCCCTTCCCCAGTTCTTCCCACCAGAAACTCCAGGCTTCCTAGCATCAAAATGTGAATTTCACACAGCCAATTATCACCTAAAAATGGTTTTCTAAATCGGTACTGGGGAGGGTGTCAGATCCATTGGCTGCAATATGTCTTCACAGCAGACTTCGGTAGTTTGTCAGTTACGGATGAAAGAAACTACGCACCACCATTTCCTATCCCGGCTAAAGCTCTTCATGCATAGTTTTTGGCTGAAAATCAAGTTTAAGTGATCCATAGAGTAATTTAAAATATTTCCATGCATTTTATACATTGAGGTTCATTTGCTTAAATAGTTGACTATTTAATAGTATCCAGCACATAGTAGGCCTTGTTCATTGAATTCTTTTCCATTTTAGAAATGAACATATTCAGAGTAAAACTCACCCCTTTCGAGTACATTTCTGAGAATTTTGACAATTTTTTTCTAAAACATCTATTTATTTATTTGGAAGATAGTGAGAGAGGGGCAGGGAGACAGATAAAGAGCTCTTCCATCCACTGGTTCACCTCCAGACTGGCCTCAACAGCCAGGGCTGGTCCAGAAGACTGTAACTCCATCTGAGCTCCAAGCTGCCTTCCCGTGTGCATTAGCAGGAAGTTGAATTGGAAGCGGAGCAGCAGGGACTTGAACGGGTGCTCCTATGGGATGCTGGCATCACAGGTAGCAGCCTAACCCGCAAGGAGTGCCAGCTCCTTCACAAATGTTTACAGTCATGTGACTACCACCACATTTAAGATATGGAACAGTTCTGTCACCCTCCCCCACAAAAATATTATCTGTCCCCTTAGACTCAAGCCTGTCCTTTACCCTCAGCCCTGGGCAAACACTGAACCTTCTGTTCTTCCAGGCTTGCATCTGCAAGAACAGCACTGAATATCCATTTGTCACTGCAATGAGTTACCTGAGGCAACTAACTTGTTAAAGAGAAAAGGTTTATCTAGGGGTAGCCAATGGCAAGGGCAGAGCACCTGCAGAGGATGACAGATACAGCCAGGAAACAGAACGGCTGGGCCCAGCTCGGGCTTTGAAGCCCTCCCTCTCTGAAGAGCAACCTAGAACACACTCCCAATGACCTAAGAACTTCCCAGTGGCCCACTTCCTGGTCACAATTGGATTGGGCTTCTGCCCTCTAATTAAGGACTTTGGGGTTTAAGTATCTGCTTGAGTTTTGGGCTAAGCCATATTCAAACTACAGCAGTCATATAAATGAATCATACAGTACGTGGATCTTTGAATCTGGTTACTTCACGTAGCATGTTTGTGAGTTTCTTTTATCTTGGTGAATGTATCAGCACAGGTTGAGCAGTTCTAATCTGAAGTGCTCCAAAAACAAAACTTCTGAACAATGACATGATGTCCTAAGTGAGACATTCCATACTCCACCTCACATGACAAGTTGCAGTCAAAATGCAGGTGCACTAAAAATATTGCATAAGTTATCTTCAGGCTAAGTATTTAAGTGTACATGAAATATGAATGAATTTAATGTTTACTCTTTGCTCCCTTCCCCCAGGATATCTCATTATATTTATGCAAATATTCCAAAATCCAAAATCTGATACTTCCGGTCCCAAAGATTTCAGATAGGAGAATACTCTACCTGTAGTTCATTCCTACATTCCATTGCATGTTATACCAAAATGTGTTTACTTGTTCCATAATTGAAACATATTTTGGTTGTTTCCAGATTTTACTATGTGTGAATCTTAACTTCAGGGTTCATTTGCTTAATGGCCTATCAGTATCTGGTCTACAGGAAGATGATGTGTTCAAACATTTAGCTAGTATCAGTTGACCTGTTTGTATGTTTTGTATTAGAACTGATAGAAATACTAGAATTAAGGAAAAGTGTAAGTGTAACCGCTTGATAAAGAAGCAAAAGGTACAATGCAATGTTTTGTTGTTGTTGTTGTTGTTGTTTTGACAGGCAGAGTGGACAGTGAGAGAGAGAGACAGAGAGAAAGGTCTTCCTTTTGCTGTTGGTTCACCCTCCAATGGCCGCCGCGGCTGGCACGCTGCGCTGGCGCACCGCGCTGATCCGATGGCAGGAGCCAGGTGCTTCCTCCTGGTCTCCCATGCGGGTGCAGGGCCCAAGCACTTGGGCCATCCTCCACTGCACTCCCGGGCCACAGCAGAGAGCTGGCCTGGAAGAGGGGCAACCAGGACAGAATCCGGTGCCCCGACCAGGACTAGAACCTGGTGTGCCGGCGCCGCCAGGCGGAGGATTAGCCTAGTGAGCTGTGGCACCGGATCAATGCAATGTATTTTTAAAAGTTCATGGAAAGGGGATGGGACTGTGGCATATCGGGTAAAGCTGCTGCCTCCAGTGCCAGCTTACCATATGGCCGCCGGTTCGAGTCTCAGCCTCTCCACTTCCCATCCAGCTCTCTGCTATGGCCTGGGAAGCAGCAGAAGATGGCCCAAGTCCTTGGGCCCCTGCACCCACGTGGGAGGCCTGGAAGAAGCTCCTGGCTTCTGGCTTTGGATCAGCGCAGCTCTGGCCATTGCAGCCACTTGTGGAGTGAACCAGTGATGGAAGACTTCTCTTACTCTCTCTTTCGTTCTCTCTCTGCCTGTGCCTCTCTGTAACTCTGCCTTAAAAATAAATAGATAGGCCAGTGCCGCGGCTCACTAGGCTAATCCTCCGCCTAGCGGCGCCGGCACACCGGGTTCTAGTCCCGGTCAGGGTGCCGGATTCTGTCCCCGTTGCCCCTCTTCCAGGCCAGCTCTCTGCTGTGGCCAGGGAGTGCAGTGGAGGATGGCCCAGGTGCTTGGGCCCTGCACCCCATGGGAGACCAGGAAAAGCACCTGGCTCCTGGCTCCTGCCATTGGATCAGCGCGGTGCGCCGGCCGCAGCGTGCTGGCTGCGGCGGCCATTGGAGGGTGAACCAACGGCAAAGGAAGACCTTTCTCTCTGTCTCTCTCTCTCACTGTCCACTCTGTCTGTCAAAAAATAAAAAAAATAATAAAAAGAAAATAAATAGATAAATCTTAGTTCATGGAAAATGAAATTAAAAATAATGTCCCTTGGGACTGGCGCCATGGCTCACTTGGTTAATCCTCCACCTGCGTGCCGGCATCCCATATGGGCGCCGCTTCTAGTCCCGGTTGCTCCTCTTCCAGTCCAGCTCTCTGCTGTGGCCCGGGAGGGTAGTGGAGGATGGCCCACGTGCTTGGGCCCTGCACCCGCATGGGAGACCAGGAGGAGGCACCTGGCTCCTGGCTTCAGATCGGTGCAGCGCCAGCTGTGGCAGCCATTTGGCGCGTGAACCAATGGAAGGAAGACCTTTCTCTCTGTCTATAACTCTACCTGTCAAATAAATAAATATAATTATAATTATGTCCCTTTTCCTGAATTTTTTGAAGTGTCATTGTATACAGGGTAGAACTGGGTCTGGACTTCATCCTGTCTCTGGACTGGAATCTTTATAGGTGTATTAGTCAGGGTTCTCTATAGAGAGACAGAACCAATAGGATGGATGGATGGGTGGATAGATGGATGGAAAGAAAGAAAATGGAAGGAAGGCAGGCAGGTATATGAGAAGGGGTTTATTAGGGGAATTGGCTCATATTTTCATGGAGGCTATGTCTCATAAGACAGTACCTGCAAGCTGGAGACCCTAGGAAGCCAGCAGCATGACTCAGTCCAAGTGCAGAAATCTAAGAACCAGGAAAGCTAACAGTGTGATTCACAGCCCAAGTCGGAATACCTGAATACCCCTTGAGGCCACTGGTTTTTTTTTTTTTTTTTTTTGACAGGCAGAGTGGACAGTGAGAGAGAGAGACAGAGAGAGAAAGGTCTTCCTTTGCCGTTGGTTCACCCTCCAATGGCCGCCGCTGCAGCCGGCGCACCGCGCTGATCCTGGCAGGAGCCAGGAGCCAGGTGCTTTTCCTGGTCTCCCATGGGGTGCAGGGCCCAAGCACCTGGGCCATCCTCCACTGCACTCCCTGGCCATGAGGCCACTGGTTTAAGACCTGGAGCCCAAAGGTTGGAGGTCCTGGGGTTCAGATCCAAGAGCTAGAGAAGGAATGTGTCCTAGCTCCAGGAGCCAGGGAGAGAGAGAGAGAGGAGGAAAAATTGCCCTTGTTTGGCTTTTTGTTCTACGCAGGCCCCCAGATGATTGAATGGTGCCTGCCCACATCAAGGCTAGATCTTCCCTACTCGGTCCACCAGCTCAAAGCCCATCTCTGGAGACACCCTCACAGATACACCCACAGGAGACGCATTACCAACTCTCTAGGTATTCCTCAATCCAGTTGACATCTTCAACTAACCAACAGTGTCTTTCTGGCCAACTTACACCTCGTGACTATCCCACCCCTCACTGGGAAAAGTGTACTCTACAATTCCTGTACCATTATTTTCTTTCTTTGCAGGGGCAGCAGCTTCACCGATCGGAGACAGTGCATCAGACTCCCACTTGTCAGAGTTAGAATGATCTGGTTTCAAGGGAGGGTGGCAGGGAAGGTGGCAGGCTGAAGGGGGCAATGAGAAGAGGAAGTCTCACCCACAGCTCAGCATCAGCAGTTCAAGCTTTGAAGTCTGTGGTCAGTGCTGCTGCTCAGGACACTCCTCTCGGCAGGAAGGGCCAGGAACTGTCTTCCATTTGCGTTTTCTGGTCTGCACGGTGGATTGACGTTGTCTTCCCCTGTATCAGACATAGTATTTTCCTTTTCATGAGCCACCAAAGAAACCACTCAAGTTTCACAACTGGGCTTCCCTGATGGACGCAATTTTTAAAAAAGATTTATTGATTTATTTGAAAGGCAGAGTTTCAGAGAGAGCGAGCCAGAGAGTGAGATCTTCTATCTGCTGGTTCACTCCCCAAGTGGCTGCAATGGCAGGAGCCGGGCCAATCTGAAGCCAGAAGCCAGGAGCTTCCTCTGGGTCTCCCACGTGGGTGTAGGGACCCAAGCACTTGGGCCATCTTCTGCTTTCCCAGGTGCATTAGCAGAAGTGGAGCAGCTGGGACTCGAACCAGGGCTCAGATGGGATACCAGAGCCACAGGCAGCAGCTTTACCCGTTACTCCATGGTGCTGGCCCCAACTGTTGGTTTTTTTTCTCACAGATGTAATGAATCATGCGGCTCATTTGATGGAGTTTCTCTTCTTTCATTAGCTAGAGAAATCAGAGCCAACTTCAACAACTGCATGGACCTTAGGACATGTGCTGTGTGTTCCAGACCTACTCATACTTTCATCTTATTTTTCTCACTTTTTAATAGGTTCCTTCAGTTTACTGTTTAATTAATTTTTAGTTTAACAGATTCAATATAGTTCATACATAAAACTCTAATATAATGAATTTCATTTCCTCCTTACCTCCTTCTTTCACTCCTTTCCTTCTTTCTTTTGTGTTTGAGATAACATATTTTTAAAACCCTACATTATAAAGAAAAAAATGGAACATTATGCCACTATCCAGAAAAGTCTAGTATATAAATAATTGGCTAGAAAATTCAAATTGTACAGAAATGTAAAAAATAAAAATAAAGGTCTCCCACCCCTTTCCCAAAGATAACTACATTTCCTTTAAGAAAAAACTTGCTTCTGTGAGCATGTATTTAAAATTACATTAATTTAAATTTAGACAAAATAGAACATATTCTACATAATTTTATGCACCTTGATTCCCTCACACACACACTTAATAATATCTCAGATATCTTTTGGAATTGGTGCATATATAGAAGCACTTCTTTTTTAATGTGCCCATATTAGTTCATCTTATTAATGTATTAAAATTTACTTATCTTGTGTCATGAAAAACTGGTGTTTTGGTGTCATTCATTTTTACACTATTGCAAAAAAATTTTCAATGAATATTCCTAAACCGACATCTCAGTGGAATTTAAAAAAAAATTTATTTATTTATTTGAAAGTCAGAGTTACACAGAGAGAGAAGGAGACGCAGAGAGAGAGAGAGAGAGAGAGAGAGCGCGCTTCTATCTGCCTGCTGGTTCACTCTCAACTGGCCACAACGGCCGGAGCTGCATCGATCCAAAGCCAGGAGCCAGGAGCTTCCTCCGGGCCCCCCATGTGGGTGCAGGGGCCCAAGGACTTGGGCCATCTTCTATTGCTTTCCCAGGCCATAGCAGAGAGCTGGATCAGAAGTGCAGCAGCTGGGTCTTAAACCAGTGCCTATATTGGATTGCCCACACAGCAGGCAGCAGCTTTACCCACTACGGCACAGTGCGGCCCCCTCAGTGGAATTTTGATAGTAAATCCTTAGCAGTGAAACTGCTAGGCAGCTTAGTGCACAACGTGATAGATGGTGTCAAGTTGCCCTCCAGGAAAAGGGAGCCAGTTTTACTCCTAAGTGTGTTGTGTCAACATCACCACTTCCACGTAGTCACATCATCACTGGGTGTCATCCATCTTTCAAATTTCTGCTAGTGGGGAAAATGGCACCTCACACTTATTTTGACTTTCCTTTATTTAATTATAATTTTCAGGGTTTAAAAAAGTCTTTGGACCAAAAGCATTTTTGGAACCCATTTCAAAGTATTTTTGAATTAATGTAGTTTATAAAAATTGCTCTATATTGCCTTTATTTTAAGCACTTAAGAAGGGGCTATCCTGACTCTAAGTCAGTAGGTCTCCATCTGGCCTGTGCATTTGAAGCACCTGGAAAACTTTTTAAAAAAACACCCTTATCTGGGAGACCTGGAGGAGGCTCTGGGCTTCTGCATTCAGATCAGCTCAGCTCCAGCTACTGTGGCCATTTAGGAGTGAACCAGCAGATGGAAGACCTCTCTCTCTGCCTCTGCCTCTGCCGCTCTGTAGTTCTGGTTTTCAAATAAATAAATAAATAAATTTTTAAATCATCCCAGACCAGGTAAGTCAGACTGGGCGGTGGCCTGGTCTTGATGTTTGTAGAAAGCTCTTCAGTCTACGGCCGTACCACCCTGCACGTGCCCGATCTCGTCTGATCTCAGAAGCTAAGCAGGGTCGGGCCTGGTTAGTGCTTGGATGGGAGAAAGCTCTTCCGGTGATTCATAAATGCAGCCAGGATTAAGAGCCACTGTCCTAATTGCACTAGAGTGGACCCTGCAGTCACATGTGTAGGATGCTCAGGACTCCGGTCCTGGATGGAACCAGCTGACTGCATAAAAGGGCAACCCCCTCCAAGCTGCCTCTTCCTCTCCAAACAGGGAGCTGGCAGATTCATGACGGTGAAGTGGCAGCCCCTTGCTCAGCCCTCATTCCCTTCCCTGCTCCACCGTGTGCCGATCTGCGCAGCCAGGATTTCAGTGAGAAAGGACAAACTCATGCTTTACAAATGAATAATCGATGGGACCAGAGCAAGGGAAGTGACTGGCAGTACTGTGGTTAGTCTCTCACGCTCAGAGGTCTAAAAGCCTTTCTGATGCGCTGTCGCTGTAATTGGCTCACGCTCCTTGCAGAAACAGAAAAGGCCGTCACACAGAAGGAAACCCACTGCCACCCCGTGAAGGAGGCCCTTGAAGTTTGCCTGTCACTCTTCAGCTTCCCAGGTTTCTATGACAAGTGTGTCACAAGCTGTCACTTCATAAGCTGGAGCTAAACCAGGATGGATTTTTGTGTTTACTCAGCAAGTATCTAATAGAAAAAAAAAAAAAAAAACTAGCTGGGGAAATGATCCAGTTTATTGATTCAATTTGAATTTCCCATGGTGACAAGAAAAGATAAGGTAATCACAATAACGTCTTTTTAAAAAGGTTTATATATTTATTTGAAAGGCAGAGTGAGGGAGAAGGGAGAGAGAGGTTGTCCATCTACTGGTCCACTCCCCAAATGCCTCCAACACCCAGGAGCAAAGAGTTCCAACTGGGTCTCCCACTTGGGTGCCAGGGACCCGAGTTCTGGGGCCATCATCCAAGACCTTCCCAGTAGCATTAGTGCAAAGCTGAATCAGAAGTGGAGAAGCTGGAACTAGAACCTGCACTCTAATATGGGATACAGGCATCCCGATCGAGGTGGACAGTGAATATATTAATTCCCAGTCCATGTTCCTGTCTCCCAGAGGTAAAACGTGAAGCAGAGGCTGGCATCATGTGAAAATAGGAACAGAAGTTATTTAACTGCAAGGGAATAAATACATATTCACACACAAGTGTGGATTCCCCCACATGGAGAGAGCTACCCAACACGAGTGGGCCAAAGTGTTGCCTGTAAAGGAAAAAAAAAAAAAAGAAAAAACCCCTAAAATAATACCTCTAAGTGAGAGCAGAAGAGTCCATCCGGTCAGTGGTAGTAAGAGAGAGGAAATGAGAGTGGCGTATCTGAGCACGTTCCACACTGGAGAGAGAGCTCTCTTGCCCTCCACCTCTTTTTATAAGGAAGGGGTGGTACCCTAATCAGATACACAAATAGGGTGGGGTCCTGGGAAGGTAGGCATATTTTGCAGGGATAGATACAAGAGTTCCAACTCACCTAAGCTTTAACTAAGTCAGTTACACCATTTCACAGGCACTGAGTTAACCTGCTGCCTCACACCTACCCTCACAACAATTTCTTATAGGATTTCTGAATGTATTTGCATTAAAAAAATACAAAATCAGGTAGCATGAGTAGAAAAATACTTTAATTCTTGTAATTCAATTGCTCTTGATATCCTGGTTCATGCTAATATGTATTCTGTCCTATTTGCTGAAGGAAGTAGATTATATTATCAAGCAAAAATTATTAATGTGGGGAGCAACTTGGACTAGACTAAGTTACTGGAATTAAGACTTATTCTATGCATCTGCTCTCCCACAATATGGCGCTGAGAAGGGAGTAAACAACTTCTACGCAGCTGCCTCTCGCCAACTTGACTGATAAGCTGCAGGAGCAGGACCTGCTCCTGATTGGAGGAGAGCAGCGTACTCGGCGTGTGGGTAGCAGAGTTGGGATTGGTGGAAGAGGACTATAAAGGAGGAGAGAGACAACATGCACCAGGAACATCTAAGGGGAACATCCGGATAACATCTGAGCAGCCCCCGAGAGAGCCGGCTGGCGGTGTGCCGCTCCCCCGCGGAAGTGGGGAAAGTGGCAGGGGGCACCGCCCCTCCACGGAGGTGGAAGGATCGGCAGCCAACCCGGGAAGAACCAGCAGCAAACCCGGGAAGGTCCGAGCAGACAAAAGAACAGCGCAGGGTCCTGTGTCGTTCCTCCGTGAAGAGGGGGAGCGACAATTAATATACAAGAATTAGAACATAGGAATCTTTTAGAAATAGATTGAAAATAAGCCACTTCTAAAATTGTAATTTTTGAAAGAAAATATTCAAAATTTAGCATCACTATTTCAATCAGATTGTGGCATGATTTACGTACAATAACTGCACATATGTTAAAGTGTACAACCTGATGTGTCTGCATAGCTGTATATATTCCTGAAACCAGCATAGTCGAGATTACAGACTCTTCCTGTCACTCCCAGAAGTTCTCTCGGGCACCTCTGCTGTCCCTTGTGCTCTGCCAAGCCCCAGGTAATTTCTGACATGCTTTCTGTCTCTATAGATCAGCATGTGTTCCTTCCGTGTAGCTTCTTCTGCATAACATGTTATCTGTGACATGGGTCAAAGTTATGGCATGGATAGTGCTTCACCCTTTTTATTGCAAAGCACTGTCCATTGTCTGGTGCACTTGTTATCCATTAACTCGGTGATGAAATTTTGAGTTGCTTCCAATATTGGGCTATTCTGATTAATGCTGCTATAAGCACTTTAGGGCAAATATCTGTGCTGATGTGAAGCAATATAGTTTTAATATATTAACATTAGTTTATATATAGCTTAAATCCTAATGCACATAAATAGTTTTGTTGATTTGGTGGAGCATTTTATAAAACTAAAATACTGTGACTTCCCTTGACAGATGAGATGGCTCTTTACCCAACCAGCTATTTCAGGCCCCAAACAAAACAACTTGCAGGTTGTGCACACCGTTCCGCTGAGTGCCATTCATATCTTGATGAGTCATCTGCTCAACAGCGTGTACGTACTTAACTAGTCTTCTCTCAGATCAGAATATAAGTCCTTAACTAGTCCTCTATCAGTGAGGCCAGACTATCCCCCATTGCTTGTCTCAACCCTAATATTAGTTTTGGGGGATTAATCTTTCTCCAAGTTACTCCCATCATTATTCTGTCATGTTTAAGAAAGCTCAGTGCACCATTTGATCCAGCAATTCCACTAATGGGTATTTATCCAAAGAAAATGAAACTAACATGTTGAGAAAATATCAGCACTCCCATGCTTCTTGCAGTATTACTCACATAATCAAAACATGGAGTCAATGTTATGGGTAAGTGGATAAAGAAAATGTGGTCCATACACACAATGGAATACCATTCAGCTTTCTAAAAGGAGGAAATCCTGTCAGTGCAACAACGTGGACGAGCCCGCTGGACATTTTGTTAAGAGAAATACAGCAGGTACAGAAAGACAAACACAGCATGCTTTCCCTTATCTGGGAAATCTTAAAGAGGTGAATTGCTAGTAGATGATAACCAAAGGGTATAAAATTTGAGTTAGACAACAGAACTGAGCATGGTGACTGTAGACAATAAGTATGTATTGTACTCTTGAAAATTGCAGGGGCTCGTGCTGTGGCGTAGTGGGTAAAGCCGCCGCCTGCAGTGCCCACATCCCATATGGGTGCCAGTTCAAGTACCGGCTGCTCCACTTCCAATCCAGCTCTCTGCTATGGCCTGGGAAAGCAGTAGAAGATGGCCCAAGTGCTTGGGCCCCTGCATCCATGTGGAAGACCTGGAAGAAGCTCCTGGCTCCTGGCTTCAGATCGGCACAACCCAGTTGTTGCAGCCAATTGGGGAGTGAACCAGTGGATGGAAGACCTCTCTCCCTCTCTCTCTCTGCCTTTCCTCTTTCTGTGTGTAATTCTGACTTCCAAATTAGTAAATAAATCTTTTTTAAAAAACTGCAAAAGGAACAATTTTAAGTGTTTCTACTAAAAAATGTGATGTGTATGAAGTAATACATGTTAATTAGTTTGATTTAGTCATTACACCACATACATATGTTGCTTTTTTTTTTTTTAAGATTTATTCATTTATTTGAAAGGAAGAGTTACAGAGAGAGGCAGAGAAAGAGGTCTTCCATCTGCTGGTTCACTCCCCAGATGGCCTCAACAGCTGGAGCTGTGACAATCTGAAGCCAGGAGCTTCTACCTGGTCTCCTATGTGGGTGCAGGGGCCCAAGGTCTTGGGCCATCTCCTACTGCTTTCCCAGGCCATAGCAGAGAGCTGGACAGGAGGAGGAGCAGCCAGGACTCAAACCAGTACCCACATGGGATGCTGGCACCACAGGCGGCAGCTTTAACCCACTACGCCACTGCGCTGGCACCTACATGTTTCAAAACATTACATTGCATATAATATATACATTTAAATTTGTCAATAAATAAATTTTACAAACTGCTACTCTATGTGCCAAAAAAAGAATGCTCAGAAGCGCCTTGCTGCCACTTCACCATATGTGGGTGGGTCTCCACACCTAGCCAGCCAGCACCACTTTTCTCAGTGCATCTGGCCGGCCTCTGCCATCCTTATAGGACACAGCACAGCCCATGGGTGCCCTTCCAGACCTAGCTGTTCTCCGCCTGTCCAGCTTCCTCCAATCCTCTTCTGGTGCCCACTTCAGGCCCTGACTCTGTGGACTTAGTTCTTTTCTGAACTCCTAACGTCCTGTTGTATTGCACCGTATAAACTACCACATACCCTTAAGTGATTTCTGTGTGTATGTAAAATCTGAATTAAACCTCAGTCTCTAACAGCAGGCACTGTCTTAATCCATTTGCGCTACAGTAACAGAATCCCACAGACTGGGTGGTTGATAATGGACAGAAATTTCCCCCCAGTCCTGGAGGCTGGGAATGTAAGATGCCGGCAGGACTGGCGACTCTGATACCAAGCTGAGGCCTTGAGTGCCGTGTCCTCTGGAAGGGAGGCGCACTCACCCTCCCGTGACGAAAGGCAAACAGGCAAGAGGGAGCAGAAGGCAGCTGCCTGTGACGAGGGAAGAGCCCTCGGGGCCTAATCATCTTCCAAGGCCCCACCGCTTCAAACTGCTACAACAGCAGCTGGATTTCAACATGAATTTTGGAGCGGACAAGCACTCAGATCTTAGCAAGGCCACATTTGCTAAGCTCATTGGTGTCTGTGTACTCCCCCACACCCTTGCCACCGTGTGGCTGTCACAGCGTTAAGTGACCAGACCACGTTTAACTTCTCTTGGAGCATGTCAAAGAACTTCATTTTATTTAGGAGCTCGTCAGTGCCTGGTGCTTAGGGAAGCTGAACCAAAATTTATCCACAAAACAGACTGCAGTTTCTAATTTTGAAGTATTGGAGTTTGTCCTTTGATGAAGGAATAAAATGATGACTGTCTCAAGAGTTTTGCACAGGAAAAGGCCAGTGGCAGTTAAATCTTTGGAGAATTTTGATGGTTCTGGATCCAACACAGGTGCATTCCATATTCAGAGAGAGGCTGGCAAGGGGAAGGAGGCGCTGCATCCACGACACACTTGAGCAGAGTGCGCTGAGCCTGCATGGGCTCAGGAGACTATTTTTAAAAGCCCTTCATTTGGTGCCTGATCTCTAAGGCAGACACTAAAAATATTAATCAGTAGAAACGGTGCAGATCCACGAACATGATGAGCTTTCAGTTTCTGGAGCCCCAAGGTGACAGACTGCTTGAAGATGCACCCTCGTAAGATTCTAGAGGGATCCAACTTTAGATAAGAAAATATCAGTATCTGAAATCCCAGTTTGGCATTTCACTGTGTTAAGTCATTCTGTTACATTGGCATCGCTTAAATAGCCTTAAAAAAGGATAAGAAAATCCAGATTGTACTAAACGTCACAGAAGCTGCAGCATACGTGCCTCAGACCCAAGGGAAATCATGCCCTTTGCAAATTATTTCCCCGATATTGACTTTCTTCCAGGTCCCTAATTGCATATAGCTGTAGTGATATAGGCAAAAGGCTGATTAATATAAAAAAGATGACTACATTATCAGGGCAAAGGCAAAAGAAATAATGTCTAAAGCAGTGTATCACTGGGGAAATTGGATCAAGGAAAGGAAGAGTCTACGGAGTTGCTCCCAAATGAATGTACCAACATACTTTTGCCAGGAAAACCAGGTGCAGTCCTTAACCACATGCCTCAGGTACACCATTTCATAATAATTAAAAATAGAGAAGCTCGGGGGTTAGCGCCATGGCTCACTTGGTTAATCCTCCACCTGCAGCACCGGCATCCCATATGGATGCCGGGTTCTAGTCCCGGTTGCACCTCTTCCATGATATGGATGATAGTCCAGCTCTCTGCTGTGGCCCAGAAGGGCAGTGGAGGATGGCCCAAGTGCTTGGGTCCCTGCACCCCCATGGGAGACCAGGAGGAAGCACCTGGCTCCTGGCTTCGGATCAGCACAGCACCGGCCGTAGCATCATTTGGGGGGTGAACCAACGGAAGGAAGACCTTTCTCTCTGTCTCTCCCTCTCACTGTCTATAACTCTATCTGTCAAATAAATATATTTAAAAAAAATAGAGAAGTTCAAGTGTTGCTGTGGATTGGTTCCTGAGAGGAAGAGCGTGGTGGGGGCAAGAGGCGCGGAGTCACCACACAGACCCCGGGAGTCAGGTGAAAGCGGGCCAGAGGCAAGCAGCCTGCAGACTCGTTTATTTCAGTTGCTACAGCTGCTTATATAGTCAAGCAGCCAATCTGGTCAAGGGGTGGCCATGCCCTAATCAATCACACCCTGTTGCCAGGCAGTTTCCGAAGCCATCCAATCACAGCCTGTCGCCAGGCAGACTCCACTGTCATGTGGTTTCTGAAACCATCCAATCACGGCCTGCTGCCAGGCAGACTCCACTGTCATGTGATTTCTGAAACCATCCAATCACGGCCTGCTGCCAGGCAGTTTCTGTTGCCAGTGGCCATCTTGGCATGGCCTTCTCATTCCACCACACAGTGGTGCACAGTGCAGCTACTTTGGAAGACACTGGGCAGTTGGACACACACAGCTAATGAACCAGAAATTCCATTCCTCGGTATGTATCCTACAGAAATGCATGCTCATGGGCAGCCACTGATTTGTATAAAAATGTTCATAGCTGTGTTCCTGTCAATAACCCTAACTGGGAGCAGCCTAAGGTCTATGAACAGAAACATAGGTAAATTAATTGTGATATAGTCTCACAATAGAATACCATACTGCAATGAAAATTAACAAACTGCAGTAGTATGGATGACTTTTAAAAAAATTATTTATTTATTTATTTATTTGAGAGGTAGAGTTACAGTGAGAGGGAGAGAGGGAGAGGAAAGTCCTCCTTCTGTCGGTTCACTCCCCAAATGGCCACAACGGGCAGAGCTGGGCCAGAGCTGCTCCAAAGCCAGGAGCCAGGAGCTTCTTCCAGGTCTCCCACACAGATGCAGGGGCCCAAGCACCTGGACCATCCTCTACTGCTTTCCCAGGCCACAGCAGAGAGCGGGATCGGAAGTGCAGCAGCCAATACTTGAACCAGCACCCATATGGGATGCCCGGCACTGAAGGCAGTTTTATACACTATGCAACAGCGCTGGCCCCAAATGACTTTTAAAGACACAATATTAAGAAAAATGTTAAGTCAGATACTCAGAGAATACAATATGTAATTTACAATAATGTGAATTAAACTATGCTGTTTAGTGATACATAGTTAGGTCATAAAACTCTATAGAAAGGCAAGCATATGAATGGCAAAACAGAACCGACATTATACCTAGGGAAAGAAGGACCTAAGATAAGTGATTTATCTTTTTTTAAGTAATATGTGTTTCTTTTCTGTTTTCAAAGAAAACAGAAAGAGAAGGAGAGAGAGAGACAGAGGTCTTCCATCTGCTGCTTCACTCCCCAGTTGGCCACAACGGCTGGAGCTGCGCAGATCCGAAGCCAGGAGCCAGGAGCTTCCTTCTGGTCTTCCCATGTGGTTGCAGGGGCCCAAGGACTTGAGTCATCCTCTACTGCTTTCCCGGATGGAAGATCTCTCTCTCTCTCTGCCTCTCTTCTCACTGTGTAGCTCTGACTTTCAAATAAATAAATAAAATCTTTAAAAACAACAATTGGGATATGAAAAGCATATAAAAAATGAAAACTATCCCTGTCCTTAATCCAAAAAAGAGAAACAGAAATAATTTTTGGAAGCCATCACTTGGAAGAAATTTTTTCAGGGATTTGCTTTTTCTTTTTTAGTAATGTGTATGTATTTATTCATTTGCAGTGCAGAGTGAGAAAGAGAGGGAGAGGGAAAAGAGAGCCATCTTCCATCCACTGGTTCCCTCCCCAAATGCCCACAATAGCCAGGGTTGGGTGAGGCCAAAGTCAAGAGCATAGAACTCATCCAGGTCTCCCACGTGGGTGGCAAGGGTCCAAATACTTGGGCCATCTTCTGCTACCTTCCTAGGTGCATTGGCAGCAAGCTGGATCAGAGGGGCATAGCT
The DNA here is from genome assembly GCF_964237555.1 of Oryctolagus cuniculus. Lineage (NCBI taxonomy): Eukaryota > Metazoa > Chordata > Mammalia > Lagomorpha > Leporidae > Oryctolagus > Oryctolagus cuniculus. The sequence continues at coordinate 175,503,886 of NC_091435.1, read as the reverse complement.
AGGACTTCAACTGGCACTCTGATGTGGGATGCCGGCATGGCAGCAGCTTAACCTACTGCACCGCAGTGCCAGCTCATGGATTTACATCTTCTAGACGATAGCAGGGACCATCCTGTGTGGCCAGGAACTCTCAAGTTTTCCCTCCATCTCAATTATTCCCTCCATTACTGCCTGATCGCCCTCGGACAACAAGCACTAGAGAGCAGAAGCCGCTGATCTGACCACAGGCCCGAGACAGGACACTCCCAGCCAGGGCCTGCAGGCTGCCATCGTGAGTATAGGCAGCACAGATTGCATGTTCCCATTTTTCTCATCATTACTGGGCTTGTTAACTTCTTAGCATGTTTTGCTGCCCTAGCATATGCATTTATTATTTCAAAGCCAAAAAATTTATTATTTCAAAGCCAATAAAAATATCTACTTTTTATGGGTGAGTTTCACACATTTGTGAGAGTGTTTTATTTCTGAGCTTATATGCTTTTGACATTATCAAGGATTTTCATTCTTGAATTTAAATTCAATTTTTAAAATGACTTTGCTGACTCCTTTTTCCTTATGGATAGGTTTCAATAGTTTTATATTTTAGTTTCCGTGGGGTTTTGGCTTATTAAATCTTTTCTTCATTGTTAACATGACTTCACTACCTCTGCCATTTTATTGCTACATGTCCTGTAATTTGGGATTATATTTGGTGAATGGGAGAGAAAAGAAAGGAAAAAGCAAGAAATTGGGAAGGAGACACGACCAGCATGGCCATACGGATGGTTTCATGCACTTTCAACTTGAAGGCTTGACAGGAGACTAAAATTATGAGGCCAGGGAAAGGTTTACTTTATCACTTAAATGGGATTTTGACTCTCTGAACATTTTCTAGTGCTGTTTATTTATCATCAAACAGAAACAGAGACATTTATGCCCCTTTCTCTTAAGATAAAAGTCATGTCAAGCTGGGACAGATCCAAGGGAAATAAAACTTAGTTACACAGAATGAATTCAGAGAAATTATCAAAAAAAAAAAAAGCCCTCAATGCTTTATATAGAGATACAAGCTATTTGATCTACAGAAAAAACTCACGGATCAAAAATAAACAGTCCCAGATTTTCCCTTCTTTGTATAACCTTTTTTGAGTCATAGACATCTTTGGGGGCTAGGCAGTTGTGAATGGTACCCCAACCCAGAACAATGTACATGGGCAAACATTGTAGTTGCACTGTCGGAGGACTCACAGATACGTTGGCTCCGACCTACCAACGGCAACCCTTAGGCTAAAGATCTGAGGCTGTAGTGCCGGGTGAGAAGCAGGGCTCAGGAGGCAGCCATCCCCTCTCCTCCTGGGAAAGTGGGACAAGGGGTTCATTAAGGCAGCAGCAAAAAAGGCAAAGCAGTCACCAGCTTTCCTGCTGGGTTTCTACCAGTGTGAGCGGAGCTCCTCTCTCGCTAAGGAAGTCTTACTCAGTCTTGCTAAAGGTGAGTTACTTATGGAAATACCTGGGGGAAGTTAGCAAAACAAGAAGCTCAACCCACTGGCCAGTTTCACTGCAGGAAAACTGCACAGCCAGGCCTCACGGCTACAAAGCACAGGGAACGCACAGATGGCAGAAGCCACAGAGGGCCCAGGCAGGGCTTCCTGCAGGTTCCCCTTGGTGTGCTCCTGCCTTTGTGACTGTGCTCTCTCCTGCTTCATTTTGCAGAGTGAGCCCACTTCTGCCCGCTCGTTGGCTGTGCATCACAGCTCGGCTCCCCAGAACTGCCGTGTGTAGGTTGCCCGGGAAGATCCTCCTCCCTGAGCTACTTGGCTTGGACCACCTTTGGTTTGGAAGAAATATTTCTGAGGCGGATTGTTAATGGCCAGACTTCTGAAGTTTGCCCTGTCCATTATTTCCCCAAAGATGTCATGACTTATATGAAGTAACTGAGTATACACCCACACAGCTAGGCCTTTGAGGCAGTTCTAGACAAAATGAAAATAAAATTCTGTTGTGGGGTCGGCGTTGTGGCCTAGCAGGTTAAGCCTCTGCCTGCAATGCCAGTATCTCATGTGGCTGCTCCATTTCTGAACCAGCTCCCTGCTAATGTGCCTGGGAAACCAGCAGAAGATGGCCCAAGTTCTTGGGCCCCTGCACCCACCTGGGAGACCCGGAAGAAGTTCCTGGCTCCTGGCCTCAGTCTGGACCAGCCCTGGCTGTTGTGGCCATTTGGGGAGGGAGCCAGTGGATGGAAGATCTTTCTCTCTCTTTCTCTATGACTCCAGATTTCAAATAAATAAAAAATAAATATTTAAAAAATGGGTATTATCTAAAAATCATAAAATAACAAGTGCTGATGAGGATGTAGAGAAAAATGCACCCTAGTACACTGCTGGTGGGAACGCAAATTGGTACAACCATTATGGAAGACAGTATGGAGAATCCTTCTAATAATAAAAAGTAAATCTATCATATCACCCAGCTATTCCACTACTTGTAATATATCTGAAGGAAATGAAATCAGCATATGAAAAATGTATCTGCAATCCTGTATCTATAGCAGTTCAATTCACAGTAGCTGAGATATGGAATTAACCTCGATATCCAACAACTGATGATTGGATAAAGAAAATGTATTTATATATATTGTAATATTAATCGGCCATAAAAAGGAATGAAATGCTGACATTTGTAACAAAATGAGTGTAACTAGAGGTCATTATCCTAAATGAAATAAGCCAAAACAAGTATCACGTTTTCTTTTGTTTGTGGTAGTTATTATATAGAGTATAAACATTGTGTGGATGTCGTATCAGTAGGTATATACTATAAACAGTGCTTTTCGGAATCATGCCATGTAAATGACAATATACTCTTTTTTCCATGATAAAAAAAGAAATGAAGAGGGGGGACTAGTAAGGACTCTTTTTTGTTCTTAATTTGGGTGTTAGTTATGAGTGTGATTAGAGGACAAAATAACTCATTTCTCTGTACACTGATATGCATTTCTTGGTATGTATATTGCATTTCAATAAAATGTTTTTAGAAAGACGAGGGAGGTCAATGCCTCCTCTTCTTGAATCTGGGTAGGAGAATTCTGACTACTTCAATCAATAAAGTATGGTTGTCTCACAAGGATAGACCAGAATCGTGCCATGCACTGTATCTTGTTTTCTGGGACACTGTCTTTTGGAAGCCCAAGAGCAAAGCCCAGGAGTCTTGTGAAGGGGCCTTGTGGAGAGGGAGAGAGTCCCCTGACCCACAGCCTACTCCCATCTGACAGGCGGCGTCAACTCGCGGCCCTGTGGGTGGATCGTGTTGAAAGTGGGTCATCTGGCCTCCCCGACGCGATGAGCCACTCCTGCCAAGCTTGTCACATTGAAGACTTGTGAGCAAAATGGACGATCGCTGTTGCTCTGAGCCACTGCATGTCGGGGAGATTTGCTACACGGCGATGGGTAACAGGTACAACCCAGTCAAGAGAAATCTCAAAGGCAGCAGCACCAAAGGTGAGAATTAGGTGAGCTCTTCCTCTGCAACAGGCGTGTCATTGTGTCTGAAGGAACACTCTCCCGCACGCACAGAAGGCAGCTATCACTTGGTTATTAATGCAATCGGCACTCGGCGCTTGCTTCGGCAGCACATACACTGAAATAGAATCGGCACGCTGTGCTGTCCTGAACTTTAACACCGAGAGAAAGGAAAAGGAAACTACAGTCAGCCCTCGCAACCTGCAGACTCTGTATCTATAGGTTCAACCACTGCTAACAGAAAATACTCGAGAAAATGTTTAAGTGTGCTGAATAGGTGCAGACCTTTTTCTTTATTCCATAAACAACGCAGTATAACAACTATTCCCATAGCTCTTGCACTGTGCTAGGTGTTACAAGTAATCTAGAGGCGCTTTACGTGACGGGGAGGACACGCGCAGGTTGTAAGCTGATCCTCTGCGGCTTTACATTAGGGATCCGAGCATCTGCGGGTTTTGTTGTTTCTGGGGGTCCTGAAACTGTTCCTCAGAGGAGACCTTGGGGTAGGATGACCACACTGCAATCAGCCTCCGTTCCTGGGAAGTCTGTAAGAGGACTGTCACCTGTGAGGGAGAGGGGGATGCAGAATGTCCGAAGCTTCAGCAGACTGATTTGCTCGTTGTTTGTCAAGGACTGCAGTGGGAAAGAAAACTGTCTTCTTCAAATGCCTCACCTTTAGTCACCAGATCCTGGCTGGGCAACTGGTGCAAAGACCAGCTGTAATCTCAACCCGGGGCTTCCTCTGCAAGGCGATGGCCTTTCCTCTGGGCCATCGTTGTCATCTCTCTCCCTGGCTTTCCAAATGGCCCTTCAGAGTCCTGCAGGCTTTCCACAGACCAAAACAGTCACAGAAATAGGCGGTGAAAGTGCCCGGGGTGGACCGGGAGTGATGCTGTGGTCGGCTAGACCAAGGGTGAGTCCAGTAGTTCCTGGGAATCCCAGGAGTGTCCCAGCTTCACCCCAATCCAGAGGCCGGAGTTTAGGGAGGCTAAAAAATTGAGGAGAGCCCATTTAAGAGCTCCTGGACATAGAATTTAAACTAAAAATTTAAAAATAAAACATCAACATGATTTTGTTGCAGGCATGAAGCTGAGAACTCCCCTTGTCATCTCCTCCCATTTGTCCCTTCTTTCTTGGCTTCTCAAATGCAATGCAATGCACTGCAAATGCAATGAGTCTGAGGTGGGACTACGCTTAGGACATAGGACAGCAAAGGGACTGGTGTGGTTGGAGCAGCAGGAGCAAGCAGCGAGTAGTGAGAGAGCAGGGCAGAGAAGTCACAGGAACAAGACTGTGAAGAACCTGTGTTCCTTCATGAGAATGCATTCTTCCTTGAGAGCGAAGGTTTGGGCCAAGGGATGCCACTAAATAGCAAGCTCTGGAAAATAGCCTGTAGGAAGGTGAGGTGAGGTTCACGGGCCAATGCAGCGACTTGGGGGAAGGAGTGTTGAGATCAGTGTGATGACAAAGGCGGCGGTGAGAACTGGTTGGGTTTGGGATACATCTTGGAGTTAGCATCAAGAGAATTTGCTTACCATGAACATGAGTATATCTAAGTACGGTGTTTAAACAAATTATCTGTTGTGCCACCCATCTTGAGAGCTGCATCTCCTCTCCTGAGTCCTAGTTCCCTGAGGCCATTATTTTCCTCTTGGTCTCAGAACCTTCTTCTCAGAACCCAGCTTTCATGATGCAAGAAATCCAAGCAACATGATACATCACGGTGCAGATGTGCCAGCTGGCAATCCCAGCTTTTTACTGATTCCAGCCTGGGCATTAGGCATGAGAGTGAGGAAGCTTCTGAACAGGCCAGCCCTGAGCCGTGTAAATCCCCTCAGCTAAGGCCTCTGGCATTTTCCACCGTGCCCTTCCGGTGTCAGGACCCACAGGATCGTTGAGCATGTTTGAGTCACTAAGTTCAGCATGTTTGTTACACAGCAATAGATAATAGATGGATAGATAGATAATCAATACACATCGGAGGTACTTGCAGTACAGGGCATTAAGAACACTCCCCACCAAGACTATACATGATTACATGGCTATACAAAACATAGGGGGCAGACGCCAAAGAAACTGTGCTGTCCTTACTCATGTATGTGCACTAGGAGTGGGTAATGGCCTCGCATTCACCATTTCTCACTTTCTCATAATAAAATCTCCGCTTAACTTCTCAAAAGCCAGATTGAACAGATGTACTTAGCAATCTGGTTCCTCCCTTTATTAGCTTTAATTGTAATCATTTCGCTTTGATTGGCTTTATTTTTATTAATATCTCCTCTAACAAGCCGAGAGAGAGAGAGAGAGAGAGAGAGAGAGAGAGAAAGAGAGAGAGAGAGAGGAACAAATACCTTCATACATGGGCAAGCTTCCACAGACTTAATGGATCCAGCCAGGCATGACCTACTCTCCACATACTTCGTGCCAGAAACTGAGCCGGACCAAGAATGCACTCATTAATGTGAGCAGCAAGAGATTCCACATTGTCTATCAGACTATGTTCCATGTGAGGTCAAGATTCTTGGCTCCAATAAACAGAGTGCAGGAAGTGACATTAGGTGACCTCTGAGGTTAGTTAATACAGGTCATTCATTTTCTCGCTGAACTGTGTAAGCAAGCCCTCATCAGTTTCTCTGGGTCAATTTTCTTATGCTGAAAGAAAAGAAAAATTTGTTGAGTGATGGCAATCTGATTTTTCTCATATTCTCAGAATCCTAAAGAAGAAAGTGGGCAATAGTTCTGCTGGACACAGGACAGATGAACTCTTTTTCTAGTACCTTTGTAGACTGGTGGTTATAAAAAGCTGTCTACCAATTCATTCATCCATCTATCCAGCCAATAAATGCATATCAAAGAACTACTCTATGTTAAGCCCTTTAGTAAAAACATGAAACACAGAGATGAAGAAGTCAGGACACGACTCACTTTGCGTGGCTCCGCCCAGTACCACACTCTCTATGAAGCTGAAGCAACAATGTTGCTTGTTTACCTGTTTCGCTTTCCTCCTGTACTCCTCAGGAAAACTAACTTCCAGATTACTGTGCTGTTCAATCCGGGGCAAGTAACTGAATTCTGGCCAACTGATAACCTGAAAACTGTTGCCTGTATGCAGAGCCTGGCTGTGAACCCTGGGACAGCTTCCTACACATGCTCTTTCCTTCTCCAGGGACCTTACGGCCAGCAGTGTATTGAAGATGGTGAGCTTGCACGGTGGAGGAGCCTGGGTCTCTGGGTGACCTCACGGCACAAAGCCTGTCTTCCGGCCACAGGAACGGTCACCGGACCAGACAACCAACTTTTTACTGTGCGAAGCCACTGGGATCTAAGTCACTTATTTAGTTATTCAATCCCTCCCCCTCACTCTTCCTATGGTTAATACAAGCATTTCTTCAACTGCCACTTCATTCAGGAAATAGAGCTCAAACCAGTTTTTAAAAATTTGTAGTAAAATAAACTTAAGCTAAAATTTATCATCTTAACCATTTTTAAGATTTTTAAAAATTTATTTGAAAGGCAATTACACAGAGAAGAGGAGGGAGGGAGGCAGGCAGGGAGGGAGGGAGGGAGGGAGGAAGAGAGAGAGAGAGAGAGAGAAATCTTCCATCCACTGGTTCATTTCCCCAAATGACAGCAACAGCTGGGGCTAGACCAGGCCAAAGCCAGGAGCCTGGAGCCTCTTCCAAGCCTCCCACGTGGCTGCAGGGACTCAAGCACTCGGACCACCTTCCACTGCTTTCCCAGGTGCATTAGCTGGGAGCTGGATTGGAAGTAGAGCAGCTGGGACTAGAGCCAGCGCTCATATGGGATGCCCACGTTGCAGGCAGAGGCTTAACCTGCTGTGCCACAGTGCCATCCCCCATCTTTTTTTTTCTTTTTTTTTTAACTTATATTTAATGAATATAAATTTCCAAATTACAGCTTATGGATTACAATGGCTTTCCCCCCCATAACTTCCCTCCCACTCGCAACCCTCCCCTTTCCCACTCCCTCTCCCCTTCCATTCACATCAAGATTCATTTTCAATTCTCTTTATATACAGAAGATCGATTTAGCATACATTAAGTAAAGATTTCAACAGTTTGCACCCACATAGAAACACAAAGTAAACAATACTGTTTGAGTACTAGTTATAGCATTAAATCACAATGTACAGCACATTAAAGACAGAGATCCTACATGAGGAGTAAGTGCACCGTGACTCCTGTTGTTGACTTAACAATTTGACACTCTTGTTTATGGCATCAGTAATCACCCTAGGCTCTTGTCATGAGTTGCCAAGGCTATGGAAGCCTTTTGAGTTCACCGACTCTGATCATATTTAGACAAGGTCATAGTCAAAGTGGAAGTTCTCTCCTCCCTTCAGAGAAAGGTGCCTCCTTCTTTGATGACCTGTTCTTTCCACTGGGATCTCACTCTCAGAGAGCTTTCATTTAGGTCATTTTTTTTTTTTTTTGACAGAGTGTCTTGGCTTTCCATGCCTAAAATACTCTCATGGGCTTTTCAGCCAGATCCGCATGCCTTAAGGGCTGATTCTGAGGCCAGAGTGCTGTTTAGGACATCTGCCATTCTATGAGTCTGCTGTGTATCCTGCTTCCCATGTTGGACCGTTCTCTCCTTTTTAATTCTATCAGTTAGTATTAGCAGACACTAGTCTTGTTTATGTGATCCCTTTGACTCTTAGTCCTATCATTATGATCAATTGTGAACAGAAATTGATCACTTGGACTAGTGGGAAGGCATTGGTACAGGCCACCTTGGCCATCCCCCATATTAACCCTTTTTAGGGTCTAGTATATTCTCACTGTTGTGCAATAAATTTCCAGAAAAATTTCATTGCAAAACTGAAATAAATACCCATGAAACAATAGTCCCTCATTTTTTCCTACCGTAATCCTTGGAAACAACCATTCTACTTTCTTTTTTAAACTTATTTTTTTTTTAATTTATTTGGAAGTCAGTGTTATGGGGCGGGGGGAGATATCTTCCATCTGTTGGTTCTCTCCTCAAATGGCTGCGATGGCCAGGGTGAAGGCAGAAGCCAGGAGTTTCTTCCTGGTCTCCCACAAGGGTGTGGGGGCCCAAGGACTTGGGCCATCCTCTGCTGTCTTCCTAGGCACATTAGCAGTGAGTTGGATTGGAAGTAGAGCAGCTGGGACTTGAACTGGTGCCCATACGGGATGCTGGCGCTGCAGGCCGCTACTTAACCCACAACCTCCTCATTCTTTTTTTTTTTTTTTTTTTTTTTTTTTACAGGCAGAGTTATACAGTGAGAGAGACAGAGAGAAAGGTCTTCCTTCATTTGGTTCACCCCCGAAGTGACTGCTATGCCCGGCGCTGTGCCGATCCAAAGCCAGGAGTCAGGTGCTTCCTCCTGGTCTCCCTTGTGGGTACAGGACCCATGCACTTGGGAGCTGGACTGGAAGAGGAGCAACCGGGACAGAATCTGACGCCCCGACTGGGACTAGCGCCCGACTGGCGCCACAGGCGGAGGATTAGCCTAGTGAGCTGCGGCGCTGGCCAACCTCCTCATTCTACTTTCTCTGTGGGTCTGACTGTTCTAGATGCTTCATGTGCATGGACTAATCAGTATTTGTCTTTTTGTGACTGGTCCATTTCGTAGCATAATGTCCTCAATGTTCGTCTACACTATAGCATTTGCTGAATTTCTTCCCTTTTTGTGACTGAACAATATTCCATATATATATATGTGTGTGTGTGTGTGTGTGTGTGTGTGTGTATGCCACATTTGTTATCTACGGGCACCTGGTTGCTTGGACCACCTGGCTGTTGTGAGTAATGCTGCTAGGAACACGATCACACAAAGATCTCTCTGAGACGCTGCCGTCAGCTCCTCTGGAGGGGAACCCAGCAGTGGAATTGCTGGATCATATGGAAATTCTATTTTTAATTTTTTGAGAAATCATATGTTTTCCACAGCAATGGTGCCATTTTACATTGCTACCAACAGTGCAAAATTTCCAATTTCTCCACATCTTTGCCAACGTCACACCAGTGTTTTTGAAGAGAGAATGGAATAGAAAGGATTGTTAACGAGGAAGTGAAAGGGTCAAAAGGGATAGTTTGCCTTAGTTTAGGCTTCAGGGAGGTGGCAACTGCGGGGACAAAGGCAAGAGGTCGGAATTAGTGAGTGTGGAGACTCAGAGGAAGGTCCTGAGCGGGGCTGCAGACCCTGCGGGACGGGCTCACGCTGGGACTGGTGTCCCTGGCCGGCGACAGAGGACTCACTGCGAGGCTGGGAGAGGCACCCTGGGTCCGGCTGCTGCTAGCGGAGTGAACTGCCACAGCCAGAATGCTGCTACCCAATGAAGGCAAACTCCTTAGTCCTTACCCTGCCTTGCAGCCCCTTGTTGGCAGGGCCTACCAGGGAGTGCTAAAACAGAAACAGCTGGCAGAGTCCCAAGCTCAGTAGGGAAGGTGGGTCTGGAGCTGAGAGGCAGTAGCAGTAATGGGCCCACCCCTCCAGGGAGGGCCTCTCTGCACGGCACTTCCAGCATCTTGCCTGCTTTCTTTAATGGCACAAGTCATTTTCTACCCTGAATGGCTACGCCTTAGTTCTCTGATTGCAATATAAATTCCTTTAGGAGCAAGCTCAGAGGCTGACTCATCTCCGGGTGCCCTCCCAGCGTGCCCCAAGCCCACCTAGCACAACAGCTGTACATAGTTGGTTGCAATACTTTTGTCAAATAAGTGCATTTGATGCCAAAGAAGTGAGACGCTCGTGTTGATAAGGAGGCAGGAAGCGGCACAGAGGAAGTCCAGTGAAAACCAAAGTTGCTGCAAATCTGTGGATTGATTCAAACAGCGTAGAGATGCTTGAACGTGCTTGTGAGCAGCAGGGCCACACCAACTCTGGAGGTGCTGTGAGAGCCGCAGCTTCAGGAAAAGATGAGTTATTTTAGCATTTGCCACTTAATTCTGGCAGGGAGGGGTGAAGAGCAGGGGAGCAGGGCCTACCCGAGGCCCAGGGGTTTGCAGCAGGCCTGGAACCCCAGGGCCTCCCAGGCTCTCCTCAGACTACATGGACCAGTCCTGAGGCTGTCAGCAGGAAGACCTTCAGACAACTGGAGAGCTGATGGATGGCCCAGTGACTGTTTCTGCATCACTACTTATACCCAAATTTAGTGGCATAAAACAATAACAATTTTATTACGTTCATGGGTTCTGGGAGTCAACCACTTAGGGAGAGCACAGTGGAGCTGACTTTGCTTGGGGGTGTCTGGTTTTCCAGCGAGGAAGAATGCGTGGATGGGAGAGACCTCGTGAGTGGAGCGAGCATCACCAGGGACCCACAGCTGGGAGTGCCCCCTTGTGACCTCACCACACAGCCTGGGAGAGTCAGGCTTCTTCCTCAGTGGCTCAGGACTCGCCACGAGGTCCACGAGACAAGGCAGAGCTTTTCTGCGTTGGAATCGGAGTCTCGCAGTGCTGCTTCAGCCTCATGCTATTGCAAACTCACCCATATATCACGGGAGGGCGCAGCAGCTGCCACTACGATCAACTGAAGGAAAGCAAGTGCAACAGGAGACAGCATTGCTGGCATTTTGCAGAACACAATCTGCTATGGCTGTTAGACCCATTCCGCACGGTGCATACAGTGCCCAGGTCCAGAGAACTTGGGAAATGCTGGCAAAGATCGGCCCACCAGTTTTCAGAGTTCTTGGGGATCCCAGTTGAGTGGATTGCTGGGGCTGCCATAACAAAGTACCGCAAACCAAGTGACCTCCGCAGAAATGCCTCATACTTCTGGGGTCTACACATCGTAAAGGTGTCAGCAGGAAGGCTCTAGGGGGAGAAGATCCTGCCTTGCCTCTTCCTATTTTCTGACTGTTCTGAGCAGTCTTGCGGGTGCTTGTAGCGCCATCATTTCCACCTTTGCCTCGTCATCACCCAGCCTTCTCCCTGTGCATCCTCAGAGCCTCCCCTGGGCATGTCCAAGTTTCTCCCTTCTAAGGACACCAGGTGCTTCCAAGAGAAAACAAGTCTGAAACCGTTTGAACGCACTGGCTTTATGTAACTGAAATATTGATGACCAGACCAAAATAAACGCTGGGCAGTGAGTGCCAAGGGAGGGATGAGTGACTCCATCGGGAGGTCAGAGGCTGGAGCCCCATCCACCCCCACCCCCGCCACCTCCGAACGGCTATGATTCAATAGCAGAGGCAACTCGGGCCAGGTCGAGCCAGCTTGGCTGGTGTCCACTGTACTGAGAAGCCTGGATGGCTGACAGAGGAGATGAATAAAGAGAAAGCTATCCCCTTACCTCTGGCTTTGAGTTTTGAAAAGGAGCTTTGCCTTCCATCAAAAGTAATGCGAAGTAGATGATGCGGGCAGAGATAATAGGCCCTGTGGGACTTTATCAAAGCTGCAAGGAGCCCTGGGTTGGAGGGCAGCTGTAGTTTACCCTGTACTCCAGAGCCCTTCAAATTCTGGAGGAATGTAAAGTAAGTTGTGCTATGAGAAAGAAACATGAAGAACACAATTTCTGCCCCGGTCACTGTGATAAAAAGCCTGGCACGGCCAGTCCAGCAAGAGGAAGCGATAGGGACACTGAGACCTCGTGAACCCAGGAATTGGGGAGTGATAAGCGTCCTGTTGGTGTGTGTGGAGAGGTGCCTGGGGAGCACCTGCTGGAGTGTGTCCTGCCCTTCCAATCTGCTTAGCATTTTCTTGCATGCTGGCCTTTGGTATTGCTTCACTCCCTAGAAGGACGTCTTTCTTCAGAGGCTGCCCCAGGCCACAGAGGGAACTGAAAGTGCCTGGGAACTGACATTCCCCTGGGGCAACCTCTACCCAGTGATGTGAAGGTGTGAACACCCTGGGATGGTACCCTCCCTGTTCCTTCTCCACCTTCCCTTGAGAAACCACAGCGCAGTGGCTGTCCGGGAGACCTGGCTTGATCTCTCACTCTTCTTTGGCCTCCTTCCTCAACTCATCTCAACTCCTACTCCTTTACTGTTTTTTTTTTTTCCCAGACAACATATCCTAGTAAATAATCTCCTACACATTCCAATGTCAAGGTTTGCTTTAGGGGGCACAACCTAAGACATCATCTTACCCTCTGAGGTCGGCAGGATCAACCCCATCTCACACGCACGCCAGTTCTGGCTGTGAGTGAACAAGCCCCAGATCACATCACTTAGCAGCTGCACTGACTTTCAAGCCAGTCCCTTCTCTGCTGTGCCAGACCGCCTCAAAGACACAGCTCGGCGCTTCCTTTCTCGCCTCCCTGCCTTGGCAATTCCTGATTCCTGGGTTCGTGAGGTCTCAGTGTCCCTGTCATTTCCTCTTGCTGGACTGGCCGTGCCAGGCTTTTTATCACACAGTGATTGGGACAGAAACTGTTCTTCATGTTCCTTACTCACAGCATAATGTGGTAAATTGAGAGAGCCCCGAATTCTTCAACACTCCTCCCAGGGAAGGCTGGGGTCCATCTACTCTACCCTTAAATCTTGACAGCACTGGCAAGTAGATCATGACAACTGTGGTCTGGAATTGGCTCTAAAGAGAACTAGCAGTTCCCCCTTGGGCTGTTGGGGCCCCGAGCTTCCCTTTTAGAAGCTCCACTACCCTGAGACTTCCAGGCTGTCAGGAAGGCTAAACTAGCCAGTGGAGAGGTCATCTGGGGACAGTGGTGCCTAGCCAGCCGCTGGCCTCCTGAGCTATCCCAGCAGAGGCTTCAGACCTCCTGGGACAGAGATGAGTCACCTCTGCTACGCCTTGCCTGGATTCCTGACCCACACAATCGATGGCCATGAAGTAAGAGTAAGCTTGTTTCTCTGCCGCTAAATTCTGGAGTGGTCTTGCTATGCATCAACAGATGCCTGCTGCCCTCAGACACATCAGACTGCACAGAAAGAACTGGCTTAGCATTGGCTAACCTAGGCCACCACCTCGGGACACTCCATGCTGCCTTTCCACCTGCCCCTTAAACTTCCTCCCTCTGGTTGTGGGGTTGGAATCAGATAACAACCATAGCCACTTGTTTGACGCTGGATCTGTCACCGGAGAAACGAGCTGTGGGAGCCGTGGGGTTCTCGTCTTCACGCAAGAAAGAATTCAAGTGTGAGACAGAGAGTGAAGTAATAAGGTTTTATTGGGGATAGGGCATCCATCAGAACGGAAGGGACAGATGGAGCGCCCAGTCACTGGGACTGGGGGAGAGCGAGGTCACAGGGTTGAATGGAGAGGATGCACCTGGGCAGGCCAGTCGGGCGCTCAGGGAGAGCTGAGGCCCTAGCTCTGGGTCTTTGTTTGGACTCCTGGTTTTTAGGGGAGTCCCTTCACCCCTCCCCCGTCCTCCAGGACAAAGGATGGGGAGCCCTGGCAAAAGGGTTTGTTGGGTGAAAATCAGCAAATTCCTCCCCAGATTTGCTGGCCCCAGGCAGAGCAGAGGGGCTTCCCTTAGGGCGTCTGTGAGGGTTTTATTGCCCCATGTAATCAGGTCCGGTAACCCATTTGGTCCTGAAGAGAGAGAGTTCTCCTGGGAGCTTCCCTTGGGGGAAGGGCTGGGACCACCTGGGAGGTGACCAGGGTCTGGGCAGGACTTGGAAGTGCCAGATGCAGGGCTTCTGGGTCTTCCAAAGCAGATGTTGGTTGCTTCAGGCCCTTCTCACACACACACATGCGCTCATGTTTAACTTCTGACCTCACAGCTCCAAGGCAGGGAGATGGACATTTGAGAGTAACTGGTCCTGGGTAAACAGAATAGCTTGGGCACCAGTCTCCGCCTAGCACTGCTAAGCTTTTGTCCTTTTTATTTTCTAGTTTTATAAGTTGGGTTAGCGCCAGGATCCCTAGTGCTTTGGGGCATAAGCAGGTGACAGTTCTTATCTGTAGGAACAACACTACCTGAAGGGTGTGGTCTTGGCCATTGCATGCCCAAGCACTCACCTCTCACATGAGAAGGTTGACTTAGGAAACGCTTTATGGCCTCCTTCGGAGAATGATTGGTTCTCAGGGCTGGGTTTCTGTGGTACTTTCTACAAACTAATTTTATAAATCACATCACATTTATTACTCACATGTTTTATTTATCTCAGCACTGATGCCGAGGCAAAAAGCACTGCACAGTTGTGGGTGTAGGAACCGTACATACTGGTCACTGTGTGACCTTGAACCAAGTATTTACCTCTAAAACAACTTCAAGTTCTATTTATATGCAAAATGACGACTGTCATGCCTACCTTGTAGAGTGGCACTAAGGACTGTGGTAAATAATGAAGATAGTCATTGGTAGATAAATAAGTCTTCAGAACGGCTGCTGTCCTTACCCTCACGGCTTATCCTTTATAAACAATTCATGATATTATTTACTTCTGCTTACATTTTAATTGGTCTGAAGAAAAATTACGACTCTAGAAAGAGACAGCATAAAGAATACTATCAATTACAGCACCCCCAGTAAAAGAGCACACTCATTTTTTTCTTTGAGTTCGTTCAAAGGTAAACATTTGCCATGTCACAGGCAAAAAGCACACACCTGCCCCCTCCACATCTCTTGTAAGGGGATTATTATTTTAAAAAATTTTTGTTTACTTATTTTCATTCTGCTTGAAAGTCAGATAGACAGAGGCACAGAAACATAACTTCCATTTGCTTGTTTGCTCTCCAAGTGCCTGCAGCAGCCAGGGCTGGGTCAGGCCAAAGCCAGGAGCCAGGAACTCTATCCAGGTCTCCCACGTAGGTAGCAGGGGCCCAAGCACCTGGCCACCACTGGCTGACTCCCAGGATGGCACTAGCAGGGAGCTGGATTGGGAATGGAGGAACTGGAACCCAGGCACTCCAACTCGGGATTTAGGCACCACAGGGCTCCCCTAAGGGAATTACTAAAAATGAATCTATAGGACACTTTATACGCACAGCAGCATGAGAAGATGATCAAGTACAAAGGAAAATGGATTTCAGTTTAGACTTTTAACTCATATCAGAGGACTATATAGAGACAGAGAGCAACCATCTTGTGTTCACCAACAGTTAAGAAGCTGAAATCAAAATAGCATCAAATGCCTGTGACACACACCTCTGTGAAGCCCCAGGATGCTTCTCCACCTGGGGCCACTGTGTCATCTCCCTTTACATCGCTCCAGGCAAGCCAAAGCTTGCACAGCCCAGAACCCAGCAGATGTTTTTCTGCAAAGTTTCCAGCTCTGGGTTGAAAGATGCAAATCTCAGTCTCTGCAAAGAACCACAACTGAACGTCAGCAACTGCTCCTGGCCCCACACCATCTCCCTTCTCACCTGAGAAGATTTAAAAAAATGTTGGACTGGCACCTCTGCTCAACAGGCTAAATCCTCCGCCTTGTGGCGCCGGCACACCGGATTCTAGCCCCGGTCGGGGTGCCGGATTCTGTCCCGGTTTCCCCTCTTCCAGGCCAGCTCTCTGCTGTGGCCAGGGAGTGCAGTGGAGGATGGCCCAGGTGCTTGGGCCCTGCACCCCATGGGAGACCAGGAGAAGCACCTGGCTCCTGCCATCAGATCAGCGCGGTGCGCCGGCTGCAGTGCGCCGGCCATGGCGGCCATTGGAGGGTGAACCAACGGCAAAGGAAGACCTTTCCCTCTGTCTCTCTCTCCCACTGTCCACTCTGCCTGTCAAAAAATAAAATGTTTCAAGACAACTGGAATGCTGGTTCCAGGAGGGAAGGCAGGTAGGCGGCAGCAGCCAGAGCAGATCCCCAGCAGTCTCTTTGGGATGCAGCCATGAGCAAGCCCAGAACCGGTGCGCTCCTGTGGGGATCCAGCAGGCACATGATAGTACACCAAGAGAACCTCGCTCTGGACTCCAGTAGCTTCTCACTGCCGTCTGTGAACTTCTTTCAAGGATTCCCAAGCTACTGGTCTGAGGCATGAAGAACTATGACCACCCTGTCCCAGGACAGGCAAAGTGGTACTTCGCTGAAGATGACGGGCTCTTGCAGCTCCCACCTGGAGGGAGGAACTGCTGAGGATCTCAGCAGCCAACCCCTTCAGAAGTGTGCCCTGATCGGCTCTGAGAAACGGAGACTCGGGTTTGTTCGGTAGCCACCTGGAGGTGCAGGATTTGTTATGTGCAGAGGTGAACTTTGTGCACAGAACGCATTTCCTGAAGAGCTCACGTAAGGAACACTTTAGCCCTTAAACTGCATTGCTGTGACAAAGACACCCACACATGGGAGAGATCAACATACTAGTTTGTCTCGGGGCCGGCGCTGTGGCGTAGCAGGTAAAAGCTGTTGCCTGCAGCGCTGACATCCCATATGGGCACTGGTTCGAGTTCTGGCCACTCCACTTCCAATCCAGCTCTCTGCTATGGTCTGGAAAAGTAGTAGAAGACGACCCAAGTCCTTGGGCCCCTGCACCCATGTGCGAGACCCGGAAGAAGCTCCTGGCTCCTGACTTTGGATCGGCCCAGCTCCCGCCCTTGCGGCCATTTGGAGAGTGAACCAGCAGATGGAAGACTTCTCTCTCTCTCTCTGCTTTTGCCTCTATGTAACTCTGCCTTTCAAGTAAATAAATGAGTCTTTTTTAAAAAATAGAATTCTGTCTCTTGCACACATAAAGCCCTAAGTTCAGGCTGGTGGGGACTTTGCAGCCATTCAGGGACCCAGGCTCCTTCCATCTTGTGGCTCTTCATACCCCCCAAACCATCATTGTCTAAATCCAGCCAGTAGAAATGGAAAGTCAGGAGTGACTGCATCATGTTGGTACATTATACACACATGATTTAAAAGCTTGAACAACAATTTCACACATCTGTAAGTCAGTTGAGCCATTCTAGTTTCTACTGGGCTCTGTATATGAGGATTCATCAAAACGTGACCATGACATCCTGTATCAGAGCGTCAGTTTGAACTGCAGGCCCACAATTAGAGAAACTTTAGAAAACTGGCGAGAAGCCCCACTCAGAGAGCTGCAAAGCACCATATCCTGGAATTTACATTGTCATTGTCATTGCAAAAAATCCAAGACTGGCAGACCCAAGTTAACTGCTCTAATAGTCAGTTTCTGGCCTACAAAGTGTGCAGGTGCTTGTAGAGGAGACACACAGAACACACAGGCAAGCACTTCATTGACTGTTAAATGCTGTCAATGTCCCCAAGGCCATTGCGCTTGATTAAAAGGCATAGCGGGCCGGCGCTGTGGCGTAGCGGGTAAAGCAGGGCCAGCATCCCATATGGGTGCTGGTTTGAGATCCAGCTGCTCCACTTTCAATCCAGCTCTCTGCTATGGCCTAGGAAAGCAGTAGAAATGGCCCAAGCCCTTGGGCCCCTGCACCCACGTGAGAGACCTGAAGGAAGCTCCTGGCTCCTGGCTTCGGATTGGTATGCCTCCAGCTGTTGTGGCCAACTGGGGAGTGAACCAGCAGATGGAAGACCTCTCTCTCTCTCTCTCTCTCTCTCTCTCTGCTACTCCTTCCCTCTCTGTGTAACTCTTTCAAGTAAGTAAAAATAAATATTTTTTAAAAAGGCATTGTACCACATGGTGACTTTCGATTTTTCTAATAATCAGCTTCCAATTTAACCTCTGAAAGTTAGAAATAGATTAGATATATTCTATCCTACGTTACTTCTCTGCCTGCTCTCAGTTTCTGCAACAGAATGATGTGCTGGGATGTCTGTGTGAACTCCACTGGAAGCTTTAGTTCAGAAACAATGATTCCACTGTGCTGAGTGTGATTCAGGTGGTGGACATGGCGCCTGACCGTGTCCATCCACAAAACATGCCAAGAACTAGTGTGGAAGGAAGTGCATGGAGTCACTAAGGAAAAGGAGGGGTGCACACACACAGTGGGAGAGCCGTCACAGGCATCCTCTGTCACAGGGTGACCCGCACATCTGCTGTCATCTCTTCTTTTTCCTTTTTGTGCTAACAGAACATCTACTTCCCAGCAGAGCCATCTCACGGTCTTGCTCTGGCCAGGCACCTGGACAACAAATCCTGCGAGAGTGTGGCTAGAGGCAGCAAATGCTCCCCACATTCTGGAGACAAGTGGGCCTCCAAATCTGGCACAGTGTGTGCACATGTGGCTTCTGACTCGCTAAGTACACGGCTTTCTTTAGAGAAGTGACCCACACGGATGGTCACCAACACGCTTAGTGATGCGTGCATGTGGGTCACTACAGCGGGACTGGAAAGGCGCTTCCTCGTTCTCAACAAGGGGAACTTTCTCACAGATCTAGGAGACCTCACTTTTGAGACAGAAGAGCTGGAAGAGATCTCAAATGTCCTCTTGTCCACTTCCCTCTTTTTACTCCTGAAAGGAAACACACACACACACACACACACACACTCACTTATCCAAGGTCACAGAGGTAGTGGCTGAGTATTTAGCAGAACCGAGGGACCTGCTTACCCCAGGGCAGTCTAATACCAGCCAGATGATAGCACCCCCTTGTTTATCTTGTGCCTGGTGGGTCTCCTTTGGTGGATTTTGTGTCCTGTGGTTCCCATGTCCTGGATCCCTCCTGGCCACAGGCCCACAAAGCCACGCTGATACGTGTTTGTAGAGAGCTCACTGTGAAGTGAACATAGCACATGTGGCAGTTTTAAAACTTACTGGGCCGTTTGCAACCGAGTTCCACATCACTGACGTGAGTCACTAGCAGGGACTGCATGGGTACACTCAGTGCAACAACATCCCCTCTCTGGTTTTCTCTGATGCATGGAATTGCAGAAAACATCCAATGTGCCCGTTATCCCCAAAGTGCTGTGCATTTTACCAAACTTCTCCCTTGCTTTGTGTTTTTTCTCAAGAATTTATCTCTCTGGTCTTTCCCTACGGTGGACCGTTTTCACCAAGGCAGCTGCCGTGTCCAGAGAGGGGGGGAACTGATAGGGAAAGACTGAGCACAGAGCACTTTGGGAAGAAAAAAATGCCATTTCCAGGATTGAATCTAAGACATGTGGCTCAGCTTATTAACCATCTATCTAAGGGCAAACGTCACAGACTCAGGACACATTGTGGGTATTCAATATGTCTTGAATCAAAGAGTGAGAAATAAATGAATCAATAAAACAGGAGTCCTTCTTGCACTCGGTCTCACCTCTGCTCTGAGTCCAGCCATTGTGTCTCGGTCCTCCCCTACGTGGCTCGTAGGCATCGCTGACAAATCCCCTCCCTCTCCTCCTTGACCCAGGTGCTCCTTTTGGATCTGAGGCCGTGACACTCTCCAGGTTTCTGTCTTTTACACTGCGGATTCCTCTTCATGGTCCCACTTCCTGCATTTTCGAGTGACCCAGGGCTCAGCCCCGGACTTTCCATGTCTTTGTTTGTACACTCAGTGCATTTTTGGCTACCTTGTTGATGCCTGTGACTGATGATTCCTCAAAATCCATCTAGAGTTGGATCTCTCCTTCAAACTCCTAACAGTCTACCTGACTACCTGCTTGTGGTTCCCCCTGGATGCATCTGGACTTCTCAGGCTTAACACGACTAAAAGTGAGCTCCTCGCCTCTGCCCACTGCTCACTGCAGGTAACAGCAACTTCACTCTCCTAACGGTTCAGGTCAAATCCTTACAGTCGTCTTTGCCCTGGACACTCAGATAAGGACAAAATGCTAGGGCAGGATAGAGCCCCAGGGCAATAGGAACCTGCTTTCCTGGGTGAGCTACAGCTGCCCAGGAAGGCTGGAGCACGCCTCTCCAGAAAGCTCTGCAAAAAGGAGGCTCTGAATTATATAAGCCACTGTATTTTTTATCTCTTTGTCACAGTGGCTTTCTCAGCCTGTGCCCTAACTAACACCGGAGGTGAGGACTACAGGATGCGAATGTAGAAATCATTCCGCGGAGAAGTCGAGTGGGTGGGAGGGAGCGAAATAAGGACTATTGCCGGAATGTTTTATTGAAAAGGTTGTGAGGAAACGTGGCCCCAGGGGACGCTGCTGAAAAGCAGTCAGCTCACTCTGACACAGGGAATTTGCTCAATGTCCACCAGGAATCGAGTCACTATGGACAAGGCGGACAAGGGCTGAACCTAAGAGGGCTTACCTATCTGAGCCTCATTTATAGCACTGTTCCTTCTTCTGGGAATAATAGATACCGTAAATTTTTAATAATGCCAATAGCAAGAAGCAGATTGAACTACTTAGTTCTCACATGGGCAAGGTTTTGTAATGAAGCATCCATGCTCGTAATTCCCTCCCGTAACACCGGAGCGTACACTTACCACATTCCTGATAAGGGGTGATGAGAATAACAAGGGAAATAAAAGTGCCAACAACTCTCCGTTCTTAAGCACTTAAGTTGTGTCCTGGTCTGTGTAGGTGCTGCCTACAGAAACCTATAAACCAGATCTCAGCACCTACAGCAATAGACTATGATACTGTTAGTTGTTTACTAAATTTTTTCCTGGTACCCTGGAGCAGTGTGTGGTTGGTCTCACTTGGATATGAGCTTAATGGTTTGCATTTTACAGGTCATTTATTTCTATGGAGACACATTTACAAAAACTAAAGTAGCCAGGAATCTTTGACTTACACATCAGAAGCAAAGAATCTATTCTCTAAAAAAAACTTATATTTCCTTTTATGAAAAGGAGAGACAGAAAAAATTTCCGTTTGCTGGTTTACTTCCCAGATACCTACAGCAGCCTGGACTGGTCCAGGCCAAATCCAGGAGCCAGGAACTCCATCTGGGTCTCCCGCCTGGGTGGCAGGAATCCAAGAACTTGGGCCATCATCTGCTGCCTCCCCAGCGCCTTAGCAGGAAGCTGAATCAGAAGGGGAGGTGGGACTCAATCCCAGGCACTGTGATATGAGATGGGGGCCTCCCAAGTGGAGGCTTACCCTTTAATCTATTCTTTATGTCTATCACAGAATCAAATGATTTGGTTCCAAAATGTACTAATTGTGGGGGCAACTTGAATAGTCAAGTTCTAAAAACCTCTAACAGCCAAAGAAACTGTGCCCTGGGCCCAATAAGGAACTCTGTGTGCTTGCTGGAGTGGCAGGCGGAGGCCATCCTGAGGTAGAACTGAAGCCAGGACTCACTCAGTGAGTGTCTCCTGAGAGACACGTGTCCGTCTCCTGACCCAACTCTGTCCGGCTCCAACTCAAAGACAATCAGGAGCAAGGCGCAGTCTGACCCCTACTGCCCTGGCAGAAACTTCCCGACCGTGTTCAGCCCAGGAAAGTCCAGGGGGACTCAGATGTGACTTGCTTGGGTGGTGGCAGTCAGTCACATCATCACTTTGGGTGAGTTATGCACAGGAAACCAGGAACGCTGGTGAACACTGAGCCAGGTGCAAACCCAAGTGTCATGTGCCAGAGGGGGTGTGTTCCAGGCCAGGTGCAGAGGGGGAACAGCCATGCCTTCCTAACCCAGTAAAAGCACCTGTTCAGCTTCCACAGAAGTGCCAATCAGCAGAACCTCCTCCTCCTGGCATGCTGTCTCCCTGTGGTTTGGGTTTTTTTTTTTGTTTTGTTTTGTTTTTTTTCACAAGTCTCCAGCAAACCTTGGCTGCATCGCATGATGCCCTGTCAGTTTCCATTTGCAAGTCATCCAGAGGACCACCAGTTGGTAACAATCTTGAAGCCTCAATGCCATTGGCGATTTGGTGATGGGCAACCCACTGGACCTGGATGGGTAACCATCCATATACTGGTCTAAGGAGACATGGACATATATACTCACATTCAGAAGCTGTAGCTACGAGTCTCAGTAAACATATTTTTCAGTCCGGCCATGAAGTCAGAGAAGGATAAAGGCATAAATGAACATGTAGAACTGGTGAGATAAAAACCAGCTATGAGGTAATGGAGGCTCTCTCCTTGTTGAGGGTATGACAGATGTTTCTGGATGTTTTCAGGCTTTACTTTTTAATTTATCTATCAAATTTAACCATACCAGTCATCAGTACAGAAAAGACAAGGCTTCTTGAGGCTGGATTAGTCAGGTTCTCCAGAGAAACAGGGAGCTTCCATCATCTATCTATCATCTCTATCTAGCTATCTATCGTCTTCAGTCATCTATCCCATATCTGCATCTACCTACACAATTCTGCAGGCAGGACTCGGCTTTGCGATTTTGGAGGCTGAGAAGTCCCAGGATCTGCTGTCTCAAAGCGGGAGCAGAGGAGCTGATGGTATAATTCACTGTCAGTTGTAAGGCCTGACAACCAGGGGGACAAATGGTGTGGATTCTAGTCTGAGGGCTGGGGGAGATGAGAGGGTCCCAGCTGAAGCAGTTAGGAAGGGAAGGGGGTCAATCCTCCTTTCCTGTCTTTTGTTCTATTCAAGCCCTCGATGCCCACCCATAGTGTGAGGGCATGCACGTCACTGAGTTTGTGACCCAATACTAATCTCACTCAGAAACACCCAGAAACAATGTTTAACAGGGGCATCTTGTGTCTCGGCAAGTGGACAAATAAAATTAGCCACTCCAAGCCCATTATCTATCTTTTTTCAAAAGATTTATTTATTTATTTGAAAGTCAGAGTTAGAGAGAGAAGGAGAGACAGAGGGAGATCTTCCATCTGTTGGCTCACTTCCCAGAAGGCTGCAATGGCTAGGGCCGTGCCAGGCTGAAGCCAGAAACCAGGAGCTTTATCCAGGTCTCCCAGGTGCGTGCAGGGACCCAGAGACTTGAGCCATCTTCCACTGTTTTCCTAGGCACATCAGCAAGGAGCTGGATCAGAAGTTGAGCAGATGAACCATTCCCTACATGGGATGTCAGCACTGCGAGGCACAGCTTAACTAGCTGAGCCATAGCATTGGCCCCATGGCCACTACCTTTTAACAAAGTTGTAACATGGCCAGGTTGGAGACAGAGGAGAGGAGAGCAGACTTCCCCTCAAAACCAAGAGCAATCACACGCACAGACCACAGCACAGCCTCCTTCACAGAATGAGAGGTGGTGCAGGCGCAGCGCCCCTCTTCAGAGGATGTCTGGCTGTTTCTCCAATTATTCACCCAGGTGAAATGAGGGGGCCTCTTTCCAGTCCCAATGACTTGCAGACAGATTCAAAGCCACAGGTGAGTATTTCACTGCAAGAGGTGGAGGACTCCAGCTCTGAGCCCAGAGATTCCACTTGGCCCTGTGCAGCAGGAAGTTCTATTTTTACCAAGACACTTTAGATACCTTCTAGGATCAAACGGAAGGCTTATGCCTGGTCTCAAATTGACTGCCAGCTACAAGTAGTAGAGTTCAGTAATTCTGAAACATTGCGTTCACCACATACAGCAAAAAGTAATGAACTCTTGTAGCCTGGTTTGGCTGTGCAGTCAGACCTTTACATATATTTAACTAACTCTAACTTCCATGCACCAACACTTTTTCTTATTATATGTGATGCAGCCTGACCACTTCTATTCTATTTTTGAATTTGCTGGCTGGACCCGCTGGTTTCACAAAGTGTAAATAGGGTGATTTTAAAAGTGACGCCATTTTTTATTAATAAAATGGATTCTTATAGGTCAGTTCACTAACAAGTTGAGAGGTTTTTCTTATTGTTTTATAGACTTAGCTCCCCATTCTTTAAAATTTATAAAGACAACCACCTTCTGTGAAATTTCAAAGTGTTTCTCCTGCATGCAGCCAAGTGGCAATGAACAGCCTTGCATCTGGCTGGGTTGGACCAAGAACTTCCCACCCAGCTCTGCAGGAGAACCCAGGAGACGGGAGCTGGGAAAGGGCATCAGCAAGGCCAAGCAGGCCAGAAGCCACGAGTGGAAACGAGACCCCAGGATTGGAGGAGGGTCAGACTCACTTCTCAGAAGGTTCCAGGGAGGGGCTGCAGAGGTAGGTGGGGTGGAACAAGAAGAAATATCAGGAAAAGTCTGACACCTTCTCCATAATGTTTTTTTTTCCACTCTCCAACCCTAGCAACCTGGTCTTACAGAGACACACATCTCTCTCCTGTCTCAGCCTACTGAGGGCTCCCCTTGGAAGCTTTCTTCCTGGTTCCCCTCCCCAGATCCTCACCAGGGGGACTCCAGTGACAACGCCACCTCCACAAAACCCTCTTCTGTCTAGCTCCTGTCACCTGACGAGCCCAGCATACTTCCCACCACGAGGACCTACATTCACAGAGACGAGGAGGCATCCCGACTTTGGGGCAACGCTGCTTTTGTGTAGGACAGAGTCTTCTGACCATTCCCAGTTGTGCGTGGCAAGCTGCCAACTTTCCTGAGCTCCACGTGCTAAAGACAGCACCAGGGGCTGAGGACAGGCACATGTGGGTCCCAAGATGTGTCTGCAAGGTGGCTCCAGGTGATCACTGGGAAAAAATGTAAGCCACATTTAGCCCTTGGAAGAATGCAAAGAAACAAGATCCGCATAGCCCAACAATTCTACAAACTGTGTTTACATTAAAGTCTTGAACAGAGGGCTCAGCTTGAGCTATGTGGAAACCTCATAGCCATCAGGCTGAGTAGACTGTGTGAGCCGAGGCGGACAGGAAGGAGATAGGGCAGCTGGTGCTACTCAGCTGCTCTTGTGGCCGAGGACTAGGGAGCTCCGTGCCTGAGGAAGTGCCAAGAAGCAGCGTTTGACTTGGTTTGTTGGTGTCTGCGCCCATGACCCAGAGTGGAGCCCTGCTACAGCTGGCTGGAGCACAGGGCCGAGGGTCTACTCTACAGAGGCATTTCTCACCGTGTGTGAAATCAAATCCTTCTCTACTTTCTGGCTGGCTGCAGCACAGCCATCTACTTGCAGTTGATCAGGAGAAAAATGAAAAATGAGCAGATGATGCTGGCTGCCCTATCCTGCAGGGTCGGGTCTGTCTCCGTTCACTCTTCTGGCTGTGGAGAGAAATAAAAGAGAAGGAGGAGAGCCTAGTTCCTGGTCCCTGCGACGTGCTTCCCTTCCACTGTCATACCCAGACAGCACAGCGTCCAGCTACAAACACGGCTGCTCCTTCCACGCAGATCCCCAGCCCAGCCTTTCTATTACCCCTCCCCGTGTCACTGCGCAGAGGAGTCAGCTGCCCGCCCTATCATCGGCATTTTGAAGGGAAGCACAAGTGAACAAGGGCACTTCCAGCAAGAATGAAGGGCGCCATGGATTCGGGGCAGGCAACCCACGACATGTGCTTCCGAAACAGGAGCAATGGCTACCACCTACTGGCCACTTACGGTGGGCAGGGCACTTGGCTCACTCCCAAAGCTCTTGGGATGCAGATATCACACCACGTCTTTTTAGATGATGCAACTGTGCATCATGGGGGAGTCATGACTGAAACTCAGTTCTGCCTAAATCACAAGTCCTTGTTCTCTCGTACAAGCCATACTAGCTTGTCAAATAAAGATTTTGCAGGGCTAATGGCAGGCATAGATCTTCACTGACTGATCTTTTCAGTTACATGCAATTCATGAGATAAATTGGACCCAACCAAGGGCTGCTTGTCCTGACTTGCCACACTCACCAGCCCCACCGAGGGGTCCACATGACGTGAGGTGGTGTGGAGTTCCCAGCTCAGCAACTGCACACGGGGCTCCTGGAGTTAGGTCGTGTTGTGAAATGCAACACCTGATGGGTCACAGCTGCACTGTAGGAGAAAGAGATAAAGTGAGAATTATAGGTGAGGATGAGAGATAAAAACATGCATAACACCTTAGGGCAAGAAAAAGCTGTAACGGAAGCCATACCCGCCCAACCATGCTGTCTCTTGCTTAAAGCCATTCGTCCTGAAACCACTGATTTTTAAATATTCAAATTCTACCAGCTGCCCAGAGAAAGCCTTCTGCTACTAGGTGCTGGTAGGTGTTCCCCACAGGGTGGGGGCAGAGTCCAGGGAGCAGGGCCTAGGACCGTTCCTGCCTACAAAATTCTGCATGTTTCAAGCCTGAAATGCAAGGGGGATGTGGGAGTTTCTAAGAAGATGCCAGTGGGGACTCTGGGGCGCCCCTCACAGGCCCGTGGCTGTCTGCAGTTCCAACAGCGCAGATCTTGAGTTTCACCACTTCCTCACAGCAGGCTGAGAACCCCTAGGAAGTACGTGTCTCAGTTTCCCCAAGGTTCGATCGGCAGTCAGCAGAAAGCAGTAGAGGGAGCAAAAAAGAGAAAACTCTGCTGGGGACAGGAGCAATCAGATCATGGAGCACCCCGCTCCCTCCCTCTCTCTCTCTCTCTCTCTCTCTCTCACACACACACACACAGAGTGAGTGAGAGAGAGAGAGAGAGAGAGAGAGATATGCAAACACAGCTCCTCAAGTGTTTAGGCCACAGAAGCTTGGTCTGTGTCTTGGCACTCCTGGTATACACATACATGCACTAAAAGGGATATTGTCCATGTATCCTCATCTTAAACACGGAAGTGCACCACCATTAACATTTGCCTGCCCACCCCTCTTAAGACCCTCAAACTGAGAGCTTGAGGGAGGAGAGGAAGACGAGAGTGATCAGATACTGCACTCGTTTTTCCTTGGAGTAAAAGAAGTTGTGCCAAAAGCCAAAGTTCCTTGGGTCACTTTGACTCATTTGCCAACACACTTTCACAGTGAAATTGAGGTTAACAAATTTCACTTACTAAATTGAAATCTTCTCTGTAGCTCTCATACGATTTCTCACTGATAGTAAAGCCTGCAGTCAAATAACATGTAGTTGGTTAAGATTTGTAATCAAACATGAAAGGTAGGCCGGTGCTGCGGCTCACTAGGCTAATCCTCCGCCTGGTGGTGCTGGCACACCAGGTTCTAGTCCCGGCCGGGGCGCCGGATTCTGTCCTGGTTACCCCTCTTCCAGGCCAGCTCTCTGCCGTGGCCAGGGAGTGCAGTGGAGGATGGCCCAAGTGCTTGGGCCCTGCACCCCATGGGAGACCAGGATAAGCACCTGGCTCCTGCCATCGGATCAGCGCGGTGTGCAGGCCGCAGCGCGCCGGCCGCGGCAGCCATTGGAGGGTGAACCAACGGCAAAGGAAGACCTTTCTCTCTCTCTCTCTCACTGTCCACTCTGCCTGTTAAAGAAAAAAAAAAAAACATGAAAGGCAATCACTAGGAGCAGATGATCAATTATCCATCATAAGATTAAAGAAGTGGAAAGCACGTGACCCAGTGTTACGGCACAGAGGGTTAAGCTGTGGCTTGCAGTGTGGCATCCCATATCAGAGCACTAGTTTGAGTTCTGGCTGCCCTGCTTCCAATCCAACTGCCTGCCAACATGCCTGGGAGGGAGTGCAAGATGGCCCAAGTACCTGGGCCCCTGACACTTATGTGGGTGATAGGGATGGAGTTCCAGGATCCTACTTTTGTCCTGGTCCAAGCATAGTTGTTGCCACTGTGGACTGACCCAGAGTGTTACCGGAGAATGCAAGGGTTCTTGTCTCCACGCAAGAAAGAATTCAGGCTTGAGACAGAGAGTAGTGGAAAGCAAATAGCAAGGTTCATTAGGGAAGGGATATCCATAAGAACAGATGGGCACCTCTCCAGACAGGACCTGAGAGAGAGTACCCAGTCGCTGGGACTGCGGGAGAGCAGGGTTACATGGTTGAGTGGGGAGAATACACCTGGCCAGGCCAGGCGGGTGGTCAGCAGAGAGGCAGAGGGCTGAGCGCGCAGTCCGGTTGAGGCTGGGGGTTGTTAAGGGGATGGGCCTTGCCTTCCCACATCTCCTCCTGGAAAAAAGGACTTTTTGGATATAAATACTAAAAATTCCTTTCTGAGTTTTCCCCCTGAAGTTATCAGACAGGAGGCAGCCTGGCTGGCATTGCGGTTAGAGGAAGGATGGTTATCGGGTAGAAGGGGCGGATACTGGGCTGCACCTGCAAGGTTATCAGGATGACTTGATGTCAATGCCTCAGGCCTTTGTCACACACACATAAACTCATTTCTGACTTCCTACCTAACAAGAGGATGGAAGATTCTCTCTCCACCCCCCCATCAATTTTCCTTTCAAATAAATAAAACAATCTTTTGAAAAATTAAAATTTCACTCAGAATCAAGTGTCTGTTTTTATTAAAGTGAGAGCAGGATTCCACCATGGAATCCACAGTCTGCCTCCCAGCAGTGAAAGTGGTCTCAGACGGTTCTACACGCAGACGGGGGGTTCTGGACATCGGGAATACAGCAACAGTGGTCCCTAAAGATATCACCATGCTGAGACGAAAAATTTAAAAACAGAAAAACCTTTTAAAATCCAGTGAGTTTTTGCTGGTTGCTCAAGTATCACGATTGGCAAGACTCCAGGTGACGTGTTTTATAGAAAGTAAGAATGGGGGACTTGAAAAAGACATCAACATGCATTTTCAAGTATCGTCCAGAAAGCAGCCATGTTTGAAACCCACCAGTCTGTGGTACAGTCAGTTTGTCCTGTTAGAGAGCACGGCCATGGCTCTGTGACCTAGAGGTAGAAGCCCTCACAAATTTTATGTGGATTCAACATTTCTGCAAAAATTTTAAAATCAGCCCTTCTGGTTGGAAATGTACTACCTCTGCCTTGCACCTTCTTAGCTGCTGTTTCGCAAGTATCAGCAAAAGCCTTGCCTAATCCTCAGATCCCGGAACTCAGGTGCAGCCTTAGGCCGTGTTTCCTGGGTTATTCTGTCGGTAAACTGAGGGGTGGGGCGCAGAGAGGCCTCGCTCCACAGACCCTTCCAGGTGGCTTGCAGGAGGGGCAGGAGAATTTGTTGTCACCTCTGCTGGGGACAGACGTGAACTGCCCACATGTCGGCCAGAATCCTCCTACCATCAGAGTCGTCCAGCTACAACTCAGGACAAACACCTGAGCTGGATATACCGTATTACATTACAGTTATGTATTATATGTATGATATATGACATTTGGTATCCTAAGATGGCAAACACACTTCATCTTTAGTGCCGACTCTGACTGATTGGCCAAGGCAGCCGGGACTCTCTCCTGAGAATTGCCCTAGGCTTCATCAGAAGGGCACTGTCACTCTCCTGTGGCATCGCCTGGGCTGGGAGATGGGAGGCCTGTGCCTTGCTGAGCCTAAACAATACTGCTTCTCTACACAGATGTTTTCAACGCAGCTTCCCTAAGGAACTTTGATCTATACTTTTATTTACAATTAGCTATCCCCAAGCTCGTCCAGTTAGTATTCACTCATCCTGTGGATTCCGTGCAAGCACCTCTTCAAGCAAGCTTGCCCCAGCCATTTTTGGGACCATTTTCTGTTGTACTGTTTGCTTCCCTTTCCTTCTCCAGCTCAGCTGGAAGTGTCCTCCATTACTTTTGTTATTGTAATCATGACTCCATTCCACCCTTCCGGTCAGCAAGCTCGTGGGAGCAAAGACCAGGTTCCTGTTCTGATCGCCATTGCACCCTCACTTAGTAGACACTCATTAAGCACGTGCTGAATGAATGGAAAAGCAGAGATTCATCTGCTTCCCTCCCCTCCCCTCCCTCCCTCCCTCCCTCCCCCTCTCCCTCCCTTTCTTTTACTTGAAAGTCACAGGTACACAGAGAGAGAAGGAGAGGCAGAGAGAGAGAGGTCTTCCATCCACTGGTTCACTCCCCAACTGGCCACAATGCCTGGAGTTGTGCCGATCCAAAGCCAGGAGCCAGGAGCTTCCTCCAGGTCTCCCATGGAGGTGCAGAGGCCCAAGGATTTGGGCCATCTTCTACTGCTTTCCCAGGTCATAGCAGAGAGCTGGATCAGAAGTGGAGCAGCCGGGTCTCGAAACAGCGCCCATAAAGGATGCCGGCACTGCAGGCGGCGGCTTTACCCGCTAAGCCACAGCGCTGGCCCCCTGGTTTTCTTTTAATTTCTCTAAGACCCAGGCCAGATATATTAACTTGTGCTGCATATCCCTCCAGGAGACAAAGGCACATGGCCACACGTTTATTGGATCAAGATTCAAACTTGAATCTGAAACCCTAGGTTTCTGAGTCTTCAGGTCTTTTCTCAACAAGGGGCTCCTCCCTGTCTGGAACACTCACATCACCTGTACTACTATCTGAAGGTGTTCCGCTTAGGTCCCAGGAGTGGTGGAGGGAGCACTGGACTGAGAGCCGGTGGTTCTGAATCTGTGTCCTAGTCCTGCCTTAATCTCTTAATGACCTTGTAACACTAAGTTCATATCTCCTAATCAGTAAATAGGAAGGGTCAGTAGTTTTCCAAGCAATTTTTTTGGAATAGGACCATTTCTTAACTCAACATGTAAAAATTCTCACATAGGAACACAGCACGTGAACGAGCCAAGGTGGCCGCGCTCTGGGGAAAGCGTGGTGGGGTCGTCTGCAATCTCGCTTGCGTGCCCTCTCCTGCACTCCGAGGAAGCTGCTGAGCAAAATACAGGAAACTCACTTTAAAAAGGAAACTCAATTATGAGGTGATCATAAATTCACAGCAAGCTCCAGGGAGAGAGTACAAAAAGGCCCTGTGTACCTGGGTGTGGACCTATTTTTAAAAGCCTTTGGCACAAAAATGTGAATGTACTTCATGCTGCTGAACTGTACCTTGAAAATGGCTAAAATGGTACACTTCTGTTACATATTTTTAAAATGCAATAACAATGTATAAAAACAAACACCACATCAACCATTGACTCCTCTGGTGGACAATCCTCCCAAGCCCAGCCGGCCCCAAGGTCCGGCGACCGTGGGACTGTCAGTGCTGTGTCACCCCAGCTGCATTCCACGACGCTGGACTCCGCACGCCCCTTAAGAACACAGTCCACGGAGGAGGGAGCCCAGCTCTCCGGCTTCTCAGTGCTGGGTTTACCTGGAGGCCGGAATGCAGCCTCTGACAGACGTGCTGCCAGTGCTGCCTTTATGATTCCGTTTTCGTCTCTTCCCACCAGTAACCCCCTGCAGACGCTCTCTGTGGTCTCCAGGAGTGGGTTCTTCTGGTTTACTCCATTCACTTTGATTTATCTGATGGCGCAAGTGCACGCCGCCACCTGCCTGAGAACGGGCTTGGCCGTGGTGGTGTTGCCCATTGGCGCGTTAGTGCTCTTGTGGCCATGCCAGGACACGCAGGCTGCACCGAGACGACCGCGGGCTCAGTGACACTTGCTGCGACTGTTCTGTTTTTTCTTATCAAATATTTATACACGTGAACAACCACATATAATTTCACATACACCCATTAGAGGGACTGTATCATACATATTGTTTTTTTTTAAAATGCAGTATTTTTTGACTTAGCTTTTCCTTTCTCATACGCTTCTGTTTCAATTTACATTATTTCCTCACAGTCACCCATTATAACAAATTATTGCATCTACATCTACTTTATGCTCATGTATTCATAAATGAGTACACAAATGTACAGATGTCCATTATGTATACATGAACATAAATATACACAGAGAGCTTTTGCCATTATTTTGAAAAACTTTAGGACATGCACATGTTTATTAAGACCTTACTTTTCCTCACTCAGCTAGAATTCTGTAATGACTGCTCATTTTATTCTGCAGTGTGCTGTAACATATTCAACCATTCCCCTATTGCTGAGCAATCCCAGTTTGTATTTGCTTTATTTTGTGCCTTTAAAATAATGCGGCAATAAACCACTTTGAACATATGCTCATGGACTTGTGCTTTCATTCTAGGGAACAGATACCTGGATGAAAAGTAGTGGATCAAAAGGCACACAGATTTTTGTATTTTAATAGATAGCATCAGATTGTAATCCAATCATATCTCTCACCAGCTATGCACGCTGGTACACTGTCCCCAACATCCCTATCAGCACTAGAGGCTGTCACTCGTTTTAATTTTGCCAGTCTGAAGTGGCAATGCCATGTATTAGTTTGGGTATATTTTCATTCATTCCTTGAACAAATGAATCCTCAAGTTTTTCTGTTGAGTTTCCCATTTTCTTCCTGTTAATTTCTGTTAATGCTTTTACATTAGACATACCAATTCTTAATCTGTTCTCCTGTTGAAAACTTTTGTTGCACATCTATTATTTTTTGGTTGACATGGCTTACAGGATTTTAAAAATTATATATTATTTTTATAAAATATGCTCTTTTGTTTTTAAAACAGAATTAGTATGGATACTTTTCCAGTTTAAAAGTAAACAACATCTTTAGTTTTCAGAATCTCATTGAATTGTTTTGTCATAAATACATCAAGGTCTCTTAAGTTCTAATCCTTTTTTTTTTTTTCAAAAAATTCATCAAGGATGTTACTATCTATCATAGCCAATCACTAATTACTAGATCGAACTGAATAAAACTGCCATTTTATAGGTAAAACCGGTTGAATATGAGCAGTTACACATGGTTCAATCTAATAACTGATAAGAAATGGAAAAGAAACAGTAAGGCCAACTATTTGCTTGACACTATGATAGATACTGTATTTTCAATATTTCACTTAATCCTGCCATTAGCACTCTGAGGTAGGTAGTAGTATCTTCATTTTTTAAAAAACAGGAAACATGCATATGGAAGTAAGGTATCTGCTGTTGGGAAATTATTATGAGAATCGGCTAGGATTTATCTCATTCTTCAGCTGATAATCAATGCATTTCTGTTTGGCAATAAAATTCACTTCAGAATGAATTTAAAAGCACTTTAAGACTCTGAAAAGTACTGAAGACTTTAAAATGGGGAACAATTTCAGCACCTAGAACAGCGCCCAGTTCAAAGAAATGCTGTAGCAAGCTGGATAACATGGAATCCTCTACCCACAGTCATCTACATCACAAAGGGGAAATAAAACAGATGCAGGAGTCAGTGCAAGAGAATTCCCAGGTGTCTTTTGGATGCCATAGATTAAATGTATGGGTCTCACTTGTTTTATTTTTTCCGACAGAAAATATCACTTAGTTGTATATAGTAGCTTGTACATTGTGTGAATATGATGATTACTGGCTTACTTAACTGATGAAACAGAACCATAGATCATAAAAGTTTAGAAAATACATTAACATAAATTAGAGAGGTTTTAGATAATCATCTCTAATTATCTATCTCTCTCACACACACACACACTTCTAAAATCCACTCTAATTTTAATTCTTTAATTTAGAATATATGAGTCATCATAGAATGGCAAATGCCCTAAGCAGCACTCTGGCCTCAGAATAAGCCCTTAAGGCATTTGGATCTGGCTAAAAAGCCCATGAGAGTTTCTCAGGCACCGAAAGCCAAAATACCATGGCAAAAATTACCTAAATCAAAGATCTCTGTGAGTGAGATCCCAGTGGAAAGAACGGGTCATCAAAGAAGGAGGTGCCTTTCTCTGAAGGGAGAAGAGAACTTCCACTTTGATTATGGCCTTGTGTAAATAAGATCAGAGTTGGAGAACTCAAGAGGCTTCCTTAGCCTTGGTAGCTCATGACAAGAGCCTCGGGTGATTACTGACATCATAAACAAGAGTGTCAATTGTTAAGTCAACAACGGGAGTCACTGTGCACTTACTCCCCATGTAGTATCTCTGTCCTTAATGTGTTGTACTATGCGAATTAATGGTAAAACTAGTATTCAAACAGTACTTTGTACTTTGTGTGTCTGTGTGGGTGAAAACTGTTGAAATCTTTACTTAGTATATAGTAAGTTGATCTTCTGTATAGAAAGATAATTAAAAATGAATCTTAATGAAGAATGGGATGGGAGAGGGAGTAGGAGATGGGATGGTTTGCGGGTGGGATGGTGATTATGGAGGAAAAAAACCGCTATAATCCAAAAGCTGTACTTTCTTTTTTTGTTTTTTGTTTGTTTGTTTGTTTGTTTTGTTGTTGTTGTTGCTGACAGGCAGAGTGGACAGTGAGAGAGAGACAGAGAGAAAGGTCTTCCTTTTCCATTGGTTCACCCCGCAATGGCCGCTGCAGCCAGTGCGCTGCGGCCGGTGCACTGTGCTGATCCAAAGCCAGGAGCCAGGTGCTTCTCTTGGTCTCCCATGTGGGTGCAGGGCCAAGGACCTGGGCCATCCTCCACTTCCTTTCTGGGCCACAGCAGAGAGCTGGACCGGAAGAGGAGCAACTGGGACAGAATCTGGCGCCCCAACTGGGACTAGAACCCAGGGTGCTGGCACTGCAGGCAGAGGATTAGCCTATTGAGCTGCGACGCCAGCCCAAAAGTTGTACTTTCAAAATTTATATTTATTAAATAAAAGTTTAAAAAGAGAAAAAGTCATTTCTGTCCATTTAAATTTGACATTATATATGCCATGACATTAAGCATTTTATAAAAACACAAGTTTTTAAAACTTTTATTTAGTAAATATAAATTTCCAAAGTACAGCTTATGGATTACAATGGCTCCCCCCCCCCATAACTTCCCTCCCACCTGCAACCCTCCCAATTCCCGCTCCCTCTCCCCTTCCATTCACATCAAGATTCATTTTCAATTATCTGATTATTTGATTTTCATTCATTATTCATTCATTATTTGATATTCATTTTCAATTATCTGATATTTAAATTATCAGAAGATCAATTTAGTACATATAAGTAAAGATTTTAACAGTTTGGACCCACACAGACACACAAAGTGTAATGTACTGCTTGAGTACTAGTTATAGCATTAATTTATATTGTACAGCACATTAAGGACAGAGATCCTACATGGGGAGTAAGTGCACAGTGACTCCTGTTGCTGACTTAACAATTGACATTCTTGTTTATGGTGTCAGTAATCACCCTAGGCTCTTGTCATGGATTGCCAAGGCTATGGAAGCCTTTTGAGTTCACCAACTCCAATCTTATTTAAACAAGGTCATAGTCAAAGTGGAAGTTCTCTCCTCCCTTCAGAGAAAGGTACCTCTTTCCTTGATGACCCGTTCTTTCCACTGGGATCTCACTCACAGAGATCTTTCATTTATTTATTTATTTTTTTACCAGAGTGTCTTGGCTTTCCATGCCTAAAATACTCTCATGGGCTCTTCAGCCAGATCCGAATGCCTTAAGGGCTTATTCTGAGGCCAGAGTGCTGTTTAGGACATCTGCCATTCTATGAGTCTGCTGTGTATCCCGCTTCCCATGTTGGATCATTCTCTCCTTTTTAATTCTTTCAGTTAGTATTAGCAGACACTAATCTTAAAAACACAACTTTTAATGGTTGGGAATAATGTATTATATAGATGGAATTAATTTAATTATCTACCAATTTCCTTCCCCAATCCCCAACCTCTACATTGTTGTCACAAATAAATTTCCTTGGATTAGATCTTTTTCCACATCTCTAGATACGTCTTTAGGATAGATTTCTGCAACTGGAATGACTGAGTCAAAATCTATGAACATTGCTAAATATGACTAATTTGTCCTTCAAAAATATGGTGTACCAAGAAATGATCCTCTCAAAATTATATTTAGATGTGGTATGTTTAGGATATTTAAATATAGAAAAACAAAAAGTCATTTGACTTCTCGCTGCTCTTGACTCTGCACTAAGCTCCCTGGACCCACTCCAGGTTCCTCACTGTGAAGCAGTGGCTCTCATGCTGGACTCCAAACATGTGCTTTAGAGTCCAAGCACCCCTGGGGAATTACATGCAAAATCAAGGGGTGTCTGTAAATGCAGGAGGTGTTCTTTCTAGAGGCAATGTTTCTACCCTGCATCAAATTCTCAACGGGGTTCATCTCCAAAAGATGAAGAACTGTACCTTTATGGTGGATACAGACAGCAGAGCATATCTCAGATCCTCTGTTATTATGGGGAGGGGCAAATAGGTCAGGTTTCAAAGAATTTCTGCATTTGCTATCAGGCTGTGTGAAAACTAAAACAGAGAGTACATGAGATAGTAACAAAACGTGTGGTTACATAGGGTGGGCACTAACTGGTGACGTTTGCTCACAGACGAATCAGAACTTGGAGAGCAGATTGGTGAAGTCCTGTGTTCAGTGACCTTAAGGCCTTTATTTAACACAGTGCATTTACTCTTCCCGTTCACAGAGTGTCTTTCTCAAATCAACTCTTCAAAGCCACAGGCCTTTTCCCCTATTTTACCTCTAACTCAGTATAATTACAAAGAAATGAATATTTTATCATCTTTCTTATGATAACCTAAGGCTACTGGGTTTGGATTCAGTCACCATTTAATTCCATCATTAATACATGCTACTAAAATGACTTTCTTCATCCATAAAGTGCACGAGTCTTTGATAAAATTTCATGATGTCTAACTATGAAGAATGATTTTCTCCTAGAGAATCAGCCACACTGGGACACAACTAAAAGAAGGAAGCTTCACCCTCCCAGGGATTAGGATTCCGTCCCTCTTCCCTGTGGTTGCTTTTTAATTTCTTCTTTGCACCAATGCCTACGCTTGGTGTGAACGTCCTTCTCCCCTCATCTGAAGCCAACCACACAGTAGCCCCTGGGGAGCCACGTAACCTCAGCTGTCCTTCTGCCAGATGCCAGGCAGGGCAGGGTCAGAGAGATCTGCTCTGCAGGCATCTTCAGTGTGCAAGAGCAGCTTGGACAAAGGCATGTAGCATCTAATAAATAAAGAGCAGAAAAAAAGGCCGGTGCCACTGCTCACTAGGCTAATCCTCTGCCTGCGGCGCCAGCACACTGGGTTCTAGTCCTGGTCTGGGCGCCGGATTCTGTCTCGGTTGCCCCTCTTCCAGGCCAGCTCTCTGCTGTGGCCCGGGAGTGCAGTGGAGGATGGCCCAAGTGCTTGGGCCCTGCACCCCATGGGAGACCAGGAGGAAGCACCTGGCTCCTGGCTTCGGATCAGCGCGGTGCGCCGGCCTACAACAAGGAAGACCTTTCCCTCTGTCTCTCTCTCTCTCACTGTCCACTCTGCCTGTCAAGAAAAAGAAAAAAAGAAAGAAAAGAAAAAGAAAAACCACGTCAAACATATAGAAAATTTTCCTCCTCAAATTCAACAAGTCAAACAGCCCAGAACCACGGATGTGGTTCCCAGCCTCGTGTGACAGGGCAAGAACGCGCTGGCTAATGCAGCCGTACACTCCCGCCAGGTTTGGGTCCCGTTCATCAGCTGCGTTCACCACCACCGGAAAGGTTCTTGACCACCTTACTCCTCTGCTCTGGCCCCTCTTCGGCGATAGCGAAGGCAGAGAAAAAGTTCCTTGGCCTTAGGTTAGAATGTAAGGATAGTCTTTGAGGAAATACATCAGTGACAAGTTTGGTTAATTTTTCTAATTTACTACCTAACAAAAGACTCTCTCTCTCTCTCTCTCTCTCACTCAACTTATTTATCTGAAAAGCAGAGTGACAGAAAGGGAGGGGGGATAGAGGGAGAGAGCGAGAGCGAGCTTCCATCTGCTGATTCGCCGCAAATGCCTGCGACACCAGGGCTGGGCAGGGCGCAGCCAGGAGCCAGGAGCCCCATCTGGGTCTCCCACGTGGGTGCAGGAATGCACGTAGTTGTGCTGTCACCTACTGCCCCCCAGGACGCACTAGCATGCAGCTGGACTGGAAAGAGGAAGCGGACTTGAGCAGGGACTCTGACGCGGGACGTGGGGGTTCCGAGCAGGGGCTTAGCCCACTGTGCCACACGCCCATCCTCCTAGATGGAAACTGATCGCATTGGTATGTTTCTGCTTTAGTCACAGCTACAGTTTATTGACTGGTCTGCTCCTTACAGTGCTGCTTGTTTAAGGTATCTGGGTTCATTTCAATCTCACAATCTTGTGTTTGTGATCATTGACTTTGTGTTAACTTGCCTGGGCAGGGGGTGCCCAGACAGCTGGTCCCACTTGATTGTGGGTGTCCCGGAGAGTGTTTCTGGGTGAGACTCGCATTTCCATCTGTAGACCGAGCAAGCAGAGGGCCTCCCGACTTGGGGGGCCTCAGCCAAGCCTGTGTAGAATAAGAGGTGGGGGAGGCAGAACCCTCTGTCTGCCATTTTCAAGCTGGCACACCAGTTTGCTCCCACACTGCACCATCAGCTCTCCAGCTGACAGACAGATCCTGAGCCGCTCCAGTGCCACAACTCCTATAATGAACTATTTACAGTATGTAAATATATGAAAAGCTATGTGTGTATTTCAAATTATTTTGCACCAATAAATGTACCTTTACAATTTTATTTATTTATTTTCATTTTTATTTAAAAGGCAGAAAGACACAGAAAGAGAGACAGACATACAGACAGATCTTCCATCTGCTGGTTCACTCCCCAAAAGCCTGCAATAACCAGAGCTGGGCTTGCCTGAAGTCAGGAGCCAGAGACTCCACCCAGGTCTCCCACGTGACTGGCAAGGACCAAGGGCTTGAGCCATCACCACCGCCTCCTAGGGTGCGTTATCTGAAAACTGAGTCCGAAGTGGAGTGGCCAGGCCTGGAACCAGGAACTCAGGTGTGGGATGCAGGTGTCCACAGCAACGACTCCAGTGCTGAACCAAATACTTGCCCCAGTGTGTCATATTTTATTTTTATTTATTATTTTTTTTGACAGGCAGAGTGGACAGTGAGAGAGAGAGAGACAGAGATAAAGGTCTTCCTTTTGCCGTTGGTTCACCCTCCAATGGCCGCTGCGGCCGGCGTGCTGCAGCCGGCGTGCTGCAGCCGGCGCACCGCGCTGATCCGATGGCAGGAGCCAGGTGCTTCTCCTGGTCTCCCATGGGGTGCAGGGCCCAAGCACCTGGGCCATCCTCCACTGCACTCCCGGGCCACAGCAGAGAGCTGGCCTGGAAGAGGGGCAACCGGGACAGAATCTGGCGCCCCGACCGGGACTAGAACCCGGTGTGCCGGCGCCGCTAGGTGGAGGATTAGCCCAGTGTGTCTTTATTTATTTATTATTTATTTATTTATATTTTTGACAGGCAGAATTAGTGAGAGAGGGAGACAGAGAGAGAGTTAGGACAGGGAGAGAGAGACAGAGAGAAAGGTCTTCCTTCCGTTGGTTCACCCCCCCAAAAGGCTGCCACGGCCGGTGCTGCGCCGATCCGAAGCCAGGAGCCAGGTGCTTCCTCCTGGTCTCTCATGCAGGTGCAGGAACCCAAGCCCAGTGTGTCTTTTAATTCCACTTTTTCTAGGGAAGTTTGAAGTATCTGTGTGGGTGGGGGAATATCCTACTGGTCTATTTCTCTGGAGAACCTGGTGCTACCGTCTCTATTTTACAAATGAGAGAACTAAGCCCCTGGAAGCTGAAGAACGGGCCAAGTCTGCCCAGGAAGAGGTGAGCCTGGATTTAAGCCTGCATCTCCTTGACATCTGAGACCAAGCTCAGACCTACAGCACCACTGTGCCACTTTAAATACTGTCTCACCTCTCTCGGGACCTGGTCTCCTGCCAGTGCTGTAAAGGGGTACTTTGCCTCTGGGTAGAATCACCCAGTAAGGAACTCCTCCTTTAACAGGGTTCTCGCTACTGTGTTATGTGGAAATACATGCGTATTATTGTAGGAATTTGAACTCACACAGCATGGGATCTGGGATAATGTCTATGACAGGCTTTCTGCCTCTGCAGCTGGTGGTGGCCCCAAGAACCTGCAGATCAACACTGCTGCTGATAGGGGAGAAAAACTGGATGCAAAGCAGGGGAGAGAGGGGAAAACTGGACTCCACGTCTGTCCCTGACCACCTCCAACTTTGATGACACAGGAGAAAATGCTCGTGCACCTGGCTTGGGCCTTGGCGGAGCCTGAGAGCTGCCCAGGGGCCCACCCCGACAAGGAGAGGCAGCAGATTAATGGCAGAGGGTGCAGCTGCAGCCGTTCATGGTCACCTACACTGACCTTGCTCCTCCGCATCCACTCTCCAAATCTCATGCAAATTCCTCTTGCTGCCAGCGGTAACTCAGAGGGCATTTGGAGAGACAAAATTCTAGATTAGTTAAATTAACATAGCGTAAATCCACTACAAGGAATTTTGAAGGGACTGTGTAGTTTGTGAGAGAGAGGGGTTGGGGGAATCTTCTATCTGCTGGTTCACTCCCCAAATGGCTGCAATGACCAGAGCTGGGCCAGGCCAAAGCCAGGAGCCAGGAGCTTCTTCTGGGTCTTCCACATGGGTGCAGGGGGCCAACCACTCAGGCCATTCGCCACTGCCTTCCCAGGGGCATTAGTAGGGAGCTGGATCAGAAGCGGACTCGAACCGAGACCCATATGGGATTCCAGCACCACAGGCTGGGGCTTTAACCCACTGTGCCCAGTGCTGGTCCCAAAAACATGTATTTTGTACATGAACCAAGGACAGACACCTTTCAGTGTGTGAAGTTCAATACAATTTCCAACACAACTTTCAAAGATGAATGCAAATAAGATCTCAACAAAAGGCTTGCAAATTCTTTCTGTGATTAATTCAGAGAAGCAGAGAGAGAGAAAGAAAAACTGTCAACTAGAAATCAGCTGCACACTATCAGGAATCTCTCCCAGCGTTCCTGACAGGTGTCAGTCATTTATTTAACCTGAGTTCATTCTTGGCTTGAAGGGTCCGGAATCCTGTCATGCTGGCTCTCACCAGAAGGAGAGGACTAAGGCTCAGCGCCCACCACAGGGCAACCATTAGTCCAGGGTCTCCCCTCCTGGGACTTCAAGGAAGCAACTCCACAAAGGGGCATTGTTCATTTTCCATTTTTGGTTCTTCCATGTTTTATGATTTTTCTACAACTAAATGCATTACTTTTGTACTGAGAGGGGAAAGCCAGAAAAGGACTTGGAATTATTTTGGTAAAGTCTATTGAAACGTCAACTATTAGACTTGATACTGAGGACTTTAGTGTGATGTCCAAGCACAGCTATGGTCGCATCTGGTCCCCTATTGCCGGTTTAGGTTAGCAGAGTTCTTCAGGGAGAGTCTGAAGGGTTAACCACCTGGCTGTCAGCTTCCCCACCTCTTTCAAATGGTGCTAGTCAAGGCTGCTTTGCGTGTTTCGGTCCACGTAGCCAGTGTTTGTTCTTGGTGTGAGCTTTCTTGTAATCATGGCTTTTAAAAATAGCCACAAGCCCTGACAAGACTGCTTCTCCAGAAGCGAATCAAAGACCCCAAACTCTTGACTGTGAGTCACATCTGCCTAACGGATGGCAACAAAGAGTCAAGATGTATCAAAATGCTTAAAAAGCCAGAAATCTTCAACATATCAGCTGTACAAGCAGGAATAAAATTCACATGATTTAGCTGGGAAGCCTAAGAGGGTTGAGGGGCCAGACAGGCCTGAACTTGAATCTCAGCTTTGTCACTCACAGTTAAGTAAACAGCAAGGACTTCCAAACTCTGAGCCCCAGTATCTTCATTAGCGAAATGAAAAATGTAACAAAGTAGCTTTAGGGACCAAGTGAGGTTAGCACAGGACACACTAGCAGCTGTAAATGAGGCCTCACCTTGGTTTTGGAAGGCAATTTGAGGATTATTTGAAATAACGCATGCAAGACATGTGTCACAGTGCCTGGCACTCAGAAGTGCTCAATATATGATACAATGATTGCAACTCTCAATCAGTCCTCCCATCTTCACACTTGGGCAGTGGGCTGGAAGGGCGACTGCCCGAAGGAATACAGAGGACCAGAGTTACTGGCAAATGAAGCTGGGCGTGGTCTTGCTGGAAATAGCAGAAATACAAGTCTCTTTGTTTTCTGATATTTCTATCTCTATGGGCCCCAGAGCAAGGCAAGTATAGAAACAAATGCATGGACCACCATTGACACAAGACCCAGAATTGAGCGCCGCTGGGCCACTGAGTGCTTGGAAGGTTTGTACCACGGCACTCTGCATCCTAGACACTACAGGGTTTTTCCTTGGGCCAAATAGCATTGAGTGTGTTCTCATTGAGCATGTTCTCACTGAGGGTGTTCTCACTGAGCGGGTTCTCACTGAGTGTGTTCTCACTGAGCGTGTTCTCATTGAGCGTGTTCTCACTGTGTTCTCATTGAGCGTGTTCTCACTGAGCGTGTTCTCACTGAGCGTGTTCTCACTGAGTGTGTTCTCATTGAGCGTGTTCTCACTAGTGTGTTCTCATTGAGCGTGTTCTCACTGAGCATGTTCTCACTGAGCATGTTCTCATTGAGCGTGTTCTCATTGAGCGTGTTGTCACTGAGCGTGTTCTCACTGAGTGCGTTCTCATTGAGCGTGTTCTCACTGAGCATGTCCTCACTGAGCGTGTTCTCATTGAGCGTGTTCTCACTGAGCGTGTTCTCACTGAGCATGTCCTCACTGAGCGTGTTCTCACTGAGTGTGTTCTCACTGAGCGTGTTCTCACTGAGTGTGTTCTCATTGAACGTGTTCTCCTTGAGCGTGTTCTCACTGAGCGCGTTCTCATTGAGCGTGTTCTTACTGAGCGTGTTCTCACTGAGCGTGTTCTCATTGAGCGTGTTGTCACTGAGCGTGTTCTCACTGAGCGCGTTCTCATTGAGCGTGTTCTCACTGAGCATGTCCTCACTGAGCGTGTTCTCATTGAGTGTGTTCTCACTGAGCGTGTTCTCATTGAGCGTGTTCTCATTGAGCGTGTTGTCACTGAGCGTGTTCTCACTGAGCGCGTTCTCATTGAGCGTGTTCTCACTGAGCATGTCCTCACTGAGCGTGTTCTCATTGAGTGTGTTCTCACTGAGTGTGTTCTCATTGAGCGTGTTCTCATTGAGCGTGTTGTCACTGAGCGTGTTCTCACTGAGCGCGTTCTCATTGAGCGTGTTCTCACTGAGCGTGTCCTCACTGAGCGTGTTCTCATTGAGTGTGTCCT
This sequence comes from Oryctolagus cuniculus, assembly GCF_964237555.1. NCBI lineage: Eukaryota > Metazoa > Chordata > Mammalia > Lagomorpha > Leporidae > Oryctolagus > Oryctolagus cuniculus. The sequence goes on along the minus strand of NC_091435.1, from coordinate 175,460,950 downwards.
CACTGAGCGTGTTCTCATTGAGTGTGTTCTCACTGAGTGTGTTCTCATTGAGTGTGTTCTCACTGAGCGTGTTCTCACTGAGCGTGTTCTCATTGAGCGTGTTCTCACTGAGCGTGTTCTCACTGAGCGTGTTCTCACTGAGTGTGTTCTCATTGAGTGTGTTCTCACTGAGCGTGTTCTCATTGAGCGTGTTCTCACTGAGTGTGTTCTCATTGAGCGTGTTCTCCTTGAGCGTGTTCTCACTGAGCGTGTTCTCACTGAGTGTGTTCTTACTGAGCGTGTTCTCATTGAGCGTGTTCTCACTGAGCGTGTTCTCACTGAGCGTGTTCTCACTAGTGTGTTCTCATTGAGCGTGTTCTCACTGAGCATGTCCTCACTGAGCGTGTTCTCACTGAGCGTGTTCTCACTGAGTGTGTTCTCACTGAGCGTGTTCTCACTGAGTGTGTTCTCATTGAACGTGTTCTCCTTGAGCGTGTTCTCACTGAGCGTGTTCTCACTGAGTGTGTTCTCACTGAGCGTGTTCTCATTGAGCGTGTTCTCACTGAGCGTGTTCTCACTGAGCGAGTTTTTACTGAGTGTGTTCTCATTGAGCGTGTTCTCACTGAGCGTGTTCTCACTGAGCGTGTTCTCACTGAGCGTGTTCTCACTGAATGTGTTCTCACTGAGCGAGTTTTCACTGAGCGTGTTCTCAGTGAGCGTGTTCTCACTGAGCGTGTTCTCATTGAACGTGTTCTCCTTGAGCATGTTCTCACTGAGCGTGTTCTCACTGAGCGTGTTCTCATTGAGCGTGTTCTCACTGAGTGTGTTCTCATTGAGCGTGTTCTCACTGAGCGTGTTCTCACTGAGCGTGTTCTCACTGAGTGTGTTCTCACTGAGCGTGTTCTCACTGAGTGTGTTCTCATTGAGCGTGTTCTCACTGTGTTCTCATTGAGCGTGTTCTCATTGAGCGTGTTCTCACTGAGCATGTCCTCACTGAGCGTGTTCTCATTGAGCGTGTTCTCACTGAGTGTGTTCTCACTGAGCGTGTTCTCACTGAGCGTGTTCTCACTGAGTGTGTTCTCCTTGAGCGTGTTCTCACTGAGCGTGTTCTCACTGAGTGTGTTCTCATTGAGCGTGTTCTCACTGAGCGTGTTCTCACTGAGCGTGTTCTCAGTGAGTGTGTTCTCACTGAGCGTGTTCTCACTGAGCGTGTTCTCACTGAGGGTGTTCTCACTGAGCGTGTTCTCACTGAGGGTGTTCTCATTGAGCGTGTTCTCACTGAGCGTGTTCTGTGGGCCTCATTCACACTTTTCCAGAAGAAAAGGGATGGACACGTCAATGAGAATTTATTCATTGCTCCAATCATTCAAAAGCTTTGTATCTGGCCCACTCAGAGCCACAATACGATTGGCAGGTTTGCTGTTATAGGGAGGCTAGTGAGTGACTTACTCTTCCTCAAAGGCAGTCTTAATATAAATGGATGAATAATAACATGTGACATGGTTATTACTGCTCGTATATTTAGAAAGTAAAGTTCTAGAGACGGATGGTGGCGATGGTTGCATAGCAACGTGCACATACTTATTACACTGAACTTTACACTTAAAACGGTTACGGTGGTAAATTTCCAGTTATGTGTGTTTTATCACAATTAAAATTTAATACTCACTTTTCTTTTTTGAACTTCATATGTTGCCTTCGATATCCACATAGAAAAAAATAACAATACAGCAATAACCCTCCATCACAACACTACAAAACAAATTTTCCATGGAAAAGTGTAACCATTACTCAATTACTTTGAGCATGAAAAACAACAGGCCTTAGAAAACCCTGGGTGAAATGCTTTTATCATTCCCTATCAATAATATCCATACATTTAGATTTTACAAAATCAAGTCCACAGCTTCCAGCACAACTGACCCTAAAATAGCTCCAAGCTGTAAAGAGAGCACTGTGGTTGGTGCTCAGTGGCACACCAAACTGTACCTCACTAAGTTCTGTTCTACCCTCATTAGCAATTACAATCTTTAATGTGTTCATAGCTTTATAAAATGACCATTTTCAAATCACCCAATATAAACAGTTTTTGTTATTTGTAGTTTCTGGAAGTGCTAATTCATAATTCTATTCACAGATTTATTTTACATCACAGAAGAATCACTGGGATTGGGATCCTGAGGGGCAGAGACTGAGACTCTCCCTCAACCATGGCTCTCCACCACCACGTGCGTCTCAGAGCCACCTCTTCCGACTGGTGTACCACCTGCTGGTTTTGCCTCTAACACACTGCTCAAGGCCTGGTCCATTGCTCCTGCCCCCAGAGGAATCGGGCCAGATATGAGGGGAGCACGTGGATGTGGCGCCCCAGAAGGAACGCACTGCTGTGAGGGTGACTGACGAAGGTGACATTTCTGTATCCTCAGTACTGATCATGGCTGATCATGGCGTCTGGTACCTGAGAGGTTTCCACAAGGCACCTAATAAATCAATCAGTAAAGACAATGGCGCTTAAAATCTATTCTTACCACTTTCATCAAGTGCTAGGTAGAACAGCACAGAATTTGCTTTAAAAATACACATGATGTCAGTCTTAAGAAGTGCCTACCATGGGGGTACTCTAAAAAGTGTATGGAGGCCGGCGCCGGGGCTCACTAGGCTAATCCTCCGCCTGCAGCGCCGGCACACGGGGTTCTAGTCCCGGTTGGGGTGCTGGTTCTGTCCCGGTTGCCCCTCTTCCAGGCCAGCTCTCTGCTGTGGCCAGGGAGTGCAGTGGAGGATGGCCCAAGTGCTTGGGCCCTGCACCTGCATGGGAGACCAGGAGGAAGCCCCTGGCTCCTGGCTTTGGATCGGCACAGCGCGCTGGCCGTAGTGGCCATTTGGGGGGTGAACCAATGGAAGGAAGACCTTTCTCTCTGTTTATCTCTCTCACTAACACTGCCTGTCAAATAAAAAAAAAAGTTTATGGAAATGGAATTTGAAATGCTTATTTTGGCGCAACAAGGTGTGAAATCCATGTATGGTTGTTTTCTTACATTACATATTTTCCATAACTTTTTAAAGACCCTCTCATATATATGCAACTGGCCGTGAGACTCTGGCCAATGGATGCCACACACTAACACATGCAGAGTCCCTCTGAGGGTCTGGGGCGTCCATTTAGCTATCTGTCATCTGCCTATCTTCTGTCCAATCTATCTATCTAGTATGTATCTATTTCTTCAGCCCTCATTTCATTTCAAACAAGACATAGGCAGATAATAGTGATAAATAAAATATAGCCAAGATCACAAAATAGAAGTGCCTTAGAAAGAAAAAAAGGCAGGAGATCAAGTTGTATAAACATATAGTTTTACAGTTTACAAGGTACCTTCACATATACCATCTAGGCATCTAGGTTATTTCCCTGTTTGAAACTTTTAAGTGAATAAGATTTCCATTTTTGAGATGGAAAAACTGAGGCTGAGAAAGGTTGAGTGACTCAGCCAACACCACACAGCCAGCATCTAACAAGGGCTAGAATCGAAGGCTTCCGCTCCCTGTGTTCTGGAACTCCCTCCCTCTGCCCTGCAGCACACACAAGGACCTGCCTCTGCCTGGCCGCTATGTGCTAATCTGTTCAAACTGAGAAAATCCAGCCGCAGACACAGCTCTGATGTGCACAGCCTGCTGTGCATCCCCAGTGGTCCGAGTAAGTGTGATTCTCTGGGACTCCTGTGACACATGCGGCTCCCCAGGACCTCCAGTTTGGAGTGGACTGTGGGGCTATCAGCGGTCAGGGGTGGCAGACACTAAGCATATGATCAGCCTGCCAAAGCATAATGGGGAACTGCTCTTGTCACCTGCACTGTGAAGTGTGGCTGATGGGCGACTCCCTCAGCCTGCAGCGGCTTTAAACTTCTGACATCATTATGACATCATCCACTAATTAAATTTTAAACTTCTGACATCATCCACTAATTAAATTTTAAACTTATGACATCATCCACTAATTACATGGTCCAACAGGTAGTCCTCTTCAACGCAGCCAGATCAGGAGCGATCGCTGCAATTACTCATTTTAGCTATCAAGTGATAGATTCCATTTTCAACTCTAATCCAAAATCATGCAGAAATACATCCCCAAAAAGAGACAGAATCACCATAGCAACTATCTACTTGCTGTTGTGAAACCTTCTCTGGCCTGGCCATTCATCGTGAGTCAAACTACTGACGGAGAAGTAGCGGGAACTCAGTCCTTTGGGAAATGTGGGTCTGCACCAAAATCACACACCAGTTTGTGAGGTGTAAACCCAGCCCCAGTAGCACGGGCTCTGAAGGGCACTGGTAATGAACGGGCAGTGGTTCTCAAGGGCTGGTCCTCACACCAGCAGCGCATCACTTGGGAAACTTAGAAACATAAAACACAGATCCACAAAATCAGAAACTCGGAGGGACCCAGCGATCTGTTTTGCAACAGTGATGCTGACGCATGGTCAAGCTTGAGAACTACTAGGGAACTACTCCAGTAGACCTAGAAAATGAATCTGGGTCTGGCTAGCTTGTCACATCGACTGATTCAGAGTTTGCTCCTCCTCTAACTGCACACAATGAAAAGGGGCACTCAGTGCATCGCCTGAACTTTTCATCCTCACGGCTCAGGTCCCCTGGCACAGCAGTCTCCTGAGAGCTCCAGCCGTTTCCTTGTCTTGCCAGTTATTCCTGTGCCTTGAGCATGCCTTTGCCTGCGAGATGTATAAATCCTACTCAGGCTTTCCCATCAAATTCAAATGCCATCAACTATGGGACAGCTTTGCTGATTTCTCCAGCAAGACCACTCTCCTTTGGCCATCGTCACAGGTGGTAGCTTAATCTGCTGTGGTACAGCGCTGGCCCCGAGATCTTATAATTCAGTGCTTCATGCAGTGCAGAACGCTAGTTTAAAAAATGATTTTAAAAACCATATAGAGGTGGACATTTGGCCAGCAGTTAAGATGCTGCTTGAGGCACCCTCATCCTTGTTCAGGGGGCGTGCAAGTCCCAGCTCCACTCTCCATCCACGCTTCTTCCAGTGTGCACCCTGGGAGGCAGCAGGTGATGGCTCCCGTACTCGGATCCCCGTCATCGTGTAGGAGACCTGATTGGGTTTCTGGCTCCTGGCTTTCGCCTGGTTCAGTGTTGGTTGTTGGGAGCATCTGGGGAGTGAACCAATGGATGGAAGCACTCCCCTTTCTCTGTCTCTGTCTCTCTCTTTCAAATAAATTAAAACTTAAAAAGAAATCTTATAGCTTTTGTTGCATTAAGACCTAACATAAAAATTAAAGTGTAGTCTAGCTTTGCTCTTGTCCCTTTTTAAGCTCACCTACACTCAACTGTCCCTAGGGCTGGGGTGGACAGCACCAAGACTTAGGTGTTATCAGAACTTTCCAACTTCTCTCTTTGCCAGTGGCAGCGAACTCCCTAGATTGCCTGTTTCACAGTTTCAAGAAAATGAGAGTCTAGTTGTCTCAGATAGCTGTTACTGGTCTATAGCTACTCTTGTAATATCAGTCAGGGAGTGAGGGAAGTCCAGGAGGGAGTGAAAGCCACCCTCTCTCCTGCTCTTCCCCGCCTGTCTCCGTCACCTGCATCCCTCCCTCCTCTGGAAGGCTGCTCTCAGCTCTCTGAGGGGTCCAGGGTGGGTGGGGGCTGGGTCCTGCTCTCAGCTCTCTGAGGGGTCGAGGGTGGGTGGGGGTTGGGTCCTGCTCTCAGCTCTCTGAGGGGTCGAGGGTGGGTGGGGGTTGGGTCCTGCTCCACTCTACTTACAGACGTCTCCTGCTGTGACTGACTGCCCCGACCCAGCTCAGTGGTGTCATTTCACAGTGCCGGCGCTGCCTGCGCCTTTCATTTAGGCACAGAGGTTTAGGCATAGAAAATGGCACTAAAAGGAAATTTAGAGACTCTACACAAACTGTTCTGAGGAATTTGTTTATCAGAAAGAAAGCTGTACTTGTCTGAATTCCTTCCAACGAGTATTTTAAAGACTCTGTGCCCGCGCACGTGCCTGTCTATGCAGGAACTTCCTGGGTCAGAGCAGGTCTAAATGAACTTTATGTCTTGCAGCCCCCAAGATTCCCAACTTGCCAAGGCTTCAGAGGCACCTGGAGGACCTGGGGACGGCTGCGGCCGCACCTCTCCTCACTGCTGGGGTAGGGACCGCTCCCAGCTGGGATAGGGACCGCTCACAGCTGGAATAGGGACCGCTCCCAGGTGATGGCGATGGTGGTCCAGGGACCACGCTAGGCTCTCATCCTCAAGGTACAACTACTCGCTCTGCTGGACCCAGTTCTTGGAAGGCCACCATTACCAACTCATCTGAACGAATGATCTCCCGCTGTGAGTCTCCTAAGTGAAGAACGTCACTGAAACCATAACTGCTCTAAGTGCCACCATCTTTAAAAAACAACAAAAACAGACTTTTGTTGCCTAGGGAACAGACTGAGTTAGAAGAGATTTCTTAACCAGAGTGTTGCCTGTTCAAGATTTTATTTCCTACAATGCAATAAATGTCTTCAAAGTAGGTCACTTCTTTGCCACCTAATCTCTCTGTAGGAACATGTACACACACAGAGTAAAGCACTGCGTGACCATGTTCCCATGAATGACAGACTGCGTTTAAAACTCTGGTCCCACAAGCTGTACCTAGTGATGTCACGGCCAACCCACTTGTTGTATGTGCACACTTCGATTTCCCCACAAGGACGAAAAGGCCTAATTCCACATTTCTGAGAACTCGCCTCTGTGGTTACACATAATTGCATGTGTATAAAATGATGAAAATAGGGGGCGGAGCCAAGATGGCGGAATAGTGAGGGCGCGCACCGATAGTCCGGGGAAATTTAGTTTAATAAAAGGGGAGTTACGGTAGCCTCAGAAAAAAGAACCAGGAAAATATTGCAGAGGAAACCCTTCTGGATCGAGTGGCTGTGAATCGGAGGACCTACTGGGAGAACAAGGTCGCCCACCGCGTGGAAGCTGAGCCGCGGGACCAAGCCACGGAAGCTGCAGGGTCTGCACGCCAGTGCTCGAAGGGGAGTGCATGCCACACAGACACCAGCGGGGAGAGTTGGGACTTCCAGGGCTCCGAGTCCACACATCGGCTCTGGAAGGGGAGGTGAGCTCAATAACCCAAGACATTGGTGGGGAAACGGGGTCAGAATCTAGAGGGGGGCCGGAAAGTGCAGCAAACTCACTACTGGAAAGAAGGAAAAAAAAAAGCTTCGGGGTCTCTCTTCCCCCTAACCTTGCAAAGGTTGCAAGGCTGCAAGGCTGCAAGGCTTGAAGAATTCCCAAGAGACAAAGAGCAGGCCCCCTCTCTGGATTTACATATCAAAAGTGGAGAGCTAAGGAACTGAGTCACTACAATTCAGCAGCCTAGGCAACCCAGTGGGAGTCCAGAGGAGCCTAAATGGACTCTGTGGGTAGAAGCCAGAGACTGGAAGCTAAATACCATCAATTCTGCACAGCCCTGCCGTGTGGTGTTACTTACCCCCTGAATAAATAAAATACATAAATAAATAAAAAGAGAGAGATTTACCACGCATAACCTGAGGGTGTCACCTTTGCACACCCTTAACCAGGAAGAACCAAGCAGAGCTCTCAGGCTGCACCCATCTCAAGCCTCCAAGGCTCCTCCAACAGCAGGCAGTCCACTTAACACGGACATAGTATAAAATAATAAAAAAAAACGCACAGTGACGCAAGAAGAATTAACTATGCCAAGTAACAAACACAGAAATCGAGGGAACAAGATCAACGATGACATTATGATGCCTCCAAATAAACAAAACACCCCAAACCAAGATTATGAAGATGATGAGATAGAAGAAATGCAAGATATGGATTTCAAAAAATTTATGATAAGAACATTTAGAAGTTTTCAAAAGCAAATCCTTGAACTACAGAAATCCTTATTGGACAGGATTGAAAATCTCTCTCGTGAAAATGAAATTTTAAGGAAGAATCAAAATGAAACTCAGAAACTAGTAGAACAGGAAAGTGTGATAGTGAAGAGAAATCAAAATGAAATGAAGAGCTCAATAGATCAAATGACAAACACATTAGAAAGCCTTAAAAACAGAATGGGTGAAGCAGAAGAGAGAATATCGGACTTAGAAGATAGAGCACAGGAAAACATACAAACCAAAGAAAAGAAGAGGAAATTAGAAATCTAAAAAATATTGTTGGGAATCTACAGGATACTATTAAAAAATCCAACATTCGAGTTCTAGGAGTTCCTGAAGGCATGGAGAGAGAGAAAGGATTAGAAGGCCTTTTAAGTGAGATACTAGCAGAGAACTTTCCAGGTTTGGAGAAGGACAGAGACATCCTAGTACAGGAAGCTCATAGAACCCCCAGTAAACATGACCAAAAGAGATCCTCACCACGACACGTGGTAATTAAACTTACCACAGTGAAACATAAAGAAGAGATCCTAAAATGTGCAAGAGAGAAACGTCAGATTACTCTCAGAGGATCTCCAATCAGACTCACAGCAGACTTCTCATCAGAAACACTACAGGCTAGGAGGGAATGGTGAGACATAGCACAGGTGCTAAGAGAGAAAAATTGCCAGCCCAGAATATTATATCCTGCCAAGCTCTCATTTGTGAATGAAGGTGAAATAAAGACCTTTCATAGCAAACAGAAATTGAAAGACTTTGTGGCCACTTGTCCGGCCCTGCAAAAGATACTTAAAGATGTGCTACACTCAGAAACACAGAAACACGGCCATCAATATAAAAGAAGGTAAAGGAAGAAAACCTACCAGTAAAAGAGCATGGGAAGCTCAAAGCATATACTAGAAAATATTTCCGGGAAAATGGCAGGGCAAAGTCACTACGTATCAATAGTCACATTGAACATTAATGGTCTGAATTCTTCAGTTAAAAGATACCATTTGGCTGACTGGCTCAAAGAACACAACCCAACTATTTGTTGCCTACAAGAAACACATCTCTCTAACAAAGAGGCATGCAGACTGAAAGTGAAAGGTTGGAAAAAGATATTCCATGCCAACAGAAACCAAAAAAAAGCAGGTGTAGCCATATTAATACCAGACAAAATAAACTTTAATACAAAAACTGTTAAGAGAGACAAAGAGGGACACTATATAATGATTAAGGGTTCAATTCAACAGGAAGATGCAACTATTATAAATGTATATGCACCTAATTACAGGGCACCAGTCTATTTAAAAGATATGTTAAGGGAATTAAAGGGAGACTTAGACACCAATACAATAGTACTGGGGGACTTCAATACTCCACTCTCAGAAATAGACAGATCATCTGGACAGAAGATCAACAAGGAAACAGCAGATTTAATTGACACTTTTGCCCAAATGGATCTAACAGATATCTACAGAACTTTCAACCCTACATCTACAGACTTCACATTCTTCTCAGCAGTGCATGGAACCTTCTCTAGGATTGATCACATACTAGGCCATAAAGCAAGTCTCAGCAAATTTAAAAGAATTAGAATCATACCATGCAGCTTCTCAGACCACAGCGGAATGAAGCTGGAAATTAGCAACTCAGGAAACCCCAGAAAGTATGAAAACACATGGAGACTGAACAACATGCTCCTGAATGAACAATGGGTCATTCAAGAAATCAAAAGAGAAATCAAAAACTTTCTGGAAGTAAATGAAGACAACAACACAACATATCAAAACTTATGGGATACAGCAAAAGCAGTATTGAGAGGCAAATTTATAGCAATAGGTGCCTGTATCAAGAAATTGGAAAGGTACCAAATAAATGAGCTTTCAGCGCATCTCAAGGACCTAGAAAAACTGCAGCAAACCAAACCCAAATCTAGTAGGAGAAGAGAAATAATTAAAACCAGAGAAGAAATTAACAGGATTGAATCAAAAAAAAAAAAAAAACACTACAAAAAATCAGCCAAGCGAGAAGCTGGTTTTTTGAAAAAATAAACAAAATTGACACCCCATTGGCCCAACTAACTAAAAAAAGAAAAGACCCAAATCAATAAAATCAGAGATGAAAAAGGAAACATAACAACAGACACCACAGAAATAAAAAGAATCATCAGAAATTACTACAAGGACCTGTATGCCAGCAAACAAGAAAACCTATCAGAAATGGATAGATTCCTGGACACATGCAATCTACCAAAATTGAACCATGAAGACATAGAAAACCTAAATAGACCCATAACTGAAACAGAAATTGAAACAGTAATTAAGGCCCTCCCAACAAAGAAAAGCCCAGGACCAGATGGATTCACTGCTGAATTCTACCAGACATTTAAAGAAGAACTAATCCCATTACTTCTCAAACTATTCAGAACAATCGAAAAAGAGGGAATCCTCCCAAATTCTTTCTATGAAGCCAGCATCACCTTAATCCCTAAGCCAGAGAAAGATGCAGCACTGAAAGAAAATTACAGACCAATATCCCTGATGAACATAGACGCAAAAATCCTCAATAAAATTCTGGCCAATAGAGTACAACAACACATCAGGAAAATCATCCACCCAGACCAAGTGGGATTCATCCCTGGTATGCAGGGATGGTTCAACATTCGCAAATCAATCAATGTGATTCACCACATTAACAGACTGCAGAAGAAAAACCATATGATTATCTCAATTGATGCAGAGAAAGCATTTGATAAAATTCAACACCCTTTCATGATGAAAACTCTAAGCAAATTGGGTATAGAAGGAACATTCCTCAATATAATCAAAGCAATTTATAAAAAACCCACAGCCAGCATCCTATTGAATGGGGAAAAGTTGGAAGCATTTCCACTGAAATCTGGCACCAGGCAGGGATGCCCACTCTCACCACTGCTATTTAACAGTTCTGGAAGTTTTAGCCAGAGCCATCAGACAAGAAAAAGAAATCAAAGGAATACAAATTGAGAAGGAAGAAGTCAAACTATCCCTCTTTGCAGACGATATGATTCTGTACTTAGAGGATCCAAAGAACTCTACTAAGAGACTATTGGAACTCATAGAGGAGTTTGGCAAAGTGGCAGGATATAAAATCAATGCACAAAAATCAACAGCCTTTGTATACACAAGCAATGCCATGACTGAGAAAGATCTGCTAAGATCAATCCCATTCACAATAGCTACAAAAACAATCAAATACCTTGGAATAAACTTAACCAAAGACGTTAAAGATCTCTACGATGAGAATTACAAAATCTTAAAGAAAGAAATAGAAGAGGATACCAAAAAATGAAAAAATCTTCCATGCTCATGGATTGGAAGAATCAACATCATCAAAATGTCCATTCTCCCAAAAGCAATTTATAGATTCAATGCAATCCCAATCAAGATACCAAAGACATTCTTCTCAGATCTAGAAAAAATGATGCTGAAATTCACATGGAGGCACAAGAGACCTCGAATAGCTAAAGCAATCTTGTACAACAAAATCAAAGCCGGAGGCATCACAATACCAGATTTCAGGACATACTACAGGGCAGTTGTAATCAAAACAGCATGGTACTGGTACAGAAACAGATGGATAGATCAATGGAACAGAATTGAAACAGAAATCAACCCAAACATCTACAGCCAAGTTATATTTGACCAAGGATCTAAAACCAATGCCTGGAGCAAGGACAGTCTATTCAATAAATGGTGCTGGGAAAACTGGATTTCCACGTGCAGAAGCATGAAGCAAGACCCCTACCTTACACCTTATACAAAAATCCACTCAACGTGGATTAAAGACGTAAATCTACGTCCTGACACCATTAAGTTATTAGAGAACATTGGAGAACCCTTCAAGATATTGGCACAGGCAAAGAATTTCTGGAAAAGACCCGGGAGGCACAGGCAGTCAAAGCCAAAATCAACTATTGGGATTGCATCAAATTGAGAAGTTTCTGTACTGCAAAAGAAACAGGAGAGTGAAGAGACAACCGACACAATGGGAAAAAATATTTGCAAACTATGCAACAGATGAAGGGTTAATAACCAGAATCTACAAAGAGATCAAGAAACTCCACAAAAACAAAACCAACAACCCACTTAAGAGATGGGCCAAGGACCTCAATAGACATTTTTCAAAAGAGGAAATCCAAATGGCCAACAGGCACATGAAAAAATGTTCAAGGTCGCTAGCAATCAGGGAAATGAAAATCAAAAGCACAATGAGGTTTCACCTCACCCCGGTTAGAATGGCTCACATACATAAATCTACCAACAACAGATACTGGCGAGGATGTGGGGAAAAAGGGACACTAACCCACTGTTGGTGGGAATGCAAACTGGTCAAGCCACTATGGAAGTCAGTCTGGAGATTCCTCAGAAACCTGAAGATAACCCTACCGTTCGACCCAGCCATCCCACTCCTTGGAATTTACCCAAAGGAGTTTAAATTGGCAAACAAAAAAGCGGTCTGCACCCTAATGTTTATTGCAGCACAATTCACAATAGCCAAGACCTGGAACCAACCTAAATGCCCATCAACGGTAGACTGGATAAAGAAATTATGGGATATGTATTCTTTAGAATACTATACCGCAGTAAGAAACAATGAAATCCGGTCATTTGCAACAAAATGGAGGAATCTGGAACACATCATGCTGAGTGAAGTAAGCCAGTCCCAAAGGGACAAATACCGTATGTTCTCACTGATCGGTGACAACTGACTGAACACCAAAAAGGAAACCTCCTGAAGTGAAATGGACACTATGAGAAATGGTGACTTGATTAGCATAGCCCTGACTGTTAATGAACAACTTAATACATTATCCCTCTTAGTTTTTTTTTTTTGTCTGTTCTACTTAATATGACTGGTTTAATTCTGTAATTATCACACAGTTATTCTTAAGTGTTGAAAATTAACTGAAATGTGATCCCTGTTAAACATAAGAGTGGGAATAAGAGAGGGAAGAGATGTATAATTTGGGACATGCTCAAGCTGACTTGCCCCAAATGGTAGAGTTAGAAACATACCAGGGGATTCCAATTCAATCCCATCAAGGTGGCATGTACCAATGCCATCTCACTAGTCCAAGTGATCAATTTCAGTTCACAATTGATCATAATGAAAGGACTAAGAGTCAAAGGGAGCACATAAACAAGTCTAGTACCTGCTAACACTAACCGATGGAATAAATAAAGGGGAGAGTGATCCAACATGGGAAGTGAGATACTCAGCAGACTCATAGAATGGCGGATGTCCTAAATAGCACTCTGGCCTCAGAATTAGCCCTAAAGGCACTCGGATCTGGCTGAAAAGCCCATGAGAGTATTTCAGGCATGGAAAGCCAAGACACTCTGGCAAAAAGATCTCTGTGAGTGAGATCCCAGTGGAAAGAACAGGTCTTCAAAGAAGGAGGTACCTTTCTCTGAAGGGAGGAGAGAACCTCCACTTTGACTATGACCTTGTCTAAACAAGATAAGAGTCGGAGAACTCAGAGGGCTTCCATAGCCTTGGAAACTCATGACTGGAGCATAGGGAGATTACTGATGCCATAGACAGGAGTGTCAATTGGTAAAGTCAACAACAGGAGTCACTGTGTACTTACTCCTCATGTAGGATCTCTGTCCTTAATGTGCTGTGCATTGAGATTTAATGCTATAACGAGTACTCAAACAATATATTTCACTTTGTGTTTCTATGGGGGTGCAAACTGTTGAAATCTTTACTTAATGTATACTAAACTGATCTTCTGTAAAAAAAAAATAAATAAATTATCAATTCCCAACTTGACTCTCACTGGGATTAAACATGACAATAGGTCTGATCTGATTTCATCATCATTTAAAAAAAATCATCTATTATTTTTCAGTTTATGTTTCTGTGTGGGAGCAAACTGTTGAAATCCTTACTTAATGTATGCTAAGCTGATCTTCTGTATAGTAAGATAATCGAAAATGAATCTTGATGTGAATGGAAGGGGAGAGGGAGTGGAAAAGGGGAGGGTTGTGGGTGGGAGGGACGGTATTGGGGGGAAGCCATTGTAATCCATAAGTCGTACTTTGGAAATTTATATTCATTAAATAAAAGTTTAAAAAAAGAGAAAAAAAAAATAAAATGATGAAAATATAAGATGATTAGATTAATGGTTTGTTTAAAAGAGTTTTTTTTTTAAGATTTATTTATTTATTTGAAAGTCAGAGTTACACAGAGAGAGGAGAGGCAGAGACAGAGAGAGAGAGAGAGAAAGAGAGAGAGAGAGAGAGAGAGAGAGGTCCTCCATCCGGAGCTGTGCCAAGCTGAAGCCAGGAGCCAGGAGCTTCTTCCAGATCTCCCACGCAGGTGTAGTGGCCATCTTCTACTGCTTCCCCAGGCCAAAGCACAGAGCTGGATCAGAAGTGGAGCAGCTGGGTCACGAACTAGCACCCATATGGGATGCTGGCACTGCAGTCCACAGCACTGGCCCCGATTTATTTTATTTATTTGAGAGGCAGAATGACATAGAAAGAGGGGAGAGACAAAGAGAGGGAGCTTCCCTCTGTTGGTTCACTCCCCAAGTGGCTGCAACAGCCAGAGTTGGATCAGGCTAAACCAGGAGCCTGGAACTCCATCCAGGTCTCCCACGTGGAAGGCAAGGGCCCAGGTACTTGGGCCATCTTCCTTTACTTTCTCATTAACATGGATTGGAAGTTGCCAGCTGGGATTTAAGATGTCAACATCACAAGGCAACAGGTTAGCCCACTGCACCACAATGTTGGCCCCTAATGGTCATTTTTCAAACAAGAATTTAAAACAAAGTAAGAGCTGACACTCAGTGATTCACACATCTGTTCTTCATGTGGACATTATAAAACCGCAGAGGAGTTTAACTTCTTCCAAGGCTGCAGGACATACACAGTCGGAAACGTATCACTATGCAATTACTGGGATATTGTAACCTGAAGATTTTTTGGTATATATTTGACTTGGGAGAATAGAGGTGCTTCTACAAAAATGCTATAAATGAACATAGATGTCTATTCCAATTCTTACAGGTTCTCATTATGAAACTAAAGATAAGCTCCTTTGAGGAAGAAATTTGCTCTAATACATAATAAAATTATACCTAAGAATATAATAAACTCTTTAAATGAAAAAATGGTAATTTTCTGATAAAAATAATAACGGTCAATATGTGCCACAAATTATGAATACCAAGTAGCTGGGGCCATTCTCATGTTTGATAAGCTAGCTTAAAGGATGAAAAGAAAAATAACTGTTGGGCTGGCTGAAAAGTATTTCCTAAATGCAAACACATCTGAGACTTCTCACTCCAGCCCTGGGTAGAGGCGGCCAGAGGCCTGCTTGGGTGGACTGGATCCGCAGCACTGAAGGCAGACCGCTGTCTTCCCTTCACATTCACCTCTGTGCACCCCGTGCTTCTCTGCACGGCCTCCCTGCGCCCTGCAGGGGGAGGGGGAGGGGGAGGGGACAATGCCACTCTCTCTATTATTGTCAGTGACAACCAGGTCTAGACCCAGATTTTACAGAAAGCTTGGAGATAACAGAGGTGTTTGGTTTTTCAGGTTGTTTGTTACTGATGACAACAGAGGCTTCATCTACAACCACTTGTTGTCAGTCTAATTCTCGGGCTACTTCCACACTGTGAAAGGGTGGGTCTGGCAGGGGTGGTGGTCATCAGAGGCTCAGCTGAGCTGGAATGTCCTGTTCTGCACAGTAATTTTTAACACAAGCAAAGCTCAGAATACAGTCAATGCCACCACTTCTAGAGACAAAGGGGTTCCAGATCCAGATATTAGTGTTCGAAACCTGTATTTTCACACACGCGTGAGACAGGAGTGAGGTGGGAGGGAGAAGTAAATGCAGCGTCTGGTAAGAGGGCCTGTGAGCACGAAGATCCCCAGCCCAGGACCTTGCCGTCTCTCCGAGTTTCTGTGAAAAATCACTGTTTTGCTTGAGCAGTCCAAAGCACAAGTCTCTGCTAAACAATGATTAGAGTAACTAAGTATAAACTCTTCACGGACTGTGGACTCCCAACTAAAGAAGTTCCTGTAAAATCTGGTCTCGAAGCCGGGACGCCCCATCCTCTGCCAGCAGGAACGTGCAGAGCCACTTTGAAAGGACGTCTGGGCCGGCGCTGCGGCTCACTAGGCTAATCCTCCGCATTGCGGCGCAGGCACACCGGGTTCTAGTCCCGGTCGGGGCGCCGGATTCTGTCCCGGTTGCCCCTCTTCCAGGCCAGCTCTCTGCTGTGGCCAGGGAGTGCAGTGGAGGATGGCCCAAGTGCTTGGGCCCTGCACCCCATGGGAGACCAGGAGAAGTACCTGGCTCCTGGCTTCAGATCAGCACGGTACACCGGCCACAGCGCGCCAGCCACAGCGGCCATTGGAGGGTGAACCAATGGCAAAAGGAAGACCTTTCTCTCTGTCTCTCTCTCTCTCACTGTCCACTCTGCCTGTCAAAAAAAAAAAGGCTGTCTGAGGAACCCAGGGAGGATGGGTCTGTGAGACGCTTGTGATCAGCAGTCACACTCACACTCACAAGAGATGGTGCTCTGCATTATCCCTATGACAGCGGGGCCGCGTTGCCCCTTCCGGCAGGAACCACAGACTGGATGTGCTCTCCAAGAACTCAGACAACAAGACTAGAGAGATCACGGAAAAGCGCACTTGAAATTATCAAATGAGGTGAAATTTTAAAATGAAACAGCGCAACATGACCCCACGATAAAAATAAGAGATCACTTGAAAATAAAACAATAGAAGGGATAGAAATTAAAAATGGAGTCCTTAAAGTTAAAATATACCAGATAAGTTAAACAGCAAACTAGGCAAAGTTACCTGGGTGTAGCGTAGAGAGAAAGTGACAAGAGCATAGCAGAAGTTAAGAGCGTGAAGGCACGTTAGACTACACTGAAAGAAAGAAGCTAGATCCGCAGGACTGTGTGCTGTGTCTCCAAAGACATAAAGTTCAAAACCTGGCAAAATAATCAACGGTGACAGAAATCAAGAGAACAGTGCTGTCCGGGGCAAAGGACAACACTGGGAAAAGGCACAGGGAAACTTCTGCAGAGCCCGCACAGGCTCAGTTAGTGAGCCCGAGTGTGTGTACACACACACGTTTTCTTAGCTCCGTGTTGTCCAGCATGTGGACTTCCTGAACTTGTTGTATGTGTCCTATACCTCAAAAAAGCAAAAACAAAACTAACAGAGAAGGGAGACAGAAGCAGGGACTCTAAAGAAATCAGAAACCTTTAGAAATTCCAGCGACAGTGAGCACTAGCAACAGCCCACTGCCAGCTGGATTAAGAAAAAGCCTCACTAAAAGTCTGTTTAGTTCAGTTTTCTACCATTTGATGCATCACAGCTAGCTTTCTCTCTTCTTCTTCTTCTTCTTCTTTTTTTTTTTTTTTTTTAAGATTCATTCATTTATTTGAGAGGCAGAGTTACACAAAGACAGAGAGAGAGGTCTTTTATCTGCTGGTTCCCTCCCCAAACAGCTGCAAGGGCCAGGGCTGGACCAGGCTGAAGTCAGGAGCCAGGAGCTTCTCCCAGGTCTCCCACATGTGTGCAGGGGCCCAAGCACTGGGGCCATCTTCTGCTGCTTTCTGAGGTGTATTAACAGGGAGCTAGACCAGAAGTGGAGCAGCTGGGACACAATGCCCATCCCTACGTGGGTAACACCCATGAGAATAAAAGACATGTTAAAAGGCAAGGAGAAAATACTCTGAAGAGACAAAGCAAGTGTCAAAACCAGACTCAGATACTACACGGGTTTTGGAATTCTCAGAGAAGAAATGCAAAATAACCCAGAATAATATGTCGAGGGTACTAACTGAAAAACTAGGAAGCATGCAGGAGTAGATGGGTATTGTTATCATAATATAACCACAGATATGTAAATTCTAAGAAGGAAACAAAAGGAATGCTAGAAATAGAAAGCACTGTAACAGACATGAAAGATGCCTTTGATGGCTCATCTGGACACAGTCAAGAACAGAATCACTGAATTTTAGAATATGGCAACAAAATTTCACAAGCTGAATGGCAAGGAAGAAGAAAGAGTGAAAATTGAGACATAGCATCCAAGAACTGTAGACAGTTTTAAAAATGTGACATGTGCTTTGTCCAGGTTGGGAGCTGCTTCCCTGGTCCACAGACCTGCTGCTCAGTATATTAAAGAGAAGAGTCCAAAAGAGAGTACAAGAGCAAAAGTGAGTTTATTTGCAAGAGGGGACAAAAGCGCCCCTATTCAGGGCATGTGGCAGAGGGCCCCAGAGCTGGGAATCTCCTCGCTTCCTCTCTGCCCTTATCTGTGATGCCGGCCCCCTCACCCAGTGCATGCAGCAGGGTTGTATCTGGATTGGCTCTCCCACCTCTGTTCGTGAGCACAGAAGGGGTCGGTGGCTGGGTTCCCTACAAGTGCAGGGAGGGGTGGGTGACTGATCCCCCACCCCTGTCTACATGCTGAAGCACAGGGCATTGACAGTTGGTGACTATTTCCCATTCTGTTATCTTAGATGCCATAGTGCCCTTCTTCTACCATCTGGTCTATCCTAAATTATGTTTTCTTATATTTTGGTTTTTCGGGGGGGGGTTGAATTTTCCGGGAGTTTGCCCAAAGCCCTTTTTTTTTTCTAACCCTGCTTCCAGGGCTCTCTTTTCCTATAATAGGAATACGAGGATTAAAACAAGGATAAAGTGGAGCAGAAGGAATTCGTAAAGTGATAAATGGCTAGGAATGCTCCAGAAAGCCCAGAGAACACCGAGCAGGATAAATGCCAACCATTTGCTCCTCAACATCTCATATTCAAGCTGCAGAAACCCGAAAATCTTTAAAGAAGCCAACGTAGGTGGTACCTTACCCATGGAAGAACAAGAATGAGAGTTACGTGGCTCTTCTCCTCAGAGACAATGCAAACAGGAAGAGCTTGGGATGCAAGGAAGTGTTAAGAAAATAATCACCAGTTGAGAATTTTATGTCCAGTGAAATTATCCTTCCAAAGAGAAGGAGAAATGAAGACTCTCCTAGTCAAAGAAAAACAGAGGGCTACCATTGCCAGCTGCTCTGCCCTGTGAGCTATGGTAAAGAAGTTCTTTAGAGACAGAGAGGGAAAGAGAGAGAGAGACAGAGAGAGAGACGGAGAGACAGAGAGAGAGAGAGAGTCCAAGAGAGAAAGAGAGTCTGAGAGAGAGAGAGAGAGGGAGGGAGGGAGGGAGGGAGGGAGGGAGGGAGATGATGCCATTCAGAATACTGGGTCTGCACGAAGGGCGGGCAGGCACCAGGGAAGGGGAAGATCAAGCCAAAGTAGCATACTCCTTTTTTCTTACTCCTAGCTGGCCTAGCAGATAACAGTTCAACGTACAACAACAGCAATGTCTTGTGTGATCATTGCCTTGCGTGATTTCAGTGACAGACGGGGAATTCAGGCTATACCCCAGGCTCTTATGTTCCTGGAACTCATGGGCTTTGGGGGACAGATTTGATAAAACCTTGGGTTACTATTACCTCAGGGCCTGAATTTAATCTTCAGAAACTTTTCATACATGTGATAGTTTCTGACTGATTTGCAGTACAGTGTGCCACCACTGCCTTCAAGGAAGGCCTTAAGGCCATGCATCGCAATGCACTGTGCGCCAGCCTTTACCCACTCCCCTCCCCTGACCCTGTGTCTGGACACTGGAAGGACCAGAAACCTCTGAAATCTTAACCATACTCTTCTCAGTTTCTTAAAAGATTTATGCATGTATGTATTTGAAAGGCAGAGTGACAAAGAGGGAAGAAAGAGAGACAGAGACCTTTCATCTGCTGGTTCACACAACAGCCGGGAGCCAAAAACTCTACCCTTGGACTCCCATGTGGGTGGCAGGGTCCCGACTACTTGGGCCATCTGCTGCTGCCATCTAAACTGTATCAGCAGAGGGCTGGACTGGAAGCAGAGCAACTGGGACTTGAACCAGCACTCCAATGGGATGCCAGCATTCCAAGTGCAGTTTAACCCACTGTACCACAATGCTGGTCCCAATTTGGTAAAATTGGAAATCAGGCGTGGGGGTGGGAGCACTAGTTGCTGGGATGTGCACTAAACCAAACTCCCACCATTGTGGCTCAGTTGTACGTACCCTAGACCACAGTGCCACCATTTTGACTTGGTTGGCTATAGGCAATTTTTATCATGGTAGCCAAGCTAAATCTTACTTCTAAATGATCAGCAAGAAATCATGTTAGTTCTCAGTGGTGTGTGGAGGTTTTGCCATAATATCTCAAACTATTTGTACATTAAAAGACACTTTTGAATAAAAGTTGACATTTGACCCCAGCTTCCTTTTGGGCATTTCTCATGAATAATTCCCTATTATTATTAATGACTTATTTTAATTTTTCTCCACAAATAAAAAGTGGCAGGTAGGCTTTTCTTTTTAAAGCATCTGTTTTCCTTTGTATTTTTTAAAAGATTTTTTATTTATTTATTTGACAGGCAGAGTTACAGACAGTGGGAGGGAGAGACAGAGAGGAAGGTCTTCTGTCCGATGGTTCACTCCCCAAATGGCTGCAATGGCCAGAGATGTGCCGATCCGAAGCCAGGAGCCAGGTGCTTCTTCCCGGTCTCCCACGTGGGTGCAGATGCCTAAGGACATGGGCCATCTTCTACTGCTTTCCCAGGCCACAGCAGAGAGCTAGATTGGAAGAGGAGCAGTCGGGACTAGAACCAGCGCCCATATGGGATGCCAGCGCTGCAGGTGGAGGATTAACCTACTGCGCCACAGTGCCGACCTCCCTTTGTAATTTTCTATAGGCAGGAATAAATTTATAGCCTTAGCAGTTTTTAAATGTATAAACATACAGAAATTATTATGCCAAAGTAACAAGAAGAAAACATCATAGGCAACTCACTTTGGAACACCTGCTAAAAATATTTTTCCCATAAAAGATATGATTTTTCTGCTGGGTATTTATAAAAATAAGTAAATACATAACCTAGAGTTAGACAGGTTCATTTCATGAAAGCACAAAAGAAACATGTATTAGAGGTTAAAAAAGAAACAACAAAAATAGGAATTCAATTATTTTCAATTGCTGGAGGGATTTCTTCAGAGTAACTGACATCTTAGAAAACATACTATTATCAAGTTGAATGTCTATTCAGTAACTTTCCAGCTTTACTTGGTTTTGCCCTGTAAAATACAGTAAACAAATGCACTTCTTGAGATTTTGAAAACTGGTTCTTTATTCTAAATCCCTAGAATTCAATAAAATTAGGTTTCTGTCTCTTATTCATATAGCACATGTATGTTAAACTTGGAATTAGCAAGAGAATAGGGCTACATTAATCTTTTATTGGGTGATACACAGACTCTCTTGAATGAATTTGATTTCAAATCAGCCCATCTTCGTGCTGAACTTGGCTATTTGAGCTACCTGAGTTTTTGCTGAGTATTTAAGTCTACTTGATAAGAAAGAGTACTTTGTGTGAGTACTTAGATCTACTTCGTAAGAATGAATGGTGCCTGGCACAGTGCGTGGGTCACGTAACTGCCATCTCGATACCGCATACAATTCATTACAAGTGACCATCTCAGACACGCACTGCGTGCTCCTGAAGGCCCCTCACAGGCTCCGTCAGCCGGGGAGTTCTCAGAGGAGCTAAGAGAATCACACCCTGGTAGTGCTGGCCCCTGGCTCCCTAAGACATTGTGCTGACCTGGGTGGCTTTGTTCCAGGCTCCTGTGTCAGCTGGCACTGGGTTCTGAGAGGTGTTGGCAGGAATCTGGAGGGAGTGGGACGCCAGGTACCTCCCCACCGTCTCTGTTGCCTTCAGCTTCCCCTGATGCACCGGGTCTCCTTCCTGACTCTGCCTATCCTACAAGACAGCACTGCTGTGGTTCCAACTTCTCCCAGGTAACCCTGGCCTCCTGAGCCTGATCACACCATCTCCTCTTGGCTGTCCAGCCCAAGGATGACCGGGGCTCACTGCTGTGGCGAATCCCCAGGTTGTGTCACAGTCCGCAGCTGGCTTCACAGATTCCATCACCCCTTACAATCCCCTGCAACTGGCTCAGCACCACAAGCTTCTGCCTTGCCAGGTAGACAGGAGTAACAGGTTGGCCAGTCTCATGGTAAATGGGATCGACTGGAAGACTGCTGGGGTATTTTACAGCTTAATGGGAGAGTGGAACAAACGAGGGTTGGCAGTTTGCAGGATGTTTTAGGGAAGGTGGACCCAGGAATTTATGGACAGTCTCTACGGTGCTGCACGGTCCCCTGCCCCAGCTCGTGTCTTCCGCTGGGGCACCTGCACCTGAAGAGCCACATCCCCAGAAGAAGGGTCTTCCCTGGTCAAGGCTGGGTGGTTAGGAGACAGACACAGAGATCAGGAGAACGTTCAAGAACGGACTAGGCCCTGAGACCCAGTGAGCAGTGGCTCTCGCATGAGACTTTGCTCAGGCTGGCTGTTGCATTGCACTCTGGGGAGGTGCCTATCCAGGATAAATCATAAAGAAAAACAATCCTCGACCAACATCGAGACAAGCACAGACAAAACACACATGTGTTAGTTAAGATGGTGGCAGTGTCTGCATTTCAGGAAACACAGTCGGTGATAATGATAGCCATAAATACATTTATTGATTCTTCCCCATAAAATCTGCCATAAAAACTCAAGTTGAAGTCGACACTTCATTAGTTGGGGAAGCCGTTCTAAGGGCACGCCAGGCATGATTCACAGTCCATGCTGTTCATGGGTTACAAAGGGAAGCAGGGATTGGGAGATTGTTTTCGGCTACTTTCTAAAATCAAATTACATGCCACAGTTTTATACATATATGTATGCCCTTGAAGAAAAATACAGACGACTTGATGTTTGCTATCAAATTAACTTCAATTCAATCTCCATCCAGTCTTTTGCAAGGTGATATCCATAAAATACCTGATGTTATTATTTTTATTATTATTAGTCTGTGCCTGCCATCACCCATGAACATTCGTCACCACTCCCCCTGCCTCTAGACACACCCTCTGCTGCCTTCAGAGGACTCCAGCACCTTTTTTCTGTAATTACCTCCAGGTGATAACTCTATCCAAACGCAAACAGTTTCTCAACCGACAACTGTTTCTTGCCAGTTGGCAATCCGAAATCCAAGCATCACAGAACAGAAAAACAGAAGGACAACATCATGGTCTAATGAGCAGATGCTTAATCATTTAATCAAGTTCAGGGCCCATACAACAAAAACACATGCATATTTAATTTTTAGTTACATGCCAGCTCACAAACACTGCATAAAAGCCTATAGAATGCCTCTTGTATAACAGATTGGGGGCATGGGTTTGTGTACACATTTGGACACAAAGCTTATATTTTCCCAGGTGTATTTAATTCCCAAAGTATAGAGATTTTCAGGTATCTGATATAAATTGTTTTGGTCTACTCTGATGCTGTTGTGTGGACATCCAGAGACCCCAGTTTCAACAGGGTAATTCTGGACCACATCCAACTGGCTTAGAAACAGAATAATAGAAAAAATGGATTCTAGGCATTTGTGGCTCACTTTTGTCACCTGCCATTTTATGCAATCAAGTGTTGAAGCTACTGCCCCAAATACAGTCCCTACATTGATTTTTCTTGTATTGTTGAATTAAGATCCTTCTCTCTTTTCTTCCTTTTTCAGTTAAACTGTGTGATGTCATCTTTTAAAAATGCACTTGTGACCTCTGAACTAACCCAGACAACATCAATCTGTAACATCTTGAGAAATTTCGCCAGGTTGTAGCACCTACCTCAGGCTATGAGATGTGTGTGTGTGTGTGTGTTCCATATGTTCCTTCCCTGATATTGTTTTTTTTTTTTTTTTTTGACAGGCAGAGTGGACAGTGAGAGAGAGAGAGACAGAGAGAAAGGTCTTCCTTTTGCCGTTGGTACACCCTCCAATGGCCTCCGTGGCCGGCGCGCTGGGGCCAGCGCATCGCACTGATCCGAAGCCAGGAGCCAGGTACTTCTCCTGGTCTCCCATGGGGTGCAGGGCCCAAGCACCTGGGCCATCCTCCACTGCACTCCCGGGCCACAGCAGAGAGCTGGCCTGGAAGAGGGGCAACCGGGACAGAATCCGGCGCCCCGACTGGGACTAGAACCCGGTGTGCCGGAGCTGCAAGGCGGAGGATTAGCCTAGTGAGCCGCGGCAGTGCCGGCCCCCCTGATATTGTTTTGTTCTAGCTACCCTCAAAGAAGTAATTTCAGAAGGAATAATCAGAAGTCAATTCAATGGTCCCAATATGCTTGGGTATGGAAGACAACTCTGCAGAAAGCTCCAGACACTCAACAATTGCTTGGTTAATTCAAGAACTTCCCTTGGAATTAGAAGATGCCCTCTTTAGCATTCCCAGTCTCACCAGTTGGGTCCTTTTCTTTCTCCTTAAATTCTCAGTCAAGTGATTTTCAAAGCCTGCTCTGAATTCTACCTGGGTTCATCTTTCTCACACAGTAGTTCTCTGTTCCACCAGCTCTAATCTCTTCTACAGAAGAGAAATTGGGGCGGTGGTGAGGGACCTGTTCTATATATTGTCTGTGGTGGTACTGGTTATCCAATTCTGTTCCTTTTTCTAAACATTCAAAGGGACTGATTTTGTGGGCTGGTGTTGTAGTACAGCAGGTTAATCTGCCTCCTATGATGCTGCATCACACATGAGCACCAGTTCGAATCCAGCTTCCTACTATTGTGCCTGGAAAAGCAGTGGCAGAGGGCCAGGTGCTTGGGCCCCTGACACCTATGTGGGAGACCTGCATGGAGTTCCCAGCTCTTGACTTTGGCCTGGCCAGCCCTTGCTGTTGCGGGCATTTGAAGAATGAGCCAGCAGATGTAAGATCTCTCTCTCTCTCTCTCTCTCCCCCTTTCTCCCTCTATCTTTGTAACTCTGAATTTCAAATAAATTTCAATAGTTTCTTTTGTTGCAACAAACTTCTGACATCCCTGCATGAGCTCATGATAAATTCATATTATGGAAAAAAAAAACTATGCATGGATTTCAAAAAAGTTTTGTATCAAAATAAATTTATATTTTAATTTCATTTATTGATGAACTTTGTGAAGTACCCTCCTAATTGAGTGTTACAGAGTTGGACTGTCTAGGTGAATATTTTGAGTTATAAGTCAACGATGAGCCATTTTTGATTTCCACAAGTCATAGAAAATGTAAGGAAAAACATTACAATTCTGTTGTATATAAATTTGTATCTAAAATTAAATTCAGATTTACCTGAAACTAATTAGTATGAAGAGTTAAACCTTTTTAGAAAGATCACTCTTCAAGAGTAATCAGCTCTGCATGTACAAAAATATGTATTTTGAAATAATTGATCAAAAATGTATAGTGTTTTCACAGCTATAAAAAACTCTTAACAGCTTGAGTGACAGTTGCATCACCAGAAAAGCCTTCTAAAAATTAAAAATTTACAAGTATGATTTATAATCTTGCATTAGTCTAGAGTGACCAATGTCACTTTCAATTGTATCAATTATAAAAGTAATTAAAGTATAAATTTTGATGATCTAATAACCAATTTGCATAAAAATGAGTCATAAAAATCTTATGACCAAGATTACATGAGTACATTAGTATCATCTATGTGGTAGATGCAATTATGTTTCTAAAATGTATGCATTTTAGAATGGCAGATGTCCTAAATAGCACTCTGGCCTCAGAATCAGCCCTTAAGGCATTGGGATATGGCTGAAGAGCCCATGAGAGTATTTTAGGCATGGAAAGCCAAGACACTCTGGAAAAAAAAAAAAAACAAAAAAAAAAACACACACCTAAATGAAAGCTCTCTGGGAGTGAGATCCCAGTGGAAAGAACGAGGCCATCAAAGAAGGAGGTACCTTTCTCTGAAGGGAGGAGAGAACTTCCACTTTGACTATGACCCTGTCAGAATAAGATTGAAGTCGGCGAACACAAAAGGCTTCCATAGCCTTGGCAACTCGTGACTAGAGCCTAGGGAGATTATTGATGCCATAAACAAGAGTGTCAAATTGTTAAGTCAACAACAGGAGTCACTGTGTGCTTACTTCTCATGTGGGATCTGTCCTTAATGTGTTGTTCAACGTGAAGTAATGCTATAACTAGTACTAAAACAGCATTTTACACTTTGTGTTTCTGTGTAGGTGCAAACTGATGAAATCTTTACTTAATATATACTGAATCGATCTTCTGTGTATAAAGATAATTCTTGATGTGAATGGAATGGGAGAGGGAGCGGGAGATGGGAGGGGTGTGAGTGGGAGAAAAATTATGGGGGACGGGAGGAAACCATTGTAATCCATAAACTGTACTTTGGAAATTTATATTTACTAAATAAAAAAATTAAAAAATAAAGCTAACAATATGTAACTATAAAATTTTATAGTTATAAATAACTATAAAAAATAAATAAAATGTATGCATTTACTTGTATTACTCAGGTGTCATTGCTGCCCCTCAGAGTTTATAAGTTGCAAAGGCCACCTTTTTCTTGATTGCAAAATTAGGGCTTAGATAGAGGCTTTCTAAGATATCTTCCAGTTTTTAGATTCTGTAGATTCCACATCAATAAGTGTCCAATATTTCTTTCCAACTTCGGCTGAAACCAGCTTCCTCAAGCACTAACTACACATCTTTCTGTCAGTCTGAGCCTATAACCAGCATGCATCAATGCCATGTAGGCACAGATCAGCTAATAATCGGCTATTGATTCTGACAAGTGGGCCATACAAGACTGATGTGTTTTTTTATGAATACCTATTTGGAGACAGGCTCAGGAAAGAATCTCAAATATGCACCACTCGTACACAGCGGAACTGTGAATCCACAGGTGCAGACTTGGCAGGCAGCAAAGTGGGTTTACAAGACGAGAGGGCGAGACTCCGCAGCCACTGGCCAGTGACACGCCCTGACTGTCCATGAACCCTTTAGTTGCTGGGCAGTCTAGATGGGGTGGGAAGACATGGCACATCACCAGCAGCTCAACCACAGGAGAACTTTGCTGCATTTTAGTTGGGTTTGACAATTTCTCTGGTTCAGTTTGATTTTGTCTTCTTTGATACTGAGGCCTAACCAGGGACTACAGTTAGGAACACCCATATTATCTATCAGATTACATCCTTAATGCCTAAGGCAATAGATCAAGAAACACATTTAATGGAACACAACCTGTAGAGGAGGGGAGGGCAGTGTGGCAGAGGGGTGAAGCCGCCACGTGGGAGGCCTGCATCCCCCAGATGGAGCCCCCACTCTGCTTCCTCTCCAGTTCTGTGCTAATGCACCTAGGAAGGAGCAGATGACAACTCAAGTACTTGAGCCCCCGCCATCCATGTGGGAGACCCTGCAAGAGGCTCTGGCTCCTGGTTTCTCATTCTCTCATTTTTTGTCTCTTCCTTTCAAATAAATAAAAATATATAAGTTCTTAAGAATGTCTGTCAGGAAAGGTGAATTTTTTTTTTTTTTAATTTGACAGATAGAGTTACACAGTGAGAGAGACAGAGAGAAAGGTCTTCCTTCCGTTGGTTCACCCCCCAAATGGCCACTATGGCCAGAGCTATGCTGATCCAAAGCCAGGAGCCACCTGGTCTCCCATGCGGGTGCAGGGCTCAAGCACTTGGGCCATCTTCCACTGCCTTCCCGGGCCACAGCAGAGAGCTGGCCTGGAAGAGGAGCAGCCGGGACTAGAACATGGCGCCCTTTGGGATGCCGGTGATGCAGGTGGAGGATTAACCAAGTGAGCCACGGCGCTGCCGGGTGAATAATTTTTTTTTTAAAGATTTATCCTATTATTTGAAAGGCAGAGTGACAGGGGGAGAGAAGAGGGAGGGGGAGGGGGAGGGGGAGGGAAGGGGGAGAGAATGAATGTTCCATCTTCTGGTTCACTCTCCAGATGGCCTCAATGGCCAAAGCTGGGCCAGCCCAAAGCCAGGAGCTTCTTCTGAGTCTCCCACATGGGTGCAGGGCCCCAAGCACTTGGACCGT
Organism: Oryctolagus cuniculus; assembly: GCF_964237555.1. Lineage (NCBI taxonomy): Eukaryota > Metazoa > Chordata > Mammalia > Lagomorpha > Leporidae > Oryctolagus > Oryctolagus cuniculus. Next base: position 175,433,048 of record NC_091435.1, on the reverse strand, counting down.
CTGCTTTCCCAGGAGCATTAGCAGAGAGCTGGATCAGAAGTGGAGCAACTGGGACTCAAACCGGCCTCACATGGGATGCCAGTATCACATGTGATGGCTTAACCACTGAGCCACAACACCAGCCCCAATAAATAATCTTTAACAAAAATGAAAAAGGAATGGTTTTAGCTTTAAGCACATTATTTAAAAGTCAATTTGCAGGGCCGGCATTGCGGTGTAGCAGGTTAAGCCACCGCCTGCAGTGCTGGCATCCTATATGGGTGCTGGTTCGAGACCTGGCTGCTCTACTTTTGATCCAGCTCCCTGCTATGGTCTGGGATAGCAGTAGAAGATGGCCCAAATCCTTGAGCCCCTGCACCTGAGTGGAAGACCTGGAGGAAGCTCCTGGCCTCAGATCGGCGCAGCACTGGCTATTGCGGCCAATTGGGGAGTGAACCAGCGGATGGGAGACCTCTCTCTCTCTCTCTCTCTCTCTGTAATTCTGACGTTCAAATAAATAAATGAATAAATATTTTTTAAAAAGGGGGGAAAGGCACAAAGTTTTTTTAAAAAAAGTCAATTTGCGAAGGAGGTACCTTTCTCTGAAGGGAGGAGAGAACTTCCACTTTGACTACGACCTTGTCTAAATATGATCAGAGTCGGTGAACTCAAAAGGCTTCCATAGCCTTGGAAACTCATGACTGGAGCCTAGGGAGATTACTGATGCCATAAACAAGAGTGTCAATTTATAAAGTCAACAACAGGAGTCACTGTGCACTTACTCCTCATGTAGGATCTTTGTCCTTCATGTGCTGTACATTGTGATTTAATGCTATAACTAGTACTCAAACAGTATTTTTCACTCTGTGTTTCTATGTGGGTGCAAACTGTTGAAATCTTTACTTAATATATGCTAAACTGATCTTCTGTATATAAAGAGAATTGAAAATGAATCTTGATGTGAATGGAAGGAGAGAGGGAGAGGGAAAGGGGAGGGTTGCGGGTGGGAGGGAAGTTATGGGGGGGGGAAGCCATTGTAATCCATAAGATGTACTTTGGAAATTTATATTCATTAAATAAAAGTTAAAAAAAAGTTAATTTGCAAAAGCACTGTGCAGGGCTTCCCTGGTTAAAAGCAACAGAAGCTTGTTGGTTTTGATTTTGGCTACAAGAGGTGTTTGCTACAGAAGGTGGCAGGTGGCCTCCAGGAAGCACACAGGCAGGAATGTAACTGAATCGGGCACACACTGGAGCAGAAACTACCACGGTTGCTCTGGAAGCCCTCAGCCCTCTGCCTCTGTTTCCAGTCACTTCTGTTTGAGAACGCAGGGTTTAACAGTCACAGCTAAAGACCTCTGGGTTGACACTTCACTGGTTCACTGTCATTAATCTTGCTCGCTCTGGTCTGAGTTCCAAATCCATTTGGCCCAGGGGCCTCCAATCTAATCAGCCGTGGCTGTGCCACTGTGCAGATGGTGGGGAGGGCAGATCCAGAGAGAGGTGGCGACTGGACTTCCAATCTAGCAGATACTCAGGGTGGAGTTCACAGGAAAACCTTTGTCTTGGGATTCTGGCAGCTGATTCTGTGGAGAACTGACACTCCTCACCCTGTTACTGAAACAACTTAAGTTCTATTCACAGGTGCCGGGTGGAATTTGCTCGCTCCTTGCTAGGGAAGACTTCGTTGTCAGAACTCCTGAGTTTGTTCCCCACCAGTTTCAGCCATGGTTGTTTTCCCCCTTAAAGTCACAGACGGAGACAGCACAACATCTCCAAGCACAAATGAGTCTTAAAACCCAATTTGAAACTCAACTACACTCCAAATGTACGGGCTTCTTTCCTGAGCATAACTCAGGCGATCCCAGCAGGAGTCTAATTAGGAATTACATTTGACCCGGAAAAGACTAAGCCTTTGCTGGGTTTCATGTGCGGCATATACATAAAATACAAACACGCGGTCGTGTTGGCAGTGATGCTAATCCCTTTCAGTTAGACCAGGCTGCACGCTATGGCCACTGCACACTGCACAACAGGCCGCCCCTCTGTGCCACCAGGCGGCCATCCGCCAGCACCTGCGTCTCACCCCCTGCCGCTGCCCCACACTCCCACTCTCACCCTGATAATCACAGAGCGCATAACTCTAGGCTGCACCAAGGAAACAACTCCAGGGTCTTACAAACACCAGGAGCGAAGAGTTCACTGGGGAGGGAATCCAATGAGCCACAAGTAGCTGCAGCTAGCAGAGTTTCCTCCATTGCCAACAAAGCTTGTTCCCAGAATTAAGGTTCCTTTTCTCAGGCAAACATGGCAAGTGCAGAATGATCTTAGAAGGTGTGAGCTTCAAGAGGAAAAGCAGAGCCACAGACCCACACGATGCTGGCAGCAACTTTATTTATACCCACAACATCAAAAACCCCGCTCAGTTCATTCTGAAGTAGCTGTGGATTTGTCTATTTCCGTGAGGTTTTGAAATCAGGTCCATTCAACTGGTACACTCAACAACACATAGAACACCCTTAATTTGCTACGTGTGGGGCAGAGTACACAGCACAACCTCCAGGGTCTTTGTGTGTGTGTCATTCAGGACTTAAATGAACAACTGTGAAGCTCAGTGCTAATCCTCTTCACCATTTGCTGCCCACAGCTGCTCGGAAAATCACAGTCCAGCCAGTTATTTTAGTGGAGTCTGTGCTTTCCTGTCGGGGTGCTCCTCATTCGACTGGAATTAAGCAAGCAGAGACAGGCAAGAGCCTGTCGCTCGGAGTCTGCCTGCGATCCGACCCCAGCGTCCCCTCTGTCCTCCTCTGTTCCCCAGCATTCCCAAGTGCACAGCCTGGAGCTGACCGGAACACAGGCCCCAGTTCCTTGTTGACTTAATTTTAGATGAGATCAAGTTGACCTACTTGTTTTTATGGGGCATCTGTTGCTACAAAAATCCTAGACAAGAAAGAATGAATCGGATTGTGAGACACCGGCCAACACTGTGCTAATTTGCTGTTGCTTTCTCGGGGCCAAGAGAGCAGCACTTCTCCCAGCAAGAGGAGTAAGGATTCCCCTCCAGGAGGTGGCTGTCTCATTGCTAATAATCCTAGGGGCCCGGGAAGCTCAAGGGAGGAAACTTGACAGCTCTCGCCGTGGGAGAGAGTGTGCATGCCTCCTTTCCCTGGCCTTGACCTAAGCCTTGAGAAACTGTTTTAATTATTTCATTTATTTTCAAATCAGAAAGAGACAGGGAGGGAGGCAGCTTCCTTTGGCTGGCTCACTCCCCAAATGCTCACAACAGCCAGAGCTGGGCCAGGAAAAGCCAGGAACCAGGCACCCTCTTGTGGGTGGCAGGGATTTAAGTCCTTGAATCATCACCCACTGCCTTATTAGCAGGAAGCCGAATCAGAATCAGAGCCAGCACTCGAGAGTCCTGGGACTCTGAGATAGATGTGAGCATGTCAAGTAGAACCTAACCACTGCACCAAATGCCGCCTCTTGGTGAGTATTACCCAACCCAGCATCCTGCTAATGTGCCTGGGAAGACAGCGGAAACGGCTCAAGTGCCTGGGCCCTGCACCCACATGGGAGACCCGGAGGAAGCTCCTGGCTCCTGGCTTTGGTCTGGCCCAGCTCCAGCCGTTGCGGCCAACTGGGGAGTGAACCAGCAGATGGACGCTCCCCCCGCTCCTTCTTTGTAACTCTTAAAATAAATAAAATCTTTTTATAAAAAAAGAATATTTTTCTCCCAATACAATTTTTTTTATTTCGAAAACTACAGCTTGAGGGTGGATATTTGGCTAGTGGTTAAGAGGTCGTTTGGGACACCCATAGCCCGTTTTGGGGTGGGTGTATTTGAGTTCTGGCTCTGCACGAAAACCCAGCTCTCTGCTAATGTGCACCCTGGGAGGCAGTACATGATGGCCAAGTACTCGGGTCTCTGCCACTCAAATGGGAGACTCAGAATGGATTCTGGGCTCCTGGATTTGGCTATAACCCGCCCTGGCTGCTGTGGGGATTTTGGGAGTAAAACAGTGAATGGGAGATTTCTCTGTCTGCCTTTCAAATAAAATGAAAATAAACAAATACAAATATTAAAAAATAAAAATATTTAAGAATCTAGGATATACATCATTAAATGAAAAAGTCAGAAAAAACAAACACACGAGAAAAGATGCAGGAGGCATATTGCAGCTTACATAGTAATTGACCTATCTCCAAAGTCAGCAATTGTTCTACCTTAACTATGAACAACTTTTTGTATGTCAATCATACTTTTAAAAAAAGACCTACAAAAGGAAATTTCATTAAAAACTACCAAAAATAATGATTGGATTAAAGTGCCAGGTTATGGATAACCTCCTAATTTTGAAGTTCCTTTTAATGTCATTATGTTCTACAACAAAAAAGCCTAAATAAAAATACTCTTTCATGTATTCTAAGAAAGCACTGAATTAAAAATTAAAACATCAAAAACTTAAATCTAATTGATAAACAGTGTGAGTACCAAGAAACATTATAGAATTACTTCTCTATACGAGGAATGTATACATAACATAAGCAGAACCTAGACACCTAGGCCACTGAGACACAGGATCAACGAGTGAGGGAAACTGTCAGGGCCCGCTGTGGTGTAGCAGGTAAAGCCACCGCCTGCAGTGCTGGCATCCCATACAGGTGCCGGTTCAAGTCCCAGCTGCTCCACTCCTGATCCAGCTCTCTGCTATGGCCTAGGAAAGCAGTATAAGTGCTTGGTCCCCTGCACCCGCATGGGAGACCCAGAAGAAGCTCCTGGCTCCTGGTTTCAGATCAGCCCTGCTCTGGCCATTGCAGCCACTTGTGGGGTGAACCAGCAGATGGAAGACCTCTCTGTAACTCTGCATTTCAAATAAATAAATACATACTTGGAATAGAAAGAAACAGAGAAACTGTCACATGCTGAAAGATCTGGAAGCAGAGTAGGAAGAAGGGGCCAACACAGGCCTTGGGCCAGCCTGCTTCTGCTTGAATTCTGGTCTGCTCTCACCAGCTCAGACGGCTTCCATCAGTCACCTAACTTTCTCTCTCTCTCTCTCTCTCTCTCTCTCTCTTTCTCTCTCTTTTTCTTAAAGATTTATTTATTTATTTGAAAGTCAGAGATACACAAAGAGAGGAGATGTGGAGAGAGAGAGAAAGGTCCTCCATCCGCTGGTTCACTCTCCAATTGGCTGCAATGGCCGGAGCTGCGCCGATCAGGAGCCAGGAACCAGGAGCTTCTTCCGGGTCTCCCACACGGGTGCAGGGGCCCAAGCACTTGGGCCATCTTCCACTGCTTTCCCAGGCCATAGCAGAGAGCTGGATCAGAAGAGGAGCAGCCGGGTCTCAAACCAGTGCCCAGATGTGATGCAGGCACTTCGGGCCAGGGCCTTAACTTGCTGCGCCATGGTGCCAGCCCCGCACCTGATTCTCCTTGCGAGCAGCTACCGTGGTACTGCGACTCTCACATTGCTGTGAGGAACTCATGTGAGTGAATGGACATGGGAAGGTTTCAACCTGATCACATTTTCTAAAGGCCCACGGCTGTGTCTTCACCGCGGTGTAGTCTCACAACCGAGACAAACTCTGCGCTGCCCGGGTCTCCACCATGTCAATTCTGACATCAGTAAGCAAAGACTGGCTTCTCAGCCACCGTGGCAACGCCAGACTCCTAGTTGCTTCTGATCCATGAATTTAAGGCTTTTTAAAACGAAAGTCTGCAAGCAGCTAAGTGCCTAAAGGATACCTTCAGAGTCTGATGAAATTTCACAGGCTGAATACACCCGTGTGACCACCACCCTGACCAAAAGCACGCCACTGTCGGCGCCCCGGGAGCTACCTACCCTCAGCACCACCAGTCCTCACGCTCCCCCCACTGTTCTGACTTGTAACCACACAGCTTCACTTCTCCTCTTTAAATAAATAAATAAATGGGCGTTCTGCGAGTTGCTCTCACCTTCTGGCTCCTGTGACTAACGCTATGACATGAGTGCACAAATACAAATATGAGTGCATAATATTAAGACCCGCTTTCAATTCCTTTGGATATACACTCACAACTGAAATTGCTGCATCCAAGGGCAATTCTAAATTGACGTGTTTGAGTAACCACCGAACTGTTTTCCATAGCAGCTGGACCACTGCACTTCATTTCAACAGTTCTATTCCTATCCGAATTCAGTCCTTCCATCTCAACCTCCGTCCATCTTTTGGGGACAGTTCAGACTTGTCCCAGCCCTGGTTATACACCGTAGCTGCAGCATGGAATAACCATGAAGGAACTGCAGATTCTACTTTTAGTTCTACCACCAACTTGTACCACTATTAAATAAAGAGCAAAGACACTCTCAGGCATTCTGAACTTTAACTAGCACACAGTAAATTAAAGTCGTACAACAAGAGCATATTTAAAAAGGCACTGGACTTCACACACCAAGTACATGTTTTCACTCTTGCAGGAATCACTCTAGAAAGACTGAATCAAATCACACCGTTACTGAATAAAATCTGCTCTATACTTCTTATTTTGTGATCATCGTCGGCATGCAAATTAAATCCAAATTTAATCACTGCACACTCCTTGGTGTGGAAGGACACTGAGACTCAGCGTAACAGCTACCACGTGAATACCTCTCTGCACGGCATCTTTGCTCTCCCCCTCCCCCCTTCTTTTTCTAACCAGCAGAGTGTGGAAGCCATGGAGATGCAGCTCAGATCTCCTTCTCAAAAGCCTCCTAAGGGGACGGGGACGTAGCTGGCCAACAGGCTCCAGAGACTGCACCTTGGGGTGACCCACGGTGCTCCCCCGAGAGCAGGCTTCTCCACACTGCTCGGGCTCCGTTCCTGCTGAGGAGTTCTCTTCCAGTGGGCAATAATGACCCGGGATCCCCATGTCAGCCAAGCCAGGACTGTCAGAACTGAGCTGTGGCCTGAGGTGCCTCCCTCCTCTCTCCTTCCCCAGGTGTCAAGCCTGCATCCCAAGCCGAGGTCTCCCCAGCAATTCCCACTCCACTCTAGCTCACCTCTCACTGTCATTTCCCCCAGTCTCTGAGACCACAATTCCTGCAGGGCACCCCTGCTCACAACCAGAGAGAGGAAGCCAAGTGTTTCACAGTGAAAGGAAGGTGAGAAAGTGGGGAGAGGGTGGGGGGACCTTGGGGAGCTGTATCCTGGGTTCTGGAGCCAGCATCGCCCACCACATCTGGTCACATCAGACAGTGGGCTTCCTGTTTGAATTGTGGTTTCATGTCTGGTTTAAGAGCCCTGATCACATGACTCCCTTCTCTAGCATCTTCCTCCAATATTAGGACAAAGCCCGAACTCCTTATAGTCCAGCATTTATCTTAAAAAAATTTCCAAACCTACGAGAATTTCTAAGAATGTAAAGCTAAAACCCTATACCCTCTACCTCGAGATATCAATTAACATTCTGCTACTTTTGTCTTATTGCTGTCCTTCTGCTGTGGGAATTTGTGGATGGAGTCCAAGAGCTGAAGAAGGATGATGAGACCAGATGCAGTGGTGAGAGGAGCAAAGCTTCATTAGGGAGTTGGAAAGACCTCCCAGCAGTGGGAGGGGCTGGTGGCAAAGGGCCAAGCAAATAGGAGCTCACAGCCCAGGGGATTTACAGCGCTCACATGGGCTGGTTTTCACAGGCAGACGGGGCTGAAGCTGATTGGTCCCTGCTGTGATGCTGGTGTCGCTAGGCAGGGGATCTAGGATCAAGGCTGCAAAACTATAACTTTTTGGTGGAATGCTATGTGGTTAGGGTGGTTGAGACAGGGCTCAGTGGGCTCTCAGTGTGGAGTAGCACAACCTGTTTCAACAGTCTGAAATGGGTTAGGGTTAGGGTTAGGGTTAGGGTTAGGGTTAGGGTTAGGCGAGAGGCTGTGAAATAGAGAACTTTGACCGGGGCAAAGTTAAGTTTCAAGTCTACTTGGTCTGTTATCTCTAGGTCTCAGGGCCCCTCTCACTCTCTGTAAGCACAGTCATGTGCCACGTAACAACATGCAGTCAACAACAGACCACGTAGAAATGGAGGCCCTGCAAGATTATGTCTCTCAGTGCACCAAAGCCATCTTAGTGTGTAAGTCTCTCTGTAAAGTTTGTTAGAAGTGACACAAACAGTTCTTGGTGAAGCATTTGAGAATGGCATACTCACAGCCACCATATTTCATCCATAACCATTTCAGCACATATCTCCCTGAAACAAAGGCTTTTGCTTGTGTAACAGAAAATTATCACATTTAGAAATTAGGGGCTAGTGCCATGGCATGGCAGGCTGGGCCACCATCTGCAGTGCCAGCATCCCACATGCTTGCCAGTTTGAGTCTCAGCTGCTCCAGTTCTGATCCAGCTCATTGCTACTGTGCCTGGGAGGGCAGCAAAGGATGGTCCAAATGTTTGGGCCTCTCTATCTACATGGGAGACCCAGAAGAAGCTCCTGGATCCTGGCTTCAGACCGGCCCATCTCCAACCATTGTGGCCTTTGGGGGACTGAACCAGCAGGTAGAAGAGCTCTCTCTCTGTCTTTCCCCCTCTCTCTGTGTACTCCGCGTTGGAAAGGAAAGGAAAAGGAAGGGGAGGGGAAGGGAAGGGAGGGAAAGGAGAGAGAAAGGGAGGGGAGGGGAGGGGAAGGGGAAGGAGAGGGGAAGGGTAGGGGAGGGGGAGGGGAGGGAAGAGGAGGGAAAGGAGAGAGAAAGGGAGGGGAGGTAAGGAGAGGGAAAGGGAGGAGAAGGGGAGGGGAGGGGAGGGGAGGGGAGGGAAAGGGAGGGGAGGGGAGGGAAAGGGGAGAGAAAGAGAGGAGACAGGAGACAGGGAGAGGAGGGAAGGGGAGAAAAAGGAGGGGAGGGGAAGGGAAAGGGAAAGGAAACAAAACAAGACAGGACAAGACAATGTTGCCTTGGGGCCAGCTTGTGGTGTAGCAGGTAAAGCCACCATCTGCGATGCCCACATCCCATATGCAAGCAGGTTCACATCCCAGCTGCTCCACTTCCAATCCGGCTCCCTGTGAATGGCCTGGGAAAGGCAGCAGAAGATAGCCCAAGCGCTTGGGCCCTGCACCCGTGTGGGAGACCTGGAGGAAGCTCCTGGCTCCTGGCTTCAGACAGGCTCAGCTGTGGCTGTTGCAGCCATTTGGGGAGTGAACCAGCGGATGGAAGACCTTTCTCTCTTTCTCTCTCTCCCTCTTACTATATGTAACTCTACCTCTCAAATAAATACATAAAACCTTTTAAAAATAAATGAATAACTTCCCTAGACTAAGGTGCTGTGTTAGAGCAGCCTGAATGGACCAGCTCTTGTAAAGCAGTTGCCGCCACCTTTTGTGCCTTTCAAGACCTTGGCATTTCTCAAGAGTCCAGGCAGGGTGTTTGGCACAATCTGCACACTGGCTCTGTCTGGCTCATCTTCACGATTAGATTCAGGTCATTCTCAGGACTAAGCAGAGGCGATGTGATGCCCTTTCTGCATTTGCAAGGCTGTTGCTGGCAGGCCTTGCCCAGCCCTCTGGCCTGGTCAGCCACTGCTCTCCCTCGGACTTACAGCCGCAGCCAAGCAAGCCTCCAAGTCCAGCATGCCCTCAGGCACAGTTCTCTGCACACTGCCCGTTGCTCTGCGTGAATATCCCTTTATCTGCACAGCTTCCTTTACCCTCCAAGTGGACAAGCTTACCCCGCACTTGCTTAAGTGTGGTTCCTTTTAAACCACTGGTCTTCAAAGTGTGGCCCTCAGACTCAGATGGTCCCGGGATCCTGCGACCATCTCACAGGTCGTGAGGTCAACGCCATTTTCACAATAATACTAAGACAGCATTTGCTTTTTCATCATAATGACCCTTGCACTGATGGTAAACAAGGAATGGTGGGCAAAACTGCTGGTGCCTTTCCTAAAATTAAGGCAGTGACAACAAACTTACCATCAGTCATTCTAGTCTTTCATTCCCTCACGGGAAACAATGCTAGCTTTACTTAAGCATGCCCTTGAATAAACAGTAGAAGTGATTGATTTTTATTATGTTACTCCCCTTGAATACATACGTGTTTAATATTCTACTGACAAGACGGGAAGTGCGCGGTCAGCTGCTCCCTGAAGCTCGGTGTCCATTTCAAGGACAAGAGCATGTGTGACTGGGTTGTGAGCTGAGCTGGATGAATGTCTGATGGTGGGGGTACTCCTTTTTTTTTAACGACAGGCAGTTAAACAGGGTTATTTAGGCAAAATACTTGGCAGATATTACCCCAAAAATTAACAAAGTAAGCCTGTCACGTCAGGAAAAACAACTCATGGTGAATGTTGCCAATGGTAAGATCTGAGCATTTAACAAACTGAATTTTGGAAAACATGGTATGTGCCACCACAAGCTTACATATTCCTGATACTTTGAGACTTTCTCATTTGATCAGTGCACATCTTAATTAACATGATCTCAGATATTATATAAAAAACTGGATCACTATCTGAAAAAAGCACACCTCAATGAATTGATGTTTTCCAAATAAACAATGCATGTTGTTACAAATATATGTATGTGTATTATAAATATATACACATTTTATATATATACACACACATACACACACACACACATATAATCTAGTGTAAGATGGTTTTAAAAAAGTAGAGAGATGGCCTGGTGCTGTGGCTCACTTGGTTAATCCTCCGCCAGCGGTGCCGGCATCCCATATGGGCACCGGGTTCTAGTCCTGGTTGCTCTTCTTCCAGTCCAGCTCTCTGCTGTGGCCCAGGAAGGAAGTGGAGGATGGCCCAAGTGCTTGGGCCCTGCACCCACATGGGAGACTGGGAGGAAGCACCTGGTTCCTGGCTTCAGATGGGTGCAGCGCCAGTCATAGCGGCCATTTGGGGGGTGAATCAACAGAAGGAAGACCTTTCTCTCTGCCCCTCTCTGTCTGTAACTCTTCCTATCAAATAAAAAAAAAAAAGTAGAGAGAAGGCAATCTCAGGGAAGAGTAAATGAGAAAGCGGCAGAGGAAACTCCACGCAAGCTAGAGGGACACTGCGGACCTATGTGGAGGGCGTGGACGCGCAAGCTCAGGACCCAGCAGCCAGGAGCCTCAGCACCAGGTTTGGAGTGAAGTGACACCAGAATACAGCAGCCCAAGCCACTAGGATAAAGCTGTGGGAAGATCCTGCAGGAGTCTGGCTCAGAGCCCTCTGGGGGACAGTGTATCTGCCAACCTACAGGGAGAAAAGGGGGCACGTTTCTCTCTCCCTGACCACCCAGCACGGGTGTCCTGTTACTAGCTGAGAGAGAGTGGGCAGCATCCCGGACATAGATAACAGCAAGGCCAGCTTGTGTCCTCACACACAGCAACCAGCAATAAGAGATACCTGAGTCTAGCTGGGAGAACGGAGAGAGGGGTTGGAAGCTTATGACTGTAGGATCCTTGTGTGTCAGGACTGTGAAAAGACTGTGGCTGCATGGGAGGGTGCAGGCTGTGGCTGGGTCTGTGGGCAGTCACTGTGGGAGGCTTCACACGCTGGGGCTCCCGATTTCCCTGGTGAGGGTCACTCTGCAGGATTTGTGTTCACACCTAAGTGCACATATCTTTGTGTGGTCCTGTGGCAACACAGATGAAAACTGTGCCCATTAGGGCCAGCACCCAGGCATGGATCTCCTCTGAGGAGAGGAGATAAGCACAGGAATACACCTACAGAGCAGAACACACCTTCCATTTGATTAAAAAAGAGAGAGAGATTCACCACACTCAACTTGGGTGTTCCTTGAACACTCGCCTCACCCCGGAGCACCAGACAGCTCCCAGACCACACCCAGCACACGCCTCTGGGTGTTCCCTGAAAGAGCAGGCACTCCACTAAGCACAGAGGCTTATTACAAAGATAAAAGCTATCACAGGAGAAAAAAAAAAATTATCTCCACAAATGCCTAAAAATAAACATTGCAATTCAAGAAACAAGAATAAGGAAGATAAATTTACACCCCCAGAAGAACATGACACTTTAGTACTAGAACGTGAAGATGAAGAGACTGACAAAATGCCAGAAATGTGATTCAAAAAATCAATCACAAAATTACTTAGAAGTAATCATAGGCAAACCCATGAACTAATGAAATCCATACAGGAGATGAAAGAAAGCTTCTCCCATGAAATTGATATCTTAAAGAGAAATGAAAGCAAAATATTGGGTCGGCGCCGCAGCTCAATATGCTAATCCTCTGCCTGTGGCGCCGGCACACCAGGTTCTAGTCCCAGTCAGGGCGCCAGATTCTGTCCCGGTTGCCCCTCTTCCAGGCCAGCTCTCTGCTGTGGCCAGGGAGTGCAGTGGAGGATGGCCCAAGTGCTTGGTCCCTGCACCCCATGGGAGACCAGGAGAAGCGCCTGGCTCCTGCCATCAGATCAGCGCAGTGCGCCAGCCGCAGCGCACCAGCCGTGGCGGCCATTGGAGGGTGAACCAACGGCAAAGGAAGACCTTTCTCTCTGTCTCTCTCTCTCACTGTCCACTCTGCCTGTCAAAAAATAAAAAAGAAAACTAAAAAACAGTGTCAGAGATTTATGGAATATGATCAAATGACCCAACATACAGGCTTTAGAAGTCCTTGAAGGTATAGAAAGAGAATGGAATAGAAGGCCTTTTCAGTGAAATAATTAGAAAAAACTTGCCTAATTTGGAGAAAGAAAGGGATGCCCAAGTATAGGAAGCACAAAGAACTGCTAACAGACAGGGCCAGAAAAGATATTCACCACATCACATTGTGCGCAAATTCTCCACAGTAAAACATAGAGAAAAGATTCTAAAATGTGCTAGAGAAACGCCAGCTGACTTGCAGAGGATCTCCAATTAGACTCACAGAGGACTTCTCATCAGAAACCCCACAGGCTAGGAGAGAATGGTGAGTTATATTCCAAGCTTTAGGAGAAAAACAATGTCAACCCAGAAAACTGTGCCCTCAAAGCTCTCATTTATGAATGAAGGTGAAATGAAGACCCTCCATAACAAACAGAAACTGAAAGAATTTCTGAGTCCAGCCTTACAAAATATACTTAAGGATGTGCTACACACAGAAACACAGAAACATGGTCATCACTATGAAAGAAGGTGAAGGCAGAAAATCTACCAGGAAAAGTTCAAAGGAAATCCAAAGTAAATGATAGGAATATTGAAGGCAAAATGGAGGGTCAAATAATTACTTATCAATAGTCACCTTGAAAGTAAATGACCTTAACTCTCCAGTTAAAAACACAGACTGGCTGAAGGGTTAAAAAACAAGACCTGGCCAGTGCCGTGGCTCACTAGGCTAATCATCCACTTGCAGTGCCAGCACCCCAGGTTCTAGTCCTGGTCGGGTCACCGGTTCTGTCCCGGTTGCTCCTCTTCCAGTCCAGCTCTCTGCTGTGGCCCGGGAAGTCAGTGGAGGATGGCCCAAGTGCTTGGGCCCTGCACCTGCATGGGAGACCAGAAGGAAGTGCCTGGCTCCTGGCTTCAGATTGGCGCAGCACGCCGGCCATGGCAGCCATTTGGGGGGTAAACCAACAGAGGGAACACCTTTCTCTCTGTCTCTCTCTCTCTCACTAACTCCGCTTGTCAAACAAAAACAAAAACACACACAAGAACCATCTATTTGCTGCATACAAGAAACACATCCTGTGAACAAAAATGCATGCACACTGAAAGTGAAAGGATGGAAAAGATATTTCATTCTAACAGAAATCAAAAAAGAGCTAGTGCAGCCATCCTAATATCAGACACAATAGACTTTAACACGAAAACTGCAAAGAGAGACAAAGAGGGGCACTATGTAATGAATAAGCGATCAATTTAACAATGATGTGATTATTCTAAATGTATATGTACCTATTAGAGGTCACCTGGCTAATTAAAAGAAATGCTAATGGATCTAAAGGAGACATAGACTCCAATACAATAGTAACAGGGGACTTCAATACTCCACTTTCAGCAATGGACAGATCAACCACACAGAAAATCAGCAAGGAAACTACAGATATAATCGACACCATAGACCAAATGGTCCCAACACATATCTACAGAACTTCTCATCCTACTGTTGCAGAATACACATTCCTCTCACCAGCACATGGAACTTTCTCTAGGACTGACCACATGCTAGGCGATAAGCCAAGTCTCAGTAAATTCAAAACAATCAAAATCACACCATGCATCTTCTCTGACCACAAAAGAATGAAGCAGGAAATCAACAACTCAAGAATCTCTGGAACATGAAAACACATGGAGACTGAAAAACGTGCTCCTGAATGGACAGGGTGTCATACAAGAAATCAACACAGAAGTCAAAATATTTCTGAAAACAAACGAAGACAACAATCCAACATATCAAAACTTAGGGGATAGAGCAAAAGCAGTGTTAAGAAGAAAGTTTATAGCAATTGATACCTATATCAAGAAATTGGAAAGGCACCAAATAAATGAGCTATCAATGCATTTCAAGGACCTAGAAAAAAATCAACAAAATTTAAACCAAAAAAAGAAAACAATACAAATGATCAGCAAAATGAAGAGTTTTTTTTTTTTTTTTGGAAAAAATAAACAAAATTGACACACCATGGCCCAACTAACCAAAAAAATGAGGGAGCATATCCAAATCAATAACATTAGAGATCAGGGCTGGCCCGGTGGTGCAGCAGGTTAATGCCCGGGCCGGGCCTGAAATGCCGGCATCCCATATGGGGGCCACTTCGAGACCCGGCAGCTCCACTTCCAAATCCTTGGGCCCCTGCCCCTGAGTGGGAGACCCAAGGAAGCTCCTAGCTCCTGGCTTCAGATCAGCGTAGCTCCAGCTGTTGCAGCCAACTGGGGAATGAAGCATCAGATGGAAGACCTCTCTCTCTCTCCCTCTCTCTGCCTCTCCTCTCTGTGTAACTCTGATTTACAAATAAATCTTTTTAAAAAAACATTAGAGGCCGGCACTGTGGCTCACTTGGCTAATCCTCCACCTGCGGGGCCAGCACCCAGGGTTCTAGCCCTGATGGGGCGCCGGATTCTGTCCTGGTTGCTCCTCTTCCAGTACAGCTCTCTGCTGTGGCCGGGGAAGGCAGTGGAGGATGGCCCAAGTTGTTGGGCCCTGCACCTGCATAGGAGACCAGGAGGAAGCACCTGGCTCCTGGCTTTGGATCCGCACAGCACGCCGGCTGTAGCAGCCATTAGGGGGGTGAACCAACAGAAAGGAAGACCTTTCTCTCTCTCTCACTGTCTAACTCTGCCTGTCAAATAAATAAAACATTAGAGATGAAAAACAAAATATAACAATAGACATCACAGAAATAAAAAAGAATCATCAGAAATTACTAAAACAGCTGTATGCAGACAAACTGGGAAACCTAAAAGAAATGGACAGATTCCTAGACACATACAACCTACCTAAATTGAGCCAACACAGAAAACCTAAATAGACCAATAGCCAAGATGGAAACTGAATCAGTAATAAAGACCCTCCTAACAAAGAAAATCCCATCACCAGATGGCTTCACTGCTGAATTCTACCCAGACATTTAAAGAACTGACTCCAATTCTTCTCAAGCTATTCAAAACAATTGAAAGGGAGGAAAACTTCCCAAACTTCTTCTAATGAAGCCAGCATCATCTTAATCCCTAAACCTGAAAAAAATAACAAAGAAAGAGAACTACAGACCAATATCCTTGATGAACATAGATGCAAAAATCCTCAATAAATACTAGCCAATCCATTCCAGCAACACATCAGAAAAATCACTCACCCATATCAACTGGGATTTATCCCTGGTATGCAGGGATGGTTCAACATTCGCAAATCAATCAATGTGATACATCAAATTAACAAATTAAAGAACAAAAACCATAGGATTATGTCAATAAATGCAGAAAATCATTTGATAAAATACAATATCCTTTCCTGATAAAAACTTTAAGCAAATTGGGAATGGAAGGAACATTCCCCCACACAATCAAGGCAATTTACGACAAACTCATGGCCAGCGTCCTATTAAATGGGGAAAAGTCATCCCCACTAAGAACTTGAGCCAGACAAGGATGCGCACCCTCACCACTGCTATCCAATATAGACCTGGAAGTTTTAGCCAGAGCCATTAGGCAAGAAAAAGAAATCAAAGGGGCACAATTTGGGAAGGAGGAAGAAAAACTATCCCTATTTGCAAATGATATGGTTCTATACATAGGAGATCCAAAAGACTCCACCAAGAGACCAATGGAATTCATACAAGAGTTTGGTAAAGTGGCAGGATATAATATCAATCCACAAGCATCAACAGACTTGTAGATACAGACAATGCCACAGATCAGGGAGAACTTTCTGGATCAATCCCATCCGCAATAGCCACACAAAAAAATCAAATGCCTTGGAATAAATTAACAAAAGATGTCAAAGATCTTGACAATGAGATTTACAAAACATTAAAGAAAGAAATAGAAGACACAAAAAAAACCAGAAATTCTTCCATCTTCATATTGGTAGAACCATTATCATCAAAATGTCCATGCTTTCAAAAGCTATTTACAGATTCAATGTGATACCATCAAAATACCTTGGACATTCTCTCAGATATAGAAAAAATGATGCTGAAACTATATGGAAACACAGGAGACCCCAAATAGCTAAAGCAATCTCATACAACAAAACAAAACTGGAAACATCACAATACTGGATTTCAAGACATACCTCAGGGCATACATACAGGGCAGTTATAATCAAAACAGCCTGGTATTATACAAAAACAGATGGATAGACCAATGGAACAGAATAGAAACTCCAGAAATCAATGCACACATTTACAAACAACTTATATTTGACAAAAGATCTAAAAATCAATCCCTGGAGCAAGGACAGTCTCTTTAACAAACTGGTGCTGGGAAAACTGGATCTCCACATGCAGAGGTATGAAACAAGATCCCTACCTCACACTTTACACAAAAATTCACTCACAATGGATTAAAGACCTAAATCTACAACCCAATACCATCAAATTATTAGAGAACATTGAAGAAACCCTGCAAGACACTGGCATAGGCAAAGAGTTCTTGGGAAAGACCCAGGGACAGAGGCAACAAAAGCCAAAACTGACAAATGGGTTTAAATCAAATTGAGAGGCTTCTGCACTGCAAAAGAAACACTCAGCAAAGTGAAGAGGCCACTGACAGAATGGAGAAATGATTTGCATTCTATGCAACTGATAAAGAATTAATAGCCAGAATATATAAAGAGCTCAACAACAGCCCAGTTAAGGAATGGGCAAAGGACTTCAGCAGGCATTTTTCAAAAGAGGAAATCAAATGACCAACAGATACATGAAAAAATGCTCAGATCACTAGCCATCAGGGAAATGCCAATCAAAACCACAATGAGGTTTCACCTCACCCCTGTAAGAATGGCTTTCATACAGAAATCAACAAACTAATGATGGTGAGGATGTGGGGAAAAAAGTACTCTAATCCACTATTGGTGCAAATGTAAACTGGTAAAGCCACTGTGGAAGACAGTGTGGAGACACCTCAGAAATCTGAATATAGAGCTACCATATGACCCAGCCATCCCACTCCTGGGAATTTACCCAAGGAGAGTTATGTGTACCCCATGTTTGTTGCAGCTGAATTCACAATAGCTAAGATGGAATCCACCTTAATGCCCATCAACTGAAGACTGGATAAAAGAATTATAGGATATGCATACCATGGAATACTATACAGTGGTAAAAAATGAATCCCTGTCATTTGCAACAAAATTGATGAAATTGATCATACTTAGTGAAATAAGTCAGTCCCAAAGGGATAAATACGGTATGTTCTCTCTGATCTGTGGAAACTACAGAGAACCTAAAAGGTAATCTATAGTATTGAAATTAACACTTTGAGGTGCAATGACTGAACAACCCTTGTCTTGAGTGTTGAGTTACAGTTTTTTTTCTTACTATTTGTTGAACTCTTTACTTAGTATACATTTAATCGTATGTGTATAAAGTTAATTGAAAATAGATCTTAGTGAAAAATAAGAATGGGAATAGGAGAGGGAGGAGGAAGAAGAGTGGGAAAAAGGGTGGGAGGCTGGGTACAGTGGAAAGAATCACTATATTCCTAAGTTGTATTTATGAAATGCATGAAGTTTGTATTTTTGAAATAAAAGGTTTCTGGGAAAAATATATATAACCCACTGAGAGTGCAAACTAAACTAATGATTTAATATTGGAAATGAAATTTTAGTATTGGAAAAGTTCATTACTATGATTTCAGATTCCATGTTGTGGCTAATATTTAAGAAATGATCACCTGTTGAGCTTTGTAATGGTAGTAAAACAGAATTTTCACCACTATCTGAAAAGGCTTTTCAGTTACTCCTCTTTTCCAATTGCTTATCTGGGCAAGGCCAATTATTCCTCATCTGCTTGACCAAAACAACATGTTGCAACAGATTAATACAGAAGCAGGAGTGAGTGCCTAGCTGTCTTTTACTAAGTCATATGTTAAGGAGCATGGGAAAATTGCAAAACATGCTACTCTTTTTATTAATTTTTTATTTTGGGAAATATATATTTCCATAATTATAGTTTTTTGTGTTTACCTGTAATGAGTTCAATGTTATCTTTGAGCAAATTAATATATAAATATTTCTATGATATCAAGAAATTTTACTTTAAATTATTTTTTGTCTTTTATTTAAAAATATTTCAGGGGCTGGTGCTGTGGCACAGCAGGTTGATGCCGTGGCCTGAAGCACTGGCATCCCATATGGGCGCCAGTTCTAGTCCCGGCTGCTCCACTTCCGATCCAGCTCTCTGCTATATCCTGGCACAGCAGTGGAAGATGGCCCAAGTCCTTGGGCCCCTGTACCCAGGTGGGAGACCTGGAAGAAGCTCCTGGCTCCTGGCTTCAGATCGGCACACTCTGGCCGTTGCAGCCATCTGGGGAGTGAACCAGCGGATGGAAGACCTCTCTCTCTGTCTCTACCTCTCTCTGTAATGGCCTTTCAAATAAATAAAATAAATCTTTTAAATAAATAAATAAAAATATTTCAAATAACATAGAAAAGCACAAACAAGAGTTTAATAAACACAGATTTAACAAATTTTAATGTTCTTCCCTAGTCACTTCATACATGAACATTATATATATATATATATATATATATATATACACTATTTTTCTGAAACCAGGAGTGGATATATTAATACCAAATAATGGGGATTCATGCAAATATCATGAGAAAATAAGAGCATGTTATTATGTAAGTGGTATAATTCAGTGAAGGCAACATTCATAAATATCAACAAACTAAAAATATGGTATCACATGTTTTTCAGCACATGTGTATATGTGTACATATATAAGTATACATATGTAAGTATATGAACATCCATATATGAGAGAAAATGCAATAATTGTCTTTTGTGTCTTATTTCATTTATCATGTTCTACAATTCTATTCACTTTGTTGCAAATGTCAGTATTTTACTCTTTTTAATTGCCAAGAAATACATAATACATGCATATATACATTTTCTTTATCCATTCACCCATTGATGGACACCCAGGTTGATCACATATCTTTGTTACTATGAAGAGTGCTGCATCAAACACAGAAGTGCAGGTATCTCTTTAATATGCTGACTTCATTTAATCTGGATATAGTCCCAGAAATGGGGTGGCCAAGTCATATGGTAGGTCCATTTTTAGTTTTTTGAGAAACCTCCATACTGTTTTCCATAATGGATGTACTAATTTTTATTCCCACCAATAGTGTTTTTGTGTTTTCTTTTCTCCATATCCTCACAAGCATTTGCTGGTCATTTATATTTCTTCTTTCAAAAAATGTCTGCTTAGATCCTTTGCCCATTTCTGAAACTGGATTGTTTTGCTGTTGAATTTTTTCAAAAGATTTTACTCATTTATATGAAAGGTCGAGTTTACAGAGAGAGAGAGAGACAGACAGACAGACGGAAAGGTCTTCCATCTTTTTTTTTTTAATCTACTTGGAAGGCAATGAGACAGAGAGAGTAGGAGAGTGTGTGTGGGAGAGAGAGAGAGAGACGGAGACAGAGAGAGAGACAGAGAGAGAGAGAGAGAGAGAGATCTTCCATCTGTTGGTTCACTCCACAAATGCCCACAACATCTGTGGCTGGGCCAGGTTGAGGCAAGGAACCATGAACTCCACACGGGTCTTCAGCAGGGTGGATGGACCACAAGCACTTGAGCCATCAACTGTGGCTCCCAGGGGTGCGTGAGCAGGAAGGTGGAATGGACAGAGTAGCCAGTACTTGAATCAACGCTCCAATGTGGGATGCAGGTGCCCCACGCAGTGGCTTAGCCAGCTGTGCCACACTGCCTATGTCCTTGTTGTTGTGGACTTTCTTAAACTCTTACATATGTAGGATATTAATTCTATATCAGATGCTCAGCTGGCAAGTATTTTCCCTCATTTGATTGGTGGTCTGTTCACCCTGTTAATGGTTTCCTTTGCTGTGTAGAAGCTTCCTGGTTTGATACACTCTCATCTGTCAATTTTTGCATTTCCTGTGTTTCGGGGTTGTATCCAAAAAATCGTTGCCTATGCCAATGTTCTGGAGTGCCGCCCTATGCTTTCCTCTAATAGTGTCATAATTTCAGGTCCTACATTTAGCTCTTTGGTCCTTTTTTGGGTTGATTTTTCTGTTGGGTTTATGATAGGGGCCTGGTTTCAAACATTGCATGTGGAAGTCAAGTTTTCCCAACATTACTTATTGAAGAGGTTGTCCTTTCTCCAAGGAGTCTTTTAAGCACTTTCCCAAAAACACTTTGTGTGTAGATGCACAGAGTATTTCTGTGGTTTCTATTCTGTTCTGTTTGTCTGTGTGTCTATTTTTATGCAGTTCCATGCTCTTTTGGTCACAATGACCATGTAGTATGATTTTTTAAACTTAAAAAATTTAATATATCATATTTTTAATTTACATTATAGTCAAAGGTTGATGCACCATTAGAGAAAGAGCTCAACAAATAAAAAGACCCTAGATCAGCAGGAATGTAGGCATGTGCTATAAACTGACCAAATGAAAAGATGTTCAATTTCACTCATAAATTTTAAAATATTGGGTCCGGCGCTGTGGTGCAGCAGGTTAAAGCCCCGTCCTGAAATGCTGGCATCCCACATGGGTGCTGGTTCTAGTACCAGCTGCTCCACTTCCAATCCAGCTACCTGCTGTGGCCTGGTAAAGCAGTAGAAGATGGCCCAAATCCTTGGGTCCCTGCACCCACATGGGAGACCCAGAGAAAGCTCCTGGCTCCTGGTTTCTTTGAATCAGCACAGTTCTGGCCATTGCAGCCATCAGGGGAGTGACCCAGTAGATGGAAGACTTTCTCTCTCCTTCTCTCTCTCTCTCTCTCGCTCTCTGCCTCTCTGCCTCTCTGTAACTCTGCCTTTCAAATAAATAAATATTTTTTAAAAATCTTTGTGTATATATATAAATATATATATTTTTAAAGATTTATTTATTTATTTGAAAGAGTTACACATAGAGAGAAAGAGAGGCAGAGAGAGAGGTCTTCTTCACTGGTTCACTCCCCAATTGGCTGCAATGGCTGGAACTTCGCTGATTCAAAGCCAAGAGCCAGGAGCTTCCTCCAGGTCTCTCATGTGGGTGCAGGGGCCCAAGGACTTGGGACATCTTCTACTGCTTTACCAGGCCAAAGCAGAGAGCTGGATTGGAAGTGGAGCAGCCAGGACTCGAACCGGCTCCCATAAGGGATGCCAGCACTGCAAGCGGCGACTTTACCCGCTACGCCACAGTGCCAGCCCTTATTATGGTATATTTTGAAATCTGGTGTTGTTGATGTCTCTAGATTGTTTTTTTGTTGTTGTTGTTCAATATTGTTTTGGCTATTCAGGGTCTTTTATGTTTCCACATGTATTTTTTAAAAAATCGCTTTGTTAAAGATTTATTTACTTATTTGAAAGGAAGAGTAACAGATGGAAGGGAAAAGAAAGAGAAAGAGATCTTCTACGCAAATAGTTCACTCCCCAAATAGCTGCAACAGCCTGGCTATGCCAGGCCAAAGCCAGCAGCCAGGAACTCCATCTGGGTCTCCCACGTGGACAGCAGGGGCCTAAGGACCTGGGCCGTCTTCCATGGCCTTCCCAGACACACCGTCAGGGAACTGGATTGGAAGCCAGAAGGTGGGGACTTGAATCAGTGCTCTCATGTGGATGCCAGCATCACACGCAGCAGCCTGACCTGCTGCAGCAAGACAGGCCCTCCACACAGATTCTAGGAAGGATTTTTCTAATTCTGTGAAGAACATCAGTATTTTGATGGGGATTGCATTAAATCTGTAATTTGCTTCAGGAAGCATGGACATTTTAATAATATTAATTCTTAAAACCATGAACATGGAAGATCTTTCCATTATTTGATGTCTTCTTCAATTTCTTTCCTTAGTGTTTTGTAATTTTCATTGTAGAGGTCTTTAATATCTTTGCTTAGAAGGACCAGGCCATCAAGGAGAGAGGCGCCTTTCTCTGAAGGGAGGAAGGAACCTCCACTGTGATACGTCCTTGACTAAACAAATTCAGAGCTGGTGAACTCAAGGGGCTTCCATAGCCTAGACAGCTCATAGCAAGAGTCTCAGGTGATTGCTGACATCATAAATAAGAATGCCAATTGTTAAATCAACAATGGAGTCACTGGGTTCATGCTCCCCACGCAGGATCTCTGTCCTTAATGTGTTTAACTATGAAACTCAAAAACAACACTACTAGTCGAACAATACCCTATACCTGGTTCGGTTGTGTGAGTGCAACCTGTTGAAATCCCTGCTTAGTATATACTAAGTTGATCTTCAGTATATGAAGGTAATTGAAAATGAAACGTGATGAAGGGCAGGATGGGAGAGAGAGTGGGTGAGGGGAGGGCCACAGGAGGGAGGGAGGTCGGGGGGAAGCCACAACAATACAAAGGTTGCATTTTATATTCTACTTAAAACTATTGGTTGAACTCTGTAATTAATACACAATTACTCTTAGGTGTTTAATCAATGCTATAACTAGTACTCAAATAGTATTTTACACTTTGTGTTTCTGTGTGGGAGCAAAATGTGGAAATCTTTACTTAACATACGCTAAATTGATCTTCTGTATATAAAGATAATTGAAAATTAATCGTGATGTGAAGGGGGGGAGCATGGTGGGTGGAAGGGAAGTTATGGGGGGGAAGAAGCTATTGTAATCCATAAGCTGTACTTGGGAAATCTATGCTCATTAAATAAAAAAAAAGAATAAAAAAAAATCTTTGCTTAAATTTATCCCAAGGTATTTAATTTTTTGTAGCTACTGTGATTGGAACTGCTCTGACAAGCTCTTTCTCGGAAGATTATTGTTATTGTATAAAAATGCTGATTTTGTGTGTTGATTTTGTATTCTGCAACTTCGATAAATTCACTTATCCTTTCTAATAGACTCCTGTGGAGTACTTTGGTTCTCCTATACATAGAATCATGTCATGTGCAAAGAGGAATGATTTGACTTCCTCCTTTCCTAATTGGATGCCTTTTAGTTCTTGCTCTTGCCCAATGGCTCTAAAACGCCCAGGAATATAATGAATAAGAGTGGCAAGAGTAGACATCTTTGGTGACAGATCTTAGTGGGAATTCTTTCGCCATCCCACCATTCTTTTCCCCATTCAATATGTTTGCTGTGGCCTTGTTACATATGGCCTTTATTGTTTTTGAGGTGTTCTTCTTCTATTACTACTTTGTTAAAGGTTTGTTTAGATCCTTGATGTCATATTTTATTAAATTCTGTCTCTGCATCTATTGAAACCATCACGTGATTTTCATCTTCCATTCTTTTGATGTGATGTACCATGCTCATTGATTTGTGAATGTTGGACTGTCGATCCTTGATACCTTGCAATAAAACTTATTTGGTCATGGTAATAATCTTTTTCATGTGTTGTTGGATTCAATTTTACTAGTATTGCGAATTTATGCATCTATGTTAATCAGGGATATTGGTCTATACCTTTTTTTTTGTTATATCCTTGTCTGATTTTGGAATTAAGGTAATGCTGGCATTGTAGAAGGATTTTGGAATGTTTTCCTCCCTTTCAATTGTTTGGAAGAGTTTGAGAATAACTGCTGCTACATCTTCCTTTAAAGTTTGGTTAACAAAAGCAATTTACAGATTCAATGGGATACCAATCAAAATATCAAAGACATTCTTTTCAGATAGAGAAAAAATGATGCTGAAACTCATATGGAAACACAGGAGACCCCAAATAGCTAAAGCAATCTTATTCAACAAAAACAAAGCCACAGGCACCGCAATATCAGATTTCAACTATAATCAAAGTGCAATTATAATCAAAACAGCCTGGAACTGGTACAAAAACAGATGGATAGACCAATGGAACAAAACAGAAACGCCATAAATCAATCCAAGCATCTACAACAAACTTAGAAAATCAATCCCTGGAGCAAGGACAGTCTCTTCAACAAATGGTGCTGGGAAAACTGGATCTCCACATGCAGAAATATGAAGCAAGACCTCTTCCTTACACCTTACACAAACATCCACTCAAAATGGAATAAAGACCCAAATCTACGACCCGATATATTAGAGGACATTGGAGAACCCTGCAAAACAGTGGCATAGGCAGAGTTCTTGGAATAGGCCCCAAAGGCAGAGACCATCAAAGCCAATATTGACAACCGGGATTCAATTAAATTGAGGAGTTTCTGCACGACAAGAGAAACACTCAGCAAAGTGAAGGGACAACCGACAGAATGGGAGAAATTATGTGCAATCTATGCAACTGATAAAGAATTAATAGCCAGAATCTAAAAAGAGCTCTTGAAACTCAACAACAAAGCAAACAACCCAGTTAAGAAATGTGCAAAGGACTTCAACAGGCATTTTTCAAAAGAGGAAATCAAATGACCAACGGATACATGAAAAAAATGCTCAGATCACTAGCTGTCAGGGAAATGGAAATCAAAACCACAATGAGGTTTCACCTCACCCCTGTTAGAATGGCTTTCATACAGAAATCAACAAACAACAAATGCTGGCAAGGATGTGGGGGAAAAAAGTACTCTAATCCACTGTTGGTGCAAATGTAAACTGGTAAAGCCACTGTGGAAGACAATATGGAGGCCGGCGCCATGGCTCAACAGGTTAATCCTCCGCCTAGCGGCGCCGGCACACCGGGTTCTAGTCCCAGTCGGGGCGCCAGATTCTGTCCCGGTTGCCCCTCTTCCAGGCCAGCTCTCTGCATATGGCCAGGGAGTGCAGTGGAGGATGGCCCAAGTCCTTGAGCCCTGCACCCCATGGGAGACCAGGAGAAGCACCTGGCTCCTGCCTTCGGATCAGCGTGGTGCACCGGCCGCAGCGCGCCTGCCGCGGCAGCCATTGGAGGGTGAACAAACGGCAAAGGAAGACCTTTCTCTCTGTCTCTCTCACTATCCACTCTGCCTGTCAAAAAAAAAAAAAAAAAAAGACAGTATGGAGATACCTCAGAAATCTGAATATAGACCTGCCATATGACCCAGCCATCCCACTCCTGGGAATTTATCCAAGGGAAATGAAATCAGTAAACAAAAGCATTATCTGCACCCCCATGTTCATTTCAGCTCACAATAGCTAAGAAATGGAATTAACCCAAATGCCTGTCAACTGAAAACTAAATAAAGAAATTATGGGATATGTACACCATGGACTACTACACAGTGGTTAAAAAAATGAAATCCTGCTGTTTGTAACAAAATGGATGAAATTGGAAAACATCATACTTAATGAAATAAGCCAGTCCCAAAGGGACAAAGACCACATATTCTCTCTGATCTGCAGCCAAAGGTAATCTTTAGAAGTGAAATTGACACTTTGAGATGTGATGACTGAACAGCCCTTGTCTCAACTGTTGAGGAAGTTTTTTTCATACTATTTGTTGAGCTCTTTACCTAGTATAGAGTTAACCATATGTATATAAGTTAATTAAAAACTGACCTTAGTTGGGGCCAGTGCTGTGGCACAGTGGGTTAAAGCCCTGGCCTGAAGCACCAGCATCCATATGGGCGCAGTTCTAGTCCCAGCTGCTCCTCTTCCAATCCAGCTCTCTGCTATGGCCTGGGATAGCAGTGGAAGATGGCCCAGGCCCATATATATATATATACATGTCTACTGGACAATTGGGCCCCTGCACTCACGTGGGAGACTTGGAAGAAGCTCCTGGCTCCTAGCTTTGGATCAGCACAGCTCTGGCCACTGTGGCCCTCTAGGGAGTGAACCAGCGGATGGAAAACTTCTCTGTCTCTACCTCTCTCTATAAATCTCAAAAAAAAAAAAAATAGATCTTAGTAAAAAATAAGAAGGGGATTAGGAGAAGGAGGAGGAAGAAGGGTGGGATTATGAGTGGGAGGGCTGGTAAAGTGGGAAGAATCACTATATTCCTAAAGTTGTATTTATGAAATATATGAACCTTGTATTCCTTAAATAAAAAGTTTCTGGGGAAAAACGGAATAAGGCAAGGACATCTACATTATGTTGGAGGTTCTTCGAGAGCACAGAAAGGCAAGACAATGAAGTACAAGTCATCTGCATTGGAGAAGTAAAGCTGATGTCAACCTGTTATAGACAACATGGTTCCATGGGATCTACAAAGTGAACTGAACTGATAAGCACATTTACCAAGGGTGTGGGAAACACTATCAGTACAAGACGATAAATCGTATTTCTACATATTTGCGACAAATAATCAGAAGCTGAAATATAATAGCATTTGCAATAGCATCAAAAATGTGAAATACTTAGCGGGAAATGTGACAGGTGATACACAGGATGTATACGCTGAAGACCACTAGACATTGCTGAGAAATCACGGAAAACTTAAAAAAACTCAACTGAGTATGCATACCACACTTTCGTTATCCACTCACCCACCAAACGACACCTAGGTTGACCCCTGTCTTCACTGCCGTGAATAATGCTGCGACATCCATGGGAGTTAGGAATCTCCTTGATAAGCTGACTTCTTTTATTCTAGATGTAAACTCAGAAGAGGGTCAGATGAGTGATAAGGTGAATCTATTTTTATTATGTATGTCTGTTGGACAACTGCTAGTCACGTTCGAAGCACTGCTCTAAATGTCAGTGATCATTGCTTCAGTATTATCTACTACAGACATAACATTTATTCTATGAAATCCTGTAAAGATAACAGATGCTACGTAAAGCTCTTAGCACACAGTAAAGGCTCAGTCCTTGGTTCCCTTCACTGCTAAGTAGAGTGGACATTGCACGTTCCTGGGAGGCTACTGGAGGGTGACAGAATTGGAGGCCATGCAGGGGATACAGGGATACACCATTTAGAATGTTTTTTAAATTTATTTTTATTTTTTATTTATTTGACAGGTAGAGCTATAGACAGAGAGAGACGGAGAGAAAGGTCTTCCTTCCACTGGTTCACTCCCTAAACAGCGCTGCACCGATCCGAAGCCAGGAGCCAGGTGCCTCCTCCTGGTCTCCCACGTGGGTGCAGGGGCCCAAGCATCCAGGCCATCCTCCACTGCCCTCCTGGGCCACAGCAGAGAGCTGGACTGGAAGAGGAGCAACCGGGACTAGAACCTGGCGCCCACATGGGATGTCGGCGCCGCAGGAGGAAGGTTAACCAAGTGAGCCACGGCGCCGGCCCCCATGTAGAATGTTTTTAAAAGCAGGCTGGGAAGTCAATTCTCCATGCAACTGAGAGCCACTAAAGCACACGACCTGAGATGTTTTAGAAAGATAAATCTGACAGTGTATCCTCAGAGGGGTACGCAAGTTTTGAAAACAGTTCTCAGCCATTTGGAGCCGAGTCTGCTGAGCAGGTTGGGTGATCAAGCTGGGAAATGCTGAGGTCAAAACCAAGTCTCAGTTTGAGCGATGAGTTGATTCTGCAGGAAGCTCATAATGCAGCTTTGTGGGCAATCCTGCAAGAAACCTCACAGGCATTTTTGAAAAGCAACTGACAGCGTTGTTGGCTTAAATAAATCACCTTATACTTCAACTATTCCAAAACGCGTACATTTTAGTGTGTTTGCACAATCAAGCAAATAAATGGGCTCATTACATTTTAACTTATTTGTATTCTCTAGACAAAGGATTCTTCTTTCACACATTTGTAAGAAAATTCCTGTTCTCGAATACCCTGATTAATCTCCCTATTCTACTGCACAGAGAAGCCCATCCTTGCCTAGGGAAGCCCAGGCACCCTAGCATACAGAATGGATGTCCTCTGATCTGTGCTGCCTCAGAGCCCGGCCAAAGAAGCTGCTGTCTGAGGCCCCGCCCCTCAGAGGATCTGGACTGGGCCATCTTCTGTTGTGCTCCTCTCTCTTCTACGAGCTATCTAGTGCCGTGTGGCTTAGAGTGGTAGCAGCGATCATCTACATGTGAGAAAGTAGATTTGGTATTTTAATACTCAGCCTGTGGCATTTAGCTATGGCAGCCCAAGCAGACTAACACACTGGTGTTCAGTTTCCTTCCAGAACAAAATGGAACCAGGGGCGGGAAGAGGAGGGCTTATGAGTCACAGCTTGGGGGCCCTCTCCAATGCTGTCTCATGCCAGCATGAACCCACAGGAATTGGAAATTATAAACTCAAATCTGGCTTTCCAGGTTGTTCTGATGTGTAAATGCCAACGTAGTGGGATACAGCTCATTTTAAGTCTGGTAGCTGGACTTGTATCTTTCAAATACTTTGATGAGTGCTATGTAGGCCTCTAATTCTGCTTTACAATGGACCCCTCAAATGTTAGGGTGCACAAGAGTTCAGTTTACCTAGTTTCTATGCTGGGGAAGAGGAAAATTTAAGTGTGTTATGCTGCATTACAATTATTGTCATAAAAAAATTGAATTTTTTTAAGAAGGGGGGCTCTCCCATATCAGGGTCAATGTGGTGACACAAATTGGGCAGGAGAACTGGCTCTGCCTGAACATGTATCTCCTACAGCATTTCCTGGATTAAAAATCCAACGTAGATGTTAGCTTCGCATGTTTGAAGAGGACTGCCAAAGTTTTGAAGAGAAAAGGTTCTGTGGCACAGGTGCTGGCGTAGGCACTGCAGTGGGCACTGCTGGCACCCATGGAGAGCCCTCCCGTTGGGCCACAGCACTCTCAGCTCTGCTATTTTTAAGATTTATTGATTGATTGATTTGGAAGTCAGAGTTACACAGAGGGAAGGAGAGGCAGAGAGAGAGAGAGCAAGAGACAGAGAGAGAGAGAGGTCTCCCATACACTGGTTCACTCCCCAAGTGGCTGCAACAGTCAGAGCTGTGCTGATCTGAAGCCAGGAGCCAGGAGCTTCTTCCAGGTCTCCCACCTGGGTACAGGGGCCCAGGACTTGGGCCATCTTCCACTGCTTTCCCAGGTCAAAACAGAGAGCTGGATCTGAAGTGGAGCAGCAGGGAATAGAACTGGCACCCACATGGAATGCCGGCCCTGCAGGCGGAGGCTTTACTGGCTAAGCCACAGGGCCAGCTCCATCTCCGTTATTTTGATGTTGGCTAGTAATAGCTCAAAGCTTGCGCTGAGAAACTGCCCATGGCTGAGAGGAGCTACTTGCCCAGGAGCTCATCCCCACTGCACCTCAGCTGGTGGACTTAGGCTGTCCCCTCCCCTCCAAGGGCCATGCCTGTGCTAGAGTGCTTTCTGCCCTGCAGCCCCCTGGGGTCAGACCAAGGCTCGTCCTTACCTGAGACCCATCCTTGCTTCCCCTCTTCCCCTGCCCAACCCTGATTCACTGCCTCTCCTACAGGCTTACCGGGAGTCTGTGCACCTGGACGCCTGTTTCTGGCTCTGCTCTGGAACTGACGTAAGACAACTGAGCTTCATAACGTGCAAAGACTGAAAACAAACGTCTTCCACAGATGCCTCTGCAAACCATTCTGTTGACTTCAAATTCTCATTTAATTTAAAAATCCTCCAATAGGACTAACTCGGGCTGAAGTCATGCAGAGTGGAAGTGAGCTGGGATGGTGTCTGCTTCATCATTCTTTGCCCACAGCGTCTCTCCATTCTTCCTCCCACAACCTACAGTTCTGCTCCAGGCTTCCTTCTTGGGACAGAGGTGGAGTCAGAAAAGATGTGGTTCTACATGGGCACAGCTGCAGTCACTGACGCCCCCAGTAGGTTCAGTGCCCAAACCTGAACTTTCCCTGAGTTCCCAGTTCCCTACAGACACTGTCTCCCCGGCCCTGCCGCCCAGAGAGGGGCGGGGACGTCAGCTGCACCTCCCAGGTGGATGACGCCCCACCCACCCACTGCCTTCTGCCTGCAGGGCTCCTCCAGCTTCTTTCCCGGGAAGTGTCCTTTTCAATCCAACTCACAGCAGGAGTTCTCTGCCTCCCCCTCCGCCTTCCTCAGCCTCCAGCTACAGCCTCTCCTCTGCAGGTGCTTCCAGAGCAGTGTCTGGTACCTTCCATCACAGCCCGACATTCCAGCAGGTGCAGGCCACACTGCATTCTCCTCACTGGCTGACCCTACAGAGAGGTGCTGTACTCCCTCAAGTGGGAAGGCCACAGTCCTCTGACTCCCTCTGAAGCAGCCTCCAGGCTCTGCAGAGCAGGTGGCCTCCACCCAGGCTCTGGCTGGACCAAGGGAGTGCCTGGCTCCTACTGTTTTCACCTCAGAGACCTCAGCTAAACACATCTCTGAGATTTTAGCATTGCACCACTTACAACAAAACTGAGTTTGTGCCATGCGTACTATGCACCAGGCACTGTTCCAAATCCTTCTCTTGCAACACTGTAATTCCCACCCTGCTGGGTATGAAGGAACTTCAAAAAGTTTGTAGAAAGCGAAAGTAAAAGGTAAATGTATTTTGGTTCCAAAAAAATTGGTAATCCATAAATAGTTTTTCATAACAATCATTTTCCTCATTAGATATTTTTAAAAATTTATTTGAGAGGCAGAGAGAGAGGGAAAAGAGAGAGAAGGTGAGAGAGTGTGAGCAAGACAACTCTCATCCACTGGTTCACTCCCCAAATGTTTGCAACAGAGCTGGGAACTCCATCCAGGTCTCCCAGATGGGTGGCAGGAACCCAGTCACCTGAGCCATCTCCTACTGCATTAGCAGGAAGCTGGAGTCAGGAGCCTCAGCTTGGAACTAAACTGAAGTGCTCCTACATCGGATGTGGGTATCTTACCTAGCAACTAGCGACTAGGCCAAATACCCCCCACCATGACACTCATTTGCTATTAATTTCATGAAAAGTTCACAGATTTAAAATACTTTTGAACTAAAATAAATGTATTTTTTGTTTATTTTTATTTGAAAGGCAAAGTGACAGAGAGAGGGGAGAGGAGGAGAGGAAGGGAGGGAGGGAGGGAGGGAGGGAGGGAGGGAGGGAGGAAGAGAGAGAGAGAGAGAGAGAGAGAGAATCTTCCACCTGCTGGCTCACTCCCCAAATTCCTGCAAACACCTGGGCTGAGCCTGACCAAGTCCAGGAGCCAGGAACTCCATCTGGGTCTCCCACATGGATGGCAGGGGCTTGAGCCATCACTGCTGCCTCCAGTGGTGTGCTTCAGCAGGAAGCGGGGTCAGAAGCAGACAGGACTCAGTCCCAGGAGCTCCAATCTGGGATGCAGGTGTCCCACGCAGAGGCCTAACACTCTGTGCCACAACGCCCACCCTATATATCTATCTTTTAAACCATTTTTCAAAAACATGTAGCAGCAAATGTAGGTATAATTTTAATCTTCATTTTATAGGCATAGAGGGGTCGAGATAACCCAGGGACTAAATGTTGATCCCCACTGAAACTCAGACCATGAGGGTCCAGTCTACCTACTCTATGTCCCGTCACCTCTGAGCTTGCTGGCAACTTTGAGGGTGACTGTGCCTTCTGCTGAGCCCTCCCAGAGCTGACACTCACCCACGGGAATGCTCCTTGAAGTATTCCACTCTCTTCCCACCTGGTGTATCTTTAAGCAAAATCCAAGTCAGCAGTTGGCACACAGAAAAGTCACCACCAGTTTTCCATAAGTTTAAAGAAATATTTTGGGCCGTCCTGTGAAAAGTCTTTCTCAGATCAGCGAGTTCTCCAGCTGACAAATGTTCCTGGCCCCATATGGCTGCTGATGGTGAGAACCAGAGTCCTGACTACACAGAAAGTGGTCCCTCTGCCTCGGCGGCTTTGGGTGAAGAGCAAATCTGTGCCCTTGTCCTGGATAGCTAAGCGCCACCCTGCCTCCCAGGAAAAACACTCGGTTCCCTCCACACTCCCCTGACCTTGAGACTGTGTTCTGTGCTAATACTAATGTGCTGCAGAAGTTGTCTACAGCTCTGGATAAGATGGCAGACTTGGCAGATGTGTAAACCAACACCCACCCCAAATTCTGCACCAAACAAAGAGACAGGCTGGAATATATAAGAGTATATAGACTCATAGATATTTAAAAAATAAATGTTTGGGGGCCAGGATTGTGGTACAGCCAGTTGAGTTGCCCCTTGTTACACTGCTACCCCATACTGGAGTACTTATTCGACTACAAGCTGGTTTGCTGCTGATCCAGCTCCCTGCTAACGCATCTGGGAGGCTGCGGAAAATGACCCCAGCCATCGGGCCCCTGACACCCACACAAGAGACCCAGATGGAGTTCCTGGCTCTTGGCTTCAGTCTTCCCTACCCCAGCTGTTGTAGCCATCTGGGGAGTGAACCAGAAGCTACAGATCTCTTTCTCTCTCTCGCTCTGTTACTCTACCTTTCAAATAAATAAATAATTTGTAAGTAGATATTGTACAATAAGAAACAAATGTGGGCAGAACCAAACTGGAATTTTTGCTTGTATGCTGAGGGAGAGCCACGCTGTATCACTTGGGTGTGAGTTCAGCAGGTTTCCTCAGCAAGTAGAGATGCAGAGGAATGGGTTTTGGCAAAAAGAAGGATGTAGACCACTAAAGCAAGGCTCTGAGTTCAGGCTTGTGAGTGGCCCATGAGACAGAATGCAAATTCCTCTCTCTGTCTTCAATACAGGAATGTCTGGTTCCAAACAAGTCCAGCATTGGGCCAGGACCAGACAGTAGATGGGTACATGCAGGAATGCTCAAAGCTTAGCAAGGCTTTTCTTCAGTACCCAGCAGACAAGAAAGGCAAATCCCCAGGAGCCAGAAACAAAGACGACTTCAGAGGCTGTCCTAGGTGGGCCCTGCAGCTGTGAGGCTCCCAAGGGTGTGAGTCCTAGATACTTGTTAAGGGCTGAGTGAGAGGCAGGCAGTCAAGCATGCCAGAAAAACCCTGCTCTCCGGATCTGGGACTGACAAGTGCCATGTGGAAGTAAGCTCTCTGCCCCAGGCCCTGGTAGAAAACAGCACTGGTGAACAATAGAACAGCAGGACCTCAGGATGGTGGCACAAGGTGGTGGAAGAGGGAGGGAGATTACTGCTCTAGCAGTGGAGAGCGTGCAATCTCGCAGAAAAGTCAGGGAGAAAACTCTAGAGGAGACATCATGCAAATTGAAGGGACACTGTGGACCTGCATGGAGCGTGTGGATGTGCACAACTCAGGACCCAGCAGCCAAGAGCCTCAGCACCAGCTTTGGAGAGTGAGGTGAGACCAGACTGCAGCAGCCCAAGCCACTGGAGACAAAGCTGTCAGAAGAGCCTGGCATGAGTCCAGCTTGGAGCACTGTCGGGGCACAGTGTACATCCCGACCTAGAGGGAAAAGAGGGGCATGTTTCTCTTTCCCTGACCACCCAGCACCAGCATCCTGTAACTGCCTGAAAGACGGCAGGCACCACTTTGGACATACGTAATAGCTGTGCCAGCTATGTCCACACACACAGCATCAGCCAGGAGGAGATGCCTGAGTCTGGCTGGGAGATCTGACAGGGGCTGGGTGCTCGTAACTGTAGGAGCCTTGTGTGCTGGGACTGTGAAAACACTGTGGCTGCATGGGAGGGCACAGGGTGTGACTGGGACTTTGGGCAGTCACTGTGGGAGTGAGGACTCCCTGATTCCCTGGTGAGAGCCATGGCTGCAGGATCTGGGCTCACAACAAGGACTGGAAGTATCCTTTGTGTGGTTCTGGTGGCAGTGCAGATGAATATAGTACCCACTGGGGCTAGCACCCAGGATTTGGACGCCTCCCCTCTGATTAAAAAAAAATTTACCACACCCAACTTGGGTGTTACCTTGGACACTACCCTCATATTGGAATACCAGACAGAGCTCCCTGGCCACACCCAGCACGTGAGTCTGGGTATTCACTGAGAGGACACTCCACTAACCCATCACAGGGGAAAAAAAACAACAACCAACAATCTCCACAGATGCCTAATAATAAATGCAGCAATTCAAGAAACAAGAATAAGGAAGACAATATGACACCCCCAAAGGAACACAACATGTCAATATTAGAATGTGAAGATGAAGAGATTGACAAAATGCCAGAAATGGAATCCAAAAAACTGATCATAGGATTACTTAGAAGTAATCAGAAGAAAATAAATGAATTGAAGAAATCCATACATGACAAGAATGAAAATTTTTCCAGTGAAATTCAGATTTTAAAGAGAGATCAAAATGAAATAATGAAGAATTCAAGAACAAATAAAAATGCAATGCAAAGCCTTAAGAACAGATTTGGTGAGGCAGAAGAAAGAATAACTGAGCTGGAAGACAAATCTCTGCAAATTTTATAGCCAGTCAAAAAGAAGAAGAAATTAGAAACTAAAAAAGAGCTGGAGATTTATGGGATACTATCAAATGATCAACATACATATCTTAGGAATTCCAGTAAGCATGGAAAGAGAGAAAGGACTAGAAGGCCTTTTTAGTGACAGAATTACAGAAAACTTTCTTAATTTAGAGAAGGAAAGGGACATCCAAGTAAGGAAGCACACAGAACTCCTAATAGACATGACCAGAAAAGATCCTCACAATCACATTGTGCTCAAATTCTCCACAGTAAAACATAAAGAAAAGATTCTAAATATGCATGAGAGAAATGCCAGATTACTTTCAGGGGATCTCCAATTAGACTTAGAGCTGACTTCTCATCAGAAACCCTTCAACCTAGAATACTATAACCTGCAAAGCTCTCACTTATGAATGAAGGTGAAATAAAGACCCTCCACAACAAACAGAAACTGAAAGAATTTGGCCTTACTCATCCAGCTTTACGAAAGATGCTTAAGGGTGTGTAAACACGGAAACACAGAAATACGGCCATCACTATGAAAGAAGGTGAAGGCAGAAAATCTCCTAGTAAAAGTACAAAGGAAATCAAAAGTAAAGAAAAGGACTAATTATAGAAAAATGGCAGAGCCAAGTCATTACTTATCAAGAGTCACTTTGAATGTAAATGTAAATCACACTCCAGTTAAAAGACACATTCTGGCTGAATGGATTAAAAAACAAAACCCATCTATTTGTTGCCTACAAGAAATACATCTCACCAACAAAAAAGGATACAGACTGAAAGTTAAAGAATGGGAAAAGATATTCCATGCTAACAGAAATCAAAAAAGAGCTGGTGCAGCCATCCTAATATCAGACACAATAGACTTTAACACAAAAACTGTAAAGACAGACAAAGAGGGGCACTATGTAATGAATAGGGATCAATTCAACAGGAAGATGTGACTATTATAAATGTATATGCACCTAATTACGGGACACCCAGCTATTTAAAGTAATTGTTAATGGATCTAAAGGGAGACATAGACTCCAATACAATAGTAATGGGGGACTTCAATACTCCACTTTCTGCAATGGACAGATCAACCACACAGAAAATTAGCAAGGAAACTAAAGATATAATCGACACCACAGACCAAATGGTCCCAACACATATCTACAGAACTTCTCATCCTACTGTTGCAGAATACACATTCCTCTCACCAGCGCATAGAACTTTCTCTAGGACTGACCACATGCTAGGCGATAAGCCAAGTCTCAGTAAATTCAAAAAAATCAAAATCACACCATGCATCTTCTCTGATCACAAAAGAATGAAGCAGGAAATCAACAACTCAAGAATCTCTAGAA
The DNA here is from genome assembly GCF_964237555.1 of Oryctolagus cuniculus. Taxonomy (NCBI): domain Eukaryota; kingdom Metazoa; phylum Chordata; class Mammalia; order Lagomorpha; family Leporidae; genus Oryctolagus; species Oryctolagus cuniculus. The sequence continues at coordinate 175,397,075 of NC_091435.1, read as the reverse complement.
CATGAAAACACATGGAGACTGAACAGGGTGTCATACAAGAAATCAACACAGAAGTCAAAATATTTCTGGAAACACGAAGACAACAATACAACATATCAAAACTTAGGGGATAGAGCAAAAGCAGAGTTACAAGGAAAGTTTATAGCAATTGGAAGCTACATCAAGAAATTGGAAAGGCACCCAAAAAATGAGCTATCAATGCATTTCAAGGACCTAGAAAAACACCACCAGACCAAATCCAAAACTAGCAGGAGAAAAGAAATAATAAAAATTAGAGAAGAAATCAACAAAATTGAAGCAAAAAAATAAAGAATATAAATGATCAGCAAAATGAAGAGCTGTTTTTTTGAAAAAATAAACAAAATTGACACACCATGGCCCAACTAACAAAAAAAATGAGAAAGAAAACCGAAATCAATAACATTAGAGATGAAAAACAAAATTTAACAACAGACATCACAGAAATAAAAAGAGTCATCAGAAATTACTACAAACAGCTATATTCAGACAAACTGGGAAGCCTAGAAGAAACGGACAGATTCCTGGACACATACAACCTAAACTGAGCCTTGAAGACAGAAAACCTAATCAGTAATAAAAAGACCCTCCCAACAAAGAAAAAGCCCAGGACCAGATGACTTCATTGCTGAATTCCACCAGACATTTAAAGAAGAACTAACTCCCAATTCTTCTCAAGCTTCTCAAAACAATTGAAAGGGAGAGAATCCTCCCAAACTCCTTTATTTATTTACTTTATTTTATTTCAAAGTCAGAGTTACACAGAGAGGGGAGAGGCAGAGAGAGTAAAGTCTTCCATCCGATGGTTCACTCTCCAGATGGCCGCAACGGCCGGAGCTGCACTGATACAAAGCTGGGAGCCAGGAGCTTCTTCTGGGTCTCCCACGCAGGTGCAGGGGCCAAGGACTTGGGCCATCTTCTACTGCTTTCCCAGGCCATAGCAGAGAGCTGGATGGGAAGTGGGGCAGCCAGGTCTCAAACCGGCCCCCATATGGGATGCCAGCATTTCAGGCCAGGGCATTAACCTGCTGCGTCACAGCGCCGGCCCCTCCCAAACTCCTTCTAATGAAGCCAGCATCATCTCAATCGCTAAACATGAAAAAGATGCAACCGAGAAAGAGAACTACAGACCAATTTCCCTGATGAATATTGATGCAAAAATCCTCAACAAAATTCTGGCCCATCGAATCCAACAACACATCAGAAAGATCATTCACCCATATCTACTGGGATTTATCCCTGGTATGCAGGGGTGGCTCAACATTCACAAATCAATCAATGTGATACATCAAATTAACAAATTGAAGAAAAAAATCACTGGATTGTCTCAATAGATGCAGAGAAAGCATTTGATAAAATACAACATCCTTTTCTGATGAAAACTTTAAGCAAACTGGGGATGGAAGGAACATTCCTCAACACAATCAAGAAATTTATGACAAACCTATGGCCAGTGTCCTATTAAATGGGAAAAGTTGGAAGCATTCCCACTGGGTTCTGGAACCAGACAGGGATGCCCACTCTCACCATTGCTATTCAGTACAGTCCAGGAAGTTTTAGCCATAGCCATTAGGTAAGAAAAAGAAATCAAAGGAGCAAAAATTAGGAAGGAGAAAGTCAAACTGTCCCTATTTTCAGATGATCTGATTCTATGTACAGGGGATCCAAAAGCCTCCACTACGAGACTAATGGAACTCATAGAAGAGTTTGGTAAAGTGTCAGGATATAAAATCAGCACACAAAAATCAATAGTCTTTGTAACATAGACAAGGCCACAGCTGAGAAAGAACTTCTAAGATCAATGCCAGTCACAATAGTTACAAAAAAATACCTTAGATTAAATTTAACCAAGGATGTCAAAGATCTCTATGATGAGAATACAAAACATTAAAGAAAGAAACAGAATATGACACAACAAAATGGAATATTCCATGTTCATGGTTTAGGAGAATCAGTATCTTCAAAATGTCCATACTACCAAAAGCAATTTATAGATTCAATGGGATACCAATCACAATGTCAAGGACATTCTTCTCAGATACAGAAAAAAGGATGCTGAAATTCATAAGGAAACATGGGACATCTGGAAGAGCTAAAGCAATCTTATACAACAAAAACAAAGCTAGAAGCACCACAATATCAGATTTCAACTATAATCAAAGTGCAATTATAATCAAAACAGCCTGGAACTGGTTCAAAAACAGATGGATAGACCAATGGAACAAAGCAGAAACACCATAAATCAATCCAAGCATCAACAACAAATTTAGAAAATCAATCCCTGGAGCAAGGACAGTCTCTTCAACAAATGGTGCTGGGAAAACTGGATCTCCACATGCAGAAATATGAAGCAAGACCTCTTCCTTACACCTTACACAAACATCCACTCAAAATGGATTAAAGACCTAAATCTACGACCCGATATATTAGAGGACATTGGGAGAACCCTGCAAAATAGTGGCATAGGCAGAGTTCTTGGAATAGGCCCCAAAGGCAGAGACCATCAAAGCCAATATTGACAACCGGGATTCAATGAAATTGAGGAGTTTCTGCATGACAAGAGAAACACTCAGCAAAGTGAAGGGACAACCGACAGAATGGGAGAAATTATGTGCAATCTATGCAACTGATAAAGAATTAATAGCCAGAATCTAAAAAGAGCTCTTGAAACTCAACAACAAAACAAACAACCCAGTTAAGAAATGGGCAAAGGACTTCAACAGGCATTCTTCAAGGCCGGCGCTGCGGCTCACTGGGCTAATCCTCCGCCTGCAGCACTGGCACCCTGGGTTCTAGTCCCGGTTGGGGCACCGGATTCTGTCCCAGTTGCTCCTCTTCTAGTCCAGCTCTCTGCTGTGGCCTGGGAAGGCAGTGGAGGATGGCCCATGTGTTTGGGCCCTGTGCCCACGTGGGAGACCAGAAGGAAGCACCTGGCTCCTGGCTTCGGATCAGCGCAGTGCACCGGCCGCAGCGGCCATTGGGCGGTGAACCAACAGAAGGAAGACCTTTCTGTCTGTCTCTCTCTCTCTCTCACTGTCTAATTCTGCCTGTCCAAAAAAAAAAAAAAAAAAAAAGAAAGAAAAAAGAAAAGAAAGAAAGAAAAAGAAATGTGCAGAGGACTTCAACAGGCATTCTTCAAAAGAGAAAATCCAAATGGCCAACAGACACATGAAAAAATGTTCAGGATCACTAGCCATCAGGGAAATGCCAATCAAAACCACAATGAGGTTTCACCTCACCCCAGTTGGACAGGCTTTCATACAGAAATCAACAAACAACAAATGCTGGTGAGAATGTGGGGAAAAAGGTTCCCTAATCCATTGTTGATGGGAATGCAAACTGTAAAGCCACTGTGGAAGACAGTATGGAGATACCTCAGAAATCTGAATATAGCCCTACCATATGACTGAACCATCTCACTCCTGGGAATTTACCCAAGGGAAATGGAATTAGCATATGACAAAGTTATTTGTACCCCCATGTTTTTTGCAGCTGAATTCACAATAGCTAAGATATGGAATCAACCAAAATGCCTGTCAATTGAAGACTGGCTAAGAAATTATGGGATATAAACACAACGGAATACTATATAGCAGTAAAAAACAAACTAAAATCCAGTCATTTGCAACAAAATGGATGAAACTGGAAAACATCACACTTTTGTAATGAGCCAGTCCCTAAATAACAAATACTACATGTTCTTCCTTTTCTGTGACAAGTAATAAAGCACCTAAAAGGTAAAAAAATAAATAAATAAATAAAATACATGGAAAATTATCTAAAATATAAGCATCTACACTTTTTTTTTTTTTTGACAGGCAGAGTGGACAGTGAGAGAGAAAGAGATAGAGAGAAAGGTCTTCCTTTGCCTTTGGTTCACCCTCCAATGGCCGCCACAGCCGGCGCAGTGCGCTGATCTGAAGCCAGGAGCCAGGTGCTTCTCCTGGTCTCCCATGCGGGTGCAGGGCCCAAGCACCTGGGCCATCCTCCACTGCACTCCCGGGGCCACAGCAGAGAGCTGGCCTGGAAGAGGGGCAACCAGGACAGAATCCGGCGCCCCGACCGGGACTAGAACCCGGTGTGCCGGCGCCACAAGGCGGAGGATTAGCCTATTGAGCCACGGCGCCGGCCAGCATCTACACTTTGTTAAGTTTATTCAATAATTCCGTTTCAATAATTTGTAGCTTTTAAAAAACAGGTAAACCTCATCATAACTTCTTTTTCAATAATTTATATCTATCATAGTCTTGTACTTATATTGTGTCTTATGTTTATGTTGTTTTGTTTCATTTTCATATCTCTACCATTAAAGACAATGTCTTATAAATTCTCAACAATACTTGTTGAATGAGTGAATCAAGATAGAAACATGTTAATACAGGTTTATGTAAATTTTCTGATCCAGTGATAGCATAAACAAAATTTTAGTTTTCTGGGGCCAGCGCTGTGGCACAGAGGGTTAAAGCCCTGGCCTGCAGCACCGGATCCCATATGGGCACCGGTTCTAGTCCTGGCTGCTCCTCTTCTGATCCAGCTCTCTGCTAATGGGAAAAGCAGTAGAAGATGGCTCAAATCCTTGGGCCACTGCACCCATGTGGGAGACCGGAGGAAGCTCCTGGCTCCTGCCTTCAGATCGGTGCAGCTCCAGCCGTTGTGGCCATTTGGGGAGTGAACCAATGGAGGGAAGACCTTTCTCTCTCTCACTCTCACTGTCTGTAACTCTCTCTCAAATAAATAAATAAAATCTTTTTAAAAATAAAATTTTAGTTCTCTAATGCATATTTTATTCATAAACTATTATTTTAGAAAATTTCTTACTTCTACACTAATCTTACTCCCCTTCCAACATAACTAGTAAAATTTTACTTTACAGAAAAAAAAAAAAAAACTTTAGATGAGCAGTGCTGTCCAGGACCTGGTGAACCCTTTGTCTCTGCAGAGCCAGAACAAATCCACTCCAAAGGGAAGGCCTCCACCCCAGGGTATCCAGAGAGTTCCCAAGGACGCTGCATGCCTGCAGGCTAACTCAGGGCGACAAGTGCTGCATGGGAAAGGAGACAGAGCTTGGGAGGCTGTGCCTCAGGTCTGCAGTGGGAGACCTCCACAGCTCATACGTCTCAACCGTCAATCACCATTATGCCAGGTATCAAGTCAGGCTGTTCCCTGCTCATTTCCTTGAACCTCCCCAACAGCCACATCCTGCACCACATCCTTAACTCAGGCGGGGTGCCTCCCTAGTTGGCACCATTTGCAGAAAGCAGGCAAAGTCCCACTACTAACACCTGCCTGAAACTCCTCCATCCAACAGTCACTCTTGGGGTCTTACAGCGTTTCTCTCTTCAAAGGCAGACACACCTGCATACTGGATTGTACAGACTGGGCACTACGGTACAAGTCAGTGGAGAGATCTGAAACAGCAGCCCTGAGACCTGGGTTCTCATCCAGGCACCTGCTATGGCTCATCTGCTCAAGCTACACACCTAGCATGGGGTTCAGCACACGGTCGATGGTGAGTGAAGGATAGTGTATGGTTCCCATTGTTTCATGCACTCCTGACCAAGGACAGGACTCAACATCTGTTTTATCCCATAGAACCCATGGCTGGAGTTGCCCCGAAAGCAGTGGCTGGGGAGTTCCCACACGGGAGTCCCCAGGCGCCTGGGATTCCAAAGAAAGAAGTGCCAGGTGGTCAGCACAAAGCGTTTATCAGGGGAACTTACTCACCGTGGGCTGCAGCTTGTCCTTGTGACCGCTGGTGAGAGGAGACGCTCTACCCAGCCATGTCCACAGGCAGGGACCTTACATGGTTCAGGCCCAAGGCCAATTTCTTTCAGTGTTTTGGGGAGCCACCTGCATCACTTTATCAGTGCCTGCGTCACAGAGGTCAACGCAGTCTGCGATTGTCTGTGAGGCCTGGAAGCACTGGACGTCCCGCAGGAGGCGCCCAGTCTTGCTGAAGAAGGCAAATGTAAAGACACTGATCGCAGAATTCGGCTTGGACCTTCGACAGATCCCCCTCCGCATCAGGTGTGCTCGCCTGGGTCTGGGGCACCCGTGCCCTGCGGCTTCCCTGGCTTCTTCTTTCCCACCACTTCCAGCCCAGTGCACCTGCTTCAGGCTCCGTGGTCTCGTGCTGGAAATCCCAAGTCCTGAAGCTGAGCACTTTCAGCGCAGGGTGACAAGACAAAGTTCTCTCTTGCCAATATCGCTGGCTTCTCAAGGTGCAGCCTCAGTCTCGCGTTATCCTCCCCAGAAGAAAGGATTAAGACGATGAAGTGGAGTCCACGTGGGCGCAGCGCGGGGTCGCCAGGGCGGAGCAGCAGCAGCTCTGGGTGCAGGAGGTAGCAGACTCCACGGTGAAGAATCTGGAGAGGGAGAACATGCACAGACGCAGGGCCTCATGTTCTAGTGCGGCGCTGGCTGCCGTGAGGACAGCCAGGCGTCCATGCAGCAGGTGCACCAGTACATCCAGCGCTGCCATGTGCCCCTGGCTCAGGCCCAGGCCTTGGTGACAAGCGAGCTGAGCTTCCAGGACCGCCTGGCCCAGTGCACCTTACATTGCAATGACAAAGCCAAGGATGCAACAGACACAGGGAATAAGGGTTACAGGTGAAGCGGCAGCTGGACAGCTGTGTCACCAGTGTGTGGATGACCCCATGCCCCTCATCCCAACCATGACCAAGAAAATGAAGGAGTCGCTCTCATCCACTGGGAAATCCAATCTGCCAGTGGCCATCAGGGCTCAGGGAAGGAATCTGCTTTTCAAAAGGAATGGGTGTCGCTCCCCGTCTTCATGGAGGAACGACACAGGACCCTGCACTGTTCTTTTGTCTGCTTGGCCCTTCCCGGGTTTGCTGCTGGTCCTTCCTGGGTTGGCTGCTGTCCCTCCACCTCCGTGGAAGGGCGGTTCCCCCTGCCACTTTCCCCACTTCCGCGGGGGAGCGGCACACCCGCCGGCCGGCTGGCTCTCTCAGGGGCTGCTCAGGTGTTCCTTCAGATAGATGTTCCTGGTGCATGGTGTCTCTCTCCTCCTTTATAGTCCTCTTCCACCAATCCCAACTCTGCTACCCACATGCCGAGTACGCTGCTCTCCTCCAATCAGGAGCAGGTCCTGCTGCTTATTGGTTGAACTGGAGGCAGCTGTGTAGAAGCTGTTTCCTCCTCTCCCAGCGCCATATTGTGGGAGAGCAGACGCATAGAATAAGTCTTAATTCCAGTAACTCAGTCTAGGCCGAGTTGCTCCCAGTTGCTCCCCACAAATGGGAGCTTCAGTCTTTTATGAATGACGTTAAGGAAGACAAACTTAAAGCAGATGTCACCTGCCTCTGGGTGCTGACCCTTCTATATTTCAATCCTTGGAAGTGAAATGGAAAAAAAGACTAGCGCTAAAATCTTGGTCGGAGCTTGAATTTCATGTGGCAAGCGTGTGTGCTGGCAGTAGTGTGGGGAGCAACTCGGACTAGACTAAGTTACTGGAATTAAGACTTATTCTATGCATCTGCTCTCCCACAATATGGCGCTGGGAGAGGAGGAAACAGCTTCTACACAGCTGTCTCTCGCCAACTTGAGTGATGACCTGCAGGAGCTGATCCTGCTCCTGATTGGAGGAGAGCAGCGTACTCGGCGTGTGGGTAGCAGAGTTGGGATTGGTGGAAGAGGACTATAAAGGAGGAGAGAGACAACATGCACCAGGAACATCTATCTGAAGGAACATCTGAGCAGCCCCCAAGAGAGCCGGCCGGGGGGTGTGCCGCTCCCCCGCGGAAGTGGGGAAAGTGGCAGGGGGGCCCGCCCCTCCACGGAGGTGGAGGGACGGCAGCCAACCCGGGAAGGACCAGCAGCAAACCCGGGAAGGGCCAAGCAGACAAAAGAACAGTGCAGGGTCCTGTGTCGTTCCTCCACGAAGAGGGGGAGCGACAAGTAGGGTCATCCTTGTCCCAAGTCGGAGCCTCCAAAACAGCAGGTTTTTCTTACCCACAGGCACCTGCAGGCGGTGGGTTCCTCTCATTTGCCTGAGGTCTGGTGCAGTCTGAGGAGGGGGCTTCTGTGCATTGCCAGCCTCCTGTTTGGCAGAGGTATCACCGTGCTGTTTCCATACACTGTAACACAAAATTCATGAGGTCACGAATGTTAAAAGGGGAAAATGTGTTTCTGGGCCTTTGGTTTGCCCAGTTTTGTGTTATATACAAGGGCATGAAATTGATTTAAGATGTGGAGTTGGGAGGGGGAGTAGTTTGGGAAAGAACTTCGAAGGACTCTTGGTGGATACTCCTTCCTGCCCACCAGCTTGTAGATTCTTACACACTGCAAACCCAGGAGAAGCGACGTCACACAGGGAGTGGGAAGCAGAGCTCCCGTCTCCAGAGTACCAGGATAAAGGTGCAGTGAGTGTCCCCCTGAAAGGAAAGGGGTTTTGACCATGATCTATACCAGTATCCAGGAATGAATGGTAAAAGATGAACTGTTGACCACATAATTATGAGAGCGTGAAGTACTGGGTTTGGAAAAACATGAGTTTTGTGTAACAGAATGGAATGGAAGCCTACACACAGCATTGCTTACTTAGCCCCCGAATTAGCAGAGCCTTATTCAGATAATTCCCGGGCAATAGCAACACCAAGGAAGAAGCCAGCAACGTGGGCTGCGACAAGCTTCTTCCCCTGAGAGCAAAGGAAGGGAGGGAGCCCCACATCACCAGACCCCACTGTTGTCTGGGGCCTCGCAGCACACAGTGCTGTGCCCAGCACCACCTTAGCGTTTTCGATAAGGACTCTTTTTTTTTAAGAACTTGCTGAAATAATATAGCTTGTTTGTTCATTCTTTGAATGCTGTTATGTTAGAGAACATAAATAAGGTTTAATCCCCCAAAAAAGGCAATGAAGGCCCCCAGTACCTGTGTTTACTGTAAAATGAGGCTTCCATTCAAAATTCTGTATTACGCACTGGCAGATAATGATTTTGCTTCTTATAATTTAGGATGGAGTCAAAAACTATTCTATGCTGTGGCATAGAAGGCTAATCCTCCGCCTGCGGCGTCAGCATCCCATATGGGTGCCGGTTCTTATTCCGCCTGCTCCTTTTCCAATCCAGCTCTCTGCTGTGGCCTGGGAAAGCAGCAGAAGGTGGCCCAAGTCCTTGCCCGCTGCACCTGCATGGCAGAGCCGGAAGCTCCTGGCTCCTGGCTTCCGATTGGCACAGCTCTGGCCGTTGCGGCCAATTGGAGAGTGAACCAGCGGATGGAAGACCTCTCTGCTTCTCTCTGTAACTCTACCTCTCAAATAAACAAATGAAATAGTCAAAAAAAAATTCCTTAAAGTTGCTTCAAATGCCTCCTGGCAAGGCGCTCGAAGATGGCCAGCAGCCTTTCTGCTGCAGCCCCGCACCGCCTAAAACCGCACCCGCTCGGGCCCTGCCCGCGCCCCTCGCCAGCGCACCCCAGAGCCCCTCGCTGACCAAGGCGGGCGGAGCAGCCACGACGGCCCCGCAGCTCGCCCTGCGGCTCCGCTGGGGTCCCACGTCGTCCCGCGCTTCGACCGAGGCAGCCGCCGCCCCTCCTCACGGCCTGCGCGGCACGCGGGCTGCGCTCCCTGGACCCCGGCCCAGCGCCTGCTGCCCGCAGCGCTGACGCCGCCCCGCGCCCGCCCCACCCGGTCTCCCCGCGCTCCTCAGGAGAGTGCACGGAGGGCTGGCGGCCCGCAGCTCCGGCCGACGCGGCGCCTCCTCGGGGAAGAGAGAGACAGGGGCCCGGCCACGGTCTCTGCCACCAGCACCTGCTCTGAGTGCGCGGGGCTCCTCCGCCGCGCCTGGCGAGGCGGGCTCAGCGCCGCGGAGCGCGGGCCGCCTTCTGGGCAACATCATGGCCTCTTCTCCCTTCCTCACTGTCGTCCCCTTAGCTGTGGTTAAAACAGTGACGTGCGTGGTCGCTTGAAGACCTCGCGAGCTTCGAACCCACGCCTCCAGCTGGCGCCGACGCACGTCCAGGATTGCCCTCAGGAAGGGTCGGACCGCGTCTGCGTGAAATGGGGGCAGCGCGCCGTCTTCGCGTTCCACGGGCGTCTGGGCGCCCACGGCCCCTCTGCACCTGCGCCACTGCCCGCCTCAGTGAGGGCGCCCGCGTGGCACCGTCCACGGGGCCGAGCTCCGGTGTCTTCGCTCAGGATGGAACCTGCCAGCTCCGACTCTCTCCTTCCCTTGCCGACCGCTGCCCGTCACCTGGCTCTCTACCCCGCGCCGTCCGCCGTCACTTCTGGTCCGAAACCCGCTTTGCCCTGGAGTTCTCTTCCCCACCTGCCGAGTCTTGCCCTTCCCGAGCGCTTTATTAGTTAACTTCCTCTCATCTTCCGAAACGACTCCCTGCCCAGGGCCCTTCTTCCTCCGGCTCTCCTGGCCGGACTCCTCCAGGAAGTCTTCCTTGCATCACCGCCTGGAGCAGTCACCGGGTCTGCCTCCCCAGCTAGGCTGTGGACACCAAGGACAAGGCTGTGTTCGGAGCTCCTAACCCTGACCCACACCAGCTGCGTACCACGCTGAATTCACTCCATGTTCTCTGGCTCCGGAACTGCCATTGGTCTAAGCAGGACCCAGCCACGACCCAGCCACCTGCATCTCAGAGGTGGGCCGAGATGCGCCCAGACACGGGCCATGGTCTCTGCCACCAGCACCTGCTCTGAGTGCGGCAGACGCCAAGCTGGGCTGAGGCGACGCCAACAGCCTGCGAGAGGCAGAGCCGTCCCCACAGCCATTCCAGTCTCCAACCGCACATGCAGATGCTACATCAAAGTAATTACTTTACACACAATGTAATCGGTTTTCCTGTGTGCTTTCTTTCCAGCAAGGGATTCTGCTGCGTAAAGCAAAGTTTATAACATTTTGGCCTGGCTTGGAGGCTCTTTATGGGATGGCATAAGACGTGCTCCGGAAGCCTTGCCAGAAGTTTCCAACGTCACTGAAGCTTCACATATCTCACTGCGGTGACTGATTTCCCTCGGCGTCCACCTGCGTGGGTAGCTCAGCTCCTCTGCAGATGTGCCCTGCTTTGGACCTCATTCCCTCCATCTGCAAAATGAGGGCCGGCTCAGGTCATCTTCCATTCCTTTCCAGGCCCTCAGCCCCACTGCCCCAGGATCCTTTTGTTGCTGCACTTTCTGTTTTGTCTCTTCTTTGAGAGTTAGTAACAAAATTAATTAGGAGATTATTCTTGGTGTAAAAGAGATTTGTTATTGTATAGGATTTACCTTTACATAACAAATTCCTCTGACTCATTTGATCAAAGCACATACTGCCTTCTTTTTTAAAAAAATTAATTTTTTATTTGAAAGGTGGAGTTGCAGAGAGAGAGAGAGAGAGAAAGGATTCTTCCATCAGCTGGTTCACTCCCCAATGGCTGCAATGACCTGGGCTGGCCCGGACCAAAACCAGGAGCCCAGGATTCCATGAGGAACTCCTATGTGGGTGGCAGGGGCCCAAGCACCTGGGCCGTCACTTGCTGCTTTCCCAGGCGCATTAGCAGGGAGCTGGATTGAAGTGGAGAAACTGGGACTGGAACCAGCACTCATAAGGGATGCTGGCCTTGCAAGTGGCAGCTTAACCTACCACACCACAACACTGGCCGCACATACTGCCTTTATTACACAAAGCTACATTTATTTGTAGGACTAGCTATGTATTCTGTCAGATCCAGTGCAAAATGAAAATGCTTTGGCCTTCTTTAAAATTAATAATTTCAAGAAAGTGATAGTAGAGCATTAAGCCAAAGCTGGGGCTCTTTCATTTGGGGCCCTGAGCAGTGGCCAGGCTGCTCTCCATGTGCCCCAGGTAAGCAGCCAAACTGCTAGAAGTAACAACTGCACATTTCCTCCAAAACCTGTGAATCCAACAGATAGCGCCAAAGGTGCTGCCAGGGTTTGGACGTGACTGGATGCTGAGCCATCCCCAGACTCACTGTTAGGAGCCTGGTCCTCAGAGTAGTACTACTGGGAGGTGTTGGGGACTTTAGGGGTGGGGAGGGCTCACCTTTGGAAGGCAGTTCTCACCAGAGAGTTGTCATAAAAGCCCGAGTTTGGCCCGGCTCGTTCCACTGCGTGCCATCCACTGTTGGCCCCTCCCCAGAGTAATACCTGTGCCCTGCTGGATGAATTGGAGCCTCTAGGACTGTGAGCAGAAGAAATCTTTTCTCTTTGAAAGTTAGCTGCCTACGGTATTCCATTGTAGTGCTCAAAAGCTGACCAGTACAGATGTGCAGGAGGAAATGGGTCATTAAATCACTAAATTTTGGGCCACGGTCTAAATTCCTTTATACACACTCAGTGAAAGAACCCTGCCCTGGAATCAGACATGGGCACCACATCTGGCTTGATCATTGACTCACTGATGTGACTTCTTTTTTTTATATTTTATTATTATTATTATTATTATTGACAGAGTGGACAGTGCATGTCGCTCCCCCTCGTCGTGGAGGAACGACACAGGACCCTGCGCTGTTCTTTTGTCTGCTCGGCCCTTCCCAGGTTTGCTGCTGGTTCTTCCCGGGTTGGCTACCGTCCCTTCCACCTCCGTGGAAGGGCGGTTCCCCCTGCCACTTTCCCCACTTCCGCGGGGGAGCGGTACACCGCCGGCAGGCTCTCTCGGGGGCTGCTCAGGTGTTCCTTCAGATAGATGTTCCTGGTGCATGTTGTCTCTCTCCTCCTTTATAGTCCTCTTCCACCAATCCCAACTCTGCTACCCACACGCCGAGTACGCTGCTCTCCTCCAATCAGGAGCAGCTCCTATAGCTTGTCAAGTTGGCAAGAGGCAGCTGTGTAGAAGTTGTTACTCCCTTCTCAGCGCCATATTGTGGGAGAGCAGATGCATAGAATAAGTCTTAATTCCAGTAACAGTCTAGTCCGAGTTGCTCCCCACAAGTGGAGAGAGAGAGACAGAGAGAAAGGTCTTCCTTTGCCGTTGGTTCACCCTCCAATGGCTGCCGTGGCCGGTGCGCTGCGGCGGGCGCACCGAGCTGATCTGATGGCAGGAGCCAGGTACTTATCCTGGTCTCCCATGGGGTGCAGGGCCCAAGTACTTGGGCCATCCTCCACTGCACTCCCTGGCCACAGCAGAGAGCTGGCCTGGAAGAGGAGCAACCGGGACAGAATCTGGCGCCCCGACTGGGACTAGAACCCAGTGTGCCGGCGCCACAAGGTGGAGGATTAGCCTAGTGAGCCGCAGTGCCGGCCTGATATGACTTCTTGACCACTTGGTTTTCCCCTCTGCAAAGGAAGGGAGCTCATTTTTGGCTTGCCTTCTTATCCAGGGCTTTGTTTCTAGAGCCAGGCAACAATTTTTACCTCTTTGTTAAAGTACAATGTATAGATATGGATGTGCTCATGTCTTAGGTGCATAGCTCATTGGACTTTTGCAAACTGAACACACCCATGCAGCCTCCTCCCAGATCAAAAAGTACAACATGAGCATGATCTCAAAAGCCACTCTCATGTGCTCTACTGATCACAGTTCCCCCCATTCCCACAAGGATAACTACTATTTTTTTTTTCGTAAAGATGTATTTATTTCTTTGAAAGGCAGAAACATCATCGTTCATCTGCTGATTCTGTTCCCAAATGGCCAAAACAGCCAGGGCTGGGTTGGACCAAAGCCAGGAACCAGGAACCAGGAACTCCATCTAAGTCTCCTACATAGGTACAGGGGCCCAAACACTTCTTCTACTGCCTTCCCAGGCACATTAACAGGAAGCTAGATCTGAAATGGAGCAACCAGGATTCAAATGGGCATTCAGATATGAGATGTTGATGTTGCAAACAGTAGCTTAATCCACTTCCACTGTGCTACAATGCTGGAACCTGTTTCTGACTTAATACTAATATAATAATTATTAACATGTTATTAATAAGTTAATAATATTAAATGTGCCTGGTTTTGATCTTTAAGTAGATGGTAGTATGCATCTGGTCCATGGAGGTGGCTGTGACTTTGCCACAATGAGGTGAAGAGCTAGGGGCCTAGAAATGTCAGAGGGAGGTAGTCATTAAATGCCAGAGATAGCCCAGATTTCGGTTGACCTGAATCTTGCCACTTTCATTATGTCAAGCTCATTCCTGCTTCCAAGCATTCAAGCGCTGTGGTGCAGTAGGTTAATCTTCCGCCTGTGGCGCTGGCATCCCATGTGGGTGCCAGTTCAAGTCCCGGCTGCTCCTCTTCCGACCCAGCTCTCTACTGTGGCCTGGGAAAGCAGTAGAAGATGGTCCAGACGCTTGAGCCCCCGCACCCATGTGGGATACCCGGAAGAAGCTCCTGGCTCCTGGCTTCAGATCAGCACAGCTCTGGCCATTGCGACCATTTGGGGAGTGAAACAGCAGATGAAAGACTTTCTTGTCTGTCTCTCCCACTCTCTGTCTGTAACTCTACCTCTCAAATAAAAAAGAAATCACATCTCCAACCAAAAGACAAGACACAGTAAGCAGAGTTTAATCTTTTCATTTGTTATGATGCAGAAATAGGACAGAAATTTAATCAGTCTCTTGAAAATTTTTTGCTGGGAAACAAAATTACATGCATGTCCATGCACATATAACCACAATACACATTTGTATACAGCATTATTCAAATTGTAAAATATCTGCATGCTTTATTCATCTGAAATTAAAAACACAGAATGTTAGCGATGATTGGATCTGGATGGTAGAAATATGAGGAGTCTTCAAAAAGTTCATGGGAAGGCATACTATGGAAAAACTATGCATGGGTTTAAGAGTTTTTTGCACCAAAACAAATATATGTTTTAATTGGACTCTCCATGAACTATCTGAAGTACCCTCATGTGGGTAGTTCTTATTTTCTTCTTTATTCCTTCTATACGACTGAGTTTTCTACAAGCAAATGTTATTTTTATAATCACAAATTAAAAATAAATGATACTTTCAAAAATACTCCTGCGTGGCCCCTCAGAGAAACAATAACTCATAGATCAGCATTCTGTAATTCTCCCCAACTACACAACTCCACTAACTATCTTGTCCTTTCCTAAATGTCACAAAAGTATGGGAATCCAGCTGGTCCTCCTTATCACCAAGATTTATCAAAGGCCCGCTCAAGGCTGGTCCTAGGATTCTGTAATGATTCAGCTAACTAGTTGCATTTTGTCTACTGGTACAGTTTAATTCCTATATTCAAGAGTGGCTAGTCCACTCTTGGAAAAACAAGTCATAACAGAAGGTTTCCAATAGACCAACTAATTGAAAGGAAAATGAACACAGGAAAGCTATGGGAACATGGGCAGAGACGTGGGGCCTCCAATGGTGGAGACAGAGCCCACAGTGAGAGGAAAGCTATGTGGACGGTCCTGGGATCCAGAGTTCTTCCTGAACCCCTACAGCCTTATGGGCCAAGTATTGCAATTATAGGCATTGAAAAAAAAGTTTTTATTTATTTGAAAGGCAGAGAGAGAGAGAGAGAGAGAGAGCTACCTGCTAGTTAACTCTCCAAATGCCTGCAACAGCCAGGAGCCAGGAACTCACTCCATGTCTCTCACGTGGGTGGCAGAGACCTATTTTAGAAATCACCTTGTGCCTCCTAGGGTATAGATTAGCAGAAGTCTGGAAGCAGGATTGTACCTGGGACTCAGACCCAGGCACCCCTCTATGGGATTACAGAGTGTGGCTGTCTCAAGCGGCATTTTAACCTTGGTGCCAAACACCCACCTCTAAGGCATTCTTAAAATATTTTTTGTAGTGTGTTGATTTTGCCAGATTGATTACTGGTGTTGGACTGGCCATCCTCCCTAGTCCAGGTGTATGAAGTCCTTTCTATGGGATCCATTCCCACTCTCTTATGCACCTGCATGTGCCATTCACCGTGTGGAGAATGCATGAGGCCCAGGAGTCAGGATTCTGTAACCACAGAACAGAGCCAGGAAATCCTAAAATGCACTGCCACAGGTCTTCTTGCTAAGGTTAGACATTTCCTGTTCTAACCAGACCCTGGATGAGAAACCAACTTTTTGGACTTTGCACAGGAAACCCCAAGAATGGCCTTTCCTATCCAAACCACTGTTGAGCTAGATTGGCCACCACTTTTCAAAAAATGACAGGATTGGCTGCTATAAATGATTATAGTAGGGCCAGCATTGGGGCTTAATGGGTTAAATTGCTGCCAGCAGTGTCAGCATCCCATACAGGTGCCTGTTTGAGTCCCGGCTGCTCCACTTCTGATCCAGCTCACTGCTAATGCACCTGGGAAAGCAGCGACTTGGGCCCCTGCACCCATATGCCAACCAGATAAAGCTCCTGGTTCCTGGCTTTGGCCTGGACCAACCCTGGCCATTGTAGCCACGTGGGAAGTGAAACAGCAGCTGAAAGATTTCTCTATCTCTCCCATTAACCCCGTAACTCTATCTATCAAATAAATAAAATAAATCTTTTTTAAAAAGTTATAGAAGCTCTCAGTCTCTTGTAAATGATGTGTGAATGTGTATGTTTTTTAAAAATAAGTTTTGGCATCAATCAATCACTAGTAGGTCAGCCCTATAGGGAACAGGGGAAGCGAATTAAATCCACTTTGTAATGGGAGGGATAGCGCAGAAAATGCAGTCGTATCTAATCCTCTCTGGTCTCTACGACCACTGTGGAGACCACAGTGCATTCCATCATGTTGGTGCAATTATCCGTCGCAGAGGAGATGAGCACCCATGACATGGCAGGAAAAGTCTTCTCAGAGGCGTGCTGCAAAGCGTTCTGAGTGGTCAGGAAGCCTGAAGGATAGGAAAGGGCTTCAGAGACAGACAGGCCTGCGTTCAGATCCCAGGTCATGCACTGACTTGCTGAGCCACTTTAAGCACTTTGTTAGCAATATCAGGCCCCCTTCCTCAAGAAGGTCCAATGTCCACTGGGTTCCTGATTAACACAGGAAAAATACCAGTTAGGTTTTTGCATAGTCTTGGTAGATTTTACTCATGCCATGAGGCCTACTTGCTTATAGGTGTCTCCAGTCTATCTCAAATGTATACTTTTTTAAAAAAGATTTATTTATGTATTTGAAAGGCAGAGTTACAGAGAGGCAGAGGCAGAGAGAGAGAGAGAGAGAGACAGTCTTCCATCCGCTGCTTCACTCCACAAATGGCCACAATGGCCAGAGCTGTGCTGATCCAAAGCCAGGAGCCAGGAGCTTCTTCCAGGTCTCCCACATGAGTGCAGGGGCCAAGCGTTTGGGCCATCTTCTACCACTTTCCCAGGCCATAGCGGAGAGCTGGATCGAAAGTGGAGCTGCTGGGGCTGTAAACCAGCGCCCATATGGGATGCCAGCACTGCAGGCAGTGGCTTTACTGCTATGCCACAGTGCCGGCCTCTCAAATGTATACATTTTAAACATAGTTTGTAGGATATTGCAACTTTATGCACTCATCTCTGTTTCAACATCTCCCCAGTTTCTATTTCATTTCATAACAACTCACATCCCATCAGGAAGAGTGGAGAAACCATCAGACGAGATGTCCTTTTGAAAGCTTCTGGTATTTGATAATACCTAACATCTCTTTATAATCATTGAAAGGGTTCCAGAAAACCCTGGGGTTATTGACATCTCATCACCGTAAATGGACAGATGAATAACAAGATTGAGTAGAGCCACAGGAAAAGGTTAAGGCAAAACATTTTAGGAAGTAACATAGTTTACACATAATCAGCACCTTTTAATATTTAAGGAAATACAGAACTAATAACGTAAAGGAATTTCCATTGCAAGAGTCAGAAAACTCAACTCATGGTGCAGTAACATTAAAATGGAACACACTGGCTCCAGTTACTGGTCAGTTTAGGGAGAGATTAACTGGTCTGATACCACATTTGATACAAATCTCAAATGGTGGTCCAGGATGTGTGTTTTTTCCTGTTCTCACTCTGCTCTTCATCTTTCGTGTTGATGCATCCATGGAACCGTCCCCTTTACAGTCCTAACATAGCTCCCGGGGCTGAGTTTCTGTGTTGAAATCTAGAACGGAAGAACCAGGGCTGTTTCTCTAGACTCCAGCAGTGATCTTGGCTCTGAGTGGGTATTAGGATCCATACTAAACCAATCAGTCATTTGGCCAGGAAAATGCATTGAGCAGATGTTTTAGGGCTGAATCATTTTCTTCTCCCTGAGTCATAAGGGGACCAACTCTTCTGGAAACACTGAGATCAAAGTGGGAGGAATATGGTTGCTCAGAAGAAAGTCACAGGGCTGTTACCAGGGAAGAGAAAGATTGTGAGTGACAGAAACAGATGATCAGTTCTGACTCTAGGCAGGATGGGTTAAACACATTCTAACCTGTGCCATTGAATGCAAAAATGAAACCTACACAGACTGCATGACACAGGTGTTCAGGAAATCTGAAAGGAGTTGAGAAAAAGTACCAGAATTCAAAACTCACATCAGCAGTGAGTTTACCAATTTTCCTGGATTCAATACTGCCTGAAACATGGGTGTGAGATCTCTGAGAACCTTGCTAACCCGAGGACAAGGAATAGGAAAGAAACGTCCTGGAGCACAGGGAGTAGACTAAATCCTCCAGCATTGTCTTCCCTTTCTCTCTCTCTCTCTCTCACTCTGGTCCCAGGATTTGCTAGCAGGTGCATGGTGATAAAGCACATGAGGGAGGGAACCACTGTCTCAGTCCAGTGGAACCGCAGCTCTGAGAGGGCAGGCCAAACCCAGCGATAGTTTCCTCCTCTCTGACCCTCCTGCACAGCACTTCAATCCGAGAAGAGACCAGTTCTGGCCAGAGAACTGACAAAGGGAGCCCCACAGAATTACTACACGGAACTATCTGGGAAATAATGGAGAAGAAGCAGCTCTGTATCAGCTTAGGAACCACTGGGCTCTCCCTGACCTGTGTGTCCTGGATCTGGGCTTCATTAGCATATCAAAGATGCGAGACTCGTGCGTAGGTCCCAAAGTGACCACTCACTGGCACACACACACAAAACAGATACGAATGACCCATAAATCCTTTGAAAGGCAAGCTGATATTGCAACCATAGTCCACTGGAGGTGGATTGAACTTGCATCCTGAACCTAACAAGGCCAAGAGTCTTAAGACAAAAATCTGATTATAGCCCAGAGAATTTAAATAAAACCCAGACTCTTTAATAATCAAGGTGTCCAGGATGTAATTCAAAATTACTTGACATGCAAACAACCTCAAAAACCTCAACACAAGTGGGAAAAGATAATCAACAGACATCAAGAATACGATGGCACAGATGTTGGAATTAACTGGCAAAGACTTTAAATCAGATACATAGGTATTTGAACACTCAAACCAGAGTCAAAGTGGAAAGTATCAACAGTAAAATAGAAATACAAAGAGGAACCAAATGGAAATTATAGAACTCAAAAACAAAGTTTGAAGATAAAAATCTCTAGGATAGACTCAATAACAGGAGGTGACAGAGGTTAGTAGGAATAATTCAATCTGTACAACACAGGAAAAATGCATTGAAAAATTATAGAGTCGGCAATGTGGCAGTGTTGATGTGTAGTGCTTATAATCAACGCCGGCACCCCACATGGGCACCAGTTCAAGTCCCGGCTACTCCATTTCCCATCCAGCTCCCTTCTAATGTGCCTGGGGAAAGCAGCAGAGGACAGCCCAGGTTCTTGAGCCCCTGCACCCACATGGGAGACCCAGAAAAAGCTCCTGGCTCCTGGCTACATCCTAGCCTAGTCTAGGCCATTGCGGCCATTTAGGAAGTGAACCAGGGATGGAAGATATCTCTCTCTTCCTCTCTCTATAACTCTGCCTTTCAAATAAATAAAATAAATCTTTTAAAGATTTTATTTATTTATTTTTTTGACAAGTAGAGTTACAGACGGTGAGAGAGACAGAGAGAAAGGTCTTCCATCTGCTGGTTCACTCCCCAAGTGGCTGCAACAGCTGGAGCTGTGCTGATCCGAAGCCAGGAGCCAGAGCTTCTTCCTGGTCTCCCACGTGGGTGCAGGGGACCAAGGACTTCGGCCATCTTCTACTGCTATCCCAGGCCACAGCAGAGAAATGGACTAGAAGAGGAGCAACTGGGACTAGAACCAGTGCCCATATGGGATGCCAGTGCCGCAGGCAGAGGATTAACCTAGTGTGCCACGGTGCCAGCCCCAATAAAATAAACCTTTAAAAAAAATTAAAGAGTTCCTTGGGAACATTTGAGGGAAAAAAAAGTCTAACTGTCATGCCATTTTACTGCTAGAAGAGTGGGAGAGTATGAGATTGGAAAAATATTTTTAAATGATGGCTAAATAGCTGAATGGTTCCCAGATTTGTCCAAAGTGATAAAATCACATACCCAAAAAGCTGAGAACCTCAGAAAGGAAAACGTCAAAGAAACCCGTGCCTATATACACAAAATTCAGAAGGCTGGAAACTAAAAACCAAGAAAACCCGTGAACACAGCCAGAGAAAAATGACACATCACCCACAAGAGAGCAAAGGCCGGCAGAGTTTCCCTCAGAAGCCAGGGAAGTCGGGAAGAAGCAGACAGCAGATTTAAAGCGCAGAAAGAAAAGAGGGGTCGGCACAGAGCTAAAGCACAAGGGCGAGATGAAGATACTCTCACAGGAGTGAAGCTAAGAGGGTTCAGGAATGGAAGACGGGAGGGCTTTGCAGACACGGACATGAAAAGGATCGAGAGGAACTGCTGTGCCGACTGCATGCACAAAAAGTCGACAGTGGACTGATTCTTCAAAAAGAGCCCCATAACCATGAAAGAAATTGATAAATATTTTAAGAAGTCCTAAAAAGAACAAACCTACACCTGTTTACAAAGTTCACACACTGTACAACAAAGAAAAACAAGTCAATTTTTGATAATTTACATTTTTGTTAATTAACAAAATAATTAACATTATTTTGGAAAAGTGAATCTCTATGCCAAGATGATTTTAATGGCAAATTCTGTCACACATTTTATAAAAATATAATAGCGATTCAAGACACTCCAGGAAATAGAAAATGAGAAAATAATTTCCAATTCATTTATGACTAGTTGTTTCCCCAATACCAAAACCAGAGAAAGATTCTGTGAGAGAGAGACAGAGACAGAGACTGAAGAACATTTCCTATGTAATATCCAAACAAAATATTAAAAAATAGAATCTGGTAACATATAATAAGACTACTACACAAATATCAGTGGAGTTTATTTATCTCAAGAATGTAGGAATGATTCAATATTTGAAAATCAAGCAATAAATATAATCCATCATATAGAGTATAAAAAAAGAAAAAATACTTGATTATATCAACAGATACAGAAAATCATTTTTAAAATAACATCCAATCAGACAAAAATGTGAGTAAACTAGGAATAGAGGGTACTACTCCACATGATAAAAAGCCACCTACACACCCTACAGCTAACGGGCTAGAAGGTGACAGGCTTCACCTCCCTGATACTGTGTTCAAGAGCAGGAGTGACCACTTTAGTTCAGCATTGTACTGGAAATCTACGCCAGTGCACTAAGGCAAGAAAAATAGATAAAACATGGATCAGAAAGAAGAACTGGGGCCGGCACTGTGGCGCAGAGGGTTAAAGCCCTGGCCTGAAGCGCCAGCATCCCATATAGGCGCCAGTTCTAGTCCCAGCTGCTCCTCTTCCCATCCAGCTCTCTGCTATGGCCTGGGAAAGCAGCAGAAGATGGCCCAAGTCCTCGGGCCCCTGCACCCACGTGGGAGACCTGGAAGAAGCTCCTGGCTCCTGGCTTCAGATCGGCCGTTGCGGTCATCTGGGGAGTGAAGCAGCAGATGGAAAACCTCTCTCTCTGTCTCTACCTCTCTGTGTAACTCTGTCATTCAAATAAATAAAGTAATAAATAAATCTTAAAGAAGGAAGAACTAAAATAAAATTCTGCTTACAGAAAATGCAACTGCCTATGTAGAAAGTATTTAGAAATCTACAAAAAGCCCCTAGAACTAATGAGTGAGCCTGGAAAGTTTGCAGTGTACAAAGTGGACACAAATAAAAAATCAAATAAAATTGATTTTATTTGTATATACTAATGTACAATTAGAAACTTGAATGTGAAAAAATATATATAGTAACTTCCAAAATAGAACTGCAAGAAGACCTGTGCAGGATCTGTGTGCTAAAAACTGAAAAATACTGATACAGGAGCTAAAGGAAAATCTAAGTAAATGAAGAGAGGTAACAAAGATCGTGAAGACATCATTGTCTCCAAAATTATCTATAGATTTAACGAGTATTATCAAAGGAAATAGAATAGCAAACAAAGAAATACAGAAGAATAAAGTGGGAGGATTAATACCACTCAGTTGTAAGGTATATTAGAAAGTTGCAGAAATCCACACAGTGCAATACTGACAGGATGGACACAGATAAATGGGACATGCCTATGGGAAAGTCCAGAAATAGATTCACAGAAACATGGACATCATATTCGTGACAAAACTGCTAATGAAATTCTTATAGCTGGCAAAAGATTTATATCCAGAGTATATAAAGGCTCTCAAAATTCAGCAAGAAAACAAATAACCCCATTTTTAAAGTGGGCAATGGACCTAGACATTTCACTAATGAGAATATAAATTCAACAGAGAAGCCCATGAGATGTCTAACATCGCTAGCCCTAAGTGACATATGAATTAGAGGTTCTACACAGCTATTAGAATGGATAAAATAAGTGATTCTGATACTATTTGATAAGGTGTGAGGTGGCCGTAACTCTTGTATATTGTTGGTGGGAATTCAAAATGGTACCAGCACACTGGAAACACTCTTCACACTTTTACAAAGATAAACATGAGCAATCTTCACAAAGTTCATGAAAAATTATATTATGAGAAAACTATGTGTGAATTTCAAATTTTTTGCACCAAAATAAATGTATTTCTTAATTCAATTTTCTGAAAACTTAAAATTTTACTTACTTATTTATTTTATTTGAAAAGCAGAGAGATCAGCTCTTGTCCTGACTGTTGATGTACAATGTAATACTTTATCCATTTTAGTATTTTTTTTTGTTCTAGTACTATTGGTTGAACTCTGTAGTTAACACACAGTTATTCTTAGGTGTTTAAATTTTAACTGAAAAGTGATCCCTGTTAAATATAAGAGTGGGAATAAGAGAGGGAGGAGATGTACAATTTGGGACATGCTCAATCGGACTTGCCCCAAATGGTGGAGTTAGAAACGTGCCAGGGGATTCCAATACAATCCCATCAAGGTGGCATGTACCAATACCATCTCGTTAGTCAAAGTGATCAGTTTCAGTTAACAATTGATCACACTGATAGGTCTAAGAGTCAAAGGGATCACACAAACAAGACTAGTGTCTGCTAATACTAACTGATAGAATCAAAAAGGGAGAAAACGATCCATCATGGGAAGCAGGATACACAGCAGACTCATAGAATGGCAGATGTCCTAAATAGCACTCTGGCCTCAGAATAAGCCCTTAAGGCATTCGGATATGGCTGAAGAGCCCTTGAGAGTATTTTAGGCATGGAAAGCCGAGACACTCTGGCAAAAAAAAAAAAAAAAAAAAAAAAAAAAAACCAAACCCTAAATGAAAGATCTCTGCGAGTGAGATCCCAGTGGAAAGAATGGAGCCAGCAAAGAAGGAGGTACCTTTCTCTGAAGGGAGGAGAGAACTTCCACTTTGACTATGACCTTGTCGAAATAAGATCAGTGTCGGCAAACTCAAGAGGCTTCCATAGCCTTGGCAAATCATGATTAGAGCCTAGGTTGATTACTGATGCCATAAACAAGAGTGTCAATTTGTTAAATCAACAGGAGTCACTGTGTACCTACTTCTCATGTGGGATCTGTCCTTAATGTGTTGTACAATGTGAAGTAATGCTATAAGTAGTACTGAAATAGCATTTTACACTTTGTGTTTCTGTGTGGGTGCAAACTGATGAAATCTTTACTTAATATATACTAAATTGATCTTCTGTATATAAAGATAATTGAAAATGAATCTTGATGTGAATGGAATGGGAGAGGGAGCGGGAGATGGGAGGGGTGCGAGTGGGAGGGAAATTATGGGGGGAGGGAAAGCCATTGTAATCTATAAACTGTACTTTGGAAATTTATATTTACTAACTAATAAAAAAAGCAGAGAGAGAGACAGAGATCTCCTATCTGCTGAATCATTTCCCAAACGCTTGCAGCAGCCAGGGCTGGGCCATGCTGAAACCAGGAACTGGGTGTTGAATCCTGGGGTCCCACCTGGCTGGGACATCACCTGACACCCCCAGGGTGCACAGTAGTAGGACACTGGAATCATTTGCTGAGCCAGGACTTGACCCCAGGCAATCCAGTGTGGAATACAAGCATCCAGTGATGCCTTAGCCTCTGGGCCAAACACTCACCCATATGAACTTTCTGAAATACATGCATACATTTATCTGGCAATCTCACTTCTGACTGTTTTCCCTGAAGAAATGAAATCTTACATTCAACAAAAAGCTATACATAATTATTTTTATTTTTTTAAACATTTATTTTATTTATTTGAAAGAGTTACAAAGAGAGGTGAGACAGAGAGAGAGGTCTTCCATCTGCTGGTTCACTCCTCAGATGGCCGCAACAGCCAGTCTGAAGCCAGGAGCCAGGAGCTTTTTCGGGGTCTCCCACGTGGGTGCAGGGGCCCAAGGACTTGGGCCATCTTCTACTGCTTTCCCAGGCTACAGCAGAGAGCTGGATGGGAAGAGGAGCAGCCAGAACTAGAACCGGTACCCAAATGGAATGCCGGCACTTCAGGCCAGGGCTTTAACCCTCTGCACCACAGTGCTGGCCCCCATAATTGTTTTTAAAGATATTTATTTATTTATTTGAAAGGCAGAATTACAGAGAGGGACTCACACACACACACACACACACACACACACACATCACCATGGCACTTAATGGTAGTAAGGAAAAGAAGAACTGACAGAAAGTACCTCAGATTCCAGCACTTTGGTGGTGAATTCACAGGAGCTCCCCTGGTTCACTTCAAAACCCCCCTGAAGCATTTCATCTGAGCCCTCATTTTATTCAACTCAAAATAGGGATGCTGTTGACTGTTGGGGTTGCTAAGGAGATTAAATGGAAGTGTGTCTAAGAATATTCTGGCACATGAAACACTGCTTCATGGTGTCCACTGCTTTGTTTTCTACAGCCCTGGTGATTTGAACTCTTGGGCCTTCTCTCCAAGTCTGAAAATCTACAGAAGGTAGGACAACCCAGCGCAAAGGGAGGCAGGTCAGATCTTTCAGTGTCACAGAGAATGAGATGCGATTGCTCCCAACAAATACATTACACAAGATCTCTCTGTGACATACATCTTGCTTCTTTTTCCCAGCATACATGCAACCAAGGAGTTCCATCATTAGCATCTCATGCTATGCACCTGCCTTCCTCCAGTGTCCCTGCCTTCTGCCTCCTCCAGGGGCCTCACAAGTGTCTAATGAGTGGAGTAGAACAGAATGTTATCCCCATGTTGATTCCTTCAGTCAAGCAGCACGTACCCAGCGACTCCAATTGCCAGGACTGAGCTCAGCCCCGGGGATGTGAACACAGGCTCCCACCCCAGTCCCTGAGGCGTTCATCTAACTGTTGAAGGTCACGAGAAATGAGATCGGGGCAGAGGAAGAGGCTGGTAGATTCTGTCCTTTTAGACGTTGAGACAGATGAGCTTTTAGCTTAAACTTGGAGAGCTACAGAAAATTCCTCCCACCAGAAATCCAAGAGAAGTGAGTGGGAGACAGCATCCAGCCAGGGAGACGATCAAAGAGGAAAGTAAAAATACATCTGAGAAGAACAGGTGGGAACTAAAAATGTTAAATGAGAAAGGACAGCTTCCTTTTCCAGGCTCATCTCAATGCGACCTGCTCGCAGAGTGTAAGTCAGGACAGTTGTCTACTTGGTGAGGAAAATTTGTAAAACAACTTGGGTTTCTCAGAGAGGGAAAAGGGCGTTCTACGTGTACCTGATGGTTTCCCGTGGCCACAACTGATGAGAGATGTTATTAACTGCAGTGAGCCCTAATATCAGCAGAGACTTAGAAATGACTACCAGCGAGCGTGGCCAGGCACGACCGCAGCAGTGTTTGCAGGCTTCCTGTCACCCTGTCTTCCCAGCTCATGAGGCTGGACTCCTCTTTGTTTTTTAAGATTTAGTCATTTATCTATTTGAAAGTTAGATTTACAGAGAGAAAAGGAAAGGCAAAGAGAGAGAAATCTTCCAGCTGCTGGTTCACTCCCTAGATGGCTGCAATGGCCAGAGCTGAGCCAAACCAAAGCCAGGAGCCAGGAGGTTCTGGGTCTCTCATGTGAGGGCAGGGGCCATCCTCCACTGCTTTCCCAGGCACATTAGCAGGGAGCTGGATCAGAAGTAGATCAGCTGGCCGGTGCCGCGGCTCACTAGGCTAATCCTCCGCCTGCAGCGCTGGCACCCCGGGTTCTAGTCCCGGTCGGGGGCGCCGGATTCTGTCCCTGTTGCTCCTCTTCCAGTCCAGCTGTCTGCTGTGGCCTGGGAGTGCAGTGGAGGATGGCCCAGGTCCTTGGCCCTGCACCCCATGGGAGACCAGGAGGAAGCACCTGGCTCCTGGCTTTGGATTGGTGCAGTGCGCCAGCCGTAGTGGCCACTTTGGGGGTGAACCAATGAAAAAAGGAAGACCTTTCTCTCTCTCTCTCTCTCACTGTCTAACTTTGCCTGTCAAGAAATAAAAGAAGAAGAAGAAGAAGAAGTGGATCAGCACTGATATGGGATGCTGACATTGCAGGCAGCAGGGTAACCCATTATGCCACAACACCATCCCTGAGGACTCTTAAATAGATCTTGGAATAATGGACCCAGACACACACAGGTGATCAAGAGGAAGGTGGAAAATAGCTATTTCCGCTATCTCCTTCTGGTATTTAACATCCAGAACCTGGGGATTGTTGAGCTGTGATCATGGCCTAGTTTGAAATATTAATGATGAGATAAAGGCCTTGAATGCATAACACATTGTTCTTTACTACATTTACCACAATAGATCCCAAAGGAAAAAAAATTATTTGTCTTGTTTAATTGAAGCTCTGAACCCTCTAATGCATCACACATTTAAAAATCACTGAGAGTAGATTTCAAATTTTGTTAGTGTCAAAAATGGTAAGTGTTTGGGGGGATGGATATGTTAATTACATTGATTTAATTTGCCCACACTTTACTCATAAATCATAACATCACATTGTACTCCATAAGTATGTGCAACTGTAATTTGTCAATTTACAATTTAAAAAACGAAAACTAAAAAAGCTCTCCTTGAACGCTGCTTGAAAGTTGGTTTTCACTTATGAGACGCTCTCCTTTCCGGCTTTCATCTCCACCCACCATGTTACCATGGAGAGGGATGGCGTCTGTGGTAGGGACTTGGAAAGTTACCAACGCTGTGAAACTTACCTTTAAAAATATATATATGGGGGGCTGGCGCCATGGCACAGTAGGTTAATCCTCTGCCTGCGGCACCAGCATCCCATATGAGCGCCGGTTCTAGTCCCGGCTGCTCCTCTTTTAGTCCAGCTCTCTACTGTGGCCTGGGAAAGCAGGAGAAGATGGCCCAAGTCCTTGGGCCCCTGCACCTACGTGGGAGACCAGGAAGAAGCTCCTGGCTCCTGGCTCCTGATCAGCACAGCTCTGGCCATTTCAGCCATTTGAGGAGTGAACCAATGGAAGGAAGACCTTTCTCTCTGTCTCTCCCTCTCACTGTCTATAACTCTACCTCTCAAATAAATAAATAAAAATCTTTAAATATATATATATATATATATATATATATATATGGGGCTAACACTCTGGTGCAGCAGGTAAGCCATGGCCTACAGTGGTGGCTGCTACACTTACAATCCAACTCCCTGCTGAGGTGCCTAGAAGGATGGCCCAAGTCCTTGGGCCCCTGCACCACATGGGAGACCCAGAAGAAGCTCCTGGCTTCTGGCTCCTGGCTTCAACCTGGCCCAGCCCCAGATGTTGCAGCCATTTGGAGAGTGAACCAGCAGATGGAAGACCTCTCTCTCTGTCTCTCCTTCTCTCTCTGTAACTCTGCCTTTCAAATAAATAATTTTATTAAAAAAGTAGAAATGCTTTCTCTGTCCAGTTCTTACTGCCTTGGGGTTGGGTTTTGGTACATGGGCAGAGTTCACAGGCCATAAACTGCACCTGTGCTTATGATGCTGTCCCCAGCTAATGGAGGGGGGAGGGGAGGGGAGCAACTGCTGACCTGTGTGTCTCATGCAGGGCCCTCTCATCTCTCTCTTGCTCCAGCTGAACCCAACTCTCGGCTCTCTTTAAGTCTTCTTGCCACAGAATCTTTGAACAAGTTCTCTTCCAACAACCCTGACTAGCATCCCTGCATCCCCAGCCCCCCAGTTAGCGTTTAACTATGCAAAGATCCTCTACTGACGCATCCGATATGGTCTAACAAGGCACTTCTGGTTTTGGCGGGGAGTGAGGAACAAAGGGGCATGGGGACACATTCCAGAACGTCATTACAGAGAGAATGAAGGCCACTACAGGGTGAAAATTGACAATGTACTTAACATCTAATTATCCATGTAGAGTCACAGTTTCAGGTTTATTAATGACTGAGACAAAGCCACACTGGGCATGGCTCTGGCAGCCTTGACTGAGGTCCTTTTCATGGG
Source organism: Oryctolagus cuniculus (assembly GCF_964237555.1). Classification (NCBI taxonomy): domain Eukaryota; kingdom Metazoa; phylum Chordata; class Mammalia; order Lagomorpha; family Leporidae; genus Oryctolagus; species Oryctolagus cuniculus. The sequence continues at coordinate 175,368,406 of NC_091435.1, read as the reverse complement.
CACCAGGGCTGCAGATGGGTCTGGTTTCAGTTTGGAATAAGAATCATTTCTTCTCCAGTTGAAACATCTAATGCCTGCCTTGAAGTCCACGAAATGCAGAAATGCATCAAATTAATGAAGCATTATTTTGTGATATCACTAATAATGTCTACTAACACTGTTGCTGAACAGCTGACAGCACTCCTTTCCAAATGGTTACTGAGGCTCCCCAAGGGCAAAGCCCCGTGGGAGAAACAAAACTCACTCGCAGTTCCTGCAACCCCAGAGAGGCCGGCAGGGGCAGCAGGTGCACGGCTTGTTGAGGAGGACTGCATGATGTGAGAGCAGGTTCTGGCCACTTCAGACTGGGAAATGGGAAGCGGCTTCACAAAGAGGGTGAGTGAGAGGAGACAAGAGAGAAGCCATTCAGAAAGACCAAGAAGGTGAGCTTCACCTCCCAGGAAACAGGGAAGAACAGGTCGAGCTCAGCAAGACAGTCCTACAAGCAAGTCAAGAAAGGAACCCTCGGCCACTGGATTGAGACCTTGGTGACCGGGTGAATGGAAGGCACAGTTTCAATAAAAAGGCAGAAAAAAACCTGACTGTAAGCCAATCTCAGAATCACGAAGGTGCATTTTACACTGGGGGAGGGTTGGTTTTATTTGTAGACAGAAGGAAAGATTTTGGAGTAAGGGAGAGAAATGATGGGAATTAAAGCAGTGCAGGCAAACAAGGCCAGGACCACACACAGTGTGCACAGAAGTAGGGAAACAGAGAGGGAGGCAACAGAGTCTCTGAGGGCTGGATGGCTTCCGTCGTGGCCCTTGTCACCGTTTATGATCGCCATCTGCTTACATGTCTGTTGTGTGCATTTGCTTGCTTGCATGGGAGGTGTCAGTCTTCACTGAGTCCATCCTGAGGGCAGGATTATGGCTGCACCTTGTCTGGCACTAATGGCTTCTTTGTAAGTCGCCTGTAAAGGAAATGAAAGGTGAGGACAGAAGGAAAAGGCTGGAGATGCGGAAAGATGAGGTGAGGAGAGGGAGGCAGTGTTGGGCTCTTTGACTTCCAAGAGGAGGAGGTCAGGTGGCACTGGTGGTGAGAAAACTGGGCGTGGCAGAAAAGGAGGATAGAGTGAGCGAGCAGCTGCACTGGGGGCCTCAGCAAAGCAGGACTTGAAGGACTGGGCATCCTTCAGAAGTTCCTACCACTCAGGATATGAAAGAACAAAAGCAGGTGGGGGCTGCGGGACAGGGGCACCCGGCTGGATAACCAGCAGCAACACCCAGCCCTGATTCAAGAGGTGGTGAGTGGCGTTTGACACCTAACACAGTCCACTCAGAAGTGATGGTGAACAGCACCGAGTAAAACCAGCTACCTGCCCCGCACCCCACCTTCCTTGCAGGTCCAGACCGCAGCGTGGTGGAAGAGCCATCCTCAGCAACCAGGATCTGAACCATCATTCAAGGTCTCTGATTGCCTGGGGGTAGGTGGGAGGCCTGGGAAGAGGGACAGGAAGAGAGGCAGCTGGTTGGCGTGTGTCGATACCCAACTAAACCTGTGCCATGGAACCAGCTCCCCAGTCCTGCAGCCCCACTGCAGTGACCCCGAGGGTTTGCATTCCCAGAATTACTCGGATGCTTTGTAGAAGAGCACTGGCCCCACCCAGTCTCTGGTTCAGCAGGTCTAGGATGGGGCTGGGGATGCCCATCTCTAGCACATGGTCAGACGCTGCTGCTGCTGCTGCTGCTGTCAGGAGACCACGCTGAAAACCAGAGTTCTGACACCACGGGCTGCCTCTTCGCACTCCCATAGACTCCTTCTCCCCCTGCCTGCTCGAGTCTGACAGAAGCATTCACTGAACAACTGCCATGTGCCAGGCATTATTTCAACTCCTAGAATGGAATAGAACCAGACACAGGATAGGCACTTGGTGACTATTTGTTAAATAAAGGAGTGGATAGTGAGCAAAACACAAGCACAGCCCATGTCCTCAGGGAGCTTACAGGCTAATCTCTAAGTAAATACTCAATTACTAGCTGTGACACATGCTATGAAGACAAATCACAGAGCAGTGTTCCAGCAATACGAACGAGGGATTGGGAAGGTCTAGGCGTGGCGGGAGGTGCATGGTGAAGTGGAACCCTGACATCACTGTTGGCCTAACATCATTTCACTAGGAAGAAATGCCGGTGAGGATTGTGAGTACGGAGCTCCAGGGACCTGTTGTTTTCCTTCCAACTTCCACGGTGCCCACATGCTGAGAAAACAGTAGGTGCTCTATAAATGTTAACAGCTGATGATACACCTGCTAGCACCTAGTTGAGTGGCTCTGGACCAACAATCAAGGCTCTTAGGACTTTAAGCTCCTCATCTGTGAATTAAGGGGCTGGGGTTCTAAATTGTTCCAGGACTGGCGTCCTTGACCTCAGTGAGAATTGGAATCATGTTCAGGGCCATCAAAGGCAGTACCTTTCTCTAAAGGGAAGAGAGAACTTCCACTTTGACTATGGCCTTGTCTAAAGAAGATCGGAGTTGGTGAACTCAAGAGGCTTCCATAGCCTTGGCAGCTCATGACAAGAGCCTCGGGTGATTACTGACGTCATAAATAAGAGTGTCAATTGTTAAATCAACAATGGGAGTCCCTGTGCACCTGCTCCCCATGTAGAACCTCTGCCCTTAATGTGTTGTACTATGTGAATTAATGGTATAACCAGTACTCAAACAGTGCTTTATACTTTGTGTTTCTATATGGGTGCAGTCTGTTAAAATCTTTACTTAGTATATACTAAGTTGATCTTTTGTATATAAAGATAATTGAAAATGAATCATGATGAAGAATGGGATGGGAGAGGGAGTAGGAGATGGGATGGTTGTGGGTGGGAGGGAGGTTATGGGGGAAAGACACTATAGTCCAAAAGTTGTATCTTGGAAATTTGTATTTATTAAATAAAAGTTGAAAAGAAAAAAAAAGTCATGTTCAAACGCCTTCCTCCTGCTTCTAGATGCCCTGGTTTAAAGGTCTGGGTACAGCCGGCCCAGACTGAGCTCATGTTTCAGTATCATTAGTTTCTCCATGTTGGGTTTAAAGAAAAATTTGTGGAATTCTATGCAACTTGAACTCTCACTGAAATATATACAAAATAGGCCGGTGCCGCGGCTCACTAGGCTAATCCTCCGCCTTGCAGCGCTGGCACACCGGGTTCTAGTCCCGGTCGGGGCGCTGGATTCTGTCCCGGTTGCCCCTCTTCCAGGCCAGCTCTCTGCTGTGGCCAGGGAGTGCAGTGGAGGATGGCCCAAGTGCTTGGGCCCTGCACCCCATGGGAGACCAGGAGAAGCACCTGGCTCCTGCCATCGGATCAGCGTGGTGCGCCGGCTGCAGCGCGCCGGCCACGCCGGCCATTGGAGGATGAACCAACAGCGAAAGGAAGACCTTTCTCTCTGTGTCTCTCTCTCACTGTCCACTCTGTCAAATATATATATATATATATACACACACACACACACACACAAAATAAACCTGTCTTGGTGAAAGCTCATCTCTGTTCTAGACTTGGTCTTGCTGATGGCACCAGTTACCATTTTGTGCAAGCTGACAGCAGAGGGGCTGAAGAAATGCTCTTCATGGGAAAGTCCTGCCCGAGTGGCACTTTATACTTAGTGGAAACCAGAAATCCATTTGCAAAAGGCTTTTCGTTTGGCTCAAATAGAGGGTATTCATTTTTCCCATGTTCACTGGTCGGGCTCAGCTACAAGTGCATGATTCAAGATTGACTTACTTGTTGTCAGTTATCCTGACCCACAGAAGAACGCTCCAGTTCCTAACTATAATGGCAGCACTGCCTTGACTGTGGTGGGCCTGTCCAAGCTCCATCTCCCACCTTCTCCCTGGGTCACCTTTGTGTCTAACACCACCCAGTGTTGTGCTGGTACATATTTAACAACCAGCTCCCGGGAGGCGGGGTGGGAACCCTGGTCTGTGGCAGCCACTTTCCGTGGGGGAAGCACTCCCACCCTGCTGTAACCCCCAGCACACACCTCAGGCTCAGAGTTTGCCCAAGGTGTGTGTTATCGGCTCTGTGAGCTGTTGCCAGCCAGTGCCGGCACAACGCTACTCCCACCTGTGAGGCCGACCCAGGCAGAAGAACATAACCTAGCAGCTCATTATCTGGTGCACGTTAGAATTGCCTCCATCTCTTGGCCAGCACCGTGGCTCACTAGGCTAATCCTCCACCCGCAGCACCGGCACACCGGGTTCTAGTCCCGGTCGGGGTGCCGGATTCTGTCCCAGTTGCCCCTCTTCCAGGCCAGCTCTGGATTCTCAGCCTGGGTTTGTGCTCCTGCCGTCCCTGACTGGGCCTCTGAGCTAACCACCTGAGCTCTCAGAGCCTTAGTTCTGCCTCAGTGAAATCAGGATGATAATTCGAGGGTACCTCAAAGTGCATGGAAATGGACACAATTTTTTAAAGATGTATTTTATTATTTATTTGAAAGTCAGAGTTACTCAGAGAGAAAAGGAGAGGCAGAGAGAGAGAGAGGTCTTCCATCTGCTGGTTCACTCTCCAAGTGGCTGCAATGGCCAGATCTGCGCTGATCCGAAGCCAGGAGCCAGGGGCTTCTTCTGGGTCTCCCACACAGGTGCAGGGGCCCAAGGGCTTGGGCCATCTTCTACTGCCTTCCCAGGCCACAGCAGAGAGCTGGATTGAAAGTGGAGCAGCCAGCACTTGAACCGGTGGCCATATGGAATGTTGGCACTGCAGGTGGCAGCTTTACCCGCTATGCCACAGTGGGCATAATCTTTTTAAATTCTGTTTTCCACAAGCTTTCTGAAGTATGCTTGTAATATCTACCTGCCACATTGTTGTTAAGCACTGAACAGTAGGAGATGGGATGGTTATAACTGGGATGGGATGGTGTGTAACTGCTGTTATACACAAGCGGTGCTGCTCACAAGTGGGCGTGCACGGGATCACAGGGAGTCTGTCAGACTTGCCCTCTCTCTCCAAACACCGAGTTTCTGGCTCATTAGTTCCAGGGCAGGGCCTGGGCAGGCAGGTTTCTCATAAGCCCCCAGTTGCTGGTGCTGACTTCTGGGGACCACATTTTGAGTAGTGAATTTTAAAGTGCCACATACATGTGAAGAGTTATTGATAAAAGATTGTTAATTTCTCTTTTTTCCTAAAATATTTTTATTTATTTGGAAGGCAATTGACAGAAAGAAGGAGACACAAAGACGGATCTTCCATCCTCTGGTTCGCTCCACAGCAGCCAGGAATGGGGCCTGGCTGAAGCCAGGAGGCAAGAACTCCATCTGCATCTCTCATCTGGGTGCGGGGACTCAGGCACTTGGACCATCTTCTGCTGCCTTCCCAGACGCATTAATGAGAAACTGGATCAGAAGCAGAGCGGTCAGTTCTTTTTTTTTTTTTTCTTAATATTTATTTATTTGCAGTGCAGAAAGAGAGAGAATCTTTTTTTAAAAGATTTATTTAGCCAGCGCTGCAGCTCACTTGGCTAATCCTCTGCCTGCAGCGCAGGCACCCTGGGTTCTAGTCCCGGTTGGGGCGCTGGATTCTGTCCCGGTTGCTCCTATTCCAGCCCAGCTCTCTGCGGTGGCCCAGGAAGGCAGTGGAGAATGGCCCAAGTGCTTGGGCCCTGCACCCGCATAGGAGACCAGGAGGAAGAACCTGGCTCCTGGCTTCGGACTGGCACAGCACCGGCCGTAGCAGCCATTTGGGGGGTGAACCAATGGAAAAGGAAGACCTTTCTTTCTGCCTCTCTCACTGTCTAACTCTGCCTGTCAAAAAAAAAAAAAAAAAAAAGAGATTTATTTATTCATTTGAAAGTTGGAATTAAACAGAGAGAGGAGAGGCATCTGCTAGTTCACTCCCCAATTGGCTGCAATGGCCAGAGCTGGGGCAATCCAAAGCCAGAAGCCAGGAACCAGGAACTTCTTCTGGGTCTCCCACGGGGGTGCCGGGGCCCAAGAAGTTGGGCCATCTTCTGCTTTCCCAGGCCACAGCAGAAAGCTGGATTGAAAGTGGAGCAGTTGGGACTAGAACCAGCACCCGTATGGGATACCGGCACTGCACTACACCACAGTGCTGGCCCCGTAGCCAGTTCTTCAACCAGTGCTCTGATACAGGATGCCAACATCACAAGGTGTGGCTTAACCCACTGTGCCACAATGCTGGTTCTTTTAATTTCTTTTTTTTTTTTTAAGATTTACTTATATATTTGAAAGGCAGAGTTAAAGGGAGGCACAGGCAGAGAGAAAAACAGAGAGAAGTCTTCCATCTGCTGCTGTTCATTCCCCAAATGGCTGCAATGGCTGGAGCTGGGGCAATCCGAAGCCAGAAGCCAGGAGCCAGGAGCTTCTTCTGGGTTTCTCACATGGGTGCAGGGGCCCAAGGACTTGGGCCATCTTCCACTGCTTTCCCAGGCCACAGCAGAGAGCTGGATCTGAAGTGGAGCAGCCGGGACTTGAACTGGTGCCCAAATGGGATGCCAGCACTGCAGGTGGTGGCTTTACGCATTAAGCCACAGCACCGGCCCTCATATTAATTTCTCATCTGTCCTGGAGATATATACATTTAAGCCAATTATTCAAGGAGACACAATAGAAAATTTGACAGAGGAATGAGCTCTCTGTTTCACCAGATGGTTTAATGAACTGCATCCTAAGACTTAGGGGCGCTGGGAAGGCACCTGTGGTCTGGACGAGGGCACGATCTCCCCTCTCCCCTAGGAATGCTCCAGTCCCTGGACGCCGAGACTCGCTCTCCATGCACCTGGGACTTCACATAACCCAAGCCTGTCCTCTTCAATGTTTCCCAGCTCAGGACAAGGCTCCACCATCCAGGCCAGACTACACAGGCATTTTACTGCCTATATAGCTTTCAACTGTCCACCTCGCCAACTGTCTGAGTCTGTTTTCTGTTGAACAATGAAAATAATCATTGGACTGGTTGTAAGTGCAATGTTTTCCTTTAAATACCTGCTTTTTCCCTTGCTCACAGTGTCCCAGTGGTCTGCAGGCTGGACACTTCTGCAGACATTGTAAGAAACATGCTAGCAGCTTTAATCTCCCTCTGATGCTGGCCAGAATTGTCTGAAGTGTGGCCAGAGGGATTTAGTCAGGGTCAGCTTGCAAAGAAGCCCGCAGGCTGTGCTAGGAAATCTTGCCTTTACCTTAAGAGCTGGGGGAAGTCACTGGGGATGGTGGGGAGATGATCTCTTACGTTTGGAGACCATCACTCTGCCCGCTGAGAGAAAACGCATCCAATACAGACGCAGGCAGGCGGGTCAGCCCGTCAGAAGGCCACCTCGGTGACCCAGCTGGGAGAAGAGGAAGGCTTCTTCCAGTGTGGTTCTGTGTTGGAGGGCCTTCCCTAAATGCCACGTGTTGGAATGTTAATGCTGAAATGTGCATGGTTACGGGAGGTGGGGGCTCTGGGAAGTAATGAGGCTCAGATGAGGTCATCAGGGTGGCCCCCATGATGGGACCTTGACTTATTAAGAAGAGGAAGACAGATCCTGGCTGGCGCCTTGCTGTCTCTTCGTGGGATGCCTCTGGCGTGTCATGGCGCGGCACGAGCCCTCACCGGATGAGCAGATGCCAGCACCATGGTCGTGGGCTTCTCAGCCCCCAGGACCACAAGCCAAACAACGTCTGTTCTTTCTCAGCTCCGTGGTCTCAGGTATGAACATTGTTCGAATAACTGGAGCTCCTCCCTTGATCACCACATCTGCAAGGATCATTGTGTGTCTGAAGACAGCAGAGTTAAAACAGTCAGGAATTAAGTTGTTTTGACTGTCAGGACAGGGCCATGGTTTTATTTGTGGGGGGCAGGGGGTAGACAGGGTGTTTCTGACCTCTCTGGTCAGCTCAGGATGCAGGGTTGCTTCGATGCCCCGCCATGTGTATGCAATGTGCCCACCTAATGACAGAGGTGGTGGGGCAAGGCGCCTGTTTCTCTGCATGGTCTCTCGTGCCCTCGTACCTCGTGTTCGTCCTGGCCTCTTTTCACAGGCTCTGAGGCCTGGTTCCTGCTGCCTGGCCTGCCGTCCTCTCCCCCTCCCCAGTGTCTGCTCTCCATTCAGATCACAGCTCCGTCTTCACTACAACAGGGAGCCTTCTGACCGCCAATCCAGATCAGTCCGCCCTGTTCCGCCTCTTGTAGCACCACAATCTCTGCCTTGAGCACTGGTCTCATTGAAGTTTTATTTGCTGCATGACTTTAAAATGTGGTATCAGAGTGGGCATGCGGTGCAGCAGTTAGGACGTCCTTGGACACCTGCCTCTCATGTAAGTATCTGGGTTCGAGTCCAGGATCCTGTCCTGACTCTAGCTTCCTGCTAAAACAGATCCTGGGAGGCAGCACGTGATGGTTCGAGTCCAGGATCCTGTCCTGACTCTAGCTTCCCGCTAAAACAGATCCTGGGAGGCAGCACGTGATGGTTCGAGTCCAGGATCCTGTCCTGACTCTAGCTTCCTGCTAAAACAGATCCTGGGAGGCAGCACGTGATGGTTCGAGTCCAGGATCCTGTCCTGACTCTAGCTTCCCGCTAAAACAGATCCTGGGAGGCAGCACGTGATGGTTCGAGTCCAGGATCCTGTCCTGACTCTAGCTTCCTGCTAAAACAGATCCTGGGAGGCAGCACGTGATGGCTCAAGTACTTGGGTCCTTGCCAACCAACATGAGAGACCCAGATGGAGTTCAGGCTTCACCCTGACCCAGCATTGGTTATTTCAGGAATTTGAGAAGCAAACGAGCAAATGGGAGCTGGGTCTGGCTGTCCATCTGTGTCTGTCTCTGTGCCCTTCAAATAAAATGAAAACAAAACAAGAATGTATGTCTAGTTTTCCAATTGACTCAAGTAAACCCTGTGGAAGCATCTGTGTCTGTCTTTGCTCCATTACTGCATTCTTGGACTCTGGCAGAATATGGCAAACAGTAAGTTCTCAGTCAATGAGACCTCCCAGGCCGGGGTCTCTTATTGTCATCTGATTCCCTATGAGGTAGAAAGACTATACATGGCTTTTCTCACTTACCCTATTTGACCGATGATGAAATCAAGGTTCAAAAATATCTGTGTTCTGCTACAGCCTATGTGATCAGCAAGCAGAGGAATTCACTCCTTCCAGCTGGGTCACAGTGTCCTCTGGCTCCTCTGCTTCTCTTCTGTGTCCTCTGACGAGTGCCTCCCAGTGAAGGCCAGGTCCATTGCAAACCAATGTAAAATAGAGCAGCAACGGGGGACGGCAGGGAGGGACACTCTGTCCGAAGCGGTCCTGAAATACCTGGCGTAGGAAATGCCAGATCAGATGATCCCCAAGCCCTGAAAAAGGGCAAAGAGACTGTGAACTCTGCAGTTACATAAGGCGGAACTCCCAGATGTCTTTGTTCCTGCCCTCTCTACTTAGAGATAAGCAGACATCAAAGCAGACTGACAATATTGCTGCTTGTTTAAAGCCAGAAGTTTAAGGAGTAGGCGCTTGTTTGACTTCACACAATAAAACATTAATTGAACTTCACAGATGAAAAAAGTACGAATATGCAATTTGCATAATGCAAAATGTGTCATGTCTCCGCAAATCTTTGATACAAAGACTCGGTGTAGAGCGCCACGGCTCCGGCAGCTGGAACATTGGCAGCAGCGTTTCCCCAAGCTTCCTTTGAAAGTATCAATTCCAGACTTAATCCTGCGGGCTGCTCTGTGCTTAGTGTGTGTCATTTGATGGGAGAAGCAGTGTGCCCTACTTTTGGCTTGAGCAGTGTCTCAGAACTCTGCTCTCTGCAATTTATATTCAGCTGCAAAGCAAATAGCATACACTTACACTTAATTGCCTCCTTGTGTTGCCTGGAGTTCGGTATCTAAGTTGATTAGGGGTTGATGGCTCTGAGCTCATTCTACCTCAAGAAATTCTCTCACTCTGTCCCTGGTACCTCACCTCCCTGCTGTCCCTGTGCCCCTGAGAACTGGTGAAGGCGGGCAAGTGCAGGAAAACAGTGCCACTTCCTGTAAGCAGAGGTAAATGCAGTGGAATGGGGGCCTCTCTCAGCTGTGGGAGTAAGTTTGCTCCCACAGCTGTGGGAAGTGGGTGCTTCCTCAGCCATGGGAAAGGGTGCTTGCACTCTCAGCTGTGGGCACTTGTAGTGTTGGGGTGCCCTATCAGCCATGGGAAGTGGGGGTGCTCTCGTCTGAAAGTGGGGTACTCAGCATTGGGAAGTTGGGATGCTCCCTTAGCTGTAAGAAGTTGGGGTGCTCCTTCAGCAGTGTGAAGTGGGGTGCTTGCATTCTCAGCTGTGGGAACTTGTAGTGTGGGGGTGCCCTATCAGCCATGGGAAGTTCAGGTGCTCCCTCAGCTGTGGAAAGTTGGGGTGCTCTCATCTGAAAGTGGGGTACTCAGTAGTGGGAAGTTGAGATGCTCCATTAGCTGTGAGAAGTTGGGGTGTTCCCTCGGCAGTGGGAAGTGGGGTGCTTCCTCAGCAAGGGGAACTTGGTGTGCTCCCTCAGCAGTGGGAAATGGGGGTGCTCCCCCAGTGGGATTTTGGGGAGATCCCTCAACAGTGGGAAGTGGGGTACTGCCTTGGCAAGGGGACCTTGGTGTGCTGCCTCAGCAGTGGGAAGTGGGGTGCTCATTAGGAAATGGGGTGCCCCCTCCGAGGGAAACTGGAGTGCTCCCTCAGCAGAAAGTTGAGGTGCTCCCTCAGCAGTGGGAAGTGGGGCGCTCCCTCAGCCATGGGAAGCTGGGGTGCTCTCAGATGTCCCTACTCCAGGTCTGCCTGCCTAGAGGATCCAAGGACACGGGGTCCCCTCAAAAAGCCGCAGCCCCAGGCAGTTGCTGGGCATGAGTGGTCCCTGGGCACGGGCAGGCACGGGGCCACAGCTGAGCTCGTGGCGAGGATAGAGAAGGGCCCTGTGAGGCACCAAGATCTCAAGACAAGTTTCTGCAAAATGTTAAAATAATCCCCAGACGCAGGACAGTGGAGCTGTGGGTACGGTTACACGAGGAAAGCTTTGCCAGACGAGACGAGAGTCCCTCGGGAGCAGGAAGGAATAAGCGCCGCACCACCGGTTTAGGCTAAATCACCTGCTTGTGAACGCTATTCCTGAAGTTGTGCTGCTGCGTGTCCTCGCCTGCTCCCTGTGCCCTGCAAAGCCCTCTCCCCAGTGGTCCCACGTGCGCAGTGGGACTGCAGGGAAAGGCACGGCGCTCCTCCCGCACATCCCACTTGCTCTTGTTCTTCTCTTTGAGAAGCAGCAAACTCGGAGTGGCGGGCAGTGGATATTCTGCGATAAAGACAGGTAGGTGGTCTTGGGGCCGGCGCTGTGGTGTAGCGGGTTAACGCCCTGGCCTGAAGCGCCGGCATCCCATAGGAGCGCCGGTTTGAGACCTGGCTGCTCCACTTCTGATCCAGCTCTCTGCTGTGGCCTGGGAAAGCAGTGGAAGATGGCCCAGGTCCTTGGGCCCCTGCACCCACATGGGAAACCTGGAAGAAGCTCTGGCTCCTGGCTTGGATTGGCGCAGCTCCAGCGGAGGGAAGACCTTTTCTCTCTCTGTCTCTCCTTCTCTCTCCACATAACTCCTTCAAGCAAATAAATAAATCTTTTTTTTTTTTTTAATGGCAGTCTAAACAGAGAAGAAAGATGGAAGCCAATGTAGAGAAGCAAGTGGAGACACAAGACAGGTTTGTTCCCTGCAACCTTCTGTTCCTAGGTTCTGGAGGCCCAGCTGTACCCTGCTCTGGGATTATCTGAGACACCCTGAATTCTTACACTTGTTCCAGTTTTCACTTGGGCTACCCCAGTGTTACAGGATTCTCCTTGTTGTGAGAGATGCCAAAAGAATCTGTTATTTATATGTGCAGTGATTACAGCGCCAGTTACGGAAGAGAACAGCAGCAAGATGGAAATAAACGAAGACCAGCATAGTGAAAATCAGGAGTTTGGTATAACCAGGGAGCCAGCCAGCATCGCTTGGGCTTGGCAGAGTCTCAAAAGGCAGGTGGGGGAAGAAGAAAGCCTCACAGTGGGCGGAGGAGGGTTTTGGGCATGCCCTGACTGGGGCATGACTCGGGGGGAGGGTGCCAGAGGCAGACTCACTAGGAGTGGGGCAGCGTATGGGAGTCGTTTGTGGAACATATTTGGCTTTCTCTGCTTGGTCCTGAGTTGACAGAGAAGGGAACAAACACAGGGAAGTTGGCAGCTGGCAACTACATCTTGATGCTTCTGGGTGGGCTGCTGCAGGGCCCTGTTGTCATCTGTGGTCAGGCTACCTTCCATCTGTGTGTTCAGTCTCTCAGGTCACGAATGCTCCGGTGCCTCTTCACAGGACGGCTGGCAACCTCAGTCCTGCTGACGGCGGCGTCACCTGGGAGCTCCAGACGCACTGCTCTGGACGGCGGAGCCCAGACCTCGGCGCTGGTCACAGCTCTCCAGGAGGCCCACCCCACAGCCCTGGTTCACAGCCAAGTGCGCCCCTCTCAGCTCTCCCACACACTCAGCGTGTGCGGGGCGTCCACTGCGCTGTGGAGCCAGGACGTGGGGGACGGCACCAGACAAGTGAAATAAACCTCTTTTCTTTATACATTACTCAGTCCTGGGTGTTTGTTGTAACAACACAAAGCAGAGAAGACACTCAGCACCCAGGGAGAGGAGGACGTGGCTTCCCCCGCTGCAGTCCAGTCTTCCCCCTCACCGGCGTAACTGTGCTTGCACTGAGCCCCCAGCCGTGCCCTCCCCCCTCACCGGCAGCACAGCACTGCGCCCTCCCTGCTTCCCCTGAGGAGTCACTCCAAACCCCACACGTCTGTCTTCTCTCAGACACCCAACGGACTCTGACGTCGCCTTCTGGTCTTTACCTTTGGGTTACATCAGTGAGTCTTTCATACTTGTGGCCATCAGACAAAATAAAAACGGCACAGGGGCCAGTGCTGTGGCTCAGCAAGCTAAGCTGCTACTTACCTCGCTGATGTCCCGTACTGGAGCTCCAGTTCAAGTCCCAGCTGCTCTGCTTCCAATCCAAGTCCATGCTAATGTGCCTGGGCCCCTGCCATCCACGTGGGAGGCCCAAATGGGAGTTCTAGACTCCTGGCTTTGGCCTGGCCTGTCCCTGGCCACTGTGGCCATTTGGGGAGTGAAGCAACAAATGGGAGCTCTGTGTGTGTGTGCGTCCCCTTCTAATTTTCCCCTTCAAATAAATAAACAAACCTTAAAGAAAAAGAGCTATCACTGATCGACCAGCCAGTGTTGCACATGCCATTATTCTTTCGTTCCTTCATCAAACGTGTTCAGTGTTCACCACACCCCTGCCACCCTGCCAGCCAGCCCAGAATGAAGTGTGCACCATCCAGAAGGTCGACATTCAGCACAGACAGACTCAGTGACACTCAGTTACAGCACCACAGCCTTCCTAATGCCCTGGCTGGGTTTCCACTGAAACAGACCACCATAGACCTTTAACTTTACTGAAAACACGTTACACTGTATGTAGCTGGGAAAATGATTAGCGCTGAAAACCTTGTTAAGCAACTGCTGGGTCTTTTCTCCCAAAAAGCTTAGAAATCTTTTTAAGGCACCTGAAGACAGAACCAGCAGCCCTTAATACCTGGCCAATTTATCTTGTCATGAAACAGGTGCAGGGAGAAAATGATTGTCTGAGACAATTAGGGATGCAATCATGTTCTTAAAAAAATAGCAAGAGAGCCCCTGGGGGTATGGGACTAGCTGCTTTATTTTGGTAATTAATAATCGTAAGCAAACTAGCTGAGGACTGCCAAGACTGCCAAAATGATTACCTTCTGTGGAGCAATGAGACAGCCCAGGGTCTCCGCGCGGCTCCACAGCCACCTGCAAAGGGCGTAGTTCCAAAGTCTGAAGTGTGGTTCTGCTTAGGGTCAGTCAATGGACAGTCCTGGCCTGTGGGCAGGGGCTCTGAGACTGGGCATGCATCAGAATCCTCCATGGGCGTGGACAACACTGATTGCTGGGCCCACCCCAGGGCTTCTAAGTCAGCAGGTCATGGAGGAAGGCCTCAGAATGCAGCTTTCTAACTGGCTGCATGTTCAGGGTGCTGTGGGCTGGGGACACACTCATAACCGTGCTTATGAACTCTGGCTTTATGTTAACATCAACTGGGTTGGACTGGCACTGTGGCGTAGTGGGTAAAGCGGCCGCCTGCAGTGCCGGCATCCCATATATCTGCCGGTTCTAATCCGGACTGCTCTACTTCCAATCCGGCTCTCTGCGATGGCCTAGGAAAGCAGTGGAAGATGGCCCAAGTCCTTGGGCCCTGCACCCACGTGGGAGACCTGGAAGAAGCTCCTGGCTCCTGGCTTCAGATCAGCACAGCTCTGGCTGTTGCAGCTATCTGGGGAGTAAACCATTGGATGGAAGACCTCTCTCTCTCTCTCTCTCTCTTTCTCTCTGCCTCTTTGTTAACTCTGCCTTTCAAATATATAAATAAGTCTTTAAAACAAATCAACTGGGGAGCTTTTGAAAAATGCTCAGGCCTTCATAGAATAATTAAATTAGAATTTTCAGAAGTGCACAGTGGGCTACAGTATTTTTTTACAATTCCCAGGGTGATCCTACCTTGTAGCCACAGTTGAGAACCACTGGGTATAAAGCATGTGCCAGCAGAAAACCCAGACTCCCAGAATGCATGTGAAAATAATGAGGTGGCAGATACAATAAAAAAAAAAAAGAAGAAGAATGTAAGTCCTGAAAGCTTCAACCAAACTCCCAAATGGGGTCTCCAGAAACAGGAAATCGCACTGGGTGACCCCGAGTCTCAGAAACTTCCGAGTGAGGATATTTTCAACACGCAGAAAAACTTGGGAATTTCACCTCCGTCAGATTTGTCAGGCAGGGAAGAGTGCCGGGGTTGATTCTCTGGGAAGAATTCTGCCGCCTGCAGAAATGGAGACATCAGCCCCACAGACGCAAACACATCCAGGGCAGCACTGAGGAGCACTCTTGCCTTCTAGAGCTGTAGCATGCTCCTCTGTGAGTGAGACATCAGTGCCAACGCCGTGAACCCCAGCCCTCGCCCGGCAACCGCTCTGCAGCCTGTCTGGAGCCAAGACTTTTTGGAGGTTATGCTCCGCCCATCCTCCAGCCCTCGGCCCCGTGCAGGCACCTGACCCAAAGGCAGCCAACTGCTTGCCTGCCACAAGTCTGGGGTTTGCACTGGGGTTTCCGCCCAAAAAGAGATGAAGGATACTGAGCCAATCAGATTTCTTCTTTCATCATTGGAATTGGGAATAGGGAA
The DNA here is from genome assembly GCF_964237555.1 of Oryctolagus cuniculus. Taxonomy (NCBI): domain Eukaryota; kingdom Metazoa; phylum Chordata; class Mammalia; order Lagomorpha; family Leporidae; genus Oryctolagus; species Oryctolagus cuniculus. The sequence goes on along the minus strand of NC_091435.1, from coordinate 175,353,147 downwards.
GACTGAAGCAATAGGTGATACGGGGCAGGTGTGGCTGCCCCAGAGGGAAGTGGCTGCACCAACTCTGGTCTCCATCCCACAGGAACCCAAAGGGCGGATTCTCCAAGCACCTTGAACTTCCTCTGATCCCATTCCCTCCCCGCCTTCTGGGGATCCTACTGGGTGGATTTCCACGAGAGTCCTCAGCCTTCTTGCCCCAAATGTGACTTTAGAGTAACTGTCCCTCTCTCATGTCTGCAAGGGTGGCCTCTCGCCTCCCAATTTCTCTGGTGTTAGGGTCTTCGTCTCTTTCTTTGGCTTAATGTTGGGTCCTCTTCTACTGCACAGGATTTGAAGGTGAAATAGAAAAGTGTGCCAGGTATTTGAGAGTCCCATGTCACACACACACTCGAGTCACACTGCCTGAACTCCAGTATCAGCCTCACACCTTCTCTGCATTGGATTTCTGTAGGTTGTCATCTCCGAGACCAAGGCTAATGGTGTCAATGTCCTAATACTCCCTCATTTGAGAAGAAGTGAAACGTAGGTGAAGAAGACCTCATCCCAGAGTTCGGTATGATATAAGTAATTTATCAGCACTGGCTGTTGTTGCTGCACAAAGAGAAGAGATTATTTACCCATTTCAAGGGTTCTCTAAAGAGGAAGGGGTGGGCTCTCACCTGAGCTGTCCTACTTGTAACGGCGAGTTGAGTTAAAGCCCAGGTAACAGGAAACCGGCTGGAACTTTTGGAAAAGCAGCACAAATCCTTGGTGAGCCCTTGAAGGATGCGTGAGACATCGGGAAGTAAGGCTGTTCCACGGGCAAGTGAAACACAGCCTGAGATGAGAATGGCTCCATTACTTAAAACAGCATGTGGGCCGGCACCGTGGCTCACTAGGCTAATCCTCCGCCTTGTGGCGCCGGCACACCGGGTTCTAGTCCTGGTTGCCCCTCTTCCAGGCCAGCTCTCTGCTGTGGCCAGGGAGTGCAGTGGAGGATCGCCCAAGTGCTTGGGCCCTGCACCCATGGGAGACCAGGATAAGTACCTGGCTCCTGCCCGATCAGCGCGGTGCGCCGGCTGCAGCGCGCCGGCTGCAGCGCGCCGGCGGCGGCCATTGGAGGGTGAACCAACAGCAAAGGAAGACCTTTCTCTCTCTCTCTCACTGTCCACTCTGCCTGTCCAAAAAAAAAAAAACGCATTATGTAAGCCGGTGCCGCAACTCACTTGGCTAATCCTCCACCTGCGGCACCAGCACCCTGGGTTCTAGTCCTGGTTGGAGTGCCAGATTCTGTCCCAGTTGCTCCTCTTCCAGTCCAGCGCTCTGCTGTGGCCCGGGAAGGCAGTGGAGGATGGCCCAAGTGCTTGGGCCCTGCACCCGCATGGGAGACCAGGAGAAGCACCTGGCTCCTGGCTTTGGATCGGCGCCGGCTGTAGCAGCCATTTGGGGGGTGAACCAATGGAAGGAAGACCTTTCTCTCTGTCTCTCTCTCTCTCTCTGTCTAACTCTGCCTGTCAAAAAATTAAATTAAATTTAAAAAAAAATCGTTGTGGTCACGTGGCCTCATCAGCCTGCCTGCAAGCTCACGCATGCCTCATCCTTCTGGGTTTGCAAGCTCAAGTCCTGCCTTCTGGGACAGGCTGCAGGCAAACAAGTTTCCAGGAGGGAGAAACAAGGGGCACAGGCACTGCCAGACACAACCTCTACACCTGACATCAGAGAGCAAGCAAGCTTCTTCAGCAAGTCCTCTCACACTGGAGTAAGGTTTCCTGCCTCTAATGGCTCCAGACTTGCACCCAAGGGGATGGCTTAGGGGCCAGCGCTGTGACATACAGGGTAAAGCTGCCACTTGCAGTGATGGCACCCCAAATGTGGGCTGGTTGAAGACCTGGGTGCTCCACTTCCAACCCAGCTCTCTGCAATGGCCTGCGAAAGCAGAAGACGGCCGGCCCTTGGGCCCTTGCACCTGCATGAGAGACTTGGAAGAAGCTCCTGGCTTCAGACTGTCCCAGTTCCGGCTGTTGCGGCCATTTGGTGAGTGAACTAGAGGATGAAAGACCTCTCTCTCTCTCTGCCTCTGCCCCTCAGTAACTCTTCCTTTCAAATAAATAAATAAATACATATTTAAAAAAAGATGACTGTGGAGATAGATGCCTGTGCTTGCAAGGCTCTTAGGGGCAGAGAAGGTCTTACTAGGCCTCCACAGAGAGAAATCTGTGCTCTCAGTTCTACATTCTGATCATCTACATGAGACTTCAAAATATCCTGCTATGGCCTATTAGCTTGGGTGCTCCCCCAAAGACCCCTGTGTTAAAGACTTGGTCTTCAAAGTCTTAGTTAATGGCACTAATGATATTTAGAGGTAGGATCTTTGGGGAGTGATTAGCTTGTTGGGGTGGAGTGCCTAGGACTGAATCCCGGCAGCTTTATAAGGAGGCACATGGACAGACACACACACTCGCTTTCACCATTTCATACCTGCCACGCCTCGGAGCCCTGATGCTGTACCAGCGGGGCTGCCTGACCCGGGACTGTGAACCTGTCAACCGTGGGTCACAGTAAGCCTGTGTTCTTCACAGGTGGCTTCTCGAAGGCATTCATCATCACCACCCGAAACTAACACGATCTTAGCTGCCCAACGCACAGATCACGGAATACAGCAGACTTTCAGCCGTCCGGGATGTGGGTGATGTTTTCAAAGCAGATGCAGTGGCTTTGTCCACATGAAAGTGAACTGTGTAGGGGCGGGCCTTGCGAAGCTGCCACAGATGCCTGTGTCCCGTATCAGAATACCCACGTTTCATTCCCAGCTCTGCTTCCCATCCAGCTTCCTGCTAATGTCCCTAGGAGTCAGCAGAAGATGGCCTGAGTACTTGGGTCCCTGTCTCCCACATGGGAGACCACATGGAGTTCCTGGCCTCTGTAACTCTGACTCTCAAATAAATAAATAAAATCTTAAAAAAAAAAAAAAATTGGGCTGGCGCCGTGGCTCACTGGGCTAATCCTCTGCTTGCGGCGCCGGCACACTGGGTTCTAGTCCTGGTTGGGGCGCCAGATTCTGTCCCGGTTGCCCCTCTTCCAGTCCAGCTCTCTGCTGAGGCCCGGGAGTGCAGTGGAGGATGGCCCAAGTGCTTGGGCCCTGCACCCCATGGGAGACCAGGAGGAAGCACCTGGCTCCTGGCTTTGGATTGGCACAGCATGCCGGCCGTGGCAGCCATTTGAGAGGTGAACCAATGGAAGGAAGACCTTTCTCTCTGTCTCTCTCTCTCACTGTCTAACTCTGCCTAGAGAAAAAAAAAACATTGATATCCATATGATGGGCTAATGCAGAGCAATGTAATGATTACACTAAATCTGCAAATATTCATAGAGATGACATCATGAATAAAATGTTGAGATGCGAAGGGGAAAACGCTGGGCCTTAAAAGTTATTCAGGCTAACAAACGAATGCTCTGAGATCTAAAATCAGCAATAAGAGCTAAACTAAATACACATTCAATAGAAGCGACATTTCAGTAACTGTGTAAATGAAGAAAAATTACAGTGATTTGACATTTCATTTTAACTGCTATCAACATTCCAGTAATCACATTATTGTAATATTACGGTTTCTTTTACTATTTTTCATCTTTATTCACATAATAATCAGGAAGAAGAAATTTTTAAAGCACTCTATTTTCCTGAAAAAACTATTTCATCTTCTTGGCATCAAATATGTTTGGTGTTTTATAGTATATGTGCCTGACTGACTACAGGAATCCAACTCCTTCCAATTACTGTGATGAACAATGATTTCTCTAACCATATATTCTTACCTTATTTTGCTCTGGGAATCACCCCTTCCTATCTTCTGCTCCCTCTGTCAACACAGTAACCTCTGGACCAGCACCCGGCCTTAGCTGGTCTGGGGAAGACGTGGATGCATCACCTTCCAAATTTGTCCTCAATAACATATCCGTTCCAGAGTGAACATCTGATCCAGGCTGGTCACTGAGGGTCTTTGCCAGGGATTGGTATCTGAAAACAAGGAGAGTCTATCTCTTTCCAGGTAACTGGAATTGTACGTGAAATCCTATTTTCTTTCCATATGCATAGAACAAGCCAATCAAGACAGTAAGAAAGATATAAGTGAGGTAGAGGAGTAAATACAGATAAGAATACAGAGACTCCATGGGACAGCGGTCATCCAGACCCACTCCTGCCCGTCTTTGTGATGTCATTTGACTCCAACTTAGAGCTGGAAAACCATCCCATCAGTGGCTCCTGCCACATACACTGTCAGAATGGCCATCAGGAGGTTCCATGTAATTCAGGGAGCCTTTGCATCCTTTGCAAACCCAAAGAGTCCTAATTAGTACAACCAGCTTCTAAAATTCTTCATCCAACTGGAGCATTATTGAAAGATTTCAAAAGGCAGCACACACGCAGTCATGGATCTGTGATTCACCAAAGGAAACAGAGTGAGCAAAGCAGAGCAGAGGGTTCAAGGGATTGGATTCCATGACTGACGGTTACCCACACAATAGGGGCTGGATTCCATGACTGACGGTTACCCACACAATAGGGACTGGGTTCCATGACTGACGGTTACCCACACAATAGGGACTGGGTTCCATGACTGACGGTTACCCACACAATAGGAGCTGGGTTCCATGACTGGTGGTTACCCACACAATAGGGACTGGATTCCATGACTGACGGTTACCCACACAATAGGGACTGGGTTCCATGACTGACGGTTACCCACACAATGCAACCACACACACAAAAGGAGTGATCCAGGCTTTCTCTAACATTTGCCTGTGCTGGAAAAAGGAGAATCACTAAAGCGTCAACTGGTTTTTCAGGAAAGAGCAATAATCAGATAAAAAGCATCTGAAGTATGCTCTTAAGCGAGTGGAAATCTGACTTCAGCATTGCTGGCAGATGGCAACCTTTTAGGGACCACTCCCCCCACACAGCTCTCATTCTCAACGCCTTGCAACTCTGCTGGCAGCCACCTTCCTGAGTGGGAGGCTAATCCCTGCTCAAGACACTGTTACGGGAACAGTCATCAGGACCCCCTCCACAAGCATGAAACAGCATTTGCAGGGACCCAGCTTCATCACAGAACTTGTCCTAACCTTCTGCTGGTTACCCACTAAATTACACGGACTTACTGAGAGCTATCTGACGATTTCTCTTTTAGGAACTGCTGACTGGTCAGGTTTCCAGTTTTAAGTTAAAGGAAGTCACATTACATCATCGGTATCAATCTAATCAACACTTAATTTGCATACTGATTGATAGGAGTAAAATCTGAATTATCCCAAGCACTGGTTAATTTCAATTTAAATCTTTTTTTTTAAGATTTATTCATTTAGGGGCTGATAATATGGCGTAGCAGGTAAAGCCACCACCTGCAGTGCCGGCATCCCATATGGGCACTGGTTCAAGTCCTGGCTGCTTCACTTCTGATTCAGCTCTCTGCTATGGCCTGGGAAAGCTGTAGAAGATGGCCCAAGTCCCTGGACCCCTGAACCCCGTGTGGGAAGACCAGAGGAACTCCTGGCTTCAGATCAGCAAGCTCCAGATGTTGTGGCCAATTGGGGAGAGAACCAGCAGATGGAAGACCCCCCCCCCCATATGCCTCTCCTTCTCTCTCTGTGTAACTCTGCCTTTCAAATAAATAAATCTTTTAAAAAAGATTTTAAAAAAGATTTATCTTAAAGGCAGAGGTGCAGAGAGAGAGAGAGAAAGAAAGAGGCAGAGAGATCTTCCATCCACTGGTTCACTCCTCAAATGGCCTCAATGGCCAGAGCTGGATTGATCTGAAGCGAGGAGCCAGGAGCTTCTTCTAGGTCTCCTACTTGAGTGCAGGGCCCAAGGACTTGGGCCATCTTCTACTGCTTTCCCAGGCCATAAGCAGGGAGCTGGATGGGAAGTGGAGCCCCTGAGACTGGAACCAGCACCCATATGGGATGCAGGAGCAGCAGGCAGCAGCTTTACCTGCTATGCCACAGCACCAGCCCCTCAATTTACATCTCACAATTAAACCAGCTTATTTGCTTTTTAGGTTCTCTCCCTATCATTACATCTCAAGATACTAATTATTTATTTTAAAGGTATTTTACTTATTTGAAGGTCAGAGTGACAGAGAGGGAGAGATAGAGATCTTCCACTTGCAAAGATCTTCTACTCCCCAAATAGTTGCAATGGCCAGGGTTGGGCCAGGCTGAAGCCAAGATCCAGTAATTCAGGGTCTCCCATGTGGGCAGCAGGGACTCAAGTACTTGGGGCATGATCCACTGCTTTCCCAGGCATATTAGCAGGGAGCTGGGGTCAGAAACAGAGCAGCCTGGACTTGAACACACTCTGATATGGAAGGCTGGCATTGCAGGTGGTGGCTTAACCCACTGCACCACAATGCCAGCCCTGGTCAGGTTATAAAAAAAGTATCAAGTTGGAATAACTTAAAGCTAGGAATTAAAAAGGAAGATGAGTTTTGGCTATCAGCGAGCGTGGCTAATCCTCCACCTGCGGGACCGACACCCTAGGTTCTAGTCCCAGTCGGGGTGCCGGTTCTGTCCCGGTTGCTCCTCTTCCAATTCAGCTTTCTGCTGTGGCCTGGGAGTGCAGTGGAGGATAACCCAAGTGCTTGGGCCCTGTACCTGCATGGGAGACCAGGAGGAAGCACCTGGCTCCTGGCTTTGGATCCGCACAGCGTGCCGGCCGTAGCGGCCATTTGGGGGGTGAACCAACGGAAGGAAGACCTTTCTGTCTCACTCTCTCACTGTCTAACTCTGCCTGTCAAAAATAAAAAATAAAAAAATATCAAATGGGAATAATTTTTGGATTATCCATTTGTCTCTTTATGTGGATAACCAAATAGCTCCTACAACTGGCTTTGTGGTGATGTCGGGCACTCAGACATACACAGGCACCCATCCAGCCAACAAACTCACAAATATTTCTCTTTGTGTTTGCTGATTCACTGTAGTCAGAAGCAGTAGCTAGCTCCTGTTTCATAAAGCTTGGTTCCCCCCAAAGCAGAACCTGAGGCAAAAACATCCTTGCGGACAGTTTATTTTGTAATATGGTCTGGGAGCAAGAGAACAGGACACAGCAAGTAAAACAGGGAAGAGGCAGAGCCAATACAAGGTGTGTTACTGATTTGGCCACACCCATAAGCACCGGGTATTTGAGCTTACAGGACCTTCCAAGGAAACCTGCAATCTGAATCTCAGAAGTGTCCACCCTGGGGTCAAGAGAGGGAAACACTTATCCATCTGTTTCTCCGTCCCAATGGTCAGGCATATCGCACATGGGAGGCTATTCCCCTCAATTTCCAGAAATTGTGTATCTGTAAGTACAGGGCAGACTCCATGCTGTGTGACATCAGAGAAGCCCTGAGGCTAGAAACTAGAGGTACATGGCCGTGCATGATCCTATATAAGACAGGCAAAGTGCCCCTGCATGAAGCAGATTAAAGTCTGCAGGAACCGGCACTACAAAAGTAGCCTGAGCAAGTGGTAAGCCTGAAAAAATTTGGAAGTAATGCATAAAAGTTGCCCAGTAAAGTGAATAAAGTTGTAGCATTTGAAACCAAGAGTCACTTTCAGGCAAGTTTCAGGAGAGACTCTTTGGTGGCAAACGCCATGCATGTGCTCCTGAACCTGCTCCCAGCTTCACGCTGCTACCTGGAGCAGACGGCAGTTTCCTTTGCAGTGACCCTGCCACCAGAGGAAGCGCAGCAGTTCTTGTCAGTACAAACTGTCAGCACCTGAGAGGAGGGAAGACAGCCCACATATTCTGAAAATACGGTTTGATTGTTTGGTGGGATTTTAAAGACAAAGTATCCTGGATTCAACAAATACAAAATCATGCATAGCTTAAAATAATTAGTAGAAAATTTAAAAAAAGAAAATAATTTAAAAGCTATTGAGTAGGGGCTGGTGCCGTGGCTCACTTGGTTAATCCTCCGCCTGTGGTGCCAGCATCCCATATGGGCGCCGGGTTCTAGTCCCGATTGCTCCTCTTCCAGTCCAGCTCTCTGCTGTGGCCCGGGAAGGCAGTGGAGGATGACCCAAGTGTTTGGGCACCTGCACCTGCGTCAGAGACTGGGAAGAAGTACCTGGCTCCTGGCTTTGGATCAGTGTAGCTCCGGCCATGGCGGCCATTTAGGGGGTGAACCAATGGAAGGAAGACCTTTCTCTCTGTCTCTCTCACTGTCTAACTCTATCTGTTCAAAAAACAAAAACAAACAAACAAACAAAAAAGCCATTGAGTAGAGGCCAGCACTGTGGCATAGACACCTACAGTGCTGGCATCCCATGTGGGCGCCAGTTCAAGTCCCGGCTGCTCCATTTCTGATCCAGCTCTCTGCTATGGCCTGGGAAAGCAGAAGAAGTTGGCCCATGTCCTTGGTCCCCTGCACCAGTACGAGAGAGCTGGAAGAAGCTCCTGGCTTCGGATCAGCTCAGCTCTGGCAGTTGCAGCCATCCAGGGAGTGAACCAGCAGATGGAAGATCTCTCTCTCTCTCTCTCTCTCTCTCTCTCTCTCTCTGCCACTGCCTCTCTATAGCTCTGCCTTTCAAATAAATAAATAATTTTTAAAAGAAAGCTATTGAGTAATCATTATTGTTGATAAAGTACAACTGAGAGTCTCCTGGGCAAATCATTCTCAAGTCTTAAAAGCGAAAAGACTTCCTGGGGTTTGGCTTAAAATGACCCATGGATATCATATTTATGTGCACAGCTCATACAAAAGGTGTACACTTAAACAATGTTTTTTATAGCAAAGTGAGAAAGTCTCTTAATAAGGAAAAGAAAGAGACACCCAGGGTCTGGAAGGAATCCCCCAGTTCACTACCAGCATGAACTAAAAGGGTCAATACAGAGGTGTCCACACTCCTCAACACAACATGGCCACTAGACTCACCATCAAGCAGTCAGAAAACGCCCATCGTCGGGCTAGTATGTACAACATCATCATTCATAAGTGTCATTATCTTGAAAACGTTAACCTGAGTTTTTAACAAAGCTCATTCTTCCCATCAATCATGTTCACCACTAAAGCTAAGTCATGACAACCTCTTAAAGGCCACCATGTCTTTGATCACAGAGATCAGGAGGGACCCAACAGTAGGAGCAAAAGGGTAAGAGGAGGAGTGCGCTCCGTGATGTTCAGCTCTAGGGGGACCCCCGGGACCTCCAAGTACTTCCACAGCAAAGGCGGTGACACGTCACCAACAGCTGTTGGAAGGGACCTCCAGGGCCAAGTCCTAGTTGCAGAGGAGATCCCTGGAGATTTGACTGCACCAAGAAGCCAAGGACTCCCACGTGGGAATGAGGGGGTTCGGGGCTTTCATCGCAGGCTCACATCAGAAACAGCACCCAGGAGCCCCGGAGGTTTCTCACAGTGGAAGGGAAGCCCATAAATTTCCTCTGGATACTGGAGCGACATTCTCCGTCCTCCAGTCTAGCTTCAGCCCCTTCTTGTTTCATATGTCAACTGTAAAGGTGTCTCAGGTGCCCCCCACATCAGACATTCCACCCAACCTTTGAGCTGTATCTGGAATTATCTAATATTTACTCACTCCTTTTTGATAATAGCAGAGAGCCCAGCACCTTTGCTAGGTATAAACCTCCTAGCCCGGATAAAGACCACAGTTCTTAGAGGACCAGGGGAGACCCGATGCCTCTCTCTAACATAGACAGACGTAAATCTCAGTTTGGAGTGTCCAGGGAAGGGCTGTCTGGGATGTAACTGCTCAGCCTGTCCAGGTTCATCTTAAAAGACGCGTCCTCCTTTCCCATCAGAGGCAGTATCCATGAAAGCCTTAGACTCGGAAAGGGCTGAGAGCCCCAGTAGACAACCTCAAGGTGCAGGAACTTCCAGAGCACTCGTCCCTGCAATATTCCAGTTCTGGGGATTCAGAAGCCAAATGGAGGACGGAGACTACAACGGGACCTCCACCCCACCAATGAGGCGGTGGTGCTCACACATCCACAGTTTCTGAACCCAGCACCTCGCTGTCTCCTCACTGCTAGTCCATCTGACACCTAAACTCTGCCTTGTGCAAAGACAAAACATCTCTTCCAGACGCTTTCTCTTTGCACAATCGTGCAGGAGTATCTTACCAGAGGCCTAGGCCAACTTACTCTCCATCTCTCAAACTTTCTATCTAGGCCCTCCTGACTTTGGCTTGCCTGGTCTGTGAAGGGTGTGTGCTCACCCCTCTCGTGTCAAATTCAGGAAGTGTGTGTGTGTGAGAGAGAGAGAGAGAGACAGGGAGAGAGAGAAAGAGAGAGAGAGACATTGCATCTGCTTAGCAGCCAAGCCTCAGCACCTGGTCTCAGTTGGCCCTCCCTACTGCAGGACCAGGTGTCTCATTTCCTCTACCGCCTTAGTCACCAATTGGATTTGGATCTGAAGTGTCACTGTACCTTTAACTAAGGTATGGTAGCAGCTATTTTCACTGGATCAACTCCTGGACCAGCTGCACAGGCACATGAGGAAATTAATCAATTGGCTTGTATTTTGGAAAAGACAGCTAAGGCCACTGCTACTGCCTAATTGTATCTCCCATCCACGCACTAACCAGGCCCGACCCTGCTTAGCTTCCGAGATCAGACGAGATCAGGCGCGTGCAGGGTGGTACAGCCGTAGACTGCCTAATTGTATCTCAATTATGAACTGAGCCAAATTTGAGAAAGGATCTTACAAAATCACACTGCCATTGATTACATATTACTAAAAAACCAAATCAGATGTAGGCAATTGCCAGGAATGTGGTTTTTTTTTTTTTAATATTTTATTTTATTTTATTTTTTTGACAGGCAGAGTGGATAGTGAGAGAGAGAACAGAGAGAAAGGTCTTCCTTTGCCGTTGGTTCACCCTCCAATGGCCGCCGCTGCAGCCGGCTCACCGCGCTGATCCGATGGCAGGAGCCAGGATCCAGGTGCTTTTTCCTGGTCTCCCATGGGGTGCAGGGCCCAAGCACCTGGGCCATCCTCCACTGCACTCCCTGGCCATAGCAGAGAGCTGGCCTGGAAGAGGGGCAACCGGGACAGAATCCGGTACCCCGACCGGGACTAGAACCCGGTGTGCCGGCGCCGCAAGGTGGAGGATTAGCCTATTGAGCCACGGCGCCGGCTAGGAATGTGGTTTTTTAAAAATATTTATTTTATTTATTTGAAAGACAGTTAGAGAGAGAGGTAGAGATAGAGAGAGGTCTTCCATCGCTGGTTCACTCCCCAGATGGCTGCAGCAGACAGAGCTGCGCCAATCCAAAGTCAGGAGCCAGGAGCTTCTTCCGGGTCTCCCTCGTGGGTGCAGGGACCCAAGGACTTGGGCCATCTTCTACGGCTTTCCCAGGCCAAAGCAGAGAGCTGGATTGGAAGAGGAGCAGCTGGGACTAGAACTGGCGCCCATATGGCCAGGGCTTTAACCCGCTGCGGCAACAGGCCCCCAGGAATGTGTTGTTTTAAATTAACTGATAACTCAAACTGGTTCAAAGGAAGATTGATAAATTGCATGAGGAAGTGAATAAAATGTGTATGTCAACAAGAAATGTCTTTGGGAAAACTTCTTTAAAAACTAGAAGTGGGGGCCGGCGCCGTGGCGCACTAGGTTAATCCTCCGCCTGCAGCACAGGCATCCCATTTGGGCACCGGTTCTAGTCTGGGTTGCTCCTCTTCCAGTCCAGCTCTCTGCTGTGGCCTGGGAAAGCAGTAGAAGATAGCTCAAGTCCTTGGGCCCCTGCACCCACATGGGAGACCAGGACAAAACTCCTGGCTCCTGGCTTTGGATCGGCGCAATTCCAGCCGTTGCAGCCATTTGGAGACTGAACCAACGGAAGGAAGGCCTCTCTTGTCTCTCTCTCACTGTCTGTAACTCTGTCAAATAAATAAATAAATAAATCTAAAAAAACAAACAAACAAACAAAAAAAACTGGAAGTGGCATGGAGCCAGCACAGAGGCACACTAAGTTAATCCTCTGCCTGCAGCGCCGGCATCCCATGTGGGTGCCGGTTCTAGTCCCAGTTGCTGCTCTTCCGGTCCAGCTCTCTGCTATGGCCTGGGAGAGCAGTGGGGGATGGCCCGAGTGCTTGGGCCCCTGCACACATGTGGGAGACTTGGGAGGAGGTACCTGGCTCCTGGCTTCAGATCGGCACAGCTCTGGCCGTTGAGGCCATTTGGGGAGTGAACCAATGGAAGGAAGACCTTTCTCTCTGTCTGTCTCTCTCACTGTCTGTGGCTCTACCTGTCAAATAGATAAATAAAAATCTAAAAAACAAAACAAAACAAAAAAACCGGAAGTGGCTCTTGGCTATTGCTCTTCCTAGGACCAATACGTGCCATCTTTCTCATACTCTTTGGGACCATGCATTCCAAACTGTCTTACGCTCTGTGCTGTCCAGGAGTAAACTAGAAGCCATCAAACTCCAGGAAGACTCCAGATGCCCCTGTGAGGAAATCCTCATTCCACCAGGGCCCCTTAGAGCGACCCTCAGAGGAATGCCCTGCTGCAGCCACCAACAACGCCCCCTTTCAGTGTGAAGCAGCCACAACAGGTGTTGCCCCCGTATCCCTAACAGCAGTTAGGGTCCATTCTTCTTGGGGTGTGTGTCAGGTGTCAGATATGCTAATAGGCAGTAGGGTCAGGTCACCGTGGAATGAGAAAAGGGGAAGTCTCTTTAAGAGTGGCCTTTAGACAGGGTTGCAATTCCAGTTTTGCCCCCTCCCTGTTAAGCATTATTCTGTTCTGTGAATTGTGCCCCACCTTGACAAGTTTTCCAGGCAGCTCCTCCCTTGGAGCACCCCCCAACACTACTGCGGCGGCAGGAGTTTTATGACTTAAATAAATCTTGCTTTGTTAAAAAACGCTAAGTCATGAGGTGAAACTTTAGGTCAAGAGGCAGGACCAGCTAGAACAGAAATGTCTACCCGTGAGCCAGAAGAGAGTGCTTACAGAAAGTGCCCACCAGCCTGAAAGGGAAGATCACAGCCTGTCTGGAGGTGGGGAGACTGAGAAGAACGGCGAGCCGGAGGAAGGGTTTGTCTCATCCCAGGAGGGCTCAGCGCCCTTGTCTTTCTGACCCTTCGCTCAGACGGTGGGACTGGACATTGAAAGGACAGAAACACAGGATAGGCAGGAAAAGGCAGTAAGATGGTGATTCAGAAGTGCTTGGAGGACAATGAGGGGATAAGCACTGTAGCTGAGAGTAAAGACAGCAAGCCTGCACGGCGCTGCCATGGAAATGTACTGTCTCCAGAGCAGAGGTAGGCCCTGCGTGGACATCTTGGGCTTAGCTGAGAGCTGAAGACCTGCAGGGCTCAGCAACCCAGGAAGAGCAGAGGCTGCAGGAGTCCTAGCTGAATCTGTGCTGCTGCTGAAGGCAGCAGGGGGTCCAGGAAGAGCGGAAGTCCTCTCCCCCGGAGCTGGTCAGCTTGTCACTACCAAAGCACCCAGACGAGTCATTTTTAAACCACTGCGTTGGAGGTTCAAGTCCAAGATCACTCGTTTGGCACCTGATGAGGGTGCTGGAAGGCAACGGGGCAGGGCTGTGAAGAAAGGTTCAGACAGTGATGCAGGAAGCTGAGGGCGCCTGGGCCAAGCTCAGGCTCCACCCCTGGAACGTCTCCATGCTGACAGCAGAGAGAACCAGAGGGTCACACAGCAGTAATAACACGTCGGCTCACATGTCACTCCTGTCCACAGCCTACAGGCCTAAATTTTGCACAGGCCCATCCCAATCGGATCTGCAAGGACAAGAGTATCTCCCAGAGCAAGGAAAAGAGGTGAACAGGGCAGAGTGAGCACGAGAAGTCTCTACCACACATGGCAGACTTACCCCACTGCACACAATGATTATATGGTCTGAAAATTTGCATCTCCCGAATTTTGCATTACCTCTCTGAATCCAAAATCCATCTCACCCACTTCTCATCTTTTCTTTCCTAAATTTATCTCAGAACTGGTCTGGACTCCTTTGTTCCTAACCCAACCTCCCAGTGCTACCTTCTGTACAAACCCTTTCCTTTCCGGAGTGCTTCCATGAGGTTACTCACTGTGGAAAATGAATTTCTCTCCCCTTGCTTTCCTCGACCACCTGGCCCGGACCCCTCTGGAGGCCTGTGCTTCTGCAGCCTCTGTGTAACCCATCATGGCTCAAACAAGATTTATCTCCCCAAACTTATGCAGATGTTTAAACCCTTAAGTCTTATGCTAATAGCTAATGGATTAATGCTAATGATTGTTGGGTTAAGGGTGGAGGTACCTGGCAGGTGGGCCCAGTGGGAGGTGCTTCAGTCACCAAGCATGAGCACTTGCAAGGTAGCTCTCTGCAGGGTTGGTTATATAAGCTAAGTGACTTTGTTTCCCATCTCTCTGCTTCCTGGCTCACCAGCTTTCTCCCTCAGCACACTTCTTCCATCCACCACCCCTGTCAGATGCCAGACCAATGGTGAGATAGGCAGATAGGATGAAACTGATTAGATTTGTGAGCTGGAGACCACGCCCCCGTGTGATCTCAAGCCCCTACCTGACGCCACCTGCCAGTCAGGCTACATAACCCCTCCCCTTTGGAAGTGGATAAAAGGCCTGCAACATGTGGGCCTGTCCCCTTTTTGCCATTATTGCCATTTATTGCCCTTGCTGCCGTGCCTTCAGGACGCGTGGCTTTCAGGCCACCTGCTCTCTGCCTTTGCTTCACTACCCGGGGTAAGCTGCTTGTGGCTGCTCATAACTCTCTGCTTGGTGTGTATCCCAACTTAATTTCTAGACTTTTCTTTCTCCCTTAGAGAGAGCCCTCACTCTCTATTTCTCACACTGAATAAAATCCTTAAAACTTACCATGCTGCCTGGTCTATTTGAGCCAGTATTCAGAATTCTTCTCTGAGTACGTGGCTAGAGCCCACACAGCTTATCAATTTCAGAAATATTAATAAACAAAACAGTTTCAATGGGACTATGAATCCCCACACTATAAGCCAAAGTAAACCTTCTTTCCTATATGGCTCCTCTCAGGTATTCTAGCTAATGAAAAGCTCGCTCATAAACAGCAAGCCTCAACACTTGTAGGAACTTGCTAATTCAATGTTCAGAGGTTCCAATACTCAAAGGCTGATGAAAATAAAACCAATCAGCTTTATCCTTCCACTGACTCAGGACAAAGCCCCTGACAACTTCCTGTCCTGTTTCACAAACCACAACCATTTATCAGCAGATCCTCCTGCCTCCAGCCTCAGCCTCACATGCAGAACCCAACTTCTCATGCCTCCACCAGTACTAGCTCTGCCCAGCCAACACCGGCTCCCGCCTGGCTTGTAACAGCTTCCACCCTTGCTTTCCTGTGTGGTCTGCTCTCATTCGGAAGCCAGAACGGTTCTTCAAGAATGTAAGTCAAATTGTGTGCTTCCTCTGCTTAGAATCCCCAAATGGCTTTGAATCTCATTCACAATAAAAGCCCAAAATCCTTATACCATATAATAATTTTAAAAAAGAAAAAAGGCCACTCAGGATTGGTCCATTATTACTTCTCTCATCCCTCACCCCTGGCTCACTCTACTCCAGGTGTACTGGCTCCATGACTGCTCCTGAGACACCAAGCACCTTCCTGCCTTGGAAGTGTGGGCTGCGTCTCTCTGCCTGCAACACCTCCCTCCCCACTTTCCCATCTGGAGTGGCTCATTCCCACCTCCTTCATCCTATCAGTTCCTCACATGGATAGTGTGTTGTGGGAAGAACAAGTACCATGCCCTGGCATTCCAGGCTCCTCTTCCCCGTTTTGTTTTCCAAAGTACTTTTTGTTCCCAACATTAACTAAATAAATTCACTCATCTATTGCCCAAACTTCCCCATTCAGTATGTAAATTCCATTAGAACAGAGATTTATTTATTTTTTGCTCTGTTTTGCATATCATTGAATTTTCAGCACCTAGAGTAGTTTCTGGAACACTTCAGTCACGCCAATGACCAGAACAGGCTACACCTGTTCATGAAGGAGCACAGGAACCACTGGACCAGTCAACTCACAGCAAAGCTCCACCTGAGCAGGAGGCAGAAGACAGAGATTTTTTAAAAGACTTATTTTATTTATTTGAAAGGCAGAGTTACAGAGAGGTAGAGACAAAGGCAGGACTTCCGTCCGCTGGTGCACACCCCAGATGGCCGCAACGGCCGGAGCTGCACCGATCAGTAGCCAGGAGCTTCTTCCAGGCCTCCCACACGGGTGCAGGGGCCCAAGGACTTGGACCATCTTCCACTGCTTTCCCAGGCCATAGCAGAGAGCTGGATCAGAAGAGGAGCAGCCAGGACTAGAACCAGCGTCCGTATGAGATGCCGGTGCTTCAGGCCAGGGCTTTAACCCGCTGTGCCACAGCGCCGGCCCCAGGAAGATTGCCTGGGTTCTCAAGACACGCAGAAAACCATCCTAGGTGTAGAGTAATGGCAGCCAGAATTGAGGGTTTTGGGTCGCTCTCGACTGTCTCATGTAAGCTCTGATTTTTAACTCCACTAACTCTGTGGGTGCTTCTGGACAAATTAACCACAATGAGTCTTGTTTTTTAAATCTGTAAAAGAAAGGTGATGTCCACTTATTTTTACAGGAGATACAATGAAAATTAAATGATATGGAAACAAGGAGCAAATAAATATAAATTGTGATTGTATAAGAAACCAAACTTGACTTGGGCCTATTAGCAACTGACAGTCATACATACTCATTGTAACTGACAGACATGCGGTTGCGGTTAGTCACACAAATGGCAAAAATGACGGGCTGGTTATAGTTGGAAGTCTTACTGCCTTGAAAGAGGGGATTAACAATTTTTTGGTACTTACAAGTGGTAGTTATCTTATACACATTACTTCATTTTATCTTCATAGAAAGTTGCATGAGGAAAATACAACAATAATCACTTTAAAGTCATACGGCCACTTGCCTTCGTACTGTAGTGGGTAAGGCCGCCACCTGCGTCCCTGGAATCCCACATGAGCACCGGTTCTTGTCCCAGCTGCTCCACTTCTGATCCAGCTACCTGTTGACAAACCAGGAAGGCAGCAGAGGATGCCCAAGTGCTTGGGCCTTGCCACCCACGTAGGAGACCCAGATGAAACTACTGGCTCCAGGCTTCAGCCTGGTCCAGTTCTAGCCACTGTGGCCATTTGAGGAGGGAACCAGTGAATGGAAGATCTCTTTCTCCTTCTTTCAAATAAATAAATAAATCTTAAGAAATAGAAAAGCCATAAATGATGTTCACAAAGTCTAAGTAACTTGCATGGTCACGTAGTTAAAAATTACAAAGCCATCTCCAAAACCCAAAGCAATTCTCTTCTTTAAAAAGATTTACTTATTTGAAAAGCAGAGTTAGGGAGAGGCAGAGGCAGAGAGAGAGGTCTTCCACCCGCTGGTTCACTTCCCAAATGGTCGCAGCTGTACCAACCTGAAGCCAGGAGCCAGGTGCTTCTCCTGGTCTCCCATGCGGGTGCAGGGCCCAAGCACTTGGGCCATCCTCCACTGCACT
The DNA here is from genome assembly GCF_964237555.1 of Oryctolagus cuniculus. NCBI lineage: Eukaryota > Metazoa > Chordata > Mammalia > Lagomorpha > Leporidae > Oryctolagus > Oryctolagus cuniculus. Next base: position 175,335,654 of record NC_091435.1, on the reverse strand, counting down.
CCCTGGCCACAGCAGAGAGCTGGACTGGAAGTGGAGCAGCCGGGACTAGAACCGGCGCCCAAATGAGATGCCAGCACTGCGGCGCCAGCCCTTCTCTCAGACTTTTAAAATCATAATGGGGCTGGTGCTGTGGCGCAGGCCTCCATGTGGGCACCGGTTCATATCCCAGTTGTTCCTCTTCCGATCCAGCTCTCGGCCACTGCCCCGCCGGCCGGGGGTCTCGGCCACTGTCCCGCAGGTCGGGGGTCTCGGCCGCTGCCCCGCCGGCCGGGGGGTCTCGGCCACTGTCCCGCAGGTCGGGGGTCTCGGCCGCTGCCCCGCCGGTCGGGGGTGTCGGCCGCTGCCCCGCCGGCCGGGGGGTCTCGGCCACTGTCCCGCAGGTCGGGGGTCTCGGCCACTGCCCTGCCGGCCGGGGGTCTCGGCCACTGTCCCGCAGGTCGGGGGTCTCGGCCGCTGTCCCGCAGGTCGGGGGTCTCGGCCGCTGCCCCGCCGGCCGGGGGTGTCGGCCGCTGCCCCGACGGTCGGGGGGTCTCGGCCACTGTCCCGCAGGTCGGGGGTCTCGGCCGCTGTCCCGCCGGTCGGGGGTCTCGGCCACTGCCTCGCCGGCCGGGGGTCTCGGCCGCTGCCCCGCCGGCCGGGGACCAGCGCTACCTCAAGACGCCGTGCGAACCGGCAGACGCAGGGAGGGCAGCGCGCCGCCCGCCGCGGGAGCCGGCCCAGAGCCCACGCGTCCGCCGCGGCCCTCACTCCGCCGCCGACCTGCCGTGGGACCTGGAACACGCCACGCGGCCCCTCTAGCTTCTGCCCGGACCCTGTGAGGCGCAGGTGTCAGTGTCTGCTTCGTGACAACGCGCGGCCTCGCCCCTCAGACTCTGCCGACGAACTCCTCTGCGGCTGCACCGCTCAGCGCACAGGTCCCCGCTACCTGGCGCTCCCGGCCCGCGGCCCCCGGCCCCGGCCCCGCCGCCCGCCCGGAGGCCCCGCACCAGCGCGCCAGCGCGCCAGCGCGCCAGCGCGCGCCTCCTCCGGGGACCGCCCGCCCCGCCCCCAGCCGCGACGACGTCACTTCCTCCGGAAGCGGGCGCGCGTTCGCGCGGTTGGCGCGAAAGTCGGTTCCCAGTCTCGGCGACTTCCGGGTTCTCCTGCGTTGGCTGCGGGCTGGCGGCGCCGCCGTGTGGGGGGGTGGGGGCGTTCGCCGGGCTGGCGCCCGACCGCAGCCTCAGCCCTGCGGGCCGCGCGCCCCCCCACTCTCTGCCCCGAGGCTCCCAGGCTCCATCTGGGTGAGTGAGGGGCGGACTGAGTGCCCGGGTCCCTAACGATCCCAAGTGGGGGTCGCGAAGCCTCCCGCGGCCTTGGGAGCCCGCACTGCCCGCTCTGCTAACCGGCGGCTGGGCCTTCGGCGCTGGAGAGGCCGCGCCCTCGGGGTTCGAGAGCCAGGCCTGCCCTGGCACCTGGGATCCGGCGTGGCGGCCTGATGGGCCTGAGTGGCCTTGCTGGCGGACTTGGGGATTTCTTTAAAATCCGTTTACCGAGGGCCCGCAGCCGCAGCTCGGCTCAGTTTGTCCTTTTAAACCAAGTGCAATTGAGGGTCTGAAGCAGAGGGTGCCGGGAGCCCGTACCGGGAGCCCTTCCGTTCCGAGGCGTTAATTCTGGCGACTGTGAGGACTGACGGTGCCATCTCTGATTTTATCCTGCTGCGGGGGTCATACAAACGTCTGGACAAGGCCGGAATGTGGCCTTGCGCGTTCTTGTCAGCACGGAACATTATAAGCATTTAGCCTCATACGTAATGTGTTTTTGTTCTTGCTCATTGTTCCTTTGACAGTTCAAAAATGTCCAGAAATGACAAAGAACCGTTTTTTGTGAAGTTTTTAAAGTCTTCAGACAATTCTGAATGTTTTTCTAAAGCTCTTGAGGTAAGAATAGTGGAAAATGTCTTGTTTGCTGTGAATTCATTTTGATTTGTTGGGCTTTATGCTTAGAAGTAGATAATTTTATTTTTAATATAATTTTACTGTGATCTCCCTTAGTGTCGCTGTCTCATTGTCACATGTTTTTAAATTGTGTATCGTGTATTTTGGGAGGCTTGAAATCTGTTATAACGTTTTTCTTAAATATGACTCACTTGTAGTTCTTAGAAATTAAGTTGTTTTGTCTGCTAAACTTTAGTGGTCGTTTGTATGTTGAAAACATTCGAGTCACAATGTACTGGTCACACTTCACTATTTTGGGCTTAGTAGGTAAAAATTGTTTCGTTAGGTGCTGTATGATCGGGACGATGGGAGTGCTATGGAACCTGTCACAGAACCGGCGGCATCAGCCTGGCCTGGGAGTTTGCTAGAAGTGCAGAATTTTGGGCTTCAACCCAGACTTAGCCAGTAGAATCTGCATTCTTAACAAGATCCCCACTGCATGGGAAAGTTTCAGAAGTAATTGTAGCAGCTTTTTCCTTAAGGCTCATTCATTTAGCAAGTATTTGTTCAGTGTCCTGATCCAGTGCTTAGATAAATAAATCCGTAAACAGAGCAAAAAATTATTTCTGCTATCTTAGAACTTGCATTCTAGCATGAGGGAATAAACATTATGTAGTGTGTATATATATATATATATTTTTTTTTAAAGATCTGTTTTTTTGGAAGTCTGTTTTACACAGAAAGGAGAGTAGAGGGAGAAGTCCTCCATTCTCTGGTTCACTCCCCAAATGTCCACAACAGCTAGAGCTGGGCCATTCCGAAGCCAGGAGCTGGGAGCTTCTTCCAGGTCTCCCATGCTGGTGCAGGGACCCAAGGACTTGGGCCATCTTCTGCTGCTTTCCCAGTCTGTAGCAGAGCTGGATTGGAAGTGGAGCAGCCAGGACGTGAACCGGCACTCAAATCAGATGCTGGTGCTGTAAGTGGCGGCTTTACCCACTATGCCACAGTGCCGGCCCCCTAGTATATGTTTGAAAGTGTTAAGTGCTATGGGAAGAGGGGGAAAAAAAAAAGCAAAACTGGTTAAGAGATTCCAGAAGATGTTTGTTGGTGGAGAAAGAAAAGGGAAGATTATGCTTTTAATAGGGTCTCATAAGGGCAGTCTTTATGAAAGAAGGTAGTTGGGTGAACTTGAAGGAGGTAGGAGAGCTGGCCGTGTGGGTGTCTGAGGAAGAAAGTTTCAGCAGAAATAACAAACTGGGAGTTTTAATTAGAAGACTAACGTGACCTCATTTATCATTCGGAAAGGTCATTCTAGCATGAGGACTTCAGAATTTGTTCAGAAAATAGTTGAGTGATTACTAGGTGTCAGGAAATGGTGTTAAACAAGATGAAGCTTTCATTGTTATGGGTAGAGAGAGAAAGTATATATGTGAGGGTCTTTAAAACATTCACGGGAAACTCACATTATGAAAAAAACTAAGCATATAAAAATGTTTTTTGCAACAAAGTATACTTTTATATTTCATTTTTTTTATTTATTTATTTATTTATTTATTTATTTTGACAGGCAGAATGGACAGTGAGAGAGAGAGACAGAGAGAAAGGTCTTCCTTTGCCGTTGATTCACCCTCCAATGGCCACCACGGCCGGCGCACTGCGCTGATCCGATGGCAGGAGCCAGGTGCTTCTCCTGGTCTCCCATGCGGGTGCAGGGCCCAAGTACTTGGGCCATCCTCCACTGCACTCCCGGGGCACAGTAGAGAGCTGGACTGGAAGAGGGGCAACCAGGACAGAATCCGGTGCCCCAACCGGGACTAGAACCCGGTGTGCCGGCGCCGCAGGCGGAGGATTAGCCTAGTGAGCTGCGGTGCCGGCCTATATTTTATATTTTATTACCATGTTTAAACAGAATATGCCGGGGCCCTTGCATTTTTTAAAAAATTTATTTTCATTCTATCTGAAAGGCAGAGAGAGCTCTTCCATCTACTGGTTCACTCCCCAAATACCTGCAACTGCCTGAGCTGGACCAGTTAAAAACCAGGAGCCCAGAAGCCAAATTAGGTCTCCAGCATGGGTGGCAGCAACACAAGTATTTGAGCCATCATTTGGCACCTCTGAGGGTACACACTGCAGGAAGGTGAATCAGAAACAGAGTAGCTGAGATGAGACTTGAACCAGACACTGATCCGGAATGTGGCTGTCCCAGGTGGTACTTAACCACTTAACCACATGTTTGCCTCTATGGTTATGTTTTAATTGCATTTTTCACGAACTTTTTGAAGTCCACTTATATATGTGTGTGTGAGCGTGTGAGATCGCTGTTGCTTTTCTTCATGACATAGTGTAAGTGGATAGAGGAAGGATATTTTAGAAAGCGTGATCTGAGGAAGTGTGTGTAAGTAAATCTGAAGTGGGGGTGAAGACCTGGGAGAACAGTATTCCCTACTATGGGAACAAGAAGAGCAAACCTTCTAAGTGAAGTCATGTTTAGCTTGTTCCAGGCTTAGCAAGAAAGAAGAAGTTACTGTAATGAAGCAAGCAAAGATGAGGTAGGAGGAAAGGACAAGGAGCCAGATTTTATGGTCTTATAGGCCATAGTGAGAAATGTGGATTTTATTTGGACTATAACAGGAAGCCATTAAAGAACTCTGAGCATACTTACATGACCATGGTATTTTAAAAAAATTAATAGTTGCTGTGTACAGACTCATAGAATGGCAGATGCCCTAAACAGTACTCTGGCCTCAGAATCAGCTCTTAAGGCATTCAGATCTGGCTAAAAAGCCCATAAGAGTTTCTGAGGCGCGGAAAGCCAAGACACTGTGACAAAAATGACGTAAATGAAAGATCTCTGTGAGTGAGATCCCAGCGGAAAGAATGGGCCATCAAAGAAGGAGGAACCTTTCTCTGAAGGGAGGAGAGAACTTCCACTTTGAATATGGCCTTGTCTAAATAAGATCGGAGTTGGTAAACTCAACAGGCTTCCATGGCCTTGGCAGCTCATGACAAGAGCCTCAGATGATTACTGACGTCATAAATAAGAGTGTCAGTTGTTAAATCAACAACAGGAGTCACTGTGCACCTGCTCCCCATGTAGGATTTCTGTCCTTAATGTGTTGTACTGTGTGAATTAACGGTAAAACTACCACTCAAACAGTATGTAAAACTACAACTCAAACAGTACTCTATACTTTGTGTGTCTGTGTGGGTGCAGTCTGTTGAAATCTTTATTAGTATATACCAAGTTGATCTTCTGTATATAAAGATAATTGAAAATGAAAAAAGATAGTTGCTGTGTAGAGAATAGATTTAGGGCAAGGGAAGAGGGAGACCCTTTGAAGGCTTCTGTGGAGATCTAAGTGAGAGAGAATGGTAGCTTTCAATAGAGAAAAGGCTGGATTGGTGGTGAATGTTGAAGAGAGTTGAGAAGACTTAAATACAGAGAAATAATTTTAGGTATGTTCTTACTTTGTTTTTCTTTCAGTCAATGAAAGAATTTCAATCAGAAGAATATCTTCAGGTTATTACAGAGGAAGAGGCGTTGAAGATAAAAGAGAATGATAGATCACTTTATATCTGTGACCCTTTCAGTGGTATTGTCTTTGATCACCTTAAAAAGGTTTGTTAACTTACAGTGTGTTCTTAGTCTGTTTTTTGGTTTACTTTTGCTTCAGGGGATATAAATTTACTGATCATTAAGTATTATGCAAATTATAAATACATTGGGATTCTTTTGGTTTAGGGAGAACAGAGTAAAATTTTTTAAAGATAATATATTACAGTAGGATTTTATTGTATGTAGTTTCTGTATTTTAGGGTGTTATAACTCTACTTTGTGTAAGTGAACCTGTAATAATGAAGCATTTTAGTGATAGAGTTGACTGTACATACATTCAGTTTGATTGCAGGATATTTCAGAGAGAAATAATAAGGGAAAGACCTCAACATAGTGCATGGTAACTTAAGTCTTTCCTGTTGTACATGGAGCTTTAGTGTCTGTATCTTGGATAGGGTCTGAGAAATTGTATCCTAGAAGGAAACATTTTGGAGATCAGTATTATAGATATACCAGTAAGCCATCTTTTTGTTGATTCCAGAGTCTACTGACTCATTTTTTCTTTCTTTCTTTCTTTTTTTTGGGGGACAGGCAGATTTAGACAGTGAGAGAGAGACAGAGAGAAAGGTCTTCCTTCCGTTGGTTCACCCCCCCCAAAATGGCCGCTACGGCAATGCGCCGATCCAAAGCCAGGAGCCAGATGCTTCCTCCTGGTCTCCCATGCGGGTGCAGGGCCCAAGCACTTGGGCCATCCTCCACTGCCCTCCCGGGCCACAGCAGAGAGCTGGACTGGAAGAGGAGCAACCGGGACAGAATCTGGTGCCCCAACCGGGACTAGACCCCGGTGTGCCGGCGCCACAGGTGGAGGATTAGCCTAGAGAGCTGTGGCGCTGGCCTCATTTTTTCTTAATATCTGGAAAAGAGAGAAGCATTGAAATAAAAGTAAACTGGCTTTAATTTCATCCAGGTTACAAAGAAGTGATTCTTGGTGTAAGAAGAAGAAAACATAGAAGTAAAGATAGATGCAATATCTGTGAAGTCTGCATCTACCTTGCCAAGGTTATTGGTGATCTTACTTCCTCCTGGAAATATAATTGCTTGCCAGAATTAATAGCATCTAAAAAGTCATTGTCTTCTAGCTGATCAAAAAGATAGTGATAATCTTTATCTGTCAATATTTAAATAAGTCATGCAGTGGTAACTGGCAGCTGTGGGCTTTTTAGTCTGACTTAAGTATGTTGATGTTGAGCGTCACCTTTTGTAACTATCAATGAAAATGAGAAGTCATATTTTTGTGTTCAACCTGCAATATCTTAGAAGTCCCTGTAGATCTTTCTTGGAAAAACATTGAGATGCAGTATTTAAAGCTCAAATGTGGAAATTGCCTCTGATTTTTGGTGATGTGATGGATGTTTTGGGGGGGTTACTTTTGTAGAGTCCTTTTTTTTTTTTTTTTTTTTTTTTTTTTTTTTTTTTTTTTTTATTTGGAAAGAGTTACAGAGAGAAAGGGAGAAACCACGAGAGAGAGCATCCATCTGCTCGTTCACTCCCCAGATAGCCACAACAGCCAGCTCTGGGCTAGGCTGAAGCCAGGAGCTTCATCCTGGTCTCCCATGTTTGTGGCAGAGGCCCAAACACTTGGGCCGTCTTCCACTGCTTTTTCCAGGACATTAGCAGGGTGCAGGATCACAAGTGGAACAATTGGTACACCAACCAGTGCCCAGATGGGATGCCAGTGTCACAGGCAGTAGTGTTCCCCACTACACCACAACTCTGGCTCCAGCGTAAGGGTCTTCTGCTTTCAAACTGTTTCATTGGTGGGGTGCTCTGTACATGAGAGTATTTCCTGATTGATATAGCGTAAGTACTTCATTAAGATCATGTTGATTCCAGAGATGAAAGTTTTGAGGCGTTCTAGGAGCTTATTTGATAGTGTAAATTGTTTCATTTGCTTTTGGGTGTGCATGTGTAATGTACAGTGTGTCTGAGAAATTATAATGATTGTTACTTTTTTCTTAGAATAATTGTTCCATTTTTCTGCAGTACTCATCAACTCAGTAAAGAATTGGTAAACAGTACAAAGTGTAATTTTGTAAGACTGGTGGTCTTTTCCTTGCTAATTTTCCAAAATACTTTCTTTTTTGTAGCTTGGTTGCAGAATTGTTGGTCCTCAAGTGGTCATATTTTGTATGCAACACCAGCGATGTGTCCCAAGGGCTGAACATCCAGTTTATAATATGGTTATGTCTGATGTAACTATATCTTGTACAAGCCTGGAAAAAGATAAAAGGGTAGGTGTTAGGAATATCATGATCTGTTTATTATCATACTTAACTTTTCAGTGTAGAAGATACTTTGAAAGACCTTAAACTTAATTTTCATATTTTTAAGAGTTCAACATACAACAGTATAGTATACCTTTTTTCTTAATAAATTGTATATAGTAGAATTCATATTAAGAGTTTTTATGTTTCCCTTCAAAACTGTTTTCCTTCCACAGTTAATAAATCACATTTTCCCACATTAGATGGATTGCCTTAAAAAAATTCTTAGAGCTGTATAAATATATTGATACATAATTTGTATTTTAAAAATATTTATATTTTTAAACTATAAAAAATTGAGCATCCGTAATCTGAAATCTGAAATACCCCAAAATCCCCAATTTTACTGACAAGACACCACAAGTAGAAAATTCCACACTTCACCTCATTTAACAAGTCACAGTTAAAACACAGGTGCACTAAAATTATTGTTTAAAATTACCTTCAGGCTGTATGTATGAGGTGTATATGAAACACCCATCCCCAAGATGTCTCATTTTGTATCTGCAAATATTTCAAAATCTGAAACCAGAAGCACTTCTATACTCACTCTGTATATGTATAGTGTATATGAATATAATCTTTATTACAGAAACAACATAGTTTAATAAACTCAAATAGTTGCGTAAATACAGGAAAGTAATTCATATTTATCTTACTATTTTCTTTTTGGGGCTGCAGGATGAAGTTCATAAATATGCACAAATGATGGGCGGACGAGTATTCAGAGACCTTAATATATCAGTAACTCATCTTATTGCAGGAGAAGTTGGCAGCAAAAAATACTTAGTTGCTGCAAACCTAAAGAAACCTATTTTGCTTCCCTCTTGGATAGAAGCACTTTGGGAGAAGTCACAAGAGAAGTAAGAGATCTTTTCTAGATTGGAAAAAGGGTGCATACTCTGGGTTTTCATAGGGGAGCTTTATTATATCCCCTTTGGATTAGTTATTCAGAGAGAAAATTGGGGCTTATTGAATGAAAACAGAAGAGCAAAATGTATAAGCTCTTATTATCAAGTGTAAATTGACAGGTTGAATGGAGTATGGGTTTAGCATTAGGTACAAGGTAAGAAATCTTTTGATAATAAAGTTAGTTTTTACTACTAAATGCTCCTAAAATAATTGAGAAAATCCATTTGGCAACTCTGTAGCTCTTATGTTGCATTATCCTTAAACACCATTCCTGGATGTTAAGATGGAAAATAAATAGCCATTTTGGCAATGTATACCCCTTAAAAAGGGTATATGTAAAACTGAATATGAACATATGTAAGCTATCAGCTGAGATGTGATCATTTAATAAATGTTAATTGAGCGCATTTTGTGAACCTGGCCCATGTGTTTGATACAAGTGTTGAAAATATACTGCTTTGACCAACAAAGGCTTAATGTTAATGAAATACATATTTTTTTCCCTTGAAACAGTTTTTATTTGAGGTTGTATCTGAAACAATATATTAGAGACTTGGTATTGAGCTGAGTGTCAGTTCAGGACACTGAATTGAGGAAAAGCAGTAGTGGGATTTCTGTTGATTGTCATTACTCTGTAAATTTAAAATTACCTGGCATACTTCATATGATCATTTGTATTTCTTTCTACCATTTGTTTTTCCCAGTAAAATAGCTAGATATACTGATATAAACATGGAAGAATTCAAGTGTCCTATTTTTCTTGGTTGCATAATCTGTGTGACTGGCTTGTGTGGCTTAGACAGGAAGACAGTTCAACAACTGACGGTTAAGCATGGAGGCCAGTACATGGGACAATTGAAAATGAATGAATGTACACACCTCATTGTTCAAGAACCAAAAGGTAAAACTGTGTTTCACAAAGGGACAGATGGCAAGCTTTTCTCTAGTATGTAACGTTTAAAACTATTGCTTCTGACATATTCTTAACCTAGTTTAATATTTTTTTCCCTAAAATCTTGAAAAGATAGTTTGGGTACAGTTTGAGAAAAGATTATATAACCATCTTAGTGTTTCTCCAGGTCATTGATTAAATACAAATAAAACTAAAAGTTTTAAACCTCTTATGATATTTTGTTAAAAAGAAAGAAAAACCACTTCTACAGTTGTCAGGTACTTAAAAGAAGTTTGGGTGAATGACAAGAAAACTGAGAGGTCAAGCCAAATGACACTTCTTTTAATGACTAAAAAACTGACTTTATTTTTAATTGAGTGAATCAACCTGACTGAATGAACTAGAAGTTTTTTTGTTTTTTACTGTGCATGTTTATGGGCTACAATGTGAGAATTTGGTACATGTACAATATATAATCAAATCAAGGTAGCTAACATTTCCGTCTTCTTAGACATTGATTCTTTGTGTTGGGATCCTTCAAAATTGTTGCAGTCACCCCACTGCTGTAGACTAGCACTACTCTTCCTCTATCTGCATTCTGATGCCTGTCTGTTCTCCCTCACTCCCTGCCCTTCACAGCCTCCACTGACCTCTGTTCTGCTCTCTTGTTAGAAAATCAGTGTCTGGGCCGGCGCCGCGGCTCACTAGGCTAATCCTCTGCCTGTGGCACCGGCACCCCGGGTTCTAGTCCCGGTCGGGGCGCCGGATTCTGTCCCGGTTGCCCCTCTTCCAGTCCAGCTCTCTGCTGTGGCCCGGGAAGGCAGGGAGGATGGCCCAAGTGCTTGGGCCCTGTACCCCATGGGAGACCAGGATAAGTACCTGGCTCCTGCCATCAGATCAGCGCAGTGCGCTGGCCGCGGCAGCCATTGGAGGGTGAACGAATGGCAAAGGAAGACCTTTCTCTCTGTCTCTCTCTCTCACTGTCCACTCTGCCTGTCAAAAAAAAAAAAAAAAAAAAAAAAAAAAAAATCAGTGTCTTTAGCATCTACATTACATGAGAACAAGCAATGCTTGTCTTTCTGTCCTGGCTTATTTTACTTAGCATAATGTCCTCTAGTTCCATCTGTGTTGCAGCAAATTGACTAGAAGTTTAAATTGAAGATACACCTTGCAGAACATGAGGCAGTAAAATAAAAAAAATTACTCCAAATATGAATTCTTTAAACTTTTGGCATTCTATAATCTTTGTATCTCTTTTGCAGAATATTTTTTACCAGTACTCATTTTTTTTTAAGTTTTATTTATTTTTTGGAATTTAGAGTTACATAGAGAGGGCAAGACAGAAAGAGAGAGATCTTCCATCAGCTGGTTTACTCCCCAGATGGCCACAACTGCCAGCACTGGGCCAGGCAGGAGCCAGGAGCTTCATCCAGGTCTCCCACATGGATGGCAGGAGCCCAAGCAGTTGGACCACCTTCCACTGCTTTTCCCTGGCCATTGGTGTTGGATTGGAAGTGGGGCAGCTGGGACGTGAACCAGCCCATATGGGATGTCTGCGTCACAGTCTGTGGCTTTTACCTGCTGTGGCATAGTAGGTTAAGACTCCGCCTGCGGCGCTGTCATCCCAGATAGGTGCCGATTTGAGTCCCAGCTGCTCCATTTCTGATGCGGCTCCCTGTTAATTGGAAAGCAGTAGAAGATGGCCTTTGTTTTCACATGGGAGACCTACTTCAGATCAGCCCCACTCTGGCCATTCTAGCCATTTGGGGAATGAACCAAAGGATGGAAGATCTCTCTCTCTCTGTCTCTCGCTCTCTGCCTTTGCCTCTCTGTAACTTTGCCTTTCAAATAAATAAATAAAAATGTTTAAAAAAAAAAGATAAACTCATACAGCTGTGTATTTAACACATAGAAAGTACAATTAGATTAGATAATAACCTAAAATGTTACTTTTTATTACACTATGTAGTATACTTTTTAAAAGTAAGGGTGGTTGATGTTGTTTCAGGTAGGTTTATTAAGTAACCTATAATTGGATCTTTATGTAACACAGATTTTAATGGTTTGCATTTCTCTGTCTTAATGAACATGATAGGTCAAAAATACGAATGTGCTAAGAGATGGAATGTACACTGTGTGTCCACACAATGGTTTTTTGACAGTATTGAGAAAGGTTTTTGTCAGGATGAATCTATATACAAGATGGAACCTAAACCAGAAGCAAAAACTGTACCTGATACTTCAACTCCTACTGGCCAGAGCAACACAATTGATAGTAAGTCTCATTGAGGTTAAAAATTAATTCTGTATAATTGTATAAAACATTAGTTCAAAATTGTTCCTGGTATTTATTTTTAGAATGAATGATTGCATTCTTTCATCCCATGAAGTAATGTAAGAGATAATCGAATTAAGAACACTAATGGATGGAGACTTAAAGATTACTTTTTTAAAACTTTACTGGCATGCTCATATTGATGCATTGTCTTTATTAACTCACAGCAGTTGGTATAGATCATTGATATTTGTATAGAAATTAAAATAATTTCTATTTTGGAGTTGCTGTATTACCAAAATATTATAAAGTTTTTTTTCACATGTAAGTGTCTTGGACTACGATAGCAACTTCAGGTTTTTTATGGGAATAAGCCACTATTAAGAAAATGTCTTTTATATATTTGCCTTTAGCACCATGAGCCTGCTTTCAGTTCTCTTTTCATACTTGGCCACCAGGATTTCAGTGGAAACCTGAATTTTACTTTGGAAATTATTTATAGCCTTTTGCAGGAAAAGTTAATCCATAAGAAAATGTGTGATTCCAATTATTTTATCTCCAAAAACTTTTTCTTTACATGTAGATCGCACTCTTTCAGATGTCAGCCATATTTCCAACATAAACTCAAGTTGCATAAATGAATCAATATATAATTCAATTTTCAATAGCAAGTTGGAGCCTACCCTTGAAAATCTAGAAAATCTGGACATCAGTGCATTTCACGCACCAGAAGATTTATTAGATGGTTGTCGGGTATGTCTTTATTGTGTAATAAATGCAGTAGGAGGTAACGTTTGGTAGTGCTTCCCAGCCTGACTCTGGACACCTTCTCAGTGGCACTTGCTCCTTTTGTATGTAAACCTTTCACACAGGCCTAGAAGCTGTGCTCAGTAAATGTTGCTGTGCCTTGGGTTGAGAGCCATTCAGCCTGGGATGTGCCATTCTGCCTGTTGTCCTTCAAAGTTCATTCAGCCCTTCTCTGAATCTTGCAGTTATATTCATCTTGCTATCCACTTTTTTCTAAAAGATGTGTTTATTTGAAGTCAGAGTAAGACCTGCTGTGCATCCCCAGATGACCCCAACAGCCAGGGTTGGGCAAGACCCAAGCCAGGTGCCAGTAGCTTCTTCTGGGTCTCCCATGTGGGAAGCAAGGGCCCAAGCACTTGGACTATCTTCCACTGCCTTTCCCAGGCCATTAGAAGAGAGCTGAACCAGAAGCGGAGCAGCCGGGACATGAACCAGTGCCCATATGGGATGCCAGTATTGCAAGCAGAGGCTTTTCCCATTAGGCCTCAATACCAGCCCCTCTACTCTAAGAGTATTTAGTTTCTAATGGGTTTTCAGTTATGATTTATTGTTTACAATGTATTAGACATTGTGCTAATTATTTCAGAAAGTTCATGGAAAATGGAATTAAAGGGTAAGTTAATTTGGTGCAAAATGTGAAATCCATGTCCTTGAAGGGGCTTCAAAAATTGATGAAAAATTTATATTATATGAAAAAACTAATGTATTGATTGCAATGTTTGCACCAAAATAAACTTATTTTTTAATTCTCTTTTCTGTAAACTTTTTGAGAACTTCATATAATGTTAATTTATGTGATCTTACTTAATTCTTGTGAACAATTCTAAAATGGATATTATGACACCAGGAGTTAGAGAATTAAAATTCTTGTTCAGAGTCACATAGACATTAAGTGGAGGAGTCACACAGACAGACATTAAGAGGCTGTAATCTACCACAAATCTGTATTCCTAACTATTAGAGCTACTACTTTGGTTAGTATCTCTTTTATAACAAGGGCTTATTGTTTTTTCTTTGAGAGAGAGAAACAGAGCTTCCATCTGTTGGTTCACTCCCCAAATGCCTGCAGTGGCCAGGGTTGGGCAGGGCCGAGGCTCGGAGCCAGGAACCCAGTCTAGATCTCCCATGGGAGTGGCAAGGCCCCGACTACTTGAGCCATCATGTGCTGCTTCCCAGAGGCTGTGTTAGCCAGAGGCTGCAATCAGCAGTCAGGACTTGAATGTAGGCATTCCAGTAGAAACTGCAGGCGTCAAAGAAGTGTCTTACTATTAGGCCAAATGCCCACCCAGTGGGTTACTTAACTTTTTAGGGTATTAATTAATAACTGTCTTAAAAAAGTTCTGGATGGAAACTTTGAATGTTGTGCTTTTTCAGAGCTCTTAGACATGAATACTAAAGATATTTGTATTTGTACAATGACTAGGCTTTGCATTAACAAAAATGTAACCCTATTTTGTTATGGAAAATTGGATGATGTTAACCTTACCCGTTTGTACTTCTAAAATTTGCCAACTTATTGTTGGACTAGAATGTATTTCGTGTAACCTTTTATCCTAGACTGCAAATTCTAGTTAATAACTTGTAACTATTTCTACATGTAAAAATTGTGAAGAGGCTGGCATTGTGGCATAGAAGGTAAAGCTATTGCCTGCAATGCTGGCATCCTGTATGGGCACTGATGCAAGTCCCCCTGCAGCCAGCTTCCCGCTAATGGCTGGGAGTAAGTAAGCAGCAAAAGATGGCCCAAGTGTCTGAGCCTGTGCCACCCACATGGGAGACTTGGATGAGACTTTTGGCTCCTGGCTTCGGCCTGGCTCAGCACTGGCTATTGGGGCCTTCTGAGGAATGAACCCGGTGGATGGAAGATCTCTCCTTCTCTGTAACTTTCAAATTAAACAAATTAATCTTTTGTTTAAAATGATTCCTAATTTTTGAAAAGCATATTCTAGTAATGGAAGTGATTTGTTTTGGGATATGAAGATAGTTAGGAATAGATATGTTATTCTCCAATTTTTTAAATATACTTTATGTGGTGCTGGTGCTGTGGCATAGCAGGTAAAGCTGCTGCCTGTAGTGCCAACATCCCATATGGGCACTGGTTTTGAGTCCTGGATACTCTACTTCTGATCCAGCTCTGCCATGGCCTGGGAAAGCAGTAGAAGATGGCCCAAGTCCTTGGGCCTCTCCACCCATATGGGAGACCTGGAAGGCCTGGCTCTTGGCTTTGGATCGACCCAGCTCTGGCCATTGCAGCCATTTGGGGAATGACCCGGCAAGTGGAAAAACCTCTCTGTGTGATTTTGCCTTTCAAATAAATCTTTAAAGTACATATATTATATATAGAGATGCAATAGAAATATTATATATATTATATATATAATATATAGAGATATATTATATCTATATATTATATATAGAGATGAAATAGAAAATAGATGAAAATATTTGTTGATTAAATTGGTTTAAGTGTATACATTCTAATGGTTAAAAGTAAAATTATTTTGTGCATATATACTCAAAGTATTAATATTCAGCTCTTTGACTTGTTTTTTGTTTTTTGAAAAAGCTTTATAGGTAAGAAAATTGATTTTGAGAGCTTAAGGAAATGCCCTTGGTCATGTGGCATTCATTGATCACTGAAAACCAGGATTTTTGAATTCAGACAATTAAACAGTTTATCTCTACAATTACTGTAAGATTTACAAGTGATAAGACCTTCACAATTCAGGAAGCTACCTGTGTTTTTTAAATTGCTATGCACAAATGTCCCAAAAATGTTGAATTCTGGCTTTTATTTCATTTAAACTTCAAAATACTTAAGATTATAGGATTGTAAAGAAAACCTAAAGTTTCAGAATACATTCACCTGTTAATATATAAAGAGTCTAGTTGTCTTATTTGTAAGCAGTGGATATAGATAT
Organism: Oryctolagus cuniculus; assembly: GCF_964237555.1. Classification (NCBI taxonomy): domain Eukaryota; kingdom Metazoa; phylum Chordata; class Mammalia; order Lagomorpha; family Leporidae; genus Oryctolagus; species Oryctolagus cuniculus. The sequence goes on along the minus strand of NC_091435.1, from coordinate 175,320,054 downwards.
GTATATGTATTTTATCAGTTTGTTTCTACTGAGAAAAGTAAAGCATCTTAAATGCACTGAAGTAAATATTTGTTCTTTGCAGATATATCTCTGCGGTTTCAGTGGCAGAAAGCTGGATAAACTGAGAAGGCTTATTAACAGTGGAGGTGGAGTTCGTTTTAACCAGCTTAATGAAGATGTAACTCATGTAATCGTGGGAGATTATGATGATGAATTGAAGCACTTTTGGAATAAATCAGCCCACAGGTTTTATCAGTTTTTAATTCAAAAGTTTCTGTGTAGTGATTTCTTGGAAAATTGCATGTCCTTGCAACTGTGGTGGCTGTATGACAGTGGAATGACGGGCTTTAGAACTCAAACTGATGGGCAATCATGTGCTGTTTTTTGTAGGCCTCATGTTGTGAGAGCAAACTGGTTGCTAGAGTGTTTTAGTAAAGGTTACATGCTTCCTGAAGAGCCATATAGCCATGCTAACTACCAGCCAGTGGAAATTCCAATTTCAGATCAACTTGGAAGCAAAAGAACACTTTTAAAAAAGAACAGCAGCTTCTCTAAGAAAGACTTGGCCCCTAATGAAAGCCACAAGCAAGCTGATGAGGATCTGCTCTCTCAGTATGTGAATAATCACGCCACAGCAGGTGAGAAGTAATTGATTAGTGTCTGCAGTAAGACATATTTTAGTACATGTGTGATTTATGCTGTTTTCTGGGTCTTAAGTTTAATCTTTTCTGATCTTGAAGTTTTATGTTTGTGACTTTATTTCTCTGAGTAGGAACAGCCATTGGGCTCTGGATTCTTTAACCTTCTTTCCTCTCTTCAATTAATCAGTTCCACTTTGACCTTTTACATATACAGGCCTTGGTTGGTTTGTGTGTGAATTTATATTGTCATTTAAACATTGTAACAGGTGCCTGTTATAAGATTATTGTAGTTTTTAATGCATTCAGTGTTGCACTTTACTGATACCTCAGTATGTAGTCTTGTGCGTTAAGATAAGTTACCAATCAAGAATTATGAAGTCTTTTTTTAAATGTATTTTTGTTACAAAAAAATAGAACATTTCTATTGTGCCAAAAGCCTCCCATGAATCCCTGATTTTGTATTTATCCATAAATGATACATACTTTTTAAATTTCTTGTGTATGTGATAACATAGTAGTACTTTTCTGCTACTCTCTGCACCCAGCTTGAAAGATATTCATCTAATTCGAGTAACTGGTTATGAATATATCATACTGATATGTGAAGAGAACAAAATTTTACCCTTTTTCTTGCCATTGGACATTGCTGTCATGGCTCTTTTTTGCCATTACAAACAGTATTGCTGACACTGTTCTTGTGTCTGTCTTGTGTATATGAACAAGAATTTTCCTAGTCTATAAACCCAAGAATGTCATGGTTGATTCATAGGGATAGATCTTCTTCAACTTCCTTAAATAATGCTAATTACTTTCTGAAGTGTTTGGCCTGGTTTACACTTACACAACAATGACTGAATGTTCCTTTAGTTCCACATCTTTTCCATCATAAGGTATTGTAAGGCTTAAATTTTTGCCTACCTAGACAGGAAGGAAAGTAGGTTCTCCTTGTGTTTTGTTTTGTTTTGTTTTGTTTTTTCAAACTTTTATTTATATGCAGGGAACACATTTCATTTTTTCATATATACAGATTTTTTTAAGATTTATTTATTTGAAAGTCAGTTACAGAGAGAAGGTGAGGCAGAGAGAGAGAGGTCTTCCATCCACTGGTTCTCTCCCCAATTGGCTGCAACGGTTGGAGCTGAGCTGATCCGAAGCCAGGAGCCAGGAGCTTTTTCCGGGTCTTCCACATGGGTGCAGGGGCCCAAGAACTTGGGCCATCTCCCAGGCCATAGCAGAGAGATGGATTGGAAGTAGAGGAGCCAGGTCTCGAACCAGCGCCCATGTGGGATGCTGGCGCTTCAGGCCTGTGCGTTAACTCGCTGCGCCATATCACCAGCCCCTCATATATCCCGTTTTAAGAGCATAATATTGGCCAGGGCCGTGGCTCACTTGGCTAATCCTCCACCTGCAGCGCCGGCACCCTGGGTTCTAGTCCCAGTTGGGGCAACTTTACCTGCTATACTGCCATGGCACTGGTCCCTTTCCTGTACTTAGTGGTAAATTATATTAATAGGTTTGTCAAATAGATTTGTCAAATCAACTTTTAATTATTCTAGATATATTACTTTTTCGTAAATTAGTGCATTTGATTTGTTTATAGTGTATCTGAAATTTTCTTTAACCAGTCTTAGAATAGTCTGGGGGCTGGCACTGTGGGGCAACTGGTTAAGCTGCCAGGTACAACACTGGCATCCCACGTGGGGATGGTCTAAATCCTGGCTTCTCCACTTTTTTGTTTTGTTTTGTTTTGTTTTGTTTTGTATTTTTTGTTTTTTATATTTGAGAGAGAGAGAAAGGTCTTCCATTGGCTCACCCCTTACATGGCCGCCACAGCTGGCGAGCTGCGCCAATCTGAAGCCAGGAGCCAAGCGCCAGGTGCCCTCCCCTGGTCTCCCATGCAGGTGCAGGGGTCCAGGCACCTGGGCCATCCTCTACTGCCCTCCTGGGCCACAGCAAAGAACTGGACTGGAAGAGGAGCAACCGGGACTAGAACCTGGTGCCTATATGAGATGCCAGTGCCACAGGCAGAGGATTAACCAAGTGATCCAGCTCCCTGCTAATGTGCCTGGGAAAGCAACAGAAGATGGCCCAAGTGCACGGGACCCTGCACTCATGTGAGAGACCTGAAAGAAGCTCCTGGCTTTGGCTTAGCCCAGCCCTTCTTCAAGTTTGTGTAACATTGGAATTCTTTGGTAGTTGAATGTAAACTGAAACTATCTGATCCTCTTACTCCTTTGTGGGAAGATTTTGCAGTACTGATTAATTTAAAGGATCTGTGACTACTGAACTTTTTTTTTGGAAAAAAAAAAAAAGAAAAAGATTTTATTTATTTGAAAGCTAGAGTTACAGAGGCAGAGGCAGAGGCAGAGGCAGAGGGGTCTTCTATCCACTGGTTCACTCCCCAGATGTCTAAAATGGCCAGAGCTGGGCCAATCGGAAGCCCGGAACCTGGAGCTTTTTCTGGGTCTCCCACATGGGAGACTTCTGCTGCCTTCTCAGACATCTTAGCAAACTGCCAGCACAGCCACTGTTGTCAGGTAAGGTGAGGGTTGCTTGAGCACAGCATTCCAGTATCCAGCAGTCGTTGTTCTGGTTGCTGAGTCTGCTGCAGAGTGCCGGATGGCAGAATGTGCTTGGCCAGGGGATGCTCAGGATCCCGGACAGCGCCTGATTTCATCACTGCACGGCAGTGTGCATTTAAAATTTATGAATTGTTTACGTCTGGACATTTTCCAATTAATAGTTTTAGACTGCTGTTGACCACAGGTAACGGACACTGTAGAGGGCAAAACTGAGTAAGTTTTGTTTTGTTTTGTTTTGACAGCCATTTAAAAAATTCAAGAACCATTAATCCCCAGGCAGTACAAAAAGTAGGCGTTGGCCCAGTTTGATCCTTAGACAAAATCATTTTCCAACCCAGCTGCAAAATATTTCCAGTGCAGCACTACTGAAGTTTTCAAAAACACAGCAGATTTTTGCTACTTGTACTTTTTAGCCTTGACTCGACAGTGTTTATTGCATATTAGGGGCTGTACATTTTAATTAATTATATAATACTCATTTTATTTCTTTGAAAGGCAGAAGGACATAGAAAGAGAGAGATCTCCCACCACTGGTTCACTCCTCAAATGCCTGCAACAGCCAGGCCTGGGCCAGGCTGTAGCCAGAAGTCAGGAACTTCATATGGGTCTTAGGGATTCAACAACTTAAACCATTACCTGCCACCTCCCAGAATGTTCATTATGGTGTGGGACTGAAAGTCAGGCACTGTAATATGGAATGCTGATATCCCAAGTGGCATCTTTTTTTTTTTTTTTTTTTAAGATTTATTTATTTATTTGAAAGTTAGAGTTACACAGAGAGATAAAGAGAGACAGAGAGGAGTCTTGCATCCACTGGTTCACTCCCCAGTTGGCCGCAACAGCTGGAACTGTGCTGATCTGAAGCCAGGAGCCAGGAGCTTCTTCTAGGTCTCCCACATGGGTGCAGGGGCCCAAGGACTTGGGCCATCTTCTTCTGCTTTCCCAGGCCATAGCAGAGAGCTGGATCAGAAGAGGAACAGCCGGGACTTGAACTGGCACCTATATGGGATGCCGGCATTGCAGGCGGCAGCTTAACCTGCTACACCATAGCGCCAGCCCCAGTAGCTCCAATTTCAACGTGAAATATTTTAGGAATTTTTGAAGTAGAAGTAATTGTAATTGTATTATTTTTATATATAGCCACTTCCATGTTAAGGGCTTGACAGTTATAGTACTTAGGCCTGTTAATTTTTTCCCCTTAATATTTTCTCAATTTTGTTTTGAATTATCTAAAACAATTCGGAACTAAGGCAGTCTTGTTGGGACATCATAATTTTCAACTAACTCGGGTTATTAGGGAATAATATGATAGGTATTGTTCTTCCTACTGGAAGGTGGTAATGGAGTCAGCCCTAGACTTCTTATGATTTGACCTAAGAGTTTTTTACTTTATGCTGGTGTGGAAGCAGTATGCATTTAATAGAAACAGTATTTTGAAATTTGATCTGGTCCTGGGCAAGCAAAATACAGTGTGATACTCTCTCCTGCTGGGCAGCAGTAGTGAGCCACAGAGTCACGTGGCTAAGCATCCAGTGCTGTGCAGTGTACTGTGCTGCTGCGCTAGGACATTCAGTAGATAAAGTACATTAAATGTGCTTGTGACTTGAAATGTTTTCAACTTAGGATAGTGTCAGCCCTTAAGAGAAACTGAGGCACAAGTCAATTAAAGACAGAAGAGTTTTATCTGTCTTATTTAGATCTGTGGCCCAGGAAAACACAAAACTGAAGCAGTCATTTTTGTGCTCCAAGGCCTTAAAGATGTCAAACAAGTTTTAAAGGCAAAGACTGCCAGTGGAGAGCAGGATAATATCAGTTGGTGCCAGCAGTTCAATTGGTAGAGGCAGGATAACATTCTATCTTGTAATTAAAGGATTGGATGACTATGGGTTGTACAGTTCTCCATAAGGGAGAAGAGAAAGGAACAAGAATAAAGAAATCCCTGGGAAAGTGAAGGCCAAAGGGAGCCTTGGCCTTGATGGCTGTCCATGGGAAGGAAACATCCCACTTTATGCAAACTATACTCGGCATGTTACCACAGGATGTGGAGAGTTTTGGGCCTGGTGGGGCCAGAGGTTTTATGCTGTGAGTTTGCACAGGGTTAGAAACTCTGATGTCTGTGTGGCTGGTGTCAGGTCTTGTATCCTTCTGGACTAACGTTTTGGGGGCAACTTAGTCTGTTGTCTCTTGAGTTACTGGTTTTAGCAGTGAATTTACCAGGATGTAACCTCATCTAAGCTGAGGAATAGCTGTACTGATATTCTTGATAGCCCTGTAGATGGGATGGATTTCATCCCTCCTTTGTATACATTTCAATCTTAGTTTGTAAGTGTGGCCCAGATTCTCAGATTGCTACATTAGTATTCTTGTGAGGAAATAAGTTTGAAGATAGATTATGTTAGAAAACATTTCTTGTTTTCTTCCAGTTGAGGATGAGAAGGCCGAAGCTGGGAAGTCTGAAGTTGAGCCCTGTAATGATTCTACCCATGTCGAGCCCTGTAATGATTCTACCGGTGTCGAGCCCTGTAATGATTCTACCCGTGTCGAGCCCTGTAATGATTCTACGCACATTTCTCTACAAGAAGAAAACCAGTCTTCTGCCAGTCATTGCTGCCCTGACGTTTCTACAGTTGCTGAAGAAGGCTTGTTTAGCCAAAAGAGCTTCCTTGTTTTGGGTTTTAGCAGAGAAAATGAATCCAATATTGCAAAGATCATAAGAGATAATGCTGGAAAAATCGTAACTCTTCCAAGCAGAACTGTTGCTGATTATGCTGTGGTTCCTCTGCTGGGGTGTGAAGTAGAAGCAACTGTTGGAGAAGTTGTTACAAATACGTGGCTGGTAAGAAAATACTACAGCATTGAAGCCTATCTAAATGCCAAAAGTTGATATTTATTATGCAGTTCAAGTAGGTAAATTGGCATTTGGATTTGAACACTGTCTGGGTTTTGCTTCTAGCAAGGGAAGTTCTCAAAAACGTTTAAGCTTCTTGGGCCTAATGATGTTAGAGTAGCAGTTACTGTTTCCCAGGGGACACAATAACATTTCTTCTTAGGAAGTCACTCAGACCTTATCCGGTTTGTCTCCTGTTTTCTAGAGCTAGAGTGTGAGAGCTTTATAGTATCCCTCCTTGTTAGCTCATCACTAGTAATTTCACCATTAACTTTTCCTTTTTAATTTTCTGAGAAAAAAATTCCAAACTAATGACATTGGAACAAATGAAATTTAAAGCAGCTTTTAGTAACTCTAAGATAAATCTTACTGATTTTTAATATCCTAATGCAATGAATTGATACATTTATATTTATTTAAATACTACAATTCGAAATATATTGATAATGAAAATACACAAAGTTATATTAAGACTTACTTTCATGGAAACTGATTCAGCTGTTGTAACTGAAGTACTGTTAATCACTGGTTGCTTGTTTCAAGGTGGCTTTTTCATTTTTGTTTTTAAAAGGTGGTTTGTATAGACTGTCAGACCTTAGTTGAGCCAAAGTCAAATCCTCTCTTCACACCAGTCCCAGTAATGCCAGGAGCGACTCCTTTAGCGGATTGTGTTCTTTCCTTTAGCCAGTGTGTTGGAGCTGAAAAAGATTCTCTGACATTTTTAGCAAATCTCCTTGGAGCAAGGTAGGTAGTATTTTTAGTGCACCTGTTTTCTTGGTGTGCCTTTTTATTTGTTTTGACTTAATGGAGAACATTCGAATTAGAATTTGGCTTGGTCTCTTTAATATAGTAATGGGTGGTATGTGGTATGTGTTGTAATGGCTCAAGGTGACAGATGGGGAGGGTGCTACTAGATGGAGGCCTTGCAGATGCCTACGGGCATTGATGCCTAATTGCCTTAGCTACCAGAAGAGGGAATATTTAATGGTATTACATGGGCCATTTTTGAATAGTACTTTTCTAAGCATTAGTACCTTTCCGTATACCATATGTATGATTTATTCTTTTTTCAGTATAAATTCATTGCTTCTCTGGGTTTTGGCCAAAAATGCAAATGTTAAGTGGGAATAATAAATACTTCGAGAGAAAGAAAATTAATTTAAAAGATTGGAGGGTGAACCAACAGCAAAGGAAGACCTTTCTCTCTCTCTCTCTCTCACTGTCCACTCTGCCTGTCAAAAAAAAAAAATCTCTGTTAGTCCAACACCTAATTGAATGTTAATGGTGGCTGCTTAAAAAAATAAAATTATTATATCAGTAAATGTAAATGAGTCAAACTCTTACATTAAAAAGCTAGTACATTTTGATTATATCATAAAGCAAGGCCTGACTGCTTTTAAGCAAAAGATAAATGTAATACAAAGTGAATGTTAGGGCATTTGTTGGGGAAGGAACGGAAAGAGGTTGCAGTTTTACTCTCAGAAGTTTGAACTCAAATTGAAAGGCATTAAACAAAAACAGCAGCGCTGTAAATAAGAGTGCTGTTCACACTGAAGGTACCTATCAAATGTATTCTCATTCACAAAACAAAATCTATGAGAGATATAAGGAGAAATTAATGCAAAACTATTACCAGGAAATTTAAGTTCCATCTTCTACTTCATGACAGGTCAGATAGACAGAAAACAAGGAGGAGAGGCCAGCGTTGCAGCACAGCGAGCTAAGTCACTGCTGGCAATGCCAGCGTGCCATATTGGAGGGCTGGTTTGAGTCCCAGCTGCTCCACTTCTGACCTGGGTTCCTACTAATGTATCTGGGAAGGTCATAGAAGATGACACTAGTACTTGGGCCCCTCCACCCTTGTGGGAAATCAGGATGGAATTCCTGGCTCTTGGCTTTGGACTTGCTCAGCCCTGGGAGTGAATCAGTGGATGATAGATCTCTCTGTCTCTTTACTCTATTGTTCAGCCTTACAAACCAACAAAAAAAATATAGACTTGAATAGCATTAACTAGATATTCACCCTGAAACACTGAACATACCTCTTTTTTTTTTTTTTTTTTTTTTTAAGATTTATTTTCTGTTTTGAAAGGCAGAGTTACAGAGAGGCAGAGAGAGAGGTCTTCCATCTGCTGGTTCACTCCGCAGATGGCTGCAATGGCCAGAGCTGCGCCGACCCGGAGCCAGAAACCAGGAGCTTCCTCTGGGTCTCCCACGCAGTTGCAGGGGCCCAAGGACTTGGGCATCTTCCACTGCTTTCCCATTCCACAGCAGAGAGCTGGATCAGAAGTGGAGCAGCCGGGTCTTGAACTGGTGCCCATATGCGATGCCGGCAAGTGGAAAGAATATAGACCACATTCTCATCACAGTGCAAAAGAAGTAGAAATGAATAGAAAATTAAATGACCCTTTCAGAAATTTTCAGAATATTTTTGCTGACTCCTGGTTCAATGAAGAAATTAAAACTGTTTATAAACTTAGAAATTTAGTTACCAACCCAGTAGTCCCAGTGCCTGGCTTGTAACCTTAAAATAGTATTTCCCACCAAAAGAAGCTAAAGCTTTCCCAGGCACGTTGGCAGAGAGCTGGATCTTAAGTGGAGCAGTTGGGACTGAAACCAGTGCTCACACAGGATGCCAGCATTGCAGGCAATGCCGTAACGAGTTGCACTACAGTGCTGGCCCCCACCTTTCAGGTTCTTACGTTCTATCCCATTGATCCATTTGTTACTAATTTTGATGTAAAATAAAAGGACACTAAAAAGTTCATGGAAAGAGGAAGTAAAGAATAAGTTTATTTGGTGCAGTTTTTTTTTTTTTAGATCATGCATATGAGGGTTCTTCTAAAAGTTCATGGAAAATGTGTGTTATGGAAAAAGAAAATCTCTTAGCTTTATTGCATGGATTTCAGTTTTTTGTGTGTTATGAAATAAACAAATATTGATTAATTTTCCCATGAATTTTTGGAAGTACCCTCATGTGGTTCCAACTTTATTTAATACTATGGCAAACACATCAACAGTATTTAAGTTATGACTTTATAATTATACCAAACTAAAGTTTGAGGATCTTTGGAAGATCCCTGGGAGCCAACCCTTTATTTTGAAAGCTGGGAAAGAGAAGGATCAAGTATCTGTCCCACCTTTGCTTATACAGTCTGCATTAGGGAAACATGACAGTGGGTAAGGCAGAGCCCCCTTTGCATGTGTATTCCAGCAAGTAAATAAGGAAGGAGAGGATTGCAACCTCTAAAGGACGGAAGAATCTAGGCAGTGAACGTCAAGAACTTCTGTAGCAGTGCACTGTACTAAAAGTTGGTGAATGTGGTCTCACATGTTCAACATTGTGATGGTAGTAGTGTTGAACTAGCCAATGGGCGGGTAGCACAAATGAGTTGAACATGGACATGCTGACAAATAAATGATTCATGTCCTGGAACTTTCTTTCTTTCTTTCTTTTTTTTTTTTTTTTTTTTTTTTTTTTGATTTGCAGAGTGGACAGTGAGAGAGAGAGAGACAGAGAGAAAGGTCTTCCTTTGCCGTTGGTTCACCCTCCAATGGCTACCGCGGCCAGCACGCTGTGGCCGGCGCACCGCGCTGATCCGATGGCAGGAGCCAGGTACTCATCCTGGTCTCCCATGGGGTGCAGGGCCCAAGCACTTGGGCCATCCTCCACTGCACTCCCAGGCCACAGCAGAGAGCTGGCCTGGAAGAGGGGCAACTGGGACAGAATCCGGCGCCCCGACCGGGACTAGAACCCGGTGTGCCGGCGCCACAAGGTGGAGGACTAGCCTAGTGAGCCGTGGTGCCGGCTCTGGAACTTTCCATTTAATATTTTCAGACTGTGGTTGTCCACAGGTAACTGAAACCACAGAGAGCCATGGGCAAAGGAGGACTGCTATACCAACAAAACCATTCAGGGAGGCCAGTAAGCAACCCAGTGCTGAGACTCAGATGAAAAGACTGGCGAACAGGAAAGCCGTGAAGATTCCAAAATAGAACAATTGGGGCTAGCCCTAAAAATTATTTAAATGTTTTGTAAAATCCCACTAAATAATAGTGGGGTTATAAGGAGCAAGAATTTCAATGTGTGAACAATAAATCTAGCAATAGACACAAATTCAACCAGTAACGTTGTTCATGACAAAACTAACACTTCAGATTATTGAGGAAGAGATCTTATTCAGCAAAGTTGGAGTCCTATTTCATATCTAAATAAACACCAAGTGGATGAATGGGGTAATTGTAGAAAGTGGATCTTAACAAGTTGAAAACTAGAACATAAAACCTAGAAGCTACAAAAGACTGACTTCTGTGTATCTCTCAAGCCGTGGACCTTGGCTTTTTGCCCACATTCAATGTTTAATACGTAGTGATCTTGAGTAAGTCACTTAATTTCTATTTATTTTTCCCATGTCTGTAAAATATTTATGGTTCACAAATATTGAAAGGATCAAATAATATATGTGAAAAAGCTTTGAAAAGTTGTAGTATCCACTTTGCTCCTTTTGGAAGGAAAGAACAGGTGAGTGGGTAATAACTAATTAAGGAGGCAATTTTTCTGTCATTTGAAAGCCCAATTTAATTTGCTTATTTTTGTAAAATGTTTAATTGTTATAACAGTACTTAAGAGTAAGCACTATAAAATAATGAATTTAGGATAGGATAAAACAATTTTTAATCAGTGTATATTTTCTTATGCTTATATGAACTCTGTCCACATTGTTGTATTAGAAACTTTTTTCTTTTTGCTGACTTGTGTATTTGACCTGTTGTGTATTTGACTTACTGTATCTTGCTTTTCTTTAAATACACATTTTAGTGTTCAAGAGTTCTTTGTTCGCAAAGCCAACGCAAAGAAAGGCATGTTTGCAAGTACACATCTTGTGTTAAAAGAGCCAGGTGGTTCTAAATATGAAGCTGCAAAGAAGTGGAACATACCCGCAGTCTCCATAGCTTGGCTGTTGGAATCTGCTAGAACAGGAGAGAAGGCAGATGAAAACTGTTTTCTTATTGAAACTTCGCTGAAAGAAGGTTAATACTTTCATTCCAATTCATTCCCTTATATATATTTTAACAACTTGATGTTTTCTGAGATGTGAATGTGCCAAAGTTTATTTGTTGATTTTTCCTCTTCACGTTGGATTCTGTGAGCCACTGCTGGGTGTTTGCTATTGGGTGACAAAATGAATGTGTGCTCATGGCAGAAATGCTTCATCTGTATTGTGATGTTAACTGTAGGCACACTCTGAAAACTAGAGGGTGTCAAACAGTGTAAGAGCATTGTAGTGAACTTGGACCCCATGAACTGTTGACTCCTCACACTTACACGCCAGTGTGCTGCTGCTTTTCACCTTGGGGCTTTTGCCCTTTTCCTCTAGACCACCTCATGCCTGCCTGCTCTTCCTTTACTTTTTCATCTCCCTACTGAAATATAAGCTTCAGCCGGTGCCACAGCTCAATAGGTTAATCCTCCACCTGCAGCGCCAGCACCTCGGATTCTAGTCCTGGTTGAGCCCTGCACCCCATGGGAGACCAGGAGAAGAACCTGGCTCCTGCCTTCGGATCAGTGCGGTGCGCCGGCCGCGGCAGCCACTGGGGGTGAACCAACTGCAAAGGAAGACCTTTCTCTCTCTCTCTCTCTCTCTCTCTCACTGTCAAAAAAAAAAAAAAAAAAAAAAAAACCACACACAATTTAAAAAAATGAAATACAAGCTTCAAGGCAGGAAACATGCATGTCTTAAAAGCTGTTATTTCCAGTGTCTGGCAGTATGCTTGGCATGGAATAACCATCCAGGTGTTTTGTTCAGTGTTGAAAAACTAGAAAGAGGGGAGGGGAAGACACAGTAGTCCAGAGATGATGGCATTCTGGGCAAACTTCAGAGCTTCCGAGCCATTACTTACCCAGACAGATGGAAAATTTATGCTAGAGGCAAAGGTGGTGTTTAGGTCATATTAAAGTGTCATTAAGGACTTTGTAAGAACTTGACTATGGTTAATTATGAGTACATGTTACTGGGATTTTCTTTTTATTCTGTCATTGACTAACAGGATGTTTTTGCTATATTTTTTGTCAAATAGCTTCTTTAAAACCATTTTTAAGATAGAACAAGATGAAAACAAAATCATTTCATTAATCAGTTCAGTTAATATGCTTATCTCATTCCCCATATATTTTTTAAAAATTTATTTTATTCAAAAGACAGAGTTACAGAGAAAGAGGGAGAGACAGATACTGAGAAATCTTTCATCTGCTGGTTCACTCCCCAAATGGCCACAATAGCCAGAGCTGGGCCGATCAAGAGCCTGGAGCCAGGAGCTTCTTCTAGGTCTCCCACATGGGTGCAGGAGCCCAAGCACTTGATCCATCCTCTGCTGCTTTCCCAGGCCATTAACAGGGAGCTGGATTGGAAGTGGAGCATCCAGGACTTGAACTGGCACCTATATGGGATGCCAGCACCATAGGGGGAGGCTTAATCTGCTCCACAGCGCTGGCCCCTCAACATATATTTTATCTTATTTATTTTTTAAGAAAGCTTTTATTTAATGAATACAAATTTCATAGGCACAGCTTTAGGAATATAGTGATTCTTCCCCTCCCACTCCTGTCCCACCTCCTACTCCCTCTCCCATCCCATTCTTCGTTAAGATTCATTTTTAATTAATTTTATATAAAAAAGACCAGCTCTATACTAAGAAAGATTTCAACAATTTGCACTCACACACACACACACATTTACAGTGAACTTTTAGAAGAACCCTCATATGCATGACTTAAAAACAAAATGTGCACCAAATAAACTTACTCTTTACTTCCGTTTTCCGTGAACTTTTTAGTGTCCTGGGTTTGATTTTTAGCTCCAGCTCTTGACTCCAGCTTCCTGCTAACAGATACTAGGAAGCAGCAGTGAGGGCTCAAGTGACTTTGCTCCTGCCGTTCACCTGGGGAACCGGGATCCAGACATTGCAGGCATTTGGGGAGTGAACCAATGAATGGGAGCTCTCAGTCGGTCTGTCTTTGTCTTCCTGTGCCTCTCAAATATAAATAAATAAATAAGTAAAAACATTCAGATACAAACTGGTCTATCCCCAGAATGCATGCTTTGCATCTAATGAAAATGGAAGAAATAAAAAGTGGATATCAACAGCTCATATGTGCTCCTTTTCATTTTAAATCTCTAGAACAAAGTTTAGAAACTGAAATAACAAATGGAGTGAATCTAAATCCTGATACTCCAGTGTGTGCTGATGTACACCTGGAAGCCCACAGAAAAAAAGCTGTGACACCGCTGGACGTGAACCGCCTTCAGAGTAAAGCCTTCCGCGCTGTGCTCTCCCAACACGCTGAGCAGGGTTCCGCCTCCCCAGCTGTAGGACAGCCGCTTCAGAAGGAACCGTCTTTACACCTGGACACACCATCGAAGTTCCTGTGCAAAGACAAACTCTTTAAGCCTTCCTTTGATGTGAAGGTAAGGTTTGTAGAAAATGGTCCCAAAGTTAACAGTTTTAGTTTATAAAGTTAAAGCACCAAATTCTGCCTCACGTCCAAAGTTTGTAGTCAAAAAATTTCCAGAGTTGTTGGCAAGTAGATTCATACTGAGTCTCAGTAGTCATATTTCTGAGCCCAGCCAACCTTAGATATATATGGTGTGAAATCAGATATCTGGATCCAAGTCCTAGGTGTGTCATGTCCTATATGACATTAGCATATCATTAACATATAAGCATTAATTTCTTCTTAAATACAAATAAGGTAGTTACACTTGCTCTGTAAAGTTCTGGCTTATTTTAATAATTGAATGACATAGCATGATATAATTTTATAAAATAATACATGTTGCTACTTATGTATTTTACAGGTGCACCCAGGGCAATTGAAAAATGCCCTGGAAAAAATTTCTGAAAGTGTCTGTATTGTATTCCCCTTACTTTGCATTGGTTTGTGTTAAAGACATGAGTGAAGTGTGTTTCATTATTTGATCTCTGAATGCTAGGTATATACTGCTGCATTTCTGGAAATTCTTTGCAAATCACGGCCTGCCTTTTCAGTAGTTCCCTTGTATTTCCCAAAGAAGACTTTCTTCATCATTCCTTTAGTTTTTGCCCTCTCGAAACTTAACCATTGTCTGATTTGCTTATCCATGAACTTTTGTACAATAATTATACCCACTCATCACTTGGCGTTTTTTGCTCAGAGGGTATTAAGAAGCAGCGTTTTAATAATTTTTACTAGTATCTTTTGGGGTAAACTTAAAAATTTATAGATAGTTCATCTCCTGAAAATATTGATACCCACAACAGTTTTCTCCAGGCTAATTTGTGTCTTTAATTCCAGTGTCCCACATGAAGAAATTTGAGTATTATAGCAAACTCAAAATTCTAAGCTTTCACATAAAATCTCTTTTGAAGTAGCAATTTATGCTGCTATTCACACACTGTTCTTTAGGCCTTGATCAGTAGATAAATCACTTTCTTCAAAACTGTAAGGTCTGGAATCAGGCCTTATTTAGCAGTCTTTGTTTTCTTTTTTGGTAGTACTTTTTTTTTTTTTTTTTTAAGATTTATTTATTTAGGGGCTGGCACTGTGGCATAGCGGGTGAAGCCTTTGCCTGCTGGCACTGCCAGCATCCCATATGGGTGCCGAATCGAGTCCTAGGTACTCCACTTCCAATCCATCTCTCTGCTATGGCCTGCAAAAGCAGTAAAAGATGGCCCAAGTCCTTGGGTCCTTGCAAATGCATAGGAGACCCAAAAGAAACTCCTGGCTCCTGGCTTCAGATCGGCATAGCTCGTCCATTGCAGCCATCCAGGGAGTGAACCAGCAGATGGAAAATTCTCTCTCTCTCTCTGCCTCTCCTCTTTCTGTAACTCTGCCTTTCAAATAAATAAATCTTTTTTAATTTTTAAAAGATTTATCTATTTATTTGAAAGGCAGAGTTAGAGAGAGGCAGAGAGAAAGAGAGAGAGGTCTTCTGTCCTCTGGTTCACTTCCCAAATGGCTGCAGTAGCCAGAGCTGGGCCGATCAGGAGCCAGAAGCTTCTTCTGGGTCTCCCACGTGGATGCAGGGGCCCAAGGGCTTGGCCACCCTCTACTGCTTTCCCAGAGAGCTGGGATCAAAATAGCAGAGAGCTGAATCAAAATGGAGCAGCTGGGACTTGAACCAGTGCTCAAATGGGATGCTGGCACTGCAGGTGGCAGCTTTACCCACCACGCCACAGTGCCGGCCTCTGGTAGTACATTTACAAGTTTCTTATAATCAGTGGTTCTTCAAACTTATATAAAAGAGTGTATTGAATTCTTGACTGAAAACAAGAACTCCTGGAATAATCAGAACTTGACTATTTATTTTGGGGTCTTTACCTTCCAAACTTAGCTTTAATTGACATACATCAGAAAAGTACAATAAATGTACTGCTGAATGAAATATCAGTGTTATGGGACCAGTACTGTAGCTCAGCTAGTTAAAACCATGGCCTGCAGTGCCAGCATCCTTTATGGGTGCTGATTTGAGTTCTGGCTGCTCTACTTCTGATCCAGCTCCCTGCTAATGTGCCTGGGAAAGCAGCGGAGGTTGGCCCAAGTGCTTGGGCCTCTGCACCCACGTGGGAGACACAAAAGAAGCTCTTGGCTCCTGGCTTCAGCTTGGCCAAGCCCATTGTTCAGGCCATTTGGGGAGTAAAGCATTGGATGAAAGGTCTCTCTCTCCGTCTCTCCTTCTCCCTGTAACTCTGCCTTTCAAATAAATGAGTAAGTCTTAAAAAAAAAATCAGTGTTCACAGTTGGGAAGCCTGGCACATGCTCAGAGACTGTTGCCAATCCACAGAGCCTCTTCACGTCCCTCACCATTATTAAGGGGGTGGGGAGAGAGAGAGAAAGAGAGAAAGATCTTTCATCTGTTGATTCACTCCCCAAATGGCCTCAACAGCCAGGGCTGGGCCAGGCTGAAGCCAGGAGCCAAGAGCTTCTTCTGGGTCTCCCACATGGATGCAGGGACCTAGGCACTTGGGCCATCATCTGCTGCCCTTCCAAGCCATTAGCAGAGAGCTGGATCAGAAGTGGAGCAGCTGGGAATCGAACCTGTGCCCATGTGGGATGCTGCCATCACAAGCAGTAGCTTTCCTCAGAGTGTCACAACACTGTCCTCTAGAAGATACTGTATTTTGAGAGTACAGTTTTAAGATTTGTTTATTTAAAAGGCTATGTGTGTGTGAGAGAGAGAGAGAAAGAGAATCAATCTTCTATCCATTGCTTCATTTCCAAAAAAAAGAGAGAGAGAGAGAGAATCAATCTTCTATCCATTGCTTCATTTCCAAATGACCACAGCATCTGGAATTTGGTGAGACTGAAACCAGGAACCTGGAACTCCATCCAAGTCTCCTTCATGGGTAGCAGAGGCCCAAGTCCTTCTTAGGCACGTTAATAGAGAGCTAGAAAGGAAGTAGAGCAGCCAGGACTTGAACCTGCACTCTTACATGGATGCTGGAATTGTTGGAGGCAGCTTAACCTGCACCACACTGCCAGTCCCAAGATCTAACGTTCTTATTACATTTTTAGGTCTTTTTGTTGTTGTTGTTGTTCATTTGCCTTATCTCATACTAAGTGGTATTCTCAAGTTTTTATTTTGGTATTCTCTGTTTCTCCTAGAATCTTATGTGGTTTTTGTTTTAAATAAGTAATTGCTGCACTATTTGGTGCATGAATATTCATAACTTGGTTGGAATATGATTTTTAACCATATAAAATGTCCTCATTTCATTTAATGCTTTTTGGCTTGATGTCCTCTTGGTATTAGGATTTCAATCCCTGTTTTCTTGTTTTATTTTGCCTCATAAATCTGTGCTTTCCTTCAGTTGTGTCCTTTGTGGGTTGCTACTCTGTTAAATGTGTCTCCTCTAGAACAGCACAGAGTTGGGTTTGACTTTATGTGCCAGTTTGAGAATCTTCTGTGAATTGGGTAAATTAGGCTCCATCACATTTACATTTGGTCTCAGTTCAGTCATGTGGATGTGGGATGAAGTAACTTGCAGTTATGCTGTGTATGTTAATACTATGTGTCCTCTTGGTAATTTTTCCTTTTAGTAAGGGTTGGTTTTTGTTTGTTTGTTTTTGGTTTTTTTTTTTTTTTTTTTTTTTTTGTTCTCCTGGCTACTTTTGTATTTTTCCTTTTATCTCTGTTTTATTATTTTCAGTTTTGAGTTATGCTTTTGACTTCCACTTATAAACTTTGTGGGTTTTTTTAGATTTATTTATTTATTTGAAAGAGTTACACAGAGAGAGAGAGGTCTTCCATCTTCTGGTTCACTCCCCAATAAGCTGCAACGGCCAGAGCTGTGCTGATCCGAAGCCAGGAGCCAGGAGCTTCTTCTGGGTCTCCCATGCGGGTGCAGGGGCAAAGGGCTTGGGACATCTTCTACTGCTTTCCCAGCCCATAGCAGAGAGCTGGATGGAAAGAGGAGCAGCCAGGTCTCGAACCAGCACCCATGGGATGCTGGCGCTTTAGGCCAGGGTGTTATCCTGATGTGCCACAGCTCTGGCCCCTCCCACTTATAAACTTATCTTTAAATTCCATTTTCTGTGAATTTTTTGGAGTGTCCTTGTCATTCTCTCTAGTCTCTCTCTTGTAACTTTAATTGCATTTGTCTTTGTCAGTTAAAGCAATACTTGGATATTCTTCAGCCTAGGTCATTTGGTCTTAGCTCTACAGTGCAGTGTATGAGATGCTCACTGTCTTTTGTGAAGTTTACCTGTCCTCTTTGATAGGATGAGTTTCATCGACTAATAGATTCTTCAGGAAGGCCATGTGTGTACAGATTTCCTTAGTTCTGTATATCCACAACTTTAACTTTGGCCTTGATTCTTAGTAGATTGAATGTATTTTTGGTTTGTAATTTTTCCTGAGTATCCTAAGAATGTGCCTCTGCAGTTCCTTTGCTGTGTGTGTGTTTTTTAAATATCTGATGCCAATCTAATTATCTGATTTCTGTGAGTTATTTCATCTTTTTTCCTCAGGGCCACATGAATTTTCTTTTATCTTTAAAATCTAATGGTTTTACAAGAATATGTGTACATGTTAGTAATTCTCAGTCAGTTTTCCCCAGTGCATGGTGGGTTTTTTAAATATTTAGGATTTCGTTCCCTCTGCAGATTTTTGGTTTGAGAAATGAGAATCAAACTACCAGTCAGCTATATTAAGTAGAACAGGTTGGGATTGGCACCTAAAAATCAAAAGTTCATATTTTAGACACATTAAGCTTATGGTGGTTATTGGATATCCAAGACTGTTGTAAAATAGGGAATTGAATTTAAAGCCTGAAGTTTGGGGAGTGGTCTGGGCTAGAGAGAGAACTTTCAGGGGTCTCAGTTTGTAGGTAACATTTAAATTTTTTTTAAGATGTATTTATTTACTTGAAAGTCAGAGTTACACAGAGAGAGAAGGAGAGGCATATAGAGCAATTTATCACATTCTTTAAAATAGA
The DNA here is from genome assembly GCF_964237555.1 of Oryctolagus cuniculus. NCBI lineage: Eukaryota > Metazoa > Chordata > Mammalia > Lagomorpha > Leporidae > Oryctolagus > Oryctolagus cuniculus. Next base: position 175,301,470 of record NC_091435.1, on the reverse strand, counting down.
TTAAGTATGAAAATTTATACTGTAGATGCTATTAAAATTGCAAGCAGAAATAGTATTTTAAAAATCTGGGGGCTGGCACTCTGGCATAGTGGCTAAAGCTACCACCTACAGTGCCTGCATCCCATATGGGCGCCAGTTCAAGTCCTGGCTGCTCCACTTCTGACCCAGCTCTCTACTATGGCCTGGGAAAGCAGTAGAAGATGGCCCAAGTCCTTGGACCCCTGCACTCGCATGGACACCTGGAAGAAGCTCCTGGCTCCTGACTTCAGATCAGTGCAGCTCCAGCCATTGTGGCCAATTGGGGAATGAACCAGTGGATGGAAGACCTCTCTCTCTCTCTCTCTCTCTCTCTCTCTCTGCCTGTCCTTCTCTTCTGTGTAACTCTTTCAAATAAATAAATAAATAAATCTTAAAAACAAAAAAAGTCATAAGCCTTTAAAAAATATCTGGAAAGAGCTGGCGCCACAACTCACTAGGCTAATCCTCCGCCTTGCGGCGCCGGCACACCGGGGTCTAGTCCAGGTCGAGGCACCAGATTCTGTCCCGGTTGCCCCTCTTCCAGGCCAGCTCCCTGCTGTGGCCCGGGAGTGCAGTGGAGGATGGCCCAAGTCCTTGGGCCCTGCACCCCATGGGAGACCAGGATAAGCACCTGGCTCCTGCCATCGGATCAGCGCTGTGCGCCGGCCGTGGTGGCCATTGGAGGGTGAACCAACACCAAAGGAAGACCTTTCTCTCTGTCTCTCTCTCTCACTGTCCACTCTGCCTGTCCAAAAAAAAAAAAAAAAAAAAAATCTGGAAAGAACAATTAAGAAGGGTAGGCTTAGGCCTTACCATTATTAAAATCTGTAAAGTTGCAGTAATTAGAACAATGTGGTTTGTAAATTTATTAATATATATTTTTAAAGATTTATTTATTTGTTTGTAAGGCAGACATATGGGGGGGTTGCTCTTCCATGTGCAGGTTCACTCCCCAAGTGGCCACAATGGCCAGGGCTTGGCCAGACCAAAGCCAAGAGCCTGGAACTTCATCCAGGTCCCCGACATGGGTGCAGGGGCCCAGGAACTTGGTCCATCTTCTGCTGTTTTCCCAGTCCATTAGCAGGGAGTTGGATGTGAAGTGGAGCAGCTGGACCTTGAACTGGTACTGTTTGGGATGCCGTCACTGGCAGTGGCTTTACCAGGTATACCGCAATGCTAACCCCAAAGCAATGTGTTACTTCTACATGAAAAGCCAGCTCGGTGCACATAGTTATACTCTATTGATAGAGGAATTTATTATATGATAAAGGCAGCATTCAAGTCAGAAAATTAGGTGGTTATTTGAGAATATTGGGATTAGAGCTCTCATTTTACATCCAAATAAAGCTCAGATGAGCTGATATTTAAATTCCACAACGAGTTTGTTAGGTTTTAAATAATTTCAGTGTGGGGAAGGCCTTTCTTACTGCAATATATACCACAAAAGAAGTAGCAGCCATATGAATTTGATGGCATTAAAAAATTCCTCATCGCTGGGGCCAGCATTGTGGTATAGTAAGTTAAGCCTCCACTTGTGGTGCCAGCATCCCATGTTGGTGTCGGTTTGAGTCCCGGCTGCTCCACTTCCAATCCAGCTCCCTACTAATGGACTGAGAAAAGCAGTGGAAGATGGCCCAAGTGCTTAGGCCTCTGCATCTGCGTGGAAGACCTGGAATAAGCTGCTGGCTCCTGCCTTTGGATCAGCCGAGCTCTAGCCGTTGCAGCTATTTGGGGAGTGAACCACCGGATGGAAGACCTTTCTCTCTGTCTCTCCCTCTAACTCTCTATCTCAAGTAAAACAAAAGTCTTTAAAAAAATTCCTCCTGGCAAAAATTTAATTTTACAAATAACAGATTTGAAACAAATATGTGGATATTATGTCACAGTGGACATGCACACATAGAAACTCATATAAATACATATAAAAATATATTTATACAAGTGGATATTAAAAAAAGACTAACAGCCCACTGGAAAATGTACAAAAGATAGGAACAGAAAGTTTTCATAAAAGTTAAGTACATTATTATATATACATAGCGATATTTAACCTCATTCAATATAAGAGTAGAAATTTAAAGCATACACATGAAGCCTTCTAGCCTATCAGATTGGCAGAAGAGAAAAACCTGATTATTTACTGTGCTGTCAAGCATGTTTGGAAACACTTATAGTTGGCTCATGAGCATATCGATTTTGACACCTACATTTTGCTTAGGTTTCCTTAAGGAGTAGGCATACCCTCTCCCTTGTCAAAGTGCCTGAGTTTGAGTCCCAGTTGCAGTTTCTTTTTTGTTATTATTTTTAAGATTTTTGCTTTTTGGGTTTTGTTTTGTTTAATTAATTAATATTTTTTTGGAAAGGTATCTTTGCAGAGAGGGAGATCTTCCATCCACTGGTTCACTCCCCAAATGACCACAATAGCCAGAGCTGGGCCAGGCCAAAGCCTGAACCCTGGAACTCCATCTGGGTCTCTCCCACGGCATAGCAGAGTTCCAAGCACTCGGGCCATCTTGAACCACTTTCCCAGGCACATTAGTAGGAGCCAGATCCGTTTTCAATTCCAGTTTCCTACTGTGGGAGACAGCAGATAATGACTCAAGTACTTGAGTCCCTGCCACCCAAGTAACAGACCATGTTGTAGGCATTTCGGAAATGAACCAGTGGATGGAAGGTCTCTTTGTGTCTGCTTTCCAAATACATTTCTTAGGAAAATTTAAAAAAAAAGATATCTTTTTACTCTTACATGTGCAAAGCGGTTTGTGTATAAGATTGTTTGTTCCATCATTATACTGGCAAAATATTGTAATCCAAATATTCATCGGTTGGACACAAATTACTGAGCAGATGGAGAAGAGAACAAACACGGCACTTGAACAACAGTAGCTTCCTCTTGGGAGAGAACTGTAGGTAGCTCAAGGACAGGAATATACAGTCAGTTCTTTGTATCCATGGATTCCACATGTGCGGATTCAATCAGCCATGGATAGGAAATTTACATCTGTTCTGAACATGTAAAGACTTTCTCTCATAATTCCCTAAATAGTATTTTGTAATAACTACTACTTACCTTACACTTACGTTGTATTTGATATTATGAGTAAACTAGAGATGATTTAAAGTACACAGAAGGATGTGTATGAGTTATATAAAAGTACTACACCATTTTATATGAATGACTGAGCATCTGCAGATTTTGGTACCGATATGAGATAGGGAGTGTCCTGGAACCTATCCCCTGTGAGTGCTGTTGGACAACCATAGTTCGTGATTTTTTTCACAATTCTCAGCTCATTCTAACTTTTTAGCCTTCCTTATAATTCATACTTTGCTTATATCCATCCTTGTTTGTTTTCCTTCTATGTGCGTTTTGTTGGGTAGCCTTTGTTTTAACTGTAATTTGGAGATTGAGGTAAATGGTAAGCAGTGCTGAAGTGCAAGCTTGTTAGGGTCTTTGAACCAATTTACTGGACAGTGTGGAATTGCTTTCCTATTAGTATATACATATAGATAAGAGTTCATGCTTTTATTGTTTCTAGGAGAACTTGAAGAGGTTAAAACTATGAATTAGTAATGTGGGGTGTCATCTCTTTCTTTCTTTACCTGTCCCTTTCTTTTTCTCTCTCACTACCCTATTTATTTCTCTTGTCTTCTCTCCTCCTTTTCTTCTCACTCTCCCCTTACCTCCCACATTTACAGGACGCACTTGCAGTTTTGGAAACTCCAGAAGGGTCCAGCCAAGACAGCAAGAAACTGAGTACCCCTCTCTCAGAAGTCATTGTCAAAAACTTGAAGCTTGCGTTGGCAAATAGCTCTCGAAATGCTGTCGCTCTCTCTGCCAGCCCTCAACTGAAGGATGCCCAATCAAAGAAGGTAGAATTAATTCTCTTGTTAAAAGGAATTCTTAGATAAAAACATTTCAAACAACAGTGACTGATGGATTCTTTTTTTTCCAGGGACAGGAAGATGCTCCAAAGCCACTTCACAAGGTAGTGGTGTGTGTTAGTAAAAAACTCAGCAAGAAGCAGAGTGAACTAAATGGGATTGCAGCCTCTTTGGGGGCAGATTGCAGGTAGCTTCACATCTTTCTGTTTGGTGGGAATTGGACTAAATTCATACAGAGACCTGAAAGCTGCTGTGTTATTTGCCGTGTAGTAGTACGTCGTATTGCTATAAAATATCTGGATGATTTTGATTTACCCTCCCATATATCAGTTCACTCTTACATGTGTATTTTTTAGGTAATATTTAACAAATACTTGACAGCCGATTTTGTATCACTCTATTATTGAAGCTTAGGATCAATGAATATTCAGTACAGTTTAAAAGAAGCCTTGTTGTCAAGGTTAGAATAATACAAGGATACTAAGTTTGTTTTGACGTAAAAATGTTCTGAAATCATGCATATCAGGTCTCTTTAAAAGAGCTAGTAAAAACGCTGTGTGTGAATTTCAAAATTTTTGTTCCAAAATAAACTTTTAGTTCAGTTTTCCCAGAGCTGTTTGAAGTTCTTTAATGAGGTTGGGTATGAGAGTAAGCATAATTTTACCTGAGTGCTTTCTGACTGAGCCTCTCTGTGAGTACATATGCTAGCAGCCTCTTGAATTTACTGGTCTTTTTTTAGTTTCTTTGTGTCATTTTTAGTGTTTCGGAGGCATAGTTGGTGAGGTCTGCCTCTGCTTGGGACTCTGATAGAGGCAGGCCCCTCACAGTGGGGGTCAGTGGCAGTGACCACTCCCCTCAGTCCTGAGTGCTCTGCATTCTGCCACTGTCTGCAGGGCCAGCATTGGGTAGCATTGCAGGTTACCTGTGCTAGGCATTCACAGGCAGCACAACGGTTGGTTTTACAAAAGATGGACATTTTAAGGAATGTGCTCTATTTCACTTTCCCCTTTCGAAGTCCTATTTCAGTTTGTTTCCTGCTTGATAAAGGAATTAGGCCAGGAGAATCTAAATATTTATCTGTAATAGTTATAAGCATCTTAGTGTTGAATGCATCTACTGTAAGTCAGTGAAGCGTTCTTATTGTACCTGTCTGTTATTTGAGTTCCCCATTATATAATATTACCTACTGCTTAGATAACTGCCTGTTATATTTATATTACCTGTTAACCAGTTGCTAAGTATTATGTCATTTCATATACATGGGATACTTTATGTATTTGTCAAAATAGAATACTTCCTTGGATATTGTTTACATGTTGACTTGATGAAAGTCTTAAAAGAAAATATATAACGGGACCAGCGTTGTGGTATAGCAGTAGTGCCACTGCCTACAACACCAGCATCTCAAATGCACACTGGTTCATGTTCTGGTTGTTCCACTTCCAATCCAGCTCCCTGGTAATGGTCTAAGAAAAGCAGTAGAACATGGCCCAATTGTTTGGGCCCTGGATGAAGTTCCTGGCTTCCATCTGCCCAGCACTAGCAGTTGTGGCCATCTGGGTAGTGAACCAGCAGACAGAAGATCTTTGTCTCTCTGTCTCTCACTTTGTCTATAACTCTTTCAAATAAACAAATACATAAATCTTCTTTTAAAAATGAAGAAAATATATAGGACATGTTTTATATAACAAATTGTTAATTCAGTATTAAAAATAGTTTGAGAGGGCAGCTGTTGGGGCACAGATTAACTGCCACCACATACCAAAGTATCTGGTTTGAGTCTTTGCTCCTTATTCCATGCTTCCAATCCAGCCTGCCGCTAATAGGCCTGGGAAGCAGTGGATGATGGGAAGTACTTGAGTTCTTAAACCTTCATGGAAGACTCAGATGGAGCTCCAGGCTTTGGCTTGGCCTACCCCTGGCTGTTGCAGGCATTTGGGAAGTAAACCAACAGAAGGAAGATGTCTCTGCCACTCTGCCTTTCAAATAAATAAATAAATCTTAAAAAAAAAAAAGAATTTGAAGTAGCCATTTGGCATAGTATTTAAGCTGCTACTTGTGGTCCCCATAACCTTTTTGGACTGCCTGGTTTGTATGTATGTACATACAGACTTTCTACCTTCCATAAAAATGAACTTGACTCTTAGACCTAAATGTAAAATGCAGAACTATAAAACTCATTCAACATAAGGTAGAAGAAAATCTTGGGTTTAGTGATGACTAAGATACAAAACAAAAATATGGGACAGGCATTCGGCACAGTGGTTAAAATGTCACTTGTGATGTGTGCAGCCATATCCAAGTGCCTGGGCTTGAGTCTTGACGCTGCTCCCAATTCCAGCTTCCTGCTGCTGCGCACCCTAGAAACCAGCAGGTGATGGCTGTAAGGCAGTTTCTGCCACCCACGTGGGAGACCCAAATTGAGTTACTGGCTGCTGACTTTGGCATGGCCTAGCCTTCGCTGTTGTAGGCATTTAGGGGAGTGAATAGCATATGGGAGATATCCCTCTCCTCTCCCTCTCCTCCCCTCTTCTCCTCTTATCTCTCCTTCATCTCCCCTCCTCTCTCTCCCTCTTTCAGATAAACTTATTAATTAGAAAATTGGAATTCATTGCTGAAATTTCCAAGTAGAATTTTACTATTGTATTAATTTAAAGTTAGCATTAAATATCCTGCTGCAGTGGAGTTTTCAAACTCGGTGATAGATGAAAAGGAGGAACCTTGGGGCATCACTGTGGTACAGTAGGTTAAGCTGTTGTCCTCAGTGCCAGCATCCCATATGGGCAGCGGTTCGAGTCCCAACTGTTCCAACTCCTGCTGATGCTCCTGGGAAAACAATAGAGGATGGCCCAAGTGTTTGGGTCCCTGCACCCATGTGGGAGACCCAGAAGAAGCTCCTGGCTCCTGGCTTGATTGGCCCAGCTCCAGCCATTGTGGCCATTTGGGGAGTGAACCAGTGCATGGAAGACTCTTCTCTCTGTCTCTCTCTCCCTTTCTCTCTCTCTCCCTCCCTCTCCCCCTCTCCCTCTCTGTAATTACTTTTTAAATAAATCTTTAAAAAAGGGAGGGGGAGGAACCCTTTTAATTTGTACAAGTTACAGTATCTGTGCATTCGTAGGGTAATCAGTTCTCAAGGGAAGATGTCCAAATGTAACAGTTAAACATCTAGGCCAGATCTCAACACATCAGATGGATCTTCCTCCATTTTATAGTAGATATTTGTGTAGCAGTCTCTCTACAAAATTCATAAAAATAAGCTATCTACCTCTGTGATTTTAAAAAGTAAAGATCACTATAACACTCTGATATGTGGGAGGAATAGGAAGTGCATAATAGAAGAATACATGTTCAGTATGGAAATGCTTGAGGCTGGCAGTAGTAGAAGTCAGTGTAGTATAATATGTTTGCACACCTAAGAATATCCCGTAGATGCAGCAGCCACAAGCTGTTGGTACCATGGGTAGCATTTCTACTGGGGAATGTGACTTTACCAACAGTTGTTCATGACTTTGACAAGTTCCCAATTAAGCAAAGTGGGATCCTCCAACAGTTTACATAGTAGTATAATTTTGGAATGTTACTGTATATTGAAACAGAAAAAAATATGTTTTTCTGTAAGACAGGTTCTAGATCCATCATAAACCTTTGACTGTGTGAATTTGTTGGCACATTAGAAAAAAATCAGTACAGAATTTGAGATGATTGTATGACTGCTCCCTAGAATTGCTAACATCCTACACTGTCGCTCCCCCTCTTCGTGGAGGAACGACACAGGACCCTGCGCTGTTCTCTCGTCTGCTCGGCCCTCCCCGGGTTTGCTGCTGGTTCTTCCCGGGTTGGCTACTATCCCTTCCACCTCCGTGGAAGGGCAGTTCCCCCTGGCCGCATTCCCCACTTCCGCAGGGGAGCGGCACTCCGCCGGCCGGCTCTTCTCGGGGGCTGCACGGGTTCCCTTAGATGTTCCCCATAGATGTTCCTGGTGCATGCCGTCTCTCTCCTCCTTTATAGTCCTCCTCCGCCAATCCCAACTCGGCTGAGTACGCTGCTCTCCAATCAGGAGCAAGTCCTACAGTTAATTGGTTGAACTGGAGGCAGCTGTGCGGAAGCTGTTTACTTCTCTCCCAGCGCCATATTGTGGGAGAGCAGATGCATAGAATAAGTCCTAATTCGAGTAACTTAGTCCAGTCCGGATTGCTCCCCACAGATCCCCCTTTCTTTTTATTTTTTAGCGTTGATACGCGCCTGTCTTCGGTGTCCCGCGGAACACACTCTGCTCTACTTGCTAGAGTTGCCACAGGCTCTTACAAGTCCTATCAATCAGGAAAACCGAATCCGGGTCCTCTCTTCGCCATTGTGAGGAGGTTTTTAGGCGCTGATGCATGCCTGTGTTCGGTGCCCTGCAGCGCATGCTCTGCTCTGCCCGCAGGGGCTTACAAAACCTATCAGGCAAACCGAATCCAAGCCTTCTCATTGCCTTATTGTGGGGGAGACTTATTAGTGTTGGTTCGTGCCTATCTTCGGTGACCTGCAGCTCATACTCTGGTCGAGCTTTGCTGGCGCTTACCGCCTTAAATCAGGCAGACCGAATCCAAGCCTTCTAATTGGCATGTTGAGGGGAGGCCTTATTTTTCTCTATTTCTCTATCTCCGGGCATTCCTACCTCTCCCATTTCACTTCTATCTTCCAGCATTCCCATTTCTCTTTTACTTCACTTCCAAACTTCTGTTTCTCTTATCCCTGCGGCTTTCCGGCACCTCGCCCCGCCGGCGGGTTCCCGGCTCTGCGCCGCTTCAGCCCGCGCGCCTCTCTGCGCGGCTTCCCGGCTTTGCGCAGTCCGCGGTCTCCACGCTTAACCCTTTCGCGTCTGAACCACGGCCTACGCCAGCGTTCCCTATCTATTCACGCCCCGTGCTCTCTCTGCACGCGGCGGCTTCCGCGAGTAACACAGCGTAGCTTGCGTCTCCGCCACTAGGATTCAATCTAAGTTCCCCGGGCTAGCCTGGCGAATTCAACCCAGCGTACGTCTCCGCCCCACGATTTGGCTTCCCGTCCTTTGCTCCCCGGGCTAATCAGACGGATCCCAATCTGGCTTACGTCTCAGCTTCTGGTTTCAACTTTTCGCCCCCTATTCCCGGGCTAACTTGAGAACCCCAAAGTGGCTTTCGTCTCCGCCTTGGCCTGCCCCCCGCGGCTTCAATTTCCCTAACATTTTTCTCTACCCGGTATGTTTCCCCAAGCTTTCCTCCAACGATATTCCTCCCTCATTTCTCCTGGCCTCTCCCCACAGTCCGCGTCCGAATCTGTTTGTTCTAGCTTTCACTTTCGCTTTCGACCTTAGAGATTTCTCCCAGCTTCCCCCCGTAGTCCGTATCCGAGTCTATGCCTAGGCTTTCAATAGCTTCTTCCGGCACCCTTTTCGTCCGGCTTTTCCCTAGGCTGTATGCTAGTCTCTCTCTCCGATATTTTCCCTAGTTCTTCCCGTTTCTTCCCTCCTAAGTTTCATATCCGTCCTAAGTTTCCTATCCGAGTCACGGCACCATTATGTCGCTCCCCCTCTTCGTGGAGGAACGACACAGGACCCTGCGCTGTTCTCTCGTCTGCTCGGCCCTCCCCGGGTTTGCTGCTGGTTCTTCCCGGGTTGGCTACTATCCCTTCCACCTCCGTGGAAGGGCAGTTCCCCCTGGCCGCATTCCCCACTTCCGCAGGGGAGCGGCACTCCGCCGGCCGGCTCTTCTCGGGGGCTGCACGGGTTCCCTTAGATGTTCCCCATAGATGTTCCTGGTGCATGCCGTCTCTCTCCTCCTTTATAGTCCTCCTCCGCCAATCCCAACTCGGCTGAGTACGCTGCTCTCCAATCAGGAGCAAGTCCTACAGTTAATTGGTTGAACTGGAGGCAGCTGTGCGGAAGCTGTTTACTTCTCTCCCAGCGCCATATTGTGGGAGAGCAGATGCATAGAATAAGTCCTAATTCGAGTAACTTAGTCCAGTCCGGATTGCTCCCCACAGATCCCCCTTTCTTTTTATTTTTTAGCGTTGATACGCGCCTGTCTTCGGTGTCCCGCGGAACACACTCTGCTCTACTTGCTAGAGTTGCCACAGGCTCTTACAAGTCCTATCAATCAGGAAAACCGAATCCGGGTCCTCTCTTCGCCATTGTGAGGAGGTTTTTAGGCGCTGATGCATGCCTGTGTTCGGTGCCCTGCAGCGCATGCTCTGCTCTGCCCGCAGGGGCTTACAAAACCTATCAGGCAAACCGAATCCAAGCCTTCTCATTGCCTTATTGTGGGGGAGACTTATTAGTGTTGGTTCGTGCCTATCTTCGGTGACCTGCAGCTCATACTCTGGTCGAGCTTTGCTGGCGCTTACCGCCTTAAATCAGGCAGACCGAATCCAAGCCTTCTAATTGGCATGTTGAGGGGAGGCCTTATTTTTCTCTATTTCTCTATCTCCGGGCATTCCTACCTCTCCCATTTCACTTCTATCTTCCAGCATTCCCATTTCTCTTTTACTTCACTTCCAAACTTCTGTTTCTCTTATCCCTGCGGCTTTCCGGCACCTCGCCCCGCCGGCGGGTTCCCGGCTCTGCGCCGCTTCAGCCCGCGCGCCTCTCTGCGCGGCTTCCCGGCTTTGCGCAGTCCGCGGTCTCCACGCTTAACCCTTTCGCGTCTGAACCACGGCCTACGCCAGCGTTCCCTATCTATTCACGCCCCGTGCTCTCTCTGCACGCGGCGGCTTCCGCGAGTAACACAGCGTAGCTTGCGTCTCCGCCACTAGGATTCAATCTAAGTTCCCCGGGCTAGCCTGGCGAATTCAACCCAGCGTACGTCTCCGCCCCACGATTTGGCTTCCCGTCCTTTGCTCCCCGGGCTAATCAGACGGATCCCAATCTGGCTTACGTCTCAGCTTCTGGTTTCAACTTTTCGCCCCCTATTCCCGGGCTAACTTGAGAACCCCAAAGTGGCTTTCGTCTCCGCCTTGGCCTGCCCCCCGCGGCTTCAATTTCCCTAACATTTTTCTCTACCCGGTATGTTTCCCCAAGCTTTCCTCCAACGATATTCCTCCCTCATTTCTCCTGGCCTCTCCCCACAGTCCGCGTCCGAATCTGTTTGTTCTAGCTTTCACTTTCGCTTTCGACCTTAGAGATTTCTCCCAGCTTCCCCCCGTAGTCCGTATCCGAGTCTATGCCTAGGCTTTCAATAGCTTCTTCCGGCACCCTTTTCGTCCGGCTTTTCCCTAGGCTGTATGCTAGTCTCTCTCTCCGATATTTTCCCTAGTTCTTCCCGTTTCTTCCCTCCTAAGTTTCATATCCGTCCTAAGTTTCCTATCCGAGTCACGGCACCATTATGTCGCTCCCCCTCTTCGTGGAGGAACGACACAGGACCCTGCGCTGTTCTCTCGTCTGCTCGGCCCTCCCCGGGTTTGCTGCTGGTTCTTCCCGGGTTGGCTACTATCCCTTCCACCTCCGTGGAAGGGCAGTTCCCCCTGGCCGCATTCCCCACTTCCGCAGGGGAGCGGCACTCCGCCGGCCGGCTCTTCTCGGGGGCTGCACGGGTTCCCTTAGATGTTCCCCATAGATGTTCCTGGTGCATGCCGTCTCTCTCCTCCTTTATAGTCCTCCTCCGCCAATCCCAACTCGGCTGAGTACGCTGCTCTCCAATCAGGAGCAAGTCCTACAGTTAATTGGTTGAACTGGAGGCAGCTGTGCGGAAGCTGTTTACTTCTCTCCCAGCGCCATATTGTGGGAGAGCAGATGCATAGAATAAGTCCTAATTCGAGTAACTTAGTCCAGTCCGGATTGCTCCCCACACTACACCTTACCCACTCTGTGCTAGTAGCACCCTCCAGCAAATTAACATATTACTGTGTCAACAAAATCACTCCCACCAGTTTCCAGAATAGCACCTAAAGTAGCGCTTTTTTGAAAGCACCAGTCTAGACTAAGGGTTGGAGAACTGCTCATCTTTGTGTAAGTAAAGTTTTATTGGAACATACTTGGGGCAGGGCAGGGGCTGGGGGATAGGAGGGGTGGTCTTCAAAAAGCTCACGGCAAATATGTATTAGAAAAACTGCATGGATTTCTTGCATGGAAATACACTTATCTTTTAATACCATTTCCAGCTAACTTTTTGAAGCACCCTTGTAATAGCACCTGACATTTATATCATAGCTGCTTTAACAGACAAGAGTTGAATAATCACGAAGGAGATTGGCCCACAAAGCCTCAAACGTTTGCCATATGACCTTAAAAGAAAAAAATTGTCAGGCAATGTGAGCAGATTGTCCACACTTGCTGACTGCTCTTGAAGGAGCTCTGAGGAGTCAGACTCAGGTGCTGTGTTAGTGCTGTCGAGTGGAATGGGGAACCAGGTGGATTCAGGAGAAGCATGCTGTCTTGCTGAATAATCTTGAATTTAAATGTATGTGATAGGAAATACACAAGACTTTATAATATAATAAAATTTAAACAGGTCAGAGCTGTTGTATTTGTGTAGTGGAAAGCATTAAATATATAGAAGAAGTTTCTATTTTGGTGCTTAAATTTAGACCATTTAGACCATGGCATGTTCTGCATTTTTTAGATGATTTTTCCAGGTTAGGAGCTTATTGAGTGGGAAGGATCAGAAGAGTATCGATCTTTAGAGGGTAAACCTGGCTCTGCCACTTACTTGCAGGTTACTTAATCATGGAACTCAGTTTTCTCACCACATGGATGTAATACTGCTGTCAGGATTCTTGCGAAGAATGAGAATGATGTGTAAATTGCATGGTCTGTATAGTGGGATGTGGAACACATGTGCAGTGAACAGTGACTGCCAGCTACTGGAGACAGGCAACATTTGACCAACTCAAAAATACCTTTGTTACTGTAAAGTGATAACTCACTCTAAAAGAAAGTAGGAACAATTCAGAAATGTCTAGAGAAGAAAGTAAAGAACTTACTTCTCAACATCTGCACTTATATACTGAGTGATAAGGCATACAATTATCTTTAAATGGCACTTTAATGCTCTTGCTTACTCTGGTTTTGAAAGTTAGGGAAGTCAGTATATTCTGTTCATAGGAAATAATCATCTTAATATGGCTATTTCTCTTAGTTTTCATTTTTGGTTTTCATATTTGGTTGTTTCAGGTGGAGTTTTGATGAAACAGTGACTCATTTCATCTATCAAGGACGGCCAAATGACAGTAATCGAGAGTATAAATCTGCCAAAGAAAGAGGGATACACATAGTTTCAGAGCACTGGCTTTTAGAGGCAAGCAGTGCTTTTTTCCCTCTCCTATCTGTTGGGAGGAAATGTACACCAATATTATTTGACAGTATAAGCCAATTTCAGCATATGCTAACAAGTTTGGTAACATTGGTTAACTGACATCAAAACTTTGATCTTTACTCCTTAAATACTGCACAAATCTTTAATGGGTACTCTGATTTCCTGATTACTTTCACTAATTGAAAGTGATACGAGTGAAAATTTTACATTGACTTTAGGAGAATCAATTTAAAACAGTTTGGAAATGGGTTTTTTTGGGGGGAGGGGGTGTTTCCTATTATAACCGATAACCTTGGCAAAGGTATAGAGGTAGAGTGAGATTCTTTAATGAGTACGACGTTTAGAAAGTAAAGTCAGTTTGTCATTGAATGATGGGTTTTTTCAGTGTAAACTAGTTTTTAAAACTTTAATTTTATGAAATTTTGGCATCTTACAGCAAAATATATAGATTGTCCTTTTTCTACTTCATATGTTATTGTCACTAAGGTTTTTTCAGTCCTGTTTTAAAGCATACCATTATATTGCAGTGTGCCCAAGAGCAAAAACATCTTCCAGAATCTCTGTATCCACATACGTATAATCCCAAAATGAGCCTGGATATCAGTGCAGTGCAAGATGGCAGACCCTGTCATAGCCGCCCACTCTCAGCTGTCTCTGTCTCAAAGGATGATGAGGTAGGTGATGGAGATGATGCATTTGCCCTTCCTAAGCAAAAGATATAACCATACATTGTTGTGAAACCTTACACAATGGCTTGGTTTACAAAATTGTAATTTTTCTTCTTTAATAGGCCGATCATTTACCTTTAGAAGAAAATGATGTAGATAATATGGCCACTAACAATAAAGAATCAGCACCATCAAATGAAAATGGGAGGGATGACTCTAAAGGAGGTAACTTTTTTTGAAGATGTATTTATTTACTTGAAAGAGTTACAGAGACGGAGGGAGAGACAGAGAGTGATTTCCATCTGCTGATTCAATCCCCAGATAGCCGCAGCAGCCAAGGCCGGGCCAGGCTGAAGCCAGGAGCCAGGAGCTTCATCCGGGGCTCCCACATTGGTGGCAGGGGCCCAAGCACTTGAAGCATCTTGTGCTGCTCTTCCCAGGCCATTAGCAGGGAGCTGGATTGGAAGTGGAGCAGCCAGGACACGTACCAGTGCCTGTGTGGGATGCTGGTGTACAGGTGGCAGGCCTCACCACCCTGCCACAGTGCCAGCCCCAGTACATTGTTTTGAAATCACAAAAAAGTTTCTTTTGTAGTATGTCTTTCACACAGAACGCTTCCTTTACATCTGTTGCAAAATAAAATTTTCTTTGTTGCTAAGTACTAGCAAAGCATATATTTGAGAACTCACTCAACATTTCATCTTAATCATTAAGAAATAATTTGCAAAACTTTGGGTTATTTAAGTATGAAACTTGTGAACTGGGTATTTTACAGTTAGTGTGGTATGGCTTTATTCTATTATATAGGTAAGTAAAGTTGATATTTTTAAAAATTTGTTTTGTTGTATTTTTTTCCAGTGATTTTCAAAGCCTTATATGTATAATATATTTTAACAGTCGTATGGTTTTACAAGTACCTTATTTCCCAATGTTATTCGTTTCTTATGTATCCTCCTAGAACTGCTTTATGTGTATATAATCATAAATATATGTTTTCTCCTTCCCTCCTTCTTAAAAAAACATAGACATGTGGATGAGCATTAGGTGCAGCAGTTAAAGTCCCATCTTGGGCCACTGGCATCCCATTTTGGAGTGCCTGTTTAGAGCTCCAGCTGCTTTACCTCCAGTCCAGCCTCCTGCTCATGCACCTGGAAGGAGCAAGTGATAGCTCAAGTACTTGGGTCTATTTTTCCTTACTCACGTTACCGATCCAGAGCTTTCCCTTTGACTTACCCATTTAGTTAATACCATTCTGTTCATTCCAGATATACTGTTTAGTACCTATTTTAGTGTCTAGTCTTATAAAAATTCAAAAGATAAATATTTTGAAAATAAATATATTTTCAAAAACCATTGGAGAATAAGGCATGTACAGAAATGACTGTAATGGAGAGAAAATAAGAGTAGGCAAAGCACTCTACAAAAGGAATAAGTAATCTCTTGTAGGTCTTAGCATTTGTCTCTTGGAAGTTTCCTCATTATCCTAGGTACTTGCAAGGTCCTCATGGTAAGGCTGCTTCTGTATCTCCAGTGTTCATAGCCCTACTGATTTCTCTAGTCAGTAATCAGTGTTCAGTGAATGTCCGGTCAGTAAATTGTGTCAACCTTATCTAAACAGAATAGTTAATGTGAGTAAGATATGGTGAAAAAGAGAATTTTTTCTTGGCTGGTGTATTTGTGTTTCTTTCCAGCTCTGACACAGACCTTGGAGATGAGACAGAACTTCCAAAGGCAACTGCAGGAGATCATGTCCGCCACGGCAGTGGTGAAGCCCCAGGGGCAGAGGTCTTCCCTTTCAAGAAGTGGCTGCAATAGTGCCTCTTCAACCCCTGACAGCATTCGCTCTGCTCGAAGTGGACGAAGTCGGGTCCTGGAGGCACTGAGGTGTGTACCTGTCGCTGATAGCAGAGACACAAGATAACTTGAGATGAGACAAAGGTAGCTCCTTATTTAGGTTCCATAGGTGAAGCTGAATTTTTACTTTAAAAAAAATAAAGTAGAAGTTTAAGTTATTAAGACCAGTGAAAGAGTTATGCTACTGGGTCTTATTTAGCCCAAACACTTCATATTCTATTCTGATGTTTTTTATCGGTTTGGCCCTTTGCTAACTAGGTTTTCCTTATTCCATTCTGTGGGGAGCAACTCAGACTGGACTGAGTTACTGGAATTAAGACTTATTCTATGCATCTGCTCTCCCACAATATGGCGCTGGGAGAGGAGTAAAAACAACTTTTACACAGCTGCCTCCAGTTCGACCAGTAACCTGCAGGAGCTGATCCTGCTCCTGATTGGAGGAGAGCAGCGTACTCGGCGTGTGGGTAGCAGAGTTGGGATTGGTGGAAGAGGACTATAAAGGAGGAGAGACAACATGCACCAGTAACATCTAAGGGGAACACCTGTGCAGCCCCCGAGAGAGCCGGCCGGCGGTGTGCCGCTCCCCCGCGGAAGTGGGGAAAGTGGCAGGGGGGCCTGCCCCTCCACGGAGGTGGAAGGACGGCAGCCAACCCGGGAAGAACCAGCAGCAAACCCGGGGAGGGCCGAGCAGACAAAAGAACAGCGCAGGGTCCTGTGTCGTTCCTCCGCGAAGAGGGGGAGCGACACCCTTCTTTCTTAGCTTTTCTTCCTACTCTCCCTTGCTTTAGGCAGTTTTAGAATTCTTACTCAAAAGCAAGTAGCAAACATAGAGGTTTTGTCCATAACCACACGGGCTTTGGAATGAGGTGTGATTAACACTTTGTATCTCTTCTCCTGAGAAAGAAAACTGTTACAAGGTCCAGTGTGCCCGGCAGCGCTCAGCAGGTTAAGCCGCAGCCTGCAACACCAGCATCCCATATGGGCGTGGGTTCAGGTTGTGGGGGCTCCACTTCTGATCCAGCTCACTGCTAACATGCCTGGAAAGGCTGCAGCAAATGGCCCTGGTGCTTTTTCACCATATATATTAAACATTCCTTATTGAAACTTTGTGTACATTTTGTATTCTCTTCATATATTGCTGTTGGTAGTGTGATCTGACGAGTTCTTCATGTGATGTGACTCAGGTTTAGAAGCATAATTTCATCTTTTCCTCACAGAAGAAAAATCCCTAGTTGTATGATGACCTACGAGATTCTGAATTCCAGCTGATTGAACTCTGCAGTTATCTTACATGAACTATGTATTTCATGAGGTCAAGTCTTTATCTCAGTGCTATTTTAGTAGCTTTTGGTTTAGTACTATACTCAGTGATAAGTGAAGTAGCTTTTTGTTTATTATAAAGAACTTACATCCTATACCAAGTCAGAATAAATATTCTCAGAGTACATGGCTATATTCCTTGTTTTTGAGGCAATGGAATTCTTGAGGTACCATCAACTTTGATAAATTATTTTTATAAGAATATACATATGGGGGCCAGTGCTACGGCACAGCAGGTTAAGCCCTGGCCTGAAGCGGTTCTAGTCCCAGCTACTCCTCTTCCAATCCAGCTCTCTGCTATGGCCTGGGAAAGCAGTAGAAGATGACCCAAGTCCTTGGGCCCCTGTACCCATGTGGGAGACCCGGAAGAAGCTCCTGGCTCCTGGCTTCAGATTGGCGTAGCTCCGGCCGTTGCAGCCAATTGGGGAGTGAACCAGTGGATGGAAGACCTCTCTCTCTGTCTCTACCTCTCTCTGTCACTCTTTCAAATAAATAAAATAAATCTTAAAAAAAGAATATACATATGAAGCTACTTCTGGAAGTTCATGGAGGCCGGCGCCGCCATAGCTCACTAGGCTAATCCTCCGCCTGCGGTGCCGGCACACCGGGTTCTAGTCCCGGTTGGGGCGCCGGATTCTTTCCCGGTTGCTCCTCTTCCAATCCAGCTGTGGCCCGGGAAGGCAGTGGAGGATGGCCCAAGTGCTTGGGCCCTGCACTCGCATGGGAGACCAGGAGAAGCACCTGGCTCCTGGCTTCGGATCAGCGCGGGGCGCCGGCCACGGTGGCCATTGGGGGGTGAACCAACGGCAAAGGAAGACCTTTCTCTCTGTCTCTCTCTCTCACTGTCCACTCTGCCTGTCAAGAAAAATAAAAAAAATTTAAAAAAGAAAGTTCATGGAAAAAAGAATTATAAGTAAAGTCTATTTTGGTGCAAAAATTTTGAAATTCATCCATATATATACATATATATAAATAGTTGGAATTCTATTACTTTATCAAATGAAATCATTACAATTACATAACCAAATGCATTTTACTATAATTCAGTATATGGTTGGTCTGTCTTAGATGCTGAAGTTTGTTTACCAAAGGCCAAAGAACCTTTCCATAAGACAGCCTTTGTAGTAAGCTTTCCATGTAATTATAGTTACTATAATTGCAAGTGATAAAAATATACTAACCACCAGAGCAAAGTAACCACAGTTTTCTAAATGTTACTGTTTCCCTAACCATTCAGAGAAATTGCCCTCCCACACTTTTTTTTTTTTTTTTTAAAGATTGATTTTTGTGGATTTGAAAGGAAGAGTTACAGAGAGAGAAGAAAGACAGCTGTTCCATTGATTAGTTCACTCCCCAGATGGCTACCACAGCCAGGGCTGGACAAGGCTGAAGGCCAGAGCCTGAAACTCCATCCAGGTTTCCCACATGGGTACCAGGGGCCCAAGTAGTTGGGCCATCCTGCACTTCTTCCCCAGACACATTAGTAGACAGCTGGATCAGAAGTGGAACAGCCAGGACTCAAACTGGCACTCGGATGGGATGCACCATTGCAAGTGGTGACTTAACCTGCTGTGCCATGATGCCAGCCCCAAGAAATCCCAGTTGTTTCAAAGTTTGTTTTTTTTTTTTTTTAATTTAACTGTTAAACTTCCAACTTTGACATTTTAAATACATAGACATTTTAGGCAAAATACGTATTTCCACTTAAACTAAAACAGTTACATTTAAAGGAGAAATATTTTAAATATTTTAAAGTTCACCAGTGGCTCAGTGATGGACGTTAGACGGCAAATCACTTTTTCAGTCTGTTTATTGATTTTACGCACTTGGGTTTTGTTGTGGCTGTTTGCCAGTGTTTAAAATTGTTATTTTACTCCTTAGGCAATCTCGTCAAACTGTACCTGATATGAACACTGAACCCTCCCAGAACGAACAGATCATTTGGGATGACCCTACAGCCAGGGAGGAGCGAGCAAGGCTTGCCAGCAATTTGCAGTGGCCTTGTTGTCCCACACAGCACTCTGAGCTTCAGGTTGACGTTAAAACATTGGAGGACTGTCCTTTCCAGGAACCTTTATGTGTTTCAGAAATTGCTGAACAGGGTAACAAGAAAGAATCTATTTACCTGTTTGTATATGGTATATTTTGACCTCCTAAAAATAAACAGATAAGTCGTGATTCTTTGAATTATACCTGCAAATGAGAAACTTACTAGATATTTCTGACTTTGGCTTAAAGTTAAGAGTCAGAAAAATGATTTTTGACTTTGGTACTTAATCAGTAAATTGAAAAATGTAGTTGATCTTTGAATTTGAAAATTTAGGTATAGGCATTTTTTCCCAACATGGTTTTTTTTTTTAATTAATTTATTTATTTATTATTATTTTTTTTTTTGACAGAGTAGACAGTGAGAGAGACAGAGAGAGAAAGGTCTTCCTTTGCCGTTGGTTCACCCCCCAATGGCGCACCGCACTGATCCGAAGGCAGGAGCCAGGTGCTTCCTCCTGGTCTCCCATGGGGTGCAGGGCCCAAGGGCTTGGGCCATCCTCCACCGCACTCCCTGGCCACAGCAGAGAGCTGGCCTGGAAGAGGAGCAACCGGGACAGAATCCGGCGCCCCGACCGGGACTAGAACCCGGTGTGCTGGCGCTGCAGGGCGGAGGATTAGCCTAGTGAGCCGCAGCGCCGGCCTCCCAACATGGTTTTTAACTTCTCCTTTCATTTTAGTCCTTAACTATATGTGTGCAGTTAATGCTTGGGTTTTCCTCCTGTTTTTTTAAGATTTTATTTATTTGGAAGTGTTACAGAGAGAGAGAAAGGCCGGGAAGGGGGTGTCTTCCATCCGCTGGTTCCTTCCCCAAATGGCCACAACGGCCGGAGCTGCACTGATCCAAAGCCAGGAGCCAGGAGCTTCTTCTGGGTCTCCCACATGGGTGCAGGGGCCCAAGGACTTGGGTCATCTTCTACTGCTTTCCCAGGCTATAGCAGAGAGCTGGATCAAAAGAGGAGCAGCTGGGACTCGAACTGGTGTCCATACGGGATGCCGGCACTGCAGCGGCTTTACCTACTACACAGCTCCAGCCTCTCCTCCTGTTTCTTAACTTTCATTTAAGTCTTCTAAATTTCATCCAATACTTACCTACATTTATTCTTTGTATTGTGTAAGTTCCTTTTTGAATTCCCCATTTTTTTTTCTTTTTTTTTTCACAGATTTATGTGTTTGTTTTGAAAGTGTTTGGGGCTGGAAACAGAGATAAGATCTCCGCTGTTTCACTCCCAAGATGGCTCCTCCAATTGGGCTGGGCCAGGCTGAAGCCAGGAACTTCGTCTGGGTCTCCCATGTGGATACCGGTACTTAGGCCATCTTCTGCTGGTTTCCCAGGTGTGTTAGCCAGGAGCTGGATGGAAAGTAGAGCAGTCAGGACACAAACCAGCACTCCGATGGAATGCTGGTTATCACAGGTGGCGGCCATGCCACAACACCAGCCCCTGGTGTTTTCTTTCATGAACTTTGCCTTAAAAACAGAATGGTGGGGCGGGTGCTGTGGCATATTGGGTAAAGCTGCCACCTGAAGTGCTGGAATCCCGTATGGGCACTGGTTCGAGGCTTGCCTGCTCCACTTCTGATCCCGCTCTCTGCTGTGGCCTGGGAAAGCAGTGGAAGATGGCCCAAGTGCTTGGGCCCCTGCACCCACGTGGAAGACCTGAAAGAAGCTCCTGGCTCTTGGCTTTGGATTAGCCCAGCTCTGGCCATTTTGGAAGTGAACCAGCGGATGGAAGACCTCTCAGTCTTCCTCTCCCCATCCCTGTCTCCCTTCCTCTCTTTCTCTCCCTCCCCCTCTCTCACTCTCACTTTCTGCCTCTCTGTAACTCTGCCTTTCACATCATAATTAAATATTAAAAAAAAAAAAAACAAAAAACAGAATGGTTGGGGGCCTGTGTTGTACTGTAGCAGGTTAGACCGTCCCTGCAACATCAGTGTCCCATATGGACACTGACACTGAGTCCTGGCTGCTCCACTTCTGGTCTGGCTCCCTGCTGACACGCCTGGGAAAGCAGCAGCAGATGGCCCGTGGACTAGGGCTCTTACATCCAAATGGGAGACCATGAATAAGCTCCTGTCTCTTGGCTTTGGCTGTTGTAGCCATTTGGAGTTTGAGCCAGCAAATGGAAGATCTCTGTCTCCTACTTTCTGTAAATGCCTTTGAAATAAATAAGAAGAAATAAGTCTTTTTTATTTTTAGAAAATCTTTTTCCCCTTTTTCATCTTTTTCACATTGCATGATTCCATACATCAGATACAGGATTTATCTCTGCTTCCAATTTCTCTCCAAATGTGGAAATGCTTTCATTTTACCAATTTGAGTTTCAATTTACTGATGAAAAAATATTTTTTTAAAAATCCACATTTAATATAGTTATCCTTTTGAAGTTAATTAATTACATTTATTTATGAACTCCAGAAATAGTCTACTTCTTTTGCATGTACTTTTACATTTCTTGGTTTGTATTTAATTTCATGTTGGCTGAGGCAGGTAATATCTTCTAGACTTTATTCCTACTTGTATGTGAATAATCACATGCTTCAACCTTTTATTGCCCTCAGCTGTCTGTGATCCTGGAGAAGCATGTGTGACTGAAGCTCCGAAGCAACCTATCTCTGAAGAACCAGAAACCCAAGTACGAGACAGCCACCTGATCCCTACACCTCAGGCCCCCAGCATCGCCTTCCCTCTGGCCAACCCACCTGTGGCTCCACCCCCTAGGGAAAAGGTTTGTTGATCTTGCTCTGGCTTTTGGATATTTTTGTACTGAATTAGAAATGTGTTGATTTCACTATCAGGGGTTCATCAAATGTTGAAAACTGTGTTTGCATTATGTTATTATTTGTATTTATGATAACTCAGAAGACAGCAAAATTGCACTGTAAAATAACTGGATTAATATAAATGTTTTTCTAAAATAAAATTCTTTCATTCCAGATTATAATGAGAGAAGAGGCTCATGAAGAATTTAAAAAACAGTACATATTTCAGATGTCATCGCTGAATCCTCAAGAACGTATTGATTATTGTCATCTGATTGAAAAATTAGGTACCAGTATTTTACTTAAATCAAAAATGTCAGACATTTAGCCTAGCAGTTAAGATTCCAGTTAAGACACAATGCCCCATATTGGAGTACTTGGGTTCAGTTCTCAGTTCTAGCTCGTAACCTCCCTCAGCCTCCTATTAATGCAGGCCCTGGGAGAGAGCAGATGATGGCTCAGGTAATTAGGTCCCTGACCCCCAGGTAGGAGCCCTGGACTGAGTTCTTGGCTCCCTGCTTCAGCCACAGCTGTTAGTGGGCGTTTCAGGAGTGAGGCACCAGGTAGGAGTGCTCCTTTAAGCTTTTAAAAAATGTCTACAGGAAGAAATATAAACACTATTGTAAAAGAAAAGGTCTCATACTCATAGCAACCTTATTTGAAAGTGAAATGCAGTCAGTATTGATAATATTTTTAAGATATAGGTGGAGAAAAATAAAATATGCAATTTGTCTAAGCTATATACAATATGTCAGCCTTAGAAATTTGAATCTAAATCTAAAGTCAGCCCTGGGAGTCAGAGTAAATATTTAAATGGAAACCAGCAGTTAAGTTTAACAATCTTCTGTACTACTTTGAGTATTTGTTCATTAATGAAACATTGTGTGAAACTATAGGCCTGTGATATAAAATAAAACCACATTTTAATGAACTTAAAAAGTATAGTTCATGTAGACAGGAGCACCTTCTCATGTTGCACCATTCTTGTTCCATCTGACCTCCCTCTGACATTCTTTCTGGAAGCTCTGTAGTAGAAAAGTAACCTGGTGCCTTGCTGTCCCATAGAAACTGACTCTCATCTGCATGTGTCATTTTAATTTCCTAATAGCAACATTTCAAAATGTAAAAAGAGGGCTCGTTCTTGGTACAATGGTTAAGATGCAGCTTGGGAAACCTGTATCCCATATTGGAGTACTACTGCTGGTCCAGTTTTCTGCTCAGGCCATCCTGGGAGGCAACATATGATGGCTCATAGCCTTGGGTCCCTGCCACCCACATGGGAGAACCAGATTGGGTTCTTGGCTTCTGATTTCAGCCTGGACCAGCCTGGACAGTTTGCGGGCATTTGGGAAATGAACCATCAAATGGAAAATCTATATCTCTTCCCGAATTCCAAGTAAATTGAAAATAAATAATCTTAAAAGTAAAAAGAAATGGATGCAGGGCTGGCACTGTGACTTATTAGGTAAAGCTGCCGCCTGCAGTGCTGGCATTATATGGGCACCAGTTTGAATCCTAACTGCTCCGCTTCTGATCCAGCTCTCTGCTATGGCCTGGGAAAGCAGTAGAAGATGGGCCAAGTCCTTGGGCCCCTGCACACGAGTGGGAGACCCAGAGGAATCTCCTGGCTCCTGGCTTCAAATCAGCTCAGCTCTGGCCATTGTGGTCATTTGGAGAGTGAACCAGCAAATGGAAGACCTCTCTCTGTCTCTCTGGCTCTACCTCTCTCTGTAACTCTGTCTTTCAAATAGATAAAATAAATCTTTAAAAAAAAATAAAAAAGAAATGGATAAAATAAACTGCCAGTTTTACTATCATGTAAATATAGTATCGGAATTTTCAGTCATTTTCTTGTAGTAAGTGTTGGAAATCTAGTATGCATTTTACACTTACACTGGCTCCTGTAGGTTTTTCCATCTCTGTAGACTCTGGACAAGTACAGTAGTAGCAGCTAGCACAGAGCTGACCTCCAAGAGGTCAGGGAGTAGAGACAGATGAATACAGATTGTACTGGAACTGAGAGCCTGTGACTGTAGAGGGTTCCTGATATTAGAACTTAGAGAGACATAACAGGTATTGAGTATAGCCCTTTGCTTATCTGTAAATCATGAATAGAATTCAAATGTTTTGTTAAAATCTTAGAAAGACTGTGGTACAACTCTGATAACCAGCAGTCAGGTTAACCTCTAAGCTGTACACTCATAGCCATACTTTCCGTAAGCTTGTATTTATTTATGCTGCCTTTTGCATCCTCATCAAGCTTCATACATACACTTCTGAGAGAGGTTGAGATTTATTTGTTTGTAAAAGAGGGAGTTCAGTCTTCCATCTGCTGGTTCACTTCCCAAATGGCCACAAAAGCCAGATTTGAGCCAACTCAAAGCCAGCAGTCAGGAACTCCGTGCGGGTCTCCCAGTCAGAACTCGAATGTGCAGTCCTGTGTGAGATACTGGCTTGACCTGCTGCACCACACCACCAGCCCCACTCTCTGTGTCATAATTATAGCAAACCAAGTAGAGACAGGCAGATTGAACAAGGATTTAGTGTTGAGACAGCAAAGAATTGTACTTGATTTTACTAGATATGGTAGTACCATGTGGCTATTTAAGAAAATTTCCATTTATTTTAGATATATGTAGGGGTTAAGTAACACAGTGCCTGGAATTTGCCTTGAAATAGTTAATTCAAAAAAGGGGACATAGATTGAAGTAAAGATGGCAAAATGTTATAAATTTTAACATCTGAGTGGCCGTTGTTTGAGACTTCACTTTACTGTTTGATCTACTTTTGTATTTAAAATGTTGATCATTGTCAGTCAAGATTTTTTGGTTTAGATGGTTTGGTGCATTCTGTTTACAGATAATTTCTGTGTATAGTTGAGATTACAAAAAAAGAAGTTAAGAAATGATTTTATAAATATAAATAAAGTACAGCCAAATTTTCTCTGTTTAGGTGGATTAGTGATAGAGAAACAGTGCTTTGACCCCAAATGCACACACATTGTGGTGGGACACCCGCTGAGAAATGAAAAGTACTTAGCCTCAGTGGCAGCTGGGAAGTGGGTGCTTCATCGCTCCTACCTGGAAGCCTGCAGAACAGCTGGGCGCTTTGTGCAGGTATGTGTTCACAGTCGGTGAAGGGATGTTTTCTTTAAAATAAATGTCTTCAGTTATTCTCATACATGCACTGACCACTCATTTCATTCAGATATCCAAATAGGAATAATTAGATTAGACTAGTTTTATAAAGTTTCCAGTAACAATTGAAGCAAAGAAAGATCATATAGCCAAGTTCAGTTATATTCACTTTTTTTAAATATGTATTTTGCATCTTTTTTTTTAAAGATTTATTTATTTATTTGAAAGGTAGAGTTACAGAAAGAGGTAAAAATAGAGAAATCTTAGATTTGCTGGCTCACTCTCCAAATGGCCAGGGCTGGGCCAGGCCGAAGCCAGGAGCCAGGAGCTTCTCCTAGGTCTCCCACATGGGTGCAGGGTCTCAAGCACTTGGGCTGTCTTTTGCTGCTTTTCCAGTCTGCATTAGCAGGGAGCTGGATTGGAAGTGGATCAGCTAGGATTTGAACCTGTACCTGTATGGACAGCGCTGTAGCCTTACCCACCATGCCACACTGCCAGCTACTTACATGTCATTTTTTTAAATTGAAATAACATTATCTTACCATTAGAGATTATCTTTTTTTTTTTTTTTTTTTTTTTTGACAGAGTGGAGAGTGAGAGAGACAGAGAGAAAGGTCTTCCTTTGCTGTTGGTTCACCCCTCAATGGCCGCTGCGGCCAGCACACTGCACTGATCCAATGGCAGGAGCCAGGTGCTTCTCCTGGTCTCCCATGCGGGTGCAGGGCCTAAGCACTTGGGCCATCCTCTACTGCACTCCCTGGCTACAGCAGAGAGCTG
Source organism: Oryctolagus cuniculus (assembly GCF_964237555.1). Taxonomy (NCBI): domain Eukaryota; kingdom Metazoa; phylum Chordata; class Mammalia; order Lagomorpha; family Leporidae; genus Oryctolagus; species Oryctolagus cuniculus. Next base: position 175,275,733 of record NC_091435.1, on the reverse strand, counting down.
GACAGGAAGAGGAACGACCGGGACAGGATCCGGCACCCTGACCGGGACTAGAACCCAGTGTGCCGGCACCGCAGGCAGAGGATTAGCCTAGTGAGCAGCGGCACAGGCCAAGATTATCTTCTTATAAGCTTTTATGCTATCTACTGGCCCTTTAAATATTAAGCTAATTAATTGAAATATTTTGTTTGCTAACTATAACAGTATCCATCATGTGATTTCTTTCCTTTTTTTAAAAGGTTTATTTATGTATTTATTAAGGAATACAAATTAACTATAACAGTATCCATCATGTGATTTCTTTCCTTTTTTTTAAAGGTTTATTTATGTATTTATTAAGGAATACAAATTTCATAAGTACAACTTTAGGCATACAGAGGTTCTTCCCACCATACCTGCCCTCCCACCCACACTCCCAGTCCCATTCTCCATTAAGATTCATTTTCAATTTACTTTGTACACAGAAGGCCAACTCTGTACAAAGAAGAGATTTCAACAATTTGCGCACGCGCACACACACACACACACACAATTGTTTGAGAACTAGTTTTACATTTAACCCTCATAATACAACTCATTGAGGACAGAGGTCTTTCATGGGGAGTTAGTGCACAGTGACTCTGTTGTTAATGTAACAATTAACACTCTTATGTGTGAGGTCAGTGACCACCTGAATCTCTTGACATGAGCTGCGTAAGCTGTGGAAGCCTTTTGAGTCCACAAACTCCATCATTATTTAGACAAGGCCAAAAGCAAAGTGGAAGTTCTCTCCTCCCTTTAAAGAAAAGTACATCCTTCTTTAATGGCCACTTCCTTCCGCTGTAGTCTCACTCACAGAGGTCCTTCATGTAGAACCTTTTTTGCCAGTGTCTTAGCTTTCCATGACTGAGATGCTCTCATGGGCTTTTCAGACAAACCAGAATGCCTTAAGGGCTGATTCTGAGGTCAGTGTTGTTCAGGGCTTTTGTCATTCCGTAAGTCTTCTGTGTGGACTACTTCCCATGTTGGAACATTCTCTCTTTTTTAATTCTATTATTATTACCAGACACTTAATCTTATTTATATGATCACTTTAACACTTAATCCTATTACATATGTTCATTTTAACACTTTATATGATCACTTTAACAATTAAAATGGCATTTTTACCACCCAGCACACAAGCCTCCTACAGTCACAAGCACCCAGTTCTCCCCACCAAAGTCAGGAGTCTCTACTTGGCTGGTTGCTGGGCATAGACATGAGCTGGCACAGCTGTTACATATGTCCAAAATGGTGCCCCCTCTATCGGATTGTTAAATAACTCTGTTGTAAGGTGATTGGGGAGAAACATGCCCTCCTTTTATTTCTCCTCTAGTTTGGCAGGTACACTTTTCCCTATGGGGCTCCAAGCCAGATTCCCTCTTGGCTCCTCCTGCAGCTTAATCGCCAGTGGCTTGGGCTGCTGCAGTCGGGTCTCACCTCACCCTCCAACACTTGTGCATAGGCTCTCAGCTGCTGGGGTCCTGGTCTGTGTGTGTCCACACCCTCCACATAGATCCACTGTGTCCCTCTAATTTGCGTAGAGTTTCCTCTGCCATTTTCTCCCTAACTCTTCCTTGAGATTGCACTCTCTCCACTTTTCTTGAACTGTCTTCTAGACTAGAGCAGTAAGCTCCTTCCGTGCTCTGCCATCTTGGAAGCTAACCTAAAGATTTTTTAAAATTTATTTGAGAGGTAGAGTTGCAGACAGAGGAAGAGACAGAGAGAAAGGTCTTCTATCTCCACCATGTGATTTTTGACATTTTCAATCAGGATTCCTTAGGAATATCTCCTTTGGACAGACAACCAGAGTGTCCTCTGACGTTGTGGTCTGTGAAGTTAGCAGCTGGCCAGTAAAGCCCAGTAATCCAAATATTACCAGCTGCCAAGGTGTAGTTACCAGATGTTACCTAGAAATATATGTAATATTCTTCTAATTTCTAATTAAAAGCCAGGTATATGTGATGAATATATGAAATCAAATTGATCTACATTGCCTCTGTGCTCATAAAATGATGCTTGCCTGATACTGTCTGTAGTCATATCAATTGAATGTATACTTTAACTCCTGTAGCCTGTTAGCTCCCTGAGGACAGAAACATGTATGCAACGCAGTGGCCCAACATACTGTAGGACCTCAAAAGCTTGTTCAATTAATTCTCTAGGAAGAAAACTATGAGTGGGGAAGTAGTTCCATACTTGATGTTCTGACTGGAATCACGGAGCAGCAACGAAGACTAGCACTTGCGGCCATGAGATGGAGAAAAAAAATCCAGCAGAGACAAGAATCAGGCATTGTTGAGGTATTCACATGCACAATTAGAGACCATTTAAGGAGCATTCAATACTGTGACTATTCCAGATATAGACATAGTTATATAGAGAGGTATATGTTTTTTAAAGAGAATGTGCTTGACCAAGGAAGAATAACTCTTGATTGATGTGTTTAATTAGGGCAGTCTACATTGAGCTTAATGTTATTTGAGAGGAAGTCACAGAGAAAGAAAAACAGAAAGATCTCCCATCTGCTGGTTCACTCCCCAAATGGCCACCATAGTCTTGGCTGGGCCAGGCTGAAGCCAGGAGCCAGAAACCTCATCCAGGTCTCCCACATGGTGCAAGGGCTCAAGCACTTGGACCATCCTCTGATGTTTTCCCAGGCCCATTAGCAGGGAGCTGGATGAACATCTGGGGCAGGAACTGGCACCCACATGGGATGCTGGCACTGGAGGCGGACGCTTAACCTGCTGAGTCACAGCATGAGCCCCGTTGATGGCTTGTAAAAAATAGTTTATGTGTATAAAGTGTGGTTCTATACTGTGTTTATTTCAAAGTATCTTTATAGCACCTAGCTTTAGGGATTCTTAAGCTGGATCTGCTGACTCACCCATAAAGCACCTCCATTATAATGTCATAGATCTCTTTTTACTATTTTAATAACTTACAATAAAATGGTTTCCTTGGTAATCATATATATGTGTGTATATATAATATATACCTATATTTGAGATTCATTTTTTGAAAGCAGAGTTACAGAGGGTGGTGGTTGGTAGGGGAGGCAGAGAAAGAACTTCCAACCACTGGTTTATTCTCTACGAAAGCCAGGGCTGGGCTAGGCCTAAAGCCAGGAGCCTGGACATCCAGATTTCCCACGGTGGTAGAGGCCCGCGTACTTGGGCCATTTTTTGCTACTTTCCAGGCGCATTAGCAGGGAGCTGGATTGGAAGTGGAGCAACAGGAATTCAAACTGGGGTCGCTCAGCAGCAAACTGGGGATGCCAGCAACACAAGCAGGGCGTAACCCCCTGCACCACAGTGCTGGCCCTAATATTTTATTTTGACCACAAAGAAAAATAAAACATTACCCAAATTTTATGGACATTTATATCTCAGTAAAGCTGCTTCAGTTTTTCAGAAAGTGATTTAGAAGGGGTCCAGTTTTCACCCGATTGCCAAAGGGCTCCATTGCTTACAAAAAGGTTATAAACCCGTCTGTCAAATAATCTTACATGATGTTTGATATCTTTACATTTTCAAGAGAAATTTAACAAAAGCTTCCTGTAGCCTATCAAGCAGTGCCATGTACTCTACCTATCATTAGTTATAAAGAAAAAACTAGAAAAAGACTACATAAATAAAGCTGCTTTGTTTTACTATTACCTGATCATTAAATTGTTTTCTCTCATTTCTCATGAATTTGCAGATACCATGGCTGTGTATTTCAGACTATATTGACACATTTACACTGTGGCAAAAATAAAGGTCGTTGAGAATATAACCTCTGTGTCTTATTTAGACATAAAACTGGGTCTACAAGTAGGATCATGCATTATCTGATTTATCATTTATTTTCCAAGTGGTTTCAGCACTGATTCTTTTCTCGCAGGGAGCATTTAGCGGGTGGAAGGTTGTTTTACGTGTTGACCGTGCCCGAGAAGCGGGGTTCAGACGTCTTCTTCAGTCAGGAGGAGCAAAGGTTTGTGCTGAACCAGTTTACTGAGCGTTCACATAAATTATCTAAAACAGTTCTTTGTTTTCCTTACTTTAGAAGATGGTAATCCTTAGTATATTTTGTACAGTTGAACTGCTTTGTGACACCTGTAGATTGTAATACTTTTCGTGTTTTTTCCTTAGGTGCTACGTGGTCATTCTGTACCTTTATTTAAAGAGGCCACACATCTCTTTTATGACTTTAATTGCAAGCAGAAACCAGATGACACAGGACTTAATATAGCAGACGCTGCTGCCCAGAATGTGCACTGCTTGAAAACAGAATACATTGCTGATTACCTTGTGCAGGTTTGTGACTTCTTCACTACCAGGAGTATGCTGCTTTGTGCGATGTCAGACTGCCTGACTCGTTATTAATAGCATATCTGTCTCCTGGGGTGGGCGTTTGGCCAGCAGTTACACCGTGGCTTGGGCTCGTTGTGGCCCATATTCGGAGTAGCTGGGTTCTAGTCTTGGCTCCTCTGCTCCTGCTCCACCTTCCCACTGATGAAGGGATAGCAGGTGATGGCTCAGATACTCAGTTCCCTGACACTCACATGGGAGACCAAGATGGAGTTTCCACCTCCCAAATTTGGCCTGGTCCAGTCCAGTCCAATGTAGGCATTTGGGGATTAAGTCAGCAGATGGAACCTCTATTGTCTGTCTCTGTCTCTTAAAAGAAAAAAAGAAAAATTAGTCTATTCAGCACCCATTTTATGCTCTTGCTACTTTTGATGCAGTGAGTACAAATGTAAACATTTAGCATAGCAGTTAAGTATAGGGAAGGTATAAAAACCTACATATTTTTAAAAGCTTTTTTTTTTTTTTTTTTTTTTTTTGCTTTTTAAAGATTTTATTTAATTTGAAAGGTAGAGTGACAGATCTTCCATCTGCTGTTTCGCTCCCCAGATGGCCACAATGGGAAGGGCGGGTCCAGGGCAAAGCCAGGAGCCCAGAACTCCATCCAGTTTCCCACATCTGTGCATGGGCCCAAGCACTGGGACCATCTTGTGCTTGTCAGGCCCACTAGCAGGAAGCTGGATTGGAAGTGGAGTAGCCAAGACTTGAATCAGTGCCCATATGGGGTGCCAGTGTTGCTGATGCTGGCTTAAACTGCTGTGCCACACGTCGGCCCCTCTCTAAAAGCTTTAACAGTGCCCTTTCTGGGTGCTCATTTGGCACGGCAGTTCAGTAGCCACTTAGAACACCTGCATCCCATATTAGGAGTCCCTAGATTTGAGTCCTATCTCCTTTTCTAATCCAGCTTATTGCTTATGCATACCATGGGAGGCAACATAAGTACCTGGATCCCAGCCCCTGTGTGGGAGACCTGGATTGGGTTCCAGGCCCCTAGCTGCTGCTGCTTTGCTTTTCTTTCTTTTTTTTTTTTTTTTAAAGGATCTGTTTATTTATTTGAAAGGCAGAGTTGCAGAGAGAGAGAGAGATCTATCCACTGGTTCATTCCCCAAATGACCTCAATGGCTAGAGCCAGTCCAATCCAAAGCCAGGAGCTTCCTCTGGGTCTCCGCACAGGTGCAGGGGCCAAGTACTTGGGCCATCTTCTGCTTTCCAGGCCATAGCAGAGAGAGCTGGATCGGAAGTGGAGCAGGTGGGTCTCAAGCCAGCACCTATATGGGATGCCAGCACTGTAGGTAGTGGCTTTACCCTCTATGCCACAATGCTGGCTCTTTATGGCCCTAGCTTCTGCCCAGCCCAACCCTGGCTGTTGGCATTTGGGGAGTGAATTAGTGGGTAGAAGATCAATCCGTTTTTTTGGAAGTGTCTCTGTCTTTCAAATAAATAAGCTAAAAAAAATTTTTTGAGCGCCTTTAAAATGTTGGAAAGCAGAAATGTATTTCAGTAGTCTGAGAAACATTAACTCAAGAGTCATCCTTTAGTTTTCTTGATCTTTTGCGTTGATACACAGTAAAGACCTGTGCTATACTTTTTGTGGTAAAGAAAATATTTCCTATATGGAGGGCTTATTATACTCATGATCAGACTTGGCCTGTGTCGTATAATTTGAATGGGTAAAGAAGAATCTTCCCGATAGCAAAGTTCCCTGAAAGACCATCAGAAATCAGCAGTGCATGACACACAGTTATCAGTGTTTTCCTATGAGGCTTTTTAAATAGAATAGTGTAGGGATAAGAGAAGCCAGAATTCAGCCATTACTTATGTTACTTACTTGAGCGGTTGTTTAGGGTTTCATGGAGTATCTGAAACATAAATGTGAAGAAGGCCTTCTCATAAAGCAGTACGCATACAGATAAAGAATTAATAAACCAGTCATAAAGCTCCTAACTAACTTGTAAAAAAGCTCAGTTTATTGAAATGTGATTTATTGAATTTATTGAAATGTGAAGTTCCCCCATTGGAGAGGGCAGAACAGGCGTTTGTTCTCATAGTTAAGTCACTGGTTGAGATGCCTGTATCCTGTAACAGAATGCTGGGGGTTTGATATCTGGCTCAAATTCTGATTCCATTTTCCTGTTAATATGCACCCCGGGAGGCACCAGATGATGGCTCAGTTAGTTAGGTTCCTGCCATTCATGTGGGAGACCTAGATGGCATTCCAAGCTTCCTGGCTTTGTCCTGCCCCAGCCCCAGCCATTGCAGGCATGTAGGGGGGTGAACCGATGGATGGGAACTCTATCTGTGTTACTTGCCTCTTAATAAATACAAATTTAAGGCCGGCGCCGCGGCTCAGTAGGCTAATCCTCCACCTTGCGGCGCCGGCACACTGGGTTCTAGTCCCGGTCGGGGCGCCGGATTCTGTCCCGGTTGCCCCTCTTCCAGGCCAGCTCTCTGCTGTGGCCAGGAAGTGCAGTGGAGGATGGCCCAAATGCTTGGGCCCTGCACCCCATGGGAGACCAGGAGAAGTACCTGGCTCCTGCCATCGGATCAGCGCGGGGCGCCAGCCACAGTGCGCCAGCCGCGGCGGCCATTGGAGGGTGAACCAACGGCAAAGGAAGACCTTTGTCTCTCTCTCACTGCCTGTCAAAAAAATAAATAAATAAAAATAAATAAATAAATAAATAAATAAATAAATAAAAATTTAAACCAAATTTACCTAACGGGGAAAAGATAAAAGTTAGGGGATATAAAGAACCCTCTGATATGCCATCCCCTCCAGGAATTCCTTATTACTCTAGGTCAGAACTAGTACATATTTTTAAAGATTTACTTATTTATTTGAGAGGCAGAGTGACACAGAGAAACAGAAAGATCTTCCACCTGCTGGTTCACTTGGCAGATGGCCACAATAGCCAGGGCTATAAAAGCATAGTTAATTTGTACATATCAGGGGCCAGCGCTGTGGCGCAGTGGGTTAACACCGTGGCCTTAAGCTCCAGCGTCCCATATGGGTACCAGTTCAAGACCTGGCTGCTCCACTTCCAATCCAGCTCTCTGCTATGGCCTGGGAAAGCAGTAGAAGATGGCCCAAGTCCTTGGGTCCCTGCACCTGCGTGGGAGACCGGGAAGAAGCTCCTGGCTCCTGACTTCGAATCGGCACAGCTCCGGCCGTTGTGGCCATTTGGGGAGTGAACCAGCAGATGGAAGACCTCTCTCTCTCTCTCTCCCTCTCCCCCTCTCCCCCTCTCTCCCTCTCTCCCTCTCTCCCTCTCTCCCTCTCTCCCTCTCTCCCTCTCCCCCTCTCCCCCTCTCTCCCTCTCTCCCTCTCTCCCTCTCTCCCTCTCCCTCTCCCCCCCCCGTGTAACTCTTTCAAATAAATAAATAAATCTTTTTTTTTTTTTTTTGACAGGCAGAGTGGCAGTGAGAGAGAGAGACAGAGAGAAAGGTCTTCCTTTGCCGTTGGTTCACCCTCCAATGGCCGCCGCGGCCAGCGCGCTGTGACCAGTGCATTGCGCTGATCTGAAGCCAGGAGCCAGGTGCTTCTCCTGGTCTTCCATGCAGGTGCAGGGCCCAAGCACTTGGGCCATCCTCCACTGCCTTCCCGGGCCACAGCAGAGAGCTGGCCTGGAAGAGGGGCAACCGGGACAGAATCCGGCCCCCCAACAGGGACTAGAACCCGGTGTGCCGGCGCCACAGGTGGAGGATTAGCCTATTGAGCCTCGGCACCGGCCAAATAAATAAATCTTAAAAAAAAATTTGTACATATTAGTCTTATACCCTATTGCCTTGCTAAAATTCACTTAATACAATTAACTCTATAGATTTTGCAACATAAACAATCATTTTTAAAATAATTTTCAAAATTTTTTAAGATTTATTTTCATTTGAAAGGCAAAATTTACAAAGAGGGTTAAAGATAGAAAAATCTACCATCCACTGATTCGCTCTCCAAATGACCACAATGGCTACGTGTGGGCCAGGCTGAAGCCAGGAACCAAGAGCTTCTTCCAGGTCCCCCATATGGGTGGCAGAGGCCTAAAGACTTGGGTCATCTTCTGCTGCTTTCCCAGACACATTAGCAGGGAGCTGAGTCACAAGTGAAGTAGCCAGAACTTGAACTGGTGCCCATATGGGATGCTGGCATTGCAGGTGGTGGCTTAACCTGTTATGCCACAGCACTGGTCCCAGTTTACAAATTTTTAACAAATACATAGGAGCTGGCATTGTGCTTTAACAAGTGAAGCCTCTATCTGCTGCACCAGCATCCCGTTTAGGCAAGTCCCAGCTGCTCCACTTCTGATCCAGCTCCCTGCTAATGTGCCTGGGAAAGCAGTGGAAGGTGGCCCAAGTCCTTAGACCCCTACACCCATGTGGGAGATCTGGAAAAAACTTGGGAAGTGAACCAACAGACAGAAGATCTCTCTCTCTCTCTCTCTCTCTCTCTCTCTCTCTCTCTCTAACTCTGCCCTTCAACTACATAAAATAAATCTTTTTTAAAAATACATAAAGTGTCCAGCGCCACAGCTCACTTGGCTAATCCTCTGCCTGTGGCACTGGCACCCAGGGTTCTAGACTGTTGGGGCCGGATTCTGTCCTGGTTGCTCCTCTTCCAGTCCAGCTCTCTGCTGTGGCCCAGAAGTACAGTGGAGGATGGCCCAAGTGCTTGGGCCCTGCACCCACATGGGAGACCAGGAGGAAGCACTTAGCTCCTGGCTTCAGATCGGCGCAGTGTGCCGGCCGTAGCAGCCATTTGGGAAGTGAATCAACGGAAGGAAGACCTTTCTCTCTGTGTCTCTCTCTCACTGTCTAACTCTGCCTGTCAAAAAAAAAAAAAAAAATACATAAAGATTACAAATATTTTGGAAGTACCATGTGATGGTTTCCATATGCGTATACATTGTATAATCTCCAGTCCAGGTAAACATATTTCCTCAAACATTTATCATTTATGATGAAAGCATTCAAGTTCTTTTTTTTTTTTTTTTTTTTTTTTTTTTTGACAGGCAGAGTGGACAGTGAGAGAGAGAGACAGAGAGAAAGGTCTTCCTTTGCTGTTGGTTCACCCTCCAATGGCCGCCGTGGCCGGCGCACCGCGCTAATCCGATGGCAGGAGCCAGGTACTTATCCTGGTCTCCCATGGGGTGCAGGGCCCAAGCACCTGGGCCATCCTCCACTGCACTCCCTGGCCACAGCAGAGAGCTGGCCTGGAAGAGGGGCAACTGGGACAGGATCCGGCGCCCCGCCCGGGACTAGAACCCGGTGTGCCGGCGCTGCAAGGTGGAGGATTAGCCTAGTGAGCCGCAGCGCCGGCCGTCTTTTTTTTTTTTTTTTTTTTTTTTTTTTTTAAGAAATGTATACATTATCATTGTCCAGTTATTTTGGTCACCCCACTGTGTGTTAAAATGCCTAAACTTCTTACTCCTGTTTCAGTGTATAACTTAAGAACCCATTACATAACCTTTCCCCATCCCTTCTTCTCCCCAGCTATCCCTAACCACCATTCTACTCAAATGAGCAATATTATTTTATTTATTTATTTTCATTTTATTTGAAAGGCAGGCACAGAGCTCTTCCTGCTGGATCATTCCCCAAATGCTAAGAGCCAGGAAGTCCTTCTCAGTCTCCCAAATGGGAAGCAGGGACCCAAGTATTTGAGCCACGGTTTGCTATGTTCCCAGGGTACATAGTAGTAGGAAGCTAGATTGGAATCCAAGGCAGGACTCAAACCCTGGCATTCTAATACAGGATGGTGGTATCTGGAGGGGTGTCTTAAACACTTCCCCAGACGCCTACCATACAAGCAATTGTTTTATCTACAAAGAGAATTTTATATGTTCTTTACCCTTCTTTCTACCTTTTGGTTTATTTTTCTTGTATCATATGACTAGGACCTCAGTTGTGCTGCTGGGGGCCAGTGTTGTGGCTCGGCGGATTAAGCCACCACAGGCAATGCCAGCATCCCACATTGGAGTGCCAATTCAAGTCTTGGCAACTTTTCTGATGCAGCTTTCTCCTGATGTGCCTAGGAAGGCAGCAGAAGGTAGCCCAGATACCTGGGCCTGCCACTTATCTTGGAGGTCTGGGTGGCATGCTTGGCTGCTGTGACCATTTGGGGAGTGAACCAATGAATGGAAAAGATTTTCTTTCTGTCTCCCCCCCCCCCCCGCCGCCTTTCAAATTAATTAATATTTTATTTAAAGCATGCTGCTGAATAGGAGTGGTGAGCTTTAGCATCTTCTTATCATTAATTGAGGTTGACTTGTTATTTTTTTTTTTCACTTATGTTAAAGTTCTGTGGTTTTCTCCTTTGTTCTGTGCTTTGGTGAATTCCATTAATTTTCACTATTAAGTTCAACTCTTGAATTTGTGGCTTCAGTCTCAGTCCAGTCTTTGTGTTTATATCATTACGTTTGATTAAAATTTTTACATCTATATTTAAGGAGTGTGTGGGGAGCAACTCGGACTGGACTGAGTTACTGGAATTAAGACTTATTCTATGCATCTGCTCTCCCACAATATGGCGATGGGAGAGGAGGAAACAGCTTCTACACAGCTGCCTCCAGTTCAACCAATAAACAGCAGGACCTGCTCCTGATTGGAGGAGAGCAGCGTACTTGGCGTGTGGGTAGCAGAGTTGGGATTGGCGGAAGAGGACTATAAAGGAGGAGAGAGACAACATGCACCAGGAACATCTATCTGAAGGAACACCTGTGCAGCCCCCGAGAGAGCCGGCCGGCGGTGTGCCGCTCCCCCGCGGAAGTGGGGAAAGTGGCAGGGGGAACCACTCTTCCACGGAGGTGGAAGGGACGGTAGCCAACCCGGGAAGAACCAGCAGCAAACCCGGGGAGGGCCGAGCAGACAAAAGAACAGCGCAGGGTCCTGTGTCGTTCCTCTGTGAAGAGGGGGAGCGACATAATGGTGCCGTGACTCAGATAGGAAGCCTAGGCAGGGTCCTGTGTTGTTCCTCCACGAAGAGGGGGAGCGACAGAGTGATACTGATATTTTCATTTATTTTTAAAGATTTATTTATTTGGGCCAGCACTGCGGCTCACTAGGCTAATCCTCTGCCTGCGGTGCTGGCACACCAGGTTCTAGTCCTGGTTGGGGCGCCAGATTCTGTCCGGTTGCTCCTCTTCCAGTCCAGCTCTCTGCTGTGGCCCGGTAGGGCAGTGGAGGATGGCCCAAGTGCTTGGGCCCTGCACCCGCATGGGAGACCAGGAGAAGCACCTGGCTCCTGGCTTTGGATTGGTGCAGCGCGCCGGCCATAGCAGCCACTTGGGGGGTGAACCAACGGAAAAGGAAGACCTTTCTCTCTCTCTCTCTCTCTCTCTCACTATCTAACTCTGCCTGTCAAAAAAAAGTGGAAAAAAAAAAAACAAAACACGATTTATTCATTTGAACGAGTTACAGAGAGAGAGAGAGAGACAGAGAGTAAGAGAGTCCTTCCCTCCGCTGATTCACTCCCCAGATGGCTGCAGTGGCCAGCACTGGTCCAGGCCAAAGCCAGGAGCTTCCTCCAGGTCTCCCATGAGGGTAATAGGGCCCCAAATACCTAGACCATCTTCCGCTGCTTTTCTCAGACCATTTAGCAGGGCACTGGATTGAAAGTGGAGCAGCTGTGACACAAATTGGTGCCCATTTGGGAAGCAGCTTTACCCACTATGCCACAACACCGGCCCCTGATATTTACAGTTTTGTTGTATATTGAATACATTTTGCTATTATGGGTTTGCTGTCTTAAAGCAAATTAGTAAGTGCTTCCTCCTTCGCTTTCTCTAAAGGATGTTTTTAATAATGAAATTGAGGCCAGCGCTATTCATATTTTGTGCCATCATGTGTCAGTTTTGATAACTTCTATTTTTCAAATAATATATTCATTTTGTCTTAGTTGTCAAATTTGTTGACAAAGTTCTTTATAATATTCTCTTATCTTTTTAATGTATGATAAACCCTTCCTTTATTCCTGAAATTGGCAGTTTGGGATCTTTCTTTTTCTTGATTTATCAGTTTTGTTGATTTTTTAGAGAACCATCTTCAAGCTTTGTTACTGTTTTTTAATGTATTTATTAGAGAGAGAGAGACCGACTGAGGTAGACAGTGAGCTCCCATCCACTGGTTCACTTCCCAAATGACTGCAGTGGCCGTGCCAAATGAAGCCAGGAGCTGGAAACTCAATCCAGGTTTCCCATATGGGTAGCAAGAACCCAGGGAGCCATCACTGCTGCTTCCCAGAGTCAGCATTGACAGGAAGCAGGAATTGGAGTCCAGAGCCAGGAATCAAACCCAGGTACTCGGATGTGGGTTTCTTAACTAGCACCTCGACCACTAGGCTAAAGGCCCACCCCAGCTCTGCTGATTTTGTAATTTCTATCGCCTTATGTGCTGTTCTTTCTTACTTTCCTTATAACTTGAGCTTATTTTGTGCCAAATTTCTAGCTTCTTAAGGCAGAACTTCATGTCAATGATTTTGGACCCTCTTCCTCTTCAATATAAACATTTAAAGCAATAAATTTCTTGTTAAGCACTACTTTAGCTGTGTGCCGTAATTGTCATGTGGTATTGTCATTGTCAAATCATTTCGGAATATTTTCTAGTATTCCTTGTGATTCCTCCTTTTGACCTTTTATGAAGGTTCTTCCAAAAATTCATGGAAAAAATGGAGTTAACAGGTAAGTTTGAGGTGTTTGGTGCGAAGATTAAGATACTACTTGGAACTCCCACATCCCAAATTGGACTACCTGGGTTTGAGTCCTGCTTTCTCCATTTCTGATCCAGCTTCTTGCTGATGTGCACCCTGGGAGGCAGCAGGTGATGGTTCAGGTACTAGGATCCTGCCACCCTCATAGGAGACCTGGATAGAGTTCTTGACTCCCAGGTTTGAGCTGACCCTGCCCTGACTGTAGCAGGCATTTTTGGAGTGAACCAGTAGTTAGGAGATCACTATGGAGATCTCAAGATTGCAGGGGTCCAATGAATTGGACCGTCTTCTGCTGCTTTCCCAAGCATATTAGCAGGGAGCTGGATCGGAAGTAGACTAACTGAGACTCAGAATCAGCATCCATGTGGTATGCCAAGATCACAGGCAGTGGCTTTACCTGCTCAATGCCAGCCCCTCAATGAACATTTTTTAATTTCCTTATATAACTGCTTTATTTCAAGTCTGCTGTTCAGTTTCCAAGTATGAGGATTATTTTGTATCTTTTCTGATTTTTCATTGAACACCATTATAGTCACAAACATATTCTATATTAAAGTTATTGTTTCATGAGCCAGCTGATTCTATCTTGATGACCTGTATGTGCAAGAAAAGAATTTGTATTATGCAAATGTGAAGGTGTAGTGTTCTTTATCAAGTAGGTCAATATGGTTGGTATTGTTGATCAAATCTTCCCTATTTTGTTTAGTTCTATCAATTAAAGAGCAGTGTTGCAGTCTCCAGCAATAATTATGGAGTTATTCTTCCCTTTCCTTCTGTCTGCTTTTAAGCCCAAGTGTTTGGGGAGCACTGTTGCTAACTGTGTGCCCATTCATGATTGTTGTCACTTTCATATTGATCCTTTAATTATTATGATGGATTTGTCTTCAAGATAATTTTACCTGGTGTTAATATTAATTTTAAAATTTTTTATCAATTTAAACAGAAAAGATTTCATGTAGTTCAAAAGTAAAATTCTAAGATCATAAAGATACTCCCCTCCCCACTCCCTTTTTTCTTTTGGTTTTTGCAGTAACATACTTTCAGTTCACTTTATAATCACACGCTTAATACTCCACTAAATACAGGGTTCAGAAAATAAAAAGTAGAAAGACCACTGTTCCACAAGAATATAGCCAAGGGCCATATACAATAATTGAATCATAAGATGTCAATTTCACTTACACATTTTTTATGCTTTCTATATTATCTGCCACATCAGAGAAAAACATTTCTTTATTTAAAATTTTAGGATTATGTAAAGGGGACAGATTTCTTGTATTTCGCATAAACAGTTTTAAGAGCATAGTGATACTTCCAGCCCAACACTCCCTCCTTCCTATCTTTTTCTTTTTGGTTTTACAATAATATACTTTCAATTTACTTTATACGCCCAAGCTTAACCCTCCTCTAAATACAGAATTCAGCAAGTAGTAAGTAGAAAAACCACTGTTCCTCAAAATACAGACAAGAGCAATAATCAAATCTCAAAAGGTCAGTTTCGCCCATATCCATCACATTTTTCTTATACTTTATATGTTAGTTACCAAAGATCAGGGAAAACATATATTTGTCTTTTGGGGACTGGCTTATTGCACTAAGCATCCTCATCTCTAGTTGCTTCCATTTTGTTGTAAAAGAAAAGGTTACATTCTTTTTATGGCAGAGTAGTATTCCATCATGTATATATATTTATTTTCTTTGTCCATTCATCAGTTGATGGGCATCTGGGTTGATTCCATATCTTAGCTATTGTGAATTGAGCTGCAATAAACATGAGGTTCAGATAAATCTTTCTTATGCTGATTTCATTTCCTTTTGGTAAATTCTCAAGAGTGGGATGCCTGGGTCATATGGTAGATCTATTTTCAGATTTCTGAGGAATCTCCATACTTTCTTCCATAATGGTTGTACTAGTTTACATTCCCACCAGCAGTGTATTATGGTGTACTTTTTATTCACATCCCCATCAGCATTTTTTATTTTTGAACTGGGGTGAGGTGAAATCTCCTTGTAGTTCTCAATTTGCATTCCCTTATGGTTAGTGATGCTGAGCATTTTTTCATGGGTCTGTTGGCTATTTGTATTTCATACTTTAAAAAAATACCTGTTCATGTGCTTTGCCTATTTCTTAACTGGATTGTTTTGTTGTTGTTGAGTAACTTGAGCTCTTTATATATCCTGGTTAATTAATCTAGTGCCAGATACATAGTTTGCAAATACTTCCTCTCTATCAGTTGCCTCTTCACTTTGTTGAGTATTTCTTTCACTGTGCAGAGCTTGTTAACTTAATATAATCCCAACTATATTGCCTGGCCTTCTGACATCTTGGAAGTCTTTGCTGGGCCAGTATCTTGCAGTGTTTCCCCTATCCTTTCCTCTAGTAGTTTCATGGTATCCGGTCATATATTTAGATCCTTGATCCATTCTAAGTTGATTTTTGAATAGGATATAAGGTAAGGACCTTGTTTCATACAACTGCTTTGTAATATGTCTTGAAGTCTGGTTTTGTGATGTTTCCACGTTTATTTTTGCTGTTTTAAGATTGCTTTAGCAATTCAGGGTCTCTTATGAATAATAAATTTTAGGATTATTTTTTCTAGATCTGAGAAGAATGTCCTTGGTATTTTGATTGGGATCACATTGAATCTGTAAATTGCTTTGGGTAGTTTGAGCATTTTGATGATGTTAATTCTTCCAATCCATTAACATGGAACATTTTTTCTAGTTTTTTAGGTATTTTCTTTTCTTAATGTTTTTCTGAGTACCTGAGATGTATTTTATTTGATAACTTTCCATTTTTTATGTAGACACTAATTGCTATAACCTTTACTCTTAATACTGCTTTTGCTGTATCCCCTAAGTTTTGATATATTCTGTTTTCATTTTCATTCATTGGAAGGAATTTTTTTATTTCTCTTTTGATTTCTTCTATGACCCACTGTTCATTCAGGCGCATGTTCAGTTTTAATGTGTTTGTAGAGTTTCTCATGTTGTTAATTTCCAGCTTCATGCCATCATAGTCAATAAAGATACATGGTATAATTTCAGTTTTTTAATTTGTTAAGACTTCTTTTATGGTCTTAGCATATGGTACATCCTTGAAAATGTCCCATGCACTGATGAAAACAATGTCTATTAAGTGGCTGTAGGATAAAATGTTCTATCGATATCAGTTAGATTCATTTGGTCAGTGGTATAGATTAGCTTGGTTGGGTCTTTTTTTTTGGCCTGGGTGATCTCTCCATTGATGAAAGTGGGATGTTAACATCCATATCCCCTTCGGTCCGTTAACATTTGTTTTATATAGCTGGGTGCCCTAGCATTGGGTGCATATGCATTTACTATAGTCAGATCTTCCTGTTGAATGGGTCCCTTACTCATTGCATAATACCTTCTTGTTTCTTTTAACAGTTTTTGTCTTTTTTTTTTTTTTAAGGTTTATAGTTATACAGTTTAAGTATACAGTTTTTGAGAGAGGGAGAGACACAGAGAGAGGTCTTCCATCCGCTGGTTCACTCCCCAAATGGCTGTAACAGCTGGAGCTAAGCCAATCTGAAGTCAGGAGCCAGGACCTTCTTCCAGGTCTCCCACGTGGGTGCAGGGATCCAAGGACTTGGGCCATCTTCCACTGCTTTCCCAGACCATAGCAGAGAGCAGGATCAGAAGTGGAGCAGCCAGGACACAAACTGGCACTCATATGGGACGCTGGTGCCACAAGTGGAGGCTTAACCTACTACACCACAGCACTGGCCCCAGTTTTTGTCTTAAAGTCCATTTTGTCTGATATTACTGTGGCTACTCTTGCTTCTTTTTAATTTTCATTTGCATGGAATATCTTTTTCTAAACTTTTACTTTCAGTCTGTATTTCGTTGGTGAGGTGTGTTTCTTGTAGGCAGCATATAGATGGGTCTTGTTTTTTGGTCCATTCAGCCAGTCTTTTAATTGGAGAATTTAGTCCATTTACATTTAAGGTTATTATTGATAACTAATGACTTGTTCTTGCCATTTTTCCATAAATATCCCTTTTGTTTGTTTTGAATCTCCTTTATAATGTTACTAGGAAGTTTCTGCCTTTACATTATTTCATTATGCTGATTATCTTTGTTTCTTTTTTTTATTTCATTTTTATTTTTTTGACAGGCAGAGTTAGACAGTGAGAGAGAGACAGAGAGAAAGGTCTTCCTTCTGTTGGTTCACCCCCAAAATGGCTGCTACGCCCAGCGCGCTGTGCCAATCCGAAGCCAGGAGCCAGGTGCTTCTTCCTGGTCTCCTATGCGGGTGCAGGGCCCAAGCACTTGGGCCATCCTCCACTGCCCTACCCGGCCACAGCAGAGAGCTGTCCTGGAAGAGGAGCAACCGGGAAAGAATCTAGTGCCCCAAGTGGGACTAGAACCCAGGGTGCCGGCACCACAGGCGGAGGATTAGCCTAGTGAGCCGCGGCGCCGGCCTATCTTTGTTTCTATGTGTGGTACATCCTTAGGTATCATTTGTAATGCTGACTGAGTGGTGACAGATTGTTTTGTTGTTTTTGGAAAGTTGTTTTTTTTTTTTTTTAACCTTCATTTAGAAATGAGAGCTCAGCTGGGTACAGTATTCTGTGTTGACAGGTTTTTGGGTTTTTGTTTTTTTCTTTAAGGACTTGGACTGTATCTTTCCGTTTTTTCCTAGCATGTAGGGTTTCTGGTGAGACATCTGTTGTCAATCTAATTGGAGATCCTTTGTAGGTAATCTGCAGTTTCTGGTACACATTTTAGGATCTTTATGTTTTCCTTGGCTACAATGGGTCGTGGTGCTTTTTTCCCAGTTATGTGTTTGAGGTTCTGTGCTTCTCGTGCCTGGATAGGGAAATTTTCTGCTGTTACTTCACTGAGTAAATTTTCTAAGCCATTCTGCTTTTCCATTATTTCAGGAACTCCTAAGACACTTGTATTTGGTCATTTGATTGTATACCATAGATCCTGGACACTGCTTTCAGGTTTTCTAATTTTTTTTTTTCTGTGATATTTCATTTCATTTCATTTTTCATTTCTAATTTTACAGTTTGACTTTTCTTTCATATATTTTCTGCAGAATTTCTCATCCATGTCATGTGTGGATTTCTTTAATTCAAGTAATTGCTTGTCTGTGTTTTTGAGTAATCTTACATTGTTTTGAATTGCTTTTCAGGCATATTGTCGGTCTCCTCATCTGAGCTATCTGATATTGAAACATCAGTTGTGTTCCTCTGAGGGAGTCTTGTCTTCCTTGTTCATGTTTCTTGCATTTCCATGTTTATTTTTATGCATCTGGGGAAACACTGGCTATCTCCCTTGAAGGCTTTGTTTTTGAAAAGATTCCTCTGTGGCTTACTGGAATGCCTGTAACTTCAGCAGAGATCCAGAGGTGTGTGCGGGGTGGGCCAGAGTTCCTGGGTGTGGCGGCAGTCGAGTAACACCCCAGCTGGGTAAGGTGGTCCCTGCTGTCGTCAGCAGAGGGAGAAGGGAGAAGGGAGGATGGTTCTGCGTGGCGTGTTTACAGAATGGGCGTATTTTCTTCCCATTCACTATTCTGGGTGTTTTCAGGTATCCATTCTAATATGCCTTTCTTATGTTTACTCTTAGCCATGGTTTCCCTTTTTTTCTTTTAGCCTGTACTTTTTTATATAAATGAATATATATGTCTATAAAAACCCTGCTGGGATTTTGCTAGGAATTACATTGCACTTAAAATAAATTTGAATTGCTGTCTTTATTGAGTCTTTCCATCCATGAACTTAATTTTTCATGAGCGTTTTGTAATTTTCAGCATGTAGATCCTATATATGTTTTTGCTAAGTTTATACCTAAGCACGTCATTTTATTTGGAGTGATCCTGATTATGTCTTTTCTTGAGAATGTATCATGTCCTTCCTAGATGGTTTTGGCTATTTCCTGGATGTTTTGAATAAGTTGCAGAATGTAGACTGTTACATTCCTGTGAAAAGTATTATTTAGTTTAGCAGTTCATGTGACTTTCTGTGATGCATGGCAGTTCAAATTTCAGGTCAGTTCCTTTAGCGTTCTCCTGAGTCTCATTTAGGGGCCAAGCAAAGATGTGACCAGAGTTCACGTGCTGGCCCTGGGGCTCACTCCTGTCTGGGATTTCCTACCTTGTCTTGCAGTGTAAGCAGTTGTCACGCCATTAAGATTGCAGGGTTTTTCTACTAGAATTCTACTGTGGATGATACACCTGGGTCTTTTCTCAGCCTCAGAGCCATTTAAAGACAGAAAAGGAGAAGGGTGTTGTGGCACAGTAGGTGGAGCCGCCACTTAGAATGCCAGCCTGCGCCATCAGAGCACAGTTGCAGTTGTAGCTCCTCTGCTTCCCATCTGGCTTCCTGCTGACGCACCGAGGAAGGCAGCAGATGATGGCCTGAGCACCAGGGCCCCTGCTGTCCGCAGGGGAGACTCGGATGCAGTTCCAGGCTTCTGGCTGTTGCAGGCATTTAGGGAGTGAACCAGGAAGTGAGAAGATTTATTTTATTTACCTCTGTCACGGCCATAATAATAATAAAGAAAAGGAGACATTAACACAGTGCCATTCTCTTCTGAATGTCAGTTCCCCCTCTAATGTTTGATTTTTTTTATCCCCCCTGTGTCTTATGGTAATTTGCTTTTAGTGCATATTAGTCATAATCATAGTTATCTGTGGAAGACTGAATCAAGCAGTACTTGGTATTTTGTGGTGACTAGTTTTCAGATTATGCAGGTGTGCCATAGTGCCAGGAAATTGAGTTTTTATTGCACTTACGATAAGGGGCAAATGATCATTTTCCTCTCTTAGAAAATGGATGGGAAGAAGAGAGGGTTTGAGTCAGGCAGAGAAGGATGTGGATTTTGGCTCTGCCATCTGCTATTGTATGGCTTTGGCTGTTGCATTTAACCTTTTAAAGTTTTTATGTTTAAAATGGAGATAGGAAACACCTATCACATATCTATACTAAGAATTAAGAATTACACTAGGCCGGTGCCGCGGCTCACTAGGCTAATCCTCTGCCTGCGGCGCTGGCACACCGGGTTCTAGTCCCGGTCGAGGCGCCGGATTCTGTCCCGGTTGCCCCTCTTCCAGGCCAGCTCTCTGCTGTGGCCCGGGAGTGCAGTGGAAGATGGCCCAAGTGCTTGGGTCCTGCACCCCATGGGAGACCAGGAGGAGGCACCTGATTTCTGGTTTCAGATCAGCGCGGTGCGCTGTGCCGGCCGCAGTACACCAGCCGTAGCGGCCATTTTGGGGGGGTGAACCAACAGAAAGAAGACCTTTCTCTGTCTCTCACTGTGTAACTCTGCCTGTCACAAAATTTTTTTTATGAGAACCCAGGAAAGAATATGCATTTTACTTTTTTCTTAAAAAGCATAGTTTCAAAAAAAGGTGGGGGGGGGGGGATTGATTACTTGACACTAGAGTTTGAGATCTGAGAACCACCGTGCCTCTTACAGGAGCCTCCCCCTCCCGTGGAAGATTACTGCCTCCCAGGAGCAGCGTCCTCTCTCCAGAATCCGCAGCCTGCGCCTGACTTAGCACAGAAGAGGAAAGCTCCCGCAGAGAACACCAAGGTCAAGCGGCCCAAAGTGTAGGAGCCGAGCGATGTGGGAGGCTGCCAGAGCACGCGAGCATTCCAGCTGCAGGTTCCGGGGGGGCTGTGCTGCAGTGCACCGCTGCCTGCACCTGCCTGCGACCTCAGTGAAGTTACCTGGAACAGAACCACGACACGCAGGCCTTCCCGTAATGGTGTAAGGGGCTGTTTCTTTCTTGTAGATATCTCAGGCTGTAACTTAGTTTCAGCAGTCATGGATTTTGCTCTAAAATGTCTGCCTTAATTCATAACGAAGATTGTCAATTGGGACTTATACATTTTTTCCCTGATTTTATCTTGCCTCTTTTACTTTTTTAACAGAAGCCTGAGCACAGGGTTTACTGAGCAAGCTGGGGCTTTAAACTTGGATGTGTGTGTGTATAGTAGATGTGTGTATATATGTATATGTTCGTCTGTACAAACCTCCATGATGTTCACCAAGTTGGGGTGCTGAAACTTGGAAAATGTGACAATAAAGAATAAAAGTAGTGACTCAAATTAGTATTACGGTGTGCCCAGATATACATTAAAAAAAAAAAAACACTCTGGTCTATTCTGTTAAAGCAATAAAAGATTTGTAAAATATAGCTTAAAAGATGGGTTCCTAGTTCATTTCTGATGTTTATTTAGAACGCTGTTATATTAGGTTAAACATGTTTTTACTGGGACTGCTAATTGCATTAGCCTTTGCACACTAATCCCAAACACCAAATATTACCTGCATTACCACAGTCATCTCGTTATAAAATGTCCTGTTTAAGGAACCGAGAAGCAGGACCACAGTGTGACGGTAAATGCAGTTGTGAGGGAGGACCACAGTGTGACGGTAAATGCAGTTGTGAGGGAGGACCACAGTGTGAAGGTAAATGCAGTTGTGAGGGAGGACCACAGTGTGACGGTAAATGCAGTTGTGAGGGGAGGACCACAGTGTGACGGTAAATGCAGTTGTGAGGGAGGACCACAGTGTGACGGTAAATGCAGTTGTGAGGGAGGACCACAGTGTGACGGTAAATGCAGTTGTGAGGGAGGACCACAGTGTGACGGTAAATGCAGTTGTGAGGGAGGACCACAGTGTGACGGTAAATGCAGTTGTGAGGGAGGACCACAGTGTGAAGGTAAATGCAGTTGTGAGGGAGGACCACAGTGTGACGGTAAATGCAGTTGTGAGGGAGGACCACAGTGTGACGGTAAATGCAGTTGTGAGGGAGGACCACAGTGTGACGGTAAATGCAGTTGTGAGGGAGGACCACAGTGTGACGGTAAATGCAGTTGTGAGGGAGGAGTCCTCCGAGTGGAGCAGCAGCTGCTCGGGGAGTTGGCCCAGCAGGGCTGAGCTTTGAGCTGCTTCATAGTTTAGGACAGCAGATTCCGGAGCAGCAGGTAGCATCGCTATGTAACCTGTCTCCTGCCCCCCTCCCCTCCCCAGACAAAACCCCACCTTCACTTGCTTCCGGCCATTTCCTGTTAGGCTGAATCATGTCATAGATTTTCCTGAACTTTACCACTTAAAAATTCTTTGAAATAGCAACTGTTCACAATTTTTGATGAGCACACTTAAGTGCTAAGATTCTGTTTCTCCCTGATCAGATTACCGAATCTACCACTGTTTTCTGCAAAAATTCTGAACTGTTTTCGGTTCAGGCCTTAGACACAGCGGACATCCAAGGCTCCAGCCCCTGCCCACCCTGGAGGGCCCACTTTAGCCCTGCCTCTCACTCCTAGTCTGTAAATAAAATGCCTTTTGCCTGCACCAGTGACCTCTTAAATGCAGGTCATTCCAAGCGTAGGTAGCAGTCCCACTGAAGAAGTTTCCTTAATTACTGTCTTCTCAGAAGTGCTACAGTGTCCTAACACGTGACAGCTAATACTCATTCTCTGCCCATTTTCTGGTGCATTAGTCCATCTCACCAACATTCATTAACTGACCGAACAGGACTCTTCTTCATGCAAGGTGTGCTGGAGTCTAACCTCCGGAACGCGTGGTCTCCGAGCTGACGGAGGCGGGAATCCGCAGAGCAGGCTACTCAGTGATTCACAGGGTTGGCATTTATATTGTGACGACTCGTGCCCGAAAGCCTAAACCCCAGTGTATCTCTAAGGAGATTAGGAAGGAGGCCCTGAGAGCAGGGTTAGACTTTGAGAGGAAGAAAAGGCATCAGGGGTGTGTGCGGAGGGGCAGTCTGCAGACAGCATGGCCGGCCGCTGTCCACGTGCCCCGGAAGAAGGCTCCTTGCTCTAGGATCAGGCCACCCAGTGTCCAGTGATGGCAGCCAGAAGAAACCGATAGTGTGACAACGCCTGCAGATGCCTCTGCCACTCCACCAGGGGAAATGGGAATCGTAAAATCAGGAATCTGGGAAAAAAGCCGCGATGGTTCCTACAAGGCACAAGCCAGGACAAGCCTGGGACTCCAACCTGTGCCTATGCCACTCCAGCCGTGTGACCTTTAAAAGGGACTGGCGAGTGGAGGTGGCACTCGGACCCAACTGCAGGCTGATCTTCAAGTGGATCAGCAGCAGGATTCTGCTCCTCTCTGGGGAAGTCGATTTTGCTTCACCTCAGAATTCTGAAGATACTTAGAACCCAGAGGTGCTGGAAGGGCAGATTTAAAGTAGCCAGGAGTAGCGTGAGGACAGGGTGACAACCAGCGGGTTGGGACCCCCGTCAGCTGTGTCATATGCAGGACAGTGAGCAGCTACCGTCACTGTACTGATGAAGAGGGAGTTACCGCACAAATGACAGCTGGAATATTTAAAAGTTTTTCAGAGCCAGCGCTGCAGCCTGTGACACTGGCAACCCATACAGGTGCTAGTTCACGTCCCAGATGCCTACCTCCCAATCCAGCTCCCTGCTGATGTGCCTAAGAGCAACGCAAGATGTCCAAGTGGCTGGGCTTCTGCACTTACGTGGCAGACCCGGGAGAAGCTCCTGGCTTTGATCAGCCCAGCTGTGACCACTAAGGACAAGTGGGAAGTGAAGCAACGGATGGAAGAGCCCTCTCTGTCTCGCTCTTCAAAATAAATAAGCTTTTAAAATAAATAAAATGGTCTTTACTGATAATTACTAAGCTACAAAAATGTGTACCAGAATTCAGTACCTCACCTTACAGGTCTTTCTCCCCCTTACTGGCACTTCAGGATCCTCCCCTCCCAACAGTATCTGAAAGCACATTTAGAAATACAATAAGCCGGCTGACACCAGCGCCCCAGGTTCTAGTCCCGGTTGCTCCTCTTCCAGTCCAGCTCTCTGCTATGGCCCAGGAGTGCAGTGGAGGATGGCCCAAGTGCTTGGGCCCTGCACCCCATGGGAGACCAGGAGGAAGTGCCCGGCTCCCGGCTTCGGATCAGCACAACGCTGGCTGTAGCGGCCATTTTGGGGGTGAACCAATGGAAGGAGGACCTTTCTCTCTGTTTCTCACTGTCTCTCTCTCTCTCTCTAACTCTGCCTGGCAAAACACACACACACACACTCTGACCCTTTCTGGGCTACAGTGCAACTTGCAGGGTTTCCTACATCCTCAAAACTAGCCCAGGACCATTTTCCAGTTCCCAACCTGGGGAGGTGATTTCTCTGATGTTCCCAAGCTTTGCTGCATATTCTAATTAAGAACCCCTGTGCTGAGGCCACACCCCCATTACCAAAGAATGCCTGGGGCTGAGTCAGGCATCACCACGCTTCTAAAACCTGTTCCTCAAGGCAGCAGTTTGGGAACCTGATTCTCTTCCACGTCGCAGGAAGAAAGCCACTCCCACAGGTAAAGGCCTCGCCTGCAGTGTTGGGGGGGTGTCCCTAGGCAAGGCTGTTTCTGATGCCAACATCCAAAACAACCAACAGCCTATTTTAAGAGAAAAGGTCCAAGTTTGAGTTCTCTGGAAAATAAGGCAAAAGGGATGGTATAGGAAATTAGCGACATTGTCACAAGCTAAGAAAAGGCACATCCCGGGCCGGAGCTGTGGCTGTGGCATAAAGGGCCCCTGACAGCCACGTGGGAGACCAGAGCTCCTGGCTTCGGTCTGGCCCAGCTCCGGCCATTGTGCCCATTTGGGGAGTGAACCAGCTGATGGAAGATGTTTGTGTCTCTCCCTCTAACGTGCTGCCTTTCAAATAAATCTTTAAAACCCACACCCTGACATTTTTTTTAAGATTTTAAACAGAATCACCCATCTGCTGATTCCCTCCGTAGCTGGCCACAATGCCATCCTCACTGCTTTTCCCAGGCCACAGCAGGGAGCTGGATCTGAAGCGGAGCAGCAGGACTCGAACCAGGGCCCATATGGGATACCAGCGCTGCAGGTGGCGGCCCCACATCCTAAATTTAACCTCAGGACCTGGGGTCAAAGACCGTGCTGAGGTCTGAAGGAAAACAGAAGCTGGTCACAGAAAACTCCTTTACTCGAAGTGTAGTGCCGACTGCAGGACACCACACTAAACATCTGTAACCACTTTGTCCCCCCGATTTTTTATGTGAAAGGCAGAGTGACGGAGATCTTCCATCTGGTTCACTCCAAAACTGGCTGCAATGGACAGGCCTGGGCCAGGCCAAAGGCAGGAACTCCATCTCATCTCCCACGTGGGTGGCAGGGGCCCAAGTGCTTGGAAAGTGGAGCAGCCAGACTCAAAGGGGCACCCCAGGTGGCAGCTTAACCTGCTGTGGCCCGACGCGGGCCCCTGCGGCCAGTGTTCCAAGTCACTCTTCCTGTCTGCTACCTGCGCTCAAGCCTCCAGGGCACACACACAGTCGAGGGCTCCCAGGCTGCTGGTCCTCACAGAGCTCCCCTGCTCATCTCGGGGCTCACCTCAGATTCTGGGGTGTTTCAAATGGACAGGTTCTACCCATCTTGTCATTTTATCGTCATTTAGAATTCTGGTTCTTCCTTGGGCTGCCTTACCAACCACTCTTCTGGGGCGAACACCGCAGCCCAGGGGGTTAAGCCTCTGCCTGCAGCCCCAGCTCGACTCCCACTTCCGACCCAGTTCCTGGTTCCTGGCTTCGACCTGGTCCAGCTCTGCCTGGTGTAGGCATGTGGGGAGTGAACAAGCAGACAGAAGCTCTCTGCCTTTCAAACCAAGAACAATCCAGAACAGAGAATGAGAGGAGCTGGGAACTCAGTCTAGCCCCTCCGTGTGGGTGGAAGGACCCCAACTATTGCAGCCATCACCCCTGCCTCCCAGGGCTGCGTTACAGGAAGCTGGCCAGGCCCAGGCACTCCCAAGTAGGAGGCAGGCGTCTTAGCCGCCAGGCTGCGTGCCTGCCCTGGGGCGGGGGAGGTAAGTTTCTGTATGTCCTAGTTTGCAAAGGGTATGTCAAGGAAGAAATTCAAGTACAAAAGTAAAAACTGTCCATCAGGCATTTTAACTCCACTATCAGGAATTGAAGTTTACTTTAGAAATTTAGAGACCACAATCCAAACTAAATCCTGAAATTAAAACATGCTGTTCCATTGAGAAGTGTGTACGCTTCTAAGGGACAAACTCCCTGATTTAAAGTAACGAAATTTCGTATCACAAGGACAAAAGCCCATGTCATCAGTGCTTTCCCAAGACAGACGACACCCCGCTCCGCAGGCAAGTCACTCCACAACTTGGGGCACATGCAGCACATTCTGGAAACGAGCCCAGCGCCACCCTCTCCCAAGGAGGCTCAAGCTGGTTTACCGTCCCCAAGGCACGGGCGAGGTGGACAATAAAAACCACATTCCACAATTCATGTGTGTACTTTTTATTGAATTTGTTAATGTTACAGAGTTCTTGCACTGTGAAACCATGCCTGAGAATCCAAAGAAATGGTACCATGGACAGCCTCATCCACCCAACCATACAGTAATGAAAACCTGATTCATGAGCATTTTGATAAATTCACAATCCTTTAAAAATTTATAACGAGTTGGAATTTAAATCTGCTGCAGGTCTTTGTATTTCTAACACAGTAAATAAAACCTCCACATATTCATCAGTTCATTCTCAATCAGAATCCCCCAACAAAATGTTGCTGGAAAAAAATGCATACATCTCAGGGAAGATATGTGGCTCGAGTCCAAGAGATTATTTAAGCTTTTTGGTTCCCAAAGGATGTCCTCCGTGTAGCCAAGAATTCCTCGTTTCCGGTTTCCTTACCCAAGCCACTGTGGCTGGCTCAGCTCCTCACCCACACACGCGGGGAGGCAGGTGCGCCGCAACCTCAGAACACAGCAGCTTTCTGCCCAGAGTGGCTGGCCGGACGGTCCCGGCAGGAGCTCCTGTAGCCTCTCTAGGAGTCCCCTCCTGCACTGACGCTGCAAGCCTGGACTCCGGTGAGGCCGCGCTCCCACTCTAGCAGTTTCATTCACCCATTTGCTTCACTCGTCATCAGCAAGTCTGAAACTCCTGCACTCAGCGAAAGGACTTACTATAGAGAAACCCAGACTGCATCAAATGGTCACACAGCACTTTGAAATATTCCTCTTGAACCAATGATCGAAACCAGGAAGTGGCCAGACTATCTCATTCGGTGGAAAGAAACTTCAGTAATCCTGGGTAGCTTCCTCTAGTCCCTGTCAAGGACTAAAAACTACTGGATGTCTTAAGCTGTAATTGTTAAAACAGAAGTGCTACAGCACCCTCTCAAAATGAACACAGACGCACCGAAAGGTGGATAATGGAACCACTGGGACAATCACTGCATCTGGAGGGTGCCCAATGCCTTACAAATCTGGGCAGAGGTACGTAAGGGTTTCTTACCAGAGATCAGGAAGATTCGTGAAACGTACACGGGTCGTAGGTGAGGCTTTGCTCCTGTCGCTTTCAAGGTGTAAGGACAGCTCAGTGGCTCCCCTGCTGGGCAGAAGCCACACTCTGCCAGCAGTGTGCAGGGCCACTCAGGCCTGGTTAGAGGCGGCTGCAGCAGCACCTGAAGACAGCCTCCAGCACCCGCTGCGTCACACAGGCGACTGGGCTCCACTCTAGGGACTGCCAAATCACGACACATGTCACAGTCTAACGCGCACTGCAGGTTATTTACTTAACCAAGCAACAAGCTCTCTCAAAGAACTTATTCCAAGTCGAAGCAAAAAAGGCCTTCATGTGGAACACCAGAAAAGCACTATGCAAATAAAAAAGTTACTAAAAGAAACGAGATTATTCCCACCCTCACCCCCTGTCCCATGTTGTGGACCCAAGTCTGGTTGGTAGTTGTGGTTACCAAGTTTCCATGATGAAGCACTACCTACACAGCAGGTCTTTGAGAGGCATGTTCCAGGAAGTGCACGTGGCCACAGCCTACTACAGAGTCTTTCCTATGGGTGGGGCAAGGCCAGGGTAACTAAGGTCACTTAAATCTTCATCTTTTACAGCAGATCAGAACCCAGGCGGCTGACTCTCTGCAGGATTTCTGATAGGAGTCCAGCAGGGCTGGTTTCATGTTCACATCAACACCCAAGAGCTGTGACCTTCTCATCCAGAAGTTGCGATCCACATGGAGTCCACATGAGGGCAGCAAATCTGAGGTAGTCAACCCTGACGAAGGCTCAGTATCTGAACATAAAAAGATTTTGGAATGACCACTAGCTGCGGGTTTGGGTTTGCAGAGTAATTACGGAAGAGTACGCCTGAACCTAGCTCACACGTTTATGCGACAACGAAAACCCCCCTAAATCCAACACAAAGAGCAGCGGTGGCACTTGAACTTCCAGAGGGCACCAGGGCCGGGCGCTGCAGGTCCAGCAGATCAGGTGACGGATGCTGCTCATGGCGGTCGGCTGTGGTCTGGTTCCCTCAGAAGGGTCAGCCAAGACCACCCCTTAATTGCACTGTGTGTGGCTGCTTCTCTGAGCTTCAAGCACAGCATACGGGTTGCCTAGCTCAAGTTTAAGGGCCTGGTGTTTTGAAGCCTCATCTCTACCTCTATGTTTGTGTCTTACTACTTCAAAGCTCTTCTCCATTTCTTTATCCCTAAGGGAAAAGAAATGTAATCAGTAATATTTCTTCATTAGGGGTTTTTTGAAAATATTCTCCCTTGCCAAAAAAAAAAAAAGAGAGGAAAGAAAAAAGCACCCCTGAGAAGAATCTTGGGGAGACAGTAAGGAGAAACTGGTAAGTAGAAGCCTATCAAATCGTGTTTAACTTCAACTGAACAGAAAGGGGAATTGTGTGCAGAGCTCTAAGGTCCCGTCCTCCACTGGGCAGTTGACTGCACCGCCTGGAAGAGCAGTCGGAGTCGAGGGCTGTGAGACGTTCCCCCTAAGACTCAGCCTCACTGTTAGCAAGTAGCAGACACTGCACCTGCATAGGAGCTGAGCAAGATTTCTCTCAGGCGAAGCGCCAGGCATTGCTCTGTGGGAACCACCAGACAGAGAGGCGAGCGCCTCCCACGTCCCGCACACCCTCTGCAGGACAGAGCAGGGGCAAGTCCAAGTGCAGGTTTAAATTCCAGCCCAAAGGCTGGGATTGGCTTAAAAGCCTCTCAAAAAAGCATCCCCACTGCTGTCCTTTACATTTCTTTCCCGTTTTACGTTCTTTTAAAGACTCAAGCCCTACATAAAACGTGTCTGCACCGTACGTGACCATAACTCCAGATAGCAGTTCACTTTGAATAGCTGATGAAATAAGACGATTTTAATATCAGATTTACAAATGCCACCATCCTATCTGTTCACATGAACTGGGAACACAGGACAGTGCTGCTCTTTCATTTCCAGTTTCCAGATCCTAAGGACTGGAGCTGGTAATACACTCACAAAGCATCTTACAGAGACGCAGTCACTGCCACAGAACCCAGGGAGGAGGCTCCGCCGTCTGCAGAGCCTGTCCTCCCAGACACCCAGAATCCCACCCTGGCTTCCGGCCGACGGCCCAGGCTTTCCCAATGAGCAGCTGTCCCAAAAGTGAGTTTTCATTTCCTAACAACAGCCCAGCCCTTGGCCAAAGCACAGAGGTCCCAACACGCAGCCATGACAGCACTTACTTCCGGCTTTCTACATGCTTGGCAGTGGACTGCAGGGACGGGAACTGTGTGTCACTGTATATCTCCGGTGGCCCTTGTGGCGTCTTCCTGGTTGTGGTTAGCCTGGCCCCAGGTGGCCTATACACACCACTAGTCGTCGCTGGTTCTGGAGTTTCTGTAACTAAAAATGTTAACCCTTTAGAGAAACTGAATCCAAGGTCTGGCATCAGTCTGCTACTCCTGCCCAACACTGAACTGCACACGTGGTCTGAGGGTCTCAGGGCCGCCTTGCTGTCTGGACGCTCTTCCCTAGGGAGGCGCTCTAGCTCCTCCTCCACGTGCAGTCTCGATCATTTTCGCAAAGAAGCTCAGTGAGCCAAGTCCCCGCGCGAGAGGAATCTGCTAGACTTGGGAGACGGCCCCGCCAAGGCTGACTTTCAGAACAGCACCCAACTGATTCCTCAGTTTACCTAGTAGTAACTATTTCTTTACCCGGATGGTTGATTAAATACAATGACACATATAAAGAAATTATTTAATAGATGAAATGCCTGTATAGTACTGATTCAAAATTCTAAAGGTGATAGATAAAAAATAATGACATGCTTAACTATTTCATCTTTACATCATCAGTGGATTTTACAGTTCTTCCCCCTTTTTACCTTAGAAAATGTAGGTAAAATAGGGAAAAAATTAAGCAACTAAGCAATTCCAAAGTCTTCCACCACAGCTAACATTTGGGTACAGCCTTCCAACTTTCCCTACCTTGCCCCACCATTTCCAACAGGATTCAACAGCGTTACGTTATGTACATATTTTCCTCAGTCAGTAATGCACCCAAGAGCCAGGAACAGCTCAAACCGGGGGTGAGGATGGGGGCAGCAATGTACCTGAGGAGAACAGGTACAAACAGGCTGAATTCACTGCAACAGTGAAAACAGAGCCTACTGACAGATAAAACCGAGATGTGCAACCAACAAGACAGAGACCCAGGTCCGCGGCCCGGAGATGGAGAGAACAGCACTGAGACAGAGCAGTGGCGGGTGGAGAGCCCGGCCGGCGCTGAGTGAGACGCCAGGCTGGGGCTCGACCTCAGAGCCACAAACATCCACGTGCGCGAGGCTGCCACACGCTGAGAAGGGCGAGAAGGCACAAGCGGGCACCACACCCAGAGCGGCCCGGCACTGCAGGCCCGGGAGACTGTGCTGGCGGGAAGCCAAGACCAAATCGTGCCCGAGGGCATGACCAAGTGTCAAACACTGATGAGGGGTCCAAAGACCTGAGGAGGAGGACCACAGACAGATGCAGTTAAAACACACATGTAGAGCAAAAAGTTAGAAAGGGTGCAAAAATGTTAACATACAGCCATCTGTCATCTGTAAGACTGCAGGTGATTTCAGTCTGTAACACTTTTCTGAACAAAATAACAGTGGCTCTCAAACTTTCTTTTCGCCAGCCCCAACCGCCCTCTATCTGATGAAATGTTTAATCCCACAGAAATCATGTGGGCCGTGTCTGTGCCCTGGCCTCCAAGCCATGTTTAAGATCTAACACTTTTCATCCCCAAGAGCAGTAACATCAGCCCTGACGAGAATCTCTGCTGCAAGACGTGACAAACAGGACGCGACAAGCCCACGCGAGACAGCCGTCAGAGCAGCGCCAGCAGATCAAGGCTCTAAGAACTCCCTCTCCCATGAAGGAGCGCTTCTGGAGCTGCACCCAACCCTTGGAAATCACTACTGAGAGTCTTAAATGAAGCGTATCCTGGAGTCCAGTAAGTAACTTCACCATCCCCCATTGTAATAAATGAATATTTAGGTGGAAATTAAAACCGACCCTGATGCTGACAGCTTCACGCGCCTGACTCCTAGCAGCCCAGAGGGCGCCGCTAAGCTCCCAAGTCCCGCTCATGTAAGCGCCGAGTCTTTACGGAGCCGCACACAGTCCCCTGCAGGAACGGAGGAGCTGCTGGGAGGCTGCCCGCCTGTGAAACTGCACAGAAACCAGACATCCTCCCGAACGCAAAACGTCAGCTTACCAACTCCCGGAGCGGGGGGCGCTTGTGCTGGAGCGGCTTTGTTCCAGGGACCTGAAGACTTCTCCGTGCCACCTCCGCCACCGCCGCCTTCCTCCCAGTGATCACCTGGATCTTCTCTCTTTTCATTGTCATCTTCTTCCTTCTCACTTTTGGAAAAGCAAACAATGAACTTAATTAGAGGCACCAGAACTGTCAGTCCTCCTACCGTGTGGCCCTGGAGAAGTCACTCAACCTCTTCAAAGCCTGAATCCTCCCTTGTGGAAAGAGAGGGAAGAGAAGAACAGACCCCACGCGCACACGGAGGGTTCCACTAGACCTGCTGTGAAAGAGGATCTCCGGGCTCCAAGAAAGGTCTGATCACCTCCACTTTTACAAACCATTTCACGCTCTCAGATTCAGAAACCTTCTGAGACACAGATGTGCCATGTGATGATCTGCCTGGCTATTCCAGCGCAGGAGGAGGAGGACGGGCAGGGGGAAACGCAGAGCACACGGCACATCCCCAGGTGACGCCAGCTCCAGCCCTGCACGCTCCACCTCCGATCCAGACTCCTGCTAATCAATGGGCCTGCGAAGGCAGAAGATGGCCCAGGTGCTTGGGTCCCTGCCACCCACGTGGGAGACCTAGAGCTCCAGGCTTCCAGCTTCAGTCTGACCCGGTTCCAGCCGCTTCGGCCACTCGGGGGAGTGAATCAGTAGATCAGAGATCTGTCACTGCTTTACAAATAAAGCGGTAAATAAAAAAGCACAATTCCCAACTATTTACAGTGAACACCTGTGGGGAGCAACAGAAAGCTTTCTGAAGCCTGAACAGTTCTCCACGGTGACCCTGCAGCTGTAAATGCTCCAAGTTTGGTTTTCTATCCCGGCACAAGGAAACAAGTCTGCCCGGCACCGGCACCGGCGCTAACGGCTCTTCTCTGACACAGGCAACAGACAGCTGTACTCTCGCACCAGACACACGTTTAAAGAAAGGGAACAAGAACGCAGTCTTTGGCTTGCCAGGTACTACAAATGCAAGATCCTTAAAAAAAAACAAATGCAAGGTTCTCTCACTGCTAACACACCACTCCAGGGCTATCTGAGGTGTGAGGGTGTTATTAAACTGGAGTTAGAATCTAAAGTAAATGATTATTTCTCGGGCTAGATTACTCTTTATTACTTTATATAAATTACCAAGTACACCTATCTCTGACCCAGGGATTTCAGTACTGTAGTTATTACTAAGTCAAACTTCCTTTTTGCAATTCTGACCTTACTGAGTATATCCCTGGCAGAGGCTCCTAACCTGCCTCCCGAGTTAATTTTTCTTGACAGTGGTGATTTGTAACAGACCTTCGGGTTCCTCCTCTCCTTCCCCATCCTGACCACCATTTCGTTCTGTCTGTAACAGCAGCTGTTTTTCAGAGCTCTGTCCTTGGGCCTCCGTTCTTTTAGACACTGTCTCCATTAGGTTTCTGAGCCATGATCAGAGCCAACAACGTGCAGATGACCCACCCTGACTCTGGACCTTGGGTATATCCTGGCTCCTGCAGGACGTGTAAGGGTGTTCCCCTTCTGTTTCTAGTCAAACAAGATTCGTCCTGCACAGCTCGATGAAATTGGAAAGCAATTTCAAAGACAGTGGCACCATCATATGGACTGCCTCCCAACCACTGGCGATTCCCGAATTGAGGCCAAGGTGGCAGCCAGGAAACTTCCATCTTCAACCTGCATTTATACAAGGTCTTACGTAAATAAAGCACTTCCGGAGGTGGAAAAGGATGAGGAATCTGGCCAAACGAGCCCTGTTTTCTTTCTCATTACCTAACTGAATCCTACGCAGTCATTTAAAACGGAAATAATATTCATGTCATATAAACCGCAACTCACTACTACAGCAGCTACGTGAAGCCTCCATGAAGTTTGCTGGCAGGGGGTGGTGGCATCTGGAGAGTAGCAACGAGCCACCAGGGACACCCACCAATATTAGAGCACATGGATTCCAATCCAGCCTCCACTTCCGACCCCAACTTCCTGCCAATGCACCCTGGGAGGCAGCAGGTGATAGGTCAAGTTTACTTGGGTCCATGCCACCTGTGTGGGAGACTAGATTGAGGGCCAGTCTCCTGGCTTTGGCCTGGCCCAGTTGTTGCAGATATTTGGGGAGTGAACCAGCAGATGGAAGCTCTATCTTGAATTAAAAAAAAAAAAAAAGTTATGGAGAATGGAAAAAAGAAAGCACATTTTCCCTGACTTTTTTGAAGCCCCCTCATATACACCTGATAAAAATACATCTAGAAAAATTTTTGAAAATGTTTTACAGAAGTAGCTACAATGTATGACTTTAATTTCTTTGTGAAGCAAGGAGTTAGGAGCAGATTCTAAAGCCAGGCTGCTGGGTTCAAATCGAGGCTTTGCTACTCATCAGCCAGGACACTGAGGCCAGCATCTAGCTTTTCCATGCCTCAGTTTCCTCTTCCATCACCCAAGTTAGCAGACATCTAGCCTAGTTTTCTGGTGCACACTGTTCAGCACTGGTGACCGTTCATTTTATTATCATTAAATAGCACATACATGTGCCACTGTTACAATGGGGGAAATACGGTTTTTGTTTGGGAAAAACAAACATGAAAACATTTGTTAAGTAGATTTTAAAAACTACCAAACGTTATAACCCTGTTTTATGTAGCTTGTTAAGTCCAAAACATGACCAAATAAGACACAGAAGACAGGATTTACCCAGGAGTCTATCAGCTACACAAACACCAGCACAGTCCCCAGGCACTGGTTTGTAAGCCCACTTGGAAAGCTATGCCAGCAGCCCATTACCGTGTGATGGGGCACGTATGTCCTCTCACACACCACACCATGACAGCCTTCAGATGGCCATTCCAATACAAAAGAGCTGTTAACTCACCAAGAGACCAGATCAAAGCTGTTCATGTCTATGCACAGATTCTAAAAAGTATTTTCCTCAAAACTGTATTAATATTCGGTGACTGATATCAAAACTCAAATCATTAGTTTGCAATAAGCCATCTTCAACAGAAAAACAAAAAACCTTTAACACTTGATTACCCAAGCAGAAAGGACTATGGGTAATTCTTAAACTGTTTTTGTATTTTTTCCAAATCCTCTAAAAGTACCTTAAGAAAAAACCCAGGGCTGGCGCTGTGGCATAGTGGGTAAAGCCACTGCCTGCATATGGGCGCCAGTTTGAGTCCTGGCAGCTCCACTTCCAATCCAGCTCTCTGCTGTGGCCTGGGAAAGCAGAACACGGCCCAAGTGCTTAGCCCTGCACTCACATGGAAGACCCAGAAGCAGCCCCCTGCTCCTGACTTCGGATCGGTCCAGTTGTGGCCATTGTGGCCATTTGGGAGGTAAAACCAGCTGATGGGAACCTCTCTCTCTGCCTCTGTCTCTCTGTAACTCTGACTTTCAAATAAATAAATAAATCTTTATAGGTGCAGGTTAGAGTCCTGGCTACTCTACTTCCGGTCTAGCTCTCAGCTGTGGCCTGGGAAACAGTGGAAGATGGCCAGCCCTTGGGCCCCTGTACCCGCATGGGAGACCTGGAAGAAGCTCCTGGCTTCAAATCCACACAGCTCTGGCCATTGCGGCAAGTTGGGGAGTGACCAATTTCTCTCTACCTCTTTCTCTCTACCTCTCCTTCTCTGTGTAACCCCTTCAAACATATAAATACATCTTTATATAAAAAAAAAAAAAAAAAAAAAAAGACTGGAACAGGATCCAACTGTGGTGCCTGAAGGTAGGCCTTGGAAAGTGATTAGGTTGGAGTGGTTGCACCAGGATGGCTTGGCTTCCTGTCCGTCCTCCAGACCCTGTCTGCAGGCGTCCTGTCAGCCACCGTGCCCTCAAAGTCCACACTAGTGGGCGTGCTCCGTCTTGGATTGTGGACCTCCAAAACTGTGGATGGAAATAACCTCCTTCCTTCTGAAGTAGCTCCTCTCAGGTATTTGCTCTATATTAAAAAAAGCTACCTAACACAACTACTGACAACATCTTAACCAAGAGTACTTTCCTTTATTAGACCTGGGACCACCTCCCTGCCTTCAGAGACAAATACAGAAATGAAAAAAACCACCATAAATTTAAAAATTCATGTAGACTCTAAGCTTCTAAAAATAAGCATAATTTGTTTAATGAAAAGGGTTGAAAATCGATACCATAAAGCCTAAGAAAATTTAGTATTTTGGGCTCTTGCAATTCTTGAAATATCAGATACAATTTCGGGACTGAAAGAACTGAAGCCAGGGATGCTAACAGTCTTGCCTAAATGCCGCAGTACGAAAGGCAGGGCAGAAATGATTTGCATAGCCCGCTCCATTTTCATGGTCGCTAGTTCAGGAGGTGTAGCTGCAACAGCCAGGCTGGGTCAGGTGGAAGCCAGCAGCCAGAAATACACCTGGGTCTCCCTGGGGTGGGAAGGAACGCAGCCCCCGCACCCAGCAAGCCGAATCAAAGGCAGAGCAACCAGGACCCCAGCTGACACTCCAGCAGCATGGCAGCCCAAGCAGCAGCTGAGCCCGCTGCCCCCACCACCCCGGCACTGCGCTTTCAAATTCTCCACCGGACAGTCAGTCCTGCTGAACGCAATGTCCACTTTCCTAAAAACTACCATGCTGCGCAAAACCAGACAAGGAAAACCTTCCGGCTTAGGGTCAAAGTGGAGTTACAGGGACCATATACAAACACTTACCCGACGACATAGTTTAAAAGAAAAGTAAAGATAGGAACCTAATTTAAAACATTTGTACAATTTTTTACATGTTAAATAGCTTAAAAAAACACATAAGTATGTTTATAAAAAAGTCAACTTTCTAAATACCAAAGCCAGAAAACACACATTGCACACATTTATTCCTACAGAAGAAAATCAGGCTGAGTCACAATAGCTAACATCTGCGTTTTTAGACACTACAATGCCACCATCAGTTCATCACCACAACTCCAACTACGCTGTCTTACGCCAGGGCCCAGGGGGTAAGATGCCAGGTGAGTCCACCACCCAAGTCAGAGTGCCTGGGTTCACGTCCCTGTTCGGCTCCTGGGTCCAGTTTCTGATATCGCAGACCCTCGGAGGCAGCAGGTGGTGGCTTCCTGCCATCACACAGGACACCTGACTGATCTGACCGACTCCATGTTCCTGGCTCCAGTGAAGCAGTTTAGAGTCAATCAGCAAGTGAGACTGTGCTCCCCCTCTACCTCTCAAAAAAAACAAATTCGAGGTATGCTCTTACACACATTGATCTGTAAAAGGCACTACTGATAGGGCGGAGCTGGAAGGATCAATGATGTAGAAAAGGACACTTACTACACATCTCCTCACAGCACGCAGGCCTCAGAGAAGGCGGAACTGGCACCCGGACCTGAAGTACCTTTTCCAGGGCTACAAAGTAGCAGATGTGCCTCCCTGACTCCCAGCCCATCCTCTTTCCCCCTACCTGTTTCCTCCTGTCCTCCCGACAGCCCCAGACGTAACTGTACAACAGTGCTCTATTCTGAGACTTGGGAAATTCATTTCCTCTGATTAGGCTGGTCAGGACCCACACCCCTACACAGTGTACTTATAAAGAACACTTAGAAGGAGACAGCATCTCCCTATCTCAAGGGACAGAACCGGAGAATCACCAGCCCAGTCCCCAACCCCCTGTTCTCCATACTATGGAGAAGCAACAAAACAAAATCCAGACTTGACAGTGTCTGTGGGAATGCTGGGCCTCTCCACAGGCCTGGCCCTGTGACGGGGACACTGTCAGAACAGAAAGGAGGATAAAAACAGCCTCAAGAATTGCGGCTGACCTCGAAGCTTAGCATGTCACTGAGATTCACCCTCGCAATCTACCCCAGGCCCCTCGTGGTACATCTCACGTCTGTGTCCACAGCACACTGCACGTCTGGA
This sequence comes from Oryctolagus cuniculus, assembly GCF_964237555.1. Taxonomy (NCBI): domain Eukaryota; kingdom Metazoa; phylum Chordata; class Mammalia; order Lagomorpha; family Leporidae; genus Oryctolagus; species Oryctolagus cuniculus. The sequence continues at coordinate 175,238,222 of NC_091435.1, read as the reverse complement.
ACCATCCACTGGTGCTCCTGCAGAACACGTCACATCCCTCAAGCCAGCATCACACCTCACACAGACGACCCGAACACGTGCTACAAATCAATCTAGCTTGTACTTAAAGTAATTTCTTCTGGAAGTACGTACAACTTAACCAGCTCTACCTAGTAAGTTGATTTCTCAAGAAGGTTCTCAGAAAACCACTGGGCATGAAGACCTCAATTCTTGATTGAAACATAACATTTTTAACCTCACAAATTAAATGAACTACTTCTAATTTTCTCCCAAAACTTCATTTTAAAGATGTAAGAAGCAAATGGCAGGCCCCTTTATCAACACCAATGGTTTCCCTCTCATGAGCTTGTCTATAATGACATGACCTTAAGTAAGATCTATTGAGACGCAAAATTTCACATATTCATGGTACTTAAATCTTGAATTAGTTGGTAAACATGAGACAGGACCGTAATGCAGTATTTGCTGCTACTGAAATTATTCTCCCCTTTCCAAGGTACACTCATCTGCAAAGACCCAGCACGCTAACCTAGTGTAAGGATAAGTGTCAAGAACTCGCACAATGTACAGTATCTGCAGGAACTCTTAGCACATGGAGGAGAGAAAGCACACGTGGCACAGACTGCAAGATACGAATGGTGTGTGTTTATTAACCTTTGAACTTTTCCAAGGCTGTAATCTTTCAAAGCAAAAAATTGCAAGAAAACTTAAGACTACTGTTGAGAACTTCAAAATATTTTAACTCCACTACAAATCTTCTTTTCGCTTGTGCCACAGAGCAGGCCAGGCTACATTTCTCAGAGGGAAAATACGACAATTAGAGCAGGTGTCTAAGGGTTTATACCTTCTTCCCCTACTGGAATACTTGGGGTGGATACTTGGCTCTGGCTTTTGACTCCAGCTTCCCACCCGTGCAGACCCTGGGAGGCAGTGGTTTCACGTTACTGGGTTCAGTCACCCACAGACTGAGCTCCTGGCTCCTGAATCTGGCCAAGTCCAAGCAGGCAGTTGGGGAGTGAACCAGTGAGGAGAGCACCCTCTTACATACACTAAAAAAGACACAGTCACAGACAACTATTCAAGATCTGTCTACCAACATTTAAGGCTAAGCTAGAAATTACTTCGTTTGTATGGTTTTGCTGATGCCAAGCTGAACATGTTTATTTTCTACAAAGTACTTTGTATTTTACAAACATCCTGTTCAAAGAAACCCTAAACAATCCTGAGTAGTCTCAATTTTGCTTTGAGAACTCAAATTCTCAAGTGAAATCGCTCATCTGAGGCCACATGGAATTAAAGCGGCAGAAGTAAAGTATAAACCCGGGTTTGTCTTTTCCCCAAAGAACATGATTCTGCAACACAATTAATTCCATTCCATTTCTGTGAGTAGCCTACTTCCCACGTCTACGAACCAACATGGCTTTCCCTGGGGAACTCCCACTCTGAATTTACTGTCAGGAATAAGGGATGCGATGTTTACAAGGATCCTGAGTACACATCAGGTGAAAATTCTCCTGTTCGGATTCAGTGCAGACGGTTTCTCATCCACAGCCTTTCCCAGCAGTTGTTAAGTTCCCTTACACAGTGGTTTACGGTGGACCCACGAAAGCAGATTCCTGAGAACAGCAATGGTACAGGAGCTGCCGGGTGGCCTGGTGAGGGGACGACCAGGTGCTGGCAACAGAGAAAGGCACCTATCAAAACTGGCCACCTCAGGCCACGCAGGACCGAAGCGCTCACGGCGGCCGAGACTCGCGGCTCTGACCGGCGGGCGAAGCATGCGAGCTGTTTAAGGAACTTCACCTCCCCAGGAGCAGCCCACTGGCATCAAGACTAAAAGGGCCCTGATGTGGCAACGGGATTGCTACTAAATGACAGAAAAGTACTGCTCCCATTGAAACATTCTCCAGAACCTAACAAAGCTAACTTCTAACTCCGCGAACTGCAAAGCTTCTCCCTTCATGCAGTGCTACTCCTGTCCAGGAAGTTAGAGCAAACACAGCAGTTACTGCTCCTGTCCCCAAGTGTGCAAGCAGCCGCAGTCAGGCCGAGAGGAAGCGCAGGCTGAGACCAGCACGGGTCACACCACAGGCAGCGCCTCGAGCCCAGCGGTCTCAGCCCCGCACAAGGAAACCAGGGCTGCCCACCTCAACACCTCCTGAAAGCCACCTGCAACTGGAGGGAACCACACCCCGCGCCAGGCATTGGTCCTCACACTGCTACAAAGGGACCTCAGTGGAGACGCCACGCCGCCTAACAGTTCCCACTGTCAACCGGGTCTCACTTATTCATGGAATAACCACCAGGGCATTCACGCCCAAGCTGCCACAAGTGCTCAAAAAAAATCAAAACAGCAGCCCTGGTTTCCAATGAAATTATTTAAAGCCACAAATACTGGCACTAGAAAGGTCAAAGGGCAGTTTTCGGTTAAGAAATTTACTTCTTCCGCCATGCCACAGCGTGACTGGCATTTACAAACTGCAAACCCCAAGCTGGAGGCCGCTTCTTGAGCGCATGCATTCTCCTTTCCAATCCTGAAACAAGGGAACCACATATCCACCGCCATCTGCACACAAACTGAGCAAACTACGGTCTTCAACCTCAATTTAAAAGCTACCGCCAGACTGGACCTGACAAAACGTGTCCTTAATCTCAAATCCTCCAAACCAGCCCGATTTTTTTAAAAATGTACTGTTTTCTTAACTAGCACAGGTAAGCTCTAGGACTGTAAACTCAGCTCCAGTGCTGGGATGGCTGCTGTGCTGGGGGGGGGGGGGTCCTGCCGTGCACCAGATGTGGGTTTCTCCACCTGGTGGGGGGGGGTACACCTGCGGGTTTCACTGTGAGAACACACGCAGGCTGCACTGCTCAGGAAGAACCCTCCACTCCAATGACAAAAACACCCATGAACTTGCTTAGAGCAATTTCATTGGAAACAAAAAGAACCACGTCCAACTCCCAGCACGGAGAGAAGAGGATCTGGAATGCCAAGACCCACCGCAACCATCTCACGTGGCGGGCCTGACCGGAAGGGCAGCGGGCCAGGGCGCTGGGGACCTGAGAGCCGGCAGTGAACTTGCGAGCGAGGCCGCCCAGCGCCCAGACGGACGGAACGTGCACCCTCCCTGTCCGCGATCGGCCACGACCCCTCACCTTATCTGCATCGCCTGGACTCGGAGGCCGCTGTAGTCCACCTCCTTCTGCTCAAACTCTTTCCACTCGTCTTCATCCTGCGAGAAGAAACGCCACTGGCTGAACCACAGCTCCCACACACAGCCACGAGCCAGCCGGCCGCGACCAGCGGGCGCGTCCCGGGCCCCCTGCCCCGCGCGGGCCCCGCCGCCCTCCTCGGCGGGCAGGGCGCTCCCGGGCCCGCTGCTTGCTCTCGGCCCCGCAGCGCGCCGCCGGAACCCCGGCCCGGCCCCGCCGCGCACCACGCGGCCGCGGCCCGGCCGACGCCCGCCACGCCGGGCGCACGGAGCCCGGCCCCGGAGCGCCGCGCCGCGCCGAGCGCGCCCGCGTCACGCGGCGGCCCGCGCCCCCTCCCGGCGCCCCCCGGGCAGGCGGAGGCGGGCACCCGGCGGCCGCGTGCGCCCGCCCCGGCGCCGGCCCGCGGCCCTGCGGCCCCTCACCTTCGTCACGGCCTTGGCGGCGGCGCCGGCGCCCGCGGCCCCCGCGCCCGCGGCGCCGCCGTCCCCCGGCCGGGCCCCCGCGCCCGCCCCGCCGCCCGCCGCGCCCGCCGCGCCGCCGCTCCCGCCGGCGCCGCCCGCCGCGCCCGCCGCGCTGGCCGCCCGGCTGCTGCGCTCCTTCTTCTTCTTCTTGTCCCTCTTGGCGAAGAAGTTGTCCAGGCTCCGCTCCTCCGTCTCGGCCATGGCCGCGGCCGCCTCGGCCCGGATGGGTGGGGCCCCGAGCTAGGGCTCGAGGTCGGCTCTGCGCTCACGCGGCCGGGCGCGGCGCCGCCCCGGCCCCGCGGGGGCGCCGAGGCGCGGGCAGCGGGGCGCGCGGCTCCGTCCGCGGGCCGAGCCGCCCGGGCACCGCGCGCCGCGGCAGCAGGGCAGGGTCCCGCCTTCGCCTCAGCCCGGGGAAAGGCACGCGCGGGCCGAGGCGGCAGCGCGAGGGCTCAGCTGGCGGCGGCGCGTGCGGGCGCGGGACGCGCGCAGGCCCGGAGAGGAGGGAGAGGGGCGGGGAGGGAGGGGAGTGAGGGAGGGCGGGCTGCCGACGAGAGAGGCCGCGCGCGCCTGCGTGCCTCGCTCCGCCCGCCGCTGTCGGGGGGCCGAGGGGCGGGCGGCGGGCGGAGGCGGAGGCGGGGCTTGCGAGAGAGCCAATCAGGCGCCGGGATGAGGCGCTTAGGCGACAATCCGAGCGGCGGGCGGGGCGCGGCCCCAGCGTGGGGGCGGGGCGGGGAGGGCTTATGCAAAGTATGTGACGTACGTGATGACTACAGCCTCCCCATTGGCCCAGGGTTTTGCCCCGAGGGCCGCCTGATTGGTGACTTGGCTAAAGGGGTTCAGCCTGAGGGGCGGGCGTGTCCCGTCGGGCGCATGCGTATCGTACACGTGTGTCTTCTGGCCTGTGGGAGCTGGGGCCTGGCAGTCGTCTAAACTGACGAAACCGAAAGGCGCTGTGTTTAAAGATGGTTCCGACCCTTTGCCCACCTCTAGTGCTGTCAGCGGAGGTGGGTGGCATAGAGCGAGGGTTCGTCTTGTAGAAAGAATTCAAGCGTGAGACAGGAGTGGTCAGCAAGGTGTGATGAGGCAGGGCATCCGGATGGAATGTGAGAGAATGCCCAGCCGCTCAGACTGGAGAAAGCAAGTACACGTAGTTTAGTGGACAGAGCGCACCCGGCAGGCCAGGCGGCGTCTCAGCGGAGGGCTGAGGGCTGAGGTGTCCTCGCAGGCGGGCGGGGGTCTCAGCGGAGGGCTGGGGGCTGAGGTGCACCCGCAGGCCGGGCGGGGGTCTCAGCGGAGGGCTGGAGACTGAGGTGCACCCGCAGGCTGGGCGGGGGTCTCAGCGGAGGGCTGGGGGCTGAGGGGCCCCCGCAGGCCAGGCGGCGTCTCAGCGGAGGGCTGAGGGCTGAGGTGTCCTCGCAGGCGGGCGGGGGTCTCAGCTGGGGGCTGAGGGGCCCCCGCAGGCCGGGCGGGGGTCTCAGCGGAGGGCTGGGGGCTGAGGGGCCCTCACAGGCGGGCGGGGGTCTCAGCTGGGGGCTGAGGTGTCCTCGCAGGCGGGCGGGGGTCTCAGCGGAGGGCTGGGGGCTGAGGGGCCCCCGCAGGCCGGGCGGGGGTCTCAGCGGAGGGCTGGGGGCTGAGGTGTCCTCGCAGGCGGGCGGGGGTCTCAGCGGAGGGCTGGGGGCTGAGGGGCCCCCGCAGGCTGGGCGGGGGTCTCAGCGGAGACAGGGGCTGAGGGGCCCTCGCAGGCCGGGCGGGGGTCTCAGCGGAGGGCTGGGGGCCCCCGCAGGCCGGGCGGCCAGTCTGAGACCTGTGAGGAAGCAGGCCCAGCCTTTCAGCTGCGTCCCCCCTCCCCGCCTCCTGGACAGTGCTTACCGCGGTGTCGTAGGTGAGGTTCCTCCTGGGGCTTGATTGCCCCGTATTGTACTGGGCAATGCACTTGTCAGTGAGCAGAGAGGATTCTCCCAGGATGCCTGCCTTGGGCAAGGCTGTGAAAGTTTTATTACCCAGTATTACCAGGCAGGGTAGCCCCTTGGCACTGGGCAGGGAGGAATCTCTTGGGCAGCTTTTCCGGGGGGGGGGGGTGCTGGGGCCACCTATCTAGTTATTGGGGGGCCAGCGCTGTGGCGCAGCGGGTTAACGCCCTGGCCTGAAGGGCCGGCATCTCAGCTGCTCCACTCTGCTGTGGCCTGGGAAAGCAGTGGAGGATGGCCCAAGTCCTTGGGCCCCTGCACCTGCGTGGGAGACCCAGAAGAAGCTCCTGGCTCCTGCTTTGGATCAGTGCAGCTCCGGCCACTGCGGCCAGTTGGGGAGTGAACCATCAGGTGGAAGACCTCTCTCTCTGCCTCTCCTCTTTCTGTAACTCTGACTTTCAAGTACAAAAATAAATCTTTAAAAAACAAAGTTACCGGAGTATGGGTAGCACTTTGTAAAGTAAAATATTGGGCAGCTGTATTCCTTGTTGCCGGAACGTTGTTTTCCGTAGGCCCCGTGTACACAAATACGGCTGATTTCTAACTTCCCACCTAACTCCCTCCGGTTGGGCCACCGTCTCTTTCACCTTTACAGATGCTTACTGTGAAAGAGGTACTGTGGGCTCCAAGTGTACAACAATTTTAATTAGCCAGTAGGTAGACAGGAGGGAATTGTCCCCACTCCTGTTTTAAGGGCTGATGAGAGAACTGTCACGAACACTAAGGAAATTAGTGGTAGCTCTGTGGGGTAGTTAGAGCTCCAATAAATGGAGCTCTGTGGTCTTTGCCTTTGCAATTTCCCTGTTAAAGGCTTTTTTTTTTTTTTTTTTTTTTTTTTGACAGGCAGAATTAGACAGTGAGAGAGGGAGAGACAGAGAGAAAGGTCTTCTTTCCATTGGTTCACCCCCCAAATGGCCAAATGGCTGTTACAGCTGGCGCGCTGCGCTGATCCGAAGCCAGGAGCCAGGTGCTTCCTCCTGGTCTCCCATGCAGGTGCAGGGACCCGAGCACTTGGGCCATCCTCCACTGCCCTCCTGGGCCACAGCAGAGAGCTGGACTGGAAGAGGGACAGAATCCGGTGCTCCAACCGGGACTAAAACCCGGGGTGCCGGCGCCGCAGGCAGAGGATTAGCCTAGTGACCCATGGCACCGGCCAGGTTGTCTTTTCTTACCCTGCACCTCCACTGCTGTTAAACAACCAAGTTTTGCATATGTCACAGAAGGAAAGCAGGGACATAGCCTTGGCCAAGACACACTTAGATATTATTCCCCAAATGTGAACTGTCCCCAGCACTAGGTAACTTCCTTCTGTGACACCACGTATCTGGTGATGCAGGCCAAGTTCAGTAGCGCCTCCCACCACCACCCTCTCTTGCCTTTCAAGCCAAATTAATCCTCCTCCTCGCTCCTCCCTTACTTCCTCCCTCCCTCTCTTCCTTTCTTTCCTTACTCTTTTTATGTTTAAATTTTTCTTTTTTAAGTATTTAAAGGGCAGAGACACAGAGCTCTCCCACCCATTGCCCAGGTGCCTGGAACAGCTAGAGCTATGTCAGGCCAAAGCCAGGAACTGGAACTCAGTGCAGGTCTCCCGTGTGGGTGGCAGGGACCCGAGCACTTGAGCCATCTTGTGCTGCTTCCCGGGCTGCACATTAGCAGGAAGCTGGGTATGGGAGTGAAGCTGAGACTGAAACCCGGGCACTTTGATATGGAATGTGGGTGCCCAAGGGCGTCTTGACTGCTGTGCCCAATGCCTGCTCCTCTCCCTCCCTCTTTCTTCCCCTTTCTCGTCTATGAAGCACTTATCTGGCTACATTTAAGGCAGTGCACTTTATTCAACGTTGAACTTGTGATTCCTGCTTCCAACTCCTTGATAAGCTAGAAGAGATGCTGTACGTATAAATCACTGGAATGCAGTCTTCGTTTAGGACCCCATCTATACATCATGCGCTTGAAGGAATCATGCCATGAGAAAATGCAGAGGAGGAACAGCGGGAATAGAACGTCCCGCTGCCTTTTTCAGTGTGACTGACGGAATGCTCCCAGAACTTGACTGGATGAGAAATTCAGATGAGGCTGGTAGAGACACCAGCGTCTATGGATGTGTCTCTGTAGTTGTTTTCTCCTCTGTGAGGCTGGTCTCTTCCTCTTTGATTCCCTGGCTCTGAAACCAACAGCTGCCCCTCTTCACTCTCCCCTGCCGTCCTTGTCCTGGAACCTGCTGTCACAGCCCCTCACCACCACCCAACCCCCCCTCTGCAGCACACTTTAGTTCTCACCGAAGGCATTCCCCCCCCCCCCAATGTGTCTGGACCATTCCCATCCTTAAAGCAAAACAGACCTTCATTTGTCCTTGCTAGGTGTAAAAGTGGAGCGAGGACAAGGACTCAGACCCTTCCCAGGCTTTCAGCTTGTCTGAACATGAGCATTCCCCCCTGGATCCTCTGAACTGGTACAGTGTGAAGGTAGCAGTTACCCCCAGGAAGACCCGCTGAGCTCCAACATTCTGTGAGCTGCAGAGCTGGCAGCCAGCAGCCGAGCGCAGGCCCATTGTCCTCGGGTTCTTTTCTGCTGAGCTGTTTGTTCCAAGTTCCATCCTGCTACCTAGGCTGGAAATTCCACTCGCGCTCAGCTCAAAGGAATGCAGCTCGGAGGCCAACGAGCTCACCAGGAGATGGGTGGCTGGAATCTTCTTCATTTGTGGTTTCCTCGCCAACATCTGAGAGGCAGACTCTGCCCTCCCTTCTCCACCTGGGGAGCAGCCCCACTCCCCCCTGGGAGGACTCTCCTGACTTGGTCTCTGGGCTTCAGAAGCCCAGTCCCTGTTTGACCTGCTGTGGTACTTGGTGCCTTCCTGGTATTGTGACCCACCTTTGTCCAGGAAAGAGCAACATGAAACTGTGCTCACACAGATGTGCCCTGCTGTGGGACATGACTCAGTGGACCCCACCCTGCCCTGGCTGCAAGCAGCCGCTAGCTCCCAGCATACACTCACAAATCAACCCGCGGATGACTGATTCGGCTCCCTGGAATTGCTTATATGGGGAAAATTGTGCCCTCACTGGGGAGGAAGGAGCATTCCAGTTGCCAGACTGACACCAGTTATTAATGACCACGTTGGTATGTAGACGTATGCCTCGGCCTCCCACGAGTTGAACGGCTGGATTTTATTTCTCCAGACGGAAAAGTCCCCTCTGACACAGACTGCACTGTGAGCCAGCTTTAGCTCTGTGGCAAATTCACCAAGGAAAAGCTTATCCGGGTGGCCTTTTGGGGAACCAAACAAGTGACTGGCATGAAGCAAGACCTTCTGAGTCAATCATTTTGACCACAGAGAGCAAGAGGTATAATTATGTTGCTGGGGTGTCGTGTCCCTAGCCCAGCTCCACTCCTGATCCTACTCCGTGGCCCAGTAAGTAAATGTGAACTTGTCTGGCATTTCCTTCGTCTGACTCAGAGCCCTCCCAGGCCTTGTTACCGGGTCAGTAGGTCAATGGGACTGTCTTCCTCCTGGGCTCAGGAAAGCAGGAGCTCTTCCCCGTGCCTGTCAAAGGCAAGTGCTTCTCTGTGTGTCAGGCATCCCACTGCTTGCTCCACATCAAGTGCGTGCTGTCTGAGTCAACCGTGGTGGCGGCCACAGTTCTGATTCCCTGAGGAGGCCATTTAACTTAGCTGTATCAGGGCTTTTCTTCTGGAAAGTAAGGATGAGAAGTGTGCCTACTTCTAGAGCTGTGAGGATAAAATGAGGGGAGGAATTTATTTTTATTTATTTATTTTTTTTTTTGACAGGCAGTTAGACAGTGAGAGAGGGAGAGACAGAAAGGTCTTCCTTCTGTTGGTTCACCCCCCAGTTGGCCGCTACAGCCGGCATGCTGCGCTGATCCAAAGCCAGGAGCCAGGTGCTTCTCCTGGTCTCCCATGGGGTGCAGGGCCCAAGCACTTGGGCCATCCTCCACTGCCCTCCTGGGCCACAGCAGAGAGCTGGCCTGGAAGAGGGGCAACCGGGACAGAATCCGGTGCCCCAACCAGGGCTAGCACCCGGGGTGCCGGCACCGCAGGTGGAGGATTAGCCTAGTGAGCTGGGGCGCTGACCGAGGGAAGGAATTTAACATGAATGCCCGACAGACAGGAAACCCAATTCATGTTACAGTGAATGTTGGGGATGATGAGGATGACAACAGTGATGATGAAGGTGTGTCTCCTGTGTAACGCTAAGGCTGTTTTGGTAATTCTCCTTTATTCTGTCATTCACTACTGAATCAACCTAGTGAGCCGCAGCGCCGGCCAGAGCATTGTTTTTTAAATAATCTACCTTCTCTTGTAAAGCCTTAAAAGAAGCCAAATGGGAAAACAGGTGAGATTGGCATAAGGAGAGAGGAGGCTGGTACTAAAAATGTGCGTCTTAGGGCTATGGAGGGTTGCTTTGGGGGGTGGGGAACAGAGTGTCTTTGGGTTTTCCCTGAATGATGTCACCAGAAAATTCCTGTTTCAATCACTGATGATGACAATAATGTCTTCAGGGCCAAGGCCAGATTCTTGTCCCAGGTCCTCACAACCTGGTGAACTTGAGCAACATAAATAAGCCTATCTCCTTGCGTCTAGAAAGCGCCATGCTCCTGCAGAGCACCCTCCCTGTCCCAGCTTTGGATCTTCGCACAAGGTATTCCCTCTTCCAGGAATGTCTATCTGTAGAAAACCTGTCACCTTCTACCCCTTCCCAGGTGCCCACTATTGGGAGTAAACTCTGTACCTTGCATGTGCACCTAGGTCTTGCACCTCTCAAATATGCATGCTAGCTACACATGTCACCTGGCCCCTGTCTTCTGGCTGTAAATCTTTGGGAGGTGGGGAACCTGGGTCAGTGTTTTCCCCTAAGTATAAAATCAGTAAGATGGATTGACAAACTCCGGGTGATGTCACAATATGGGGTGCCACACAGCATCGCCGTGTGCTTATTAGTAAGTCCCCAATATTAACAAGCCTGTGTGGGTTCTTATTTCTGAATACCAGCATAAATGAACGAGGCAGCATGAGACGTTGTAAGCTTTTTATTCAGCGGGAGAAATGCATAGGAGAGTGAGGGCGTTAGTCAATCTAGGAGAGGGAAAGTCTGGAATTAGGTTGGAGTTCATTGCAAGCAGAAAGCAGGCCAAGAGCCACGTACAGCGGGCGTTTTGAGCAGCTATCCACAGCTTATCACAGGCAGCGAAGCAGAGGCAGGGAGTGATTTTGGGGTGCTCCTTGCCTTTTAAAAGGGGAGTGTTTAGTTAACCTGATTGGCCAGTGGACACACAGGTGTGGTCAGGTCACATGAGGTCACACGGGCATGGTGAAGGCATGGTCTTCCAGCTTACAAACCTGATCAGTTATATCCTGTATGCCTGCCTACATCACAGGGACTTGATCAGCTCTTCTCACACAGACCCTGACAGTGGGGCCCTCCAGAACTCCCCAGCAGGAAGGAGGATCAGTGGTTTAGCGGTCATCATGGCCGGACATTCCCCGTGTCCTCACTTGTCCTCCCGAGCCAGCCGTGGCCTCCTAGAACTGCAGTTCCTTGGTTGTCCTGGACTGTGGGGCCTTCCCCAAGTGGGGCCCAGCAAGAGCCCTGGGGTGAGCATGCAGAATTCAGCCTGCTGGCCTGCCCCAAATCACAGGCTGACCCGTACCCCACCCTCAGGCACCTCCTGGCCCCAAAGGGAACTGCTCTCCTATCATTCCCTCCCCTGCCTGCCCTGGTGAGAATCCATTTCCCCAGCCTCTATCCCATTCATCACTGGGGCTGACAACTGCCCTCTGAATGTCTTTCCCATATCAAAAAATCTGATCTGGGTTTAAATCCATTCAGTGACTGCCCTCAGGACAAAGGCTAAAATTCTTAACAGGATTTACAAAGCCCAGACCTCTTAGATAAGAGGATTTACAATCTTTTCAAAATGGACAGGAATCCTGAGACGATCTTGATTTTCCTGGCTATCCGAGCTATTTCAGGTTGATGAGGTCGGCACTAAATTGTTAAAAGGAGACTTGCATGGCCCCTCAGTTCCCAGGGAAATGTGTTTCTCTACCGCGGCTCTACCCTGCCCTGGAACAGCAGGCCAGGTGAGTTGGTACCAAGGTTCATCACAGCTGAGGGCTGGAGGGGGAAGGAATTGTGTAGATGAGATTCCTGGTCTCACCAAAAAACCTCAACAACAGCTCGTGCCCCTCCCTGGAAGTTCTGCTTTATCTTGACATGACTCAGCTGGTTCATTTCTGAATTCCTTTTAATGGGCAAAAAGATTTGGAAGGAAGGTAAGTACAAAAATAAATAAATAAGGGTATGATATGTAAACTTTATTTGGAAGAAGTATGTGGCCATTTAAAAGGAAGGTTTTGGTGGCCAGTGTTGTGCCCCAGGGGGTTAAACTACAGCTTGCAATACCAGAATTCCAGTTCAAGTCCCAGCTGCTTTGCTTCCGATATAGCTCCTTGCTTAATGTGCCTGGGAAAGCGGCAGAAAGGTACTTGGGTCCCTGCCACCCATGTGGGAAACACGAATGGAGTTCTAGGCACCAGGTTTCAGCCGGGATCAGCTCCAGCCATTTGAGGAGTGAATCAGTGGATGGAACATTCTCCCTCTCTCCCTCTCCCTTCCCCCCACCCCTTTCTTTCTTCCTGTCCCTCCCTCCCTCTCTGGCCCTCTGACATTCAAACAGATAAGTCTTCCAGAGAAAGGCTTTAGATGTTTGGTGGCAATACGACACACCACACACAATGTCCTGTTTGGAGGCACGCAGATACCAGTGGAACCAAGAAAAGTGGTACAAGGTGATGACAAGAACACTATAGATTTTGTACCAGTGTGCAGAAGACCAGAGGTCCAGTTTCCATTTCCCCAACCCAGGTGCCACGTGATCACCTGCAATTTCTTGGCCTTCTCTGAACTTCGGATAATAGAGGTGGATGTTTGGTCTGGCTGTGAAGACACCCACATCCCATATTCAGGTGCCTGGGTTCCAGTCCCAACTCTGCTTCTGGTTCTAGCTTCCTAAACACGCAGACCTGGAGATGCAGTGATGGTGGCTCAGGGAATGGGGTCCTTGCTACCCACATGGAAGTTCTAGACTGAACTCCTAATTCCTGTCTCTTGACTTTGGCCCCAGACAGGTGACACTGTATTAGAGAAGAGAATGAATTGTGGTGTGGTGGGCACAACTTACAGATACTCTGCTTCCAGCCCAGCTTCTGGCTAATGGGTCCTAGGAGACCACAGAGGACGGCTCAGTCAGTGGGTCCTAGGAGACCACAGAGGACGGCTCAGTCAGTGGGTCCTAGGAGACCACAGAGGACGGCTCAGTCAGTGGGTCCTAGGAGACAACAGAGGACGGCTCAGTCAGTGGGTCCTAGGAGACAACAGAGGACGGCTCAGTCAGTGGGTCCTAGGAGACAACAGAGGACGGCTCAATCAGTTGGGCCCCTGTGGCTAGATGAAGTTCCAGGATCCTGGCTTTGGCTTAGCTCAGCTGTGGCTGTTGTGGGCATCTGGGGAGTGAACCAGCAGATGGAAGATCTCTCTCTCTCTCTCTCTCTCTCTCTCTCTCTCTCTCCCTCTCCCCAGCTCTACCTTTCAAGTAAATTAAAATTAAAAAAATTTTTAGACAATGCTTATAAAAGTGCCAGGCAGAAATCAGATTGGAAATTTAATAAATATTAGTTCATTTCTACTTCTCTAAGTTGTGTGTGTATGTGCATGGACCTGTGTGTAGCCTTTTTATTATTTTGTAACAAAGCTTGAAGGAAACACTTGATGAGATTAAAGACTTAATTCTCAAAATGGTTTCAGTTATGGCTACATAACTGACCTGAAACTTAGTGGCATAGGACAGTACCCATTTCAGTGTATCCAACAAAGTGGCAAGTCAGGAATCCGGGCAAATCTCAGTCAGAGGTTCTCCTCCCTGTGGCTTTGGCTGAGCCACCAGCAGCACTTCCCTGGTGACTGGGCTGGTGTGGACCATCAAGGTACCTTCGTCATTCACAGATCTGGTGTCTCGGCAGGAATGTCGGAAGGCTTGGCTTGGCTGCATCTACAGGTGTGAGAGCCTGCCTGTGGCTCCTGCAGTCGGCAGCCTCAAGGCAGTAGGACTCTGACATGTCAGTTCCACACTTCTGGGCCCGTGTCCACTGCTCTAGATGAGAGCACACACAGGTTGAGAGATGTCTTTTTTTTTTTTTTTTGTAAAACTGAAGAATTTAAAAATGAATATATTTTATTTTCTTTTTAAAGTATTTATTACTTTTAAAGGTTGAGTTACAGGGGAAGAGGTAGAGCCACAGAGAGAAATTCTCCATCCTTTGGTTCATTCCCAAATGGCTACCATAGCCAGAGTATGTCAGGCTGAAGTCAGGACCCTGGAACTCCATCTGGGTCCCCCACATGGGTGGCAGAGACCCAAGCACCCAGACCATAATCTACTAACTTTCCATGTGTGTTAGCAGGAAGCTGCATGTGAAATATGGCAGCCAGGATTCAAATTGGCACTCGGCTGTGGGATGCCAGTGTGGAAGAGGTGACCCAACTCAGCTCCACATTGCTAGCCCCAGAATAATTTTAATTTGATAAATGGTATAATATAAAAATATGATGCATGTACCATATCTTATGGTAAAAACATTAGAAGCTTTCCCACTGAAATAAAAAGTGATAGTAGGAAGTCCATGGTCAGCTGTACAAACATCTTATTAGCTATGTAAACTGAAAAATAAAGAGATAAAAAATGGAAAAGAAGGCATTAAGCTGCCATTACAATATCATGTGACTTAAAAGTGTAAGAAAATTGATTGATATAAATATAGGAACCAACAAGTTAGGTCAAGCTTTATAGATTAAATAATACCTTCTTCAGGGGCCGGCGCTGTGGCTGAGCAGGTTAACGCCCTGGCCTGAAGTGCCGGCATCCCATATGGGCGCCGGTTCTAGTCCTGGCTACTCTTCCGATCCAGCTCTCTGCTATGGCCTGGGAAAGCAGTAGAAGATGGCCCAAGTCCTTGGGACCCTGCACCCATGTGGGAGACCCTGAGGAAGCTCCTGGCTCCTGGCTTCAGATCGGCGCAGCTCTGTCCGCTGCAGCCATCTGGGGAGTGAACCAGTGGATGAAAGACCTCTCTCTCTGTCTCTACCTCTCTCTGTCACTCTGCCTGTCAAATAAATAAAATAATCTTTAAAAAAAAGAAAAAAGAAATAATACCTTCTTCAGACAATATAGTCTGAAAATGTGACAGAAAAAGCAACTTGTCTATCATAGCAACAAGGCCTATGAAAAGCCCAGGGATCACTAAGAACTGTTGGCCTGGGGATGTTAGGAAAATGGCGCAGTTTTATCTATGGCACGATCTACACCCTAACACCATCCTAGCCTCTAGCCCCCACCGCCATTGCTGGAAGCCAGGTGGCCACAAGGCCCAACCTAATGGGATTCGCTACTCCTGCTTCCCTGCCCGCCCTCAGGCAAAGTTCTCAAAGGACCTGCTCCTGAACCCGTGGCTCTCTTCTCCTGCTGTCGGCTCTCTCTTGCTCTCTTCTCTCTGCGCTCTCTGCTCTCTCTCAGCTCTCTCTTCTTTCCTCTCCTCTCTAGCCTCTCTCTCGTCTCACTCTCTCCTCGCTAGCTCCTCTCCTCTCTGTCTCTCTCTCTTACACTCTCCTTCTCTCTCTTTTTCCTTCTTCGTCCCTTCCCTCTGGCCTGCTGGGTTTTCTCCAATAAACCCTTTCCCTTGCTCTAGTGTCTGGTCTGTTTTGTGACTATCTTAAAGGGGCTGGCGCTGTGGCGTAGAAGGTTAAGTCTCTGCCTGCAGTGCTGGCATCTCATATAGGCACTGGTTTGAGTCTCAGCTGCTCCACTTCCCACTCAGCTCCCTGCTAATGCCCCTGGGAAAGCAGCAAAAGATGGCCCAAGTACTTGTGCCGCCTCACCCATGTGGGAGACCCAGAGGAAACTCCTGGCTCCTGGCTTCAAATTGGCCCAGCTCTGGCCATTGAGGCCATTTGGGGAGTGAACCAGTGGATGGAAGAGTCCCTCTCTGTCTCTGTCTCCTTCTCTCTCTGTAGAAAAATGCCATCCTATTAAGTGGATGTTGACTGAAAACATGTGGCTAAGAAGGGGAGCATGAGGTAGAGAACTATGACTCAAATCTCCCGCACTTACTTAACTTTTCCAAGTCTCTCATTGCCTCATCTGTGAAACTGTAACAACCCAATAGACTGAGGGCCGTAACTGTAAGAACCCAATAGACTGAGGGCTGTAAGAACCCAATAGACTGAGGGCCGTAACTCCATAGGAGCTGCTGGTGTACACAGCAGTCACTCAACAGATTCCTGTTCCTCCTTGGTCTTTTTTTAAAGGTAGACAATCTGCATCTTTTAAAAAATGCACATATTTATTTACTTGAGAGGGAGGAGAAAGAGAACAAATTGAGAGGACTGCATACTCCCATCACTGTCACTCCCTAAATGTTGGCAAAGGCCAGGGCTGGGCAAGGCTGGAGCTGGGGGCACTGGTACAACCACCTGAGCCATCATCACCTGCTGCCTCCCAGGGTCCCCATTTGCAGGAAATTGGAGTTGGGAGCAGAGCCGACTCGAACCCAGGCACTTTGGTATGGGACATGACTCCCAGCTGGCATCTTCTTTCTTTTTTCTTTTTCTTTTTCTTTTTTGACAGGCAGAGTAGATAGTGAGAGAAAGAGAGAGAGACAGAGAGAAAGGTCTTCCTTTTGCCGTTGGTTCACCCTCCAATGGCCGCCGCGGCTGGCGCACTGCGGCCAGCACACCGCGCTGATCCGAGGGCAGGAGCCAGGTGCTTCTCCTGGTCTCCCATGGGGTTCAGGGACCCGAGCACTTGGTCCATCCTCCACTGCCTTCCCGGGCCACAGCAGAGAGCTGGCCTGGAAGAGGGGCAACCAGGACAGAATCTGGCGCCCCGACCAGGACTAGAACCCGGTGTGCCGGTGCTACAAGGTGGAGGATTAGCCTAGTGAGCCGCGGCACCGGCCTCCCAGTTGGCATCTTAAGTACTAGGTCAAACTCCCACCTCTCCTTTGGTCTCTCTCTCTCTCTTTTAAGATATATTTATTTTGAAAATCAGAATTGCAGAGAGAGAGAAAGATCGTCCTTTCACTGGTTCACTCCCCATATAGCTGTAATGGGCAGCATGGACCAAGCCCTAACTCAGAGCCAGGAGCTCTATTCAGGTCTCCTCCATGGCTGCAGGGGCCCAAGCACTTGGCCATCTCCCGTTGCTTTTCCCAGGCCATTAGCAGGGAGCTGACTCAGAAACGGAGCAGCCGGGATACAAACCAGCATTGATATGGGATGCTGGCGCTGCAGGTGGCCGCTTTCCCTGCTCTGTACAACACCAGCCCCTCCTCTTCGATCTTTGAAAGCTGGGCCCCAGGAATCCATTCAGGCGGAGTCTTTATAGGGCCTGGAGGAACAGAGATTATATCATCAGTTACAACCTCAAGTAGAGGTCATGAAACCCATATACACAGCAAATGACAGAAGTATGATACAGTTTAATGATTTTTTTTCAGGTTTATTTATTTGAAAGGCAGAGCAATAATGAGGAGGGGGGAGAGAGAGATTTTTCATCTGCTAGTTCACTCCCCCATATGGCTGCAAAGGCCAGATCTGTACCAGGTTGAAGCCTGGAGCCAGGAACTCCCTCCACATGGATGGCAGGGACCCGATACTTGGGCCATCTTCCACTTCTTTCCTAGGTGCATTAGCAGGAAGTTGGATCAGAAGCAGAGCAGAACTCAAACCAGTGCTCTGATGTGGGATGCAGCTGTCACGCGTGACAGGTTAACCCACTGTGCCACAATGCCAGCCTTGGTCTTAATTGCTTTTATTTTTGATTCTAGGATGGGATAACATTTGCTCCCATAAAGTAGGATAAGATGGATGAGCTCAGAAAAGAATGTTAGTTTTATAAACAAAGGAGAAGAAAATAGAAACAAAGGAACAAAAAGTGGGTTGGTCTTTTCAAAGTTATTCTCTTTGTAAGGCAAATACAGGAGACAATAGGAAGAAAGTAATTTGTTAGTGTTGGGTTCCTTAGGTTAGCTTTTGGCCTAAGGAGTAAAGTAATGGGAATGTCACTATCTGGCCAACTGGAACTTGGCTGCTGCCTCACTAGTCCTGAAGGTCAGGTCCATGGCTCACTTTCAGCTTGGTGACCGGGAACTCTAGTGTGACTGACTCCATCTTGATTTTTAGCTTGGTCTGTTGGGGCCTAGTGCAGGAGCTTAGTCCAAAGCAATGTTCCCCTGCAGTTTGTATTGCGCACACATAATTGCGAGTTGACTTGTTCTCTCAATAAGCACTTGTCGAGCACTAGAAAGTAAGACATGGCGCCCACTCTGAAGCCCAGGAGCTGGCTCAGGAGACAGAGGCCCACAAATAACTGTTAGGTAGGAAGTCAGAAGTGAGCTTATGTGTGTGTGACAAGGGCCTAAGGAACTGACTTCTTTTTTAATTTTTTTTTAATTTTTTGACACGCAGAGTGGACAGTGAGAGAGAGACAGAGAGAAAGGTCTTCCTTTGCCGTTAGTTCACCCTCCAATGGCCACCGCGGCCGGCGTAGGTACTTATCCCGGTCTCCCATGGGGTGCAGGGCCCAAGCACTTGGGCCATCCTCCACTGCCTTCCCGGGCCACAGCAGAGAGCTGGCCTGGAAGAGGGGCAACCGGGACAGAATCCGGCGCCCCGACCGGAACTAGAACCCGGTGTGCCAGCGCCACAAGGCGGAGGATTAGCCTAGTGAGCCGCGGCGCCGGCCAGGAACTGACTTCTGCAGCAGGCCAGCATCTGCATCCTGCTAACTTTCCAGGTGCAGCCCAGTATCTGCACCGCAAAGTCCCGCCCAGATCCTGAGGACCTTCCAGGGGGTCCTGCCCCTTCTACCTGGCCTGATAACCATCCTTCCTCTAAGGCGGGGCAACCAGCCAGGCTTCCCCTGTCTGATAACTTCAGGGGGAAAACTCTGAAAGGTATTTACACCCAACAAGTCCTTTGTTTGGGAGAAGAAGGAGAGGGGGAGAGAAAAGGAGGGAAGGCAAGACCCACCCCCTTAAAAGCCCCAGCCTAAATGTGAACTACGCACTCTCTCTCGGGTTCTTTTTTTTTTTTTTTTTTAAGATTTATTTATTTATTTGAAAGTCAGAGTTACAGAGAGAGGAGAGGCAGAGAGAGAGAGAGAGGTCTTCCATCCGATGGTTCACTCCCCAACTGGCCACAACAGCTGGACCTGTGCTGATCCGAAGCCAGGAGCCAGGACCTTCTTCCAGATCTCCCACGCAGGTGCAAGGGCCCAAGGACTTGGGCCATCTTTTGCTGCTTTCCCAGGCCATAGCAGAGAGCTGGATTGGAAGTGGAGCAGCTGGGTCTTGAATCGGCGCCCATATGGGATGCCAGCACTTCAGGCCAGGGTGTTAACCCGCTGAGCCACAGCGCCAGCCCCATCTCTCAGGTCCTGTCTGGAGAGGTGCCCATCCGTTCTTATGGCTGTCCCTACCCTAATAAACCTTGCTATTCTGCTTTCCACTGCTCTGTCTCACGCCTGAATTCTTTCTTGCGTGAAACAAGGACCCTTTGATTCTCCGGTAACATAACTACGCAAACAAACCAGGGCCGGTGCAGAGGTTAACAGTGCCAGGCAGCCTCTATTGACGGTTTAGCTGTGTCACAGCCAATCTTCAACTCTCTGCTCAAGGTTTTTGTCATTATCCCTGCCATTTTACAGATGAGGCAAATGAGACTTTGCTAATTTATTCACTTAAACAGTTGAGCTGGGATTTGAACCCAGCCCTTCCTGTCTTCAAAAGCCAGGGACTCAAACCAGTGCCCATCTAGGGTGTCAGTGCCCCAGGCAGAGGCTTAGTCCACTCTGCCATAGTGCCAGCCCTGGTTCATTCTTACAGTCAGGAAAACACAGCCACCTGGCCAGACCCTTTGATTTTGTGGACTGAGCCTCCCCACCCCCATCAGATTGTTATGTAAAACCTATCAGTTTAGAAATGTTAACAGCTCTAAGATGCGGACAGGCCATTTGGCAACCCGCTTCCTTAGCTATTGCGGGATTGAGGGGTGGTGCAATGAGCTGCTACAACAGGCGGCAGAGGAAGAGCAGAGCAGAGTCCGCCGAGGCCTTAGCTGCTTCAGCCCCTTCTCTGTTTTTACAAAGAAGCCTGGGAAGCTTCTGAGCTGAGTGCAACTGTTTGTTTTTATTTTGTGTGTTGGTTTCCTGGGGAATTCTGGGTTGGGCCTAGCAGCTGGTTGTTGTGCTTCAGATTGCCTAACTGAAAAATATAAATAAAATAAATGATTTTTATTTATGTATTTTCATTTTATTTGAAAGGCAGAGAAACAGAGACACACAGAGAGAAAGAGAGGGACAGAGAGAGGTCTTCCATCTGCTGATTCACTCCTCAAATGCGTGCAACAGCTGGGGCAGGGCCAGGCCAAAGCCAGGAGCCCAGAACTCCATCTGTGCCATGTGGGTGGCAGGAGCTCATCCCTGAGCCGTCATCTGCTGCCTTCTGAGATGTGCTTAGCAGGAAAATGGATTGCGAGCAGAGCAGCTGGGACTTGAGCAAGCACTCTGATATGGGATATGGGCAGTGGCTCAAGTCATGGTGCCACATGGCCACCCCTCTAATTGAAAAATGTTATACAGGTTGATCATCCCTAATCCAAAAACCCACCTCTAAATGCTCCAAAGTCTGAAACTTTTTAAGCCCTGACAAGATGCCACAGTGGAAAGTTCCTCACTTGACTTCACATAAAGGGTCACAATCAAAATTCAGGTGCACTAAAAATAGCACGTAACGTTCGTTTAGGCTATGTGCATTAGGTATACGCGAAGCGTGAACGCATGTCAGGTTTACATTCTGGTCCCATCCCTGAGAAGCATCACTGTGTGAATCCCTAATGATACAGGTCTGTTTCCAAACACACACACACACAATTCCAGTTCTGAAACACTTGGTTCTGAACATCTTGGACAAGAGCGGCTCAGCCTATACAACCCAGGCCTTTTCAATGGTTAGATGCTTGTTCCAAGGGGGCAGCCTCTTGTAGGTGTTCTGTGTGTGTGTGTGTGTGTGTGTGTGTGTGTGTGAAAGTTCTTCCTTTGGACTTTCTCGAGAATTAGCAGCATATCTTCAGGCCCGTCATTGTCTCTGTGAGGGCCACTGACTCAACTCAGAAACTCGGCTAAGGGGGTGGAGTTGAAGCACAACAGGTGAAGCTGCCACTTGGGACACTGACATCCCATATGGGTGCCCGGTTTGAGTGCAGTCCAATTCTGAGTCAGCTCCCTGCCAATGCACCTGGGAAAGCAGAAGAAAATGACCCAAATGCATGGGGCCCTGCCGTCCATGTGGGAGACCCAGATGGTGTCCCTGGCTCCTAGCTTCAGCGTGGTCCAACCCTGACTAATGTAGCCCTTTGAGGAATGAACTGGTGGATTGTAGATCTTTCTCTCTCCTTAACTCTGCCTTTTTTTTTTTTTTAATTCATTTGTTTATTTGAAAGTCATCACCCATATGGATGCCAGTGTTGCAGGTAGTGGCTTTACCCATCATGCCACAACACTGGCCCCATCTCTGCCTTTCAAATAAATAAAACAAATCTTAAAAAAATTGACTGACTACCTCTAATGTTGTGTTTATTAGCCGACCATGTTAGAAGACAGCATTAGCCTAAGTTGTGTCTGTGAATCTCCATGCATTGTGAAGATAGGTGACACTGAGGAAGACACTGCCATCAGTGGAGTGAGATAAGAATGCTTTATTTGCAGGGTGATCTTGGTCAAGTATCTCTCTGTGTCTCAGTTCCCACATCCAGAAAGTGTAGCCAGAAATATTTGCCTTGCAGGGGATTTGTGAAGATTCAAGGAGATGGTGGCTGTAGAAGCCCTGACACCTGCTTGTGCTTGAACAGAGAGGGAGAATGAAGACATAAAAGCCAAGGAGATACAGACTTGACTCCTGACCCTACCACTTCCAACAGTCGCCAAGAGTGCAGGTAAGACTGTAGGTCAGGCTCTGCTTATGATCTCTTCCAACCCTTGCAGCGATTCAGCATGGATGCAGATTTGATTGCTACTGTCCTCCCCTGACTCATCAGGAAACCGAGGCACAGAGTTACACAACTTCTCCAAAGCGTCACCTGTAAGTGGTGAAACCAGGACAGATGAATCCAGAGCCTGTACCTTCTGCCTATGTGTTTAGGATAAGCCCTGTAATGCTACTGGTCCTCAGTTTCTACAGCTATAAAATGGGGACATTTCTGTGAGGGTCAGGAATAACATTTGGGGGGGTGCTTCAAAACATTTCTGGGCCGGCGCCGCGGCTCACTAGGCTAATCCTCCGCCTTGTGGCACCGGCACACCGGGTTCTAGTCCCGGTCGGGGCGCTGGATTCTGTCCCGGTTGCCCCTCTTCCAGGCCAGCTCTCTGCTATGGCCCGGGAGTGCAGTGGAGGATGGCCCAGGTCCTTGGGCCCTGCACCCCATGGGAGACCAGGAGAAGCACCTGGCTCCTGCCATTGGATCAGCGCGGTGCGCCAGCCACAGCGCGCCAGCAGTGACGGCCATTGGAGGGTGAACCAACGGCAAAGGAAGACCTTTCTCTCTGTCTCTCTCTCTCACTGTCCACTCTACCTGTCAAAAAAATTTTTTTCTGGAAAAAGTGGAATTCAAAGTCAAGTTTATTTTGGTGCAAAAAAGTTTTGAAATCCATGCACAGTTTTCTCACAATATGCATTTTCCATGAACTGTTTGAAGCACGTGTCTGCAAATGACCATCATGGCAGAGCCCGGTATTTCAGGGATATTAACTATGTTTATTAAATGCTCTATTATGGGTTGAATTGTGTCTCCCCCAAAGATGCTAAAGTCCCAACCCCAGTACTTGTGAACATGACCTTACTTGGAAATGGGATCTTCAAGGATGGTCAGGTTAAGATGAGGACATCAGGGTGGGAAATTTGGATACAGAAACAGCCATGTGCGCAAGAACACCTGTGATGACGGGGGAATGGATCTGGGGCGATGCATCAGCAGGCCCAGGCCCGCAGAGATGGTCTGCAACACTGTAGCAGCCAGGAGAGAGGCCTGGATTCTACCCCGAAACCCTCAGAAGGAACCAATCCTGCTGACTTCAGACCTCCACAGTGTAGGAGAATACTTTGGTTATTATCAGCCACCCGTTTGTGGTACTTGTCATGGCAGCCCTCAGTACTTGCTAACTATCCTAATCCACTTGGCAGGTGTCTCAGGGTGTGCACAGTGGCCTGGGCGTGGGGGAATGCCCTGCACGCAGCCTGACTCTCCATAGATGGTGTCAGGTGAGCAAGGCAGCATGAGGTGGGGCCATGCTCAGTTTGTCAGGGCCCAGCCTACCTCCTGCGGTCCCCCATGGATTGCATTCCCAGCTCTCAAGCTCCCCAGTGCAGGGAAGAAGGTTTTCAGAAAAAGGGGCCCCCCAGGTGAGTGACTCGTACTCAGTGGTGAAATCTCAGACACCATGGGCCTCGCGGTGAAAGATCTCAAGTCCAGGAGAGACCCTCCCGGACTCCGGCAGGAGTGGCGCCTGCAGCCTGTGCGCTGTCTGTGCCAGACAGCAGGGAGCCTTCCGAAGACAAGGCGGCTTCTGCACCCAGGTGAGCACCTGGGGCCTCCAGGGAAATCAGGGAGGCCTCAGAGAGCAGCTGGAACCTGAGAGCTGCCAGGACTCAGGGGCCCAAGGGATCTGTGGTTGCAGCTTGGAAAACAATTAGAGTGGGACTGACTCACCCCAGCGGCCAGGGTGGCCCAACAGTGCTCCCCAGGGACCCCAGCAGCAAAACTCCCTCAGGGTGATTTCCAGGAAAGGAAAAGCAAGCCCCAAACAGATCAGCACAGCTGTGGAGACGGGTGGGCGACTGCTCTGTTGTTTGTGTTGCCTGTCGGGGTCTAACCAACCCACCCAGGGTATCTGATGTTATCTAACAAATCACCCCCGCCCAGTGTGACGCATGGCTGTTTTCTGTGTGGTTTCTGTGGTCAGGACTCCAGGGCCAGCCTAGGTGAGCGGTTCTGGCTCAGGCCCTCTCCAGCGGCAGCTGGGCTTCCGCGGGCGCTGCTGGGCACACACGTGTGGGGGGTTTGCTTCCACGGTGGCCTGCTTACCTTGCTGTTGGGAGGAGGCCTCAGTTCATTGCTTGCTGCTGTCCAGATGCCTTCGTCTTCAGCCCATGGGCCAGATGACGTCCAGGACTGAGGAGGGTCTTCAGACGTGAGATTTCGGTGCTAAAACCAGGAAAGTGCCGGGCAGCTCCGGGGCAAGTTGGTCAGCCTGCGTGTGCCTCTCCACAGGGCTCCTCCCAGGGTGAAGCCTGATCTCAGAGAGTGACCAAGGCAGAAACCTCAGGTCTTGTACAGACCAACCTTGGAAGTAACACACCAGCACCAGCACCCAGCACGCAGCTGTTTTCTGCTGGTCTCGTGCTAGCTGGTACAAAGTGTGGGAGGAGGATGCTGGGGTGTGTTAGGAGATGAGGATGCCTGGGCTGCTGTGGGGGCTCCACATTGCCACAGAACTTAGCTTCAAACAACTGCCACGTTAGCTCTCTCCTACCTGTGGGTGGGCAGGCTCAGCAAGGTGACTCTTCTGTTCCTCCTGATGCTGGCTAGAGCTGCACTCGTCTGTGCTCAGTGGGGCTGGCACCCTGGCCCAGAGCTCCCCGCCAGGCTGGTGCTGGTGCAGCTATGGGTTGGACGTTCCGCTGAGGCTGTCAGCAGGAGAGGCCTGGTTCTCATCCATGTGGCCTTTCTACGTGGAAAGGGATGGATTCCGCGAGCTGGTGCTGCAAGAGGGAGAAAACAGAAGGTGCTGGTTTCCCTGAGGCCTGGCATCAAAAGTCCTGGAACATCGCACTCTGCTGCCAAAGAGATAATCACCATATAATTTCAGTACACAGCACCCCAGAATTTTTTCTATGCAAAAATAATCATTTCGTTTTTCTAAAACAGAGTGATTCTGCCCACACTGTATAGTGTGAGCTGTGAGGAGTGGAGAGGGTCAAACAAGTCCTCTCAATGGAGATCCCAGGACGAGGGGTCAGATCATAGCCATTCCTGTGGTTTTTTTTTTTTTTTTTTAAGATTTATTTATTTATTTGAGAGGCAGAGTTACAGACAGAGAGAGGGAAAGACAGAGAGAAAGGTCTTCCATATACTGGTTCACTCCTCAGATAGCCACAACAGCCAGAGCTGGGCCAATTGGAAGCCAGGAGCTTCCTCTGGCTCTCCCAGATGGGTGCAGTGACCCAAGCACTTGGGCCATCTTCCACTGCTTTCCAGGCCTCTAGCAGAGAGCTGGATCAGAAGTGGAGCAGCAAGGACTTAATTCAATGCCTACATGGGCTGCTGGTGCCCCAGCCATAGGCTTAGCCCACTATGCCACAGCGCTAGCCCCAGCCATTCTTGTTTCTGGAGCACCGTGTGAAGGGCCATATGTGTGTCACTTAAATCTCCTATCCAGCTGACGAGGAAGGCATTGTCTTCATTTGGTGGGCAGGGAAACTGAGATGACAGGAGGTTGCTGTCCAAAGACTTAGAGCTACAGTGAGTCCCACATCCGTGCTGGGAGCCACTCGCTCCCTATGGGAACACTTGCTCTCAGGACACGCCTCCCCAAGCCCAGCTGCCGAGATGGGGAAAGCCCAGGCAAAGAGGCCAGGTGCAGACACTTCAGCCCACAGCCCTGTGGAGCTGACAGCTGAGCACCGGGATCAGTTGCCAGCCCCGGGAATGCGTCAGGTTGGAATCTTCAGCCCCACTCAGCCCCTTGATGACTACAGCCACAGCTGCCATCTGACGGAGCTCAGTAGAGTGAAGCCGGTCCTGAGTGGTGAGCACTGGTGAGACCGTGGCTATTTTTAGTCACTGAGTTTTGGCAGATTTGTGCCACAGCAGTGGGCAACCAAAACGGGAGGGAGCTGCTTAACCTCGGACCAGTTCTTCCTGGGGCAGTGGCTGAGTCAGGGACCCCCCACCCCCGAGATCCTTGCTGGGCCCCGCGCATGAGGGTGGGTCGCATGTGAGTTTTCTTGTGCCCTTCCCCAGCTGGGGAAAAATTCACTGAGTCACAAGACTGGGAGGACAAACTCTGTGTGAATGAGCTAACAGGAATCTGGGCAAGAGTCCCAGAGTAAATCATGTTGATTCTCAGCCCAGAGGAGGCCTTGCCCAGTGCTGTTCAAACTCACGTAAACAGTGCTTTCCAGCTGATTTGCTACTTTCAAAATTTTCCAATTTCAAAAAAGTAACTATAATAAAATCACTTTAAAGCAAACAACAGACATTTAGCTTCCTGCCAATGCAGACCCTGGGGGTAGTGGTGATGGCTCAAGTAAGTGCCACCCTCGTGGGAGACCTGGACTATGACCCCTGCTTCTGGCTTTGGTCCAGCCCCCTCCCTGTTGTGGGTGTTTGGGGAGTGAACTAGTGGATGAGAACTTTGTCTCTGTGACTCCAATAAATAAAAGCAAGAGCTGCACTCGGACATAAGCTAAACACTGCACAGCTCCTGAGGGGCATAAGTAGGCTCTTGTCCTTGGGGAATGGTGACCACAGTCCTGGGACACAGAGTGGTGACAAGATGACCTCGAGGGAATCCCCTGTGGCACCTGGACCCCAAACTATATTTCATTTTGGTTTCTCTCTCCCTTTTTTTTTTTTTTTTTTTTTGACAGGCAGAGTGGACAGTGAGAAAGCGAGACAGAGAGAAAGGTCTTCCTTTTGTCATTGGTTCACCCCCCAATGGCCGCGGCGACTGGTGCGCTGTGGCCGGTGCACCACGCTGATCCGATGGCAGGTCTCCCATGGGGTGCAGGGGCCAAGCACTTTGGGCCATCCTCCACTGCACTCCCGGGCCACAGCAGAGAGCTGGCCTGGAAGAGGGGCAACCGGGACAGAATCCGGCGCCCCGACCGGGACTAGAACCTGGTGTGCCGGCGCCACAGGCAGAGGATTAGCCTAGTGAGCCATGGCACCAGCCTTGGTTTCTCTTTAAAGTCTCAATTTCATGGGAAAAGTTTTCATTTGTGTCATGTATGGATTTCTGTAGTTCATGGATTTGCTTCTGATTACTTCTAAGTAATCCTACAATCAACTTTTTTTGAATTCTGTTTCTTCAGTCTCTTCATCTTTGCGTTCTAGTACTGAGGTGTCGTGTTCTTCTGGGGGCGTCATGTTGTCTTCCTTCTTGTTTCTTGGATTGCTGTGTTTAATTAGGCATTTGTGGAGACACTTGTTGGTTCATTTCTTTATCTTTTCCCTGTGATGGCTTGTATGTTTGGACTATGCCCGTGTGGCTTAGCAGAGTGCCTGCTCTTTCAGTGAACACCCAGGAGAGGTTCAGGTCTGTTGGCGTCATCTCATGCTCACCTCCTCTCCTCCAAGAAGACCAGTGCCCAGGCGCTAGCCCCGGTGGGTACAATATTCATCTGCACTGCCACAAGAACCACACAAAGGATCCGTGCAGTCCTCACTGTGAACACCAATCCTGCAGCAGTGACCCTCACCAGGGAATCAGGGAGCCCTGAGCGTGGGGAGACACCCACAGTGACTGCTCAAAGTCCCAGCCACACCCTGTGCCCTCCCACACAGCCACAATGTTTTCACAGTCCCGGCACACAAGCCTCCCACCGTCACGAGCACCCAGCCCCCTGTCAATGCTCCCAGCCAGAACCGGCTTCTCCTCTGTGCTGGTTGCTGGGTGCAAGGACACCGGCACAGCTGTTATGTTTGTCCAAAATGGTGCTGCCCTCTCGGCTAGTTACAGGATGCTGGTGCTGGGCGGCTGGGAGAGAGAAACATGCCCCCGCTTTTCTTCTCTGGGTTGGCACGGACACTGCCTCCCACGGGCCGCACCCAGACTCACCAGAGGCTCTCCCCGCAGCTCCATCACCAGTGGCCTGGGCTGCTGCAGGCTGGTCTCACCTCTCTGCGAAGCTGGTGCGGAGTCTCAGCTGCCGGGTCCTGAGTTGTTCGCATCCACACCTTCCACGTAGGTCCACAGTGCCGCTCTAATTTGCATACAGTTTCCTCTGCCGTTTTCTCCCAACTTCCCTGAGACTGCAGTCTCTTTCCACCATCTTTGTGGAGCCCAAACTAAATCCAACTCCTGCCTCCCACAGGGCAGGTGAGGAAGCTCAGCGGGCTCAGGACCTCCTCCAACCTCACTTCTCAGTCCTCTCTGGCCCAGCAGCTCTGATCTCAGAGCATTGAAAGAATCCGGGGAGGACGCAGAGCCTGCGATTTCCGGAGCCCCTCCCGAGAAGATTCCACAAGTCTGGGGGGGGGCGCAGCGTCTTCACTTGAGCAGCGGCCAGGCGGTCTCTCTGTGGATGGGCCCCTGCAACCTCAGCCTCCCCAGAAGTGTGAAGAGAGGACCGGCAGGAATCTCCAAGCCGTACCTCCGGGACCAGATGGGCCTGGGACTGGGCAGAGTCTCCAGAGCCAGGGAAGGGTCTCACAGCCCATTGAGAGCAAGTAGATTTTTTTAAAGGTTTGTTTATTTGTTTGAAAGGCAGAGTGACAGAGAGGAGAGTGAAAGAGATCTTCCATCTACAGCAAGTGGGTTTTAAGTTGAGCTCCCTACAGGGCTGCTGTAAAGTTCTGTCACCTCCACCCCACCAGTTTCATCTTTTTAGTGCTAATTTATTTTCATCTACTGGAAAAGCAGAGCAACAGAAGAGAAACAGAGAGACCCTCCATCCACTGGTTCACCAAGTGGGTGGGCCAGGCCGAAACCAGGATCCTGATCTCCCAGATGGGTGGCAGGAGCCCACGCTCTTGAACCATCATCCCCAGCAGTTTGTTTTACTATAGTAGGTTTCCAAGAAAGCATTAGAAGAAAAGACTTGATTACTAAATGCTCCCCCATATGGTTTTTTAAACTCATACTGGCAAGGAGGAGAGAAATTGGAATCCCTTACATCGCTGGTGGGGATGTAACACAGGGCAACCACTGGCTTACGTGTGGCCGCTCCTCCTGGGTGGAACATAGAGTGTTACCATCCGACCAGCAGGTACTCGAGAGAACAGATGGCAGAAGTTCAAACAAGAACTTGTAGGCAACAACTTACAGTGTTCGCAGCAGCAGCAGCAGCACCCCTCACAGTAGCCAAGAGATGGAAATACCTCCTACACCCGTCAACTGATGACTTAGTACACAAAATGTGCTACATTCCAACAGCAGAGAGTATTCAGCCACGCTCCAGCATGGACCAGCCTGGAAAACACGGTAGTGAGTGAAAGACATTAGACAGGGAGGTCGCATTTCTATCAGTCCGTTTGTATGAAGTGTCCAGAACAGGCAAACCCAAAGAGACAGATGGCCCGAGGGGTTGCCGGGGCCGGGGCGGAGTAGTGGGGGAGTGGCTGCATAATGGATATGGGGCTTCTTTTTGGAATGATGACATGCCCTGGAACTGGAGGAGATGGTGTACTCATTGAGAATATATTAAATTTCAGTTATGGCAAATTTTACAATTTAAACTTAAAAAAACAAACAACTAAGTTGTATTTGAAGGCAGAGGGACATGGAGAGTGCTCGCACCTGCCGATTTACTCAATGCTCCCAACAGCCAGCTGGGGCTGAGCCGAGGCTGAACCTGGCAGCTGGGGATGCAACCCGGGAATCCCATGTGGGTGGCGGGAGCCCAGTGACTTGAGCTGTTGCTGCTGCTTTCCTTCTATAGCAGGAAGCTGGAGTCGGAGGGAGAGCTGGGTGTTGAACCCACGTACTCTGATGTGGGGTTTGGGCAACTCCTTTTAAAATTATTTGTCTATTTGAGAGGAAGAGAGACAGGGAGAGGACCCGCATGCACTGGTTCACTCCCCAAATGCCTAGAATGGCTAGGGTAGGGGGCTGGCGGACTGAAGCTGGGAGCCAGAAACTCAGTCCAGGTCTCTCACACGGGTGGCAGGGACCCAACTACTTGAGCCCTCACCGCTGCCTCCTACAGCCTGCCTTAGCAGGAGCCATCACAGAGCTGAAACCACCAGGTGCTCCCGTGTGGCACACAGGGGTCCTAACTGGCAACTTAACCACTTAGGCCGAACACCCACCTCGGTAATGGTGAATTTTACTTGTGTTTTTACCACAAGAAAAATCCCAACACACAGATTTAGAACAACCACTTCATTTTTACTACGAAGGAAGTTGAAGTCAGAAGAGGAAACAGCCTGGAGAGATCACTCAGTGGCGGCCAGGGCCACTGACCCCGCACCCCCCACCACGGGCTGCCTCCCGTCCTCAAACAAGGCCTGAGCCACACGCCCCCCACCCCCAGCCCACAGTGCACCTCCCCTCTCTTCTGCACGGCCAGTGATTGCTCCCTTCAAGTGTGATGAACGAAAGGCAAACCCCATCTCGCCTCTTCCCACACGCCTGTCTGCAGCTGCAGCCGCCTGGCAGGTGGGGAAGGGCTGGGACGATGGGCTCCTCGCGTGGTAGCCATTGCTCAGGTTCCTAAACCGAAACAGAACTCAGCAGCGGAGAGGTGAGAAAGCAGCCAGCTCTGCCTGTGTGCCCAGGGGCTGCCTCGCGATGGGAACGGGGAGGCGACCCCCCGAGTCCTGACGTGACCTGCTCCTCTTAGCCTGGAAGGCCACTGACGCCCGGATTTGGAGTAGTGGAGGTAGCGGGATGAATCCGGACACTGAGGCACACCGTGTGGTGTGTGGTGCAGCAGTGACGGGACGCTCACGTCCCAGATCAGCTCCTCGTTCCAGCCTCCTGCTGAAGCACCCCCCGAGGGGCAGCAGAGACGGCGCAAGTGCTTGAGCCCGTGTCACCCACGTAGGAGCCCAGGGTGGAGCTCCTGACTCCTGGCTTCGCTTGGCCCAGCCCCAGCTGCTGTGGGTATCTGGGGAGTGAACCAGCAAGTAGGAGACTGCTGTCTCTGCTTCTCTGCTTTTCAAATAAGGGAAAATAATTCAACATGTACCAATCCGCCAGCAGCGGTGCAGTTTCTGAGTTGGGAAGGAGAGTTTCCACAGGCAGCAGTGGCGGCCCGGAGTGCTTTCACTGAAGCAGCCTGGCCCAGCCGGGAAGGGCAGCCGAGGGTGAGGAGCGTAGGAAATGCTGCGGGCCCTCGTGGCACGGAGCTGAGAAGCCCTGCAGAAGGCGGCCTGCTCTGGCGCTGTTTAAGCCAGTGCTCCCAAAGTCTTTTGACCCCAGAAGTCCTTTCTCCCCTCCTACAACTCATTCATACCCCGGGAAAGCCATGTTTCCGAGAACACTCTGGGAAATGCTGCCCCGATGCCCTGGGGAGGTTGGTTCCGGCCGCCGGGCCCTGCAGCGAGCAGACGGGAGAGATGGAGTCTGCTGCGATCACCCAGCAAACACACCCTTGATTGTGCTCGGGCTCCTTCCCACACTGTCAGCCTGTGGTTCTCCCCATGGCAGCAAAGGCAACGCTGACCCTTCCCAGGCATCCTCCGCTGGAGCCCTTCCCTGCCACCTGTGCGAGCCTTCCCTCCACTCGTCCCACAGACGACGGCATCGCCACCGGAGCGCAGGTAAAGGGGCTCTCTGGCGAGCTCAAGCCCGGGCTGCAGGCTGCAGGCCTCCACACCTGCGCGCTCTGTCCTGCTCCACCGCCCCGATTCCACTTCTGTTCTTGGGAAGTGGCTTGAGGAGCTGTTCTGGGTCCGAAGGCAGAGGCCTTGCTTTCCCGTCAGGAACTGCAGAGGCAGTCCACCCTCCACACCACCGAGTCTGAGTCTCCTTTCTGCTCTGCAGGACATGGAGGCCAAGGGCAGCACTGCCCCGTCTTGCTGGCCGTTCCTAGAGAGCCAGAAACTGTCCCAGGAGCCCTCGCCACCCCCACCTCCAGTGGGGTAGGACGGTCCGGGCTTGGGCTGTCCGCTGCTGCTGGGCCCAGGGCAGCCTTCCCCCAGCAGGGGAAGAAAGCAGCGGCTTTGCGCAGGCCCCCAGGTGCTTCCTGGCACGGATGCGTGCGCACATGCGTGTGCTGTGGCGGGTGAGGCCAGGCTTCAGAGCCGCTCTGAGTCGCCGGGCTCAGGGCCCCCTCGGGTGTACACCCGGGTCCCGTCTGCCTTCCTGTGCAGGCGGTGTGGTTGGCCCCTGTTTGTCACCTCCAGGTCTCAGCGTCTAACAGGCCTCGCCTCTTAGGAAGATGTGTGCGCCAGAGCTTGGCCCTCCAGGGGCCTCGGGTGACTATGCTCATCTTCTACTCCTCTGCCACCGCCAGCCCCCAGCCCCCAGCCCCGGCCCAGGAAGACAGTGGCAGACACGGGGAGCCGGGCCGCCCAGGCAGGCCGCCCCTAGACCTGCAGGCCCCGCGTGCCCACAGGTGCCCGTTGAGTTGAAGGCTGGCCTCTGCAGCGGCTGAGGACTGTTCTGGGCACGGAGTGTTGGGGTGGGTGCTGATTGGGTGGCAGTCGCTGCTGGGGGGCTCCTCACACTCTCTCTTCTCTCTCCCCATGCTTTCCTTGCCATGCCCGTTTTGTAACTGACGTGTGTTCTGTTTATCAGACAGAGGTCTCCCACATGAGTGGCAGAGATCCAAGCACATGGGCCATCACCTGCTGTCTCCCAGGATTCGCATTAGCAGGAAACTGGAACTTGGAGCTGAACTGGCACTCTGATATGGGATTCATGTGTCCCAAGTGGTGTCTTAACTACTGTGCCAAATGCTGACTCCTCTCTGACATTAAGTGTTATATAATTTTTAAAAAAGATTTATTTATTTATTTGAAAAGAGTTACACACAGAGAGAAGGAGAGATCTTCTATCTGCTGGTTCACTTCCCAAATAGCCACAACAGTAGGAGCTGGGCCAATCTGAAGCCAGGAGCCAGGAGCTTCTTCTGTGTCTCCAATGCGGGTGCAGGGGCCCAAGGACTTGGGCCATCTTCTACTGCTTTCCCAGGCCATAGCAGAGAGCTGGATTGGAAGTGGAGCATCCAGGACTTGAACCGGTACCCATATGGGATGCCGGCACTTGGCCCCAATATATAGAGAATTAAACAACGGTAAGTCTGGAACAAAGAAAGGAGGAGAAGGTCCCCTCCATGCATTTCACTCAGCAGAATTTCTTAAGTCCCCACTATGTCTTAGATTTTCTCTTAGAAGAATAAGGTAGTATCTCTCTCTCCTGGAGCTCACGGTCAGTGGTCAAAAAGGGTCGGGGGGAGACATCGGCCACAGCAGTTAAGATGCTGCTTGAGGGGTCGGCGCTGTGGCACAGTGGGTAAAGCCATCACCTGTGGCACTGGCATTCCACATGGGCACCCGTTCAAGTCCCAGCTACTCCATTTCTGATCCAGCTCTCTGCTGTGGCCTGGGAAAGCAGTGGAAGATGGCCCAAGTGCTTGGGCCCCTGCACCTACATGGGAGACCCAGAGGAAGCTCCTGGCTCCTGGCTTTGGATCTACCTAGCCCTGGCCTTTGTGGCCATTTGTGAAAGAAGATCTCTCTCCCTCTCTCTCTCTCTCTCTGTCTACTCTCTCTCCCTACCTTCCTAACTCCCTCATTCCCTCTCTCCCTCCCTCCCTCCTTCTCCTGTGTTTCCTTCTCTGTAACTCTGCCTTTCAAATAAATCTAAAAAAAATATGCTGCTTGGGATGCCCACATTCCATAACAGAGTGCCTTGTTTCAGGGCTGGCCCCACTTCTGATGCAGCTTCCTGCTAATTCGCACGCTGGGAAGACATCACGTGATGTCTGAAGTACTTGGGTCTCTACTACCCATGTGGAAAACCTGGATCGGATGGAGCCTGGCTTCTGCCTAGTACAGCTCTGCCTATTGTGGGCATTTGTGGTTGTGGGGAGCAACTCGGACTAGACTGAGTTACTGGAATTAAGACTTATTCTATGCATCTGCTCTCCCACAATATGGCGCTGGGAGAGGACGAAACAGCTTCTACACAGCTGCCTCCAGTTCAACCAATAAACTGTAGGACCTGCTCCTGATTGGAGGAGAGCAGCGTACTCAGCGTGTGGGTAGCAGAGTTGGGATTGGTGGAAGAGGACTATAAAGGAGGAGAGAGACAACATGCACCAGGAACATCTATCTGAAGGAACACCTGAGCAGCCCCCGAGAGAGCCGGCCGGCGGTGTGCCGCTCCCCCGCGGAAGTGGGGAATGTGGCCCGGGGAACCGCCCTTCCACGGAGGTGGAGGGACTGTAGCCAACCCGGGAAGAACCAGCAGCAAACCCGGGGAGGGCCGAGCAGACAAAAGAACAGCGCAGGGTCCTGTGTCGTTCCTCCACGAAGAGGGGGAGCGACAGTGGTGGAAGATCTCTGTCACTCTCCATCTCTCTGCCTTTCAAATAAAGTTAAAATAATTAATTTAATAAAAAGATATGAGGCCGGCGCCGCGGCTCAATAGGCTAATCCTCCACCTAGCAGCGCCGGCACACCAGGTTCTAGTCCTGGTTGGGGCGCTAGATTCTGTCCCGGTTGCCCCTCTTCCAGGCCAGCTCTCTGCTGTGGCCTGGGAAGGCAGGGAGGATGGCCCATGTGCTTGGGCCCTGCACCCCATGGTAGACCAGGAGAAGTTCCTGGCTCCTGCCTTCAGATTAGCGCAGTGCGCGGGCCTCAGCGCGCCAGCCGTGATGGCCATTGGAGGGTGAACCAACGGCAAAAGGAAGACCTTTCTCTCTGTCTCTCTCTCTCACTATCCATCTGCCTATCAAAAAAAAAAAAAAAAAAGATATGAGAGAGACCGGTGCTGTGGCATTGCGGGTAAAGCTGCAACCTGCACTGCTGGCATCCCATGTGGGCACCAGTTGGAGTCCTGGCTGCTTCACTTCTGATCCAGCTCTCTGCTATAGCCTGGGAAGGCAGTAGAAGATGGCCCAAGTGCTTGGGCCGCTGCACCAACGTGGGAGACCCGGAAGAGGCTCCTGGTTTCTGGCTTCAGATCAACACAGCTCTGGCTGTTGCAGCCACTGGGGAGTGAACCAGCGGATGGAAGACCTCTCTCCCACTCTGGTCTACCTCTCTGTAACTCTGATTTTCAAATAAATACATAAATCTTTTTAAAAAGAAAATGATATGAGAATATTTGGAGCTCAGTATGATAGAGGCATCAGAATATTGACTAGACACAGTATAATCTAATTAGCCACATGTCTGTATTAGATATTTAAGTTATTTATATATTTTTCCAGTTCATATCCTGGCTGCTCCTCTTCTGATCCAGCTCTCTGCTTATGGTCTGGGAAAGCAGTAGAAGATGGCCCAAGTCCTTGGGCCCCTGCACCCACATGGGAGACCCAGAGGAAGCTCCTGGCTCCTCGCTTCAGATCAGCCCAGCTCCAGCTGCTGTGGTCATTTGGGGAGTGAACAAGCAGATGGAAGACCTCTCTCTCTGTCTCTGTCTTTCCCTCTCTCTGTCTATAACTTTGCCTCTCAAATAAATAAAAAAAAATTTTGAAAAAAGGCATTCATTTATTTGAAATGCAGAGTGACAGAGAGAAGGGTGAGACAGAGAGAGGGGCAGGGGGAGATATCTTCCATCCACTACTTAAATTCCCAAATAGCAACTTCCAGGGTCTCCCACTGTGGGGAGCAACTCGGACTAGACTAAGTTACTGGAATTAAGACTTATTCTATGCATCTGCTCTCCCACAATATGGTGCTGGGAGAGGACGAAACAGCTTCTACACAGCTGCCTCCAGTTCAACCAATTAACTGTAGGAGCTGCTCCTGATTGGAGGAGAGCAGCGTACTCAGTGTGTGGGTAGCAGAGTTGGGATTGGTGGAAGAGGACTATAAAGGAGGAGAGAGACAACATGCACCAGGAACATCTAAAGGGAACATCCGGGTAACATCTGAGCAGCCCCCGAGAGAGCCGGCCGGCGGTGTGCCGCTCCCCCGCGGAAGTGGGGAAAGTGGCAGGGGGAGCCACCCTTCCACGGAGGTGGAAGGATCAGCAGCCAACCCGGGAAGAACCAGCAGCAAACCCGGGAAGGGCCGAGCAGACAAAAGAACAGCGCAGGGTCCTGTGTCGTTCCTCCACAAAGAGGGGGAGCGACATCCCACATGGGTGGCAGGGACTCAAGCACTTGGCCCATCTTCTACTGTTTCCCAGGCATGTTAGCAGGGCGCTGGGTCAGAAATGGAGTAGTGGGAACTCCAACTGGCACTCATATGGGATGCTTAACCTGCTGCACCACAGTGCCAGTCCTTGTTTATATGTTTTTCTTTATTACAGATAAGATCACAGTGAACCTTTGCATGCATATGCCTTTCTCTGCCTTGGATTGTTTTCTATCTCTCCCTGAAGGTTTGACTTTGGATTTCTGGAGTCCAGTAATGCTGCACGTTGTATTGTCCAAGGACTGCCACAGCTGTAGCTCCCACCCCATACGCCCTTGCCACCGTTCTTGAAAAGGGACACACGTTCCTCCTCTTGATTCTGGACTTCTGACTTCAGTAATGCTGCACGTTGTATTGTCCAAGGACTGCCACAGCTGTAGCTCCCACCCCATACGCCCTTGCCACCGTTCTTGAAAAGGGACACACGTTCCTCCTCTTGATTCTGGACTTCTGACTTCAGTAATGCTGCACGTTGTATTGTCCAAGGACTGCCACAGCTGTAGCTCCCACCCCATACGCCCTTGCCACCGTTCTTGAAAAGGGACACACGTTCCTCCTCTTGATTCTGGACTTCTGACTTATTCCTCTGATAGAGTACAGTGCATCTGTTGCCTGGCTGTCTTGGGATGCTTGTTCGTCAGGTAAGGTGTTCAACTACCTTGAGACCACCCTGCTGGAAGGCCACGGACACCTGCTCCCGATCGCAGCACAGTGGAGCTCCCAGCAGGAGCCAGCAGCGCCCGGCAACCAGGTGAGTGAGCCGTCTGGGACTCACTCACATCAAGTGAAGCCCCCAGATTGCTCCCACCGCAGCCCTGGGGCCCCCAGGAGGAGCAGAAACAAGGTACCCTCTCTGTCCTTCGTTCACAGAGTCCAGGGCATCCTAAAATGATCGTTACACAACAGGGACAACTGAAATGCAAAGGTTTTCATGATTCTTGGTACATTTTTAGAAATTGCTTTCCATTCCACCGGCCATGTCTGAGCGTACCCCTTTCCATCACGCACCTGGCTGGCTTTGAGCAGTCTCACTTCAGAAGGGATCCTCGGGGGTTGCACATTTGGCTTAGCAACTAAGCCACCACTCGGGACCCAAATCAGAGTGCCTGGGTGTGAGGCCTGGGGCTACGCCTGATTCCAGCTTCCTGCTCAGAATCAGGAACTTGGGTTCCTGCCACCCACGTGGGAGATGCCTCCCGGCTTCAGCTGGCCTAGTTTCAGCTCTTATGGGCTTTGGGGGAGTGAATCAGCAGATGGGAGATGTCTTCGTGTCTGTATGTTTCTCTGCTTCCCAAAACAAGTAAATATTTTAATAAATGTGCACTGGATGGCATGTCTTCATGTCTTTCCATGGACTTCACCCTCTGAAGGAGGCACAAAAGCCGAATGATGCCTGTGTGTCTCTGGGCACCTGGAAAATCCAGTCTTCTTGGGAGGTGCTTTTCTCCTGCGGGGATCTGATTTCTCTTAGATGTGAAACATAGCTCGATACTGACTGGTCATGTGACCTTGGACCTCTGGGTCTCAGTCTTCCCGTCTATAGAAGAGGAAACCAGTCTTCTAGTTTTCTTTCTTCTTCCTTCTCCTCTTTCCTCTTTCTTTCTCCCTCAGCTTATTTTCCAATTTTCTCATAAACCTCCGCCCTCGTCTATTAATCTTCCCTTGCGAGATTCTTAGCATTTGGCCACGCATCCTCCCTACCGTGGCTCAAGAGGCAGTGATGTTTTTCTCAGTAGCAGAGACCAGGAGAGAAGGCAGCGTTGATTGATTCCGTGTCAGCCGGGGCGTTCCGTGCTCCGCATGAGGAAAAGGGCAGTTTCCACGGTGACTGAGACTGGTGTGTGCGGACAAGGTGAGGCCTGCAGTTAGGAGCTGCCAAGCTTGCAAACCTCACAGGCTTCCTGCGCCCCACGCGGTGCACGCCCCTCGCCAAGCTCTCCAACAACAACCGACTTGTGGCCCAGTGCTCCGAAGATGCTTAGTGATCAGTGCAGCTATAAATCGGACATTAACAAGGTGGAGGGAAGCTAACCTGTGGGTTCAGTTCTGTTTCGACCTCAGAGGGCTGTGGTCCTGCAGGAGACCTGCGGCGGGCGTCTTGTTCTTGCCTCATGAGTGTACCTCACCAGCGGGGTAATGCTGGCTGTTTGGTAGGTTAGCATTCACCCACATCCTCAGCTGAGTCCGGTGAGGCAGGCATCACTGAGGCTCAGGGGAACAAGTGACACCCAGACTGTGGGGGCGGGGGTGGAGCAAGGGGGATGGGATGACAGCGGTGGTGACAGACTGCATATTTGAGACAATGCTATGTGATCTCCCCTCTTATTCCACCAACATCTTGCTTTTCTGGTATAAACGATTAAAAATAATCAGTTCATTGGGCCCGGCGCTGTGACACAGTGTGTTAAAGCCCTGGCCTGAAGCACCAGCATCCCATATGGGTGCCGGTTCTAGTCCCAGCTGCTCCTCTCCCCATCCAGCTCTCTGCTATCGCCTGGGAAAGCAGCAGAAGGTGGCCCAAGTCCTTGGGGCCCTGCACCCATGTGGGAGACCCGGAAGAAGGTCCTGGCTCCTGACTTTGGATCAGCTCAGCTCCGGCCATTGCAGCCACCTGGGACGTAAACCAGCAGATGGAAGACCTCTCCCTCTGTCTCTGCCTCTCTCTGTAGCTCCGTCTTTCAAATAAATAAAATAAATCTAAAAAAAAAAAAAAAGAAAAGAAAAGAAATAATCAGTTTTCTTCTGTTTTCACAGGTGTCTAGCATCCTGATCTTTCCTTGTTACTCTGCATCATAAGTGGGCAGGGCCAGATCTAGCAAATAAAAACACAGGACACCCAGTTAACTACAAGCCTAAGGTAAACATTGAGTACTCTTTTTAGTATAAGTATGGCCCAAGGTATATTTTACCTCGTAATTCCAATTAAAAGTGCTTGGTATTAAATTTTTTCCCTTAAAAATATGGGGTTCCTTATGGAAATTATTTTTTAACTTTTTTAAAGAATATTTATTTGAAAGGCAGAGTTAGAAGGAGAGAGGTTCTTCACCCTCTGGTTCACTCCCCAGTGCCCACAGTGACTGGCAGTGGGCCAGGCTGAAGCCAGGAGCCAGGCGCTCCACCCAGGTCTGCCACATGGGTGGCAGGGGCAGTCATCTGCCGCCTTCCCAAATGCTTTGGCAGGGAGTTGGATGGGAAGCAGAGCTGCCAGGACTCGAACCAGTGCGCATGTGGGATGCCAGGGTCGCAGGTGCGTGTGTGGGATGCTAGCTTAGCCCATTGTGATAAGCAAACAGAAGAAATACAACTTCTTGATTTTACTAGCAGATGATGATCTTGTGACTATTTTGGGTACCTGGGATGACTTTTTCTCCCATGCATGTATTTATGCATGAATTCCCTTTTTAAAAGAGAAGATGAGTTTCCTGCTACTTCCGGGTCTTCACACGCTCGGGTTGTGGCACACTGAGAGATTACACACGAGGGAGCACACAGTGTTTTGCTGATTCCTGAGTCATACCCAGAGATTGTTTCCAGTGCCTTTTTTTCCCTCCCAGAACCTTTTATTTAAGGTACACAAACTTCCTGCATTTCATAAATACGACTTCAGAACATAGTGATTCTGCCCACCCACACTCCCACCTTTCTTCCTCCTCCCTCTCCTCTTCCCATTCCAGCTTCTTATCACACAGCCTGCAGTGAACACTCTTCCCTGAATCTCTGCAGGCTCCTGAGTAACTGTCTGGCAGTGGAATTCTAGGTCAAAGAGCAAAATTTTAAAGTTTTTTTTTCTTTTCAACTTTTATTTAATAAATATAAATTTACAAAGTACAACTTTTCAATTATAGTGGCTTTTCCCTCCATAACCTCCCTCCCACCCACAACCATCCCATCTCCCACTCCCTCTCCCATCCCATTCTTCATCATGATTCATTTTCAATTATCTTTATGTACAAAAGATCAACTTAGTATATACTAAGTAAAGATTTCAACAGACTGCACCCACACAGACACACAAAGTATAAAGTACTATTTGAGTACTAGTTATACCATTAATTCCCATAGTACAACACATTAAGGGCAGAGGTCCTACGTGGGGAGCAGGTGCACAGGGACTCCCGTTGTTGATTTAACAATTGACACTCTTATTTATGACGTCAGTAATCACCCGAGGCTCTTGTTATGAGCTGCCAAGGCTATGGAAGCCTCTTGAGTTCACCAACTCCGATCTTATTTAGACAAGGTCATATTCAAAGTGGAAGTTGTCTCCCCTCTTCAGAGAAAGGTACCTCCTTCTTTGATGGCCCATTCTTTCCACTGGGATCTCACTCACAGAGATCTTTCATTAAGGGCTTTTTTTTTGTTTTTTGTTTTTTGTTTTTTTTTTTGGCTACAATGTCTTGGCTTTCCATGCCTGCAAAACTCTCATGGGCTTTTTAGCCAGATCCGAATGCCCCAAGGGCTGATTCTGAGGCTGGAGTGCTGTTTAGGGCATTTGCCATTCTATGAGTCTGCTTTGTATCCTGCTTCCCATGTAGGATCATTCTCTCCTTTTTAATTCTATCAATTATTTGCAGACACTGATCTTATTATTTTTTTTCAAAGCAAGCATCTGCTTGTAAGAGGTGCACACTTTTTTTTTTTTTAAAGATTTATTTATTTATTTATTTATTCGAAAGTCAGAGTTACACAGAGAGAGGAGAGGCAGAGAGACAGAGAGAGAGGTCTTCCATCTGATGGTTCACTCCCCAATTGGCCGCAACAGCCGGAACTGCGCCGATCCGAAGCCAGGAGCCATGAGCTTCCTCCGGGCCTCCCATGCAGGTGCAGGGGCCCAAGGACTTGGCCCATCTTCTGCTGCTTTCCCAGGCCATAGCAGAGAGCTGGATCGGAAGTGGAGCAGCCGGGACTCAAACCGGCATCCATGTGGGATGCCGGCACTTCAGGCCAGGGTGTTCACCTGGTGTGCCACAGCGCCGGCCCCAAGTTTTTCTTATATATTGTCAAATTATCTTGCAGAAAAGTTGTGTCAATTTATAATCTCATCAACATATGAAATTGCCCGTTTCCTTTTTTGTACCTTGTTAATGCTGGGAATTATTAAAAAAAAAAAAGAAAAGAAAAAAAGTCTGAGGGCTGGCAAGCACTGTGGCACCGAAGGTTAAGCTGTCTCTCAGAATGCTGGCATCCCGTTTCTGAATCTTGCTTGAATCCCAGCTGTTGTGCTTCCGATCCAGCGCCTTGCTAATGAGCCTGGGAAAGCAGTGGGTTATGGTCCAAGTACTTGGGTCCCCTGACACCCACGTGGGAGATATGGGAGAAGCTGCTGGCTCCTGACTTTGGCTTCTTCCCATCCCAGCTTTTGTGGCCGTTTGGGGAGTGAACCAGAGGAGGGAAGATCTCTCTGTGTTTTTCGCTCCTCCTCTCTGTTGTATTGCCTTTCAAATAAATAAATGTATCTTTTTTTTTTTAAAGGCAGAGTTACAGAAAGGTGGTGGTGAGGGGTGGGGAGAGAGAAGTCTTCCATATGCTGGTTCACTCCTCCAATGGCTACCAATAGCTGAGACTGGGCCAGGCCAAAGCCGGGAGCCAGGAGCTTCTCCTGGGTCTCCCACATGGGGGCAGGGGCCCAAGCTCTCGGGCCATCTTCCACTGCTTTCCAAGGCCATAGCAGGGAGCTGGACGGAAGTGGAGCAGCCAGAACTCCACCCAGTGCCCATATTGGATGCTGGTGCTTGCAGGGGCCAGGTTAACCCGTTCATTATACAACAGAGCCAGCCCCAAATCTTTTTTTTTTTTAAAGAAGAGTTTGGCTAATAAAGGAAGACAATGAAAGATGGAATTAGAAGAACATAATGCCTACCTGTTGTGATCTGGCGAAAACTTTGACTTTGGATTACATCAAGCTTTCAGCTCCAAACACCAATGGACGGAGAGAGAGTGTTAAACTCCACCGGGAGATAAGTCAGCAAAATACGGACTCTGAGAAACTCCACAGAGCAGATGACTGTTTTAATAAACAACAACAAAACAGAAAAAAAAAATGGAGGGGAAACCTGCAGATTGAAAGATACCTAAAAGACATATTGACCAGTCACAGCGTGTGGAACGAATTTGGATACTTATTTTTTTAAAAAGCTATTGAGGGCCAGCGCCGCGGCTCACTAGGCTAATCCTCCGCCTTGTGGTGCCAGCACACTGGGTTCTAGTCCCAGTTGGGGCGCCGGATTCTGTCCCGGTTGCCCCTCTTCCAGGCCAGCTCTCTGCTGTGGCCAGGGAGTGCAGTGGAGGATGGCCCAAGTCCTTGGGCCCTGCACCCCATGGGAGACCAGGAGAAGCACCTGGCACCTGCCTTCAGATCAGCGTGGTGCACTGGCCGCAGCGCGCCGGTCGCGGCGGCCATTGGAGGGTGAACCAATGGCAAAGGAAGACCTTTCTCTCTGTCTCTCTCTCTCACTATCCACTCTGCCTGTCAAAAAAAAAAAAAAAAGCTATTGAGAAAAACACACTTAAAATATTTATGAGACAATTCTAAACTTGAATATTGACTTGATATGCAATTTTATTACTAAATAATTATATTTTAGGTATGATAATAGTTATAGTTTATTTTATTTCTTTAAAACATTTATTTTATTTATTTGAAAGGCAGAGTTACAGAGGGAGAGAGGGAGAGACACAGAGAGAGGGAAATCCATCCTCTGGAACATTCCCCAGACGGCTGCAATGGCCAGGGCTGGGCCAAGCCAAGCAGGAGCTTCTTCCGGGTCTCCCACCTGGGTGCAGGGGCTCAAGCCTGCAGGGGTCATCTGCTGCTGCCTTCCCGGTTGAATTAGCGGGGAGCTGGATCAGAAGCAAAGTGGCGGGGAGTCTAATTGGCGTTCCCATGTGGGATGTGGGCGGTCCAAGCGGCAGTTCACCCCACTGCATCACAGTGCCCACCTCCCAGTTTTGGGGGCATTTGGCAGTGTCAGGAGATGTTTTTCATTGTCAAAACTGGGGGAAAAGGTGTTACTGACGTCTGGTGGGTAGCAGCCAGGGATGTCTCGCGTGAAACAGAAGGGTTGGATCCGTATGTCAACAGTGTGGAGGTGCAGTGTTTTACAGATGCACACTGAGGTGTCAGTGGGTGAAATGATGCAGCCGGTGGGTTTGCTCAGACTCGTATGTGACGGGGACACAGGTGGCAGCGTGGATGGACAGGCCTTGTTGCTGATCGCTGACTGGGCTGGGGCAGGATCTGGGCCTTTGCTATGTCTATTTCCTTTCAGACATGTTTGGAGTTCTCTCTAACAGCAATTTTGAAAACGGCCCACGCGATGAATTGCCGTATGTGGAGCCTTCTTCCGGGCCTTCCGTGAGAGTCCAGCGGCTCTGACCGGTTGTGAAATCGGCAAAGCCGACTCTGAGCGTCCTGCGGTCTCTCCCCACCAGGGAGAGAAGGGAGTGCAGGTGGAGCTTCCCGGTCTATTTCCTCATCTGCAAGCAGCAGCAAAAAGTGAATTTTGCTTACCAGGAGCTCCTAGGAGACTCAAAATTACATCTCGTCTAGCGTTACCAAAATTGTGACCTTAGTCTCAGTTTGAACTAGAGTCTTTAATTTCAGTTTAACGTGAGCCTCATGGAATTAGC
The DNA here is from genome assembly GCF_964237555.1 of Oryctolagus cuniculus. Taxonomy (NCBI): domain Eukaryota; kingdom Metazoa; phylum Chordata; class Mammalia; order Lagomorpha; family Leporidae; genus Oryctolagus; species Oryctolagus cuniculus. Next base: position 175,194,792 of record NC_091435.1, on the reverse strand, counting down.
TGGGAAGTAATCCCTTCTCTTCGGTAGGAGAATTTGTGTATAATTTCTTCCTTATACATCTGGTAGACTTCACATGTGAAGTCATCGGGATCTAGGTTTTTCTTTGTGGAAAAGTTTTAAACTATAAATTCAATTTCTTTAATATACGGGGATATTCAGAATCTTATTTCTTCTCGAGTAACATTTCATAGTTTGTGTCTTAGAAGAAATTTTTCCGTTTCAGCTAAGTTGTCAAATTTAGTGGCATAAAGTCGCTCATACCTGAATTCAAGATTCAAATCTTTTTTTCTTAAATAAGAGCTAGCATTGGGCCGGCGCCACGGCTCACTAGGCTAATCCTCCGCCTTGCAGCGCCGGCACACCGGGTTCTAGTCCCGGTTGGGGCGCCGGATTCTGTCCCGGTTGCCCCTCTTCCAGGCCAGCTCTCTGCTGTGGCCAGGGAAGGCAGTGGAGGATGGCCCAAGTGCTTGGGCCCTGCACCCCATGGGAGACCAGGATAAGTACCTGGCTCCTGCCTTCGGATCAGCGCAGTGCGCCTGCCGCAGCGCACCGGCTGCGGCGGCCATTGGAGGGTGAACCAATGGCAAAAGGAAGACCCTTCTCTCTCTCTCTCTGCCTGTCCACTCTGCCTGTAAAAAAAAAAAAAAAAAAAAAAAAAAAAAAAAGCTAGCATTTATTTTCTTTCCCCTCCCTTTCTTCTTCCTTCCTTCCTTCCTTCCTTTCTTCCTTCTTTCCTTCCTTCCTTCCTTCCAACGACGTGAGCCATCTTCTGCTGCTTTCCCAGCTGCATAGCAGGGTGCTGGATTGGAAGTGGAGCAGGCAGGACTAGAAGAGGTGCTCATATGAGATACTGGTGTCACAGGCAGCAGCTTAACCTGCTGTGCCACAGTGCTGGTCTGAAATTCATGTCTTTTAGATGATAAACATTCAATGGGGAGATATAATTCCTTGTTCACATGAAAAAAAATTGAAGTCTTTGCTTTTATACATCCTTGTATAATTATTTGTTATAGTGAATGAAAGTGGCAGGAGACTCAGGGCAGGTGAAGGGAGAGAGTCAGATGGAAATTGCTGTGTAGCTCGTCTTGGTCGCTATGAAAAGAGGCAGAGGAGATGGGTACTTGAGGTTCTTGTGCATTTTGGGTTAGCTTCAGAGAATAAAAAATCTGGGGGGTCCTGCACTGTGGTCTAGTACGCTAAGGCTTGGCCTGTGGTGCCGACATCCCATACAGGCACCGATTTGAGTCCCGGCTGCTCCTCTTCTGATCCTACACTCTGCTTATGTCCTGGGAAAGCGGTGGAAGTGCTTGGGCCCCTCTACCCACGTGGAAGACTCGGATGAAGCTTCTGGCTCCTGGCTTCAGATAGGCCCAGCTTAGGCTTTGCAGCCATCTGGGGAGTGAACCAGCAGATGGAAGACCTCTCTCTCTGTCTCTCCCTCTCACTGTAACTCTACCTCTCAAAGAAATAAAAACGAAATCTTTAAAAAAAGAGTTTTGATCAGGTTGTTGATCTCTAATTCTGGATTCTTTCCAGACTATTCGTTACTCTTCCTACCATTCCATTGGCACGCAGCCCCAGTGATGTCACCACGCCTGTTCACCCCCAAGTGCTGGGATTTTTACAACCTTGATTGACTCAGGTAATAGTCTGTCTACTTTCTAGGAGGTGTCTGGGGCCAGTCTGAAACAGAGGGAAAACTAGCTTTTGGAGCAAGGCAGACTGAATTCAATGTTTGGTTTTGTCACTCACTGGCTGTGAACCTAGGGCAAGTTCTGAAAATTCTCTGGTCTCTACTTTCCTCATACGGAAAACTGGGAATGTGAGGTCTGCTTCAAAATGCTCTTGGAGTGTTTGATTAAGATTTGTATTGAAAGGCAAAGTTACAGAGATAGCGAGAGATTGATTGATCTTCCATCCACTGGTTCACTCCCCAATTGGCCACCACAGCCAGGGGTGGGCCAGGCCAGGCCTAAGCCAGGAGCTTGGAGCTTCTTCTGGGTCTCCCTCATGGATGCAGGGGCCCAGGGACTTGGGCCATCTTTTGCTGCTTTCCCAGAGGCATTAACAGGGAGATGGATCAGAAGTGGAGCAGCCAGGGCTCGAACCGATGCCCATATGGGATGCCGGTGCTGCAGGCTGTGGCTTAACCTGCTGTACCACAGTGCTGGTCCCACAGTTTAGGTTTTAACCAGCCCTATAGGTGATTCTGAGGCCTGGCCAGGTCTGAAAGCATATTCTTTAGCACATGGTAGAAGCTCAGAGATTGCTAACTTTCTGCCCCTATTCATATTTTCTATCTGTTCTTCTAGATTATTCTAGGTTCTCTCACTAATCAAACTCTTGAATTCAAGAGTCAGGACAGTCTTACCCACCCACACTTCTCCCTACCCCACCCCCCTCTTTTCTTTTTCCAAAGTTCCTGGTGAGTGTTGACATTCATAATACAAACCCAGAGAAAGTTAACTACATTTCCTTATGCCAAATAAGGACAGAACTGCCTGTGGCATTCCAGGGCTTTATTTATTTATTTGACTCATAAAGTGCTCAGGCTCAGTGGGGTATCTGGAAGTGGCAGAGTTCTGTGTGTGCCTGGAGGGAATACTGGAGTGAGTACAGGCACTGGGGTGCCGGGAAGGTAGTGTCTCCCTCCCACTGCCTGCTGGGTGCCATCTCTGCCCCAATAAACATAAAAGCCTGAGCAACTTCACAGGCCATTTAGTCCTGATTAAGGACGAGAGGCAATAAAACCTCATCAATTCACAGCACCTGGAGTAAAAGGCCATGAGGGTCAATCAGTACATGAAAACGTAAGTTGTATCAGAACTGTTTTATTTTAAAAATATGATCTTATTTGCATAGTGCTGCATCATTTAAGAAGCGTCTAAAGCAGGTATTTTAAAGTAAGCTTACAGAACTGTTGCGAGAAATGAATACAATTCCTAGGAACTGTGTGACCTTTTATTAAGCACCCTACAAATAATATTACCCAGTTATTACTAATGGTAGTAGTAGACGTTAGGTAAATATTTATTTGATGAACGGCTAATTGGATGAGCAATTGGTTGAATGAATGAGCAAACTATCATTTTTTTTATCACAGAGGTTTTTCTCTCAGTGTGAAAGCAAACTTCATGGAAAATTGCTCATTCAGTAGTAAGGGGATCCCATGATACCTATCAACACAGTTGAATAGCAACAACAACAACAAAAAGATTTATGCATAACAGCCCCAAACTGAACACCACCCATGTCACTATCGGGAGAGGAGCGGATGAGGAGCCTGTAGCGTGTTCATACAATGGAATACCATTAAGCGGTACAAAAGAGTGAACGATTGATATGTGAAATAGTCGGATGGATCTCAAATTCATTACGCTGAACAAAGGAAGCCAGACACATGGGGGTGCATACTATATGACTTCATTCACGTAACTTTCTAGAAAAGGCAAACTCCCCTATAGCTGGGAAGCACAGCGGTGGTTGCCTGAGCAGGAATGGGGGTTAGGATGAGCTGCAAGGATCCTGTGAGAACCTTCCAAGGGGTGGAAAAGTGCCTTGTCTTGGTGGTGGCAACAAGAGCGTACGCATTTGTTCAAGCTCACGACAAGGTACACATTGTAAATGGCGGATTTTGTTGTCTTTTGATGATGCCTCAGTAAAGTTGACTGAAAAAAAAAAAAAAAAACAGAAAAACCAAAAGAGCAACAGTGTGTCCTACCAAGGCCAGGAGGCTTGTGGTGTCCCCGTGGACAGCAGATGCAGAGGGAGGTGGCCTGAAGGCTGCAGGACCTGCACAGCTGGGCTGCACCGGCAGGAGGCCCCTGGCCGCACATCCAGGGCTCATCACCTGAGAAGGGACGGCAGTGGGAGGGACAGTGTGGCCTGACATGAACTCGTTGCTATAAGCAGAGCAGATATGGTTGTTCCCAGGCCCTCTCCTGTTTTGTTCTTAAATTGAATGTTAACCTCTCATTTCAGCACTAAACCTGGTGTGTTTCCAAAATGCATTTCAAGTCAGTGCTCCAAGCCCCACAGGGAATATTCAGGGGACCCCATTGATTCTTAACAAGTCGTGCCACTTTGAAAGCTCTTTCAAATCATGTTCCAGCACAGACGATCACAGGCGGTCTGTGGGCCATCGTCCCCCTTGTGGAGACCAGCATCACACCTGGGGATGGGAGCACAGCATGTGGAAGGGCTGCCTCCCAGGCGGCCACCTGAGCTCCCCTCCTCCTGCTTAAACAGTGGCTTCCCCTACTGCTAACATCCTAACAGCCCACGATAGTCATTTGCTAGCTTGCTGCATAGTAATGTGCCAGCCCATAATAGTTGTCTGCTAAAAATCTGCTGAGCTGTCTTTACAAGGTTCCTGATGACACCGGCAGAACTGGCCACAGCCAAATTTGTGACTGGAGCCTGTGCAGAGAACTGAGGTGCCTCCTGGTTCATTACAGTGCTAAAGGACACACAGTGACAGCTCCACAGCCAGCTTTGAGCTCGCGAGGTGCTGTGTTGAGGTGCACTTTCCTACCCCTTTTGATGACAGCAGGAAGTAGCTAGTAAGTAGAGAGGAGCTGAGACTGCCAGAACCTTTGTGCTGCAGCCCTGCACCAACCAAATCCCACCCACCCAAGCAGGCTCGGCACAGCCATGCCCCTTCAGGCACCTGAGTCCCACTTCCCATCATGCACGAGTCGCCGTGATGATCACGTGTGTGCTGCCGCCCCATGCGGAGAAGCCATGACACTTTCAAGGCCTCCACCCCCCCCCCCCAAAAAAAAAGGGACTCAGAAGCCTGCGGTGCTTAAACTGCCCAAACTCCACTTCATTTGAATATTTAATTAGGGCAGCCTTGGTGGGGGCGGCAGCTCTTCCTTCCTCTGGAGAGAGGTTGCCTGCACTCACGTCCGAGTGTGCACTGTCCCTTTAAGTAAATCCCGCCTGCCTCTGCACCTCTGTGCCTGCTCCCAGAGTTCTTTCACACCTGGACAGAAGAGTCTGGATGGAGCCCCTGGGACTTTGCCCACCGCACTTTTCTCTGCGGCTGCCATGTTCTGTCACCCCATTTACCCTAGCTCTGTGAAGTCTCCAACCCCTTCCTGAAGGGGCAGGCAGGCTTGGGTTTGAATGCGATTTTGCTCCATCTCCTATAGCAGACCTGCAATAATGAATCATCTTTCTCAGGAGATGAACTCACTGTCTTCTGAAACAGCAGTGTGTTCCCGGGGACAGGCCTGTGGCGGAACAATGTATCCATCCAGGCATCTCCCCAGCACTTCCCCCACTCAGCTGCAGACTCAAGCATAGCCATTCGACTCACTCAGAATATAGGAAAACACTCAAAACACAAATATTACCACCAGTAGTGATAACCATTGATTAGCATTTTGGTCTATGTTGTTTTCAGGGAGATTACTTCCCCCATCTATTTAAAATGAAAATGTGATCTTACTGGACAAGTGGTTTTGTTATCTGCTCTTTGACCATTTAATCATTTATTTGGAACATTTCCTGGTGATATTGCATAATCTCAATCACCCTTCTATTGGTCAACTACTAATGGAAGTAACTGCGTAACAAGTAACCTCCAAATCTCAGGATTAAACAGTAAACACTCAGCTGGTTGCGGCTCAGTCCAGTTGTCTTCATTGCACTCCCAGGATCAGCAAGCGAGTTCTAGAATGATCTTTCGATGATGAGACTAGCAAATGGGGACAGACCTGACTGGCACACTTCAAACCCCTACCGTTTTCACATCTGCTGACACCTGTTGGCCGGAACAATCACAGCAGTAAGCCCGAGGTCAAGGGACAAAGAAGCAGACTCCACTACTGTGGAAACATCGCACTTACACAGCAAGGCTGTGCACACAGCAGAGGGTTAAAACTCGGGCCAATCACGCTGTGGCGAAGTGGGCAAAGCCACCACCTGCAGTGCAGGCATTCCATCTGGGCGCCAGTTCAAGTCCCAGCTGATCCACTTCCAATCCAGCTCTCTGCTATGGCCTGGGAAAGCAGTAGAAGAAGGACCAAGTCCTGGCTTTGGATTGGCTCAGCTCCAGCCATTGTGGCCATGCCATTTGGGAATGAACCCGTGGATGGAAGACCTTTCTCTCTCTCTCTGCCTCTCTCTAACTTTGTCTTTCAAATAAATAAATTAATTAATTAAAAAGAAAACTTGGACAAAGAACAAAACGTATAGCACAGCTCATTTGAATGCTAGACCCACACGGATGTTTATCAATTTATTTACTTAGCACTCACATGGTGCTATGTTGCAGCTACTGTCGTAAGTGCTTTATAAATACTTAATTCTCAGTACAGGCCCATGAAGTAAGTATTATTATTTAAACATTTTTATTTATTTATTAGAGAAGCAGAGAGGTAGACACACACATACAAGGGGCAAAGAAAGAGAGAGAGAGAGAGACAGCTCCTGGCACCAAAGCCTTGCTAGTCAGGGTTTTGCAGGACAGAAGCACTTGCAGGAGGGTATGTGCGGTCATGCATCTCTTCACGGCAGGGCTGTGTACTGAGAACTGTGTCACCAGGGGATTTTGCAGTTGTGGGATTGCCATAGAGGGTACTCACACAAACCGAGATCTGCAGCCTACACACTTGGGTTTTGGGTTTTGGGTGCAGTGTGTTGCCCCTTGGCTACAACCTGTGCAGTGTGTGCCTGAGTAGACACTGCGGGCAACCAGGACACACTGGAAGCACTTGTGCATGGAAATGCAGGAAGGGCACCATACAGATATGGTCAGAAGATAGAAGACGGTGCCCCTGCGCAGGGAACCCCAGCTTGCAGGGCTGGGGTTGCTCCGTGTGAGCCAGTGAGTGCGTGCGTGAGTGGTAAGGGCATGAGCCCAGGACACTTGTATGCCCTGCTGTGCACTTCATAGGCACTGTGCACTGAGGTGACCCCAAATTCATAACATGTTTTTCTTTTATACATAATAAATGAAGCTTAGCTCGCTGTAACTTTTTTACTTCATAAACTTTTTAAAGAATATTTATTTCAGAGGCAGAGGAACAGAGAGGCAGAGGCAGGGGGAGAGAGAGAGAGAGAGAGAGGTCTTCCATCTGCTGGTTTGCTCCCCAAATGGCTACAGCGGCCAGAGCTGAGCTGATTCGAAGCCAGGAGCTTCTTCCAGGTCTCTCACGTGGGTGCAGGGGCCCAAGGATTTGGGCCATCTTCCACTGCTTTCCCTGGCCACAGCAGAGAGATGGACTGGAAATGGAGCAGCTGGGACTCGAACCAGCGCCCATATGGGATGCCGGCACTGCAGGCGGTGGCTTTACCAGCTACGCCACAGTGCCGGCCCCTACTTAATAACCGTTTACTTTTTTTTTTTTTTTCACCTTGGGACTCTTTGGATCTGAGCTCAAAACATGAGCACATTATTGTATAACTGTACAAAAATATTTCAGTCTTTCCTTGTTCTGTAAGGTTTTCCCCAATGTTTAACTTTTTTACACTTTAAACTTTTTGTTAAAAATGAAGACAGAAACACACACATTAGCCTAGGCCTGCACAGAGTTGGTGTCATCAGTGTCAGTGGCTTCTCCCTCCTGGAGCAGCGACAGGCATGGGGCTGTCGTCTCCTGTGACGCCAAGGCCTCCTGCTGACCACCCCTGACGCGCCTGCCGAGGCTGCTGCACCCCTGGGATGATGGGAAGCACAGCGTAGTAAGTGCCATGGCTGATTGTCACCTATCAAGCACAGAACAAAATTGTCCGTGGTACACTTTCTGTGCCTGGCTGCCCGCGGGTTTCTCTACACCAGCATCACCACAAACATGTGAGTGATGTGTTGCGACCTGACGACACTGCCTGTGTCACTGGGTGGTGGGAGCTTTTCAGCTCCATTACAGCCCTAAGGGAGCACCGTGGAGAGTGTAGTCTGCTGCTCACACAGCGTTGCTGGGCAGAGTGGGGTTGGTAGAGAGGGAGCTGAGTAGAGATGTGTCAGGAAGGCTGGCTTGCACGGCCTTGGAGTCTACCGAGCCCCTCGGTGGGCCGTCTGCAGGCTGGAGCACGGAGGAAGCCGGTCCAAGGCTGTGGCTGCGGCCCGAGAACCTGGAGCCGGGGCCTTGGTGCAGCTCCTGGAGTCCACAAGCGAGGGAAGCTGAGTTCTGGCGTCCAGAGGCAGGAGGAGAAAGGCGTCGGCTCCAGAACAGGCCGCCTAGCCCCTCCTCTGCTCCTCTTTCAGCTGATTAGGTGGTGCCTGGCCACAGTGGTGTGGGCAGGTCTCCTTCACAAACCCTGGCTCAAGTGCTGATCCCCCTGGAAACGCCCTCCCAGGCACACGGACCACGCTTCCCCAGCTGTCCCCGTATCCCCTAATCTCATGACAGCTGAAACACCCTCACACCACTGCTGGCCCACCTGGCTATGGCCCGGCTGAGGGGCTTCACGGGGGACCAATATGGCTGCCAGGTCCCATCCCTGCGGGAGGGGAAGCAGTTCTCAGGGAAGGGCGAGGGGGCTGTGCTAACTCGTTCACAGGGTGCACAATGAGGAACCGATGGAGGCTTTTAGTTTTAAACTCGTTCAAGCAAACTGGCAACACGTGAGATGAAGCCAAGCAAATGCCACAGGTCCGAGTCAAAACCCTAAACCCACGAGAACCACACAGGAAAGCACTGGGAACAAGTGGGAAGGATTAAGTTACAGAACCTTGTGGGATTTCTATAATCAGTTTAACCAAGAGGATGGAGGGAGAGTCCGTTCATGGGTCAGTTAGAGCCCCAAAAGGAGTGGGGAAGCTGGGAGTGGGACAAGGGCCCGAGAGGGGTCTGCACTCTGATGTGGGACGCTGTGGCCCCTGGTAGGAGAGGGGTCTGCACTCTCTGATGTGAGACACTGTGGCCCCTGGTAGGAGAGGGGTCTGCACTCTCTGATGTGGGACACTGTGGCCCCTGGTAGGAGAGGGGTCTGCACTCTCTGATGTGGGACGCTGTGGCCCCTGGTAGGAGAGGGGTCTGCGCTCTCTGATGTGGGACGCTGTGGCCCCTGGTAGGAGAGGGGTCTGCGCTCTCTGATGTGGGACGCTGTGGCCCTTGGTAGGAGAGGGGTCTGCGCTCTCTGATGTGGGACGCTGTGGCCCCTGGCAGCAGAGGGGTCTGCACTCTCTGATGTGGACACTGTGGCCCCTGGTAGGAGAGGGGTCTGCACTCTCTGATGTGGGACGCTGTGGCCCCTGGCAGCAGAGGGGGTCTGCAGTGCCAGTCTCTGGGGGCCTCTGTGGTCACTGCTCACCCCCTGGCCTCGTTACTCGTGCCTGTTGTAATCAGGTGGAAATAACTGGGCGGCTTTCCCTAAGGAGGGGAATTCCATTCCTTGTGGAGCAAAAATTTCCCAGAGGCCTTTAGAACTGCTGGAATTCCGGTTATGAAAATCATGGATCCTGATGATTTGAGGGCAGCATGGCTGTTACTAACACAAGACTTTTTTTTTTTTTTTTTAAGAATTATTTATTTAAAAAACAGAGTTACAGAGAGAGGTAGAGCCAGAGAGAGAGAGGTCTTCCATTCCTCTGGTTCAGTCCCCAAATGACTGCAACGGCCAGAGATGAGCTGATCTGAAGCCAGGAGCCAGGAGCCAGGAACCAGGCGCTTCCTCCAGGTCTCCCACGCAGGTGCAGGGGCCCAAGGACTTGAGCCATCTTCTACTGCTTTCCCAGGCCATAGCAGAGAGCTGGATGGGAAGAGGAGCAGCCAGGACTCAAACTGGCGCCCATATGGGATGCCGGCACTGCAGGCTGGGGCTTTAACCCACTGTGCCACAGCGCTGGCCCCCACAAGATGTTGTTTGAACAAAAACTTAGAAAGCCTCATAAAATATGGTTAAAGTGCACCAAAGTACATCACTTAAAGACTGGATCACCATCGAAAGGGAAAGCTTGTGGCTATGAGCCCAGCCCTTGTTCTCAGTGTTCTTCTGGAGGAGTCCTCACACCTGTCTCCTGGAGGGACTGCCAACGGCTAAGCTGGGACAGCTGATAAGGAGAATGGTCCCTCCTGAGTGGGTCTCCAGCTGTGCTCTGGGGAGGTGGGGGGAGGGAAGGAGGACTTCCCCAAGGCTGCTTAAATCGAAACTCTGCTCGCGCAGCACCAGGGCTCTGTCTGCCCTTCTCACTGTGTGTGTGTCTGTGTGTCTGCACTGATGGCGCCAGGCAGCGGTGTTAGCTCTGCCTGAATGAAGACACGGCCCCAACCATCCTGGGCTTCCGGTGGTCACTGCAGTCTTCCCATCATGCACTTGCAGTAGAAGAAATGTCAGTTTCACTTAAGAATATCCTCCATGAGCAGAAAATATTATTGAACTGCTACCCTTGAGAGATTTATTTATTCGAAGGGCAGAGTGACAATGAGAAGGGGAGAGATAGAGAGAGAGAGAGAGAGAGAGAGAGAGATTCCATTTGCTCATTCACTCCTCAAATGTCTGCAGCAGCCAGGGCTGAGCTATGCTAAAACCAGGAGCCAGGCACTTCCTCTGGGCCTCCCCTGTGGGTGCTAGGACTCAGTCAATTACTTGGATTGCCATCCCTGCCTTCCTAGGCACGTTAGCAGGAAGGCGGACTGGAAGCAGAGGGGCTGAGACTCCCAAGTGGAGGCTCAGCTTGCTGCCCCCCAGTGCCTGCCCTCGGTGTTTTCACGAGAGGGAGCACCCCCAGAGCACTGCAGGGGTACCCTGAAGACCCTGATGGCTGCCTTGGGGGAACGGACAGATGCGACTGAGTTGTGAGCTGAACAAAGTGGACGCTTTTCCAAGGAACACCAGTCCTGCATGGAAGAATGACTGACAGACCAGCTGTCACTATGCCGGCTTGGCTGTTGGACATCTTCCTGGACAGTGAGCTGTCACCTTAACAAAACAAAAAGACAGTGTTGTCACCAGTGATGATGCTGACGCTTTCAAGTGAAAGAATTCTAGCAAACTTGTATCTACCACGATGAACTCTGCCTTCCCGGCACTGGAAGGAGCTGCAAGTAGTAACCCTAACAAATGTGATTTTTGAAAATATTGTGTAACAATGTGTCAACAATGGAAAATCTGCATGACTCAGCTGTAATTTTCCACATGACCAATGGATGATGCCACAAAAGCATGTATGAGTCAAAGATCCATAACATAATGGGAGATGGAAGATACGGTTTCAGATTTCACACTGTAAAACTAACCTGTATGAAACTATCACTTTTTTTTTTTTTTTGAGAGGCAGAGTGGACAGTGAGAGAGAGAGAGACAGAGAGAAAGGTCTTCCTTTTTGCCGTTGGTTCACCCTCCAATGGCCGCCGCGGCCGGTGCACTGCGGCCGGTGCACCGCACTGATCCGAAGGCAGGAGCCAGGTGCTTTTCCTGGTCTCCCATGGGGTGCAGGGCCCAAGCACTTGGGCCATCCTCCACTGCCTTCCCGGGCCATAGCAGAGAGCTGGCCTGGAAGAGGGGCAACCGGGACAGAATCCGGCGCCCCGACCGGGACTAGAACCCGGGGTGCCAGCGCCGCAAGGCGGAGGATTAGCCTGTTGAGCCACGGCGCTGGCCGAAACTATCACTTCTTGAGTTTAGATGCACTATCAAAGAATATCCACAAGTATTTGGAAAAGACTTGTATAATATTCTTTTAGCAACGACATGTCTGTGTGACGCTGGGATTTTTTTTTTTCATGTAGGTAAACCAAAACCATTTACGTCACATACTGAGTGCAGAAGCAAATGTGAGAACCTAGGCTGACTTCCATTTTAAGCCAGGCATTAAAGAGATTTGCAAAAATGCAGATTTTTTTGTTTTGGAAAATATACTTTTCATAAAAAATATGTTACATGTTAACATATAATCGCTTAGTGTCCTTATTCTCAAATAAAAAATATTCTAACTTTTTTCAGTTTTAATTTCTAATGCAGTAAATGTTAGTGGATATATATATATATGTATATATATACACTACATAAACATAACTTCTTGGGTCCTCTGTACTTTGCTTTTTTAAATATTTATTTATTTAAAAGAGTTACAGCGGGAAAGGGAGAGACAGAGAAATCTTCCATCTGCTCATTCACTCCTCAGATGTCTGCAACAGCCAGGGCTGGGCCAAGCTGAAGCCAGGAGCCAGAAGCTTCCTCCAGGTCTCCCACGTGGGTGCAGGGCCCAAGCACTTGGGCCATCCTCCACTGTTTTCCCAGGCCACAGCAGAGAGCTGGATCGGAAGTGGAGCAACTAGGACACAAACTGGTAGCCATTTGGGATCACAGGAAGTGGCTTTACCCACTGTGCCACAATGCTGGCCGTTCCCTTGTGCTTGCTAAGAGTATAAAAGGGGGTGGGTGTTGTGGCACAGCAGCTTGGTCTGCCACTCGGGGTGCCTGCAACCCGGATGTGAGTGCCAGTGCCAGTCGCTTCATTTCGGATCCACTTCCACTAATGCACCTGGAAAGCAGCAGAACGCGGCTCAAGTGCTTGTGCCTGGCCTCCTGTCCCCCGTGGGGGAGACTCAAGTGGAGTTCTAGGCTTCAGCTTGGCCGTTGTGGTCACCTGGGGAGTGAAACAGCAGATGGAAGAACTCACTCTTGTTCTATAACTCTGCCTTTCAAATGCATAAAATAAATTTTACATTTTTTTAAAAAAGAGCATACAAGGCCAGTGTGGGTGAGTGTGTGGCTGACGCTAAGAGAAGTTTATTTCCCGTTCGTGGAACAGTGGGAGGTGGAAAGGCCTCTGGGAATCTGCCCCCACACCCCTGGCACTCGGCTTCTCGCGTGACGTAGTTCCTCAGACTGCCTGGATCTGGTGGTCTGAGCTCTAGGCCCTGGGAAGGAGAGGTCGTGGAGGGCCTTCCAGAGCAGGCCTGGAAGTGGGCCTGAAGCTCTGGAACTCAGCCATGTGGCCGTTCTTAATTCCAGAGGAGATAGGAAGGAAAATAGAGTGTGGATGTGTGCCCAGGCAGAGGAGGAGCGGCTCTGGGGTGAAGGCTGTGGAGCTGTCCCTCCCTTGTCCTCGGGGCTGTGTTCCAAGGCCCCTGTGGGTGCCAGAAGCCACAGATGGTACTGAACCTTCTGAAAACCATACTTTTCCTGGACCCACAGACATACGCACATACACATGCCTATAAGTTTAATGTATAAATTAGGCATGATAAGAGATTGACAACAATAACCAATAGTGAAGTAGGACAGTTATAACAAGATGCTGCAGCAAAAGGTCATGAACTCAACATACTGAGTTACCAGCAGCTTTAAAACATAATTCAAATACAATGTAACAGAAACTACCACTGCAAGGTATGCGTAGTACCGGCAAATACTGTTGCGTGGACTGTGTACAGGTGAGGTCGGTGTGAGCGCACGTGTGTGAATGTGAGCACTGCACTGTGCTACAACATTTATTTATTTTTTAAAGTAATACCTTTTTTTAAAAAAGATTTATTTATTTATTTATTTTTATTTTTATTTTTATTTATTTATTTATTTATTTATTTTTTTGACAGGCAGAGTGGACAGTGAGAGAGAGAGACAGAGAGAGAAAGGTCTTCCTTTGCCGTTGGTTCACCCTCCAATGGCCGCCGCGGCCGGCGCACCGCGCTGATCCGATGGCAGGAGCCAGGAGCCAGGTGCTTTTCCTGGTCTCCCGTGGGGTGCAGGGCCCAAGCACCTGGGCCATCCTCCACTGCACTCCCAGGCCATAGCAGAGAGCTGGCCTGGAAGAGGGGCAACCGGGACAGAATCCGGCGCCCCGACCGGGACTAGAACCCGGTGTGCCGGCACCGCTAGGCGGAGGATTAGCCTAGTGAGCCGCGGCGCCGGCCAAGATTTATTTATTTTAAAGTCAGAGGAGAGGCAGAGCGAGAGAAAGAGAGAGAGAGAGAGAGAGAGGTCTTCCATCCACTGGTTCACTCCCCAGATGGCCGCAACGGCTAGAGCTGCGCCAATCCGAAGGCAGGAGCCAGGAGCTTCTTCCGGGTTTCCCACGTGGGTGCAGGGACCCAAGGACTTGGGCCATCTTCTACGGCTTTCCCAGGCCACAGCAGAGAGCTGGACAGGAAGTGGAGCATCCAGGTCTCAAACTGGTGCCTGTATGGGATGCCGGTGCTTCAAGCCAGGGTGTTAACCCACTGCGCCACAGCGCTGGTCCCTACAAAATTTATTTTTATTATGGATCACCACTGAGAATGTCTGACAGATATTGAGGGAGCAGTTAAGAGTACAGACTTGGTGAGTGTTCAGGTCCTGGCTGACTCACTTTCCAAGGGTAGAGTTAGTGGTCAGGCTACTCAGCTCTCTGGGAAAGGGAGGACTGTAATGAAACTGACCCAGGGTCGATCTGCCCACTAGTCCCGGGACACACCTAGGCACAGTAACTAGAGCCCTTGATATTTTTAGGGATGCTAAAAAACAGTTTGGATTCCTTTTAAAATCATAAGGGGAAAAATGAATCTTTAACATGGAAGAAAATGTATTGACTTTTCTCACATCATTAAAAAGAAATTTTATAAGACCCACGAAAACCTGTGTTGGTGGGAGGGGCCCATGGAGGCAAAATTGTGGAAAGGAGAGGCACAATGGAGCCACCCTAGGGAGTACACAGTTCATTGCTGACACTTGACTCCTTTGCTGTCCCTGCACCAAGAGGAAGCCAAGTGAGAGGTGGAGGCCCTGTTTTCAGGTTCCACTGAATTCAGTTAAATTGCACATCTACTGAAAAACGCATGGTCAGTTTTGCGATGAAATACGGCTAAGACATGGAATAGTTTCTGGATTGCTCGTTTGTGTGTAATTGTTAAAAAAAGCTTAGCAGTTTGCGTCTCAGCCATCAGCAAGGAGTTCTCAGAGTCGCAGGATGAAGCTGCCTCCTGGTTACCATGGAGACCGCGGGTAGTTTGGTTGGGTTCCTGAGCTCTCTCGTGTTTAGTAATGGCCCATTACTCAAAAGGAAGAAGAAATCCTGACGGTCATTTTCCAGTAGAGTCAAGTGTGGCTGATTTTATTCTATTCCAATTTCTTAAAAATGTAATTACATCACTTATAGTTAAAATTACATTTATAAAGAAAACTTGTTGTGACAACAAACTGAGTTCCCATTTGTAAGGCTGAAGTCCATCAATTTCATCACAACAGTTCTATCCTTCAGCCACAGAAAAGTGGACGAAAATTAACATGCAGAATTTAATCTGGAGCTCTGAGTGGAATTCGGGCTGGTTCCAGATAATGTGAAAATCATGTCACAATTTGTCTTCATTTGATTAGAGAAATGAAAGATGGGGTGAGCAGGGTTGGTTAATTGTCAGTAGAATGGTGAGAAATGATGTAGGGTTATGTAAGCCCAGCATAGCAAACCCCCAAACGCACACGCAGCGTGAGCACAGTGAGAGCAGTGCCTTCTCCTCTTGCTGGCATCGCCTGGCCCACACACTTGCAGGGGTAGTAACTGAAATAGGTGTCAAATACATGGTTAGAATGAGGAGACAGTCACATGTTAGTATAGAGAATACCGTTCTCAAGCAAGGGCATACTCGTCACAAGTGCTTTGTGTAAGGAGAACCCAGAGACTCCTAAGTTAACATACCAAGACCTATGAGATTATAAGCTCAACAACGGAATGAATGGAAGAGGATATAGCAGAGCTAAAGAAAAATTAACGCTGGGGCTGGTGTCCTGGCACAGCAGGTGAAGCTGCAACCTGTGACCCCGGCAGCCCATTTAAACGCTGGTTTGAGTCCTTGCTCCTCTGCTTCCGATCCAGCTCCCTTCTAATGTGCTTGAGAAGGCCGTAGAAGATGGCCCAAGTGCTTGGGCCACTGTGTGGGGAGCAACTCGGACTAGACTGTTACTGGAATTAAGACTTATTCTATGCATCTGCTCTCCCACAATATGGCGCTGAGAAGGGAGAAACAGCTTCTACGCAGCTGCCTCTCGCCAACTTGAGTGATGACCTGCAGGAGCTGATCCTGCTCCTGATTGGAGGAGAGCAGCGTACTCGGCGTGTGGGTAGCAGAGTTGGGATTGGTGGAAGAGGACTATAAAGGAGGAGAGAGACAACATGCACCAGGAACATCTATCTGAAGGAACACCTGAGCAGCCCCCGAGAGAGCCGGCCGGCGGTGTGCCGCTCCCCCGCGGAAGTGGGGAAAGTGGCAGGGGGAACTGCCCTTCCACGGAGGTGGAAGGGTCGGTAGCCAACCCGGGAAGAACCAGCAGCAAACCCGGGGAGGGCCGAGCAGACAAAAGAACAGCGCAGGGTCCTGTGTCGTTCCTCCACGAAGACGGGGAGCGACACCACTGTACCCATGTGGGAGAACTGGGAGAAGCCGCTGGCTCTTGGCTTCAGTCTGGCCCATCCTTGGCTGTTGTGGCCATTCAGGAAGTGAACCAGCGGATGGAAGATCTTTCTGTCTGGAACTCTGACTTCCCATCTGGAGTGGCTTTACTTACAGTGCAGACTCAGCAGTGGTGCACCTTCCAATCAGCGACGTCTTAGGTTTCATGAACATAGTATATGCCAGGCTCAGATGCTCCTCAACTCGTGATGTGCTCACGCCCCGACGTATCCATCATCACCTGAAAATACGGCTAAGCGAAAAACGCACCTGACCTACGGGACATCCCGGCTCAGCAGCACCGGGCACTGCGGCGTATCTGCTGCTTCTCTTGTGACTTGTGGCTGACTGGGGGTGGGGGTTCACTGCAGCTTCTCGGTGTCCCAGTGGTGTTGGGCCGGATGCTGCCAGCCTGGGCAAAGATCAAAACTTGAAGTGCGATTCCTACTGAGTGGGCATTGCTTTTGCACCATCCTAGAGTGGGCATCCTCTGCGCTCGGGCTGGGCTCAGCGGAGACCCGCAGGCAGGCCTGTGGAGTCTGGACAACACTGCCACCTGCAGGTCCCTCTTGTGATCTGCAATTAGCCCCCCAGTGACTTCTGGTGACTGGGAAAAGTCTCAAAGCACAAGAACAGTGCAGGGATATTGAAATCAATGCACAGCTGACTTTGTGGGGATGAATCCCCTTTCAGGGCTGGTGTCTGAGGGATTCAAACGGAATGTGACCAAAGCACCAGGACACTGAGATGGCAAAGGCCAAGGGCTGTGCTGTCATTCTTACACCAACACCTTGGGTTGTAACAGTCCAGTTTGATAAAGAGTAAGGTAAATGAAGCCAAGCAGAATTGCATATACGTGTAAATACGGGGAAATAAGGAAGATAATTATAGAAATAAATAAACACATATACACTTAAACATAAAATTTGCAATTTATTATTACAAACACATAGCTAAATCTGCCATGCTGGTGTGCTCCATAGGAAAAAAGCGTTGCATTTATAGAAACTCCCATGTAAATACAAAAGTGTGTATTTATATATACAGAAATAGGGATGATGGTTAACGCAGTTAGAACTATTTAGCAGGCTGTAAGCACATGCGTGTGTAAACACCAAAATATGTACGCATAAATGAAGAGTTCTGAAGAAAGTGTGTTATGTTGCCCACACAAATCTGCCCTTCATCCAGGTCTCCCACGTGGGCGTCAGGGGCTCAGACGCTTGGGCCATTTTCCACTGCTTTCCCAGGCCAATAGCAGGGAGCTGGATTGGAAGTGGAGCAGCTGGGACACGAACCAGTACCCATACGGGATGCCGGCATCACAGGTGGTGCCTTTACCTGCTGCACCACAGTGCTGGCCCCACAAATAAAGTCCTAAAGAGAATTCTGCATTCATGCCTTCTACTGGATTGAGAGATCAGGAAGTACCAAAGTGATATGGGAGTAGCAGCCAGGGAGTTAGATAGTGGTGAGCTGAGATTTCTATCAGCCCTGCATTGTAACTCTATCCCCTTACCTGTCAATTTTTTTAAAAAAATATTTTATTTACGTGAAAGACAGAGTTATAGAGAGAGGTAGAACCAGAGAGAGAGAGAGAGAGAGAGAGAGAGAGAGAGAGAGGTCTTCTGTCTGCTGGTTCACTCCCCAAATGACCACAATGGCCAGAGCTGAGCTGACCTGAAGCCAGGAGCCAGGAGCTTCTTCTGGGTCCCACATGAGGTGCAGGGGCCCAAGCACTTGGGCCATCTTCTGCTGCTTTCCCAGGCCACAGCAGAGAGCTAGATTTGAAGTGGAGCAGCCGGGACTTGAACCGGCACCCATGTGGAATGCCGGTGCTACAAGCTGGGGCTTTAACTTGGCCCCACCTGTCAATCTAATACCCTCTTTCCCATGATACACCTGTGTCTTATCTGGGACCAGGAAAGAGGAGACACCATGATGGCCACATGGAAGTTAAATCCACATGGAGGCACCCTGAAATCCCAGAAAACTTCCCGCACACTAAACCCCACCCAGCGACCCCCCCAGTTTGTACATTCAGTTGGGGCACCACCCTGTAGCTCCTAAGAGACTGATAATGTGGGAAGGGCCCTTCTCTCTCGACCACGTTTGGGGTCCTCTGGCCTCCTCCCACTCTCCCCCCAGAGGCACCTTGTGGTCCACTCGTGAGGGGTGTGTCTGCGTGGGGTGGCCCACACACTCTGTGTGGCACTGTGTCCATGCCTCTGCTTTGAGTTCTTACCTCTCTGGGGACAAGGAGCTGGAATGGAGCTGGGGCTGCCAGGGCCGTCACAAAGGGGGCACCTCCGTGGCAGCCTGTGGCGCCCCAGCTTCCCTAACACTAGTATCCTTTCAGAGAAACCCCAGAGAACAGGAGCCTCCTGAAGATGTTTTCTCTCTCTGTGAGAGCATGTTCTTGGTCCCAAAGAGCAACTGAACACTCTTAAATGTTGGAGAGAATGCGTGCGTAAATGTACACACATTAACATGCAAGCCTGTTAATTTGCATATATTTGCATAAAAGACTATTGATACATATTCAGATATATGCATTCAGATGTATGTGTTGGTGTGCCTATATATATAGAAATATCACTCACAAACTCCGTCTGTACATGTAGAAACAGGGAGAGGAATGGAGGAAAGGGAAAACTCTCCTTTTGTTTCCTCCATGAAGCTCAGTGGATTGTCCAAACCCCTGAGACCTGTGAAGTGTGGAAATGGCCACAGACCCTGCAGTGCCCTGGTCGCCCTAGAAGAACTTGACCTGCAGATTCCACACAGAACTCTCAGCTTGATGGCTATTCTTCCTTTAGGAGAGTCCCTGAGATGGGAACAGACCAGAGAATGTGCACATTGGCCAGGTCTGCAGGTACCCCGGTGGCCTAGGCTGCCAGGGGTGTGGGGGGGCACCATCAGGAGCAGTGCAGCTCCCTTAGCTGGAGCGGTTTTGCTGGCATCCCTGGGCATGGCACACCTGGCTGAGGGGTACCTGTCTGTTTCTGTGGGGCGTACAGGGGTGGGGCCACCCTGTGGGCCCAGGTGGGTATGTCGTGCTGTGCCCATTAGCAGGGTGGGGTGCCTGTCCGTGTGTGAGCTTCTGCAGGAGGGTCAGCCTGTATCAGTGTAGCAGAGAGGGCACCTGTCAACATCTGTGAGCTGCCTGAGTGACGTCACAGGGCCTCCGGGGCTTCCTGAGGCGGAGAGGGGGCAGGTAGGCTGAGCCTCGAAACTGGGCCGGTCAGCTGCTTCTCGGGGTCACCCTGCTGCTTTCCAAGGGCCTTCGTGGTGCAGGCCCTCAGGAAAGGCTGCTCAACTACTCCCTGGATCAGAGGGGTGAGCAGGGCCACTCCTGTCTTCGCTGGGCCTCCATGGGCCGAGCTGCTCTGTGCTGGCTGTCTGGTTTCTTCCTGGACCAGGGGTAGGTGAGCACGGGCACTTGGCTGCCTCTGGGCCTTTTGGGTAGTTCCCAGGGCTGGGCCAGCAAGCTTCTGGGAGAACCCGCCTACAGGCCCTGGCTGGGCAGGGTCTGAGGGCTGCTCTGTACGGGGAGTGCTTGTGTTGGGGAGCGCACAATGCAGGCTGGGTTCCTTCCTGGGGGCGTGCAGCGGTATGGCCATCTGACAGCTCTCCGGGCGGCTCAGGGCCTTGAGGCCGCAGGGTTCTCCCACAGACGTCTGGCACCGAGGGAGGAATGCTGGGGGCCTCCTGCATACCCCGCCCCCATGGAGGGAAGTCCCTCCTGGTTGGGGTGTTGCTCTTGAGACACAGAACCAGGGCTGTGCGCTCAGCTCCGCGAGGCCATCACGAGTCTCCTTGCAGGACAGCGTCTCCGCCTGCTCCCCTCCTCGCCGTCTCCCGCAGTGGGGGCGGTCCTTCTGCTTCCTGTGATGCCTGAGGTTGGAGGACAGGTGGCGGAGGCAGTCTCCTGGCCACCCGGTTAGTTACGGTTCCAGAGGCTCGGTCCATGGCTGCTGGCCTGGGCAGGGGCTGTGGGGCTCTGCTCTCACTGGGTTTCGGGGTGGAGGGCCTGGAAGTGAGGCTGGGCCCCGTTCCCCTCCATGCCCCCATGGGAGCTGCCGCTGTACACACTGCGCGTCACCTCCTTCCTCCCTCCCTGCTGTCTTCAGCTTCCTCTTGTTCCTGGTCTAAAACCAGGTGCTGCGTCTCTTCACCTGCCTCCCCAAGTCTTGTTAGAGCTCTAAGTAGCTGCTCAGATCCGTGTCTCTGGAGGAGGCAGGTGGTGGACGACCTCACTCATCGCGGTCTTTCCTTTCTTGTGTCACGTGCACCTTTCATGTGCCTTGACTTTCGTATGATCTTTAGTCTCTACCTCGCTCCTGTACACAGGCTGTGCACCTGTGGATGGACTTCTCAGGCCACAAGTTGCAGAATACGGACTCCAGACAGAGCTGGAGGGGCGCGAGCGTCTCCAACGGAGGTGGAGGCGATGACCGAGGCGGTGCCTGCTGGAGCCCTGGGTTGGCTTCCTGGGAGAGCGGCAGACTGGGGAGCGCGTCTTCGAGTGTATGAAGTGTGAGCCTTGGAAGCAACGGTGGCGTTGGTTTCAGGAAGTCAAAGGCATAGCTTTGCGTTTGACGTTTCTGTGGTTTCATTCCTCCGTCTGTCATCCGGAACTTCTTCCTGGTTGCAGCAATCCGCCATGTGCGTCTTGGTTGTGTGAGCACTGCTTCCATGACAGAGTGAGGTCAGCTGCTCGCTCTGGCTGGCTTCCTGAGAGAGAGAGAGAGAGAGAGAGAGAGAGAGAGAGAGGCTTCCTTAGCCTGTGTGTGCGTGTGCGTGTGTGTATGTGTGTGTGTGGCTTCCTTAGCCTGTGTGTGTGTGTGTATGTGTGTGTGCGGCTTCCTTAGAGAGGTGTGTGTGTGGCCTCAGCTTGATCAGTCGCATAACATCGCAACTTCACCCTCAGGAGAGACCCTGAGCTGGACTCATGGAGCTAAATTGCTCCCCCATTCCTGTCCTATAAGACCTGTTGATATAATTAATGTTTGTAATAGTCTTCGGTCTCTGCACTGTTGGGTAGTCTGCTGCTATTCAGCCACAGAGTAGAACACACATTCCCTTCCTCGCGGGGAGGAGAACCGCCCTGGCACCTTCACGTCTCTCCCAAGGATGTCCTCTTCCGTGCTTCTCTGCCATCTCGTGAGACCGCTTGGCGGCTCTCGCTCGTGGAGTCCCTGTAACCATGTCTCAGCACTTCCCGTTCCCAGCCCTGAAGTCTCTGCCGAGCGCCTAGACAACATGGAAAGGGGTTTGTTTCTAATCCTTTGGCTTTTAGCTAACACATAAAAGTTGTGCTGATTTCTAGGGTTCCACAAAATAATTTTTTAAAGACTTATTTATTTTACTTAAAGTCAGAGTTACACAGAGAGAGGAGAGGCAGAGAGAGAGAGAGAGGTCTTCGGTCCGATGGTTCACTCCCCAATTGGCCACAATGGCCGGAGTTGTGCTGATCCAAAGCCAGGAGCCAGGAGCTTCTTCTGGGTCTCCCACGAGGGTGCAGGGGCCCAAGGACTTGGGCCATCTTCTACTGCTATCCCAGGCCATAGCAGAGAGCTGGATGGGAAGTGGAGCAGCCAGGTCTCAAACTAGTGCCCAGATGGGATGCTGGCGCTTCAGGCCGGAGTGTTAACCCACAGTGCCACAGTGCTGGTCCCTCCATGTAATGTTTTGATACATGTGCACCTTGTGCAAGGTCCCACCTGAGAAGTCTAACACCTTCTTTATCCTGACTTCCAGTTCCATTTGTACCTCCATTGTCAGCACTGCCAGATTCCCCATCAGCACCCGCGACATGTGCCGTGCACTGAGGAGCATGAGGGGAATTAAAAGAAAAGTTTGGGAGCCAGCTCTGTGGCATAGCAAGTAAAGCTGCCACTTGCAGCGCCAGAATCCCATCTGGGTGCCGGTTCAAGTCCTGGCTGCTCCTCTTCCGACCCAGCTCTCTGCTGTGGCCTGGGAAAGCAGTGGAGATGGCCTGGAAGAAGCTCCTGGCTCCTGTCTTCAATCTGGCCCAGCCCCAGCCTTTGCACCCATTTAGGGAGTGAAACAGCAGATGGAAGATCTCTCTCTCTCTCTTTCAAATAAATGAAATTAACCTATGAAAAACAGTGAAAGATAAGTTGGGGGCGAGCACTGTGGCAGCAGGTTAGACCCCCACTTGGGACACCTGCACCCCTTCTTGGAGTGACAGTGTGAGTGACAGATCCCTCCTAATGACCTGGGAAGGAGCAGGCAATGGCCCAAGAATGTGGGTCCCTGCCCCCAGTGTGGGCAGTCAGGGTTGAGTCCTGGGTCCCTGCCCCCAGTGTGGGCGGTCAAGATGGAGCTCCTGGGTCCCTGCCCCCAGTGTGGGGGTCAGGGTGGAGTCCTGGGTCCCTGCCCCCAGTGTGGGGGTCAGGGTGGCACTCCTGGGTCCCTGCCCCCAGTGTGGGGGTCAGGATGGAGTCCTGGGTCCCTGCCCCCAGTGTGGGGGTCAGGGTGGCGCTCCTGGGTCCCTGCCCCCAGTGTGGGGGTCAGGATGGCGCTCCTGGGTCCCTGCCCCCAGTGTGGGGGTCAGGATGGAGCTCCTGGGTCCCTGCCCCCAGTGTGGGGTCAGGATGCAGCTCCTGGGTCCCTGCCCCCAGTGTGGGGGTGTGGGTGGTGCTCCTGGGTCCCTGCCCCCAGTGTGGGGGTCAGGGTGGAGTCCTGGGTCCCTGCCCCTGTGTGGGGGTCAGGGTGGCACTCCTGGGTCCCTGCCCCCAGTGTGGGGGGTCAGGGTGGAGTCCTGGGTCCTCCCCTAGTGTGGGGGTCAGGATGGAGCTCTTGGGTCCTGGCTTTGGCTTGGCCCAGCTGCAGGTGGTAGCCATTTGGTGAGTGAACAGCAAACAGAAGACCTCTCTCATCTCTCTTTCTATTTTTCACATAAATAAATGTTTAAAAATACATTTATTTTGGTGCAGAAAAATTTGAAATCAGGCATAGCTTTTTCATAGTATACATTTCCTCGAAGTTTTTGAAGATCCCTTGTACTCTCGAGTCAGCCTTAAACACCTCGAGTCATCCGCATGCGTTGTCCAATCCTAGGCCAGCCGTTGTCCAGGGTGCCCTTCCCCACAGTACTTCTGGGGCACGTGGAGTCCTGTTCTCTCGCAGGCTCCAGGCTTCAGGTCAGCGCTTCTGTGCAGTGCCACGCACACAGGAAAGACGTCCGCTCCGGAAGGCTTTTCCTCCCAAAGCACCACAGTTGTTGCTGTCAAATCCTGCCCTGGGGCGGCCCTCCCCCCTGCCAGGTGCTGGAGTAAGTTAGTGAACTTCTCTTGTCTTCAGTTCCTACATGTCTGGAATGAGGCTAAAAATGATCCCCACCTAATGTGTAGCTTCAGGCATGAGAGAATCTTGGCACAGTGCCTGCTGTGTGGACATATTCAATATATCCGAGGCGTTATTTTAAATAATACCTTGCCCAAGAATCATTGCCAACGTTCTGATTTCCTAGGGTGGGTTGTCACAGGTTTTAGGCAACGTAGTTTCTTTCTTTTTTAAAAGATTTATTTATTTATTTGAAAGAGTTAGAGAGAGGGGGAGAGACAGAGAGAGATATCTTCCATCTGCTGGTTCACTCTGCTGGCAACGTAGTTTCTACCAGCTTGAAACGTCCTGTCTGTGGTTCTTGCCTCCTCTCTCACCCTCACAGCCTGGAAAATGGCTTTTGAGGCCGCAAGGCCGTTTTGTAGGTTTTCCTGATGCTTTGGTACGTAAGTTTGGCCCAGTGTTCCATCCGCTAGTTGGACAGAGGAGGGTGTCCCGGAGCCGTACCCTAGGTCTTCCACGTGGCTCACTGGAGGGGGAGATGCGAATGTGTTCATGTTCTTGTTTGCTTGCATTGTATTTTAAATGAGGATTTCATATATTTTGGAAACTTGTTTTAAAACGTGAAACCGTGCAGAGAATTGGTTTGCAGCCATCATTGTGTGCTAGTAATTAATACGTGGTTTTGGTATTTAAGCGATGAATTTTAGAGAGAATAGCAGTTTCAGACTCATTTGGGTAATGCAGAAATGCTGAATAAATCTATGCAAATCATGTACATCCGTCAGATCCATGGAGAAGTTGAGAGACTGCATGATTTCTTTATAACCTTTTGATGGTCTTCAGCTTGGAAACGAAGGTGTTACGATTCACAATAGACTACCAGATCACGACTCAGAAATTAAGGTCGTGTGAATGAAAACAGCGGCACCGAGTGCCTAAGTTGTGTGTGTTTTTTGTCTTGTCGTATCTCAGTTGAAAGTACAGTCTTTAAGATTTCCTTGGCAACGGGTAAAAACCCACAGTATGAGTGACTCACTGGACAATTCATGGATTTCTGAACACTCGGCAGAAAGTAGCCTTTAG
Organism: Oryctolagus cuniculus; assembly: GCF_964237555.1. Lineage (NCBI taxonomy): Eukaryota > Metazoa > Chordata > Mammalia > Lagomorpha > Leporidae > Oryctolagus > Oryctolagus cuniculus. The sequence continues at coordinate 175,170,073 of NC_091435.1, read as the reverse complement.
TCACTGTGTCCTTTTCTGTCTATGTTTTTACATGCCAATATTGAAAACATAAACCAGCCCATTTCCTGGTCCCCAGATGCTTGGACCGCCTCTTGCTTTCCCACTAGAGGGCAGTAGAGAGCCACGCAGGCTTCCCGAGTTCGCAGCTCCCGGGACCAGCCAGCCCTTGCTACGCCCATCATTTTTCACTGATAAGAAACCAACAGTGCAGCTCCCTCCCGTAAAAATATGATTTATGATGAAGATAGGGCAAACATTTTTGCTTTTCTAAGTATTTGCTAAGACAGTAAAATAAGAAAGGTATCAAAGCCGCATCCCAAATGTGCTTTTGGTACAGCAGCTGAGCCGAGCTGGCCGAGGCTTCCCCGGACCCAGTCCAGCGCGCCGTGGGTGTGCGTTTTACTCCACAGACTCTGATGTCGCACATTAGATGGAGTATTCGAGTCTTGACATTAAACACAGCTTTAGCTCCCAGCTAGCCAAAATGCTGGAAAAGTTCAGCTTCCCCCGGCCACGCTGATCCAACCCAAGTTCACTCACAGATGCCAGGGACTGTAAACCAGGAGACACAGGGACACAGGCAACCTCGGGCTCAGGGCGGCCACGCCCAGTGTCTCAGGAATGTGGTCCCTCGCAAGTGGCCAGGCCCCTGGGATGGAGGTGTTTTTTTTTTTTTTTTTTTTTTTTGTTTTGTTTTTTTTTTTTTTGGTAATGGCTGGGAACCCCAGTGCTAAGGTCCCGCCTCCCTGAGTGCTCTGGCCATCAGCTGCCAGATTCTGTCACCAGCTGGATGCTTTCAACGGCAGGCCCAGGTCCTCCTCGCCCGCAGAGCCGCTGCTTGCTTCCGCCATCCCTCCCTCTGACCTCCAGAGAGAATTGATTTGTCCCCAGCTTGTCTCTGCGGTGAGCGTGGGCTTTCACTGATGGCAAGGCCGGAGGTGGTCTCCAAGCGGCTTCGCCTTACGCACGGTGACACACACCACTCCGCACGCCAGCAAGTGCACTGCACTGGTGGCCGCGGGCAGAGAGGAGGGAGAAGACAGGAACATCACAGCAAAGACGAAATGCGCCCTCGCTCTCAACAGATTGCTCTGCCCCGGAGCCGGCACTGAGGCAGTCCTTCTTCTGCCTTCTTAGCGCCTTGCAATCACGTTTGAAATCAGAGGTGTGAGTCCGGAAATCTCCCTGCTAATTTGTTGTACCGAATGCCTGCAGAAGCCTTGAGTGATACCCGCAGGGGAGGGGCAGTTTCCATGGTGACTGCCCAGTGCAGCCTTTCGCTTGCACCTCAGTCAGCTCGCGGCGTGGCTGGGCCGTGAATGAGAAGGAGCCAGGTTCAGTCCCATCTGGAGGACGGGAAGAGACATGAGGGGCGCGGGGCTGGAGGCAGCCGTGCTCTGGGCCCACTCAGTTGTTCTCGCTGTGTCTTGAGCCACCTCTTTGTGACTGCCCCTGCCACACGCTTTTCCTTCAAAACACAGAGAGCTTCCAAGTTCTCTCTGAAAATGTCAAAAGTGCAGGACAAAAATGTCTATGGAAATGACCAGGCATTTCTTTTTTTAAATAGTTTTTTTTTTAGGCCAGCGCCGTGGCTTACTGGCTAATCCTCCACCTGAGGCGCCAGCACACCGGGTTCTAGTCCCAGTTGGGGCACCGGTTCTGTCACGGTTGCCCCTCTTTCAGTCCAGCTCTCTGCTGTGGCCCAGGAGTGCAGTGGAGGATGGCCCAAGTGCTTGGGCCCTGCACCCGCATGGGAGACCAGGATAAGTACCTGGCTCCTGGCTTCAGATGGGTGCAGCGCGCCGGCCGTAGCGGCCATTTGGGAGGTGAACCAATGAAAGGAAGACCTTTTTCTCTGTCTCTCTCTCTCACTGTCTAACTCTGCCTGTCAAAAAAATAGTTTTTAAAATATTTTTTTAATTTCAAAGTCACAGTTAGTGGGGGGTGTGTGTGTGGAGAGACAGACAGACAGACAGACACACACACACACACACACACACAGATCTTCCATCTGCTGGTTCACTCTCCAAATGCCCACAAATGGCTGGGATGGGCCCGGCTGTATCCAGGAGCCAGGAGCTTCTTCCAGGTCTCCCGCATGGGGGGCAAGGACTCAAGCACGTGGGCCATCCTCAGTGGCTTTTCCCAGGCCAGCAGCAGGGAGCTGGATCGGAAGTGGAGCAGCCAGGATAAGCACCGGCACCCACGTGGGATGCCAGCGCTGCAGGCAGCTTTACCCACTATGCCATGGGCGGCCATTTCACACGAAAATAAAATAAATGACTTAGATGGCATAAAATATGCTTAACCTCATCCGCAATAAAAAAATGCATATTTGTGGACATACGAGTTTTCGCCTGCAGATTAGAAAATCCCACAGTTGACAGGGTGTGTGTTCAGATGAAGTGGCTCTGAGGGGGAGAGGTAATTGCTGTGATCTCTCTGGAGTGACCGAGCGCTTCCTCTTCTGGAACTCATCCTACAGGTGTACTTGCCGTTGACTGGAAAAGACAGATGAAAGCAGGTTTTAGTGAAGCGTGTGGGAGCCAGTGACTGGGGCAGATTGCACGGGTTTTTGAAACAGCCCAGCAGTGCCTGCAGGCAAGCATTGACCCTGCCGAACACAGGCGGGCGGCTGAAAGAACGACATGGCAGGCGATGCCTGCCCCAGGCCGGCCGCTGTACAAGCCCCGGAGTGTTGGGCAGATCCGCAAGGACATCTGCCCTTCACAGCTGATGCCGGGGCACTTGCAAGGCCCCAGGACCCTAACAGCACCAGAGCGTGCAAGGGAGAGGAACAGACTTCCTTGGGTGGGTGGGTGGGGAATCTGGTGTGAACGTCTCTTCTCTCCTGCCCACTGGTTCCCAAAGCAACGAGGTGGATCTTCAGGGAGACCAGCCCAAGAGCTGGGCTGTCGCCTTCCCAAGTCGAGAGTGAGAGGAGGACTCAGGAGTGCTGGGGCAGACTGTGCTCCCAGCAGCCTTTGCGGTGAGACTTTGGGGAGGTTTGCCTCCAGACTAGAGGGAGAGAGATCGGGTTGGAGCTGCGTTAAGTGCCCTTATGAAGAGAGGGGTCCTCAACTCCCGGAGGCTGTGGGGGGACGTCGCGGTGAGGCAGCTGGAGGCACGCCGCTGGACCAGGGGGCAGGGGCCCCCAGCGGGGTCCTAGGAGCTGGGGCGCTGGGTGGGATCACCTGCCAGCCCTGTCCTGCCCCTCCTCACTTCCCCCGCCCTGCCTCCACTCTGCTGGGATCCACAGCCCAGAGGGCACGCAGCAGCGGCTTCGGGCCTCCCGAGGCAGTGGGAGTTTTCGTGCCAAGACCGAATGTCTGCCTGACCTAGATTTGCCCGAGAAACTGCCCTGTGGCACGGTGACAACGTGGTCCCTTCGTTCCCACCCACGGCTCAGCCGAAGCTTTCTTCCCATCTGAGAGAGAGAGCGTGGTTCCAGATCTCAGCGAAGTCCACAAACAGTCCGTCCTCTGGCGTCGGGTGGTTTGGTAGAACTGAGGGGAAACCTGTCCGATTGGGGGCGCTCTTTATGGCTGGCACTGGTTTGCAAGCGGAGGTGAAGGGACAGACTTTACTGAGGCGAGGAGTCCATGAGCCTAGCTGGGGCAAGTAGGAGAGAGGCTCGGGGCGCCCCTGTCCCCGTCCTCCTGAAGAGAGGTGCACAGGCCAGGGCTGCTATGCACAGCTCTGTTCTCTGTCCTAGCACAGGGTCCACGGCCAGTCCAGACTCAGGAAAGCCAGCTGTCCCGCCCCAGGGCAGGCACCACAGAGACCCTCTCTAGGACCCCAAACTGGTCAGGCTCTTCTAAGCCCTAAAGGCCCTGACTTTGGACTGTGTCCTTGGCCAGCTTACTCCGTTTTCTGGCAAGAATCCTGCCGAGTCAGTTTAGCCAAAATCTCCCACTGCCAGAACATGGCCACCCTCCATATCCGCTTGAACGCCCACCCCCACCCCGGAGATCTGCTCAGTCAGCCCAGAATCGCTCTTATCCCTGCCGCTTCCTTTTAGTCAGTTTCCGTCTCTAATCCTCACCCAGCTCCACGGCCGTAAGTCCCAAGTGTCCTTTCCGTATTCAGAAGGGAGTTCAAGCCCACCTCTCACAGCTGGGTGGTCAGAGGGTCTCCCCTCTCCCGATCACTAGGGTCCCTCCCGGCTCCTTCTCAGCAATCATCCTTTAGAAACCAGGGTTTTGTTGCTAAACCTGGGTTTGTCTGCACGATTCCCGGAACGGTGCCGTGTCCTTCTTGGGTTGATTACAGCATGAAGTGAGAGTAGAGACTGTGCTTCCTGGACGTGAACCACACAGGCACACACGTGTCTGGATTAGGCTGTGCGTCTCCAGACGCAGATCCTGGGACGAGGTCTTGGTGGACCTGACAGGGAGAGCAGGGCCAGTGAGACAGAAGAGGGACAGACCCCTGGGGCACGCGTGCCGGGGGCTCCTCCTGTGGGTGACTCAAGCCCAGCTGGGGGGCTCCAAGGAGCAGGGGGGTGCACCTTGGAGTCCCCCTCTGGCTTTCTCCTGTCCCTCGGTGGTTGAGACACACGGGCTCTGCAGGGGAGCTGTTGGTGTGTTTTTCCTGCAGCTGCAGGCCAACTTGGGGGGAGGCACAGGGATACGGAGTTGCAGGCGAATGTGTCTGCTTTGGAACAGAATCTTTTTTTTTTTGAAATTCAATTTTGTGTGCACAAATAAAGTTTTATTGGAACACAGCACACTCATTTAGTTACACGTTGATTATGGCTGCTTTGGCACTATAACAACAGAACTGAATAATTGTAAGAGAGACCGTGTGTCCTGCAAACCCGAAAATATTTGCCAGCTGATCCTTTTCTTTTCTTTTTTTTTTTTTTTTAAAGATTTACTGATTTATTTGAAGGAGTTACACAGAGAGGAGAGGCAGAGAGAGAGAGAGAGAGGTCTTCCATCCAATGGTTCACTCCCCAGTTGGCCTCAATGGCCGGAGCTGCGCTGGTCTGGAGCCAGGAGCCAGGAGCCAGGAGCCAGGAGCTTCTTCTGAGTCTCCCACGCGGGTGCAGGGGCCCAAGCACTTGGGCCACCATCTGCTGCTTTCCCAGGCCACAGCAGAGAGCTGGAGTGGAAGTGGAGCAGCCGGGACTGGAACTGGGGTCCATATAGGATGCCAGAGCTTCAGGCCAGTGTTAACCCGCTGTACCACAGTGCTGGCTTCAACCAGCTGATCCTTTTAAAAAGATGTTATTTAAGGAATACAAATTTCGTGTATTTCATGTATGCAGGTTTAGGGGCAGAGTGATAATCCCCACCTTCCCCTTCCTCCCTCTCCTATTCCCACTCCTACTTTCTATTGGAGGGTGAACCAATGGCAAAGGAAGACCTTTCTCTCTGTCTCTCTCTCTCACTGTCCACTCTGCCTGTCAAAAAAAAGAGATCTATTTTCAATACTGAATCTTACACCGACTGAAAACACTCTTTTCTAATCCTTCAAGCACTGACTGAACATGAAAGTTGCCACAGAGGAATCTGTAAGTTCTCCCAAACAGAAATTGGAATTAACATTTGTGTAATGTTTATTAATTAGGTCCTAAATGCTCTACGTATATTGTCATTTAACTCTCAGAGAGGCCATCTGTGGTAGGTCTTATTGCCTCAGTTCTACAAACGGAGAGATTGAGCCTTAGGTTACATAGTCCACCCAAGTTCACACAGCCTCCCCCAGGACCTCCAGACAAAGGTAGAACAGGGTTTATTTATTTATTTGAAAGACAGAGTTACACACAGAGAGAAGGAGAGGCAGAGAGAGAGAGAGAGAGAGAGGTCTTCCATCCCCGCTGGTTCTCTCCTGTTGGCCGAAACGGCCAGAGCTGTGCTGATCCGAAGCCAGGAGTGCCATGCAGATCTCCCTCATGGACTCCTCCTAAGGACTTGGGCCATCTTCCACTGCTTTCCCAGGCCATAGCAGAGAGCTGGATTGGAAGTGGAGCAGCTGGGACTCGAACCGGCGCCCATATAATGCCAGCACTGCAGGCAGTGGCTTTAGTCGATACGCCACAGCACCAGCCCCACCCAGCTCAGGGGTTTAAATCACAACCTCTGAGCAAGCAGTCGAGCTGTCAGCCAGCATGGGGGGTATTCCCCTGGTGTTTAGTCCCAAGGTGGGAAATCTAGAACTTAATAATAATAATAGTGTAGATGATCAGCGTTTGGGGATTATAACGATTTCCTCTAGAAGACAATGAAAGCAATGATAGGAAGCACCCCATAAAGCAAAATCTGTGGGTTTCATCGCATTAAAGCTGCGATGAAAAACATCATTATAAATAAGAAATAAGGCCGGCGCCGTGGCTCAATAGGCTAATCCTCCACCTTGCGGCACCGGCACACCGGGTTCTAGTCCCGGTCGGGGCGCCGGATTCTGTCCCGGTTGCCCCTCTTCCAGGCCAGCTCTCTGCTATGGCCAGGGAGTGCAGTGGAGGATGGCCCAGGTGCTTGGGCCCTGCACCCCATGGGAGACCAGGAGAAGCACCTGGCTCCTGGCTCCTGCCATCGGATCAGTGCGGTGCGCCGGCTGCAGCGGCGGCCATTGGAGGGTGAACCAACGGCAAGGGAAGACCTTTCTCTCTCTGTCTCTCTCTCTCACTGTCCACTCTGCCTGTCAAAAATAAAAAAAAATAAAATAAAAAAATAAAATAAAATAAAAAAAATAAGAAATAGTGCCATTGCATGAATCAAGACTTTCACTCAAAGGTTAAGAAAAGAACAACAAAGTGAGATGAATGACTCATAAAAATGACAGCAGGGAGGTCTTCCGCTGGAGGCAGAGGCAGAATAATGGAAACCGGATTGACCCTTCTGCCTAGAACAATTAAAAACCAGACACAAGGCCTGAAACGGCAGGGTCCAAGATCCTCGAGCCAGCAGCAAAAGCGTGGTCAGCACCAGGAGACACAGGAGGTGAGCCTTGCCTTGAGCGAGCTTCCAGGCCTCGGTGCGGGGAGGGGAGCCCGGCAGACTCCCGGAGCTGAGGAGAATGAGCTGAGAGTCTCAAGGAGGAACAAATACCTGGGGTCTCAGGGTCGACCGCCAACCAGGCAAGGACCCCCACACCGAGAAACCCAGAGATCTGCCCCGGGGCTCCTAGAGTCTCTGGTTGGTCGCAGGTGTGTGCGGACACAGCTTGAAACCAGGGCCAGAGGCTTCCGAAGCATTAGAAGTGACAGTGCCCAGTGCTCACCCGGGGCCAGCAGTGGGAAACCTCGAGATAATGGGAAATGCTATCCCCAGGATGGGCACCAGGGAGGTTTCACCTAACAGATCCTCAAAGCAAGACCTAGAGGGAACACAACGGTGTCCCAGGAAAAAAGCTCAAAGAACATATAAAAATATAAAATTAAAAAAATTGTATTATAAAAATATAAAAATATCCACACCTGGCACTGGCACTGTTGTGCAGCGGGTTAAAGCCCTGGCCTGCAGCACTGGCATCCCATATGGGCACCAGTTCAAGTCCTAGCTGCTCCACTTCTGATCCAGCTCCCTGCAAATGTGCCTGGGAAAGCAGCACATAAATAAAGAGGATGGCCCACGTCCTTGAGCCCCTGCACCCACATGGGAGACCCAGAAGAAGCTCCTGGCTCCCGGCTTTGGATCAATTCAGCTCTGGCATTATGGCCATTTGGAGTGAACCAGTGGATGGAAGACCTCTTTCTCTGCCTCTCTGTCTCTATGTCTGTCTGTAACTCTGTCTTTCAAATAAATAAAATAAATCTTAAAAAGAAAATCCACACCTAGCAAAGTTAGTTTCATTATGTCTGCCACCAATAAACAGTTGCCAGGTGTGCAAGGCAAAACAAAAACACAAACACAAAAACAAAAATAAAAACAAAAAAGAAAAGCAACTGCTTCTGTCAGGGAGACAGATTATTCACCTGAGACCGCTCAGAACCAGCACAGATACTGGAGTTAGTAGACAAAAGCGTTAAAACAGTTATTGCAACTGTATGTACATGCTCAAATAGTTCAGGGCCGGGGCGGGGGGTTGTGAGGCAGCAAGGTTAAACGACAGCCTCCCGTACTGGAAGACTGGTTCAAGTCCCGACTGCTCCACTTCAGATCCAGATGTCTGCTATGGCCTGGGAAGGCAGCAGAGGATGGCCCAAGTGCTTGGGCCCCTGCACCCATGTGGGAGATCTGGATGGAGGTCCAGGCTCCTGGCTTCACCCTGGACCAGACCTGCATGCTGGGGCCATTTGGGGAATGGACCAGAGGATGGAAGCTCTCTTTCTCTCTCTCTGTCTCTCTGCCTTCCAAATAAATAAATAAATCTTACACTGACCAGACTCAAGTAGAATTTTCAGAGATGAAAACTAACATGGTGAGTGGGAGGACAACTTCAGTCGGTACAGATGGAGTTACCACAGAAGAAGAAACAGAGGGAGAGACAGAGGAGATGTTTGAAAATGCAATGGTCGAAAATTTCCTAAATTTCATGGAAATTACAAATACACAGAACCAAGAAACCCCACAAATACCCAAGCACACAAAATGTTGAAGAAGATTTAATGAGTAAATTTTGCCTTAATGTTTAAGAAAACAACATTAATGCACATCTTAATTGCTGAAAGTCTACAATAAAGAGAAAATTGCAAGGTAGCCAGAGAAAACAGTATGCTACACACAGAGGAGTGAAGACAACAGTGCCATCAGCGATACGGCAGAGGCTCCATTAAACTGGGGGCATATCCGTTCCACAGGGCAGAGAGAACCACACCTGGAATCGCAGATTCACTAGGGCACCGCTTCTCTTAAGGGTTTACTTATTTATTTTCATTGTATTTGAAAGGCAGGGAGAGGGAGAGAAAGATCTTCCATGTGCTGGTTCACTCCTCAATGCCCACAACTACCAAGGCTGGCCCACAACTCAGCCCAGGTGCCCATGGGTGGCGGGGACCCATGTGTGTGGGCTTCCATTTGCTGCCCCCCAGGGTGTGCAGTAGCAGGAAATTGGAATTAGAGTGCTCAAAGCAATATGAGATGCAGGTGTCCCAGGTGCTGGGTCCCTAACACCCACTCCACTGGAGCTCTCTTACTGTGCTCAGCAGGCAAGATCAGTGTATTGGGGCAGTAACGGCAGCCTCACAGGCGATTAGGGACTGAAACCCACTCAGGATGAAGGCTTGGGCAACCTGGCTGGGTAAAGGGCCCTGCTAGTCAAGTTTCTGGTTGGAGGCATATGTATCTTAATCTTAATCTTTACTCCAGTGCACAAGTGAGAGGAGGATTTATGAAGGGAGAGAGTGTGCATATACATTCACACTTGAGTGTAGGCCACCCCACATGGCAGGATACCAGTCATATGTGGGCCCAAGCGCTGCCTATAAGAGAGAGAGGGGGAGGAGGCCAGAGAAGGATCCCTAAGGCACTGTCACAAAGCCAAGAGCAAAAGGAGGGCTACCCCCACGTGACCAGTCTTTTATGAGATCGGGCATGGTGCCCTAATAGAATATACAAACAAACGGTGGTGTTTAGTGTGTGAAGGCTTTCTGGGAGTTTCATGGAATTGAACTTTGACATGTCTATCATGTGTCTGCTTGGTCCCAGATGAGAAGCAGTGCATCATGGGAAAGTGAGCTCACTGGACTGACAGGCAAGGGGTGGAGCCATGCAGCTTCCAGCCTTATCTGTTCCTATCTATCTTCGTGCCTCACTCCCCCGTCTTTGGAAGGAGTGATAAGTGGCAGAGATAGTTTTGTGATCAGACGCAGAGCTGAGAGCTGAGGCTGCTGTCGCTGTACTTAAGGCTTTGGTCCCAGGGCTCTCCTGCCTTGGTTCTTCCATGGTTTTGCATCCATGGCAAGCAGGTATGAGGAAACACAACCAGATCTGATGGTGTCGGCCACCTGTGGCGAGTCCGGACTTGACGTAGGTACCATGGCAGGCGGCACTGGGTGCCAGCTGCACGGAGGTTAGGGTGAGAGCATCCTCATTGACGGAGTGCGTCTCCCACCTGGCGTTTTGTGTTTGGTGGAGGCGTGACGCTGTCTTGTGGATGGAAGGATGAGAATGCGTGCTGAGTAGCCAAAGGAGCCAGCTGTGTGGGCCCCGGGCTTGCGTGTGCCTTTCCCCACCCTGCTCTGATCGCGTGGAGCGTGCCTCCTGCAGGCCACGTCTTCCAAGCTCTGACATCAGCTGGCGTCCGGCTGGTTTAGGGAGGCACCACTGCGAGACTGAAGAAGGAAAGGAAGAAACCAGGGGACTTCTCCCGTCTCCGCTCTGCCCAGCATCATTGCCGGCAGGGGCCGGGTCACCTCCCAGGCTTCAGCTACGGCACACACACGTTTTATTTATGTGAAAGTTGTGCACACTAAGCCTTTGAAATGTGTCTTTGGACCTCTTCATTTATTATACCCGCGAAGGAAAAGGGCAGGAAGACGCTTGCAATGATGCAATCTGCCAAGGTGGCCATCGCTAATGGTGGCTTTACTTCATTTTTCTGTGTTTTTTAAAAAATAGAACAGTACGCCTCCCCTACCCTGCTAATACTCTCTGATGAATGTGCGAACTGTCACCTAGGACTTATTTTCAAGAACCCCTAATTGCAGCTACTCAAGCAGTTCTCTTGCATCTGCGGGCACTGTCGCAGGTACGTTTTTAGCTGTCCTCACTAAAGGAACATAATTGCAGGAGAAACCACAGAAATGAACACAAGAAAAAGCGAAAGACGAGCGTTGTCACATATTGCTCCAGCATCCAGAGCTTTTTTCTGCCCCCAAAGGAGCAGGAGAAGAAAACACCTTTAGAATTTGGGAAGCAGGAAAACCCCCCACAAAGAGCTCAAACAAAAACACCGTGGCGTCGGCATGCTAAAGAACCAGCCCAGTGCAGATTTCGGTATTATTCAATCTGTGACTGTCAAAGGCCAAATGAAATACTATTTTCTCTCCCAGAATGTTTTCATTTCTATTTTAAGGACTAAATAGTTTCCTTCTTGCTCAGTCTGACCTGCCTCTGCCACTCAGAATGCCGTGGTAGAACATGCACTGATCTTTCAACTTAATTATAATCTCCGTGACCACCGAGCGCGGCCGTCTCCTTTAACACAACTGAGACCGAGTGACTCGGTGAGGGGCGTTAAGTGGCGGAGCTGGAACCACAAGGCACTACCTTGACCGCTGTCACTGCTTCCTCTGAGTGCCGGTGGTTTCAGGCAAACAACGGTTTCTCCCCAGACCACACGTATCCCTCTCCAAGGAGCCTGCTTCCTCCCCTGTCCCTTGCCCGCTGCTGCAAAGTACATGTCAGCCTTCCACGTCTCATGTTAAGATTCAAAACCCAAATTTACTGTGACGCTGGCCTCTAGATCAAGTCACGAGGCTGGTATCTCTATGGACAAGTCTGTTCTGTTTTTTAGATCCAATTCTTTTTCCACAGTGTGGGGGTGGGGAGAGGAGATGTGTGCAAGATACGAAAATATCTTGGCCATGTGCACGTTGATCCTAAACAGATTAGGTCAGGGGCTGGTGCTGTGGTCCAGCAGGTTAAGTTACTTGTGCACTGCTGACATCCCATAGCAGAGGACAGTCCCAGTCTGGGCAGCTCCACTCCGACCCTCTCCCTGCTAATGCGCCTGGGAAGGCAGCAGAGATGCTCCCGCGTGCGTGGGCCCCTGCCACCACGTGGGACACCAGATGAAGCTCCAGGCTCCCGGCTTCAGCCTGGCCCAGCCCCGGCTGACACGGCTGTTTAGGGTGTGAACCAGTGGATGCAAGGTTCATTCTCTCTCTCTCTTTTTCTCTCTATGTCACTCTGCTTTTCAAATATAAATAAATAATCTTAAACTCCAAATTGAGTCATATATATATATATATGTATACGTATACACACATGTACATATGACCGGGAAAAGATAACTTGAAAAAATCTGTGTTTTAGAAACTCCTTGTTCGTTTTCACTGATTCACCCTTTCCTTTGAGTGGGATGTTCTTATCATGCCCAGGCACGGGGACAGCCTCCAGGGGGCGCTGGATCTCACCCTCTAGGAGTTTGTGGTAAAGAGGTCTTCGGGGTGGACAAGGAACGGAATGTGGAGACTTCTGTTTGTATTATTTTTCAGCAACATAATTAGAATCCAATCCTTCTACAGGGCTTATTAAGGAAATGCCAGTTCCCTTGTCTCCATTTCCCCTCTTAAACAAAAACTCTTTCTTTAAAAAAGATTTATTTGTTTGAAAGGCAGACTTGCGGGGTGGGGGTGTGAAGGAGGAAGGCAGAGAGAGATCTTCCACCACTCCCCAAATGGCAGCAATGGCCAAGGCTAGCCCAGGCTGCAGCCAGGAGCTTCCTCCAGGTCTCCCACGCAGGTGCAGGGCCCAGGCACTCGAGCCGTCCTCCACTGCCCTCCCAGGCCACAGCAGGGAGCTGGACTGGCACTGGAACAGGAGATCCTGGCGTCATGGAAGCCCTGGCGGCTTAACTTGCTATGCCGCAACGCTGGCCCAAGCAGTTCTCTTGAGACGAGAGATGTCTGAAATAGTAGGAGTGCAGTGAGCCACCCCAGGTGCTAGCCAGAAGCAAAGGACAACCTTGGGACCCGTTCCCATAGGCCCCAGCAGCAGGGTTAGGACACAGTTGGAAAAATGTCCCTTGAATCTACTAAGAAGGCGGCTGCTTTACAATGACAATGTGCGGAGGACAAGGCACAAATGACAAGCATTGAAGCCGCACTGGCTGCAGCTAAGAGAGGTGGGGTAACAGGGAGCAGGGCCCGTTTCCAGATAGGAGGGGCCTGGGAGAAGCCTTTGTTGCTTCTGGATCGGCTGGGGCTGTAAGCAGACCGTGGCGCCTGGCGCTCAGCCTTCTGGGAGCGCTGGCACACGGGCTTCCGCGTCACATCTCAGAGCGTGGAGCAAGTGTTCTTGTTTGTTCTCCACCGTTTTGTTGGCTTGGCCTGAAGCTGTTAGATGAGTAGGTTCTCATCCTCATCGCCCCCCATCCCCGCCATCAGCAGTTTTGGAACTGAATTTACGGCATCTCGAAATTTCTCCTTCATCACCCCCGTTGCAGAGCCAGCACCTCCACCTTGCTTAGCTGGCTTCTGAAGTCTACGTTCTGCCTCTAAGTGATGTGCTTCTAAGTCTCTTTTTGCAGAACTCGTTATTATCTGTTGACATCCACCATTGGGGATGCGAATTTTGCTCTCTCTCTCTCTGTTTTTAAAGATTTATTTTAGGGGCTGGAGCTGTGGCATAGTGGGTAAAGCCTCTGCCTGCAATGCCAGCGTCCCGTATAGGCACCAGTTAGAATCCCGGCTGCTCTGATCCAGCTCTCTACTATGGCCTGGGAAGGCAGTAGAAGATGGACCAAGTCCTGGGCCCCTGCACCTGCGTGGGAGACCCAGAAGAAGCTCCTGGCTCCTGGCTTCAGATCAGTGTAGTTCCGGCCGTTGCGGCTATTTGGGGAGTGAACCAGTGGATGGAAGTCTCTCTCTCTCTCTCACTCTCTCTCTCTCTCTGCCTCTTTGTAACTTTATCTTTCAAATAAATATGAATGGTAGAGGGACAGAGAGAGGGGGAGAGAGGGGCGGGGGGGGCAGGGAGAGAGGGAGAGGGAGAGAGGTCTTCCGTCCACTGGTTCACTCCCAAGTGGTCACAGCAGCTAGAGCTGGGCTAGGCTGAAGCCAGGAGCCAGGAGCTTCATCCGGATCTCCCTCACGGCAGCAGGGACCCAGCTAATTGGCCCATCACCTGCTGCTTCCCCAGGCACATTGTCAGGAAGCTGGACTGGAAGCGGGGTAGCCAGGACTTGGGCTGGGACTTTGCACGTGATCCAGTGTGGTGCACGTTGGCCGTGAGAGCTTTGCTCTCTTTTGTCAACATTCCTTTAACCCTGGCCCTGCCCAGTCTGTAACATAGTTATGCCACCGTTTTGATTAGACAAATTTAGTTTCCACTAATTTGACTATGCAAATGCTCTCCTCCACTGAGCCATGTAGAATGACCCGTTTTCCTTTCCTAGTCCACTCGGTAACGGCTCCGGAGTTGTCAGGCTGTCTGTCTGCTACGGTGTGCTCGCACCAGCTGAAGACCAGGTCTCCATCGGGGCCTCGGTCAGCCCCTGTCACACTGGAAGCTTCCTTCCTGCTCTTCTTTTTGGCATTGACTAAGTGCACACAGAAACAGACTGAAGCGAGCGCCTCTGAAGTCCATTCCAGCACGCAGTCAGTAGAAAAATCACTCCTCTTCGTAACGCGCTGGAAATCACTGACTGCCGGCACTGACCTCTGTGCGCACCACCTGGGCTGAGCAGTCGGCGGAGCCGGGCTGTTCTCCACAGCGCACGCCTGGGCATTCCTGGGCGAGCGACGGCATGATTTCTGAGGACAGAAAGATTTCTTAGTGAGCCTTAAACATACTAAACCCATTCCATGCTAATATTTCTGTGAAACATCATTTTCTACAAGAAAACATGCAATAAAAATAGCATTGTTTTACGCATTTTCAAATCTCTTTAATGCTCGGCTTATTTAGAACAGAGTTGCTTCTGATATCTGCCTCTGTGGTCAGTCCATTGTAGTACCACATCATAGCCTCTAGAAAACTCCACGGTAAATACAATAGTGCCTGGTGTGACTATGTAAATAGTTTTGATGTTGTAAATGCCCTGACAGGTCATAGAGAATTTCTGGTCTAATATACCTAAATGCACCGAGTGTTCTACTCATTTATCATTTAAACGGGAAGTGCTCCAGCCTGGACAGTTTCCCTCTGCATCTGGTGTGCAGCAGTTATCCGGGGATCTCCCCGCCCCAGTGTCCAAGGAGTTCTCTTCACTTCTCCACTGTGTTACATACTCTGCCTCTTGCTTGTAGCCCAAGGCTTCCTTCTCCTGTTTTTTTTTTTTTTTTCAAGATTTATTTTATTTATTTGAAACTCAGAGTTACAGAAAGAGAGCTCTTTCATTCACTCCCCTAAAATGGTTTAGCGATGACTAGGGCTGGGCCAGGCAGAAGTCAGGAGCCAGGAGCTTCATCCGGGTCTCCCACGTGGGTGCAAGGGCCCAAGGACTTGGGCCATCTTCTACTGCTTTCCCAGGCCATAGCATTGAGCTGGAGTGGAAGTGGAGCAGCCGGGTCTCGAACCGGCGCCCATATGGGAAGCAGCCACTGCAGGTAGTGTGGCTTTACCCACTAGGCCACAGCACCGGCCCTTGTATTGTATATCTTGAAGTAGCTTTCAAGATACACAATTATATATATATATATATATATATATACACACATATATAATTTAAATTTCTTGAAATTATGTGTGGAAATATGTTTTCCAGGTACTTGCATATCTGAATTCATTCTACTCCCACACTTGATTGAAAGTTTGGCTGGATTTATGATAATAAATCATAGATTACTTTTAGCATTATTTTTCATGTATTTCTCCATTGTCTTTTAGTTTCCTATGTTGCTGTTAAGAAGTCAGAAGCTGGGGCCGGCGCTGTGGCGTAGTGGGTAAAGCCGCCGCCTACAGTGCTGGCATCCCATATGGGCACTGGTTCTAGTCCAGGCTGCTCCACTTCCAATCCAGCTCTCTGCTCTGGCCTGGCAAAGAGTAGAAGACGGCCCAAGCACTTGGGCCCCTGCACCTGTGTGGGAGACCTGGAATAAACTCCTGGCTCCTGGCTTCCCTTTTTTTTTTTTTTTTTTTAATTTTTGACAGGCAGAGTGGCAGTGAGAGAGAGAGACAGAGAGAAAGGTCTTCCCTTTGCCGTTGGTTCACCCTCCAATGGCCGCCGCGGCCAGCGCGCTGCGGCCAGCGCATCGTGCTGATCCAAAGGCAGGAGCCAGGTGCTTCTCCTGGTCTCCCATTCAGGTTTAGGGCCCAAGCATTTGGGCCATCCTCCACTGCACTCCCGGGCCATAGCAGAGGGCTGGCCTGGAAGAGGGGCAACTGGGACAGAATCTGGCGCCCTGACTGGGACTAGAACCCGGTGTGCTGGCGCCACAAGGCGGAGGATTAGCCTATTGAGCCGCAGCGCCGGCCCTCCTGGCTTCCTTATGGGCCCAACTCCGACCCTTGCAGCCATCTGGGGAGTGAACCAGCAGATGGAAGACCTCTCTCTCTCTGGCTCTGCCTCTCTGTAACTCTGCCTTTGAAATAAATAAATAAATCTTTAAAAAAATTATATATAAAAAAGAAATCAGAAGCCATTGTGGTTCCCAATCCTGTGACTTTCATCTCAATGAAATTTTATTTTTAATTTTTAAAAATGATTTATTTATTTTATTTGAAAGGTAGAGCGAGAGCAAGACAGCAAGGGAATGAGAATGAGAGAGAGAGAGAGATCAACTGGTTCATCCCCAAATGTCTGCAATAGCCACGGCTGGGCCAGGTCAAAGCCTGGAGCCAGGAACTCCATCTGAGTATCCCACACGGGTGGCGGGAGCCAAAGTGCTCAGGCATCTTCCACTGCCCTCCCAGGCACATTAGCAGGAAGCTGGATCAGAAGCAGAGCAGCTGGGATCAAAAGGGATGCAGCGATATGGTGCACGCCAGGACTTTAGTTCTCTGTGAACATCAGCTGAATTCTGACCTTAACTCCCGGGTGAATGCAGACTGCCGGCTGAAGTGCCCTCCATTTTTGACGCCAGCTGTAAATATGGAGTGCACGTTTCTGTCCAGCTGGGCTACAACTCTAGGGCCCTCACAACTCAGCTTCAGTAATCTGCCGTGATGGCTTACGGAGCTCGGGGAAACACGTTCCTTACGTTTTCTAATTTATCGTTGTACTGGTTAGCTTTTGTAATGGCAATGAAATCCCCAGACAAGCTACTTACAAAGAAAAAGGGGCTTCCTTGGCTCATGGTTTTGGAGGTACAAGGACCTGATGCCTGCGCAGGCTTCGTTTGGTGAGGTCCTTGTGGCAGATGGTGGGTGTGGGGTGGCGGAGTGTGTGTTGGAGCAAGTGGCCACGTCCAGCACCAGCAGGTGGAGAGAGGTAAAGAGAGAGCTGACCCTTTTATAATGAATCTCCAGTGAGAACTCAGGGTCCTTTTAGGGGGTCACGGCCTTTCATGACCCAGGGACTTCCCACCAGGCCCCACTTAAATGAAGCACGGCGTGGGGACCAAGGCTCCAGTGTGAGAACTCTTGGGGGACATCTGAACCATGCCCAAACCACAGCAACTACAGTGAACACAAAGGAGCAGACAGGTGAAGAGGCGCCTGGGACAAGATCTGGAGAGTCCAGAGCAGCAGCTGCCGTCCTCACAGAGTCGGGGTGCAGCCCCTCCTGGCACATGGCCGTGTTCACCAACCTAAGGGCTCTCTGGAGCCCCGTAATTCAGGGGTTTTGTAGAGGTTCCAGCCCGTAGCTGTGACTGATCAGGTTACTTCACCTCCAGCCTCTGTCTCCTCCCGTGACGTCCTAACGGGGTCTTTTTGGTAACCAGACCCTGTCCTGAAGCCATCCCGTGGCCTTCAGTCATCTCAGTAATGAACAAAGAGACTCTGTTATGTGGCGGTTCCAGGGATGGAAACCCAGTACATAGTTCTCACGGTGTCGCCTTGTCACAAGCACTTTCTCTTGCTGTCTGTGTTCTGAGGTTTCTCAGAGAGATACTTTGCTCTGACTGAGGGCCGGCACCTTGCCTCTCGCTCCTTCGTGTCCCCATGGAGAGACTGCATGCTCAGAGCCGGGCAGGAGGGCAGCCCCGAGGCCGCTGCCTTAGCTCGCTCCGTCCCTTGTCACGGAGGTCAGTGGGCTGCTGCAGGAAGCCTGGGCCCAGTAGCGGCTCCTGTCCGGTGCCTAGAATGGGACTGGACGAATGGCCCTGATGTGGAGGCAGGCTCTGGTCTGTCTCTCTCAGCCCAAGGTGTCCTTCCCCATCCTTCAGGGTTAGCCACTCATCAGAAGGAGTTCCCTGTATTGAGGGCTTGGCACAACCGGCCCTAGAGATTGTAATCATCAGATTCAAGAAGTCATTTGCTTCTCCAACAGGTAAAACCCCGTTGGTCGGTCTTGTCTGGAGGGTCTTCTTTAGGGGGATTCCAGGGTTGGGCACAGAAATTCTGGGTCTAGGACAGAAGGTAATGTCACCTGTGTGTGACCCCCCAGACTGACTTATGGTGGCTCATTTGGCCACCATGAATATTCCCTAAAGGGTACAGCACCCCTGACCACTCACAGGAAGCCCATGAGCACCACTGACCCACCAGGAACGTGAACACCAGCCTCTCAGCCCCAGTGTCGATCTCTAGGAGCCTTTACCCCTAACTCCCCGGGGACCCCGAGAATCCGGCAACAGCTGCCCAGTTCCTGGCTCTGTGCAATGAATACCTGCCTTCCTCCACCGCCCTAGTGTCGGTGCTTGGCTTTCTCTGCGTGGGGTGAGCAGACGCAGGCTTGAGGGTTCTATGGCAGGGCCTCCAGCCACAGGGTGAGAGCAGGACGGAGCCCTGCCATTGCTCTGAGCTGCTCTCTGTGTCCCCAGAAGACGCTGTGCCAGAACTCAGAGCCAGCAGTGGGAGAAAATCTCCAGGCACCAGAGCCCTGAAGGCAGCAGTGCTCACACTTCCCCTGCTCCCCGGGGAGTGTCTGAGCTCATCCCCGTAAAACTTTAATGCCCAGAAGTCAATTAGAGGGGAGAACTCTCCTGTAAACAAGAGGCGATGCTTTCACTGGAAAGGTGCACGCTGGGGAGGAAGGGGCAGCCGCGTGAGGTCTGGGGAGCGGGTGGCTTGGGCTGGGAAAGCAGTCGCACGCAGGCTGTATCCACCAGGACCAAGGCGAGGGGAGGGCGGGACAAGCACAGCGACTGGGGGCTGGGCACAGGCTGTAGGTGGCCTTCGCGAGTGGCCTTGGACTGAGTGCACGGGGTGTCCCCAGAGCATGAGATGGAATTGCTCCCTGGCTCCGGTTCCGTAGAGGAACTGAGGTTCAGAGAAGTCAAACGTGGAGTGGAGTGGAGGCCCTGGGCTGCCTGCCCTTTCAGGAAGCAAAAACCTGGTTGCAGGAGGAGTGTGTGTGTGGGGGGAGCCTCGCTTTCTCTGCATCGTCCCCAGGGTCTCCCCCGGCCCAGGAAGCTGTTCCAGGAGGCCCTGTGGATTTTTACACTTAACACCGGTGGACAGCAGCACACTGGTATGCGCCTGCTGCAGCCAGCATGGCTGCATCCCGAACATGCTGTCCTGGAGAAATCCTCCGACGGTGCTCACAGAGCCAGAGGGTCGGGAGCTCGGGCGAGGCGGCAGTGGGCAATGGCTGGCCTCTGCCCATCAAAAAGCAGTGTCGGGACCTGCACCGTGGTGCAGTGGGTAAAGCCGCTGCCTGCAGTGCCAGCATCCCATATGGGAACCGGTTTGAGTCCCAGCTGCTCCACTTCCAACCCAGCTCTCTGTTCTGGCCTAAGAAAGCAATAGAAGATGGCCCAAGCCCTTGGGCCCCTGCACCCACATGGGAGACCCAGAAGAAGCACCTGGCTCCTGGCTTCAGATCGGCCCAGCTCTGACCATTGCAGCCATTTGGGGAGTGAACCAGTGGATGGAAGACCTCTCTCTCTCTCTCTCTCTCTTTCTCTCTCTCTGCCTCTGTAACTCTGCCTTTCAAATAATAAATTAATAAATCTAAAATAAAAGCAATGTCTGGGGCTTCCGCTGGGGAGACTGACAGGCAGGGCCTGGAACCCTCTGGAGTCCCCACTGGCTGGATGCGCAAGCTTGCCCATCACGTGGCGGCAGTGACGCCAGCTGTGAGCTCGATGCTCGGCTGGGGCAGTTGAGCAGGGCACCCACATGTGGCTTCTCCCACGCAGCAGTGTCAGGTGTTTGGGGTTCTCGTGTACCCTCTCCAGAGCAAGCATCCGAGAGAACTAGTGTCACTGCACTCTATTTTTAAAACATTTTGTTTACTGGAGAAGCAGAAAGAGAGGGGCAGAGAGAGAGAGGGAGAGGGAGAGGGAGAGGGAGAGGGAGAGGGAGAGGGAGAGGGAGAGGGAGAGGGAGAGGGAGAGGGAGAGGGAGTTCTCCCCCTACTTGTTCACTCCCCGATTGCCTGCAGTTGCTGGGTTGGTGCCAAGCTGGGACCAAACCTGGAAGATGAGAACACAGTCCACGTCTCCCATGTGGGTGGCAGGAACCCAGTTATCCGGGCCATCACTGCTGCGCCCCAGGGTCTGCACTGGCAGGAAGCTGGAGTCAGAGTCTGGCGCCAGGCACTCCCATGTGGGATGCAAGCATCCTAGCTAGTATCTTAACCACTAGGCCAAGTGTCCACTCCCCCTACTCTATTGGTCCAAGTAGGCACAAGCCTGCCCAGACTTATGGGAGGGACCCAGACTCCTACCTCTCGGTGGTGCCAAAGAACACGTGGCCGTTGCTTTGAAAGCCCGCCGCATGCTCTGACTCCCTGATGCCCTTGCTCCCCTCTGAAGTCGTTATCTTCTAGCTACCTTAGGAATTGTAGGAGTCAGATGGTCCTGGCATTCTGTCTTGGCTTCGCCAATGGCTGAGTGACCTTGGACAACTCTTCAAATTTCTTCTTCTTCTTCTTTTTTAAAGACTTATTTTGATTATTTGAAAGACAGAGTTACAGAGAGAGGTAGAGACAGAAAGGGAAAGAGAGATCTTCTATGTGCTGGTTTACTTCCCAAATGGCTGCAACGGCCGGAGCTGCACAGATCCGAAGCCAGGAGCCAGGAGCTTCTTCCGGGTCTCCCACGAAGGTGCAGGGGCCCAAGGACTTGGGCCATCTTCTACTGCTTTCTTAGGCCATAGCAGAGAGCTGGATGGGAACTGGAGCAGCCGGGACTCGAACTGGCACACATAAGGGATGCTGGTGCTGCAGGCTGGGGCTTTAACCCACCGTGTCACAGCGTCAGCCCCTACTCATCCAAATTTCTATTTTATCATTTATGGAATCAGAGTAGTAAGATGCAGCTTTTATAAAACTTCAAACAGCGGCCGGTGCTGTGGCATAGTGGGTAAAGCTGCCGCCCTGCAGTGCCAGCGTCCCATACGGGAGCTAGTTCAAGTCCCAGCTGCTCCACTTCTGATCCAGCTCTCTGCTGTGGCCTGGGAAAGTAATGCAAGATGGCCCAAGTCCTTGGGCCCCTGCACCCATGCGGGAGACCTTCCATCCATTGGTTCACTCCCCAAATGGCTACAGTGACCAGAGCAGGGCCAATCCAAAGCCAAGAGCTTCTTCTAGGTCTCCCATGTGGCTTTGGTGCCAGGAGCTGTTTCTCTTCTCTCTCTCTCTCTCTCTCTCTCTCTCTCTCTCTCTCTCTCTCTCTCTCTCTCTCCATCCCTCTCTTTGCCTCTGTAACTCTGCCTTTCAAATAGATAAATAAATCTTAAAAAAGAAAAGAACCTCAAGGTGCTGCTGCATCCATACAGGCTCATGCTAAAAACAAAACAGAACACAAAAGCAAAAACAAACAAACAAACTGAGGCACTGGAGCATTCCAAAACTCAGGCAGGACTCTGGTGACGACTGGGAGAATGGGGAGCAGGCTTTCTGAATCAGTGGTGTGGAGAGATCAGCGGTGTGTGAGGACTGTCTGGGAGCCCAAGATAACAGAAGATGACCCAGGAGGGCAGGTGTGAATCGTGGGCTGCCATGGGTGCCACAGCCAAGGAAGAGAACTGTAGCAAGAGGATGGGGTGGCTTTAAGGACACCATGGAGACTTTGGCGGGGACCACAGGACAGGCAGCTGGCCAGGGCAATGGGAAGATGGACAGTAAGGGACAGACAATGTGTAAAGGAAGAAGAGCGTCTCTCCTTCAGGGCGCTGGGCTGGAAGACTATCAGCAGGTGTCAAGGCTATGGGCTCGGGGGCAGGGCCAGCTTTGTGCATGTGTGTGACCTGTGCCTTCACACGGCACCCTGCCCTTAGAAGGACCCAGTGCTTGCGTAGTACTCTGTTGTCACCATTCTGAAGTCGTGATTTATTTATGAACAGGGGGCTGGAATTCCCATTTGCACTCGCGCCACCGATTATATGGCCAAGTGCTACAGGCGAGACAGTGTGACGGCTGTCTCCAGGCTGGAGTCTGCAGCTCGGAGGCAGGGTCTGTGCCCAGCCCCCACTCAGAACGGCGGAGTTGAAGTTGTGTCAGCTGTGAGGATGTGGCTGGAGAAAGGCACAGGGTGGCTGAAGCTGGCCAGGCGTGGGCTCGGCCCTTTGTGAAGGGGACAAGAGCGCAGCCTCGCTGCCTGAGAGCAAAACTGAGCTCTGCAGCTCCGCGAGCCTGGTCCCCGCCTGTCACGGGGGAGACAAAGCTGACGCGGGATCCGTCTCGGAAGGGCCAGTGCTCAGTGCCTCCCAGGTGTGGCATTAGTGCTGTCTAGGTCACATGTGTAGACAGCCGCCTGCTCTGTGTCAAGCCTGCCCTTGGGGACAACATTCAGGTCTCAGGGCATCACAGGGAGGTCACCACTTCCCTCCTGGCTCCACCCACACTCCCTGGGTGTCTCTGAGAGCATCAGATGCTGGGAGAGCCCTGTTGCCAGAGAAGCTGTCGGCTAGGACTACGGGCGCTGGGTGCACCTGTGCCTCTGCCCAGCCCTGCAGGGCAGCAGTGACTCCTGTAGAGACAGGACGGGTGTGTGTGTGTGTGTGTGTGTGTGGACAGGATAGGAGCCAGGAGGCTGAACGAATGCCTGTGATGGGATTCTTCCCCTCCTCCCCTCCCAGAGGTACCCAGCCTCCGTCCTCTACCACCCACTTGTCGCCACGTGCATGTGGTGGGCAGAGCCCTGTTTCCTCATGGGCTGTGTCTCCTGCCCACTGGCTCTGCTGTGGGCAGGAAGGGGAGGGGCATGGACGCACAGGGGACCTCCTCCCACCCATCAAGGGAGCGGTGCTCTTAGGGCTGCAAAGCCTCCTGTGGCTCTGTTGCTCCCTGCTCAGGGCTCAGTGGAAACCTCGGGTGAGCGGCTCAGCTCCGCAGGAGAGGCCACAAATCTCTCAGGGGGTAAGACTCCCAGGCGGGCTTCCTGGGAATTGGGCGATGTGTCCGTCTCTCGGTGCTCCTTGCCCGGGGTCTGTTCCTGTGCAGCACGCTTGACCCCCGGCTCAGAGTCGTGGGGTCCTCTTGCTCCTTCTGTCCACAGGTCCCCAGCTGTCCAATCCCACTCAGCACTCATCTCATGTCTGACACAGGTGCACACATACAGAGCGAGGGAATTCTACATCTTGACCCTGGTTCGAAGCCTCGATGAGTTTCTCTTTACACTTCAGTTTGGGGTTCCCTCTGCTTTGCGCTGGCCACCGCACCACAGCACTGTTCATAAATCTGCTGGGCTCTCCGCATGTGCTGAACCCCAGCTAGGAAGCTGCAGGGGTTTCTCAGCTAAAAAACCAGGTTCTGCCCAGCCCGCTCCACCCGTGTCTCCATTCTGTGTGCAGTCGTCCCCACAGAGGAGTGATTGCAGGACACCCCACACCCACGGACACAAATCTACAGGTGCTCAAGACCCTCATGGAACATGGCGTCGTGTTTACACAGAGCCTACACAGTCCTCCTGTATACTTTAAATCAGCTCTGGGTAGCTTACAATACCCAACACAATGGAAAGACTATAAAGAGCTCAAGAAATTCAACAACAACAAAACAATCCAGTGAAGAAATGGGCAAAGGACTTGAACAGGCATTTTTCAAGAGAGGAAATTCAAATGGCCAACAGACATTTGAGAAAATGCTCAGGATCACTAGCCATCAGGGAAATGCAAATCAAAACCCTGGTGAGGTTTCACCTCACCCCAGCTAGAATGGCTCTCATACAGAAAGCAACAAATGACAAATGCTGGTGGGGAAAAGGTACCCTGGTCCACTGTTGGTAGGAATGTAAACTGGTGCAGCCACTATGGAAGAGAGTATGGAGGCCGGCGCCGCGGCTCACTAGGCTAATCCTCCGCCTTGCGGCGCCGGCACACCGGGTTCTAGTCCCGGTCAGGGCGCCGGATTCTGTCCCGGTTGCCCCTCTTCCAGGCCAGCTCTCTGCTGTGGCCAGGGAGTGCAGTGGAGGATGGCCCAAGTGCTTGGGCCCTGCACCCCATGGGAGACCAGGAAAAGCATTTGGCTCCTGGCTCCTGCCATCGGATCAGTGCGGTGCGCCGGCCGCAGCGCGCCAGCCGCGGCGGCCATTGGAGGGTGAACCAACGGCAAAGGAAGACCTTTCTCTCTGTCTCTCTTTCTCACTGTCCACTCTGCCTGTAAAAAAAAAAAAAAAAAAAAAAAAAAAGAGTATGGAGATACCTCAGAAATCTGGAAATACACCCACCATATGATCCAGCCATCCCACTCCCGGGAATTTACCCAAACCCCAAGAAATCAGCTTATGAAAGAGTGATCTGTACCCCCACGTTCACTGCAGTACAATTCACAATAGCTAAGACACGGAGTCAACCCAGATATCCACCAGCTGTTGACTGGATAAAGAAATTATGGTAGGTATGCACTGTGGAGTACTACTCAGCTGTAAAAAAGAAATGAAATACTGTCTTTTGCAACAAGATGGACGCAACCAGAAACCAATATGCCTAGTGAAACAAGCCAGTCCCAAAAAGACAGATATCATGTTTTCCCTGATCTGAGGTAACCAATTGCGTACCTGAAATGTAATGTATTGGAGTGAAATTGACATTTTGAGATTTGATGATTGTTTACAGCCCTGTCTCTTCTGCTGTGGAACAGTGTCTTTTTTTCCTACTATTTGTTGAACTCTTTTATTTAGTGTAGGGTTAACTATACGATCGTTAAGTAAACTGAAAATACATCTTTGCAAAAAGTAAGAGTAGGAATGTGAGGGGGGAGGAGGAAGGGATGGGGGTGGGGGGAGTGTCATCACATTCCTAAATCTGTACATATCAAAGTTGTATAACTTAAATACAATTAAAAAAAGAGGACTATGTGGACCGTTGTTGTGCTGTGCTGTTTAGGGATGATGGCAAGAAAGCCGAGTCTATGCCGCGAAGTACAGGAGCTCCGTCTCCTGCAGCCGTCCGAGTCCGCGGAGCCGAGCAGAGGGTACGGGGGTCGCTGTCTTGGCCGCCTGGCCATCCCTCTCCCCATCCTGCCCGTGCCCCATATCCGCCTGTCCCTCAGGCTCACCTCCTGGCCCCGTCCACACTTCCTTCGGGCGTCTGCGCGGTCCCGTGTGACCCTCGCCTCCGGGCATCCCTGCCCCGTGGAGTCCCCCCCCCACCGCCCCGGGCGGGCCTGTGTAGCCGGCAGCGCGCTGTGGACGTGAGGCTCAACCGCGCTCTCACGTCGCGGCACTGGAGTTCCGTGGGCGCACGCCGCAGTTTCTGCAGAGCCAGCCCACGCTGGCCACGCACGAAGCGAGCCGCGCAAGGCAGACTCTCCAGCCCCAGCCAGGCCGGCGAGCTGCAGGCACCCAGCTCACCCTGGGAGTCCTGACCCGAGGATGTCCCTGTGTTGTAAGCCGCTGCGCTCTGCTGTCATTTCTTATGCAGCCGCGGGTGACGCACACGGCTGTCAGGGCCAGGCCTCCTCCCGCAGCCCGCAGCCCCCAGCCCCCAGCGAACGGCAGATGCAGGCAGCTCAGGCCCAAACCCAGGCAGCCTCGGCTCCTCGCTGCCCCGCACACCCCGCGTGCGCGCAGCCTCGAGGGCAGCTCTGGCGACCTGTCTGCCCCTCTCCGCCTTCACGGGCACAACCCACTCCCCGGCGGCGGCCGCCTCCCGCGGGGCGCTGCCTACACCGCACCGGCAGTCCCTCCTCCAGCCAGCCGGAGAGGTACCCGCTGAGCACCAGGGCAGACGGCTGCTCCTTCCAGCCACACGGCATCCCAACAGCCAGGCAGCGGGGTCTCCTTGCTCCGGGGCCGGCCCTCCCCTCTCTCCTCCCCTCTCCAGCTGGCTGCCAGGGTCTCTGCCCCCCCCCCCCCACGCTGGCTGCCAGGGTCTCTGCTCCCCCCTCTCCACGCTGGCTGCCAGGGTCTCTGCTCCCCCCTCTCCACGCTGGCTGCCAGGGTCTCTGCCCCCCCCCCCACGCTGGCTGCCAGGGTCTCTGCCCCCCCCCACGCTGGCTGCCAGGGTCTCTGCCCCCCCCACGCTGGCTGCCAGGGTCTCTGCCCCCCCCACGCTGGCTGCCAGGGTCTCTGCCCCCCCCCCACGCTGGCTGCCAGGGTCTCTGCCCCCCCCCACGCTGGCTGCCAGGGTCTCTGCCCCCCCTCCCTGCTCCACGCTGGCTGCCAGGGTCTCTGCTCCCCCCTCTCCACGCTGGCTGCCAGGGTCTCTGCTCCCCCTCCCCCCCCACGCTGGCTGCCAGGGTCTCTGCCCTCCCCCCTCCCCCCTCCACGCTGGCTGCCAGGGTCTCTGCCCCCCCCCCCACGCTGGCTGCCAGGGTCTCTGCCCCCCCCACGCTGGCTGCCAGGGTCTCTGCCCCCCCCACGCTGGCTGCCAGGGTCTCTGCCCTTCCCTCCTCCCCCCTCCACGCTGGCTGCCAGGGTCTCTGCTCCCCCCTCTCCACGCTGGCTGCCAGGGTCTCTGCTCCCCCCCCCCCCACGCTGGCTGCCAGGGTCTCTCCCTCCCCTCCCCCCCACGCTGGCTGCCAGGGTCTCCTTGCTCGCCGGTGGGCACAGCCCCAGCTCAAGGCCTGTGCACTTGCTGCTAGCCTCCCAGCACGCGTGTCCCCTGGCCTCTGTCCGGGTTGGCCCACACTTCCGTGAGAAGCGGCCCGAGGTACACAGCTCCTTTCACCAGCTCCCCTGCCCTCAGCACTGCGGTGCCAGGTCGGAGTTAGAAAGCCAGCGTCCATTTATACCCGCAAAGTTACCGGGAGGGCGGAGGAGCTCACTGGACTGATGGTGTTACAGGCTGGGTTGGGCCTAAATCAGTCTTCCAGGCTCTTGTCTTAGAGATTTCCAAATCCAGGCCCAGACGTGGCGTGCAGTGTGACCAACTTCATTTACAAAGTGAGGGAAACACCCAGGCTCATTAGGGCTCCATTCCGGGAGAACGGGGCCAGGGAAAGGGAATGACCACACCCTGCCGTGTCCGCCCTCAGTCCAGTAGAGGCGAGACCTGCACTTCCGGGCTCCCTAGCCTTTTATAGGCTGGGAAAGCCGGAAGTGTTTACGTGGCTCCGCCCCCACGTCGCGGTGGGAGGCGGTACTTCCTGGTCAGGGGTCGCCTGACGGACAGGCGGGTGAACATGGCACCACAGAGCGAAGGAGGGCGGCTTCCAGCCGAGACTTGAAGTTACCCATCTGAGCCGTCCCACATCGAAGGCAGAGCTGAGAAGCGAGATGGACCACCCTGAAGGCGCCCGCCCCGAGGAGGGGTGGCCCCGCGGGGCGCGCAGGCCGAGAGCGCCCAGTGTGAGAAGCCGCTCCGGGTCCCGAACGCTCCCCGCTCCCCGCTCCCCGGGGTGGAGCAGGCGGGCAGGTGGCGAGGCCTGCCCAGCGCCGCGGGCCTCACGCCAGGGCCTCACGTCGCAGTTTAGCGAGGGGCCCAGGTGCAGTGCTGACCTGAGCCCTCCGGTACTGAGTGCCCTGGCACTGAGTGTCCCGGTACTGAGTGTCCCGGTACTGAGTTCCCAGGTACTGAGTGCCCCGGTACTGAGTTCCCAGGTACTGAGTACCCAGGTACTGAGTGCCCCAGTATTGAGTCCCCTGGTACTGAGTTCCCAGGTACTGAGTGCCCCGGTACTGAGTTCCCAGGTACTGAATGCCCCGGTACTGAGTGCCCCAGTACTGAGTCCCCCGGTGCTGAGTTCCCAGGTACTGAGTCCCCCGGTACTGAGTGTCCCGGTACTGAGTTCCCAGGTACTGAGTCCCCTGGTGCTGAGTTCCCAGGTACTGAATGCCCCGGTACTGAGTTCCCCGGTACTGAGTCCCCCGGTACTGAGTGTCCCGGTACTGAGTGCCCCAGTACTGAGTCCCCCGGTGCTGAGTTCCCAGGTACTGAATGCCCCGGTACTGAGTCCCCCGGTACTGAGTGCCCCAGTACTGAGTCCCCCGGTGCTGAGTTCCCAGGTACTGAATGCCCCGGTACTGAGTGGCCTGGTACTGAGTTCCCAGGTACTGAGTACCCCGGTACTGAGTCCCCCAGGTACTGAGTCCCCTGGGGGCTGGAGCTGTCCCCGCGGCGTCTGACACACGCAGAGAGCACCGTCCAGAGCCGCAGCCCGGCTCCTCCTTCCTGGGCCCTCTCCTGATGGCGCCTCGTCCTTGGGCTGCCGCCGTCGCCACCACCTCACCCCCGTGTCCCTCTTGTGCTCCGTCGCTGATTCCCTTTCAGAGCCATTTTCCTCCCTCAGTAAGTAGGACTGCGTCAGGCTGGGCCCCACAGAGCGGCCCGCAGGGTTCTTCCGCCTCCCTTTGCGTCCGCACAGAAGGGGCGGCTTCCCGGCAGCCCGGCGGGGTTCTGTGGCACAAACGCCAAGTTTTCCCTTTGAGGCCGGGGGCTCACCTACCGTCCACGCAGGCCCATTAACCCATTAAGGACGACCAGGAAGCTCCATGCACTTTGCTGGGAGCCGAGCTAATTTCCTCCCGCTGTGTGGCACAAATGCCCCGTACACCCATTAAAAGGTTCCAGGAATGCTGCCGGCCTGGGCAGAGCACACAGCAGGAGCCCAGTGCTTCCTCCCAGCGGGGCCCGGACGGCGGGCGCTGGCGTGGGTCTTACACCTGTCGCCGTGGTCCAAAGCTGCTGCCGCCTCACTCTGCAGTCCTCTGTACTCCCTGGACGGCCTGAGGTGGGAGGGCGCCTCCCCCGACCTTGTGTTGTCTGATCTGGACTGTTCTTTGTGGCTTTGCCCTATGGCTAGTGTGCTGCTTTGCCCTGGGATGGCCACTGTGGCACTGCACCTCCCAAGTGTGCCAGAGGGGCCGGTGCTGTGGCTTGGTGGGTAAAGCTGCCGCCTGCAGCGCCTGCATCCCATACGGGCGCCGGTTCAAGTCCCGGCTGCTCCACTTCCCATCCAGCTCTCTGCTGTGGCCTGGGAAAGCAGTGGAAGATGGCCCAAGTGCTTGGGCCTTGTATCCATGTGGGAGACCCGGAGGAAGCTCCTGGCTCCTGGCTTCGGTCTGGGCTAGCCTTGGCCATTGAGGCTATTTGGGAAGTGAACCAGCAGATAGAAGACCTCTCTCTCTCTCTCTCTCTCTCTGCCTCTGTCCCTCTGTAACTCTTTCAAGTAAATAAATAAATCTTAAAAAAAAAAAAAAAAAAAAAAAAAGCACGCCAGAAACCTGAGGCCTGCTGCCCTCTGCTAAGATCATGGATGAGGGTACAAAAAATATCCAGAAAACTGGCCTGGAGGTGAAGCCCAAGTCTGCCCCCGGAGGTCGGGCCCCGGGCACACTGCCACCTTTCCAGTGCGTGCCAGCCGACAGGGCTCTGCCCATACTAGAGGCAGCTTTTGGTCTCTTCCCAGCCTTCTGCATATCTTCCTGGAAAGGCAATTAAGGTGCAGAGACAGCCACACTCTTGGAATTTGTCCATCAGGTCAGGAAGCAAAGTCCGTGAATAATATGAATTTCCATAATAGACAGGAAGTCCAGCTCAAGAAAGCCTGGTAAACAGGCAGCTGATTGAGTTAGGGTTTTCCTGGATTGGGGAGATGAGGACGAAAGTCAAGAGCACGGAAAACTGGCGGCAGCCTTGGAAACCGTGGTGTGTGTGCCCGTGACAGCAGCAGGTTCTGTGGGGGGCGGCAAAGGTGGGCGTGGTTTGCTCATCTGCTGCCCATGGTGGGAAGCTGCATCCGTGCTTTGGCTTTGGACGGCTCATATCCCCAGGATGTCCGGAATTCCAGGCTCCGTACACAAGCGTGTCTGTGACTCAGTGTCCATGCTAGTGAGCAAACCCCTGGTTTCTCCTCTGGCCTCCCTGGGATCCTGGCCCCAGGAAGCAGGGCTACTGGGTTGAATAAGTGAGACGTTTCTGGGCCCTCAAAGCTGAGAACATGATTCGGGATCTGACCTGGCCCATCCATGGGCTTCTCTACCATCCCTGCCAAGAAGTAACACGTGCAGGGGCCGGCACCATGGCTCACTTGGTTAATCCTCCGCCTGCAGCACTGGCATCCCATATGGGCACCGGGTTCTAGTCCTGGTTGCTCCTCTTCCAATCCAGCTCTCTGCTGTGGCCCGGGAAGGCAGTGGAGGATGGCCCAGGTGCTTGGGCCCTGCATCCACATGGGAGACCAGGAGGAGGCACCTGGCTCCTGGCTTCGGATGGGCGCAGCGCCGTCTGTAGCGGCCATTTTGGGGGTGAACCAACGGAAGGAAGACCTTTCTCTCTGTCTCTCTCTCACTGTCTAACTCTGCCTGTCTAATCAAACAAACACACACGTGCAGTGAACCAGCAGAGCCCGTGGTCCCTCTCCTGGGCGCAGGTGCACTCAGAGCCTGTGTACCCTCACTCTTCACACCACAGGCCCTGTCCTCCCGCCTTTCCAGGGCCTTGGGTTTGCAGGCTCCCAGAGGGTACGTGACCTGCCCGGGCCCCTGCAGTGAGGGTGCAGTGGCTCAGCGTCCCAGCTCTCCCGGTAGCTGTCACACCTGCTGCTGTGGTTGGAGCTCTTGTTGGACTGTTCACCTCCAGATCTCTCTCCTCGGAGAGGTGTTTGCCAAACATTATTGCCCTGGGAACCAATCCCCCTTATTTCCTCCACCCTTCTCTACCCGTAATCCCTTTTTATTTTTTTTAAGATTTATTTATTTATTTGAGAGGCAGAGAGAGAGAGTGAGAGTAAGAGAGAGAGAGAGAGAGAGAGAGAGAGAGAAAGTCTTCCATCAGCTGGTTCTTTCCCCAGATAGTGTAATGGCCAGAGCTGTGCTGATCTGAAGCCAGGAGCCTAGAGCCTCTTCCAGGTCTCCCATGTGAGTGCAGGGCCCAAGGACTTGGCCATCCTCCACTGCTTTCCCAGGCCACAGCAGAGAGCTGGATCAGAAGTGGAGCAGCTGGGACTCGAACCGGCGCCTGTATGGATGCCAGCACTGCAGGTAGCGGCTGTACCTGCTGTGCCACAGCGCTGGCCCTGTCCCACGATCCTTTCAAGCTAGTTTGGTCATTCTCTTTTTTGTCAGGCTCTCAGCAAGAGAGCCTTTCATTCGCATCGGGGAACGGAGCCTACAGGGACGGCTGTCCTCTGAGTCGGTGTGCGCTGAGCAGGACGGCTGCCTCCTTCTCCGGGGGCTTCTCAGACACTGGGCTGGGCTGTCACCGGCCAGTGTAATGCAGCCCGAGCATGAGCTGCGGGCCTGGCTGGGGTCTCGGGTGACCCCAAGCCCGGCACCGCTCTCAACGCAGAGCAGATACACAGACAGGAAGAGAAGAAACATCTAATGAATGATGCGTGTGTCATGCTTGCCTTTTCCTGGATTTGATTTGCTACACAGCTGATGAAAGGTTTTTGCACCTGCAATAGTTAGGAGTATAGTTCTTCTTCTTTTTTTTTTTTTTTTTTTTTTTTTTGTACAGGCAGAGTAGACAGTGAGAGAGAGAGAGAGAGAAAGGTCTTCCTTCTCCGTTGGTTCACCCTCCAAATGGCCGCCATGGCTGGTGCGCTGCGCCGATCCAAAGCCAGGAGCCAGGTGCTTCTCCTGGTCTCCCATGGGGTACAGGGCCCAAACACTTGGGCCATCCTCCACTGCACTCCCTGGCCACAGCAGAGAGCTGGCCTGGAAGAGGAGCAACCGGGACAGAATCCGGCACCCCAACCAGGGCTAGAACCCAGTATGCCAGCGCCACAGGTGGAGGGTTAGCCAAGTGAGCTGCAGCGCCGGCCAGGAGTATAGTTCCGTAACCCGCTTTTCTTGACTCCGTGGTTTTGGTGTCGGGTTTATGTTAGTCTCTTCAAATGGCTGGAAAACAGCCGCCCCCGCTCTGTGTTCTGGAAGAAGATATTACTGCATCATTATCCTCTCTTGAAATGGTCAGGAAACCCACCAGTGACACTGCTTGTCTCTGGAAGGAGAATTCTAAAATGAGTTTAATTTCTTAAATATACACAGGGCTACTGAGAAAGTTTTCTTTCCATGTCAGTTTTCTGAATTCATGTTTTCGAGGTAATGATTGCCGTTCCTGTAAGTTGCCAAAATTGATGACATAAAATTGTCATTATTTATTTATTTACTGGAAAGGCAGAGTGACAGGAATAGAGAGGGGGAGGGCAAGAGAGGGAAATGGGGGGGCACGAGACAGAGACAAGAATAGAGAGGGGGAGGGCAGGAGAGGGAAGGTGGGGGGAGCACGAGAGACAGACAGGAATAGAGAGGGGGAGGGCAGGAGAGGGAAAGGGGGGGAGCACGAGAGAGAGAGAGACAGGAATAGAGAGGGGGAGGGCAGGAGAGGGAAAGGGGGGGAGCACGAGAGACAGGAATAGAGGGGGGAGGGCAGGAGAGGGAAAGGCGGGGAGCACGAGAGACAGAGAGACAGGAATAGAGAGGGGGGAGGGCAGGAGAGGGAAGGGGGGGAGCACGAGAGACAGAGACAAGAATAGAGAGGGGGAGGGCAGGAGAGGGAAGGTGGGGGGAGCACGAGAGACAGAGAGACAGGAATAGAGGGGGGAGGGCAGGAGAGGGAAGGTGGGGGGAGCACGAGAGACAGAGAGACAGAAGTTTTCCACTTGCTGGTTCTTTCTCCAAATGGTTGCCACATGAGGGCTGGGCCAGGCTGATGCCAGGAGTCCATCCTGGTCTCTCCCACATGGGTGCAGGGGCTCAAATACTTGGTCCATCTTCTGCTGCCGTTCCAGGCACATTAGTAGGGAGCTGGATCTGAAAAGAAGCAGCCAGGACATCAGCCAGCACACTGATAGGGGATGCCAGCCTCGCAGGTGGCAGCTTAACCCACTGTGCCACAATGGTGGCCCCATAAAATTGTGTCATATACTTAAACTAAAAACAGGGCCCAGTACTGTGATACAGGCAGTTAAGGCACCGCCTGCCACGCCAGCATCCAATATGATCACTGGTTTGAGTCCTGGCTCTTCCACTTCTGATCCAGCTCCCTGCTAATGTGCCTGGGAATGCAGCAAAGGGATGGGCTAAGTACTTGGGCCCCTGCCAGCCTCCTGGGAGACCTGGATGGAGTTCTAAGTGCCTGGCTTCAACCTGGCCCATCCCTGGCCATTGCAAATATTTGGGGAGCGGACCAGCAGAGAGAAAATCTCTCTTTCTCTTCTTCTGTCTGTAACTCTGCCTTTCAAGTAATATATATATATATATATATATATATATATATATATATATATATACATATATATATATATATATATAAAGTAGAGCTACCCTATGATGTAGCAATGCCATTACTGGGTCTGTATCTGAAGGAAATGAAATCAGTCATGCTCATGTTTATTTCGCACTGTTCACGATAGCCAAGATTTGGAGCCAAACCAAGTGTCATCACAGATGCGTGACAAGAGAAAACACATATGCAGTGCAGTACTGTTCAGCTATGAAGAGGATGGTCGAAGCTCTGTCATTTAGGCAATATGGATAGACCTGAAAGACATTGTGTTCATTGAAATAAGCCAGCACAGAGAGACAAATACCACATGAGTTCACTCCCTCATTTGTGGAAGATAAAAAAGTGGAGCTCATAGGTCTCTGCTGCCCTGCCTTTCAAATAATAAATAAATAAACACTGAATCCAGTCTGCGAGAGTCCGTCTGTTCACCTTGTAGTGATGACTGCTGTATTAAGTTACATGGTCATTTCTCTTACGTGATTCTGTATTTTCTCATTTTCATTGTACAGTCTCCATTTAAAAAATTGTAGTAAAACATATGTAGCATAAAATTGACCACCTGAAGCAATCTGTAAGTGTGTAGTTCAAGAATGTCAAGTGCATGGCCTGATGTTGTGGTGTAGTGGGTTAAGCCACCACCTGCGACGCCGGCATCCCATTTGGGTATCAGTTCAAGTCCAGTTGCCCCACTTCTGATCCAGATCCCTGCTAATGAGCCTGGGAAATCAGCCCAGGTTCTTGGGCCCTGCACCCATGTGGGAGAGCTGGATGAAGCTCCTGGCTCCTGGCTTTGGCCTGGCCCAGCCCCAGCTGTTGTAGCCATCTGAGGAGTGAACCAGAAGATGGAGGGTCTCTCTCTAACTCTGACTTTCAAATAAATAAATAAATACTGTTTTTCTTTAAAAAGGAAATGTAAATGCATTCATGTGTTCATGTGACCAATCTCCAGGTCTTCCTCATCTTGCAATACAGGAGCTCAGAACCCATTAAACAACAATTCTTTCTCTCCTCCCTGGACCTGCAGCCACCACTCCACTTCCTGTCTCTGCGATTTTGACTAATCTCCGTGTCTCATAGAAGCAGAATCATTCTGTATTGGCCTTTTTGTGTCTGGCTTATTTCACTTTGCGTAATGTCTCACAATTAGCTTTTTTTTTTTTTTTAAATCACAGTTTTCCTCAACCTGTTTAAAGAAAGTTATGATTCTATGCATGTTTCTTTAGGAAGTTATTCAAACTTGCATACACTATCCATCAAGGGCAGATTAAGCAGTAAGTGAAGTAGCAGCTGTGACCCTGGCTTCCCATATCGGAGTGCTGGATTGGATCCAGGCTTCTCCACTTCCAGTCCCTTTCCTGCTAATGCATTCTGGGAGGCGGCAGGTGGTGGCTCAAGTGCTGGAGCCCCTGCTACTCACATGGAGGCCTAGATGGACTTCCAGGCTCCTGGCTTCAGCCTGGCCCAGGGTTGGGGGGAGTGTGGAAACACAGTTTTTCCATTCACCGATTTACTCCCCAAATGCCCTCAACAACTTTAGCCAGGCCACAGGTAGGAGCGAGGAACTCCAACTAGGTCTCCCCTGTGGGTGGCAGGGATCATAAGTACATGGGCCATCGTCATCCACTGCCTTCTCGGGCACATTAGCAGGAGCTGGATCAGAAGCAGAGGAGCAGGGACAAGAACTCCTATCTGGGATGTTGGTCCCAGGTGGCGGGTAGCCAGCTGTGCCATGGTGCCCTCCCCCTCCCCCTCAGTACTTTATGCAGACTGTCACATGATTATGAGCCAGTCGCCCTACTGTGCTGCAGTCACCAGAACGTTGCATTCACCCTGCTGTGTTCTAGTGCCCACTCTCCGATCTGTCCCTCTGTCTCCCCTCGCCCGTCTCAGCTTCTAGTATGCTGTTTCAAATCAGATCTAACTATTCTAAATCACAGTCAGGTAGATAATGTTACTGTTTCCAATCAGATCTATTCTAAATCACAGTCAGGTAGATATTGTTACTGTTTCAAATCAGATCTAACTATTCTAAATCACAGTCAGGTAGATATTGTTACTGTTTCAAATCAGATCTATTCTAAATCATAGTCAGGTAGATATTGTTACTGTTTCAAATCAGATCTAACTATTCTAAATCACAGTCAGGTAGATATTGTTACTGTTTTCCGCTTCCACATATGAGAGAGAACAGAGGGTATTTGTGTTTCTGTGTCTGGACTATTTCACTTAGTACAATGCGCTCCAGCTCTGTCACTTTTGCTGCAGGTGTCAGGATTCCCTTCTGCGTTGTGGCAGAGTGATACTCTCACATTTCCTTTACTCATTCATCCACTGGGGGACACTTAGGTTGCTTCTGTAGCTTGGCTGTTGTGCCCGTGCTGAGATGAGCATGGGAGTGCAGGTAACTCTCTCTTATGCTGATTTCATTTTCTTTGACTGTGTCCCAGGAGTGGGACTGCTGAGTCATCTGCTAGATCTATTTTTAGTTTTCTGAGAATCCTCCATAATCTTCTCCAGAACAACGATGCTCATTTATATTTCCAACCTTTTCTGTGCCTCCAGGTGGTGTTTTTCCTGTTCTCTTCTTCTTCTTTTGGTCTTTTTGACACAAGTTATTCTAAGTGGAGTGTGACGATTCTTCATGGTAGTTTTGACTTGTGACTCCCTGATGGCTAGTGATATTGAGGGGGCGGTGCTGTGGCACTGCAGCTTAGGCCACGGTCTGCTGCGCTGGCATGCTGTCCAGGCGCTGGCTCAAATCCCAGCTGCTCCGCTTCTGATCCAGCTCCCTGTTAATGCACGTGGGAAAGCAGCAGAGGATGACCCAAGTCTCTGGGCCCCTGCTCCCATGTGGGAGACCTGGAAGAAGCTCCCGGCTCCTGGCTTTTGCCTGGCCCAGCACTGGTAGTTTTGGTCATTTGGGAAGTGAACTAGTAGATGGAAGATTTCTCTCTGCCTCTTCTCTTTCTCTAACTCTGCCTTTCGAATAAATAAATACATCTTAAAGAAATAAAAAAAATGATATTGAGTGTTTTCATATATTTGTTAGCAATTTGTATTTCTTTTACTGAGAAAAGTCCATTGAGATCCTTTCCTGTTTTTAGCTGCATTGTTGTTTTGTTGTTGACTGCTCTGAGTTCTTTGTGTATCCCAGCTACCAATCCTTTGTCAGATGCGTAGTGTACAAACGTCTTGTTATTTTATTGGTTGTCTTTTCACTCTGTCGGTTATTTCCTTTGCTGGGCAGAAGCATCTTCGCTTGATGTGATGCGGTTTGTCTATTTTTGCTTTTGTCGTCTCTGTTTTTGGGGTCTTTTTCAGAAACTCATCGTCTGTGCCAGTTTATGGATGTGTTTTCCCTATGTTTTCTTCCAGTAGCTTCATATTTCAGGCTTTAAATTTAGGTCTCTGGTTTATGTTGAGTTGATTTTTGTTTCTTTTTTTTTATCTTTTTATTTATTTATTTGACAGAGTTAGAAAGAGAGACAGAGATAAAGGTCTTCCTTCCGTTGGTTCATCCTGCAAATGGCCGCTACAGCCAGCACTGAGCTGATCCAAAGCCGGGAGCCAGGAGCGTCTTCCTGGTCTCCCACGTGGGTGCAGGGGCCCAAGCACTTGGGTCATCCTCCACTGCCTTCCCAGGCCACAGCAGAAAGCTGGACTGGAAGAGGAGCAGCCGGGACTAGAACTGGCAACCATATGGGTTGGCCGGTGCCACAGGTGGAGGATTAACCAAGTGAGCCATGGCGCTGGCTCTGGAGGCCTTGTTTCAATCTTTTATTTTTTTTTTTAAGATTTATTATTTATTTGAAAGGCAGAGTTACAGAGAGTCAGAGACAGAGAGAATGAGAGAGAGAGGGAGAGAGAGAGAGAATGAGAGAGAGAGAGGTCTTCCATCTGCTGGTTCACTCCCCAAATGGCCTCAAGGGCTAGAGCTCTGCTGAATCTGAGCTGGAGCTTCTTCCAGGTCTCCACGTGGGTGCAGAGGCCCAAGGACTTGGGCCATCCTCCACTGCTTTCCCAGGCCACAGCAGAGAGCTGGATCAGAAGTGGAGCAGCTGGGACTCGAACCGGTGCCCATATGGGATGCCGGCACTGCAGGTGGAGGCTTGACCCGCTACACCACAGCACTGGTTCCTTGTTTCAGTCTTTTGCATGTGGATATCCAGTTTTCCCAGCACTATTTACTGAAGAGCTTGTTTCTTCTCCAGAGTATGTTTTTAGCTCCTTTGTCAATTATAAGTCTATTTTTATGCCAGTACTATACTGTTTTGCTTATAAAAGTTCTGCAGTATGACTTGAAATCTGGTATTGTGATAACTTCACTTTGCTCTTGTTGTTTAAGATTTCTTTGGCTATTTGAGGCCTTTTGTGTTTCCTCATAAATTCTAAAATTTTTTCTCTGTGAAGAATGCTATTATTATTTTGTTGGGAATTGCATTAAGTCTGAAAATCACTTTGGACAACACAGACATTTAAACAACATTAATTCTTCCAATCCTTGAACATAGATGGTCTTTCCACTTTTATTGGGGGGATGTGGTCCTATTCAATTTCTTTTAAAAATGTTTTTTAAATTTCAGTGTAAAGATTTTTCACATCTTTGGTTAAATTTATCCCAAGGTATTTTATTTTGTTTGCAGCTATTATGACTGGGATTGCTCTTGTAATTTCTTTCTTAGTGCATTTTTTTTTTGCTGCATACAAATGCTACTAATTTTTCAGTGCTTTTTTTTTTAAAGGTTTTATTTATTTATTTAAAAGGCAGAGTTACAGAAAACGAAGGGGGAGGGAGGGAGAGATATCTTCCATCTGCTGGTCACTCCCCAAATGGCTATAACAGTTGGGGTTGGGTCAGGCTGAAGCCAGGAGCCAGGAGCTTCTTCCGGATCTCCCACACGGGTGGAGATTGGGGAGTGCTGTCCACTCCTCCACAGCCCACAAATGGGCTGGAGCTGGGAACTTAATCTGGGGCTGCTGTGTGGTTGGCAGGGACTCAGTCGCTTGAGCCAGTAACTGAATCATTTAATGCTTGCCAAGTCTGCATTAGCAGGAAGCTAGATCAGGAGCTGGAGCCAGGAGTAGAACCAGGTACTTGGAAGTGGGACTCCTGCATCGCAACCTGTGTCTTAACCTCTAGGCTGCGTGCCCATCCGACACTTAGCTTTTAATTCTTTTTTTCCACAAACATTTTCATTTTCCACAAAGTTTCTGACGTACCCGCACATACAGGTGTGGTGTCGGTGCTGACTTCTGCCAGAAGGAGTGGCTGTGAGCCGTTAATTAACAGGTTTGTGAAATAGCTTTTTCTTCTGCAAGAACATGTACGTACTCAAAAGCTGCAAAGGAGTGTAACAATTATAAACTTTCTCCTATGAAGGTTGAAATGTCTTTTTTAAAAATAGATTTATTTATTTTTTTGAAGATTTATTTATTTGAAAGTCAGTTACATAGAGAGAAAGGCAGAGAAAGAGAGCAAGCGAGCAAGCAAGAGGTCTTCCACCCATTGGCCGCAACGGTCAGAGCTGCGCTGATCCGAAGCCAGGTGCCAGGAGCTTCTTCTGGGTCTCCCACATGGGTGCAGGGGCCCGGGGACTTGGGCCATCTTCTACTGCTTTCCCAGGCCACAGCAGAGAGCTGGATCGGAAGTGGCGCAGCTGGGACTTGAACCGTCTCCCATATGGTAATCACGCACTGCAGGTGGCGGCTTTACCCGCTACTCCACAATGCTGGCTCCAAAATAGATTTTTAAAATTTATTTGAAAGGCAGAGAGAGAGAGAGAGAGAATCTTTCATCTGCTGGTTAACTCCCCACATGGCCTTAATGGCCAGGGCTGGGTATCAGAAGCCAGGAGCCAGGAGCTTCATTCAGGTCTTCCACGTGGGTGCAGGGGCCCAAGGATGTGGGCCATCTTTTGCTGCTTTCCCATGTGCATTAACAGGGAGCTGGATCAGAAGTGGAGCAGCCAGGACTCAAATCAGCGCCCATATGGGATGCTGGCATCGTAGGCAGTTTAACCTGCTATGCCACAGTGCCAGTCCCTGAAAATGTCTTTAAACATATGATTAAATACAAATTTACACATGTTTTTAGGAAAAGTGACACAGTCTTCAAACTCACCACCTGTGCTCTATTTTTTTTTTTTTTTGGAATTAAAACATAAGTTTATTTTTTGCAAAAATATTGAAATCCATGTATAGTTTTTTCATAATATGTATTTTTGAAGTCCTTTCAGATACCTGGATTTTGAATTTTTTTGCAACAAAATTAACTTTTTTTTAAATCTTTTATTTAATGAATATAAATTTCCAAAGTACGACTCATGTGTTACAATGGCTTCCCCCCCCATACCGTCCCTCCCACCCACAACCCTCCCCTTTCCCACTCCCTCTCCCCTTCCATTCACATCAAGATTCATTTTCGATTATCTTAATATACAGAAGATCAGCTTAGTATACCTTAAGTAAGTATTTCAACAGTTTGCTCCCACACAGAAACATAAAGTGAAAAATAATAGATGATTTTTTTTAAATGATGATGAAATCAGATCAGACCTATTGTCATGTTTAATCCCAATGAGAGTCAAGTTGGGAATTGATAATTTCTTTTTTTTTTTTTTTTTACAGAAGATCAGTTTAGTGTACATTAAGTAAAGATTTCAGTCGTTTGCACCCCCATAGAAACACAAAGTGAAATATACTGTTTGAGTACTCGTTATAGCATTAAGCCTCAGTGTACAGCACGTTAAGGACAGAGATCCTACATGAGGAGTAAGTGCACAGTGACTCCTGTTGTTGACTTTACCAATTGACACTCCTGTTTATGGCATCAGTAATCTCCCTATGCACCAGTTATGAGTTTCCAAGGCTATGGAAGCCCCTTGAGTTCTCCGACTCTTATCTTGTTTAGACACGGTCATAGTCAAAGTGGAGGTTCTCTCCTCCCTTCAGAGAAAGGTACCTCCTTCTTTGAAGACCTGTTCTTTCCACTGGGATCTCACTCACTGAGATCTTTTTGCCAGAGTGTCTTGGCTTTCCATGCCTGAAATACTCTCATGGGTTTTTCAGCCAGATCCGAGTGCCTTTAGGGCTGACCTGTGCTCTATTTTATAATCTTTATTTTCTACTTCTGAATCATAAAAATGTCCTTTGAGAATATTTGTCAAAACTCCAGTGCAGCCATGTGGACCTGGGCATTTTAATGTGTCTCCTACGTGGTGTAGTTACAGCTTGCTCCGGCCCGTTCATGAACCGTCAGGTGACCTCTAGTGCAGAAGCCCAGTCTGGAACGGAGCTCTTTATGTCCCTCGGTTTCTGCCTGTGCTGGTGGTGCCATCAGGCTCGCTGCATCTGCCTCTCCTCCCTCTTTGCTGTCAGTGTTGCTGAGAGCATTTTCCCGTGTAGCCACCGTGAGTTCAGTGTGCTTGTTTCTGTCTTCCCAAGTGAGTGAAGGCAGAACTTGTGTCTTAGCATTTCTGTCTCCCTCCCTCACTGTATCGCGACTAAGTGCCTTACAGTTAGTAGGAACGGGATATGCAGAAATCTGCTACTGAGGCCCCTGGAGGTCCTTTGTTTTCTAAAGTTTTATTTTTATTTGAAAGGCAGAGTGACAAAGAGGGAGAGAGAGAGATCTTTCTGATATTAGAATTGGCCCCCTAAAATATGATAATGGAATATGGCCCCCTTGAAGTTCCCCAAATGTCCCATCTGGGATGCCATATGAAATCGGAATATGGGGTGCCATACCATATCACCATATGCTTATTAATAAATTAATAAGCCCGTGTGGGTTCTTGCCTAATATTCAGAGAAGAATTCTGAATACCAGCATAGATAACCGAGGCAGCATGCTACATTTTTAAGTTTTTATTCAGTGAGAAAGATGCGTAGGGGAGTGAGAGCTTTATCTAAGAGAGAGAGAGGTAAATCTGGGTTCATACTGAGCACCAGGAACCAGCCACGTGGAGGAGCATCTAGGCCAGGAAGTGTGGGGCCGGTGGCCGGAAGGCAGCCAGCCCTGTCCTGGCAAAAGGCCAAAAAAGGAGCGAGAGAGGGGGTGCACCGTGTCCCAGGCTTTTAATCCACTTCCAAAGGGGAGCGGAACCTGATTGGCCTGTGGGTGCTCAGGTGTGACCAGGTAGGGGCATGAGGTCGCACAGGGGTGTGGTGAAGGTGTGGTTTTCCAGTTCACAAACCTCATCAATTTTAACCTGTATGCCTGCCTACATCATTTCCACTGGTTCACTCCCAAAATGGCCACAACAACCAGACCTGGGCCAGACCAAACCCAGGAGTCAGAACTCCATCTGGGTCTCCCACATGGGTGGCAGGGACACAGCTTTGGGGCTACTTCTGCTGCCTTCCCAGGCGCATTAGAGTGGAGCCGCCTAGACCGGAACGGGCACTCCTGTGGGATGTTGGCGTCGGTGCAGGCAGCGGCTGAACCTGCTGCATCGGTGCCAGCCCCTTCGTGGATTTCTTCAGACTGGAGACAACTGAGCAGGCTCAGCTGGGGTGTGGCTGATGTGAAGAGCCCAGGGCCTCGTTTCAGGGTCTCCAGTCCCTCTGCTTTGCTTCTCTTTGGGCTGCCAAGGCCTTAGCCTGCTGGGGAAGCGTGGGGCAGGGAAAGGGGGCCTGGTCAGCGCAGGGGCTGGAGAGCGAGTGGCCCAGCGCTCTGCAGCCCTTCGTGCTGGCCCTGCGGTCCCGGGGAGGCTTCAAGCCCGAGCCCTTGCTCCTGAGGCTCCCACCCGCTTCAGGCACAGCTCTGAGGCTGTTCTCCACAGCCTTTCTCCCTTCCAATTAACTGTGCATAACAAGAGAGAGAGAAACCGAGTGGTTTAAGTAATAATTTATCATATTCAGTTCCCCATTAACAGCCTTCTCGTGTTTCCTTGCTCTTTCAAACAAGTCTCTGCTCTGCAGCTCAGCCCTTCCGTGTGCGCCGTGGGCATGCAGTGACCACCTCCTCTCCCTGCCGCCTCCCTCCCTGCCCTCTCTCCTGCCCTGACCCCTCCTGCTCTGGAAGCAGCTCAGCCCTTCTGTCGGCTTTAGTAGGGAGCTGAATGCTAACTGCTGCACATGGACTCCACAGGACACAGTCTGCAACCTCATGGGAGGTCAGGCACACCCACAGGAGAGGCAGAGGAAAAGGAGGGCGTGGAACCTGTGGGAGAGGTGAGGCAGGCAGAGGCCAGACCTTACTTGGAGAAGAGGATTCCAATCAGTTGTGAAGTGTGGGTGTGGATTTGGGGGGAAGTGAAAGGAGAGGGCAGGCAGCCCCTGGAGGAGCACAGGTGTGGGTCGGGGAAGAAGTCTCTGGCAGAAGGGCTCAGGGCTGGGAGGCCGAGCCAGGCCAGCGTCCAGTTTGGGGAGCCCCTTGCCTTGCCTGCTTGCTGTTCTGTGTCTGCTTTGGGATTGGTTGGCCTGAGAACCATCGTCTCACTAAGCCCCTGGCTCCTGCGTATAGGGAGTACGGCCGACAAGCCTCACAGAGATTACACTCCGGTGCAGGGCTAGGTGTTCTGGGTCTGCTGCCCCATGTCGCTATTCTACAAGCTCGCTCGCTCGCTCTCTCTCCTCCCCCCTTCCTCCCTCCCTCTCAGCATGCATGCACACCTGGACCTCAGCAACCCTCACTGGATCCCTGGCTGAGTTGGTAGTAGCAGAACTGTAGGATCGAGGGCTAGATTTGTTGTCAGGCTCTGTGGTAGCAGCTCTGCCCCCCCTCCAAGGCCTTTTGGGCCCTCAGTGGTGGGGGATGGGCCCCAGGATTGGGAGACCAGGAAACCTGGGCTTCTGAGGACCGAGGGAGCATCTAGGTAGGCCCCTGCCCTTGAGCAAGGTCCCACAGGAGTCCAGGGACAGGGTTCACCCACAGCCCACTTTCTCAGAAGGCAACACTGGGCCATGGGTTGTGAGTACGGGGTCTCAGCAGCCACCTGCCAAGGAGCCAGGATGGCCACACATGACTTCCCAGAGCACATAATGCCAGAGAACGAGCGGAGAAGGGTTCCCGTGCTGCCGCGAGCTCATGTCGGGACTCAGCTGAGAAATTCACTTCGATTCCCAGCACCCATTTTTTTATTCCTAAAATTAAATATAAAGTTGACAGCAAAGTAAATAAAATGGTGTGACCTCTAATTGCAAGTTGTGGCAACCTGATGAGCTGGAGATAAATTTCTCTACTGGTATTTACTTGTGCAGAGCACTTGGCTTATTTACAGGAAGAGTCTGGTGAGTTTTTCCAGGTGGAGGATAGGGCTCCAAGGGGCGAAAGTATAGAA
The DNA here is from genome assembly GCF_964237555.1 of Oryctolagus cuniculus. Taxonomy (NCBI): domain Eukaryota; kingdom Metazoa; phylum Chordata; class Mammalia; order Lagomorpha; family Leporidae; genus Oryctolagus; species Oryctolagus cuniculus. The sequence goes on along the minus strand of NC_091435.1, from coordinate 175,126,572 downwards.
AGAGGCAATTTTTCCCCAGAAACCTTTCATTTAAGGAATACAAACTTCATGCTTTCCATAATCACAACTTTGGTAGTAAAGTGATTATTCCCACCGAACCTGTCCTCCCCCACACTCCCACCCCTCTCCTCCTCCCTTTCCCATTCCCATTCTTCTTTTTAAAAGGGTTTTCAGCCAGAAGAATCACCTTTTTTTTTTTTTTTAAAAGATTTATTTATTTACTTGAAAGTCAGAGTTACACACACAGAGAGAAGGAGAGGCAGAGAGAGAGAGAGAGAGAGAGAGAGAGAGAGGTCTTCCATCTGCTGGTTCACTCTCCAGTTGGCTGCAACAGCTGGAGCTGCACCAATCTGAAGTCAGGAGCCAGGAGCTTCTTCTGGGTCTCCCATGTGGGTGCAGGGGACCAGGGACTTGGGCCATCTTCTACTGCTTTCCCAGGCCACAGCAGAGAGCTGGATTGGAAGTTGAGCAGCCAGATCTTGAACCAGCGTCCATATGGAATGCCAACACTGCAGGTGGTGGCTTTACCAGCTACTTCTCTACACTGGCCCCCATTCTTATTTTTTACTAAGATCTATTTTTAATTAACTTTATACACATGTGATTATGCTAAGTAGAGAGTTCAAAAATAGTATGAAAAAAGAAAAACTGTTCCTCAACAATAGAGACAAGGGCTGTTCATAGTCATTGCTTTTTAAAGTGTCAATTTCACTTCTACATATTTCCTTTTAGGTGCTCTATTGGTTACAACAGATTCGGGAGAAAATATGGTGTTTGTCCCTTTGGGACTGGCTTATTTCACTAAGTATGATGTTTTTCAGATTCATCCATTTTGTTGCAGATGACCAGATTTCATTTTTATTTTTTACCGCTGTGTATTCCATCGTGTATATATCCCATCATTTCTTTATCCAGTCTTAAGTTGACAGGCATTTGGGCAGATTCCATGTCTTAGCTATTGTGAATTAAGCTGCAGTAAACAAGGGGGTGCAGATAGCTCTTTTATAAGCTGATTTCTTTTGGTTTGGGTAAGTTCCCAGGAGTGGAATGGCTGGGTCATATGGTGGGTCTATATTCAGATTTCTGAGGTATCGTCAAACGGATTTCCATATTGGTTTTACCAGTTTGCATTCCCACCAGCAGTGTATCAGGGAACTGTTTTCCCCACATCCTCGCCAGCATCTGTTGTTTACTGATTTCTGTATGAGAGTCATTCTAACAGGGGTGAGGTGAAACCTCACTGTGGTTTTGACTTGAATTTCCTGACAGCTAGTGATCCTGAGCATTTTTTTCATGTGTCTGTTGGCTATTTGCATTTCCTCTTTTGAAAAAAAAAAATGCCTATTTAAGTCCTTTGTCCATTTTTTACTGAGTTGTTTGTTTTGTTGTTGTTGGGTTTCTTGAGCTCTTTATATATTCTGATTATTAATCCTTTGTCAGTTGTGTAGTTTGCAAATAATTTCTCCCATTCTGTCGGTTGCCTCTTCACTTTGCTGAGCTTTTCTTTTGCAGTGCAGAATCTTCTCAATTTGATGTAATCTCATTTGTTAATTTTGGCTTTGATTGCCTGTGCCTCTGGGGTCTTTTCCAAAACTCTGCCTATGCCAATGTCTTGCAGGGTTTCCCAAATATTCTCTAATAACTTGATGGTATTGGGTCATAGATTTAGGTCTTTTTCCATGTTGAGTGGATGTTTGTGTAAGGTGTGAGGTAGGGGTCTTGCTTCATACTTCTGCACGTGGAGATCCAGTTTTCCTAGCACCGTTTGTTGTAGTCTGTCCTTGCTCCAGGGATTGCTTTCAGCTCCTTTGTCAAGTTGGTTGTAGATGCACGATTGATTTTTTGCATTTCTATTCTGTTCCATTGGTCAATCCATCTGTTTTTGTGCCAGTACCAGGCTGTTTTGATTACAACTGCCCTGTAGTATGTCTTGAAATTTGGTATTGTGATGCCTCCGGCTTTGTTTTTGTTGTACAAGATTGCTTTAGCTATTTGGGGTATCCTGTGTCTCCATATGAATTTCAGCATCATTTTTTCTATACCTGCAAAGAATGTCCTTGGTATTTGATTGGTATCACATTGAATCTTTAAATTGGTTTTGGAAGAATGGACATTTTGATGATATTGATTCTTCCAACCCATGAACATGAAAGATTTTTCCTTTTTTTGTTTTCTTATATTTCTTTCTTTAATGTTTTGTAATTCTCATTGTAGAGATAATTGATATCCTTGGTTAAATTTATTCCAAGGTATTTGATTTTTTTTGTAGTTATTGTGAATGAGATTGATCTTAGCAGTTCTTTCTCAGCCATGGCATTGTCTGTGTATACAAAGCCTGTTGTTTTTTGTGTGTTGATTTTATATTCTGCTACTTCACCAAACTCTTCTATGAGTTCCAATGGTCTCTTGGTGGAGTCTTGGCTCTTCTCTGTATAGGATGCATCATCTGTAAGTAGGGGGGTTTGATTTTCCCCTTCCCAGTAGTCTCTCAGTGGAGTCTTTGGATGCCCTATGTACCGAGTCATGTCATCTGCCCACAGGGAGAGTTTGATTTCTGAAGGAGGCATCTTTACAACAGGCGTCTTCATCTCTGAACAGAAAGATGGCAGGAAACTGAGGTGAGCAGAAAGAATCGAGGTCCCAGAGCGGGTAGGGAGGGCCAAGGGAGATCCCCTTTCTGCCTTGGTGGTGCGGTAGCAACCCCATTGCTCTCCTAGTCACAAACCAGCAAAACCCACGGTGCTCCCGGTGCATTTGTGAGAGCAGCTTTCAGAAGGACCAGAAGTGTGGGCCAGCGGAGGGCTGGGCCGCTGACCTCACGCTCCAGATAAAGGGAAACATCTCCTATGGGTGGCAGGTGGCCACAGGGTCAAGCACTGGAGGTTTAGGTTGGGCCAGGGGAGGCAGCTGGGAAGGGCTTGCACTCTCAGATCCGGAGGACAGAGAGCGAAGCCTCATGAGGATGAGGCGTTAGCATTGAGCGATAAAGCCAAAGCCGAGAGAGGAACTGAGAGGGAGTGCTGCTGATCCTCCTGGGACACAGGCCTTCTGCCTCTGAATCTGAAGCTCCGTTTTCAGACCCTGTCTCTTCCCACACACACGAATTCACTGAATTCACTTCCAGAGCCTTTAAACTCGCTTCGGAAACACCAGCATCCGCCAGTCAGGGACAACAGAGGAAGGAAGTGGAGACGCACAAGCAAGGCAAACATCAGAGGCAAACCTGCCTTGCTTTTGCAGCCCCCGGCCGGCAGGCGGGACATGGCATGCCCCTTCCTGCCACTGCCCTAGGCTCCCTAGCTCTGGGAACTCCCCCAGGAGTGCCACGTCCCACTGGCCACTGGGGTTTTGCTTAGAGCATGCACCTGTTCCTTGCTCCCTTTCGCAGACACATCGTGGTGCTGCCCTTTGAGACTTGCCCCTGACTTTTCCCCTTCCACCCTCCCCGGTAAGGGCACGCCAGGAAGAATGAAGCCAGGGTCAACAAAGAAAATGCTTGAAGCCCATTAAGTGTGGCAACAAGTTTATTGTGATTCTTAAGTTAATTATATCCGCCTTGACTTCCAGCCAGGCCCTTCGCAGGGCTTCCACGTAGACTTGGCCACCTCTCCCTGCCTGAGACTGGCGGCACGCCTGTCTGCCCGCCTTGTTCCTTTCCCTCTCCCCTCCCTCCTGCATCAGTGAGGCGGCATCACTGTGACTGTTATCCCAGAGCTTCAGTGTGGCGCAGAAGCTCTTGTGTGTTCGGATCTGTCTGAGGAGTGGGGATGTGGTAGCCGCCGGGAGACCACACCGGTAAACAGCAGTTCTTACCACAACCACGTCAGCACTGATTCTGACGTGTATGGGATCATTTACAAGGTGTTGCCCGCCGGCCGTTTCACTCCCATGGATGCTTTAGTAGATCTAGCAGTGCCATTTTCTGGGTGAAGAAATCGAGACTCAGCTCATTAGGTGATAAAACACAGTGTGATTTAAGGCCAGGGGCTGGATTCTAAGTTGTGCGTGTGTGTGCGTGTGTGTGTGTATGTTCATCTCTCCACTGTACCGTTTCCCAGATAACAATGAACTTGCACTCTTGTTCCCCTTGTTAGTGTACACAGAGCAAAGTTCGTACTTACTGCCTCATGGAATCCTTACAACGTTGTGATGTTGTTGCTGTCTCCTCTTTTCAGATTTCTTTAGGAATTCTTCTCCCTGGTCCAGCTGCAGGTGGGCAGTGGCGGCTGCCTGACCCCTGCTGACCCCTGCTAACTGAGCCCGTGGGGACCAGTCAGCCCCTTGCCCAGCAGTTACGAACGTGGAAACGAGCAAAGCCAGCACTTCAGCCTGGAGGTTGAGCGTGGTCCTTCCAGACCTGCTAGGATCAGAGAACGCTGAGCGGCGGGAGGGAGACAGAGAGGATGCAGAAGGCCGGGAGGGAGACAGGGAGGACGCGGGAGGCCGGGAGGGAGGCAGAGAGGACGCAGGAGGCCAGGAGGGAGACAGAGAGGACGCAGGAGGCCGGGAGGGAGGCAGAGAGGACGTGGGAGGCCGGGAGGGAGAACAGAGAGGACGCAGGAGGCCGGGAGGGAGACAGAGAGGACGCAGAAGGCCGGGAGGGAGACAGAGAGGACGCAGAAGGCCGGGAGGGAGACAGAGAGGACGCAGGAGGCCGGGAGGGAGGCAGAGAGGACGTGGGAGGCCGGGAGGGAGACAGAGAGGACGCGGGAGGCCGGGAGGGAGACAGAGAGGACGCAGGAGGCTGGGAGGGAGACAGACAGGATGTGGGAGGCCGGGAGGGAGACAGAGAGGACGCAGGAGGCCGGGAGGGAGGCAGAGAGGACGCAGGAGGCCGGGAGGGAGACAGAGAGGACGCAGGAGGCCGGGAGGGAGGCAGAGAGGATGCAGGAGAGCAGCAGAAGCGGCACTCGGAGCTGCTGCAGGGCTGTGCTCGTGGTTCTGCTCCGTGGCAGTCAGCAGCTTCTCTTCCCCGGGACTCCGTTTGACTCCCTTGCACCCTGGCAATAACTTCTTTTTTATGCCTAGACAAGGGAGAGGACCTCAGAGAGTTTGTGAGAAAAGGGAATTAAAACATTAGTTTGGGGGGCCGGCGCTGTGGCGCAGTGGGTTAACGCCCTGGCCTGCAGTGCCGGCATCCCATATAGCCGCCGGTTCCAGACCTGGCTGCTCCTCTTCTGATCCAGCTCTCTGCTGTGACCTGGGAAAGCAGTGGAAGATGGCCCAAGTCCTTGGGCCCTTGTACCCGCGTGGGAGACCTGGAAGAAGCTCCTGGCTCCTGGCTTTGGATCGGTGCAGCTCTGGCCATTGCGGCCAGTTGGGGAGTGAACCATCGGATGGAAGACCTTTCTCTATTTCTACCTCTCTCTGTAACTCTTTCAAATAAATAAAATAAATCTTTACACAAACAGATTAGTTTGGAACAAAAAATATTTCAAGTCCATGCATAGCTTTTTCATAGCCCACATTTTCCCTGCATGAACTTTTTTTTAAAGATTTATTTATTTATTTGAAAGGCAGAATTACAGAGAGGCAGAGAGAGAGAGAGAGAGAGAGAGAGAGGTCTTCCATCCTCTGGTTCACTCCCCAATTGGCCACAATGGCCGGAACTGGGACACTCTGAAACCAGGAGCTAGAATTTCTTCTGGGTCTCCCAGGGGTACAGGAGCCCAGGGACTTGGGCCATCTTCTACTGCTTTCCTAGGCCATAGCAGAGAGCTGGATCAGAAGTGGAACAGCCGGGACTTGAACTGGTGCCCACATGGGATGCCAGCACTGCAGGCAGAGGCTTTACCCACTACACCACAGCACTGGCCCCTGTATGAAATTTTTTTTAATTTTAATTTTTTATTTATTTGACAGAGTTATAGACAATGAGAGAGAGAGAGACAGAGAGAAAGGTCTTCCTTCTGTTGGTTCACTCCCCAAATGGCCGCTATGGCCAGTGCTGCGCCGATCAGAAGCCAGGAGCTGGGAGCTTCTTCCTGGTCTCCCATGCACGTGCAGGGCCCAAGCACCTGGGCCATCCTCCACTGCACTCCCTGGCCACAGCAGAGAGCTGGACCGGAAGAGGAGCAACCAGGACTAGAACCCGGCGCCCATATGGGATGCCAGCTCCGCAGGAGCAAGTGAGTCACGGCGCCGGCCCCTGCATGAACTTTTTGAAGTAGCTTAGTATTAGTGAGAGTTGGTATGCTCCTACTTGCCACCAAAAGAAGTCTCAACCATATCTACCAGAAGCTGAAAGCAGAGTGAACTAGATGCTCCACGTGGAGTGATATGCGGCAGGCGGGAGACGGAGTGGAATTCACTGCTGTGCTGGGAGAGAGCTGAGCCGGGCCCAGATCCTTCTCTAGGGACTGCGTGAGGAGGCAGCCTCTTAGCTGCGGCTGGGAGGGGAAGAAGAAAGCACGGGCCCTGTTTCAGGGGGTCTCAGCTGCAGCCACGTCTGGTTCCAGTGAAATCTGTGGACGTCGTCCCCCTGCCCATCTCACGGGCCTGCCTGCTTCTCTCTGCTTTTCCGTCCCAGCTCTCTCCAAAGCAGTGGGAGCTCCCGCAGCCCACGCACAGCTCAGGCATGGGCGGTGGGGGGAAGCTGGCCCTACTGAGTCAGAGGCCCTGCCTCCACTGTCACTGCCACATGGCTCTGGGTTGGCGCCCTTAGGACGAGCCCCCAGTTCCTGCTCCCGTGGTGTCTCCAAGAGCTGACTGGATGGCAGCTGCTTCCTCCGAGAGGGCCCTCCGACAGGGCGAGGCAGACGCGGCGGCGCCTTTCCTAACCCAGCCTCGCAAGGCCCATGTGGCCACCTCGGCAATATTCCATCAGTCCTACAGGCCAGGTCTGATGAGCGGGGGGCGGGCTACGTAAGAACATGACTTTTAGGAGAGAGAGATCAGTGAGGTTACCTTGGAGACATCCGTGCCAACAGAGGATTCATCCAGAGGACGAAGGTCCTAGCCTCCAAGTTCATGAGTACATCCTCCCCGGCTCTGCAGAGGATCCAGAGAGACTGAGCCACAGTCAGCCTCGTGGAGACTGAGTCCCTGTAGTGTAGAGGTGGGGCCCAGCCTCCCGTGTCTCCTGTAGCCGAAGCTGTTTTGCTTGCCCTTTAACCAGTTATGGAGAGGAATTCCTGGATTAAGGGCAGGTGGCTCCAGGTGATTCTAGTCTCCAGACTCAAGGGGTCATTTGCTTCTCTAATAGGTAAAATCCTACTGACCAGTGTTGTCCAGAGGGGTTTGTTCAGGAGAATTCCAGGTCTGGGCAGGGAAGTCCCAGGTCTTCACGATGTCAGCAGGGGTGCACGTTAGAACAGGAGACCTGGAGAGCAGTCATCAAGCAATCCAACACTTTGGGAGGTGCTGTGGTGTCGCAGGTGAGGCTGCCGCCTGCAACATCGACATCCCATATGGGTGTTGGTCTGTGTCCCAGCTTCTCCATTCCCTATCCAGCTCTCTGCTGTGGCCTGGGAAGGCAGTGGAAGATGACCCAAGTGCTTGGGCCCCTGCACCCACGTGGGAGACCTGGAAGAAGCTCCTGGCTCCTGGCTTCAGCCTGGCCCAGCACCGGCTGTTGTGGCCATTTGGGGAGTGAACAGTGGATGGAAGACCTCTGTGTCTGTCTGTAACTCTGCCTTCAAATAAATTAAAAACAATTTTTTTATTTTTTTAAAGAAGGTGACAGGGGCCTACTTGAGTGACTTGAGCCAAGTTCAAGTTCAAACTGCTTTGCTATTCGAGGCCAAGACTCTGCTCCCTCTATCTGGCAAGTGCATGTTTGTGTTTCTCACAGGAGCACCAAGTCTGGGTGCAAAGAGTGTGCTGCCCCGTGGCCGTTGTTGTGTTCTGGTCGCTGGGGAGCTCTTGCATTTACCTTGAAGAGGGAGCTAGAACTCTTCTCTGAAAGTGCAGGAAGCCCAAATATGACTTTGCAGCCAGAAAAATAACATTTGCAAAGAGATTATAGTTTGAAAGGGCAGGGCCTTTTAAGATAATGGATTTGGAGGCCTCCTACCTCTTCAAATGCCCACGTTTTTAATCATAAAAAAGAGGTTCATTAACTCCAAGTTGTTCTCGCACTCTTTGGTCTTCTGTTACTCTGAGAATCACCCTGAAAGTAGGCAGGGTTTGGAAACTCTGATCCCCGCTTCAGAAAGCCACGTCACGTACAACACGCCAGGCCTAAGGGCTAATTCCACATGCCCACCTTCAGGTCCTCCTGAAACGGGATTAGGAGAGACAGGAAAGTAGTCTACCCGGTGTTTTCCTTCTGGAAAATCAGGAGGTGCTCACCTCTGGAGGCTACCAAGTGTTCCTACAGTTGCTGTCACCATCGCTCCTTGGTAGTAAGCAGGTGTGAGGAGATTATCCCATTTTACAGGGAGAGGCTGAGGCTGGGAGAAAATAAACAATCCAGCAGCACCACACAGCTGGGCAGTGGGGCAGCTGTGACCAGCACTCAGCGCTCCGCGTGGCAGTTGGACCTGGACTCTGGGAGGACCTGCTGGCCAGCTCCAGCCTCCCGCCTCCCGCCTGCCCCACACCCTTCACCTTGGTGGGGGAACCAGCGCACCTGCTGAGATGTCAATGGCTGCAGACAGCTGACACTGCCCAGCCTTGACTTCTCCTGGGGAATTAGAAAAGCAGCACCCCCCAGGAGGGGACTGCTGGGTTGGGAGCAGGCTGTTGTGGGGCTGCTTTGGCGGCCAAGGGGTCTTCTTGGTGCCCCTGTGGCTACTACAAAAGCAGGAATTTTATATCCTAGATCTGAACCCCAGTGTGATGGCACAAGAGGAAGGAAGGAAGGTGAGGCTGACTGGGGGCCTTTGAGGGCGTGGACGTTGTGTGGGCCTCCAGAGTCCCTGGGAGGTGAGACCCCAGGACACCCCGCCCCCTCCCCGCCATTAGCCCACAGTTTGAGCTGAGTGCACTGGCACAGGGTGCTTCTCTGTATTCCCTCAGCCGCTCAGATGAGGCCAAAGGAAAAAACAACCTGTTTCTTTATTAATGATGCTTTCTGCAGAGTTAGATTAAGCGCTGATTAAAGGCAGATGCTTCCAAAGTATAAATGTAACTACCCTCTCAGTCACTTCTCCGGTTACAGGGTTTCCTAGGCGAGTCTCTAAAATCACTTTGGCTGTCTTCCCGTTTGCCTTCCTCCATGCTCTCCACCCAGCTTCCGAGCCGCCCCTCCCAGACTCCGGGAGCAGGAGCTCAGATGCTGGCGAGAGCCTTGCTCAGGGCTGGGCTGTGATGGGATCGCCGGGGTGCTGGCCGGAGCCACCGTACCAACGGGACAGGTAATTCCTCCGCCGGGGCAGCTCTGGTAAGCCTGGGACCCACCACAAAGGGACGTGGGCTTTTGGCTTCTTTTCTCGTCAGGGTGGAGCCCAGAGCTTTTGCAACCCTGTCCTGCTCGGAGAGGTGTGGGGACCAGGTAGAAGCCACGTGGCTCAGGTGAAGCGGCCGTTGGCTGATTCTGTCCACTGGCAGGCCTTCAGGACAGGGCCCGGCTGGCCTGACTCCTGCAACCCTGGATTCTGTGCCAACAGCCGGACCCTTCTAGAAGAGTCCTCACATCTCGTTTCTGTCTGAGGCTACGATAAAATTCTTCCCAATATCTTCTGAACTCCTTGTGGCTAATTAATCAAAAATTAATGTCCACGCTTTCTGTGCTGAAGAGCTAGCAAACCATTCTTGGGATTGGCTTCGGATCGAGACCGATTGTGTGGAAGTCGTTTTCTGATTTGATGATGGGATGTATGAAAGGAGAGACTGCTTCTCTTGGTAACCCGTGCTAAGGGACAGGGCTGTGTGGCATCAAGAGGACACACTCGTGTGGGCCACAGCCCAGGGGAGGCATCTGAAGAGTGCGTTTCCCACCAGGCCGTCTCACTTGGGTGGATGAGCAGGGGCTTGTTTGCGGGGCCGAGGGAGGGTGTGTGTGTGTGTGTGTGTGTGTGTTGGGGGGAGGGAGGTGGCAGGGAGGCTGATGTCCTGGGGGGCTTGTCACACACGGAGGGGTGCTGTAGACCCAGCCCAGCCCAGGCGCTTTCCTCCTACTCCCTCTCCCATCTCCTTGGGGATGCTTTATAAAGATGGAGGCAAGTAGGTGAGGGAGCCGGCGGCAGAGAGCGCAGCTCTGGAAAGCGACTGCTTGGGCGTGAGATCCTGTGGCACTTACTTCTCTGATCATAGGAAAGTTTCTCAATTTCTCTGAGCCCGAATGTCTTCTTTTTGTAAAATGAGGGTGATTCAATAGCACCTGCTTTGGAGAGCTCTTGGGAGATGATGAGAGATGATCTGTTGAAAGCATCTGACAGCACCTGCTAACTGGAGTGTGGCCACCTGGCTCAGGTGAAGGTGTCTGCTCACAACCCCCGGCTGCGTGGCCTGGATCCGTGCTGTGGGTTCTGGAGGAGCAGGTGCGAGCCTGTGTGACTTCCCCAGCAACTTCCCTTACCAGTCACGCTGCAGGATGGGAGGCAGGACGTCCAGCTTAGCTCCCACCTAGGGAGGAGAGTGGAACAGTAGCCAAGGAGGTAGAAGGTCTCTGTCTCTTCAACGAAGGCCACAGATAATTCACCCCAACTCCAGACACACATTTCCTTCAGAGAGCCCCAAAGATAATGCTGATCTCGTGAGGTTGTTTCAAGGATTAAATGAGAACTGTGTGTCACACACCAGAAGTTCACCTGGAAACAGATGGACACTATCTGTGGGAATGTTCGTGCTGTAGGGCTCGGTGAGGAAAGGTCACCGTGTGAAACTGAGTACCAGTGCCAGTGCCAGCAACATGAAACACATGCACAAAAGACTTCTCGAAGGAAATGCGCCGGCAAGTTATGCTGCAGTCGCGGTAGATGACTGTGGCTATGGTGATCTTGGCTCTGTCAGCCAGGACCTATTGCAATTCAGGCTGGGCACCTTGAGGCTGTTTCGTTACAGGGGCTTTTTGTAAAGCTGTGGGCAGGGGTAGTAGGAGAAGCAGGCAATGGAGCTGATTCTCCGGTCTGGAGGGAGTGGGGGGCACTGCACAACAGAAGGGACAGGGGAGGTAGGTGCCATGTGTGGGAGGAAGAAATGCCAGACCTGGCTCTCCCGCCTTCCTCTGGTCTCCACCCCACTGGCCAAACCCAGTCAGAAGCCCTAGTGTGAGAGTCCAGAAGGCAGGCTCCGTGCTTGTCAGCTTTGTGGGCACTGAGCAGGGTGGAGGAGGTCAGTGAGCGAGCCGGGCCCAGACTGAAGGTGTCAATGCAGTGAGCTTGCATGGCTTCCACAGTGAGGGCCAATGCAGATACGGGGACCCCAGATCCCGTGCCTGGCCTCTGTGCTTCCACACGGAGCACCCCATTGTCGGGGCACCATCCTCTCAGCCATGCGATGTGTGACCCTTGTCTGAGCTCCCGTAGCACCCAGTGCAAAGCCCTGGGGTCCTGGTTCCTCATGTGACCGGGAGATCCTTGCGCACTGGGCCGTGTCTGGGTCCTCTTGCATTCTCAGCACCCGGGCCCCAGCAATCCAGGCCTCCACGCTCCTGTGAAGCTTGCCACTTGCAGTGAGGCCCAGGGGCCTGCTCTTCACGGCCAGGGCTCTTCCCTAGGCAAACGTCTGCTTCCTCTTTGGCTGGGAGTAGGCTGTGACCGTAGGAGCAGGACGGAGCCCTGTTGACCTCCCTTGCAAGTCCAGCCGATGGCCACTCCTCGTGGTTCTCCCATCCTCTGTAAGTTCCCCACGGCAAATCGCAAGTCCCCTTGCTGGCCACCTGGTGCAGGACTGCAGGTGAGACTCTGCCGAATTCCTCTGTGACTCCAGGAGACCAAGCGCCTCTCACTGGGCCTGCGCTGTGACTCATTCTGCGTCAGAAGAGGTTTCCACACTCTGAAGGGTTTTGACAGTCTTTTCCCAATATTACATAAAAATAACGCTCACACATATTTGGGATAGCTCAGGACGGGGAAATTCTGGGAGAGACACCGCATGAAAATGACGTGTCTGCCCCTTCGTCTCTACACCAGGGTCACTTCTAAACGTTTCCGTTTTGAATTGCTGTGGTCACTGTCTCTCTAAGTTTGTTTGTACTATTTCCTGATTTATCAAGTTTAGGTAGAAGTTACTGAATCGTGTCTATGTGTGGGGAGACTTTGTGTCCTGACAACAATCCCTCTGCCCTTCCCAAGGCTCTTCCAGTTTTTGTACATTGTGTTGTAGATGCGGTTTAGCCCTTGATTACCTGTGTAATTTCAGGGGGTAGACACATTTTATTGCTTCATCTGTCGACTTTCCGCAGCAAATCTTGGCTCTGAGCGTTTAAGAGGAAGAAACCGGTGCCCGTGAGCTTGTCTCCGCCTTTTCTCATCAACCTCAGGTGGCAGTAAAATTATGTTTATACACAGTCACATTCAATTTTGTAATTATAAACAAATTCTGCTTTGTAGGACTGCTATTAACTTTAAAAATTAATAGGCAAAATTTTCACAAAAGTTTACAACTACTGGTCTCCAAGACCAGGTGTTGTGTTTGGATCCCAGGAAAGGGGAGGGTCCCTGTGTCCCCGCCCTGCTGCTGCAGGAAGGAGAGGGGGCAAGGCCAGGGTCGGGGGCTCTCTCTCCTCTGTTCTGCCAGTGCTCAGACCAGTGAGTTGGCTTCATATGCAAACCATGACTTTTAAGGAGTCTTTTTTGATGGAGTTTCTGGATATTTTCCTTCCTGAAAATCCAGTTTCTTAATCATATTCTTTGCTACACAGCATTTTCTTCAGATTTAAAGCTTTTTTCTCAGAGGTCTCTGCCTTCTAATTCTAGTTGGATCAATTGTTTTTCAAGTCTGTTAAGGAGCAGCCACCTGGAATACGTTTATTATGCTCTTGGACTAAGTACACTATGTCTTAGATTCCATTAGTCCTGCTTTTTAAATTCCTCGTGTGTTACTTGAGAGCATAAACTTGAATCATTTTTTTGTAAAGAGTCACTTTAATGTTTGAAAATTTTGCTTTCACACTTAATTGGATGACTTAGGAAATAATTGCACTTAGCCAATTTAATTCTTGGAATAAATTTTAGCAATGAAATCTATTTTCTGTACGGAAATTTTTCAGAATTAAATATTTTAAAGATTTGGGTCATTCCAAATTTTACCAATTATAGTATATGCCAATTGATTTTCTGCTAATTTATCAGCTCTATTAACTTTGTGTGTGTAGTCTTTATTTCCTGCTGCTACTTTCTCCTATCAAGTTTTTTCAGTTAATAAGAAAATTTTGCTGCCTGGTTTTATTTTGCCAGATTTGTCTGAAAATTCCCTAAGGTCTTCTTTTCCCTAGGTCAATTTCATTGTGACCTTTAGGATGTGCTGTTTCATCTTCTACAACAAACGCTGATGTGTGCAGTTTCAGGACTGTCAATTTTATTCTGTGTTGTTTATTTTTGCCAAGAATGCGGGAAGAATATCCCTTAGGGTCAGATGGCGAAGTCAGAATGTCTACTTTCTTCCAGATAGTGCCATCTCTGTGGCAGCAGCCCTCTGCTGGGGCCCTGGCTGAAACTTAGCTGAAGGTCCAGACGTTGCCATCCAGGGTCCTTCTCAGCACATCCGTTCTGTAGCACTGACTAGCACCCATGTGCAGCTGACCTTACATGAGCTAATCCCTGTCTTCAGTGTCTTTCTGGAGCTCTAGCCAAATACAATAGAGTCTCATCATTTGCTCACTTCATTTCACAAATTCAATTAGGTATGTTTATGAGAGTGATGTGTGTGTGTGTGTGTGTGTGAGAGAGAGAGAGAGAGAGAGAGAGAGAGAGTTAAATACTTTCAACAATCCCATAGTTCCATCTTCCAGGCTCATTAATAATGAGCTTGACCTTGAGTGATTCTTAGGAAAGAACGCAGTGCAATCCCCTGACAAGGTTGTGTTAGAAGTCCCTGTAGTCCCTGCAGTGCTGTGGTAGACAGTCCCAGGTTAGTACTCAGTGTGTAAGAAAGGGGGCGCGTGCCTCCCACCAGAATCCTGCTCCTTTTTCTCAGGGTCTGTTTTTCATCCCGGGTCTGTGCAGGAAGTCCTGCAGAAGCCGTTGTCCTGCGGTAGCACGACCCTGTCAGCTTCAGCAAATGCTTTGTGCTTCCTGCACATCTCACCTGCCAGGTCGGGGTCCAGAGCCGAGAGAGCCGGCGGAGGATCGTGGGCGCTGTCGCCCGCGCTGACGGCTCTTTTGCTTGTAGCCTCTCCCCTTTTCAGAGCCTCACTGATCCTATGTGAGAAATGACCCACACACTTACAGTTTTGCTTCTGCGACCCATAGCACTCAATTCCTGACTCCTTTCCCTGTGTCCACACGGCCTGGCCCCTTGTCTGCCCCCTGCAGGCTCCCCGTCAGCAGTACAGCGAGTTCAGCCGGTCTTGCTCAGTGGCTCAAGGCTTGGGTCTCAGTCTTAGACACGACTTCTTCTGATCACTGGTTCCCACCTGCAGCTTCCCTCCTGCCCCAGATTCTTCGGGGTGATGACCTGCTTGGGACTGTCTCTGCCTGAAGTCGCAGCTGTCCCCACCGTGGTGATCACCTCTTCTGCTCTGCTTCACAGTCCCTGAGCTCTGCATCCTCACCTCGGCTTCAGCTCTTGCAGACCCCGTGACGCCATCCTGTGAGTAGCACCCAGGGAAGTCGGCGTTGCCCCCACCTCCTGGGAGTGTCCCAGGATCTGCAGTTTATCTCTGTCCCAGGGATGAAGATGGACGACAGGTGCTACCCCGTGATCTTCCCAGACGCGCAGAATTTCCGCCCCTTCACTTCTGATTCTCTGGCTGCCATTGAGAAGCGGCTCATCATCCAAAAGGAGCAAAGTAAATCCAGAGACAAGACAGGGGGTGCAGGAGGTGAGCCCCAACCCCGGCCTCAGCTTGACCTGAAGGCCTCCAGGAAGCTGCCTAAGCTCTATGGCAACATTCCCCCTGAGCTGATAGGGAAGCCGCTGGAAGACTTGGACCCGTTCTACAGAAATCATAAGGTACTTCCATGAGCATGCGGGGTGGGGAGGATGGGTGGACGCTGCTAGTCACTTTAAAACTGGGGCTCACAGCTTCTCCAAACACCGCCTCGGGGCTGTGAAGGACAGGCTGTACCTCTCCTTTGTCATCACCCCGTCATCGTCCCGAGAACCCCGTTCAGTCTGTATCTTCTCTGTAATGCACGTGTTGGGGGAGAAGATGAGAACAAGGGGCAGCAGAAAGGTTAAAAGGAGAGTGAAGAAAATACAAGATGGCCTCTGGAAAGAGGGCTGGACTAGCCATCGGACAAGTCAGGTAGAGGCCGTTCGCAAATCCTCACTTTCCTAACTGTAAAATTGGAACGATGCCTGGTTTTCCTACCGTACAGCTAGCACAGACTAGGGAAACACTTTTTAAACTATAAAGCATTTGATTGACAGAAAGAATTCATAGCGCTGTCCAGGAATGCCCATTTCAGCAACTAAATTTTGTGTTGAAAAATTCTTGGACAATAAGCTTTCTAGAATATTAAATAAGATTAATTAAGGTCAAACCAATGCTTGACACATGGCAGGAATTTAACAAAGGAAATGAGAATCAAGTATGCACGTGCAGCCCCAGTGAAAACCTCATACAGACATGTAAAAACCTTGGTATTCCATCTACCCCAATGCGGTCCCTATAGAATGGTCCAGCGAAGTTCCGTCAAAGGGCCTCTGAGTGAGAGAATGGGAACTCCAGGCTCCTTGGGCAGCTGTGGGGCAGCCCCTGAGGACTGCTCCTTTAGGAATGGCTCGGAAGACCTGGCCATCATCATCGCTTCACTGTGCCACCTAGCAAAAGATGGGAAATCCACCTTGCCAGACTAAGGCTGCAGAGGAAGGAGGCCGGGAGCGTGGGGCAGGCCTAGAAGTCAGGAGATGCTGAGAATCCCCGTGAGAGACTGAGCTCCCCCAGAAAGGTTGCCTGGTTTGCATGACCTTTACTTGGGATATGCTCAAGATTGCCCGGCCAAATAGGACTGGGTTTCTAGAGGACAATGAGTGTAGGTGGAAAGGACAAGCAAGGGGAAGAGAGAGGAACGGTGGGAACTCTGCAGTGTCCCCCCTTCTCCTTGTGCCCCAGAACTCTGGGGCTTCTTGGAGGCGCAGTTGCTAGAAGCGAGTTACCCAGAAGAGACCGTCTGCCTCGATGCTGACAGGAGACTCAGGAGGCAGGCAGCAGCTCAGTCCTGGGAGGTCCGGCTTCTTTCCAGCCTGGGTGGATACCCTAGGAACTCTCCCCTGCCTGGGTCCTCCCTGTAACTCGCAGAACAGGACACTCACTTTGCTCCTCCAGCAGCCACGCGAGGTGCGTGGTGTTGTCACGTGGGTCTCCACATTACGGAGGAGGAAACTCAAGCCTGGACAGGGCAGTGCTTATGCCCAAACAGCCAATACGTGGTGGGTCTGGGGTTCAGACTCTACAGTCACAGGCCGCTTCCTGTCTTCCGCAGCTCAGCTCCCCTTCTGAAGAGTGCCGGGGGCGGGGGGATTGGAGCTGTACTGGGAAGCAGGAGCAGTCAGTGAGCCCTGGCAGGTGTCGTTAAAGACACCACTAAGAATATTTAAAGCAATAGAAAAAGACATCAATACGATATCAGCAGCAAAGGACAGACAAGCAGAGAGATACCACGCCACCCATTCCTCTGGGCTGATGCCCCTTCCAAAATGCTCATTTATTCACAGGAAAGGCGTAGAAGCTCCAGAGAAGGTCGTGGCCTCCTGGGCTCAAGGCTTAAAAGCCCCCCCCGTTTCACGGGGCTGTGGAGCTACAGGAAAACACTGGGATTCGCAGCTATCTCTGCAGCCAGACAGCCCCAGGCCAGTAAGTTGCAGCAACTCATGGAAGGAAGGCAGGTGGCCGGCAGTGGCTTGAGCTGGGCTGAGTCGAGGCAGCACCTGCCCTGCCGTCCTCCTTGCTGTCTGGGAACTTGCGGGGCTGCGTGGTCACACAGTGCTTTTCACAGATCTGAAAGGAGCAGACAGGTGCGGAGACAGGACCGACGCTCACTTTGAAGGCCTCTGAGCAGCAGAGGGGACGGCCAGGTCACAGAGACACAGAGCGAGAGGGGTCTGGTGTTAGAAGGCTGTAGGTGATAGGCTATGGCCTGTGGACTGCTTCCTTCATGGAGCCCAGGGTGGAGTGCTAGGGGAAACGGGCTCAGGTTCTTCAGTGAGACCCCGGGCACTGTGGGCAGCCATGGCACTGGCTGGCAGATCTGTCCTCTGTCATCTGGCATCTGGCCCCACCCACTAAAGAGCACTGGAGAGTCTTTGTGGCAGACAACCCAAAACACTCCCACCTATTCCCACGCGCCCTCAGTAGGCGTAGTTACCCTGTGTGCATGGGAGGAATGGAGAGTAGGACTCGAATCTGGTGCTGCGTCTCTTGAAGGTCCTCAAGGTTAAAGTTGACGGGTCATTTCCTGTAGAACTGGTCCAACCTGTGGCGTGACCAGATGGACTCTCTAGCTCCTTTACTATTCCAAGACTCACTACAAAGTTTTCATCCACATTTTTGTAAGGATTTATTTTATTTATTTGAGAGGCAGAGTTACAGAGAGAGAGATATATCAATCTTCCACCTGCTGGTTCACTCCCCAAATGGCCACACCGGCTGGAGCTGTGCTGATCTGAACCCAGGAGCTTCTTCTGGGTCTCCCACGTGGGTGCAAGGCCCCAAGGTCTTGGGCATCTTCCACTGCTTTCCCAAGCCACCGCAGAGAGCTGGATGGGAAGTGGAGCAGCCAGGACTCGAACCGACGCCCATATGGGATGCCAGTACTGCAGGCGGAGGCTCAGCCTACTACGCTACAGCGCTGACCCCTTCATCCTCAATAAAACTAACTTAAAATATCTGCTGAATGTGGATGTGCAAGCTCCATTTCCATCTCTTCCAGTTCCTTGTGGTGCTTGTCCCTACAGGTGCACCTCCTGAAGTTCAGAATGAAGAGCTTTGTTTGCCCTGGTTGTTACTGTATACCCCCACTGCCTGCATTTTCGGAGTACACGTTCTGCATCTCTGGTCCCTCCAGAGTACCCCAAAGTGTGGGTGAGAGTTTGTTAGCTGTCAGAGTCCCAGGAGGTGCTCAGAAGGTCAGGTGCCCCTTGGGGTGCAGGATGATAGCCCTGTAATCAGTGGCTGCATTTCTCATAGGGCCAAGCCACACCTCAAGCCCTGGTTCCACTCAGTTTTCTCTAGATGAACTCATGATAAATGTTGTTTTGTCACTGAATTTAATTCTTGTTGTTGTTTTTCAGACATTTATGGTGTTGAACAAAAAGAGAACCATCTACCGCTTTAGTGCCAAGCGGGCACTGTTCATCTTCGGGCCTTTCAGTTCCATCAGAAGCTTAGCCATTAGAATCTCAGTACATTCATATCCTTTTCCTGAGTCCAGCTTGGGCGAGACGCGCACAGACCCTGGGGAGTTTACTGAGTTCATGTTGAGCGAGTGGGAGCAATAGTTCATGCTTTCAACAAACACTGGCCCCGTGCTGCTGCTGTGAGGCAGGTCTCGAGCTGGGTGCTGGCTGTGAGCAAGGCGTGGCTGCTCCTCCAGGCTCTCACCTTCAGAATTAGACCAAACGGTGAGCGATTCCTGCAGAGAGGTCAGTGGTATCGTGGTGTGGAAGTGACAGCACAGAGAGGTATTGCAGGCGCCAGGATAGCATGTTGGGGGCAACGGTTGTAAACTGGCAACCTGTACACCTCATTGCGTTAGGCCTGCTCAGTGTTTAAAACTTTTGGCAACAATTTCTATCATAGACAGTCTAGATTTCCAGGTTCTCAAAAAAAAAAAAAAAAAAAAAAAAAAAAAAAAAAAAAAGGGGGGCCTATGACAAGCCAGGCCTCATTCCTACCTGGCAAAGAGAGAGACGGCTGCCTCTCTTAGAAGGAACCTGCAAGTTCTGTTGAACCACGTCGGCACCCTCCCTGTGGCTCAGCAACAGCCCCTGTCACACGTTTCTATGACTTGCCAAGCTCCTGAAAGTCAGCGTTTGAAACTTAAGTTTTCCAATGCAAATACAGGTAGGCGTTATTAAGCTTGTCTGGTGTGTGCAGTGGGTGGGGGAGACGCTACACCATTTTTGACAAGGGAAGGTGCAATAGATGGATTTGTAGACAGAATGCTGAGGGCAGCAGCAGTTTAGGTTAGGTTTTGCAGACACAAGTCTGAGCTGGGATTCCTGCGTAAGTGAACTAACAGAGGAGTGGTCCCCGGGGCGGAAAGGGGGAGGCAGACAGGGCAAAGCCGGAGCTGAGCAGGCGGCGGTCCCAGAGTCAGCTTCAGCCTGGGCCCACGGCGAGCTCCAGGTACGGACTGCCTCACCGTCATCCTAACTCCCAAGCTGGAGGCCAGCGTTCCGCAGGCCTGAGCCAGCCAGAGAGGACCAGGCCCCTGCAAGTCTGCGTGCGGGCGCCCTCCTGCGGAGCTTCTGCCTTAACCGGCGTGGCGCACGGTGTTCAGCATGCTCATCATCAGCACCGTGGTCATCAACTGCGTGTTCATGGCGAGAGGTCGCGTGAAGGACAGCAACAGCACAGTGCCCGACACCGCCGAGTGAGTGCTGTCACCCCCCCGGGTCACCTTTGAACGAATAAAGGGTTGCGATGACATTAGAGTTGAGAGAGAGAGAGAGAGAGAGAGAGAGAGAGAGAGACAAAGGCAGTGAGAGCGTGAGCCCAGCTTCCCGACACAAAGGCTGGCAGAGCCGCTCATACCTTGCACATATTTCTCCTAACCGTCTTAAAGAGCTTTTGCACTTGCATTAGCAGATCACAGCACACGTGCCATTCTGTGTCTAGGTCGTAACAGATTTTCTTCGTACTTAGACATCCGTTTTGATGGCTAGGTAATATGCTGCCGGGTGGCCAAACCATAACTTACTTAACCACTCTGGTATTTGACTGTTGTAGACAGCATTGTCATTCTTTTCTTTGTTTGCTTTTATGAAATTTTAGCTCCCACATATAAAAAAAATAAGGTAGAAGTTTGAAAAAAGAAAGAAATATCTGTGTATCACCACTGATGCAAATACAGCTCTGTAAAACTTGGATTTACACCTTTGTGAAACCAGCGGTTTAGCATGTTATACTACTACAGTTTTTTTTTTTTTTTTTTTTTTTGACAGGCAGAGTGGACAGTGAGAGAGAGAGACAGAGAGAAAGGTCTTCCTTTGCCATTGGTTCACCCTCCAATGGCCGCCGCGGCCAGCGCGCTGCGGCCGGCGCACCGCGCTGATCCGATGGCAGGAGCCAGGAGCCAGGTGCTTCTCCTGGTCTCCCATGGGGTGCAGGGCCCAAGCACCTGGGCCATCCTCCACTGCACTCCCTGGCCACAGCAGAGGGCTGGCCTGGAAGAGGGGCAACCGGGACAGAATCCGGCGCCCCGACCGGGACTAGAACCCGGTGTGCCGGCGCCGCAAGGCGGAGGATTAGCCTAGTGAGCCGCGGCGCCAGCCACTACTACAGTTTTAATGACCTGTGATCTTTAAAAAATTTACCATACATGAGTTAAATGATCATTTTTTCCCATTCAATGATTGTTTATAGCGTTGTCCATATTCCCACTAAACTAAGAGTGTTTTGCTTTTTACTGTTCCAATTCTTATTCAGTGATGTATTAAGCCTTTTTACTATAATGTAAATTTAAAATATGTTATTTCAAAAACTAAAAGAAGACAGAAAGGGAGAAGGAAGAGGGTGTGAGGGAGAGAGCAGGAGGGCAGGAGAGAGGGAGGAAGGGAATACCATTATGTTCTTAGAATTGTGTCCACAAAACTCACTGAATCTGTTAAAAACCAATTAATTAAAATAAACATTTTTAACATAAATGTAAAAACAGAAAAAAATAGTATTGTCACAGGCATTTTTTGCATAAATTTATTTTAAATCATTACATCCTCAGATTCTTAGAAATGGGTTTCCTAGATCAAGGGTATTCTATACTTATATATATGTGCACACACATGGATATGATAAAGTGTATAAATATTCTTATTTTTTTTAAAATTTATTTATTTATTTGAAAGCCAGAGTTACACAGAGAGAGAAGGAGAGCGAGAGAGAGAGAGACAGACAGAGGTCTTCCATCCACTGGTTCACTCCCCAATTTGCTGCAATGGCCGGAGCTATGCCAATCTGAAGCCAGGAGCCAGGAGCTACTTCTAGGTCTCCCACACAGGTGCAGGGGCCCAAGGACTTGGGCCATCTTCTGCTGCTTTCCCAGGCCACAGCAGAGAGAGCTGGATTGGAAGTGGAGCAGCTGGGACTGGAACTGGCACCCATATGGGATGCCGGCACTGCAGGCGGCGGCTTTACCCGCTAAGCCATAGCATCTGCTCCAATATTCTTATTTTCTAATAAGTTTGTATGAATTCACTTTGACATCAGCAGTATATTCTTTTTTTAAAAACTATCCCAGAAGTTTATCTCATGTTTGTGTGAACACATTTTATAAAGACTGGGATTGTTATGGTTGCTCAGTGCCCCACGTGGGTCTCATGGCTTAGGGGTGCCGGTGCCGGGGACATCAGAAATGGAAACCACAAGCCCCGTGTTGGGACTGTTCTGGGCTGAAGCTTTGTCTATGCTGAATCAGGCCGCTGTGTGGGAGGTACTGTGTGAAAACAGCAGGCATATGGGGGCACTTCATGTTCTGCTCTGTTGGGAAATTTAAATACTAAGAAATAAAAAAACTCAGCTTTGACGTCAGTACTGGAAAACTTAGAGAAGAGATTGACTTGATTTCCGCCAAGAACCAGGAGAAATTTTTGGTAGTGTTGTTGGGGCTAAAGAAAAAGAAAAGGGGAGGAAAAAGCGCGCTCCGGGCTGCTGCACCCCAGCGAGCCTCCCTCTGGGCTCTGACCAGGCTGCACCAGCCCCCGCTCGGGCGCCCTGGAGGCAGAGGAGCCGGGGCCGTGAGCTGGGACGGGGCCGTGAGCTGGGACGGGGCCATGGGGCCTCCCCTGTGGGCGGACTCGCCCCAGAATCAGTTCCTGCAGAACCCGGCTCTGCGGGCCATGACCTGAGCCCTCTCCAGTCGAGAGCCCCGACCTAGCAGTGTTTTCCAAGAAGAAACCGTGTCCCGTTCCTGTGGCCCTGGCTTTCAGAGCTCAACATCTCAGTATTTCTTTAATTTCTAATTTGTGAATTCTGGGATCCCATTTCGCCTTTGTACCGTTTTTAATTCTTTCCTGTACGAATGAGTTCTTCACATAAAATATTAACTTTTAGCCATTTTAGTTGACTTTTCAGATGTACAACTTAATTCTTAACCTATGAAGTTTTCTATTTTGATAAATATATATATTTAATATTTATTTTATTTATTTGAAAGAGTTACAGAGAGAGGTAGAGAC
This sequence comes from Oryctolagus cuniculus, assembly GCF_964237555.1. NCBI lineage: Eukaryota > Metazoa > Chordata > Mammalia > Lagomorpha > Leporidae > Oryctolagus > Oryctolagus cuniculus. The sequence continues at coordinate 175,104,186 of NC_091435.1, read as the reverse complement.
AGAGAGAGAGAGAGAGGGCTTCCATCTGCTGGTTCACTCCCCAGATGGCCGCAACGGCCAGAGCTGCACCGATCTGAAGCCAGGAGCCAGGAGCCAGGAGCATCCCCCTGGTCTCCCACGCAGGTGCAGGGGCCCAAGGACTTGGGCCGTCCTCCACTGCCTTCCAGCAGAGAGCTGGATTGGAAGTGGAGCAGCCGGGACTAGAACCAGTGCCCATATGGGATGCCAGCAACACAGGCCAGGGCGTTAACCCACTGAGCCACAGCACTGGCCCCTATTTTGATAAATATTTTTGTATTAAAACTAAACTTGTTGTTTCTGGATAGTTTTAAATTGATTAACCAACATTGTGAAGTAGTACAAAGAGTTCCCTGTGCCCCACTCCCAGCTTGCCTTATTATTAGCACCTTAGGTTGGTATGAAATATTTGTCACTATAAACGAACCATGCCCGGCTTCCCCTATTGTCGTAATCCAAATTCTGTCTGTCCCTCCCATGCCCCAGCCTCCAGTAATTGTAATTTTGTGTTTATCCTGAGTTTTGTTTAAAGCTCCTACCCACAGGAGAGCATGTGGTCTGTCTGTGCTTGACTTGTTTCACTTAAGCGATGTCCTGCAGCTCTGTCCATGTTGCTGCAAGTGGCAGGATTCCATCCCTTTTTACAGACGTGGATGCACACGCATGTGTATATATCACTTTTCTTCACCCATTCGTGTGATGATGGACGTCGTTGATCCGCTGTCTTGGCTATTGTGAGCAGTGCTGTATAAACATGGTGGAGCAGTTTCTCTCTCTAATAGCAATCCCACTACTAGGTATATTCATTCTATGTTTGGCAGTTCCAAATCTCCCTGCTGTTTTCCACAGTGCTGTAGTGATCTGTATTCCCACCGATGGTATGTGAGTGTTCCCTCTTCTTCATGTCCTTGCCAGCATCCATTACTCTCTCTCTTTCTGATGGAAGCCATTCAGACAAGGGTGAAGCGTTATCTCATTGTGGTTTTGATTTGCATTTCCCCAATGGCTAGTGATATTGAGAATTTTTTCATATATTGTTGGCAATTTTATTTCTTTTTTATGAGAACTGTCTATTCAGTTCCTTTGCCCATTTCTTAACTGGATTGGTTGTTTTTCACTTGTTAAGTTTTTTGAAATCCTGGGGTCTTCTCTGAAAAACACCATTGTCTACATCAGTATCTTGACGTGTTTCCTCTATGTTTTCTTTTAGCAATTTCGTAGTTTCCAGTCTTCCATTTAGGTCTTTGATCCATCCTGAGTTGACCTTTCTATATGATGACCAACAGGGGTCTAAGTTCACTCTTCTACACAGGCGTATCCAGTTTTGCCAGCACCATTTATTGAAAAGACTCTCCTTTCTCCAGGGTGTGTTCTTGGTATTTTTGTCAAAAGTCAGTAGGCTGTGTATGCTCATGGACTAATTTCTGGGTTCTCTCTTCTGTTCCATTGGACTCTGTGTTGGTTTTTATGCCAGTATGTCACTTTTCAGTGACTACAGCTTTGTAGTATGCTTTGAACATGCATCCAGTTTGATATTTTTGCTCAGGATCACTGGCTATTCTGGATCTTTGTAATTGCATATACATTTTAGAATAGTTTTTTCTAATTTAATAAAGAATCCATCAGTATTTTAATGGGAGATTGTACTGAATCTATAGATTGCTGTAGATTTTAACAATGCTGATTCTTTTAGCACAAAAGCAAGGTATATCTTTCCATTTTCCAACTCTTTGATAATTTCTGTCATTGGTGTCTTATAATTTTATTTTTAGAAATTTTTCACTTCTTTGGTTAAATTTATTCCTAAATATTTACATTTTTGTAGCTATTGTGAATGGGATTTCTTTACTGATTTCTCTTTCAAAAAGATCATTACTGGGTATAAAATTACTACTATTTTTTGTATGGTGATTTTTCTCTTGACTTTATTGAATTGGTTTATCAATTTGAACACGTTTGTGGTGGAATGTTTAGGTTTTTCCATGTGTACAATCATATCATCTGTAAACATTGCCATTTTGACTCCTTTATTTCCAATTCTGACACCTTTTCTTTCTTTCTATTCCCTAATTACTCTTTCTGATACTTCTGATACTACAGTGAATAAAAGTGGACAAAGTGGACATTTGTGTCTTATGTAAGAGTAAACGCTTTCAGCTTTTCCCTGGTCAGTGTAGCATTGGTTGTGAGGTGGTTGTACACAACCTTCCATTTTTGAGGGATTTTTTTCTTTATATAATTTGTCAAGAGTTTTCATCCGAAAGGTATTGACTCTTATCAAATGTTTTCTTTTTCTACATTTGTTGAGCCGATATGGCTCTTGTTCTTCATTCTGGTGGCCTGATTCATGTTGCTCTATCGTGAATGTTGAACCATTCTTGCTCCTCCAGAACAAATCCCACTTGATCGTGATGCATGATCTGTTTGATGTAGTGTTAAATTTGGTGCTAATATTTTGTTGAGAATTGTTGCATCTATGTTCATCAGGGATATTTCTTTTGGTGTTGTGTCTTTGATTTTGGTATCAGAGTAATGCTGGTCTCATAAAAAGAGTTTGCAGAGTTTTATCCCTTTCTTTTTTTTTTTTAATTATCTTTTTTTTTCTTTTGACAGGCATAGTTAGACAGTGAGAGAGACAGACAGACAGACAGAGAGAAAGGTCTTCCTTCCGTTGGTCACCCTCCAAATGGCTGCTATGGCCGGCGTGCTGCGCTGATCTGAAGCCAGGAGCCAGGTGCTTCTCCTGGTCTCCCATGCAGGTGCAGGGCCCAAGCACTTGGGCCATCCTCCACTGCCTTCCTGGGCCACAGCAGAGAGCTGGACTGGAATAGGAGCAACCAGGACAGAATCCGGCGCCCCAACCGGGACTAGAACCTGGGGTGCCAGTGCCGCAGGCGGAGGATTAGCCAAGTGAGCTGCAGTGCCTGCCAAAGTTTTATCCTTTTCAGTATTTTAGACTAGTTTGAGAAGTATGAGTTAGTTCATCTTTAAATGTTATGTAGAATTCAGTTGTAAAGCCATCAGGTCTTGAAGTCCTCTTTCATTACCACTTCAAACCTGTTACTTTTGTGGTCTGCTTAGATTTTCAATATCTTGAATTAATTTTGGTAGGTTTTATGTGACCAAGAATTTATCCATTTTTCAACATTTTCCATTTTGTTAACATATAGGTGCTTATAGTAGTTTCTTATGATCCTTTGTATATCTGTAATATTGGCTATAATTTCTTTTTTCATTTCTAATTTTATTTATTTGAGCTTTTCCTGGTGTTTCTTTGTTGGTCTGGCTATTGATTTGTCTATTTTGTTTATATTTTCAAAAAAAAGTCTTTTATTTTCATACTGTTTTGTATTTTTTTTAGTTTCAATTTCATTTACTTTTGTTCTGATCCTTATTATTTCTTGACTCCTGCTAATTTGGGGTTTGGTGTGCTTCTGTTTTTTTAAACCTTTGGATGCATTGTTAGATTGTTTGACTTATTTCTGTTTCAAGGTATTTATGCATTGCTAAAACTTCCCTCTTAATACTGCTTTTTCTATATCCTACAGATTTTGATTTGTTTTGTTTTCATTTTCATTTGTTTCAGGCTTTTTAAAATTTTCATTTTTAGTTTCTGCAGTGATCCATTGGTCATTCAGGAACATGTTGTTCAGTTTCCATGAATTTGTAAATATATTGTTCTGCTTGTTTTTGATTTCTATTTTTATTCTTTTGTGGTCAGAGAACACACATGGGGTTTCAATTTTAAAAATTTACTGAGCCTTGGTCTCTGGCCTAAAATATGTTCTATTCTAGAAAATATCTCATGTGCTTGTGAGAATGTATATTTCATAGCTGCTGATGAAATGTTCTGAAATGTCTGTTACGTCGATTTTGTGTGTATCTTTACACAAGAAGTGAGTTTCTTGTAGGCAATTTATAGTTTGGTCCCTTTTTTATAAAAATATTTATTTATTTAAGAGATAGAGTTACAGAGAGAGGGAGAGTCACAGAGGTCTTCCACCTGCTGGTTCACTTCCCAGATGGCCGCAATAGCTGATGCTGGGCTGATCCAAAGCCAGGAGCAAGGAGCTTATTCTTCCACATGCTTGCAGGGGTTCAAGCAATTGGGCCATCTTCCACTGCTTTCCCATAAGCAGAGAGCTGGATAGGAAGTGGAGCAGCCGGGACTTTAAACAATATCCGTATGGGATACCGGCACCGCAGGCAGAGACTTAAACCAGCATGCCACAGTGCTGGCCCTGGTCCTGTTTTTTAATCCATTGGTCAATCTATATCTTTTCACTAAGAATTTTTTTTAAATTTTAATGGGGGGGGGCAGCACTGTGGCATTGCAGATAAAGCCACCTGCTGCAGCACTGGCATCCCATATGAGCGCTGGTTCAAATCCTGGCTTCTCCACTTCCCATCCAGCTCTCTGCTAATATGCATGGGAAAGCTGCAGAAAATGGCCCAAGTCCTTGGGCCCCTGCACCCATGTGGGAGACCTGGAAGAAGCTCCTGGCTCCTGGCTTTGAATCAGCCCAGCACTGGCTGTTGTGATCAGGGTGAATCATCGGATGGAAGATAATGTCTCTGTCTCTCTCTCTCTCTAACTCTACCTTTCAAATAAATAAATAAATCTTTAAAAAATTTAGATTTCTTAGTTTTTAACAGGTTCAATATAGTTCATAGATATGGCTCTGAGAATATAATGATATTCCTCCCCCCCTTCTGTGTCCCTCCCTTACGCCCCTCTCCCTTTCTGCCTTCTCCCCTTCACTTTTGAGATGACATAACTTTAATTCACATTGCAGTCAAGGGCTTGATGCTCCAGTAAATAAAGAGTTCAACAGGCAAAAAGCAAAAAGACCCTAGTTTAGCAGAAATATAAGCAAGGGCTATAAACAATAGTCAAATGGAAAAATGACTACTTCACCCTTATACAGTAAATTTCAAAGTAATCACAGATCATTAGAGCTATAGTAGTACAGAAGTTTTAACCATTAGTTTGACAATGGTGTAAAACAAAGTGACAAAATTATATTTGCTACAATATTGATACACAGGCATTTTTCTTTGGTTTTTATTTTTAATTTTCTTTCTTTTTAAAATTTTAGTTCCCACATATAAGGGAGAACATGCAGTATTTTTCTTTCTGTGTCTAGCTTATTTCACTCAACCTGACTTCCTCCAGTTTTATCTGTGTTGATGCAAATGGTAGAATTTCATTCTTTTTAGTAGCTGAATATTATTCCATTGTGTGTATATATCACATTCTCGTTATCCAGTCATCTGATGATGGATACCTTGGTTGATTCCAAATTTTGGCTGTTGTGAACAGTGTTGCTACGAACATGGTAGTGCATGTTCATACACATTTGATATAATGTGTTTGTTCTTTCGGGTATATACCCAGCAGTGGGATTGCTGGTTTATGGCAAGTCTTTCTGTTTTTTTTTTTTTTTTTTTAAGAAATCTCCATACTGTTTCCACAGTGATTGCAGTAATTTACATTTCCTCCAGCAGTTTATAAGTGTTCCCCTTTCTCCACATCCTTGCCAGCATTTGTTACTGTTTGTGTTTTGGATTTCAGCCATTTTGGCAGAGATGAGGTGATATCTCACTGTGGCTTTGGCTTGCATTTCCCTGATAACTTGTGGTGTTGAGCATTTTTTCATATATTTGTTGACCATTGTGTTTCTCTTTTGAGAATTGTCTGTTGAGGTCCTTTGCCCATTTCTTAACTTGATTGGTCTTATTTTTGTTGTTGAGTTTTTGAAGTTGCTGATGTATTCTGGATATCAATTCTTTGTTGGATAGGTAGCTTGCAGATATTTTTCCCATTCTGTTGGATGTCTCCTCTCTCTGTGGGTCTTTCCTTTGCTGTGCAGAAGCTTCTGAGGTTAGTAGAATCCCGCTGGTCTAGTTTTGCTTTTGCTGCCTGTGCTGTAGGATTCTCATCCAAGAAATCACCTGTACCAATATGTTGGAGTGTTCTCTATGTTTTCTTCCAGCAATTTCATAGTCTCAGGTCTTAAATTTAGGTCTTTAATCCATCTTGAGTTGATTTTTGTACATGATGAGAGGTATGGATCTAGTTTCATTCTTCTGTGTATATACATTTAATTTTGCCAGCATCATTTGTTGAGAAGATTATCTTCACTCCAATGTACGGTTTGACACTTTTTGTCAAAAATCAGATGGCTGATTTTTGGATTAGTTTCTGGGTTCTCTTTCTCAAGATTTATTTATTTATTTGAAAGGCAGAGTTACAGAAAGGCAGAAGTCCTCCATCCACTGGTTCACTCCTCAGATGGCCGGAACAGCTGGAGCTGGGCCCATCCGAAGGCAGGAGACAGGAGATTCTTTTGGGTCTCCCTCATGGGTGCAGGGGCCCAAGCACGTGGGTCGTCCTCTATTGCTTTCCCAGGCCATGGCAGAGAGCTGGATCGGAAGTGGAGCAGCTGGGACTTGAACTGGTGCCCATATGGGATGCAGCACTAACAGGCAGTGGCTTTACCCAGTACACCACAGCACCGGCCCCTCTGGGCTCTCTATTCTGTTCCTTTGATCTGTGTGTCAGTTTTTATGCCAGTGCAATGCTGTTTTAATTTCTGTAGCTTCATAGTCCCCTTTGAAGTCTGGTATTGTGATGCCTCCAGCTTGATTTATTTTTTGAGGATCGCTGTGGCAATTCTAGGTCTTTTGTGATTCCATGTGAATTTTAGGATTGCTTTTTCCAAGTCTGAAAAGAATGTCATTGATATTTTGATAGGGATTAAATTGAATCTGTAGGTTGCTTTAGATAGTATAGACATTTTAGTGATATTGATTCTTCCATTCCACGAGCGAGGAAGATCTTTCCATTTTTTTGTGTGTGTCTTTGATGGTTTCTTTCATCCAAGTTTGGTAATTGTCCTTGTACAGATTTTTTGTGGCTATTGCAATTAGGATTTCTTTCTTGATTTCTCTTTCAGTGAGTTCATCATTAGCATATAAAAATGCTACTGAGTATGGATGTTTGTTTTGTACACTGCAACTTTACTGAATTCGTTTATCGGTTCTAACACCTTTTTGGTAGAATGTTTAGATTTTTTGATGTATAACATTGTGTCATCTGCAAGCATGGATGTTTTGATTTCCTCTTTTTCTGTTTTGATGCTTTTTATTTCTTCTTCTCCCTAACTGCTCTTGCTAATACTTCTAGTACTATATTGCATAAAGAGGGGTGAAAGTGACCATCCTTGTCTTGTTCCAGATCTTAGTGGAAATGATTTCAGTTTTCTCCATTCAGTATGATACTGGCTGTTGGTTTTAATTTTGAGATATTTTCTTTCTGTGCCTAATTTGTCGAGTGTTTTTTTTTTTTTAGCACGAAAGAATGTTTTATCAAATGCTTCCTCTAAATCTATTGAGATAAATGTGTGTTTTCATTCTGCATTCTGTTGATGTGATTTATGATGTTGATTTGTGTATGTTGAAATACCTTTTTATTTCTGGGATAAATCCCACTTAATCATGATATATTATCTTTTTGATATGGTTCTAGATTCTGTTTGCTAGAATTTTGTTGAGAATCTTTGCATCTTTGTTCATTAAGGATATAGCTCTGTAGTTTTCTTATTTTGTCTTTGGTTTGGTATCAAAATGATACTGGCTTCATAAAAAGCCTTTGGTAAGATTCCATCCTGTTCAATATTTTGGAATAGTTTGGAAATTATTGGAGTTAGTTCTTCTTTAAATGTTTTGTCAAATTCAGTAGCAAAACCATCAGGTTTGGACTTTTCCTTGAAGGAAGACTTTTTTTTTTAAAGATTTCATTTATTTATTTGACAGGTAGAATTTCAGACACACACACACACACAGAGAAAGAGAGAGAGAGAGAGAGAGAGAGAGAGGTCTTTCTTCCGTTGGTTCACTCCCCAAATGGTCGCAACAGCTAGAGCTGCACCGATCTGAAGCTAGGAGACAGGTGCTTCTTCCTGGTCTCCCACATGGGTGCAGGGCCCAAGCACTTGGGCCCACTTCTACTGTTTTCACAGGCCACAGCAGAGAGCTGGACTGGAAGAGGAGCAACTGGGACTAGAACCTAGCACCCATATAGGATGCCGGCAGCGCAGGCAGAGGATTGACCTAGTGTGCCATGGTGCCGGCCCCAAGACTTTTTTTTTTTTAAAGATTTATTTATTTATTTATTGACAGGCAGAGTGGACAGTGAGAGAGAGAGAGAGAGAGAGAGAGAAAGGTCTTCCTTTTTGCCGTTGGTTCACCCTCCAATAGCCACCGCAGCCGGCGCACCGCGCTGATCCGATGTCAGGAGCCAGGTGCTTCTCCTGGTCTCCCATGTGGGTGCAGGGCCCAAGCACTTGGGCCATCCTCCACTGCACTCCAGGGCCATAGCAGAGGGCTGGCCTGGAAGAGGGGCAACCAGGACAGAATCCGGCGCCCCAACCGGGACTAGAACGTGGTGTGCCGGTGCCGCAAGGCGGAGGATTATCCTATTGAGCCGCGGCGCCGGCAAAATTTATTTATTTATTTGAAAGTCAGAGTTACACAGAGAGAGAAGGAGAGTGAGAGAGGTCTTCCATCTGATGGTTCACTCACCATTGACCACAACGGCCAGAGCTGCGCTGATCCAAAGCCAGGAGCCAGGAGCTTTCTCCAGGTCTCCCATGTGGGGTGCAGGGGCCCAAGGACTTGGGTCATCTTCTACTGCTTTCCCAGGTCATAGCAGAGAGCTGGATTGGAAGTGGAGCAGCCAGGTCTTGAACTGGCGCCCATATGGGATGCTGGCGCTTCAGGCCAAGACGTTAGCCCTCTGAGCCACAGTGCCAGCCCTGAAGGGAGATTTTTGATTACTACTTCAATGTCATTGCCTATTACGGGTGTGTTTTGACAGTTTGTATCTTCTTAATCTAGTCTTGGTAGGTTATATGTATCCGGGAGTTTATCCACATCTTTGAAGTTGTCCAATTTATTAGCATATAGTTTTTCATAATAGCTTTTTTAATGATCTTTTGAATTTCCGTGATGTCAGTTGTAATGTGTCCTTTTCACCTCTAATTTTACTTGAGTCCTTTTTTCTATTTTGGTTTGCTAATCTGGCTAACCGTTTATCTATTTGTTTATCTTCTCAAAAATAGCCTTTTGTTTTGTCGATCTTTTGTATTTTTTTAGTTTCAATTTCATTTATTTCTGCTCTGATCCTTATTATTTCTTGCTGCCTACGAATTTTGGGTTTGGTTTGCTCTTGTTTTTCTAAGTCTTTGGGATGCATCATTTGATTTTTTACCTGAGACATTTCTCTTTTTTTAACATAAGCACTTAATGCTATAAATATTCCCCTTAATAGAATTTTTGCTGTATTCTACAGGATTTGATTTGTGTTTTCACTTTCATTCTTGTTTATTTCAATAAATTTTTTGAAATAACTTTTATTTATTCAGTGACCCATTGACCATTCAGTAACAAATTGCTTAATTTCCATGTATTTGTGAGTGTTCTATTGTTCTTCTTGTTGATTTCTAGTTTTATTCCTTTGTGGTCTGAGAAGAAACATGGTATGATTTCAGTTTCTTTTTAATTCACTGAGACTTGGTCTGTGGCACAATATATGGTATGTCCTAGAAAATGTCCCATGTGCTGAGGAGAAGAACGTGTGTTCTGTAGCTGCTGTTGACATCCTATAAACATCTGTCTGGTCCATTTTTTTAAAACTTTTATTTAGTAAATATAAATTCCAAAGTACAGTTTATGGATTACAATGGCTTCCCCCTCCCATAACTTCCCTCCCACTTGCGCCCCTCCCATCTCCCGCTCCCTCTCCCATTCCATTCACACCAAGATTTATTTTCAATTATCTTTATATACAGAAGATCAATTCAGTATATAGTAAGTAAATATTTCATCAGTTTGCACCCACACAGAAACACAAAGTGTAAAATGCTGTTTCAGTACTAGTTATAGCATTACTTCACATTGGACAACACATTAAGGACAGATCCCACATGAGAAGTAAGTACACAGTGACTCCTGTTGTTGACTTAACATGGCTTTCCATGCCTAAAATACTCTCATGGGCTCTTCAGCCAGATCCAAATGCCTTAAGGGCTGATTCTGAGGCCAGAGTGCTATTTAGGACATTTGCCATTCTATGAGCCTGCTGTGTATCCCGCTTCCCATGTTGGATCATCCTCTTCCCTTTTTGATTCTATCAGTTAGTATTATCAGACACTAGTCTTGTTTGTGTGAACCCTTTGACTCTTAGACCTATCAGTGTGATCAATTGTGAACTGAAATTTATCACTTGAACTAGTGAGATGGCATTGGTACATGCCACCTTGATGGGATTGTATTGGAATCCCCTGGCACGTTTCTAACTCTACCATTCGGGGCAAGTCCAATTGAGCATGTCCCAAATTGTACATCTCCTCCCTTTCTTATTCCCACTCTTATATTTAACAGGGATCACTTTTCAGTTAAATTTAAATGACTAAGAATAATTGTGTGTTAATTACAGAGTTCAACCAATAGTACTAGAACAACAACAAAAAAAAACTAAAAGGGATCAAGTATTACATTGCACATCAACAGTCAGGACAAGGGCTGATCGAGTCACTGTTTCTCATAGTGTCCATTTCACTTCACCAGGTTTCCCCTTTGGTGTTCAGTCAGTTGTCACCGATCAGGGAGAACATATGATATTTGTCCCTTTGGGACTGGCTTAATTCACTCAGCATGATGTTTTCCAGATTCCTCCATCTTGTTGCAAATGACCGGGTCTCATTGTTTTAGATTGCTGTATAGTATTCTATAGAGTACATGTCCCATAATTTCTTTATCCAATCTACTGTTGATGGGCATTTGGGTTGGTTTCATGTCTTAGCTATTGTGAATTGAGCTGCAATAAACACTGAGGTGCAGACAGCTCTTTTATTTGCCAATTTAATTTCCTTTGGGTAAATTCCGAGGAGTGGGATGGCTGGGTTGTATGGTAGGGTTATATTCAGGTTTCTGAGGAATCTCCAGACTGACTTCCATAGTGGCTTTACCAGTTTGCATTCCCACCGACAGTGAATTAGAGTCCCTTTTACCCCACATCCTCACCAGCATCTGTTGTTGGTAGATTTCTGAATGTGAGCCATTCTAACCGGGGTGATGTGAAACCTCATTGTGGTTTTGATTTGCATTTCCTTGAGTGCTAGTGATCTTGAACATTTTTTCATGTGCCTGTTGGCCATTTGGGTTTCCTCTTTGGAAAATTTTTATTGAGTTCCTTGGCCCATCTCTTAAGTGGGTTGTTTGTTTTGATGTTGTGGAGTTTCTTGATTTCTTTGTAGATTCTTGTTATCAACCCTTTATCTGTTGCATAGTTTGCAAATATTTTTCCCATTCTGTCGGTTGCCTCTTCACTTTCCTGACTGTTTCTTTTGAAGTACAGAAGCTTCTCAATTTGATGTAATCCCAAATGTTAATTTTGGCTTTGATTGCCTGTGCTTCCGGGATCTTTTCCAAGAAGTCTTTGCTGGTACCTATATCTTGCAGGGTTTCTCCAATGTTCTCTAATAATTTCATGGTGTTGGGTCATAGATCTAGGTATTTAATCCATGTTGTGTGGATTTTTGTGTAAGGTGAAAGGTAGGGGTCTTGCTTCATGCTTCTGCATGTGGAAATCCAATTTTCCCAGCACCATTTATTGAATAGACTGTCCTTACTCCAGGGATTGGTTTTGGATCCTTGATCAAATATGAGTTGGCTGTAGATGTTTGGGTTGATTTCTGGTGTTTCTACTCTGTTCCATGGGTCTAGTCATCTGTTTCTGTACCAGTACCATGCTGTTTTGATAACAACTGCCCTGTACTATGTCCTGAAATCTGGTATTGTGATTAATCCAGTTTTGTTTTTGTTGTACAAGATTGCTTTAGCTATTAGAGGTCTCCTGTGTCTCCATATGAATTTCAGCATAATTTTTTCCAGATCTGAGAAGAATGTCTTCAGTATTTTGATTGGTATTGCATTGAATCTATAAATTGCTTTTGGGAGAATGGACATTTTGATGATATTGATTCTTCCAATCCATAAGCATGGAAGATTTTTCCATTTTTTGGTATCCTCTTCTGTTTCTTTCTTTAAGGTTTTCTAATTTTCATTGTAGAGTTCTTTAGCGTCCTTGGTTAAGTTTATTCCAAGGTATTTGATTGTTCTTGTAGCTATTGTGAATGGGATTGATCTTAGAAGTTCTTCCTCAGTCATGGCATTGTCTGTGTATATAAAGGCTGTTGATTTTTGTGCATTGACTTTATATCCTGCTACTTTGCCAAACTCTTCTATGAGTTCCAATAGTCTCTTAGTAGAGTTCTTTGGATCTTCTAAATAAAGAATCATATCATCTGCAAAGAGGGATTGTTTGACTTCTTCCTTCCCAATTTTGTATCCCTTTAATTTCTTTTTCTTGCCTAATAGCTCTGGCTAAAACTTCCAGAACTTATTGAATAGCATTGGTGAGAGTGGGCATCCCTGTCTTGTACCAGATCTCAGTGGAAATGCTTCCAACTTTTCCCCATTCAATAGGATGCTGGCCGTGGGTTTTTCATAAATTGCTTTGATTATATTGAGGAATGTTCCTTCTATACCCAATTTGCTTAGAGTTTTCATCATGAAAGGGTGTTGAATTTTATCGAATGCTTTCTCTGCATCAATTGAGATAATCATATGGTTTTTCTTCTGCTGTTTGTTAATGTGGTGTATCACATTGATTGATTTGCGAATGTTGATCCATCCCTGCATACCAAGGATAAATCCCACTTGGTGTGGGTGGATGATCTTTCTGATGTGTTGTTGCATTCTATTGGCGAGAATTTTATTGAGGATTTTTGCATCTATGTTCATCAAGGATATTGGTCTGTAATTCTCTTTCAGTGCTGCATCTTTTTCCGGCTTAGGAATTAAGGTGTTGCTGGCTTCATGGAAAGAATTTGGGAGGATTCCCTCTTTTTCAATTTTTCTGAATAGTTTGAGAAGAATTGGAGTTAGTTCTTCTTTAAATGTCTGGTAAAATTCAGCAGTGAATCCATCTGGTCCTGGGCTTTTCTTTGTTGGGAGGGCCTTTATTACTGTTTCAATTTCTGTCTCAGTTATGGGTCTGTTTAGGTTTTTGATGTCTTCCTGGTTCAATTTAGGTAGGTTGCATGTGTCCAGGAATCTATCCATTTCTGATAGGTTTCCCTGTTTGCTGGCATACAGGTCCTTGTAGTAATTTCTGATGATTCTTTTTATTTCTGTGGTGTCTGTTGTTACGTTTCCTTTTTCATCTCTGATTTTATTGATTTGGGTCTTTTCTTTTTTTATTTAGTTGAGCCAATGGGGTGACAATTTTGTTTATTTTTTCAAAAAACCTGCTCCTCTTTTGGCTGATTTTTTTGTATTTTTTTTTATTCAATCCTGTTGATTTCTTCTCTGATTTTAATTATTTCTCTTCTCCTACTAGATTTGGGTCTGGTTTGCTGCAGATTTTCTAGATCCTTGAGATGCAGTGAAAGTTCATCTATTTGGTGCCTTTCCAATTTCTTGATGTAGGCACTTATTGTTATAGACTTTCCTCTTAACACTGCTTTTGCTGTATCCCATAAGTTTTGATATGTTGTGCTGTTATCCTCAATTACTTCCAGAAAGTTTTTGATTTCTCTTTTGATTTCTTCTATGACCCAGTGTTCATTCAGGAGCATGTTGTTCAGTCTCCATGTGTTTGCGTATGCTCTAGGGATTCCTGTGTTGCTAATTTCCAACTTCATTCCTTTATGGTCTGAGAAGCTGCATGGCGTGATTCTAATTCTTTTGAATTTGCTGAGACTTGCTTTATGGCCTAGTATGTGGTCAATCCTAGAGAAGGTTCCATGTACTGCTGAGAAGAATGTAAATGCTTTATGTGTAGGATGAAAAGTTCTATAGATATCTGTCAGATCCACTTGGGCTATAGTGTCATTTGAATCTACTGTATCCTTGTTGATCTTCTGTCCTGTTGATCTGTCTATTTCTGAGAGTGGAGTATTGAAGTCCCCCAGTACTATTGTATTGGAGTCTAAGTCTCCCTTTAAGTCCCTTAACAAATCTTTTAAATAAATCAGTGCCCTGTAATTAGGTGCATATACATTGACAATTGTTATATCTTCCTGTTGAATTGATCCCTTAATCATTATATAGTGCCCCTCTTTGTCTCTCTTAACAGTTTTTGTGTTAAAGTTTATTTTGTATGATATTAAGATGGCTATACCCGCTCTTTTTTCAATTCTGTTGGCTTGGTATATCTTTTTCCAGCCTTTCACTTTCAGTCTGCATGCATCTTTGTTGGAAAGATGTGTTTCTTGTAAGCAGCAAATAGATGGGTTTTGTTCCTTAACCCAGTCAGCCAATCTGTGTCTTTTAACTGGACAGTTTAGGCCATTAACGTTCAATGTGACTAATGATATGTAGTAACTTTGCCCTGCCATTTTCCAAAGATATTTTCTAATATATGCTTTGAATTCCCTGTGATCTTTTGCTGTGAGGTTTCCTTCCTTTACCTTCTTTCATATTGATGACCGTGTTTCTGTGTTTCTGTGTGCAACACATCTTTAAGCATTTTTTGCAGGGCTGGATGAGTGGTGACAAATTCTTTCAATTTCTGTTTGCTATGAAAGGTCTTTATTTCACCTTCATTCACAAATGAGAGCTTTGCAGGATATAATATTCTGGGCTGGCAGTTTTTCTCTCTTAGTACCTGGGCTATGTCTCGCCATTCCCTTCTAGCCTGCAGGGTTTCTGATGAGAAGTCTGCTGTGAGTCTGATTGGAGATCCTCTGAGAGTAATCTGACGTTTCTCTCTTGCACATTTCAGGATCTTTTTTTTATGTTTCACTGTGGTGAATTTAATTACAACGTGTCGTGGTGAGGATCTCTTTTGGTCATGTTTACTAGGGGTTCTATGAGCTTCCTATACTAGGATGTCTCTGTCCTTCTCCAAACCCGGAAAGTTCTCTGCTAGTATCTCACTAAAAAGGCCTTCTAATCCTTTCTCTCTCTCCATGCCTTCAGGAACTCCTGGAACCTGAATGTTGGTTTTTTTAATAGTATCCTGTGGATTCCCCACAATATTTTTTAGATTTCTAATTTCCTCTTCTTTTCTTTGGTTTGACTGTAAACTTTCCTGTGCTCTGTCTTCTAAGTCCAATATTCTCTCTTCTGCTTCACTGACTCTGTTTTTAAGGCTCTCTAATGTGTTTGTCATTTGATCTATTGAGCTCTTCATTTCATTTTGATTTCTCTTCCCTATCACACTTTCCTGTTCTACTAGTTTCTGCGTTTCATTTTGATTCCTCCTTAAGATTTCATTTTCTCGAAGGAGATTTTCTATCCTGTCCAGTAAGTATTTCTGTAGCTCAAGCATTTGTTTTTGAAAACTTCTAATTGTTCTTATCATAAATTTTTTGAAATCCGTATCTTGCATTTCTTCCATCTCATCATCCTCATAATCGTGGCTAGGGGTGTCTTGTTCATTTGGGGGTGCCATAATGTCTTCCTTGTTCTTGTTTCCTCAGTTTCTGCGTTTGTTGCTTGGCGTTGTGAGATATTCTTTGAATTCTTATTCCCTCACTGTGGTGTTTTTTCTTGTTATACTATGACTGTATTAAGTGGACTGTCTGCTTTTGATGGAGCCTTAGAGGCTTGAGATGGGTGTGGCCTGAGAGCTCTGTTTGGTTCCTCAGGGTTAAGGGTGTGCCAAAGGTGACACTCCCAGGTTAGGCATGGTAAATCAATCAATCTCTTTCTTTCTTTCTTTCTTTCTTTCTGATTCAGAAGGGAAGTAATTCTGCACAGCTGAATGGAATTGGAGGTAGTTAGCAGGCAAATGATATACCCACAGGAGCCAGAGTTTGGAAGCTCTTTCCCAAGGATCACACAGGGAATCTGTGCTGCCCTCAGTGTGGGCTCAAATTTTCCTGCAGTCTCCCACTGGGTTGCCAAGGTTACCGAATTCTAGCGTCTCTGGAGTGTACTCACATGAATTCTATGAGTTCTCTCCCCCACCGTCTCTTTTTTCAGTCTCAGTTCATTAGCACCACACATTCACTAGGTCCTGACCTCCTGTTATTTCACCCACCCCCTCCAGAGTCAGGTTTTTTTGCTTGGCTGAGGGTGGGTGCCGTCCTGAGGTCACGCCACTTATGACGTATGTCCAAAATGGCGCCTGCTCTTTGTCTTGCTCACCTTTGAGAGGTGAGCAGAGAGAGAAAGAAACTCATGTCCGTATCAGTCACTTTTTTTTGGTTTGTTTGTTTTTCCTCTCTCTTCTAGTTATCCTGGTGAACTTTCCCCCATGGGGTTTCACACCTCGTTGCCTCTAGTCTCTGCTTTCCGCTTTCCCTCCCATGTCTCGGGCTATTGAGGTTTGGCTCACCTCGAGTTCCAGCACTGGTGCATTGGTTCTGCCACTGGTGTCCTGAGCCGTGGGCTCCCACGCCCTCCACGCAGGTCCACCGTGAATCACTAGTTCTGGAAGAGTTTCCTCTGCTGTTTCTTCCCCTACTCTTCCTTGAACCTGCAGTATCTCCACTTTTATTAAACTGTCTCTCCCCGGACTATCAGTGTGCTCCCTTCCTATTCCGCCAGCTTGCCGCTCTCCCCTGGTCCTTTTGTTTGAAAGTACATTTCAACTCCGATTTTCTGTCTCGATGATCTGCCCATCAGTGAGAATGAGGTGTTGAAGTCAACCACTATTCTACTGGGGTCTCTCTCTTTTTATCTATAAGAATTTGCTTTATGTATCTGGGTGGTCTTGTGTTGGCTGTGTGTATATTTATGGTTGTTACGTGTTCTAGCTGAATAGAACATTTTATCAAAATATAGCATCCTTCTTTGTCTCTTTTTACAGATTTTGATTTAAAGTCCTCACTAGCTGACATGAGGATGACTATTCCTGATTGTTTTTGGTTTCCTCTTGCCTGGTATATCTTTTTCCAGCCCTTCACTTTCAGTCTATGTGTATCTTTGCTTATGAAGTGAGTTTCTTATACTCAGTGTATAATTTGGTCTTATTTTAGAAAATTCATTCATTCATTCATTCATTCATTTTTTTCTCCCAAAGAAACCCTTTATTTAAGGAATACAAACTTCATGCATTTCATAAGTACAACTCTAGGAATAGAGTGATTCTTCCCAACATATAGCCCTCACACCCACCCTCCCACTCCTTCTCCTCCTCCCTCTCCTATTCCCAGTCCCATTCTCCACTAAGATCTGTTTTCTTTTCCTTTTTAAAAGGTTATTTATTTTATTTGAAAGGCAGAGTTAGAGAGAGGCAGAGGCAGAGAGAGAAAGAGAAATTAAATTTCTCATTTGTGTCATGCATTTCCCCCCTAATTTCTTCAAATTGCCATCTGTATTCTCTTGCATCTCATTGAATTTCCTTGGCAATATTATTTTGAAAAATTTTCAGGCATTTCACGGATTTCCTTCGAATCAACCTCATTTCTGGAGAACTGTTATGTTCTTTTGGAGGTACAATGCTTCCTTGCTTCTTCACTTTCACGTGTCTCTATGTTGACACCTGCACATCTGGTTTAATAGTTCCTTCTTTATGGAGTGGCTTTCACTGGAAAATACTTTTTTGTTCAGATGGAATTTGGGGTGTGCTGGGTAGTTGTTTTGGCTATCTTTCTAGGTGAACCCTGAAGTGTAAGCTCTGTTGGGTTTCTTCAACTGCAGCCAGTATCATCAGTGTCTGAATTCCACCATTATGTAGTCTGCAGCAGTTCGTGGAGGTACTAGCATCTTTAAGTGGATATGGCCTCCTAAAAGTATGTATCTTTGGTTCCCAGAGAATTGAGCATTATTCAAAGCAGGATTTGTGACCCTAGCCATATTTCTGGTGCTGTGGGACACAGGGAATTGTCTCCTTGTCCCAGTAGACAAGCCTGAGTGATTCTAGGGCTTGTGGCACCAATAACTGTGACTACAGAACTGTGTGGTGCAGATAAGGATGGGTGATTCTGGGGCTTATAGGACCAAAACCCTACTCCTAGCACTGGAGGACAGGACATGAGAGAGGCTTCCCTAGGTCCCACAGGGTGAATCCTGGGTTGTGCTGGGGATTGTGCCCGGCAGGTGTGGCCTCAGAGCAGTGGAATGCAGGTAGGTTCTTCCTTAGATCCTGAAAGGTAGGCTTGACTGATTCTTAGAAATACAGTACTAGTAGTCCCAGTCCCAGTGCTGCGGTGTAGGAAGGAATCTTGTCCTGTTTCCCACGGGAAATGATGAGTGATGCTGGAGGCTGTGCACTGGAGACTGTGGGCCTGCAGCAGTGTAATGAGAGAGCCTTCCTCAGGTCCCACAAGGCAAGCACAGGTGTTCCCAGGTGTTCCCAGGGCGTATGTGGACCAAACCACAGAATCAGAGCTGCATGTTGCAGTGGACACTTCACCTCGTCTCCTGGTTTCGGGCAGTGAATGCTGGGCCCTGTGCCCTGGCTGGCATGCTTCTATAGCAGTGGAACGCAGACATGAACCCAGGTGGCTCTGGGTTATCGTTCCCACGCTCCAGCATTCAGAGGGGCTTGCTTTGTGCCCTGTGGGGTGCCCTGGCTCTGGTTCTGGGGGCTTCTGGTAGCAGCGGGGCTGCTTGCTGTCCCCTAAGGCAGAATGCAGTTTTGTAGAGGGTGTACCCCAGCAGCTCGGCTCTGGGGCTTTGGGGTGAAAGGAGGTTCCAGGTCTCTTTGCTGGGGCAGTGTTGTTGCTTAGACCAGGTAGACTTGTTTTACGATCTCTTGGGTTATCCTTCATGTACCCTTGAAAAAAATGTGGATTTTTTTCAGGTCCTCCTACATAATATTTCATAAATAATTCATGTTATTAAGGTGGCTGAGTGAAACTTATGTCTTTTATACCTTTACTTATTTTTTTAACCTAGAGCTTTTATGAATTACTGAAAGACTTGGAATTGTCATCTATGTTTGTGGGTTTATCTATTTGTCCTCTCTTTTGGTCAAATTTTGCTTTTGTGCATTTTGAAATACTTAGTAGGCACACATGCATTTATGATGATTGTTTATTTCTCATTTGTTCATCTATCATTGTCTTCTTTTTCTCTAGCAATACTCATTTTAATATTTGTTTTGTTTGGAGGGAAAACATTTTTCCATCCTTTTACTTTAAACCCTTTTGTGTCTTTGAATTTATAGCATATCTCTTACAGAGCGTACTATTTCTCTTTGCTATTTTTGAAAAGATTTGTTTATTTATTTGAAAGATAGAGTTGCAGAGAGAGGGAGAGATGAAGACTTCTTCCATACAGTGGTTCACTCCCAAAATGGCAGCAACAGCCAGGACTGGTCCAGGCCAAAGCCAGGAGCCTGGAGTCCCATCAGTGCCTCCCACGTGGTTGACAGGGGCCCAGGTACTCAGACCATCGTCTGCTGCTTTCCCAGGGGCATTAGCAGGGTGCTTGATGGGAAGTGGAGCAGCCAGGACTTACATTCATAGCTCTGAATATACTTGGATTTAAGCCTTTCACTTTTCTACTGGTTTTGGAGTGCCTGTTTTAGTCCCCTTCTGATTGCAGCATCCTTCTAGGGTGCACCCTGGGAGGCAGCAGGTGGTGGCTTAAGTAATTAGGTCCTTGCCACCCAAGTGAGAGACCTCCGATGAGCTCCGGGATCCTGGCTTTGGCCTGTCCCAGCCTCCGCTGGTTTGGACATCTGGGGTAGTGAACAGCAAGTGGAAGGTCTCTCTTTCTGCCTTTCAAATAAGTGAAATTAAATGTAAAAATCCGGTCAGGAAAGATGAATCAGTTTTAGTACCAAATACGTTATAGGAAAAGATTAGAGACAAATCTGTAAATCAGAGATATATGTGACGCATGCCATATATGTACCTCACTGAGATCCTGTGCTAAAAAAATAAGTTATGACAATTGGGAAATTTGAATGCTGACTGTACATTAGATTAAAGAATAAACATTAATTTAGAATTTCATTTATGACAATATTATTGTCATTTCATCTTTAGGGTCCTTATTCTCTATAGATCTAGACTGAAATATCTGCAAATAAAAAGATATGTTGTTGGTGTGAGGGTTAGGTATAAACAACATTGCTCATGAGTGTTCACCATACTGCTCTTCTACTTTTTTATGCTTGAGTTTTCCATAATGAAAAAAATATATATTTTTATAAAAAAGAATGCTATCAGTTTTTGTTAGTTAAGTTTGTATCTTGCACCTTTAGAGTTTTCTTATGGAATCATGCCATCTGCAAACAAGGATTTTATTTATTCCTTTTCTACTCGTATGCTTTTATTTCTTTCTGCTGCCGAATTGCTCAGGTAAGACTTCTACTACAATATTGAGTAAGAGTGGTAAGAGTGGACATCCTTGTCTACTTCCATATCTTAGAGGAAATGCTTTCAGATTTTTCCCATTCAGTATGATGTTGGCTGTGGATTTCATTTGTAGCCTCTGTGGTTTTGAGATGTGAACCTTTCGAGGGGCTTACTGATGACTGAACGTTTCATTGAATGCTTTTCAGCATCTATTGATAATCATGTTATGTTTACCATTCATTCTCTTGATGTGACTTGTCACGTACATTGATTTGTGAATGCTGAACTACCCTTGCATCTTTGGAGTAAGTACCAAAGATCAAGATATTACCAATATCAAGGTGGATAATTTTTTAGAGATTTATTTATTTATTTGAAAGGTGGAGTGACAGAGAAGGAGACAGAGACACAAATACAGACACACACACACAGACTGACAGAGAAATAGAGAGAGAGAGAGAGAGAGAGAGAGAGAGAGATCCTGTATCCTCTGGTTCAGTCTCAAATAACTGCAATAGCCAGGACTGGGCCAGACCAAAGCCGGGAGCCTGGAATTCCATCCAAGTCTCCTACATGGGTAGTGGGGACCCAAGTACCTGGGCCATCACCCACTGCCTCTCAAGCACATTAGCCGAGAGTTGGGATCAGAGTGCTGAAGCCAGGTCTTGAACCAGTGCTCCTATATGGGATACCAGCATTGCAAGTGGTGGCTTAGCCTGCTGCACCACAGTGCTACTCCCCGGATGATCGTTTTAATGTGCACTGGATTTGATGTGCTAGTATTTAGTTGAGAATTTCCACATCTATGTTAATCAGGAGGATTGCTCCATAGTTTTTGTTACTGTTCCTGTGTTTTGTCTACTGTTGGTATCAGGGTAATGCTGCTTCATAGAATGAATATGATAGGGTTCCCTCCCTTTCAACTTTTGGGATAGTTTGAGAAGATTAGAATTAATTCTTTCCTAATTATTTGATAGCATTCATTAATGAGACCATCTGGTCCTAGGCTTTTCTTTGTTGGGACATTTTAAATTTTTGACTCAGCCTTGTTGCTTGTTAATAATGTTCATATTTTATATATCTTCTTCATTAGATTTGGTAGGTGTTATGTTTTCAGAAACGTCTGCACTGGCTCTGTGTTTTTTCTGTTTGCTGGCACACAGTCACTCATAATAGTCCCTACTGGCTATTTGTTTCTGTGGCATCACTTGTAACACCTTGCTTTTCATTTATGACTTTATTTTGAGTCTTTTGTCTTTTTTCTTAGTCTAGTAAATGTTTGCAGGTTTCAGAAGACCAGCCCTTTATCTTGTTAATCCTTTGTATTGTTTGCTCAGTCCCTGATTATTTATTTCTGCTTGATCTTTGTCATTTTTTCCCTTCTACTAACTTTGGGTTTGGCTTGTTCTTGTTTTCCCAGTTCTGTAGGTCCTTCATTAGGTGTGCAGTCAGCATCTTTCTGATTTTGTATGCAAGCACTTATTGCTGTAGACTTTCCTCTTAGCACTGCTTTTGCAGGATCCCATAGTTTTGATTTGCTGCATTTCCCTTCTCATCAGGCTCGAGTAATTTAATTTCCCTTCTGATTTCATGTTGTTCAGTTTCTGTATATTCATATAATTCCTAAATTTTCTTATTGTTCATTTCTAGTTTTATTCCATATGGCCAGAAAAATACATTATTTGATTTTTATTTTTGACTATTTTGGGACTTGTTTTGCGGCCTAGTATGGAACCTATCCCATAGCATCTTCCCTGTGCTGATGCAGAGTTGTTTTCTGGAGCTGTTGGGTGAAGTGCTCTGTAAATGTCTGTTTTGTCCACCTGATTTGTGGTGTAGTTTAACTCTGATGTTTCCTTTCTTGAGTTTTTTTTTTGCTACATGATCTGTTTCATTGATGCAAATGTGATGTTGAAGTCCACCATTATTGTCTTAGAGCCTGTCTCTCCCTGTTTTAACTGATTAATTAATTTATCTCTATTTTTCGTGCAATTTACTTGTTGACAAAACTTATTCATCTTTCCTGAGTGGAATTTTGAACAATTAATTTATGTTCATTTATTTGAGCATCAGAGGGAGAGAGAGAGAGCGAGCGAGCACACACACAAGCGAGCTACTGCTTTACTCTCCAGATGCTCTAAACAGCTGGGGCTGGGCCAGGTTAAAGCCAGGAGCCTGAAACTCAACCCAGGTCTCACACATGGGGGGCAGGAACTCCAGTACTTTCTGCTGCCCCCCAGGGTGCACATTAGAAGGATACTGGAATCAGAGTGGAGCCGAAACTCAAACTCCGGCACTGCTACGTGGCAGGTGAGCATGCCAGCTGGTGGCTGAACTGCTGCCCCCAATGCCTCTGCATTCTCTCCTTTAGACCTAGAAATGTTTGTTTTATAAACCAGATGGCTCCTGGCTGGCGCCGTGGCTCAATAGGCTAATCCTCCACCTTGCGGCGCCGGCACACCGGGTTCTAGTCCCGGTCGGGGTGCGGGATTCTGTCCCGGTTGTCCCTCTTCCAGGCCAGCTCTCTGCTGTGGCCAGGGAGTGCAGTGGAGGATGGCCCAGGTGCTTGGGCCCTGTACCCCATGGGAGACCAGGAGAAGCACCTGGCTCCTGCCGCCAGATCAGCGCAATGCGCCGGCCACGGTGGCCATTGGAGGGTGAACCAACGGCAAAAAGGAAGACCTTTCTCCTTTCTCTCTCTCTCACTGTCCACTCTGCCTGTCAAACAACAACAACAACAACAAAAACAGATGGCTCCCGTATTAGATGCATATGCATTTACAGTCATTGAGTCATCCTGCTGAATTGATTCCTTGATCCTTAGATAGCAACCTTTGTCTTTTTCTGTGGTTTTTGTCTTAAAGTCTGTTTTGTCTCACATGAGCACAGCTATTCCTCCTGGATTTTGATTCCCATTTGCATGGAAGATCTTGTTCCATGACTTCACTTTGAATCTTCATGTGTTTTACTGGTGATACGAATTTCTTGTAAGCAGCATATTATGGGGTCTTGGTTTTGTTTTGTTTTGTTTTTAAATCTATTCAGCCAGTCTGTATCTTTTGATTGGGGAACTTAGTCCATTTATGCTCATTATTAATAAATAATGACAGTCCTGTCATTTAAAAACTTCTTCTACTTGCTGAATATTCTCTGTTCTCTTTTTAGCGGGTTTATGCCATCCCATGTGTTCATCCTCTCTAAGGCTGATTGAGGAGGAAGAATTCTCACAGCTCTAGTTATCCCGGAAGGTTTTTTCCTCCTCCATTTATGGAGGACTCCTTCACTGAGTGTGGTATTCTTGGTTGGTAGTTTCAGAACTTGGAAGGCACCATTCCATTCCTCCCTGACCTGCAAGGCTTCTGTTGAACTGTCTACTGTTATGGTAAAAGGGATTCCCTTAAAAGTGATTTGTACTTTTCTCTTGCAGATTTTAGAATTCTCTCTGTGCTGTACTTTTGAGAATTTTGCTATAATATGTCACAGTGGGGATCTTTCCTGGCTATGTCTGTTGGGGGCCCTATGGGCCTCCTCTGTTTTGGTGTTCATATCTTTCTCCAGTAGAATGTTTTCTGCACCATAGGAATGAGAAATTCTGAGAGGAGAGAGGGAGGAATTGGCCAAATAATTTTATAAGATGCAGTTACTCATTTATTTGAAAACGAGAGACAGAGATACACAGAGACAGAAAGAGAATATCTTGTTTGCTGGTTCACTACTCAAATGGCTGCAATGTCCAGAGCTGGGTCAGGGTGAAGCCAGAAGCCAAGAACTCCATTTGGGCCTCCCATTTAGGGGCAGGGGCCAGGTTCTTAGGCCGTCTTCCACTGCTTTCTGAGGGGCATCAGCAGGGAACCGAATATGAAGTGGAGCAGCTGGGTCTCAGACAAGCACTCCAGTAGTGATAAGCAGCAGCTTAATCTGTGCCATGATGTGAGCCCCACCCCACACCTGCAGATCTTTTCCTGAGGCTGGGGTGAGGTGTGAGGAATTAGGCTGTGGAGTGAGGAAGCATTCACTTAATAGAGCTTGCATTTTTTCCCTTGATAATTTATCTTTTTCTAGTTTTAAAATTCCTCTGAATACTTTGCCTTATTCCTTTCCTCATTTATCGTTTTGTTCCTATTTTCCCTCTTTTTGTGATTAGATTTGCCAGGGACTTTTTGTTTTTTGAATTTTTTTAAATTCTATTTTTAAATGTAATTTATTTTCCCTTCTACCTCCTTTTATTTTCTTCATTCATTAGCATGGAATGTTTTCTAAAATATGAATATGAATGTTTAATTCATGCATTTTCTTTCTCTTTTCAAACAATGACAGTGTCTGGGGGATAGCACTTATGGGGACGATTTTGTCTGTCGCAGGTTTTAATATGGGACATTTTAATTTCTAACATTTTCTAAATGTCTTGTCTACTTGCCCTCCCTCCCTGTTTGATGCAGTTCCTGTAGATTCCCTGTAGGGATGCTGACGGCAGTCTTGGTGTTGCACTTGGCAATCTCACGTGTTGTACTGCCCCGTCCATTGGTTGGCCTCGCAGCTGTGCCTTTCCTGTCAGATCCTCTGGGAATTCAGAGACCCACTCGGGTTCAGGCAGACGTGAGAAGCATCTTGGCAATGGAGCGACTGGCCTGGTGCTTACAGAACGACTGGGCAATGACCCATTTGCTGTGTCAGGGTTGAGGGCACTGGCGTGGGAGTGTGACTGGACACGCTGCTGACGTGCGGCTGTTTGTGCCTCGGGGTTGCCAGACCTTGGAGGCATCACTCAGGAAAGGGGCTCTGCGGACGAGGCTGGTAGTTCTGGGAGATGAGTGGGCGACCCTGGCAGACTTTGCTGGTGGGGCCTGGCTGCCGTTCCTTCTTACTGCAGTGTTTTATTTCATGCAGTTCCAGCCACTTTCACAGGAATCCGGGAACCAGTCTCAGGCAAGGCCACGCTACCAGACTGCTGGGAGCAGCGTCCAGCCACAGCTCCATCTCGTCTCTGCTGGGTTCCGGGCGTTTCTGGGACGCGAGTTAGAGGTTGGGTTCTGGAAGTTGCCCTTTCTTTCACTGCACAGTGTGAGCCGGCCCACGTGTCTCCAGAGAATTCCTCTCCCTTCTGGGTGGGTCTCTGTAGGGACGCTACCTCTGTTTCTGGGCGGCATCCGGAATCTGGGAGCCATGTCTTGGGGAGTACTCAGACACCCCCAGAGGAGAAATCACCCTGGGAGCATCAGCAAAATGGGTCTCAGCCACCCCTTTGGAGATCTGGCCGCTGTGCAGGCGCTAATTGACAGCCCCGGGGCTGGTTGCTGGTTGGTTACTGCAGCTTCCCTGGAGGCCTCCGGGGTGGGCAGAGCAGGACCTGTGAAGAGACGGGTCAGGAGGAGGCTTTCTCCCACAGCAGCCCTCAGCTCTGCCCAGCACTGTGGTGAGATGAAGCAGGTGCACTCTCTCCACTGCGGGAAGCAACGGCCCAGGGCTAAGCTCACTTCCCCTAAGGCCAGCTTGACTGCTGCCAGCTCCATAGGCAGCCGTGTCTGGAAGAACCGTCTAGGCTGCGAGCAGCAGAGGCGAGGGGGAGGGACGAGGGGAAGTGCTGCTCTCCCCAGCAGCCCCTGCACGGCAGGGCTGGGAGGAAGCTGTTGAGAACGCACTCCCGTAAGGAGGCCTGCAGCAGCTGTCCGGTGGGGGAGCTCCAGTTCATGCCACGCGGCCCACCGCTGGTCAGGCTTCATAGAGAAAGGAGACTGGGGGGCTGGGACATGGCCAGGCCAAAATGGCAGCCTGTGGCAGCTGTCCCATCAGTTTGAGATTACAGGAAGAACATCCCATACACCTGCAATTGTAACCTTTTAGAAGTACCTATAGCTTCTTAAATTACACCAGAGTTTGAAAGCTGCCCCTTCAGGGCCTGACGTGTTTAACCGGAAGTGTTCGTCTGTCAGCTAAGAGATGGGCCGCTCAGAGATGACTGAGCAGAGCAACCTAGTGACGATTTCTGATTTTGTACGTGGTTGCACGGGGGTTTCCCAAATTTCCAGAATGCTAGTTCTTTAGCACTGGGGTAATACTGGCTGGAGATTCTGCCAGAAAACGTCCAGTCCTTTTATCTTAAACTGACAGGTGGTTTGACTGAATTCATGATTTTGGTCTTCAAAGCGGGACTTGTGTGTGTGTGTGTGTGTGTGCACCCACAGGTAAACTCAACATTTTTGACAGTTGGGGATTATAAGAAAAGAGACCACATTTTGGAGGGGAGAAGAGAAAAAGAAATAAATTAGAGGATAGAACATGATGTAAGTTTCAGGGAAGAAAGTATGAAGGCTGAGGGCTTTTTAAATTGTGGTAAAACACATAGAATATAAGAATAACGTCTTAACCATTGTAAGTTCAGTCCCAGGAAATTCAGCACATTCACAGTTGCACAGCATTGTCAAAAATCTTTTCACCCTGTGACACTGAAGCTGTTACAGGAAAACTCAACTCATGCACGTTGTACCTTCCCTAAGGCCCTGGCAACCATTCCAGATACTGCATGTGAGTGAAACACCATGTGATTTGTGTGTTTGTGTGACCGGCTTGCTTAACTGAGGTTGTTTCATCCCTGTTGTCATGTGTGACAATTTCCTTCCTTTTGAAAGTGGATTAATAGTCCATCATGTGTGTGCACCGCATCTTGTTTATCCATTCAGCTGTCAGAGCACGTTGGGGTTACTTCTGCCTCTTGAATATTGTGATTAGTGCTGCTATGAACATGGTGGGCAAATATCTCTTTGAGACCCTCGAGTCTGCTTTCTTTTTTTCCCCCAAAATAAACCTTTTATTTAATGAACACAAATTTCATAAGTACAACTTTAGGAATACAGAGGTTCTTCCCACCGTACCCACCCTCCCACCCAGACTCCCACCCCACCTCCTCCTCCCTCTCTCACTCCCAGTCCCATTTCTCCATTAAGATTCATTTCCAATTAACTTTGTACACAGAAGACCAACTCTATACTAAGTAAAATTTCAACAATTTGCACACACACACACACACACACACACTATTTGAGAACATGTTTTACAGTTAATTCTCATAATGCAACTCATTGAGGGCGGAAGTCCTGCATGGGAAGTAGGTACACAGTGACTCCTGTTGTTAATTTAACAATTAACACTCTTATATATGCTGTCAGTGATCACCTGAGGCTCTTGACATGAACTGCTAAGGCTATGGAAGCCTTTTGAGTGCATAAACTCTGTCAGTATTTAAACAAGGCCATAAGCAAAATGGAAGTTCTCTCCTCCCTTCAGAGAAAAGTACATCCTTCTTTTATGGCCCCTTATTTCCACTGGGGTCTCCCTCACAGAGATCCTTCATGTAGATAATTTTTTTGCCACAGTGTCTTGTCTTTCCATGCCTGAAATGCTCTCATAGGCTTTTCAGCCAGTCCAGGGCTGATTCTGAGGTCAGAGTGCTACTTAAAGCAATTGTCCTTCTATGAATCTGCTGTGTAGACTGCTTCCCATGTTGGAACATTCTCTTCTGTTTAATTCTATCTATTGTTATTACCAGATATTTGATCTTACTTATATGATCACTTTAATACTTAATCCTATTATATATGTTCACTTTAACACATAGTGTGATCACTTTAACATTAAAGATGGCATTTTTACCACCCAGCCTAATGCGATTTGGAGTCCCATGGCAGATTTTTAAACTGTACCCTTAGAAGTAAGTCTGTAGGAATGTATGCAGAACTACACAGATTTACAGTTACAAACTTTCTCCTCCCTCTCTTATTCCAACTCTGATTTTTACTGAGAATTATTTTCAATTGACTTTATACACATATGATTAACTCTATAGAAGAATTCAGCAAATAGTATGAGAAGAGAAAGAAAAAAAGAAATCGTTCCTCGGCAGTCAAGACGAGGGCTGTTCAAGTCATTGCTTCTCAAGTGTCAATTTCGCTTCTACAGATTTCCTTTTAGGTGCTCTAGTAGTTAACACAGATCAGGGAGAACATATGGTGTTTGTTCCTTTGAGACTGGTTTATTTCACTAAGTATGATGCTTTCCAGATTCATTCATTTTGCTGCAAATGACTGGATTTCATTTTTTACTGTTGTATAGTATTCCATAGAGGATATATCCCGTAAGTAATGACTTTCCTCTGCCATTTTCCCAAAAATATTTATATTTTTCACTTTGGATTTCCTTTGGACTTTTACTGGGAGATTTTCTTCCTTTACTTTCTTTCATAGTCATGACCATATTTCTGTGTTTTTGTGTGCAGCACATTCTTAAGCATCTTTTGCAGGGCTGCATGGGTGGTTTCAAATTCTTTCGATTTCTGTTTGTTGTGGAAGGCCTTTATTTCACCTTCATTCATAAGAGAAAGCTTTGCAGGGTAGAGTATTCTGGGTTGACAGTTTTTTTCTCTTAAGTCTTGGAATATCTCTCACCCTTCTCCCCTAGCCTGTAGGGTTTCTGATGAGAAGTCCACTGTGAGTCTAATTGGAGAGCCTCTGAGAGTAATCTGGTGTTTCTCTTGTGCACATTTTAGGATCTTTTCTTTATGTTTCACTGTGGTGAGTTTGATTACAATGCATCGTGGTGAAGATCTTTTCTGGTCACGTCTATTAGCCGTGCTATGTGCTTCTTGTACTGGAATATCCCTTTCTCCAAATTAGGGAAGTTTTCCTCTAGTATTTCACTAAAAAGGCCTTCTAATTCTATCTCTCTTTCTATGCTTTTAGGAACTCCTAGAACCCGTATGTTGCATGGTTTGATATTATCCTATTTTCCCAACATTGTTTTTGAGTTCTAATTTCCTCTTCTTGTGTTTGGTCTGACTATAATTTCCTGTGCTTTGTCTTCTAAGTCAGATATTCCTTCTTCTGCTTTACCGATTCTGTTGTTAAAGCATTCCACTGTATTTTTAATTTGTTCTATTGAATTCTTCATTTCCAAGATTTCATTTTGATTTCTCTTTAAGATCTCAACATTTGTGAATGGACTTTCCTTTTCCATTGAGTTGTTTGGCACCTTTATTGAAAATCATTTGACCCTGGGGCCGACGCAGTGGCTCACTTGGTTAATCCTCCGCCTGCAGCACCAGCATCCCATATGGGAACAGGGTTCTAGTCCCGGTTGCTCCTCTTCCAGTCCAGCTCTCTGCTGTGGCCCGAGAGGGCAGTGGAGGATGGCCCAAGTGCTTGGGCCCCTGCACCCACAGGGGAGACCAGGAAGAGGCACCTGGCTCCTGGCTTCAGATTGGGGCAGCGCCGGCTATGGCGGCCATTTGGGGAGTGAACCAATGGACAGAAGATCTTTCTCTCTGTCTCTCTCTTTCACTGTCTAAAACTCTACCTGTCAAATAATTTAAAAAAAGAAAGAAAATCATTTGACCTTGTAAATGAAAGAT
Source organism: Oryctolagus cuniculus (assembly GCF_964237555.1). NCBI lineage: Eukaryota > Metazoa > Chordata > Mammalia > Lagomorpha > Leporidae > Oryctolagus > Oryctolagus cuniculus. The sequence goes on along the minus strand of NC_091435.1, from coordinate 175,074,438 downwards.
TATTCTATTCCATTGGTCTTTACATCTTTATGTCACTACCGCACTATTCTAATTTCTGTTGCTTTGTAGTAAGTTTTAGTTTCAGAAAATATAAGTATCCAACTTTATCCTTTTTCAAGATTTTTTTGACTGTTTGGAGTCTTGAAATTCCATATGATGTTTATGATTGAAGTATTTCTCACCCCCAGCAGCCTTCAGTATTTTGATAGGGGTTGCCTTGAATTGGCAGACCACCTTAGGCAGTATACCATCTTAGCAGTGTTAAGCCTTCCATCTGTGAACACAGAGTATAGAGAGACTCAGGAGTTTGCCCTGTCATTTGGGGTCTTCAGTGACCCCTCACCACACACCAGAGTGACAGCTCTAGAATGATAGCGACAAACTACAACCTGCAGTCCTCACGTCCCATTCTGCCTGAAGCCACTCTTGGGTAGAAGGCCACAAGGCTGGTGTCTGACAGCAGCTTGACAGCTTTGCGATGGCCCTGTTTCTCGCAAGTTCTGAGTGCCAGAACGTGCTGGGGGTGCTTGTTTTCTGAACTCTGGCTTGAGGACACCAGAGCTTCCATCTCACATTGAAATGAAGTGAAATTCAAGGCCAGACGAGACAGAGGGCTCTTTGCTTTCCACCTCACTGACCATTTCCTTCCTGTGCCGAACGACTTGCTTTGTAGATACGTCTTCACCGGGATTTACATTTTTGAAGCTTTGATAAAAATACTGGCAAGAGGTTTTATTCTGGATGAATTTTCTTTCCTTCGAGATCCATGGAACTGGTTGGACTCCATCGTCATTGGAACAGCGTAAGGATATTAAACATTGCTCCTGAGGAGACTTGGGGTGGGGAAGAAGTGCTTCGGTTCCCCCAGGCTTCTGTGCGGTCCACATGAGTCGCAGGGTGTGGCTGATAACACCTGCAGCTCTGAGTGCACTGTTGGTCAGCTCTGAGCAGCTCACAGTCCAGAGGGGAAGAGAAACAGTGAGTGACAGTGTGGCAAGCTATGTGCCAGGATATCAGGCTTCCGGCAAATAGAAGGAATGGAAGTCTAAGACTCCTTGCAACTGCAGTGTCACAGATGGCTCCACTCATGTCTATGTCCAGTGGTTTTATGGTTTGCCATTTTTGGTAAAGCCTGCAGTCCATCGTGAATGGATTACTGTGCTGAAGTGAGGGGAGGGTCAATGTTCCTCCTGGGGAGGGGACACGGCTTTGGCACCTGAATTAAAATTGGGAAAAGAAGTGGCCACTGCCTGTTCAGCAATAAACCTAACTCTACTTGTTTGTGCAAGGCATGTGTTGAGCACTTCACGTATATTTTCCCATTTAATAGCCACAGAAGTTGCTGGAGGTAAATGCGATGAGTATCTGAGTTTCACATTTCTTCGCTGGGTACGTGCTCTTAATTGTTGACAGGTGACGTGGAGCTTGGTTAACAGCGCGAGCTCTGATGCGGAAGGCCTGGGTGCACATGCAGCCTTGGCTGGGTAGTGACTGGGAGACCTCAGACAAATGTGTTGAGCCTGTAACTTGGTATCCGGTCAAAACATGTTTGGGAGGGTTTCAGTTGTCACTGGACATGACCACAACCAATGAACTATTTCAATGAAGCCTTGCCTGTGTCTGCTGAAGACAGCCTCCTGTGCAGGGCACAGTTCAGACTATTGGGTGTTGATACTGTGCAGTCCCTGGTCCATACCCGGGGCATGGATGCTGTCAGACCCTGAGATGAAGGTGGGGCGGGGAAGGAGGACCGCAGAGCTCCCCGTGGCGGGTGTGCACCCCAGGCCATGCTGACCGTGTCTCTGTGGAGACACACGGCACAGCCAGGGGACTGAGGAAGCCCAGGCTTTCCCTGTGCTTTATCTTGCAGGATTGTGTCCTATTTCCCAAACATCAACATCAATCTGTTGTCCCTGCGAACCTTCCGAGTGTTCAGAGCTTTGAAAGCCATTTCTGTGGTTTCAGGTAAGTCACTCGGACTCTAAACACTGGCTCTTCACTGGAGGCAATGTCCTTCCGAGATTTCTCAAAATGCCATCATGGAAGCCCAAACAAACCAGTCACCCTTGCTCTGTGCAGCTGTTTGATCGTTCAGCCAGTAGTTATCTGACACTTAATATGTCTGGGCACTGTGCTAGCTGCTCGGAATCTGTAAGACAAAGGGCCCTGCTACCAGGGAGTTTGTGTTTTAAGGTGAGGGTTGGGGAGACAGAAGTGAAACAATAACTAGTCTAAATTAATAAACTATATAGTGTGCTAGAAAATTCTGCGCACTATGGAAAATGAAAAAGTAAACAGCACGAAGCCATGGGAAGCTGCAGAGATTAGGGGCAGGGGTGGCCGAGCAACAGGGAGGTGTTGTGGGGAAGGTGAGAGGGGAAAGGAGTTGACAGTGGTGGAGTAGCAGGGAACTTATATAGGAAAGAGTGTTCTGAGCCTGGGGGACACCAGGGCAAAGTCCAGGTCAGCAGGATGCTGGTCGGGCTGGGCAGGAGTGGGTGAGGGGCCCAGGGACCACAGAAATGGAGGGGAGACCTATTGCCAAGGAAGGACTCAGGTTCTACTCGGAAGACCCAGGAGCTGTGTGTGGAGAGCAGAATGTCGGGGAGCAGTGGTAGAAGCAAGACAGCCAGGTAGGAGACCTAGTGGTTGCCATGGAAACACGCCGTGTTGACTGACCGTCCCAGCAGTCACCTCTCTGGGTTCACTGCTGCATTCATGCCAGTTCCCAGACTCGCTGGCCGTGCGGGGGTTGGTGGTGGGGGAGGTGGGGGGGGTGCTAGTGCTGGCCCGTTCCTGACGGCCCTGGGACTCCTCTTCACTGAGTGCTTGCCAGCTGGCTGGGTGACAGCGCCTCACACTGGCTCCTCCTCTCCAACCCTGCTTCCTTCCCCTCTCTTCCTGCCTTGACGCCTGAAGCCTCTCCCTGCTGACTGCTGCTCCTCCCCCTCGTCTTGCACAGGTATCTCCCCACCGCCCCCACGCAATCCCTGAGCCCAACGTGTTTGCCTCTCGGAACCCACACTGACCTGAGAGGCCGTAATCCAAGCAGGGCGCTGGGGGCCAGTGGTCAGACTGTGTGTGAATTGGAATATGGGAACAATAGGATTCCCTGCCAGGTTGGTTGTGCGGTGTGCATGGTGTGAGCAGTGAGAGGAGTCCAGCAAAACTCGAGAGATGGAGCGACCACTGCCTGAGCCAGGGACGGCTGTGACAGAGGCGAGCCCGGGGCTCAGAGTAGGGGCTGGCGGTGGACATGTGCCCGGCACGGCTGGGAGGCCTCAGGGAAAAGAATGAGGTAGGCGGTTTGGCAGATGAGGCTCTTCCACAAGTTGTGGAAAAATAGAATTAAAAAGATGAATTTATTTGGGAGTAAAATTTTTTTGTAATATGTAGGAAATGCATTATTAGGAAACAGCTATGCGTGGATTTTAAAAAGCCTTTTCAGAGATTTATTTATTTATTTTTATTTGAAAGGGAGAAAGAGAGAGAGAGAGAGAGAGAGATCTTCCAACAGCTGGTTCACTTTCCAAATGGCCACAATGGTTGGGCTGGGCCAGGCGGAGGCAAGGAGCCTGGAACTCCACCCTGGTCTCCTACATGGGTGCAGGGGCCCAAGCCTTTGGGTCACCATCAGCTGCCTTCCCAGGCACATCCAGAGAGCTGGATCAGGACTGAAGCAACGAGGACACAGCCGGCACCCTGGTACAGGATGCCATTGTCGCAGGAAGCAGCTTACTTAGCTCACTGTGCCACAGCGCTGGGCTCTTTTTGCACCTATAAGAAACTAGTGTTTTAAATTTTATATTCCTGTGAACTTTCTAAAGTACCCTGGTTTGTGTTTAGGGTGCAGAGATGGTTGATATGCCACAAGTCTGGTGATATTACCAAAGAAATGAGCATAGACACAGGCCAGCGGCTGAGCACCAGGGCACTGCCCTTTTCATTTTTCCTTTTTTTCTCAAAGATTTATTTATTTATTTGAAAGGCAGAGTTACAGAGAGACAGGGGGAGAGACAGAGAGAGATCTTCCACTCACTGGTTACTCCCCAAATGGCCACAATGATCAGTGCTGAGCTTGGCCAAAGCCAGGGGCCAGGAGCTTCTTCCAGGTCTGCAACATAGGTTCAGGAGCCCAAGCACTTGGGCCATCTTCCACTGTTTTCCCAGGTGCATTAGCAGGGAGCTGGATAGGAAGTTGAGCAGCTGGGACTTGAACCAGCGCCCATATGGGATGCTGGCGCTGCAGGCAGCGGCTTAACCTGCTACACCACAGTGCCGGCCCCGGGGCACTGCAACCTTAAAGAGGAGAGGAAAGGGAGAGAAATCAGCAGAGGAGACAACAGTGAAGTAGTGTGAAGTAGGAGGCACCTGGTGATGATCTGGAAGCAGGGGTAAATGAGGATGAAGCCAGGCTGCCTTGTGGATAGGAATTCCAGTGTATTAGAAAATGAGACTGATTACAGCATACTGTTGTCTTCTCCAACCCCCTTCTCTCTCTCTCCAAAACAAACCCACTAAAAAATCTTTCCACCTTCCCCTCGCATTCTCACCTGGGAGTGGCTTTGGCAAACCATGAAAAGCCATGGGAACAATTTGATTGCGCCTGTTGTATAGACTTAAACAATACCCCCGCCCCCATACTTAAACTCCAGGCGATTTGAATCCTTTCAAATAGAGGCAGTGGGTGAGAAACGTAACCACCTAGTGAAAAAAGCTGCAGTCAAAGGGAAACTTACATAGAATTTGTCCTTCCTCCACCTCTTCTGTGCAAGGATACCAGTCGTCCCGGTATATTTAGGACCATGCAACCTTCTTAATGGGTAAGACTCGCAGTCAGGCAATCATGTAGAGCTTTAGTGTCTTCTTCATCTCTAAGCAGGAGAAGACAGTCTCCGTTTTGACCCGGAAAACACCCTGCAATACCTGGCTGCTGCCTGGAAGCCGGCTTGCGAGGTGCAGTCGTTTTGGGGGCTAGCTCAAAGTGATTTGGGAATCACAAGCTTCTTCTACCTGAATTTCTCTCGTTGGAGAAGACTAAAGCCTCTCGTTGTGTGACTTGGTTGAGGCTGTAGCAACCCTGATCTGACTGACAGTGAAGATGGAGTGTGTGTCCCAGCGTGGCCTTAGGCTCCTCCCCACCTGCCAGTCATCACAGCCCCACGGAAGGGTTGAACTTGTGTAACTAGTGCCATTGCTCACATTACAACGCACACCCAGGAGTTTCTCTCTCGAGGCCAAAGACTACAACTCAGCGGATTGCAGGAGCTGACAGCTCCTTTTCTGACTCCGTGTCCATCATACTGGCGGTTTAAATCACCTTGGAGTGGGAGGGGAATCAGCAGCTTCTCCATAGATCTCAGTGAGCGGGGAAACCGTAAACGGTCAAGGCAGAGTTCTCCCCGTTCTCCACCGGGGCAAACAGAGTCCAGCATTTACGAGCCCGTGTGGCGTCGCAGGAGTAAGTCCTTGTTTGCAGGTCGGGAAGCCTTCCAGCGTGCCGTGGAAGTAGCAGGCGTTCGGCTGGCTTTCTAGAACGAATGAGTGAAAAGGAAAACTCCCTGTCCTAGTGATAATCCCAGCTTTAGGACATGCTCATTATTTGTGTCCAAAGCTGCCTCTTGAGCCTCTCCCTCCAACCCCAATGCCAGTTTAGCAGTTCACGTACGGTGATCCACTTCCTCTGATCCCTCCCAGGATGCCTTGTGCACCTGGATAGTAACTACCAAGTGCTAAGTACAGGCTGATCTCACTCTTTTGCCTTAACGCTGTCTGTGACCTCCAGTGTGAAGTTGCCCTCACAGCGGTCATCCAGCTCTGCCTGTGTCCCTGTGGCTTCTGCAGGTATCCTTGCTGTCGCTCCCCGTCTTCGTGGAGGAACGACACAGGACCCTGCGTTGTTCTTTCGTCTGCTCGGCCCTCCCCGGGTTTGCTGCTGGTTCTTCCCGGGTTGGCTACCGACCCTTCCACCTCCGTGGAAGGGCTGTTCCCCCTGCCACTTTCCCCACTTCCGCGGGGGAGCGGCACACCGCCGGCCGGCTCTCTCGGGGGCTGCTCAGGTGTTCCTTCAGATAGATGTTCCTGGTGCATGCTGTCTCTCTCCTCCTTTATAGTCCTCTTCCGCCAATCCCAGCTCTGCTACCCACACGCCGAGTACGCTGCTCTCCTCCAATCAGGAGCAGGTCCCACAGTCTATTGGTTGAACTGGAGGCATCTGTGTAGAAGCTGTTTCCTCCTCTCCCAGCGCCATATTGTGGGAGAGCAGATGCATAGAATAAGTCTTTTTTTTTTTTTTTTTGACAGGCAGAGTGGACAGTGAGAGAGAGAGACAGAGAGAAAGGTCTTCCTTTGCCATTGGTTCACCCTCCAATGGCCGCTGCGGCCGGCGCGCTGCGGCCGGCGCACCGCGCTGATCCGATGGCAGGAGCCAGGAGCCAGGTGCTTTTCCTGGTCTCCCATGGGGTGCAGGGCCCAAGCACCTGGGCCATCCTCCACTGCACTCCCTGGCCACAGCAGAGGGCTGGCCTGGAAGAGGGGCAACCGGGACAGAATCCGGCGCCCCGACCGGGACTAGAACCCGGTGTGCCGGCGCCGCTAGGCGGAGGATTAGCCTAGTGAGCCGCGGCGCCGGCCTAGAATAAGTCTTAATTCCAGTAACTTAGTCTAGTCCGAGTTGCTCCCAGTTGCTCCCCACACTTGCTCGCTCAGCGTCCCTCAGGCGTGGCCAGGGCAGGACAAGGTGGGCCATCCCCACGCGGGTGACTGCATCGAGGCACACAGCTTCGGCGGCATTAGTTCAAACAAGAACTCAAGGCAGGAGGCTGCTCCGCAGGCCAGCTTTCCATTCCAGCCTCCCTACAGCCTTCCCCTTTCACACGTGTCTCGTATTTCAGGGCTCCCCGCCGCGAGCCTGCTGCCTCGGTGCCCCGGCCTGCCTCTGGTCGGGCGCCCACACCTGTCCTCCTCCGCAGGGCTCAAGGTCATTGTGGGGGCCTTGCTGCGCTCCGTGAAGAAGCTGGTGGACGTGATGATCCTCACCCTGTTCTGCCTCAGCATCTTTGCGCTGGTGGGCCAGCAGCTCTTCATGGGAAGCCTGAGCCTCAAGTGTGTCGACAACGAGTGCGTGAACCACAGTCATCACCTGGCAGGTGAGGGGAGACACGCAGCTTACCCCGGCGCTGTGCACGGTGACGTCCTGACCCCTGCTCCCGTGACCTGCGCGCGATGAGTCTCCTGGGAGCCAGGGAGGGCTGCGTCCGCGTTCTCATGCAGGCAGATGAGTTCCAGGGACTTGCTTCACCCCTTGGATCTCCATGGGAGAAGGAAAAACCCAAAGTCACATCCACAGTCTTTGCCATTTCTGAGTCTGGCCTGTCTCTTTGTCACATTTTACAGACGCGTTCAGAATGCCTGGCTTTGGCCGTGGGGGGACAGCAACGTCCCAGCCCCATCCTTGGGTACTTTCCCACTACACTGCTCTCTGTGCCCACCCTCTCTACGACCCACACCCTGCACACATCCTGCTACGCTCTCTTCATGTCTGTCACGGGCCGAGGCGGTTCCAGCTTCCTGGGGTGGCAGTGTGGTGCGCAGTGCACACCCGGGCGCAGAGCGTGGCTGATGACGTCGCTGCCGCTCCTCCTGCCTCTCCTGCCGGCTTCCCTCCCTTCCTTTCCTCTGGCCCCCTTTCTGCGGGCTTGGGCTGCAGTTTCTCCTTGGACACCCACCTTAGTCATTCTAGAGACTAAGACTTGAAAGAATCATCTGTTTTCAAGCGGATCTGATATATTTGCTACTCTTTCTCCTTTAAGTTTTTTATCTGAATTTGTGACTCTCTCCTCTATCAGACAAATGCTTTGAGAAAGAAGAAAACTCTAAAGAATTCAGAATGTGCGGCACCTGGATGCAGGACAGGTAAGAGGCTTGTACTCGCCTCCTGACTTTCTGGAATGCTTTGGCCAAGGGTCTTCGGCTGCAAGTGACCAGTGGGAGCAGGGATGGCAATTCTGAGATGGTCCTGTTTTTACATGTAAGAAAGGTTAGACTTGTGTTATTATTAAATTAAAAAAATTATTTCCAAGTGTTTAGAGGAGCTTTCCCCCTCAGTTTTGTTGAAAAGGTAGTTTATAAAAACCTACTGCAGAAGGGGTCCCCAGTTGGTGGTATAGCAACAGGACAGCCCGAGTCACGCAGGGCAAATAGTTAAAAAGGAGAGAGGATACACACGGAGAAAGAGCCATGGGAAATTCACGAGGGGAAGTCCAGGAGACCAACAGAGACTGGGCAGGTCCATGCTGAAAGAGCAAATAAGAACGGGGAGTGGCAGAGGTGTGCACCAGGGAAGCTGGCGCCAGCCCCCAGCAGACCAGGTGAGATGGAAAAACCACGGGTCCACGGGGACATCAGCAGGAGGGGGAGCTTGATGACCTGCATTTGAAGTTCGACACGGGAATAAAGAGAAGGTATAGACGAACAGAGAGGTTGGGTATCCCCTGCCCGGCTACGTCCTCCCCTCCCCACAACCAGACCTGCAGCCGGCTGGGAGAAGCCATTTTGCTCATTTACACTTCTGAATGTAAGCAGGGACCACAGCCTTTGCCTCCCACGCACATGCCCCTCACCACACCCCCCACCCAGGAATTAGAGCCACAGCATTTCAGTTCACAAGCTGTACCACAAGGAGAAGTCCTGAATATCAAAAACTCAGGCTCCTTCCATCAACCAGTGAGAAGTGAGCCGGGCCCCAGTAGGCGGGGCTCCGCGCACCCACCACACAAGCTGTACCACAAGGAGAAGTCCTGAATATCAAAAACTCAGGCTGTACCACAAGGAGAAGTCCTGAATATCAAAAACTCAGGCTCCTTCCATCAACCAGTGAGAAGTGAGCCGGGCCCCAGTAGGCGGGGCTCCGCGCACCAGAACTCTTACCCGCTCCCACCACAATTGAGAAGTGAGCCGGGCCCCAGTAGGCGGGGCTCTGTGCACCAGAGCTCTTACCCGCTCCCACCACAATTGAGAAGTGAGCCGGGCCCCAGTAGGTGGGGCTGTGTGCTTCCACTTGCGTGGACACACAGCAGCTCATATCAGAGGGAAACCTCACAGCAAGCACAAAGACACAAATTCAAGAGAAAAGCAACCAGACACAAAAAGAAAAAATACAAAATGCCAAAAACAAAACAAAAACCCTAAATAAGAATAAGGAAGACAACATGAGCCCCCAAAGGAACACTACACCTCTTCAATAATAGAAGGTGAAGGTGATGAGATCAAGGATAAGCCAGAGATGGAATTCAGAAAATCAATCATCAGATTACTTAGAAGCAATCAGAAGCAAATTCACAATCTAAGTGAAAAGCACTCCCAAGAAATTGAGATATTAAAGAGAAGTCAGAGTGAAATCCTAGAAATGAAGAATTCCATAGATCAAGTGGAAAGCATTAACAACAGAATTGGTGAGGCAGAATAAATATCAGAACTAGAAGACAAATTCCTGGAAATATTACAGTCAGACCAAAAAAAGAAGAAACTAGAAAACTAAGAAACACGGTTGGAGATCTACAAGATCCTATCGAATGACCAACATACGGATCCTAGGAGTTCTGGGAGGCGTTGGAAGAGAGAAAGGATCGGAAGGCCTTCTTAGTGGGATAATCACAGAGAACGTCCCCACTCTGGAGGAGGAAAGGGGCATCCAAGTACAGGAAGCACACAGGACTCCCACACACATGACCAGAAAAGGTCTTTACCACGGCACATTGTAGTAAAATAAAAAGAACAGATCTTTTATTTATTTATTTATTTTTGACAGGCAGAGTGGACAGTGAGAGAGAGAGACAGAGAGAAAGGTCTTCCTTTACCATTGGTTCACCCTCCAATGGCCGCTGTGGCCGGCGCACCATGCTGATCCGAAGCCAGGAGCCAGGTGCTTCTCCTGGTCTCCCATGGGGTGCAGGGCCCAAGCACTTGGACCATCCTCCATTGCCTTCCCGGGCCACAGAAGAGAGCTGGACCAGAAGAGGGGCAACAGGAACAGAATCCGGCGCCCCAACCGGGACTAGAACCCCGTGTGCTGGCGCCACAGGTGGAGGATTAGTCTATTGAGCCGCAGCGCCGGCCAAGAACAGATCTTAAAATGTGTGTGAGAGAAAGACCAAATCACATTCAGAGGAAATCCAATTAAACTCACTGCAGACTTCTCATCAGAAACTCTATACATTGGAGCCAATGCTGTGGCACAGTGTTAATGCCCTGGCCTGAAGCATCGGCATCCCATATGGGTGCAGGTTTGAGACCCAGCTGCTCCACTTCCGATCCAGCTCTCTGCTGTGGCCTGGGAAAGCAGTGGAAGATGGCCCAAGTCCCTGGGCCCCTGAACCCATGTGGGAGACCTGGAAGAAGCTCCTTGCTCCTGGCTTTGGATTGGCGCAGCTCTGTTTTGGCCAAATGGCCAATTGGGGAGTGAACCATTGGACAGAAGATCTCTCTCTCTCTCTCAGCCTCTCTTCTCTCTATGTAACTGGCTTTCAAATAAATAAATAAATCTTAAAAAAAGGAAACTCTATAGTCAAGAAGGGAATGGTCAGATATATTCCAAGTCCTAAGAGGAAAAAACTGTCAACCCAGAATACTGTACCCTGCAAAGCTCTCATTTACGAATGAAGGAGAAATAAAGATCTTCCACAACAAACAGAAATTGAAAGAATTTAGAACTACTCACCAGCCCTACAAAGATGCTCAAGGAGGTGCTACACACAGAAACAGGAACATCACTACGAAAGATAATGAACGCAGAAAATGACCCAGCAAAGGCGCAAAGGAAACCCAAAATACAAAATTAGAACTACTTACAGTAACATGGCAGGGCAAAGTTGGTACTTAACGGTAGTCACCCTGAATGTAAATGGTCTCAAGTCCTCAGTTAAGGCACAACTGGCTGAATGGATTAAAAAAGAACACCCATCTATCTACTGCCTACAAGAAACACATCTTACCAGCGAAGATGCATGCAGACTGAAAGTGAAAGGATGGAAAAGTTTAATCCATGCTAACAGAAACCACAAATTAGCTGGTGTGGCCATCCTAATATCAGACAAAAAAAAAAAAAACTTTACCACAAAAACTATTAAAAGAGACAAAGAAGGACACTACAATGATTAAAGGATCAATTTGACAGCAAGATGTGACTGTTATAAATGTACATGCACCTAATCACAGGGCACCTGGCTATTTAAAAGAAATGTTAAGGGATTTAAAGGGAGACTTAGACTCAAATACAATAGTAATGAGGGATTTCAATACCCATCTTTCAGCAATGGACAGATCAATCAGACAGAAAACCAGCAAGGAAACAACAGAGTTACTTGACACCGTAGACCAAATGGACCTAGCAGATAGCTACAGAGCCTTCCACCATACAGCCACAGAGTACACATTCTTCTCTCCAGTGCATGGAACTTTCTCTAGGATTGACCACATGCTAGTACATAAAACAAGTCTCAGCAAATTAAAAAAAATCGAAATCATTGTGGTCTTCTCAGACCACAATGGAATGAAGCTGGGAATCAGCAACTTGGGAATCTCCAGAACATACGCAAACACAGGGAGACTCCTGAATGAACAGTGAGGTCGTAGAAGAAATCAAAAAAGAAATCAGAAAATTTCTGGAAACAAATGAAGGCAACAACACAACATATCAAAACTTATGGGATAACACAAAAATGGTGTTAGAGGAAAGTTTATAGAAATTGGTGCCTACATCAAAACATTGGAAAGGCACCAAGTAAATGAACTATCAATGCATCTCAAGGATCTAGAAAAACAACAGCAAACCAAACCCAAAACTAGTAGGAGAAAAGAAATAATTAAAATTAGAGAAGAAATAAACTAAATTGAAAACAAAAATCAATACAAAAGATTAGCAAATGAAGAGCTGGTTTTTTGAAAAAATAACAGCCAACTCCTAGTGCATGGCATTCTACACCTGTGGTAACACAGAAGCTTCTGAGGCGACAGCACCCTGAGGCCGGTCCCAGGACCTCACACAGGCTTACCTCCTGTGTCTAGACCCAGGGCTGGTGTCCCCTGTTTGCTCTCTGCTTCCTTCCCTGAGGACTAACCCTGTAGGAGCTAAAGCTCCAGCCTGAGGGATGAGTTGGAGTTTCCAGCAGATGCAGAGAGAGAGACAACTCTAAACAGCAGAAGCAGCAGGTGGGAAGGCTTGGGCCATCAGAGCTTGCTGGGGCAAGAAACCCCCGGCTGGTTGGGCAGAGAGGCAGCAGAGGAAGTGGGAGGGGAGGCAGGACCCACTGTACCAAGCCAGCAGTCCATTAGTGCTGAGAACTGATCTCAGTCACAAAAGAAAACGGACACCTGGCCAAGTTTTCATCAGTGGAAGTCTCTGGGAAGATTAGAATTTTGTGGCTGCTTGAGGAGTGAATGTGTGGAGTGGGTGAGGAAGACATTTAGGGCTTGTTTGGAGGTTCTAGCAGGGGAGCGCAGCTACTCGTATACCCTTGACCGAAGACCGGTCCTCCTCTAGCGGGGATGGTCGTCCTCTTCGACCGAGCGCGCAGCTTCGGGAGGGACGCACATGGAGCAGTGAGGGAGGAAGGGGACACCCGCCTAGCCAGCCAGATCAGCCGAATCAACCCTGGCGATCAATGGGGTGACAGATGTCGCAGCCAGATCGCCCTCACATCCGAGGAAGACATTTAGGAAAGCTGTGTTGGTCCAGGTATGACAGGGGAGCGAGCTGGGTGGATGAATCTCACAGGAATTAAGAGACAGGAAGAACAGGGCTTGTGGATCAAAGATGGCCGTTGGTGTGGATACGTGTGGGGAACGGCGGGTCTGTCTCTCTTTTCTGGTGCGAGCGCCTGACGATGCGTTTCTGGGAGGAGAGTGCTGGAGGAGAGGTAATCAGGGAAGCTGATAGGAAGGTCCATGCAGAGAGGGAGAGACTGAACAAGTCAGGCCTTCGTTGTAAATGGTGACCAGGAAATGAGGGAAACCGAGTCTGGCAGGTTCACCCTCGACAGGCTCCCCGCAGTCAGAGGACACTGGCATCTCACGACTTCCCTTGAGGTCCGTTGGAGGCTCCTCCTCAGCCCCCTAAAGCTGCGGAGTCCCACTCTGCACTGCAGGCCAACTCCAGGTGCCGTGGCAGCACCTCTGTTAGTGCAGCTGGGCAGCCCCACTCACCTGGCTGTAAAGGAAGCTGAGAGAGAGAAACAGAAAAAGTGGCCGTGGACGCAGGGAGCCCAGAAGGACTCCACAACCTTTAAATAGGGTCTTTGGAGAAATCAAAAGATTTCTGCATACGTTTGAAAAATGGCTAGCTATGAAAAAGGAAGTCATAAAGCAAGAAGTTTATTAGAAATTAAGCATAAGTACCAAAAGATTCAGTATCAGAATTAAAAGATAAAGTTGAGGAAATAAGCCAGAAATGAGAAATCAAAGGCAGAAACGGAAAATATGAGAACAAGCATCAGTCCAGTGGTTCCAACTTTTGACTAAGTAGAAATTCTGTAAAGAGAGCACAGAAAACACGAAAGAGAGGAAATTAGAAAAGAAATGATCCATAGAATTTCCCTGGGATTAAGAATGCAGGTTGGTCGGCGCTGCGGCTCACTAGGCTAATCCTCTACCTTGCGGCGGCGCTGGCACACCAGGTTCTAGTCCCAGTCAGGGCGCCGGATTCTGTCCCGGTTGCCCCTCTTCCAGGCCAGCTCTCTGCTGTGACCCGGGAGTGCAGTGGAGGATGGCCCAAGTGCTTGGGCCCTGCACCCCATGGGAGACCTGGAGAAGCACCTGGCTTCTGTCTTTGGATCAGTGCGGTACGCCGGCCGCAGTGCGCCGGCCACGGCGGCCATTGGAGGGTGAACCAAAGGCAAAGGAAGACCTTTCTCTCTGTCTCTCTCTCTCACTGTCCACTCTGCCTGTCCAAAAAAAAAAAAAAAAAAAAAAGAATGCAGGCACATATGGACACCTGTTTGTGTCCCAGCTGCTCCACTTCCAATCCAGCTCCCTGTTAGTGGTCTGGGAAAGCAGAGGAAGGTGGCCCAAGTCCTGGGGTACCTGCCACCTATGTGAGAGACCCAGAAGAATCTCCCAGCTCCTGGCTTTAGCCTGGCTCAGCCCTGGCAGTTGTAGGAGTTGCAGCAGGAGTGAACAGGTGGATGAAAGATCCAGCTCTCACTCTCGATCTCTCTTTCTCTCTCCCTCCCTCTCCCTCTCTCTCCCCCTCACTCCCTGTCTCTCCCTCTCTTTCTGAACCTCTGACTTTCAAATAAGTAAGTCTTTAAAGAGAGACCCAGAATGCAGGTCCTAGGGTGGTGAGGCAGGCGGTGTTGTACAGTAAATTAAGCCTCCACCTGCATCCCATGTCAGAGTGCCTGGTCCGAGTGCCAGCTGCTTTGCTCCAAAATCAGCTCCCTGCTGGTGCCCCCTGGAGGCAGCAGATGATGCCCCACGTACCTGGGTCCCTGCCACCCACGTAGAGACCTTCCTAACTGCAGCTCTTGTGGCTGTTTGGGAAGTAACCAGTGGATAGAAAATCTCATTCTCTCTGTGCCACTCTGCCCTTCAAATAAATAAATAAATTGAAGGGAAAAAGGAGGAATGCAGGTCTCTCAGTGCCTAAAAAATGAATGAAAAAGAACCACAGCAACTGCATTTTGTGGCATCTCAGGAAATTTGAGGGAAAAGACCTCAAAACCAAAGGGGAAAAGGTCTCCCACAAAGGGACAAAAATCAAAATAGCATCAGAGGTCTCAACAGTGACGTGGGATAATGGCTGAGCAGGGCTCTCATATTGCTAACGGAAAAGGGTGTTCAGCCCCAATTATGTTTCTGGACAAACTCATCAATTGATGGTGATGGTGGAATGAAGATATATTCAGGTCTGCAAGTATCACTCATTCTTCTTATGCAGTTACTTGAGGGGTGCTCTGGACAAATGAGGAAATAAAACTATTTGGGGCAACATGCAAAAGCCAAGGGAAAAAGCAGCGGCCCTGGAGAGCCACTGGCACCCGGCACAGTGTTTTCCGGGAGGAGTGTAGACGTGGTGAGGACATAGCGTGAAATGCTGGTGAGCTAACCTTCCTCGACTCTAGAGGGCATTGCCCACCAAGAACTAAGGTGGATAAGTCAGATGTCAGTGCAACCACTGTGCCTAGAGATGTAGGTGTGAAAGAAGTGCAGGTGCTGGATTAGGGATGTGGAAGTGACGGTCAGAGAATGTTACCATGGGTCTGATTACAAGCTTTTTGGTGTGTGTGATTTTTAAACCGTATGCATGTGTTACTTTGATTAAATACTATTTTTATTAAAAATTAAGGAAGTAGCCTGTAGATATACTCAGTTATGTGTGCTTTAGTAAGCAGGCAAAGACCCATGTACAGAGCTATCCATTGCCCAAACGCTTGTAGGAGCCAAGGATTATTAACCTCTGAAATGGAAACAGTCACCATGGAGCAGCTCAGTTAAATAAGCCCTCGGTCTGGGAGACATGGGAGAAACACATCCCTGGATGCTGGGTGCAAGTGCTTCCCAGCTACGTGTTCCGTGACACAAGCAGGGTGCGGAATGTGCTCAAGGCGTGCTCCCATTTTTGCACTATAAACAGTGTGTATGGACACCTCGGTGCTCCTGGACTCATAGAAAGCTTCTGGAAATTGACAGAAGTAACTGTTAATCGTGGCATCAGGAGAGTGGGACTGAGCGACTGGGGAGGGCGAGGCCCAGCATTCACGCCGCGCACTCACTGTCACTGTCAGTGCTGCCCTGGCTGTCCGTGAACTTGCTCGTATGCATGTATGCAGCAGCCCATGGGGAGGACTCAGCAGTAGCTGTGTTGAGATGAAGGCTGGGGAGCTCAGCATGGAAGGGCAGACGCCCACCAAGCAGCCCTGCACCCCAGGGAGCTCTGCTGTGAGTCGGGGGCTTCTGAGGGGCCGGGCTGCTGGGGGGATGCCGCGTCGGGGAGCGAGCCGGGCCGTGGGGATCGCAACTCTTTCTGTCCCCTTGTTTCTCACGTCTAGAGCCTGTTCCAAAAATTACACATGCCGCCTCACCAAATTTAATCCCGACTACAATTACACGAATTTTGACAACTTTGGCTGGTCTTTTCTTGCCATGTTCCGGCTTATGACTCAGGATTCCTGGGAGAAACTTTATCAGCAGGTGAGCTGTTTATAGTCCCTGTCTTCTCCCTCCTCTCCCTCCTCCACCTATCACTTGTTGTGTAGTTAAAACCTACCATACATCCTCCTACTTTAGTCATAGATTCCTCATCTTTCACAGATGTGCCATTAAATTTTGCTTTAGAAATTCTATTACACATGTCAAGAAAATTATAGAGATGATATTTGGAAGAAGAATGCAAAACACACACATAGACACACACACACACACACACACACACACACCAGCCTCTTCTTCCTACAAACATTACCTCCTCTCCACACTTGCTACTGCTCAGAGTTCCACCACTGGCACTCTCGTGCCTTGGTTTACTTGAAAATCCAAGGACCTCTGGGGAAGTCATAGACGGTTACGTCACCACGACCCCTGTGTGGATGTCCAGGCGGCGTCGCCTCACTGGGAGATGGTGCATCAGGCTCCCAGGGGGACTGAGTCCAGCCGGGGCTGGAGGAGGCAGCTGTGTGTGACTGTGTTGTTGTTAAGGGGACAGGCCCTGCCCTGTGCAGGAGGCTTCAGTGCCGCCTGTGCTCTGTCCCTTGCAGACGCTGCGCACTGCTGGGCTCTACTCCGTCTTCTTCTTCGTGGTGGTCATCTTCCTGGGCTCCTTCTACCTGATTAACCTGACCCTGGCTGTGGTCACCATGGCCTACGAGGAGCAGAACAGGAACGTCGCCGCGGAGACCGAGGCCAAGGAGAAGATGTTTCAGGAAGCCCAGAGGCTGCTAAAGGAGGAGAAGGAGGTAGGGTCACTGAGGTCAGACGGCGGGACGTGCTGGGGTGGGGGTGCCCCGCACGACCCTAGAGACGATGCGGCTGAAGATCAAACGTTGTCTCGCAGGGTGTGACCTCAACACGTTCTCACTGGGGCTCTTGTTGCAGAGTGACCCTGCGGTCTCTGTGAGTTTCCCAGACACGGAGCTCTGGAGACAATGGTCTTGATGCTCTTTGACCTTCTAAGGCCTGGGCCTTTGAGGCAGCTCCAAGACTGCTGCTTGGAGAACTCACGGATCTGTGCATCCCGGCTCTGCTTGCTTTCCCCGTATGAACCGGCGGTGTTGGTGTTCAGCCTTTGGTTGGCTCTGGAACAGCAAGCATTGCCATCTCTCCCCTCCTGAAGTCCGTGTGGTCCCTAGAGGCCATGCTGAGTGTTTCCTCGATGTCTCAGGTTTTCCAGTTTAATTCTAAGAGTTTTGGGACAGGGACGGTGCTTCATGGTCCTTCCCATCCTCTGAAGGGATTTGTCAGAGGGAAGCTCATCTTACATCTGTAGTAATACATCCGCATCATCTGGCTTATGCATTTATTGAGTGCTGTGACACAAGTGCTGACAACCCAAGAGCGAAGGTTGGTGATTCAGAGATGGCACAGTCAGCCCACCTCTGATGGCTGCAGTCAGCGTGAAACAGGGCGCATCTCCCAGATAGATAATGACGAAGCTGGTGTGTTCCAGCAGGCGGTGAGCAGTCTAAGCGGTTCGGTGCTGGCAGAAGAGAGGAGGGTGAGCTCACGGGGGCCGGGGTCAGTGACAGCATGCGGTGTTTTATGGACAGGTATAATTTTTCATTAATTACTTTTGTTCACTAAGAATCTGGTTGCCATGGGAATTGACAGAAGTTCACTGAATTCCCTTGAAGCCTCATCTTTCTCCTCAAAGAAGAGAAAGCTTTTTGGTAGTAAGAAAAGGAAGTCTTTCTTCATGAGAGAGCCAAAGAATGACCAGGCTCCGGGATCAGACTCTGATGACGACTCCTCCCAGAAGGTGAGTCTTGTCCCAGGGATCAGTGATCCACGGCACTGTCTGTGGGGACAGGGACAGCTGCCAATCTAATTGAAAGCGTTCACTCATTCATCCCCTCACTCACTCATGCATTCACTCCCAGTCACCAATTTTCACATCATCTCATGCATTCCTGTGTCTTTTCAATTGTCCACTTACTTATCAATGTCTATTTAAAGTGTTTACAAATGTCAACTACCTGCTTTGCATGGGCGTATGTTCTGGGAATGCACAGTTCCTACTCCACAGAGTTAGAACTCATGACTAGGACACACTCATACACAGGCAGTCACTATCCAGTGGTGACTGAGGTGATGAGCACTGTGGGAGAGCAGAGGAGGAGCAGTGTCGGTGTGGGCTCCCTCTCGTAGAGTGCAGGAAGGTAATAAGCCAGCTGCCACTGAAGGGGCTGGAGTCTAATCCCCCCGAAGTAAGGTGTGCCAATGGTGGAACAGTGGCCCATGATTGGTGTGTGCCAACGGTGGAACAGTGGCCCGTGATTGGTGTGTGCCAACGGTGGAACAGTGGCCCATGATTGGTATGTGCCAATGGTGGAACAGTGGCCCAGGATTGGTGTGTATCAACAGTGGAACAGTGGCCCATGATTGGTGTGTGCCAACGGTGGAACAGTGGCCTGTGATTGGTGTGTGCCAACGGTGGAACAGTGGCCCATGATTGGTGTGTGCCAATGGTGGAACAGTGGCCCAGGATTGGTGTGTATCAACAGTGGAACAGTGGCCCATGATTGGTATGTGCCAATGGTGGAACAGTGGCCCGTGATTGGTGTGTGCCAACGGTGGAACAGTGGCCCATGATTGGTGTGTGCCAACAGTGGAACAGTGGCCCGTGATTGGTATGTGCCAATGGTGGAACAGTGGCCCGTGATTGGTGTGTGCCAACGGTGGAACAGTGGCCCGTGATTGGTGTGTGCCAACGGTGGAACAGTGGCCCGGGATTGGTGTGTGCCAACGGTGGAACAGTGGCCCGGGATTGGTGTGTGCCAACGGTGGAACAGTGGCCCGTGATTGGTGTGTGCCAATGGTGGAACAGTGGCCCGTGATTGGTGTGTGCCAACAGTGGAACAGTGGCCCATGATTGGATAAACATTGCTGGAGGCTGGAGACAATGCTTTCCCCATGCTTCTGGCATGCTATGAATTGAGTAGAGGAAGTTTGGGTCAACAGAGGAAACCCTCACCCTCAAGTAAGGACCAAAGACATAAGGGTGGGGCAGCCAATACCTGCTTCTACAGCCAGCTCAGACTTAACCAGGGACTGGAGTAGAGCTGTGGGTCGGAAGAAGTAGTACCTAGAGTGAAAGGATGAATCTGCCAGAAGAAATGAACACAAGGCGTAACTGGTAGAACAGCAGCATGTGCAGAGTCCTGGAAACAGGCCAGCAGGAGAACATGATCCCATTAGAAAACGTGTGTGTGTGTGTGTGTGTGTGTGTGTGTGTGTCTAGGTTCAGTGAGGGTAGGTGGGAAGATGGTAAAGGCCTTGAGAACCAAGCTAAGGAGTTCACTGGGGGCAAGGGGTAAGCAGCACTGAAATGTTTTAAATGAGAGAGTGATATGACCAGATCTACATTTTTAGAACCCTGGCTGCATTGAAGAGAGAGCATTGGAAGACAGTAAGACTGGAGGCAACAAACTGCAGAGGTTGTTTCAGTGAACCAAATGAGAGCTGGCAGCGGTTTAAACTAGAGTTCGAATAACAAGGATGAAGATGGGTGAACATATTACAGTGATGTACAGAGGAAAAATTTGTCAGCTGCATGGAGGGTGTGGGTGATGCCTGATTCGTGACTGGGGTAGCTGACGTGGTGGAGGTTAAGGACCAAGATGGAGAAGAGTGAGAAGATGGCAAATTCGGTTGTGTATATGGCAGTTTTGAGGTGCCTACAGAACAGATGAGCAGGGACACTGGGTAGATGGTGTGGTGTGCAGACATGGAGCCACAGAGGAACAGGCATCAGAAAAAGTTGTTCTTATCACTGAAGAGGGAGGTGTTCGACTACATTTTAATCACTGAGAGAAATGCCCAGAGAGGAAAATGTTGGAAGCCCAAGGAAGCAAGGATGGTAAGAGCTACTTTCCTAAGCCAGAAAGAGGGAGCTTATGCAGGCAGCAGGTGAGTGTGCATGTCAGATTGTAGGTGGTAAGTAGTGGGCCACAGGTGTGCTCATGTCAGACTGTAGGTGGTAAGTAGTGGGCCACAGGTGTGCTCATGTCAGACTGTAGGTGAAAGTAGCAGGCAGCAGGTGTGTGTACATGTCTGATTGTAGGTGGGACGTAGCAGGCGGCAGGTGTGTGCATGTCAGATTGTAGGTGGAAAGTAGTGGGCCACAGGTGTGCTCATGTCAGATTGTGGGTGGTAAGTAGTGGGCCACAGGTGTGCTCATGTCAGATTGTGGGTGGTAAGTAGTGGGCCACAGGTGTGCTCATGTCAGATTGTGGGTGGTAAGTAGTGGGCCACAGGTGTGCTCATGTCAGACTGTAGGTGAAAGTAGCAGGCAGCAGGTGTGTGTACATGTCTGATTGTAGGTGGGACATAGCAGGCAGTAGGTGTGTGTGCATGTCCAATTCTAGATGGGACATAGTGGGCCATAGGTGTGTGTGCATGTCAGATTGTAGGTAGGATGTAGTGGGTGTTGGGTGTGTGTGCATGTCAGATTGTAGGTAGGATGTAGTGGGTGTTGGGTGTGTGTGCATGTCAGATTGTAGGTGGGCCACAGGTGTGTGTGCATGTCAGATTGTAGGTGGGATGGAGCAGGCAGCGGGTTAGTGCCTCTGACTGACAGCAGGTGGGAAGCAGAGGAATTCCATGTCCTGCGGTGGTCAGCTCTCTCATACAGTGACAGAGCAGAGCTCATGTTAGGAAAGTTCTTGGCTGCTGGACCATAGAACAAGCAAGACAGAAAATATTTACTTGACGATTTCAAGTTTTCCTCATCTCAGGACACAATAGGAAAAGTCCCAGACACCTGATATAGAGTGCCTTTCCCTGGTAACTAGGACAGGGAATAACTGTGGGAAGACTACAGAGATCAGCACACAGGGGCCCTGACTGGTCAGAGCCTTTGGGAAACAGGCCATTGTGGATACGCGGGGTTACATGCTGTCATCTCCAGGGGCTTCAGGTGTGGCTAAGGTGAGTCAACAACCCTTGGACACAGCCTGAGAGAGAGGGCCTAGGGCTTGGAATACACATTCTGACATTTAGGTTGTCCTCTTTAGTTACTATCTTCTTTAAAATCTACTCAGGCAGCTGTTCAAGACACTTTACCCTCTGGCCCCACTCCACTTTTTCAAATGTGTCCCCTACTTCTGCCCCTTGCAAATGTTGTTTCCAATTAGACTTCCTGCAAGTGTGCACACTGGAGGCAGCAGGTGATGGCTCAAGCAGTTGGGTCCCTGACACCCAAGAGGGAGACTTAGGACTGAGTCCACAGCTGCTGGCTTCAGACTGGCCCAGCCCCTGCTGTTACAGGCATTTGAAGAGTGACCCAGTGAAGGGGCCTGTCTGTCTCTCTCTAAAAATAAAGAAATACAATTATTTAAAAATAAAACGTTGGAGCGGCATTGTGGAGCAGTGGATTAAGTTGCTGCCTGTGACACCGGCCTCCTGTATGAGCACCCCCAGTTCAAGTCCCAGCTGCTCCACTTCTGACCCAGCTTCCTGCTAATGCCTCTGGGAAGGCAGCAGAAAACAGCCCAAGTGCTTGGATCCCTGTCACCCACAGGGGAGACCTAGCTGGAGTTCCAAGCTCCTGGTTTCGGCCTGACCCAGCCCCGGCAGTTGTGGCCATTTGGAGAATCAGTCAGTGGATAGAAGATAGTCTCTCTCTCTCTTTCTCTCTCTCTCTCACTTGCTTTCTGTCTGTCTCTTTCCTTCTCCCTTTCTGTCTCTCTATAACTCTGCCTTTCAAATAAATAAATGGATTTATTAAAATGACCTTATCTAGCAATCTCTACATAATAAAATGGGGCGTCTGGCATGCTGTGAGGATGAAGTTGGCCAAGCTTTATAAAATGCGGAGTGCCTTCATGTGTGTGGCTCTGATACAAAGTAGTTCATCAAGTTTAATGAGAGACCACCACTGCCCTTGTCTGGTTCACCACACCTTCTCCTACAGCCACATCTCCTGGAGCAGACCAAGCGCCTGTCCCAGAACCTGTCCGTGGACCACTTCGATGAGCACGGAGACCCCCTCCAAAGGCAGAGGGCCCTGAGCGCTGTCAGCATCCTCACCATCACCATGCACGGTGAGTTCCACCGCCCGCCCTCTGGCAGCCCCTCTTCAGTGACGGCCTTGCATCGCCCTTCTCCGCGGTCCCCAAGAAGTATCCTGCAGGGCAGCCTTTTGTGTCTCGGAACCAGCTCATTGCATTGCCCTTCAGTGTGAGGGTTTGCCTCACTGCGGCCTGCAAACAGGATGGCTTTAAAAAGTGGGCCTCCCATGTGGGCCACTTCCTGCCAGCATTTGATTGGTGGTGGGAACTGGCTAGACTTGGGGTGGAACTTCAGACCCGAAGCAGACGGCCTCCCCCGCAGCCAGGCAGTCACGGGAGGTCTGGGTGACAGTGACAACTGAAGAAGTTCACAGGTGATGGCAGTTGTTACTGAAGTTAGATTCAGGAATCCAGCGTGGACCGTAGACCTGTGTGGATGGGTTGGAACCGCCTGATGGGCCTGATTAATGGCAGGAACAGAGCCCCAGCACCCAGCTAACGGGGGCAGGACCGAGCCCCAGCACCCAGCTAACGGGGGCAGGACCGAGCCCCAGCACCCAGCTAACGGGGGCAGGACCGAGTCCCAACGCCCAGCTAACGGGGGCAGGACCGAGCTCCAGCACCCAGCTAACGGGGGCAGGACCGAGCCCCAGCACCCAGCTAACGGGGGCAGGACCAAGCCCCAGCACCCAGCTAACAGGGGCAGGACTGAGTCCCAGCACCCAGCTAACCGGGGAAGGACCGAGTCCCAGCAGGAGTGGGGTCAGCTGGGCCCTTGTCACTCTTGCACCTAGTCTGTCCCCCATTTGGCCTGCCATGGTGCCAGTGAAGTCAAAGGTCCAGCTGCTCTTTGGCCTGAACTCAACTAGCTGATGAAGCGCCTTCTCTTCCAGATCCCTCTGCCCAATTCTCTCTCCCCCTAAGCCAGGGCTGGAGCACACTGGCTGGCGGGCTGTAAGAGCCTGTGAAATCAATGGGCCAGGCAACCCCACACAGGACCCAAAATTCAATGAACCTGTAGCAGGCTAATCTTTTAAGCTGATGATTTTGTGTGGTCCAGGAATGATGTCACAAATACCCAAGTGGCCCTTGGTAGAGAAAAGTTCCCCCAAACCCCTGTACCGCTTGTGCCGGTTGCGGCCATCACCAGGCCCTGTCCTGAGAGGACTCAGCAGGGTGTACCTGTCTCCCCTGGATTCACAGCCAGGCAGTACTGACTTGTTCTCCTGCCTCTCTGGCAGCCCAGCTCCTGGGCGCTCAACAGGTTTGATGTGCTCGGCCATTCCGCTTGCCGGTGGCATGGGGAAGAGTCTCTGCTGCGCTGTGATTGGTGGACAAACCTCTGTGGCTACACAAGGCAGTGCCTGACTTGGCTGGACGTTGTGCACAAGAGACCCTGGGGAAAACGGGGGAAGGAATGCTGTCGGGCAAACAGCAGCCGGACTGGGCCAGAGCCAGCTCCGCTCCTCAGCCCAGCCCTGTTCTCTCATGCTCTTGCAGAACAGGAAAAAGCCCAGGAGCCTTGCCTCCCCTGCGGGAAAAACCTGGCTTCCAAGTACCTGGTGTGGAACTGCTGCCCGCTGTGGGTGTGCATCAAGAAGGCCCTGCGCGCCGTGGTGACGGACCCCTTCACTGAGCTGGCCGTCACCCTGTGCATCATCGTCAACACCGTCTTCTTGGCCCTGGAGCATCATAACATGGACAAGGACTTCAAGGCCATTTTGAGTACAGGGAATTTGGTAATTCTAAGCTTTCAAAAACTCTGTTTCCAGTTTGGGGTTGTCATTCCTTTGGGGGTCAAATGCTGTAAGTGGCCTGAGCTGGCCTCGTTCTTGGGCGCCTTGCGTGGAGTAGAGGTGAGAGGTGACTGTTGGGGTTTCACTT
This sequence comes from Oryctolagus cuniculus, assembly GCF_964237555.1. Classification (NCBI taxonomy): domain Eukaryota; kingdom Metazoa; phylum Chordata; class Mammalia; order Lagomorpha; family Leporidae; genus Oryctolagus; species Oryctolagus cuniculus. The sequence goes on along the minus strand of NC_091435.1, from coordinate 175,050,337 downwards.
TCGCCCCGTTCATTGCCGTCACTTCCATGGCCCTGTCTGTGCCCAGTGTCTCCTGAGCCTCCCACGGGCCGTCCAGAAGCAGGTAGATATCTGAAGAGGTCAGCCCTGGTGTAATCGGGGAAATGCTGGCCATATGCAGAGGCCCGAGGTAGTGACCGCCCCACCCGCCCCGACAGCAGTGACGCTGTCCGGCACCAACTACCGGCTTCCTCTGGTAGTTTTACCCCCTGCAAAGGTGGGTCAGGGCCTGGCAGCCGGCGTGAGAAGCGTTCAGGTAGGGGCGGCGGGGGATCAGACTTGAGCTTACCGCGGTGTGTTTTTCCCCCAACAGCTCCAAGTGCCAGTTAAGTTGGGAAAACTCTGAAAGGAGAGAAGACTTTTCAAGTGCTGTTCACTTTAATTCATGGTTCCTGTGAAAGGCATTCTTCTCAAGGGGGAATTCTTTCCCAAAATATCAGAAACAACAAATAATCACCCATTAAACATTCTACCTTGATTGGATTGCAGGTTAATGAATTGTGAATGGCATGTCCGGCTTTTCCTTCTTAAATTTTATTTTTCTAACCTTTAAGAGAAAAAATATAAATAAGGGAAAGACAAAGAAGAAACTCATTTCCCATGATCCTTCCAGTAGAGTCGAAACCCCCTCCACCTCTTTTTCTCTTTGCAGAATATTTCCTGGTGGTGTGTGTGTATGTGTGGATGCATAGATTTCTGCATGTTGTTTGTCTTTTGGATTTTTTCTTTCTTGTACCTTCTGCATATAATTTGTAATTTTTATGTTGAAAAGAAAGCTGCTCCTGCGCGCCAAGTTGAGGATGATGTAGAATGAGAGACAAGTGGCCGCCGTGCCCGGTTCCACAGCCCTCCCGAGAGCAAGAGATACAGTGCAGCTGTCGCATGAAATGGGGACGAGGCCGTCCTTACACACAGGCTGCTTCCAGTTCCTTTTCCCACAGTGCTTTGGGCATAAATGCCTTGTGGGGCTGTGGGGGTCGGAATAGCTTCCATGCTGCGTGCTGAACCATGCTGAACACATGGTCCTGACCTCCTAGCAGGCCAGGACTTCTGGGCTCCAAGCCAGTACGTCCAGCTGTCCCCTGCTGAAGTGTCCCAGAATGGGCTGGTGGCTGTGTGTCAGTCGGGGCAGATGCAGTGTCCGCGGGCATGGTTGCGCCTCAACAGTCAGCAGAGCCCGTCCCTCAGCCCCTCCTGGAGGGATGGAGCACTGAGGAGCTCCTGGCAGCACCCACAGGAGCCTTTCCCATTGCAAAGGGGCTCTCCCCAGCCCTTCCTCTGCTCGTCCAACAGCAGGAGCGAAGAGAAGCTGCGTTTTGCTGTGGGAAGCCGGCTGACCGTGTGACGTCCTTTTCTCTCCCCAAGAACAAGCGTCACCTGGATATCATTGCTGTAGGCAGCTTCTGTACCTCAGCTCCTGAAACTCGGCAGGAAATGTCTAGAGCTGACCCACAGCTTCCATTGCATGTGCCCCACTTCCTAGATGTGCAGTGTGAGGGCTGTGAGGGTGGCAACCAGCTCATCCGTCCTCACAGCGGTCATGCTGAGGGGAGGCCTTGCAGCCTAGAGCTCCAGGGACCACGTCCAGATCTCTGATGGATAGACCAGAATGAGGCCAGTCTAGAAGGTTCTGAGGTGTTGGACTGAGAAACAGACCCAGCAAGCTTGAGAGGTTGCCAAGTGAGGCAATGCTCGAGCCCCCAGTATAGAACTGGCTTGGCAAAACCAGTGGTCCCAAGGTGTGCAGGGACGCTGTGCAGTCAGACCCATGAAGCCTGAGGACAGGAGGAGGAGAGGGCAAGGGGGCTGAGAGGAGTCCAGCAGGGTCCAGACAGGCAGCACGCACGCGTTCAGGCACTGTGCGAAGCCTGAGGACAGGAGGAGGAGAGGGCAAGGGGGCTGAGAGGAGTCCAGCAGGGTCCAGACAGGCAGCACGCACGCGTTCAGGCACTGTGCGAAGCCTGAGGACAGGAGGAGGAGAGGGCAAGGGGGCTGAGAGGAGTCCACCAGGGTCCAGACAGGCAGCACGCACGCGTTCAGGCACTGTGCGAGCAGGGGCGAGCAGTGATAGAGGGGAGGACGCAGACACGCTTGAGTTTCCTTTGCCCTCTCCCCCGATTTTTAAAAAAATTTGTCCATCCTGGATTTATCCTAGTTAATATTCCTTTACTTTTGACTTGCGTCATTTAATTTTAGGCATGCTTTTCGTATAAAATAAGTCGAATTATTTATAACCACAGAATCTGGGGATGTTCACACAGCAGCTAAGACGCTGCCGGGGTTGCCCACTGCGCATGTCAGAGAGCCTGGTTTGAACCCCAGCTCCTCCACTTCTGACTGCAGCTTCCTGCTAGTGCACACCCTGGCAAGCAGCTGACGATGGTTCAGACACTTGGGTCTTTGCCTCCCACGTGGGGCCTGGGTGGCGTTCCAGGCTTTGGCTTCAGCCTGGTCCAGCCTCACTAATTTTGGACACCTGAGGCCTAAACTCTCCGATGGAAGATCTAGATATGCCTCTCTCTCTCTCTCTCTCTCTGTCTTTTGGTCTTTCAAATAAATAAAAACAGATAATCTGTTACCTTTAATAAGGATATTTAATCATTTATTGATTTTCCCCCAGAAATGTAGTGGAGGGTCTTGTAGCTGATACTTTAAAGGTTCATCCCCTTTGGTGTTACCTTATTATTTGTGTATGCTTATGTTTCTGTATTTCTGAGTGTGTGTGTGAGATGGAGAATGTCTTGTTGGCTGTGACTTTATCTTCCGCAGAGATGAAAGATAGGTTTGGTTTTAAATTTTTCTACTGCTTATTCAATATTCTACACATTTTAAGCCTGTATGTATCTAATTATCAAGCCCAGTGACGAAACAATTCGTTTTTTCCCTGAGAAACACCCGATTTAGTGCTTGCTGCGACCCCTGTCCCTCCCTTCCGTGCAGTGAGGAGCCCTGAATCCTGAGTGAGCCTTTGGGTTCTGATTCGCCAAGTCCTCCTTTCAGCCATAACCAGCCCCCCCACAAGGAGTCCCTGGACGACCTTCTCCACACCAGGCAGTGTTTCTGATGATCCACTTCGGTCCCTTCTAACTTGGAAGCAGTGTTTACACTTTCTGTGACCGGTGTTGGAATTGCGTGGGTGGGCGAGCTCCTGTGGATCCTGTCTGTGGGAGATCTGATCCCAGTGTCCAGAGCTGTGTGCACCCGCCCCCTGCCGCACTTTGGAGCTCTGGTGGATATTTTAAAGAGAGTTCAGGGGCGGGGGAGGGGCCTGGCGCTTCCTATCACCCTGCTGTCTGCCAAGAAACCTACTTAGCCTCATTTCCACAGGATGGGAAATAATGCTGGTGGCAGGGGGTGGGATCGCCAGCGGAGAGGGGAGCCTCGCACAGGCTCCCACACGTGACCGCGAGCATGCTGTCTTACTTCTCTGTAGCCTGTGTCATTTCCTCCCTCCGTTCCTACAGGCGTGTCTCCCGGGAGGAGTAGCTTCCTTTCTCACTCTCGTTTGTCCCACTAGGTTTTCACTGCCATTTTCATAGCAGAAATGTGCCTCAAAATCATGGCTCTTGATCCCTACTACTACTTCCGTCAGCGCTGGAACATCTTCGACTGCGTCGTCGCTCTCCTGAGCCTGGTGGACGTGATTTACGTGAGGCACAACCTGCCCTACCTGCGTCCCCTCAGAGTGGTAAGGCCCGACGGCTGTCTTGGACGAAGCTTTAGCTCACTTTACCTTAATCCCGGAACCGAAGCTGCTCTGCTCCTGCTCCCGTGCAGGCCTTGAATAGCCGAGGGTGTCCTGGGGGAGTCCTGTTTGAGGCGGACCCTGGACCCTCCCTCACCAACACGACCTTTGGGGTAGGCAGATGAGAGCCGCATCTCTCAGAGTCAGGACTCTGCTCCCAGCTCTGTGCACAACCCCTCCACCTCCCCAGTTCCCCACGGAGCTCTGAGGTGAACACCCCCACATCTGAGCTCACTGATGCTGGCAAAGACCAAAGCCCAGGAGAGGCGTGAGTGGTGCCAGCAGGTGCCGTGGTGCCACAGGCCCCCTCAGCACTGCCGGCATCACACCCCTGCTCTGTAGTCTTTGCCTTGTAGGCACCCGTTTGGAGGAGGCATTCTGGAAACCTGTGCACTGAACCCATCCCTGTGACAATGACACCTTCTTCAGGAGGGCAGATCGTCACGACAGTCACCTCTGACAGGTGGGCTGTCCACGCTGTCACAGTGACAGATTCCAGCATGGTTGCCGAGGGAACTGTCACACTGCAGCATTCAGCCCCTGGTCCCCCAGAATTCATGTCGCTGACACACAAAATGCACTCAAATCTCTCTTTCCCTCCTCTTTTTTAAAAATTTATTTATTATTATTTTTTTTGACAGGCAGAGTGGACAGTGAGAGAGAGAGAGAGACAGAGAGAAAGGTCTTCCTTTGCCGTTGGTTCACCCTCCAATGGCCGCTGCAGCCGGCGTGCTGCAGCCGGTGCACCGCGCTGATCTGATGGCAGGAGCCAGGTACTTATCCTGGTCTCCCATGGGGTGCAGGGCCCAAGGACTTGGGCTATCCTCCACTGCACTCCCGGGCCACAGCAGAGAGCTGGCCTGGAAGAGGGGCAACCGGGACAGAATCCGGCGCCCCGACCGGGACTAGAACCCGGTGTGCCGGCGCCGCAAGGCGGAGGATTAGCCTAGTGAGCTGCAGCGCCGGCCTTTCCCTCCTCTTTCGTTTTTAAAATTACTTCTCTCCTCCTCCTCCTCCTCCTCCTCCTCCTCCTTCTCCTTCTCCTTCTTCTCCTCTCCTCCTCCTCCTCCTCCTCCTCCTCCTCCTCCTCCTCTCCTCCTCCTCCTCCTCCTCTCCTCCTCCTCCTCCTCCTCCTCCTCCTCCTTCTTCTTTTTTCTTTTTTGACAGGCAGAGTGGACAGTGTGAGAGAGAGAGAGAAAGGTCTTCCTTTGCCGTTGGTTCACCCTCCAATGGCCGCCGCGGCCGTAAAGTTACTTCTAATTGACACATAAAGTTGCACTTATCGATTGTCCGTGTCTGTCCTGCTTAGCTGTACTGAGTACCCAGAGACCCCCATGCCCCCTCCCCGTCCCCAGGCTCTGGAGACCACTGTTCCCTCAGCTTCACGGGACCGTGGTGTCAGGTTCCGCAGGAGTGAGAACACGCAGCGTTTGCTTTTCTGCGCCCGCCTTACTTCACCCAACAAATGACCTCCAGTCCCTTCTGAGCTGTTTCAAATGAGATCGCACCCTTCATGGGTGAAGAGCATCCCTGTGTTTGTGGCCTGCATCTCCTTCCTCCACTCTTGGGCTGATGACACTTACGTTGCTTCTGTTTCTGCTGTTGCCAGCAGTGCTGCAACAACATGAGAGGGTCTTGGACATGCCGATTTCAGTGCCTTTGCACAGGTACCCGAAGGGAGCTGGCGTCTGGTTTCCCGATTTCAGTGCCTTTGCACAGGTACCCGAAGGGAGCTGGCGTCTGGTTTCCCGATTTCAGTGCCTTTGCACAGGTACCCGAAGGGAGCTGGCGTCTGGTTTCCCGAGGAACCTCCCACCCTGTCTGCCGCGATGGCTGCACTGCTTCGCATTCCCAGCACCAGTGTTTGGGCTTCACCTCTCCCCAGTCCTCACCAGCATGCGCCCTCTTTTCTCTTTTGGGTAACAGCCATTCTAGCTGAGGTGAGGTGATGCCACCTTGTTATTCTGATCTGCGTTTCCATGGTTACTGGTGATGCTGAGTTTTGTTTTTTTTTTTCTTTTTTGGGCACATACCTGTCTTCCTTTGAGAACCATCCATTTAGGTCTAGTGACCAGCTTTTAATCAGATTATTTGTGGGGTGTGTGTGAGCTCCTTATATATTCTGGATATTAACCCTTTGTTAGTTACATACTTTGAAAATATTTTCTCCCCTTCTATAGGTTGCATCGTAGCTCTTTAATTCTGCTGTTGTGCAGAGCCTTTTAGCTTAACACAGTCCCATTTGTCGACTTTAGCTTTTATTGCCCGTGTTCCTGAGGTCAGTCTTGAAAATCCCTGCCCACTCCGACGTCCTGAAGCATTTGCTCTGTGCTTTCTTCTAGCAGCTCCACACTTCTCGGCCTCACGTTTAAGTGTAATAACGTTGGGCTGGTTTTCACGTGTGAGGACAGACAGGGTCTAGCTTCATCCTCCGGCTTGAGGGTATCCAGTTTCCCAGCACTGAAGAGGCCACGCTTTCCCAGGTGCATGTTCCCAGCACCTTTGTTGAAGATTACTTGGTTGTAGATGCATAGGTTTACTTCTAGGCCCTCTTACCTGCTACAGTGGTCTATGTATGTTTTATACCAATGCCATGCTATTCCCTGCACACACACTGGGTTCTGTTTTGGGGGTTTTTATTTATTTATTTATTACCTTTTATTTAAGGTACACAAACTTCATTTCATAAATACAGCTTTAGGCACATAGTGATTCTTCCCACCCTACCTGCCCTCCCACCTGCACTCCCACCCTTCTTCCCCCTCTCTCTCCTATTCCCATTTTTATTTTTTACTAAGATCTATTTTCATTAACTTAGTACACATAAGATTAACTCTGTACTAAGTAAAGAGCTCAACAAATAGTATGAAAAAAAAAAAACTATTCCTCAGCAGTCCAGACAAGGGCTGTTCCAAGTCATCACATCTCAAAACGTCAATTTCACCTCTATAGATTACCTTTGAGGTGCTCTATAAGTTACCACAGATCAGGGAGAACATATGGTATTTGTCCTTTTGGGGCTGGCTTATTTCACTAAGTATGTTTTCAGTTTCATCCATTTTTTTTCCAAACTACAGGATTTCATTTTTTTTTTTTTACCACTGTGTCATATTTCATGGTGTACATATCCCATAATTTCTTTATCCAGTCTTCAGTTGATGGAAATTTGGTTTGATTCCATATCTTAGCTAGTGTGAATTGAGCTACACACCATGCTATTTTAATTACTACAGCTTTATAGTATATATATATTTATTTATTTAAGAGGTAGAGTTATAGACAGTGAGAGAGAAAGACAGAGAGAAAGGTCTTCCTTCCATTGGTTCACTCCCCAAATGGCCGCCATGGCTAGCGCTGCACCGATCCGAAGTCAGGAGCCAGGTGCTTCTTCCTGGTCTCCCATGTGGGTGCAGGGGCCATCCTCCACTGCCTTCCTGGGCCACAGTAGAGAGTTGGACTGGAAGAGGAGCAACCAGGACTAGAACCTGGTGCCCATATGGGATGCTGGTGCCACTGGAAGAGGATTAACCAAGTGAGCCACGGCGCCGGCCCCACTTTATAGTATATTTTATATTCAGGTAGCATAATGACTCCTGCTTTGTTCTTTTTCTTCAAATTTTCTTTGGTTATTTGGGGATTTTGTGGTTCCATATAAATTTTAGGATTTTTTTTCTGGTTTTCTGAAGAATAACATTGATATATTGATAGGAACCACATTTGACTCTGTATATTGCTCTGGGCAGTATGGAAATTTTAATAATATTGATTCTTCCAACCCAAGAACATGGAATGTTTTTCTATTTTTTGTGAGTCCTCTTCAATTTCTTTCATTGATCTTTTATAGTTTTCATTGTAGAATTTAATTCTATTAAATTTATCCCCAGTTATTTTTATAGCTAGTATGTTTGGTATTGTTTGCTTGATTTCCTTTTCAAATAATTTGGTATTGATATATAGAAGTGCTACTGATTTTTTGTTGATTTTGAGTTCTGCAACTTTGCTAAATTATTTTATTAGTGCTAACAGGCTATAGGTAGAACTTTGGAGTTTTCTGCAAACAGTGACAATTTGGCTTCCTTCTTCCCAGTTGTTTGTGCTTGTTTCTTTTGCCTGACTGCTCTGGAAGGATGTCTAGAGCTATGCTGCATGGAAGGGGTAAAAGCGGCTGCCCTTGGATTTCAGAAAATTTTGGCTTTCCCCCATTCAGCATGGTGCTAGCTGTTGGCTTGTTAGATAGACATTTATTGTGCTGAGGTGTTTCTTCACTGCATGATTTTTTCAGAGTTTTTATCATGGAGGAATACTGGATTTTATAAAATGCTTTTCTGCATGTGTTGAGATGAGCACATGGTTCTTGACCTTCGCTCTGTTCAGTAGTGGATCACATTTATTAGTTCGCGTATGTTGGACTGTCCTTGCCTCCCTGGGATGAATCCCACCTGATTATGGTGAATAATCTTTTTGATGTGCTATTGGACTTGGTTTGCTGACATTTTGTTGAAAATTTTTGGATCTATGTTCACCATGGATATACACTTGTAGCTTGCTTTCTTTGTTGTTCCTTGTCTGGCTTGTATCAGGATAATGATGGACTCATAGGATTAATCTGGAATAATTCTCTCCTCTTCAACTTGCGGGATAATTTGAGAAGAATAGGTGTTATTTTTGCCAACAGAAGGAAGACCTTTTTCTCTCTCTCCCCCTCTGTAACTCTACCTGTCAAAAAAAAAAAAAAAAAAAAAGAATAGGTGTTAGTTCTGTTTCAGACGTTTGGTAGTTCCAAAACTTCACTCATTCTAACATCAACTCTAAAAAAATCCGAAGTCCAGAGTCTCTTCTAAGTCAGATATTAGTGGAATCAAGGCATGATTCATCCTGAGGCAAATTCCTTCCAGCTGTGAGCCTGCACAATCAAACCAGCAGTCTACTTCCAAAACACGGTTGTGGGACAGGCAGGCAGGGGACAGCACAGGCACTTCAAAAGGGAGAGGTAGGCACAAAGAGGGTGACTTGGGCCCAGTTAGGTTTAAGACCAAATAGGGTAAACAACACATCCTGAAGCTTGGAATAGTCTCCTCGTTTCTCACACTTTGGACACTCTAGGGTAGGGGCGAAGGGATTAAGGCCCTAGGGGCCTCACTCTCCTGTTTTTTGCTGGGCTTACACACACAGCGCCTTTGAATGTTTTTCCTATTGTCTTGATGAATAGCACGTGGCTTCCTTCTGTCCATATGAGTCTTTTTAACTAAAGATCACTTGACCTTAATATTCTCTCTCAAATGCCTTTTCACTTTGTGTGTGGCCTGCTCTCCCAGATCGGCATTACATGTTCATAGCTTTATAGTGTCAGGGTCTCGAGGGGGGCCTACCCTTGTGGCTCCCCTCAGCATTGCCCTTGTAGGGGCTGTCCTTGGCGGCTCCACTTCTGTGACAAATCTGCTGTCCAAGTCATCCTTTGAAATCCATGTCGAGAAAGTCATCTTCCTGCACTTGCATTCTGTGTGCCACCAGGTTACGGTTTGTAGCTCCCAGAGTGCTAGCGCAAGCCATACCTGCAGGCAGGTGCGGTGGCCAGGGCTGCACTGGAATCTGGGGAGCAGGGACCTTTCTCCCTCAAGCCCCTAACTGCTGAGCCTGTGATTGGCAGGTCCCTGCAATGCCTCTGAGGTCTTTCTCCTGCTGTCTTGATGAGTGATACCTGGCTTCCTTCTGGTCCTAGGAATCCCTTTAGCAAAAGGTCCTTGGCCCTTAATATTCTCTCCCTAACATGTTTTTTCACTCTTTGTATGGCTAGGCTGTGAGTTTTCCAAATCCTTCTACTCTTCTTCCCTTTTAAATGTAAGTTCTGGGGCCAGCGCTGTGGTGCAGCAGGTTAAAGCCCTGGTCTGAAGCACCAGTACCCCATATGGACGCTAGTTCTAGTCCCGGCTGCTCCTCTTCCAATCCAGCTCTCTGCTATGGCCTGGGAAGGCAGTGGAGGATGGCCCAGGTCCTTGGGCACCTGCACTGCCGTGGGAGACCTGGAGGAAGCTCCTGGCTCCTGGCTTCAGATTGGTGCAGCTTCAGCCATTACGGCCATCTGGGGAGTGAACCAGCAGACAGGAGACCTCTCTTCCTGTCTCTACCTCTCTCTGTAACTCTGTCTTTCAAATAAATAAGATAAAAATAAATTAATTAAGTTCTGTCTTTAAATCGTTTATTTCTTTTCGCATCTCACTGTATAGAGTTTAAAGTACTCACACAGCAGCTGAAACGCTTTTCCCCTTAGATGTTCCTTCCCCCAGACATCCTACCTCGTGTTTCTGAAGTCCTGCAGTCCACAAAGCCCCAGGACATGGACACAGCCTCAACCAGTTCTTCGTGACTGCGTAACAAGGACAGCCTTTACTCCTGTTGCTAATTCCTTGTTCCTCATGTCTGAGACCACATGTAAATGTCCATATTTCTACCGGCATTCTTGTCGTAACACGGACATAACTCATACGATGTAGACTTTCCCTAAAGCTTTCCTCACCAGTTGCTTCCAGTGCTGCATTTACGGCGACCTAGTCCTTCCCTTGCGTATCTCTCCACGTCCTGCCAGCCTCTACCGTTACTCAGTTCCAAAGCCACTTGTGCATTCCAGGTGTTTTTATAGCAACAGCTCCACGTCTCTGTACCAGCTTTCTTGGTCCATTTTTTCTCTGCTGTAATACATTGTGACAGACTGGGTAATTTATAAAGAAATAGATTTGTTTGGTGGCTCTGGAGGCTGGGACATCCAAGGACCTGGCACCAGGGTCTGGGGACAGCCCGTGCACTGCTCGAGACAGAGGGGCGGCTGAACTTACCTTTCATCAGGAGCCCACTGCTGCAGCAACCGCTTAACCTTGTCCCTGAGAGCAGACACCCCTACCCCCGGCCTAATCCCCTCCCAGACCCCACCTCTCAACACTGCTCTGAGAGCAGAGACCCCGGCCTAATCCCCTCCCAGGCCCCACCTCTCAACACTGCTCTGAGAGCAAAGACCCCGGCCTAATCCCCTCCCAGGCCCCACCTCTCAACACTGCTCTGAGAGCAGAGACCCTGGCCTAATCCCCTCCCAGGCCCCACCTCTCAACACTGCTCTGAGAGCAGAGACCCCGGCCTAATCCCCTCCCAGGCCCCACCTCTCAACACTGCTCTGAGAGCAGAGACCCCGGCCTAATCCCCTCCCAGGCCCCACCTCTCAACACTGCTCTGCGGCAGTTCAGTGAGGACATCCACACCAGCGCAGTGGCGTTTGTCATCTTTCAAAGATGTTTACTGCTTTTTTTTTTTTTCAAGGATAGGATTTCTAAGGCTACAGAGTACCACATTTGATTTAGTACCTAAGTACCCAAGTGTACATTCTATGCTTTTTATAAGTTTTTACTTATCCAGTGTATTTGAGGGGCAGGGAGAGAGAGGTGTTCCCGCTGCTCCACTTCTGATCCAGCTCCCTGCTGATGCACCTGAGAAAGCAGTGGAGGACGGCCTGAGTGCTTGGGCCCCTGCACCCATGTGGGAGACCCAGGTGGAGTTCTGGGCTCCTGGCTTTAGCCTGGCCCGGCCTTTGTCACTGCTGAACCATTTCAGAGAGTGAACCAGCAGATGGAAGATTTTTTTTTCTCTCTCTCTGGCTCTGTCTCTCCTCTCTCTCTCTCTCTCTGTAATCATACCTTCCAAATAAATAAGTACATCTTTTTTTTAAAAAAATCAAATCAAATATACAAGTATAGGCAGATAAGTACTAGATTGGGACAGAAAGTTGGTAACTACGAGAAGAGTTTGAAAACCATGAGTACCGGAGGGAGGGCACCTTTAACTGACTACTTTTGTTTTTATTTGTCGTCTGTTTACAGCTCCGGGTCTTCAAGTTAGCCAAGTCCTGGCCGACTCTAAACACGCTGATTAAGATAATTGGACACTCTGTAGGAGCCTTCGGAAACCTGACGGTGGTCCTGGCCATTGTGGTCTTCATTTTCTCTGTGGTTGGCATGCAGCTTTTTGGCTCTAAGTTCTGTTCTGTAAAGAGTAGGAAGCTGTGTAACCCTGGCGAGTCCTGTGCACGACGCTGGCACATGGGGGACTTCTACCACTCCTTCCTGGTGGTGTTCCGCATCCTGTGTGGGGAGTGGATCGAAAACATGTGGGAGTGCATGCAGGAGATGGACACCGAGGCGCCGCTGTGTGTGATCATCTTTGTGCTGATCATGGTGATAGGGAAACTTGTGGTGAGTCCTTAAATTCTTTCCTTCAAAGAAAAGAAAATGCATGCCTCTCAAGTGCATTAGTGAAAGGTGTGATTCTAGGGATAATCCCCAGTGAACCTTCGGAAATCACCATTGCTTTAGTGGGAGGGAAGTACGATAAGCATGAAGCCACGTCTCTTGACACATTGTGCTCATGTTGACTGACGCCCCAACAGCTAGTCTGTCCCAGATGGCTCTTCCAGGACAGCCGGATTCTCTGCACCAGTGATCGGCTGAGGTAGGCACTTGTGACTGAATTTGGCCAATGTGACATAAAGGGATGTACACTAGGAGGACATGGGAAGAGTGCTTGTTCTTAACCATACATGCAGGAGGGAAAATGGTCTTTTTACTTCCCCTGGGCATTTTTAGAACTGTGACCCCTGAATGAGCTGCAAATATTACGCAATTGTGAGCTGAAGCCAGTCCTGAGGAAAACAAGGGGAAAGGTGGAACAGAACCCACCTTCGTGTCATAGTCGGTCCCTGTTTGGTTTTCAGACTTCCTGTTTTGCTCCATTCGCTTCCTGTGTAAGCTAGCTTGAGCCTAGAGCAGCTGGATCCTAGATAGTTATGGGGAGGCTAATCAGGGGCACATCCCTGGGGATGTGAGGAGACAGAAGACAACACAGAATCTCCTTGGTCAAGGATGGGCCTGTGCTGCAAAGGTAATTAGCTCTCAACACGTGGCCATTTGCGCCTGAGGACCTAATAAAGGTGGACACAGACAGTGCTGATTCAATAGTTCCTAAGAGCAGAACATCACAGTGACTGGGGAACGACTGAGAGAGGACTGGGGGAGATGTGGCACCGAGAAGACCACCTGGGAGGCGAGAGGGCCAGCCGAAAGGAGGAGAGACTGGGCAGAGACGTGGGGAAGCTGGCGAGCTGTGACTGGCTCCACTCACCCTGCAAGGCGCTTCTCCCCAAAGGCTGGCGAGAAGCACGAACAGGAACGTGCAGAGAGGAAGAGGGTGGACTGGAGGGTGAAGTGTCAGGCAGAGCCCAAGCGGAAGCTGAGGAATGATCTGGATGGAAAGTCAGGTGTGCCGCAGCGAGGGGGCTGCCGAGTCGGTCTGCACTCCTCTGGCCGAGGCCCCAGACCTCACTGGGGTGGGAGCAGTGGGACCTAAAAGTCGCTGCACTAAGTACACCAGCTCTCGTGGGCGAACAGGAGGGGATCCAGGAGGTGTGGTCAGGTTCACACCCCTGGGGCAATTCCAGGGAATCTTCACGGTCCTGAGTTAGCTGTTCCCCAAGGAATACACACCTCTGATGCTGTCCGAGGGTGCACCATCCCGCACTAGCCTGGCCGGGTCTACACAGTCCTGTCGCTTACGTTGACATACACCGCATTTGGCTGTGTGCTGTTTCAAGTTTGGTTTCACCTTCCATAATGGCCTCCACTCCTTCCTCAGTCCTTTAATCTTTATTTTATTTCCTCAAGGGACAGCAGGACAGAACTCTCCTGTGACTCCGATCTAAGTCTTGGGGAGAGTTTGTTTTCAAAACCTGCTCTCTCCTTTGCTGAACGTCTCCCTCTCCCTGTCCACGCCTCCCCAGGTGCTCAACCTCTTCATTGCCTTGCTGCTCAACTCCTTCAGCAGTGAGGAGAGGGGCGGAAGCGCGGAAGAAGAGACCAGGAAAACCAAAGTCCAGCTGGCCCTGGACCGGGTCCGCAAGGCCTTCGCGCGCCTGGTTCTCCTGGCCGGGCGTTTCTGCCGAAGGCGGTGCGGGAAGCGAAGCTCACCGAAGCAAACGGACGGGCCGGCAGGCAGAGACCTCATCGCCCTGGCCTCAGGGAAGAGAGGGGGCCCCGAGCCCCGGGAGGCCGTTGGTGCCCCGGCCTCCGGACCAAGGCTCTTGAGTATTGGACACGGTCGGGCCTGGCTGGCCCCACTCGCGGAAGAGGACGACACCACCTCTCTCGGAGAAGATGATCCGGCGGCCGCCACACAGCAGGTCTGAAGGCCCCCTGACGCAGGGGCTGTGCAAAGCTGCAGTCCCGCGGGGCCTGGTTGCCTCTCTGTGCGGAGCACTAGGAGGGATCACGAGAAAGGTGCAGGGCGGGACACTCGTCCCGGGGCAGGCCTTGTCCATGGTCCTGCGCAGGGCCACAGAGGGAGGAGTCAGGCGCCGAGGGAGCAAGCCTGCGGCTGAACCCTGAAAGCAGTGTGCAGCCGGGATTGGAGAAGAGGGGGTGCGGAGAATGAGGCGCATCCCACGGGAGAGAGTGCTGGGAACAGCCCAGTGTGCGGGGCTCCCTCCCGTGGACAGGGAGGCAGTGTGGGGGCCATGTCCGGCGGCTTCTACCCACACGAATTCATCTCTGGGAGGCTGGGGAGTCCAAGGCAAAGTGCCGAAGGGTTTTTATCTGGCGACGGCCATCCCCTCCTCCCTAGGTGGTGCCTTGCTGCGTTTTCCCCGAGTGCAGCATCAGGCCAGCTCCGCCGGCCCCTTTGACAAAGCTGCCAGGCCCAGCGTGCTGATGACCCAACCAGCTCTCCCTTAAGACCACCACCTGCGGATTAGAATTTACTTTCTTCACCCCAGAAACCATTTATTTAAGGAACACAAATTTCATGACTTTCATAAATACAGCTTTAGGAATATAGTGATTCTTCCCACCCTACCTGATCTCCCACCCACACTCCCACCCCACTTCCTCCTCCCTCTCTTATTCCCATTTTGTTGTTTTTAATAAGATTTCCTTCCTTCCTTCCTTCCTTCCTTCCTTGACAGGCAGAGTTAGACAGTGAGAGAAAGAGACAGAGAAAGGTCTTCCTTTTTCTGTTGGTTCACCCCCCAAGTGGCCGCTATGGCTGCTGGGCTGCCCTGATCCGAAGCCAGGAGCCAGGTGCTTCTCCTGGTCTCCCACGCAGGTGCAGGGCCCAAGGACTTGGGCCATCCTCCACTGCCCTCCTGGGCCACGGCAGAGAGCTGGACTGGAAGAGGAGCAACCGGGACAGAATCCCGTACCCCAACCAGGACTAGAACCTGGAGTGCTGGCGCCGCAGGCAGAGGATTAGCCTAGTGAGCTGCAGCGCCAGCCAAGATCTGTTTTCAATTAGCTTTATACACAAACAGTTAACTCTATACTAAGTAAAGTGTTCAACAAATAGTAAGAAAAAACCTGTTCCTCAATAGTTTAGACAAGGGCTGTTCAAAGTCATCACATCTCAAAGTATCTGTTTCATTTCTATAGATTACCTTTTGGGTGCTCTATTAGTTACCACAGATCAGGGAGAACATATGGTATTTGTCCTTTTGGGACTGGCTTATTTCACTAAGTATGATGTTTTCCAGTTTCATTCATTTTGTTGCAAATGACCAGATTTTTTTTAACTGCTATTCAGTATTCCATGGTGTACATATCCCATAATTTCTTTACCCAGTCTTCAGTTGACAGGCATTTGGGTGGATTCCCTGTCTTAGCTATTGTGAGTTGAGCTGCAATAAACATGGGGGTGCAGATAGCTCTTTCATGTGCTGGTTTCATTTCCCTTCGGTAAATTCCCAGGAGTGGGATGGCTGGGTCGTATGGTAGGTCTGTATTCTGACTTCTGAGGGACCTCCATGTGACTTCCACAGTGGCTGCACCAGTTTACATTCCCAACAACAGTGGATTAAGATACCTTTTTTCCCACATCCTCACCAGCATTTGTTGTTTGTTGATTTCTGTATGTGAGCCATTCTAACAGAGGTGAGGTGAAACCTTATTGTGGTTTTGATTTGCATTTCCCTGATGGCTTGTGATCTTAAACATTTTTCATGTGTCTGTTGGCCATTTGGATTTCCTCTTTAAATAACAGTCCATTGAAGTTCTTTGCCTATTTCTTAACTGGGTTGTTTGTTTTGTTGTTGTAAAGTTTCTTGATCTCTTTATGTATTCTGATTATTAATCCTTTATCAGTTGCATAGTTTGCCGATAATTTCTCCCATTCTGTCAATTACCTCTTCACTTTGCTGAACATTTCTTTCACAGTGCAGAATCTCTCAATTTGATGTAATCCCATTTGTCAATTTTGACTTGGATTGCCTGTACCTCTAGGGTCCTTTCCAGGAACACTTTGCATTTGCCAATGTCTTGCATTCTCTAACAATTTGATGGTATTGGGTCATAGATTTAGGTCTTTAATCCATTTTGAGCAGATGTTTGTGTAAGGTGTAAAATAGGGGTCTTGCTTCATGCCTTTGAACATGGAGATCCAGTTTTCCCAGCACCGTTTGTTGAACAGACTGTTCTTGCTCCAGGGATTGGTTTTAGCTCCTCTGTCAAAGATAAGTTGGTTGTAGATGCATGGATTGATTTCTGGCATTTCTGTTCTGTTCTATTGGTCTCATTGGTCAATCCATCTGTTTTTGTGCCAATACCAGGCTGTTTTGATTATAACTGCTCTGCAGTATGTCTTGAAATCTCATATTGTGATGCCTCTGGCTTGGTTTTTGTTGTATAAGATTATTTTAGCCATCAGGGTCTCCTTTGTTTCCATATGAATTTCAGCATCATTTTTTCTATATATGAGAAGAATGTCCTTGTTATTTTGATTGATATCACACTGAATCTGAATTGCTTTGGGTAGTATGGACATTTCAATGATATTGATTCTTCTAATCCAAGAACATGGAAGATTTTTCCATTTTTTGTGTCTTCTATTTTTTTCTTCAATGTTTGTAATTCTCATCATAGAGATCTTTGACATCATTGGTTAAATTTTTTCCAAGGTATTTGATTATTTTTGTAGCTATTGTGAATGCGATTTATCTTAGAAATTCTTTCTCAGCCATGGCATTGTCTGTGTATACAAAGGCTATTGATTTTTTTGTGTTGATTTTATATCCTAATACTTTACCAAACTCTTCTATGAGTTCCAATAGTCTCTTAGTGGAGTTTTTTGGATTCCCTATATAGAGAATCATGTCATCTGGGGGGATTTTGTTTGGGATTGTAGATATCAATTAGGTCTATTTGGTCCATATTGTACATTAGCTCTGTTGTTTCTTTGTTTATTTTTTGCCCAGTTGATCTGTCCATTGATGAAAGTGGGGATGTTGAGGTCCCCATTATTATTGTATTGGAGTCTGTGTCTCCCTTCACATCCGTTGACATTGCTTTTAAATAGCCAGGCACCCTGGTACTGGCTACATGTACATTTACTATAGTCACGTCTTCCTGTTGCATTGATCCCCTAGTCATTACATAGGACCCTTCTCTGTCTCTGTTAACAGTTTCTGCATGGAAGTCTCTTTTGTCTGATATCAGGATGGCTCCTCCTGAACTTTTTTTGTTTTCCATTAGTGTGGAATATCTTTTTCCATCCTTTTACTTTCAGTCTGTGTATATCTTTATTGCTGAAATGTATTTCTTATAGGCAGCATATGGAAGGGTCTTGTTTTTAAATCCACTCAGCCAGTCTGTATCTTTTAAATAGAGAATTTAGTCTACTTACATTCAAGGTTATTATTGATAAGTAGTGACATGGTCCTGCCATTTCCCCACAGGTATTCCTGCTGTTTGTTTCGGCTCTCCTCTGTATTTACTGGGAGCTTTTCTGCCTCCACATTCTATTTTTTTTTTTTTTTTTTTTACAGGCAGAGTGGACAGTGAGAGAGAGAGAGACAGAGAGAAAGGTCTTCCTTTTTCCATTGGTTCACCCTCCAATGGCCGCCACGGCCGGCACACCACGCTGATCCGAAGGCAGGAGCCAGGTGCTTCTCCTGGTCTCCCATGGGGTGCAGGGCTCAAGGACTTGGGCCATCCTCCACTGCACTCCCTGGCCACAGCAGAGAGCTGGCCTGGAAGAGGGGCAACCGGGACAGAATCCGTCGCTCCGACTGGGACTAGAACCCGGTGTGCCGGCGCCGCAAGGCAGAGGATTAGCCTAGTGAGCCGCGGCACCGGCCTTCCATGTTCTTTCATGATGTTTATTTTCTCTCTCCATTTCCTGGTGTAGCACATCCTTGGTTACCGTTTATAAGGCTGGCCAGATGGTGACAGATTCTTCCAATTTTTGTTTGTTTTGAAAGGTCTTTATTTTTTTAAAAAGATTTTATTTATTTTATTTTATTTGAGAGGTAGAGTTACAGACAGTGAGAGGGAGAGACAGAGAGAAAGGTCTTCTTTCCGTTGGTTCACTCCCCAAATGGCTTCAATGGCTGGAGCTGCGCCAATCTGAAGCCAGGAGCTTCTTCCCGGTCTCCCATGTGGGTGCAGGGGCCCAAGGACTTGGGCCATCTTTCACTGCTTTCCCAGGCCACAACAGAGAACTGGATTGGAAGTGGAGCAGCTGGGACTAGAACCAGCGCCCATATGGAATGCTGGCACCGCAGGTGGAGCATTAACCTACTGCACCATGGCACTAGCCCCGAAAGGTCTCTATTTTATCTTCAATTAAAAATGAGAGCTTCAGTGGATATAGTATTCTGGGTTGACAGTTTTTTTTCTTTAAGGGCTGGACTGTTTCTCTCCATTCTCTGCTAGCCTGTAGGGTTTCTGATGAGAAATCTGCTGTCAGTCTATTTGGAGCTCCGTCAAAGGTAATCTGGCATTTCTCTCTTGCACATTTTAGGATCTTTTCTTTGTGCTTTACTTTTGAAAGTTTAAGAATAATATGTCGTGGTGAAGATCTTTGATCGTGTCTATTTGGGGTTCTGCATGCTTCCTATACTTGGAAGTTCATATCTTTGTCAAGATTAGGGAAGTTTTCTTTATAAAGTACCCAGTCTCGGGTATTTTGTTATAGGATCTGAAAAGGGACTAATGCTCAAATGTTCCTTACTGGTGTACAGAAATATCACTGACTCTTATATAGGCCTTATACCTGGCAACACTGGTAAAATGACGTTAATTCTAAATGCTTTCTTCTGGATTCTTTAGGACTTTCTATGTGTAGAATTATGTCACCTGAAAGCGTAATTTTACTTCTTGAAAATCTGCGTATGTTTTTTCTTGCTTTATTCCTTTGGCCTGAACCTACAGGGTAATGTTGAATAGGAGTGGTCAGTGAGGACATTTCGCCTTGCTCTTGATGTTAGCTAGAAGGACTGGTCAGTGAGGACATTTCGCCCTGCTCTTGGTGTTAGCCAGAAGGACTGGTCAGTGAGGACATTTCGCCCTGCTCTTGGTGTTAGCTAGAAGGACTGATCTTTTACATTAAGTGAGATCTTTGCTGAGAAATTTCCTTTTATTCCTGGTTCACTGAGAAATTTTTTTTAAATATGAAAATATGGGGCTGCTGTTGTGGTGTGGCAAATTAAACTGCTTCCTGCAACGCAGGCATCCCATCTGGGTGCTGGTTTGTATCCCGGATGCTCTGCTTCCGATTCAACTCCCTCCGAATAGCTTGGGAACAGCAACAGAAGAGGGCCCAAACGGGCCCTGCTACCCATGTAAGAACCTGGAAGGGGCTCCTGGCTTCAGCCTAGCCCAGGCGTGACTGTTGTGGCCATCTAGGGAGTGAGCCAGCAGATGGAAGACTTCTCTCTCTGTAACCCTTTCAGTTAAATAAATAAATCCTTTTTAAAAAGGTGGGAATTCTGAATGTATGTCCTGGCCTATTGAGACTGTCATGGAGTTTTTTCTTATTTGTGTTAAAGGTTTAGCCACATATGCATTCCTTATATTATCCCTACTTAGTTGTGGTATATTATCCCTTTGTATGCATCTGGATTCAACTTGCTAATATTTTGTTACAGATTTTGTTTGCATATTTTTCCTCTTACAGTGTATTTTTCGGGTTTTGATACCAGGACACCAAGAGCTTCATTAAATGAGTTGAGAAATACTCCTTTTCCTTATTTCTGAGGCAGTGTGTGTGTAATGGATATTATTTCTGCCATTGTGCTTGACAGATTCATTAGTAAAGCTATTTGGACCTGGACTTGTGTTTTGGGGATATGTCTTTCTTGCAAATTCAAGTTTTAAGAATAGATATAAGAATCTTCCACCTTTCTTATTGTTCCATTTTGGTTAATTTATGTGTTTTAAAATTAGATGATAGCATTTTTATTGACAAATAGGATGGGTGAAGGTCGATATGGATGGCCATCAGGTCACTCAGCCGCTAGTGTTGTTCAGACTTTCTGTGTCCTTAGCGTTGCTTCATTTTCTTCAGATACTAAGAGAGCAGAGTTGCAATTTCTAACTGTAATTGTGGATTTCCTTTTTTTTTTTTTTTTTTTTTTTTTTTTTTTTACCTCATGTATTTTGAAGCTCAGGTTATCAGTTATATACATGGGATTATATATTCTTGACAAAGTCATCTCTTTCTCCTTAAGAAATTTTCCCTTTTATCGCTGACATCATTCTTTGTTCTGGAGTGTACTTTGGTGTTGGCATATCCATTACTGTTATGCTTAGTGCTTGCATGGATTTTTCTTTTCTTTTTTTTCTAACCTGTATATATGTTCATATTTAAATGCACTCCTTGTATAATTTTGTTAAATCTATTTTTTTACTTGTGTATAACATTTCATTTTAAAATAGTTTGGGTCCACTGGAATGTTGTGACATTACTCCAGAGAGTTATTATGTATTCCACATCCAGTTTGCTTAATGATCAACATTTCACATTAATAAGACACAATTAATAACCCAGTATCCATACATTATTTCTTTCAATTTTTAAAATTTATTTATTTATTTTATTATATGAAAGGCAGAAACAGAGAGTGGTATCTCCCATCTACTGGTTCACTCCCCAGTTGCCTATAACAGCCAGGGCTGGGCCACCCTGATGCCAGGAACACAAACTCAGTCTGGGCCTTCCGCTGGGCGGCAGGGACCCAAGCACCCGAGCTGTCACCGGCGGCGTCCCGAGGTGTGCACTAGCAGGCAGCTCAGCCCTCAGCCGCGCACCATTAACTAGTGGATTGCTCAGATGTCCTCGATCTGTGTCTAATGCCTAGTTCTCCTGTCCCCGGAGTTTATCTAAGACAGCACATCGCATTCAGCTCCTCTCGCCTGTGACATCACCTCAGTGTTTCAATCCTTTACTTTTTTTTTAAATACAAATTTTATCTTCCTTTTTATTTATTTGAAAGAGTTACAGTAGGAGAGCAAGAGGGGGAGAGAGACAGAGACAGAGAGATAGAGACGGAGAGGTCTTCTATCTGCTGGTTCACTCCCCAGATGGCCACAATGGCCAGAGCTGAGCTGATCTGAAGCCAGGAGCTTCCTCTAGGTCTCCCACGCACGTGCAGGGCTGCACCCGCTTGGGAGACCAGGAGAAGCACCTGGCTCCTGGCTTCGGATTGGCGCAGTGCTGGCCGTAGCAGCCATTTGGGGGGGTGAACCAACGGAAGGAAGACCTTTCTCTCTGTCTCTCTCTCTCACTGTCTATAATTCTACCTGTCAAATAAATAAATAGAAAAAAAATTTTAAATGCACATAAGTATCAAAATATAAGAAAGAGAGATAACTGATGGTAAAAGGAGCCCCATATTCTTGACCAGATCCGCCTCGATTGGAGCTCCATAAAACTTCTCTGGGGCTCAGTGCTGCAGGCTCTGATGTTCTGAGCTGTGGTAACTCTTGAACAAATGTGTCATTTTCCCTGTGTGCTCAGGACAGTCTCCAGAGACGTCCGTGGCGTTTTATAATCTTTACCACTTATGCTTCCATCAGGGAAGTGAATGACCTCTTTAAAAAATTAAATTCTATTCTTACTCATTTAAAGACATTTTCAAATTTTTATATTCCTTTCTTAACTTCCGACAGCAAATTCGCTGCCCAATTGTTCTTTTCTGAGGATATTGATTTCAATTTTATTTTTCTCAGAATATGTGTATTATGTGTATTTCAGAATATCACCTCTTGAGTGGGAGGTCCTGACATTCTGTTCATAGTCCGGGTTCTGTGCTTGTCTCTAGTGCACACTTATGGGCACCCCTTTTGGAACCACCTCACATGTTGCCAATGTGGGGTTCTTGTCTAACGGTGGCACCATGCACACTGCAGCTCCTGTCACTGAACAAGTGGGCAGACCTGCCCAGATTCCATTTAATTTGACAGGTAGAGTTATAGACAGTGAGAGAGAGAGAGAGAGAGAGAGAGAGAGAGACAGAGAGAAAGGTCTTCCTTCCATTGGTTCACTCCCCTAATGGCCGCTATTGCCAGCGCTGCGCTGATCCGAAGCCAGGAGCTGGGTGCTTCTTCCCAGTCTCCCATGTGGGTGCAGGGACACAAGCACTTGGGCCATCCTCCGCTGCCCTCCTGGACCACAGCAGAGAGCCAGGCTAGAAGAGGAGCAACTGAGACTAGTACCCGGCACCCCAACTGGGACTGGAACCTGGGGTGTCTGCACCGCAGGTGGAGGATTAGCCAAGTGAGCCATGGCGCCAGCCCCAGATTCCATTTCTGAAGGTGTGCAGCTCTGTGTAATTGTAATTACAGGTGCTTACCACAGTGCTTTTGGCTTTTTTTTTATTTATTTATTTGAAAGGCACAGTTACAAAGAGGCAGAGGCAGAGAGAGAGAGAGAGAGAGAGAGAGAGAGATCTTCCATCTGCTGGTTCATTCCCCAAATGGCCACAGTGGCCGGAGCTGCACCAATCCAAGCCAGGAGCCAGGAGCTTCTGAGTCTCCCATGTGGTTGCAGGGCCCAAGGACCTGGGCCATCTTCTGTTGCTTTCCCAGCGGCATTAGTAGGGAGCTGGATAGGACGTGGAGCAGCCAGGACTCTACCTGGCACCCCTGTGGGATGCTGGTGTTGCAAGTGGCGGCTTCACCTGCTGCGCCAGGACACTGGGCCTTGGCTTCCTCTGTTGGATGACAGAACTCCGCCCTCGCCAAGAGCTCTGAGCCTTGGCTGTCCCTCTGCTCCCTCCTCAGATAGGGTACTTTAGGCACCATCACTGCTGTCTGCTTTAGAGTCTCCTAGTTTATCTCTGTTCTGGGTCTGACCCATATCCACGTTACCTCTTTCTGAGTGTGCATGTTTATGTGTGTACCATAAATACACATAGTGTTCAAAGTGGACAGATGTCCTTAAATTATGACCTTATCGGGGCTGGCGCTATGGCGTAGTGGGCTAAGCCTCTACCAGTGGAGCAGTCATCCTATGTGGGTGCTGGTTTGTGTCCCGGCTGCTCCTCTTCCCATCCAGCTCTCTGCTGTGGCCTGGGAAAGCAGTGGAAGATGCCCAAGTGCTCGTGCCCCTGCTACTGGCTTCGGGTCAGCCCAGTTCCAGCCCATGCAGTCATTTGTGGAGTGAACCAGTGGATGGAAGACCTTTCTCTCCGTCTCTCCCTCTCACTGCCTGTAACTCTACCTCTCAGATAAATAAAATCTTCTGAAAAAATTATGGTCTTACAATGTTCATATTCACAGGCACTGTGAGGGGTGAGTAAATCTTTTTTTGCCAAGGACTGTTAAGATATTCATAACATCATCCGCAGGCCACGCAGCCTTATTAGTTTAAACGTCCGTCTGCTGTGGGTTTATTTGTGACTTCTGAGTGCTGCCTGCAGGTGCCTTGACAGGGCCAGAGCACATGATCTCACAGGTCTTACCTGGCCCCAGGAGGCTCTTTCCATTCCTACACAGATGTCTGAAACTCTCACAAAGGTGTGACTTTGCATCCTTTGTAGATATCCCTACAGATCCTCAGACTAAATTTACTTTTACTTTTTATGTAATGATATATTTTCCTGTCTTTTTTTTTTTCATTTTCTATTTTGCTAAAGAAAGCCTATGTTTACCAAATGATAAAAAATTACTTTGTAAAATTTCCTTCCATCACTTCTACTTATTTATTTTACATCAGAATACCCCATTACTATCTTATGATATTATCTACCAGTACTATTTATTATTTTTATTATTTAACCATTAAATTGAAAGTGCACATTTGAAAATATATTAGTTTGGCCGGTGCTGCGGCTCACTAGGCTAATCCTCTGCCTGTGGTGCCAGCACCCTGGGTTCTAGCCCCAGTCGGGGCGCCGGATTCTGTCCCGGTTGCCCCTCTTCCAGGCCAGCTCTCTGCTGTGGCCCGGGAGTGCAGTGGAGGATGGCCCAGTTCCTTGGGCCCTGCACCCCATGGGAGACCAGGAGAAGCACCTGGCTCCTGGCTTCGGATCAGCGTGATGTGCCGGCCGCAGCGCGCTGGCCTTGGCGGCCATTGGAGGGTGAACCAACAGCAAAAAGGAAGACCTTTCTCTGTCTCTCTCTCTCTCTCTCTCTCACTGTCCACTCTGCCTGTCTAAAAAGAAAAGAAAATACATTAGATCCCCATATAAGTTTCACTTCTGAATTGTTTGGTAGTGTCTCACCAGAAGCAAACTGTGTTGATTCTGTAAGTCTACAGTGAGTTTTCAACCCTAACCAGAGTTCCTCTAATAGTTTTTCTGGTATGTTTCATGTTGAGTGCCTCCAGGGGCAGTTTTTTTTTTTTTTTTTAAACAAAAAGAACAGTTCCACAGACTATTTTCATGATGAATAGAAAAGCAAGTAGGATTCAGACTTATTTCATCACGAGTGAGGTGTCCGAAAGGCACACTAATTCCTCCCTCGGCTTTTTCATGTCAGGCCTGCGAGCCCCATCAGGAGACCGAGAAGCCCTCCAGCCCTGGAGTCGAAAGCCTGGAAGTTGACGTGTTCCCCGAAGATGTTTGTCTGACTTCACAGACTCCCCAAAAGGTGACTTTCCCTGGATGTCGCCCATCCACAAGACAGCCATGGGCGACCGCTGCCAGAGCTGAACCTAACCAAGGCCCAGGCAATTCTCTGTTGTGGGGGGCTTTTCTGTGACTTTGGGGTCCTGAGCCGCATTCTCGGCCTCTTCCCACTAGATGCCAATAGCATCCCTTGGCTGTGGTGAGCAGGATGTCTCTAGATATTACCAAATATCTCTGGAGGAAAGCGTCCGTGGGCACCACTGGCCTGCGCCTGTAATCACGCAGTCCAGGCGGCTGACAGTGAGTCTCAGCAAAGCCGTCTTCGCACCTGGTTTCCAGCACTAGGGCCGGGAGGCTCTCAGGGTTCTGCTCCGTATTCAGGGAAGAGTGAGTGCTGTCTTCACACGCTCGGCCGGTCGTCTGCCGTGGACCGTGGTCAGGCAGCTGTCTCCTGGCGTCGGGCTGGTCAGAGAGCGCGGGGAAGCGCGCTCCGGGAGGGCTGCTCTCCTGCACCCCTTAGACCTGGAAGACGGGCTGGGTGGCTTCATCCCGAGCAGCTCGGACCGTGAGCCGGCTGTTCTCCGCTGAGGCAGGGTCCAGTGAGTGCCCCCTTTCCTTTGCTCTGGTGTGCAGAAGGCTGACAGCAGCAGTGTCCTCTCGGAGTGCAGCACCATCGATCTCCAGGAGGCCTTCCGGTGGTTGGCAGAGACGGCTCCCAGAAAGCAGCCGGACAGGTGCTTGCCCAAAGGTAGGTGCCGGGGCTCCTGCGCGCAGCACACGGGGTCCTCGCCTGAGGTTCGTGTTCTCTGAAGCTCTGTGGTTTGGGTAGATGCCCTCTTCTGTTTCTACGGGGGCCACAGCAAAGAGAGGGCGTCTGCAAATTTAGGGTCCAGGTGGAGGGGAACTCCTTTTTGGTGGGCTGCACTCACACCAGCCAACAGGCAGGATAGACACTCTTCAGAGAACTGTCATAGAAAGCCCACTGGGCCAGGGGGTCTGGCACTTTGTGAAGTCCCCCATTTATTCATCATCAGGATGCATCTGAAGCCATTGACCGAAAAGACAAAAACGCGGCCATTTTGGTTAGGCCCTTCAGTTCAGCGGAAGGGTGGGTCAGGTTCCAGGGCTGGCCTCTCCACTTAGTGACCGGGTGCCTCGTTCAGGGGAGCTAACCCCTCTGCGGCTGCCTCATTCACAAAATCACTGCAAAGCGCTGCTGCGGGCGTTGCGTGGGTGAATGGCAGCCACGTAGAGGAGCTGTGTACTGAGGAACCCGTATGCCTGAGCCCC
Source organism: Oryctolagus cuniculus (assembly GCF_964237555.1). Classification (NCBI taxonomy): domain Eukaryota; kingdom Metazoa; phylum Chordata; class Mammalia; order Lagomorpha; family Leporidae; genus Oryctolagus; species Oryctolagus cuniculus. The sequence continues at coordinate 175,024,415 of NC_091435.1, read as the reverse complement.
TGAGCCCCTGAGGCCCTGAGCCCAGGAGGTGCCTGCTTTCAGATGCCTTCATTGGTCCTCGATTCCAACACAGACATGGACGGTTTATTTGTGTCTGTCTCCCGAGGAGGTCCTTCAAAGGCCAGCATTGTCTCTCCAGTGTAGGGAGGCCAGCTCAGCAAGTGTTGGTAAGCATGTAAATACAACGTTTAACGAATGAATGAATAAATTAATCTAAAAATTAGAGAGGTCTCTTTAAGTGTGGGCTTGAACTGGGCCCCGAAGGAATACGAAGAGTGGGCTTTCCTATTTCCAGCCCGAGTGCAGGACAGACGCCAGGCTGAGGGTTCCCAATGGGCCACAGCTCTCCTAACTGACGTCTGGATGGATCCCCCAGGCGTGCACAGGAGGCCCCCGTGGAGGTGGGGGAGAAAGGTAGCTTCTACAAGGAGAGAGGTGCAGGATAAATAAAGAAATAGTCTGTTAGTAGTATTTTTTTTAAAGATTTATTTATTTATTTGAAAGTCAGAGTTACACAGAGAGAGAAGAGGTTAGAGAAAGAGAGAGAGAGAGGGAGAGAGAGAGAGAGAGAGATCTCCCATCCACTAGTCCACTCCCCAATTGGCTGCAATGGCCGGAGCTGTGCCAATTCGAAGCCAGGAGCCAGGAGCTTCCTCCAGGTCATTCACACAGGTGCGGGGGCACAAGGACTTGGGCCATCTTCTACTGCCCTCCCAGGCCATAGCAGAGAGCAGGACCAGAAGTGGAGCAGCTGGGACCTGAACTGGCACCCACATGGGATGCCAGCACTGCAGGTGGTGGCCTCACCCGCTACGCCACAGCGCCGGCCCCTGTTAGGAGCACGAACCTGCTGATGTTCTGAGAGGTGGAGAGAGAACGTGGCAGAGTGAGGAGCCCTCGGGTTGTGGAGAAGTTGAAGAGAACATGAGCGGAGTGTGTGAGGACCAGCAGGGTCTGCAGACGGGCAGCAGGGGACGAGGTGATGTGACCCACGGGGAAGGCACAGCAGGGGACGAGGTGTGACCCACAGGGAAGGCACAGCAGGGGACGAGGTGATGTGACCCACGGGGAAGGCACAGCAGGGGACGAGGTGTGACCCACGGGGAAGGCACAGCAGGGGACGAGGTGTGACCCACGGGGAAGGCACGCGTGTTGAGCACGATGCTCGGCCGTCTAACTGGAACATGCATTTGCAGTTACCTGTGAATGTTTCTGTAACGTGGCAGATTCTTTCCTGTGTGGCTTGAGAGGCTCACAAAGCCTGTGGCCACCCCTCTCTCGTTCCCTGCAGTCCAGTGGACACCGTCTGTATACTGTTCCCCAAAAGACAGCTGCACGAGAGCCATGAGCCGGCAGGGTACGTGAAGGTGCCCACGTGCCGATGCCACTGAGCTGGCACTGCCTGTCTCTGCGGAACTCGGCCAGCTTCCTTCCTGCAAGTGGTACTGCGTGGCAGTCAGCCGGGCAGCGAGGCCCTGCCTCACGCATCTGTCACTCTCCTCGCAGAACCACTGGGCTGGCCTGACCATGCCTTTCTTAGTTGGCACCAGACAGCAAGTGGAAACATGAAAGTCTCTTCACGGCCGGGGCTCGGAACTGGCACACCGTGACTTCCACTGCACTCACCTGGATCAGCCATAGACTGGGGCTGGCTCTGTGGTGCAGCGGGTTACCCCACACCAGAGCCTGCGGTGCCGGCATCCCATGTGGATGCTGGTTCGAGATCCACTTCTGATCCAGCTCCCTGCTGATGTGCCTGGGAAAGCAGTGGAAGATGGCCCAAGTTCCTGGGCCCTGCACCCACGTGGGAGACCTGGAAGAAGCTCCTGGCTCCTGGCTTCGACCTGGCCCAGCCCTAGCCATTGCAGCCATTTGGGGAGTGAAACAGCAGATGGAAGACCTCTCTCTTTCTCTTTCTCTTTCTCTGTCTCTCCCTCTCTCTCTGCAGCTCCGCCTTTCAAAGAAAGAAATCTTTTTTAAAAAATAGGGGAGACTGCAGACGACACGGGTAAGGGTATGAATATAGGACGGGACGAAGCACGGGGCTATTAATGCGTTGTACTGCGGGATGCTAATGATGGTGCTACTTCTGGTCCCCTTCAGGCCTGAGTTCCTGTTGCCCATGCTGCAGCGTGGACAAGAGAAAGTCCCCCTGGGCCACTTGGTGGAACCTGCGCAAAACCTGCTACCAAATAGTAAAACACAGCTGGTTTGAGAGCTTCATTATCTTTGTGATTCTGCTGAGCAGTGGGACGCTGGTAAGTGACGGTGGCCTGGTGGGGGCCTTGAGCGTCAGGGAAGCCTGGGGGGAAGCTGCGTGTTGGCCTGGTCTCCTGCGGCTATGCATGTGGCCTGCCAGGTGGAAGCAGGATCTGCACCGCACGTTGGCTCAGGGAGCAGAGTTTTGCACAGCTTCTAGGATTCCACTCCGACTAGGAAATCCCCAAGCCAAGGATGGTTTGCCTATGGGGAAAAGTAACTCAAGCCAGGACTGTAAGTTGACTTCTGGAATCTGACTCCTGGGTCCCGGCCTCTCCATCTACCTCTTATTCTTGGGAGATTTCTAGACATTTTCCCTATATTCTACATGTTTCCTCCTCTAGACAGCAATGCTCCTACCCTCTCTTTTCTTGAAGGCCATGTGCTGCTTCCCCAAAGGTAAAACACAGGATCAGAACAGGACGCAATAAGTTGCCTTGAGATTTCTCACCACCCGTGATCCCTTGAATGGCAGAACAAGGCGCTGTCGTGTTCTGTGCATGCTCTCTGCATCAGGGGGTGGTGCGAGTGCCAGCGAGACTTGAGAATAACTGAACCCATTCACCTCCACAGCCGTGGAGCCGTGAACTTCGGCTCTCTGTACCTCCTGGCCCTTCCAGCCTCCCCACCCAACCCTAGGGGCAGTATCTCCTCTCTTATCACCGGCCTGCTTCCCCCCCCCCCTTCCTCCCCTTTGCACCCTCCCTCCCTCCTCTTCTCTCTTGTGAACTAAACTCTCCTATTACCTGTTCTGTGAGCCGTGGGTTCCCCCGCACTTGCAGAGACAGATCATTTCACGGTAGGTCTCTCCACGTGGAAAGAACAAGGAGAGGTCTTGCTCCCCATCTTACTCCTCTGCGTTAGTGCCTCACCCCTGTGAGATCTCCCGGTGGCAGGAGATGAGCCCAGTGGGGACGGGACCAACACGCACCCCCTTTATCTACTGCCCACCGCGTAGACTACTCCTCAGACAAAAGAGCACATTTCCCTGACCCGTCCCAGGAGTGGACTCCCTTGGTTGGTTTTGATTGCCGATTCTTGGTCTGTGGTTACTTGTACTCTCCTGGTTGTTCACATTTTTACAAGCTGTCTACTCTCATCCAAGGGATGCTGGTTGTGCTGTTGCTGTTGTTGTTTTCATCCCACAAAGGGATCAGTGCTGGTCAGAGAGAAGGCAGCGGTCTTGTCGAAAGGTCAAGGACACTGTCCTGTGGTGCCATGGAGAGAGAGTTTATAATCAGACATGGCGTGGGGCACACAATCCTGGCTCTCATCTGCTTTCAGAGAGGCAAGTGCAGGCTAAGCAGGGCAGGACTGGACACACATGCAGAGGGTGCCCGGACAGTGGTCCAGACCACTTCACTGTGTGTGCTTGTAACAGGAAACATCTAACGCATTGCCAACACATGTGGTCTATGGGCCAACAGCATCAGCGTTACTTGAAAACTTGTCAGGAATGCAGTCTTGGGCCCGCCCCGAACCTGCTGGGTCAGAATCTCATTATAGTAAGTCCTTGGGTGATTAAGGGCTCATTGGAGTTTGAGAAGCTCTGCTGTGTAGTCTTGGGGGCCCGGCTCAGCACACAGGAGTCACTCAAGTGCACGGTCTGTGAGCCAACCCACGCTGGCTGGCCCGCTTGTTCCTGGCTTCAAAAATGAGTCCCCAGCTCCACTCCGTTTGTCCTCAAGAGCAAAACAGACGAGCCCCTGGTCTCCAGGAGCTTGGAGCCCACCAGGGAGGGTCGATGGGGCAGCTCAGGCCAGCTCACAGTGACATGCTCAGAGACGGGGCGCGGGCACGGGCACCCAGCCATCTCGGTGGAACAGGAGTGTCCTCCAGAAGAGGTCGGCAAAGCTGAGATGTTGGCTGAGGAGGAGCCAGTGGGGTGGAGGAGATGGCGTCCTTTGTCCCGTCAAACCCCGTTGGTAGCTGAAAGCAAGCTGGTTGTACTCAGACATTCTGTTGTCCTTGGTCCCCAACAGCAGGACTGGTTTCCCGCCTGTCTTCAGTGTGTGCCCAGGTGTCTTCATCAGAGTTAGTAGCAGGCCCCGCCTCTGTCCTTTGTTTCATGCCCAGTCACTCTGTAAAGGCCAGACAGATTGTGCCCAAGTTGTACAGACCCTGCAGAATCGTACACACAATGCTGTGGGTGAGTGAAATATTTGGATGTAGCATCAAAAAGAGCCTCAGAAGACCAGGGAGTCTCATTTTTATGAGTCCAATGAATAACTGTTTAATACTCAAAGTAATTTATGTGAGGAGCTCTAGTCCAGCATTTCCCGAACACTGTACGGCATGGCAAGCACACCAGACACCATGGGCAGCACTGTGGTGAACGGCCACACTGTCTGGTGAGAGGTTGGGCCTGAGGCATTTGATCTGAGTGTTGCAGGCACGGAGAGACACTGCGGAGAGCCCCTGCACCAGCCAGGGGCGGCTGTGCCACTGAGTGGTTCTGGAAACGTTGCCAAGGCTCACTTGACAAGAGCTGAAAGGCTTGGGGTGCCTGGGAGACGGCGTGCGGATCCGCAGGGGAGACGTTCGTGTGTACGGAGGGCCGGGAGCGGGGCTGGGGGACCTGGAGACCACAGAAGCCTGTGCGTGGGGTTTTCCTTCTCCACTCTCATTGGCTCAAGGAACTGATTCTGCTAGAAAAGTTTAGTCCTGATACCTTTTGAGCAGAACTGTAGCACCAGAGAGAGGCTAGTTTTCATCGCATACACAAGACAGTTTTTAAGTCAGGCAGGATCTCTTTACGAATATTCAGCCTGGCCTATGGTTTTATCATTTCAGGTATTTGAAGATGTTTACCTTAAGTACCAGCCCAACATTGAAAGATTGCTCAATTGTACCGACAATATTTTCACATTTATTTTTATCCTGGAGATGGGTCTGAAATGGGTGGCCTTTGGATTCAGGAAGTATTTCACCAGTGCCTGGTGCTGGCTGGATTTCGTCATTGTGATTGTAAGTTCACCACCTCGATGTCTGCTGCAGGCTGAAGCTGGGGTGCAGGGGCCAGGGAGGAGGAGCATTGTCAGTACTTCCAGAGCTCATGGAAGTTTATTCTGGTGCAAAAAATTCTGAAATCTATGCATAAGGGGCCTTCAACCAGTTCCCGGAAATGCATGTTTTGAAGCAACTATGCACATATTTCAAAACAAACATTTTTAAATCCCATTTTCTCACAAACTTTGTGAAGTATTCTTGCATGGATGCTGCTTTTCCTGCGTGCCTCATATAGACAGCTCTCCAGATATTTCTGTGCTGTCATTGCCTCCTCGCAGGACTTGCAAGTGGCTGTCACTTGTCCGTCAGGAGCCAGCCTTTGCCGTCCCCTGCCTCACACACACACCGCACTTCAGGTGCTCACCACTCCAGCCTTTTCCGTGGAGGCTTCCAGCCACTTCTCTCCACAAGCACTGCTTCCATGGAAAGAAGACCTAAAATAACTCCAAGTGTCTTCCAGGCCCTAGTCCACTTAGGGCTTTTCCTGTCTTCTCAAGGCTTCTCAAAACAGGTCAGCACCGACAGGCGAGACTGGTTTCAATCTTGACTGTTGAGCAGTACAAAAGGATTTCTTACATATATTCTCTCGTTTAATCTGCACAACAGTGTTCCAACAGAAGCAGCCTTATATAACACCTACCATGTGACAGGTGAGGAAACCCGAAACCCAGGACCAGCAGCGTGTTTCAGGTCATGGAATGCAAGTGGTGACCCTGAGTGGTGATAAAGCTGCTAACAGTAACTGTGAACCCCATTTGTCAACCGATTTCCTACAAAGGCGTGCTCTATAGTGTATTCTGTATGTGTACTCTCCCTTAGTTATCATGGTCACTCTTGGGGGTAGGTACTGTTATTCTTCCTTATTCAGAGGTACAAGACTGATTGAGTAGGGTGTCCAGGAAATGGGGTGAGGACTCTATATGCAGAGGAGGAATAATAGCATCCCATATCGTACCTCAAAATAATAACAATACCCCGAAGAATGAGTCCAATACTTCTACCCAGCTAGAAGTAGTAGAGGTGAGATTCAAACCCAGTAAGTCTCACTCGAGAGCTCTCGATTTTAACACCCACATTGTTTCTACTGTGAGATAAGGAGGTACACTTTGTCCCTGCCGCATAAGGCAGTGGATAAGACAAATGGCATGAGCACAAGCCTTGTTGTCAGCAGCCCTCACTGGAAAATCATGTTGTTGGTGGACACAGAGAGGCGTTGATTCAGGAATTTTAGAGAGCCATGGGTGCTGGAGCAGCTCCAACAGGACTCAAGGGAGGGAAGGAAAAACATCCACGTGTGTCATCCTTACCAGTTTCCACAATGCAAATAATTCTGCAGCAGTCATCCTACCTAGCAACCAGGTGAGAAGATGACTGCTCTCTTCATTGAAGGGACCTGTGCACTCTGGATGCCAGCCATCTGAACAGGAGACTGAACCCAAAGCCAGCCTACCTGCTGCATGTCTGAGTAACCCTGAGCATAGCATTTCCCTTCTCTTGGGGTTAATTTTCTCATGGGTAACAGTGAAGCTGTGGACTATAAATGGCCCAAACTGACTAAATACAAAATAAGAAGCCTACATCTAGCAATAACCCATACAGACATCAAAATAGTGGTCCAAACCCACACTGCGAAAAAGAGGTACTGGGCCCTGGTGGTTCTGCAGGCAAGTTCGCTAAACCTCAAAGAAACAGTTAACTCCAATTTTATTAAAATTGTTACAAAGAATAGAAAATGAGAGAAATCTTATAATCCTCATAAACGAGGAAGTAGAATCCTGATAACAAAATGAATAGATCAAGAAAATAATCTTATAATTATATGTCTTTATAAACCACAGAGGGAACACACACAGGTGTAACTGACTACTAGTACCAGCCTGGGCATCGTTCACAGATGGAGGTGTGAATCTTAGCTTCACCATTTATCAGTGCTGTTGCCTGAAGCAAATTGCTGATCCTCCGAGCTTGGTTCACTCACCTGTGATGAGATAAGTCTTGCCTGACACTGCTTATCTACACACACTGCTGTGGAGATTAAATGAGAGAATGTGTGAGACTGATCTTACAAATCTGAATGTCAACAGGATTATATAAAATCATCTTCATAAATTTGGACTGGAAAAACATAAACATAAGCCACAAAAATCAGTTTCAAAATGAAAGCTTTTATTTTTTCTGTTCAACAGAACTGTAATTAAAATTAAAGACGAGCCATAAGCCTGGGAACCAGCATTTTCCATGTACCAATCAAGCTCAGTATTATCCACACTGTATCAGAACTCCTGACGGAGCCTTCAGAAAAAGACAGCTCGGGTCAGAATGGGAGAAGGACATGAACAGGCAGTTGCCAAAAGGAACACAATTTGCTAAGAATTTCATAAAGAAATGTACACCGCTTAGCACAGACATGCATATTAAAATGAAGAATCTCTTTTCGTTCATCAGATTGGCAAAAATTTTTAAATTAGATCCGTCTAATATTAAGAAGGAGATAGGAAAACAATCTCTAATCACTGCCAACAATTTAATTAGTATAACCATTTTGGGGAAAGTCTTCCACTATTGTAAAATTACAAGTAAGTCCAACTTGCAATCCATAAATACTACTTTCTGTTATAGATCCAAGGAAAACATCATGTGTGTACCCAAGAGAAGCACACGTTTGTCTAGTTTATTGTTGTTCATAGTAACAATGAAATGGAAATAATCTAGATATTCAGCAAAGGAGAATGGATCTGTAAAACATGACTATTCATATTCTTTAATATTGCCAACAGTTAAAGGAGCAAACTATAATGTATATACATCAATGTGATGGATTTCAAAAGCAGTACAGAGTGATAAATGCAAGTTAGAATAAAAAGAAAAAGGAGGGGCCAGCGCTGTGGCTCAGTGGGTTTAATGCCCTAGCCTGAAGCGCCGGCATCCCATATGGGCACCGGTTCAAGATCTGGCTGCTCCACTTCCAGTCCAGCTCTCTGTTGTGGCCTGGGAAAGCAGTAGAAGATGGCCCAAGTCCTTGGGTCCCTGCACCCACGTGGGAGACCTGGAAGAGGCTCCTGGCTCCTGGCTCCAGATCACTCCGGCCATTACGGCCAACTGGGGAGTGAACCATGACATGGAGGATTTCTCTCTCTCGCTCTCGCTCTCGCTCTCTCTCTCTGCCTCTCCACCTCGCCTCTCTCTGTGTAACTCTGACTTGCAAATAAATAAATAAATCTTAAAAAAAAAGATGTAGAACATGAATAGTGTCCATAGACTTTAAAAAAAAAAAAAAAGGAAAAAGTAGCGCAAGATTTCCTACTCGAAGGATGTTGTAGGGTGGGAAACAAGTGGTATTTTAAAGTGAGTGTCTCAACAGTGCCTCCTGGTGGTGCATAGCCTGGGGTGAGGTTCCAGGCGAAAAGGTATGTAATGTCCTCCCCAGAATGCCTTTCCCCACCGGTGAGGATGGGGATTTGGTAATGCAGAGTCCCCCATGCTCTGTTCTGGCAGGAACAAGGTGGGAGTACTTGTGGGAAAGCTGTTAAACTCTCCAGACAAGCAAAGCTACTACAAGCAAAAAGTCTGTGTGTAACATCCAGTATAAATAGAAACATTTTTGATTGATTACACATTTTTTAATCTTGCCATAGTAACTCATCTGTCTTACTAACTCATTTAATTTATCTTGATTGAGAAATATGTTTCTACTGCAATGAAGCTGGGAGGATTACTAGGGAGTATTTTTAGGTAATAGTGAACTTTACATCAGCTCAGTCGTGAGTATCTGAACTCACTTCCTGTCCAGACGAGCAGTGTTCAAGGAGAGCCTGTGAGGACCCCCGTAACTACTAAGAGTGGCTGAGGATCTGGAGAGGGTCTCTAATTTAAGTTCATCGTCTGTTAGGTCTGGATTTAGAGTGCCAGCAGAGCTTTCCAATCTGCGTTCCTGTCCCATCTGGGAGAGGAAAACACATCTAATTCCCCCGAAAGGAGCTATTTGAGTAAGGGGGGAAAATTGTGAACAAATAATGCATTTTTGTAACTTTTCCTTTGGCCACCATTTCCGGAAGTGTAAGGAGCTCCTGTTTCCCCGCTTCCCAGGGAGTCAGACGCCACCCATCTGCGTCTCCTTTCCTTGTTTGGAGGTTCAGTTGCAAGAATGAGGCCACTTTACCCTGGTGCGCTTCAGAGTGTATTTCCTAAAAAGGACATTGTTTTGTTTAGACGATGACCAACGTCAGGAATTTAGCCGTCATTCAACACTGAATCCACATCAGTTTCAAGCTTGGTCATTTGTCCTAGTAAGGTTCTTTCTGGCTAATCCTCCCTGCCTGCCTTCGCCTCCACAGCGACACAGGGAGCCATCCCGATCCCACACTACATATCATCCATGTGTCTTTGATTGCCTGATGTTCAAAATCTCTCAGATTTCTTTGACCCCCATTAAGTACACAGTGATGAAAGTGCCTGATTTCTGCTTGCGTGAACTGTAATTGCCAGACAGGGAGACACGTGCTTCTCCATCTACCCTCCCCCTTCCAGCAGGGTCTGACTTGTTCCTGTGGGCATGATGCCTCTGCCTCTTGGGAAAGGGGCTCTTAGCCCCTCCCCGGCTTCCCTGGGCACCAAGGCAGGTGCACAACTTGCCCCTTCTCTTCCACCAGGTGTCTGTGATCAGCCTCATCAACCTGAAGTCCTTGAAGTCCTTCCGGACTCTGCGAGCTCTGAGGCCACTCCGGGCGCTGTCGCAGTTCGAAGGAATGAAGGTACGTCCTCCAGCTGGTCAGATGGGAGCTCAGGCAGCAGGGGAGAGCAGAGAGGTGGGCTGCCCTTCTGGGCGCGCCGTCCTCAGTCACCAGGATCTTCCTGGTCTTTCCCCTTCTCGGCCCAGTGCATGGAGTTTGAGAGGGAAAGGCATGTCTAGGATAGAGTTACCATCCTAACAGCTTCTGTGATGGCTAAGATGGGCTCTGGCTTCCCTTCGGAAGCCCAGGGCAAGTGTCCCCTAAGACTCTGACACCCTCATCAACGGGAGCTGAGGGCAGGGCTGGGCACGGGGTGGGGGCAGGAGATACAGGAAGCGGAAGCCCAGGGCAAGTGTCCCCTATCTGACACCCTCATCAACGGGAGCTGAGGGCAGGGCCGGGCACGGGGTGGGAGCAGGAGACATCCAGCCCTGCCTGTCAGGCTTGCCCTGGGAAGATCATGACTTGGTGCGTCCTGCCCATTTTTCTTCCTTTGTTGTTTCCTTAAGGTGGTGGTGAACGCTCTCATAGGTGCCATACCTGCCATTCTGAATGTTTTGCTTGTCTGCCTCATTTTCTGGCTCATATTTTGTATCGTGGGAGTAAACTTCTTTTCTGGAAAGTTTGGAAAATGCATTAATAAAACAGATCCAAATTTGTTTACAAATCACACCATCATTACATATAGAAACCAATGCCAAACTGACAACTTCTCTTGGGTCAACCCAGAAGTCAACTTTGACAATGTGGGGCAAGCTTACCTCGCTCTGCTGCAGGTGGTAAGTATGATAGGTATGTTTTTGACTGGGAAAAAGAAACTGTTAAGAATTACAAATCATTTTTAACTAATAAAAATGCAAGGACTCCATTGAGATAACAGGACCAAATCTTAGTTCCTCCAGGGGGAGCCAAGGCCTTCTGGAACTGTCCTGAGCATCCCCGACTTTGTTGCTTACTGAATCTCGCTGCCCAAGTGGCGTCCCTGTAATTACTCAGACATCACACTCTGTCTTGTGTGGTGCCTTGCTGGCCCTCCAGGTCATCCTTTTAAGCAGTTGCCACATCTCAGGCAGAACAAACAGATATTGGGCCACAGCTTTTCAAACAACTTTGAAGTCAGACATTTCTTTGGTTTTTAAACTTTTTAACTTGTGAAAATGAAAGAGAGAAGTCCAAGACACTCAAGCTCGCATCCCCTTCTACTGCCATTTTGTAGAAGCAGGTCTTCCCGGCACGTTGGGCCTCCCCTGCTCTGCGTTTGCATGCTGGGCTGGCGTTCTGCATGGCGTGTGTCTGTGGTGGACATGTCAGCTGTCACATCCGTGTGTCTCTGCTTTGGTTGCAGGCAACGTATAAGGGCTGGATGGAGATTATGTATGCTGCGGTTGATTCCCGAGATGTGAGTCTGTCCCTCGGTGTTGCAGAGTGCTAGGGTTAACTCGGGGGCACCGTGAGTGTGTGAACAATCAAGAGCTTCCTGCCCCACAGTTTCAGCAGCCAGGGTTCTCGGCCTCATTTCCCTCGGGCGAGAACTATGAGAAAAGCCACTACCTGATTAAAAGCACTTGTGTGTGTCTCCAAGGTCTAGTCGTGGTCTCCATGGTGACCAAGGGAGCTGTAGGAGGTAGAGCCAGAAGCCAGGGTGCTTTTATTTGTTTCTCACCTCTTCTCCAAATAGGTGGACAGGCAGAAGCCAGATTTCACAGATGACTTGTCTTAGAGAAAACCACGAGACTGGATTAAATTCAAACGAGAGAGACTGCTGTGGCTGCAGGCTCCCTGCGCCGAGCTCCTGGTGATTTCCAGCCGTTGAGTCCTGCCACACGGTCATCGTGGAGTCCCAAAGGCGGAGGATATTCAGCAGTTCGCTCTGTTTCTATTTCTCAGACGAGACATTGAGGGCTAGAAAGGAAGGAACTTGCCCAGGCGTAGAGGAGGCAAATGTAGAGTCAGAAATGGAATCGCAGGAAATCTGTTGAGTTTTCCCATCCTAGCACATGTGTGTGCTCGCACTGGGAGTCTGCAGAGCTGCTGCCTGACATGCTGTCAGCATTCGACACAAGTGAGCCGTAGCGTCAACAGAGCTGATAAGGGCAGGGCACTGAGGAATGGGAGCTAGTCCTTATGATCCTCCTAGTTTCCCATTATCAATGTATAGGCAGGCAGAATGAGTTACTGTGTGGAAGACACATAGCAACAACCCTGGATTTGCTTAAGTCTGAGCTCTTGCTAGCAATGTTAAGTTTCTGGAAAGGCAAAGCGAATGGTGTATACTTAACTTTATAACACTTATAATTTGTATTATAATATTTATAGAGAGAATATAGTTGCATAATCATACATTATATGTATAATATCATTCTGTAATTACAATTTATAGCAAGGGAACTATTCTAAAAGTATCATTGCACCGATTTCTTTTTTTTTAAGATTTATTTATTTTATTTGAAAAGCAGAGGCAGAGAGAGGGAGAGAGGTTTTCCATCCGCTGGTTCACTCCCCAATTGGCTGCAACGGTTGGAGCTGAGCTGATCCGAAGCCAGGAGCCAGAGCTTCTTCCAGGTCTCCCACATAGGTGCTGAGGCCCAAGAACTTGGGCATCTTCTACTGCTTTCTCAGGCAATAGCAGAGAACTGGATCGGAAGTGGAGCAGCCGGGACTTGAACCGGTGCCCATGTGGGATGCGGCGCTGCAGGCGGAGGCTTTACCCGCTACCCACAGCCCCAGCCCCATCAATGCACTGATTTTTTCTTTTTGAGTACATGACCTTCACCCAGTTTTGCCTTGGGCACTCATCAGCCTTGAGGTGGAGATGGGGGCGGGAGAAGCTTTCGTAGATGTGTGGTAGGTGTTTGAGTTACCTACGCTCCCACAGTGAGCGATAGTTGAGCGGAGGTGAGGGAGGGGTACCTGGGCTCGTGCTGGCACTGGTCCAAGCCAGCTGATGGATCCTGGTTTCTAGCACGAAGCCCTTGTGTGCGTGACACAGAGCTTTCTGGTGGTTTCAGATACTGCAGCTGTGACCAGTGACACCACGAGCCATGTCTCCTTCAGCTCCTTCTGCCACGTCACCTACGCGGGCGGCCCCTGGCCCAGAGTCTATTCCCATCGCTTGCTAGAAGGGACCCTGTGGCAAGGCCTTAGCTCCAACTCCATGTCCTGGAGCAAGGCCGCTTGCCCGGTGTCCCCCACGCGGTCCCAGCAGCAGCTTCCCCACGGAGTGCAGGACTGAAGCAAGAGCACTTCCTTTGCCATCCATGTCCCCCTCAATTTGCTGGACCCCACGTGCCCTCTAGGAACAAACAGAGAATCAGGATGTGCATCTTAGGGTTCCAGTTTTCTCTATCTCTGTTTTCTCCCCCACAAAACTCTCTCGGGACAAATGAGGTGAGCTTTTGTCGTTCCCTCTTCCTCTGAACCAATGTATGGCGGTATTTCAAACATCTGTGAGGGGCAGACATTTGCCACTTGGGGTACTGATGCATCCTATCGGAGCACCTCTTGAGTCCTACCTCCTCCCCTTCCAATCCAGCTCTCTGCACCCTGAGACGTAGCAGGTGATAGCTCAAGTACTTGGGCCCACCCAGGCTGAAGACTTGCACTGAGTTATGGGCTCCTGGTTGCAGCCTGGTCCAGCCCTGGCGGTGGCAGGCCATTTGAGGAGTGAACCAGCAGATGGAAAACCTCTCTGTGCCTGTCTCTCTCTTTGTGTCTTTGCCTTTCAGATAAAATGAAATCAATACACTTAAAAACTAAAATAAAAACAGAGTTCCTGGAATATGGAATTAAACAATAAGCTTACTTTGGTGTAAAATATTTTTTGAAACCATGAAGTTTGCTCATAATACAAATTACCTCTGAACTTCTTGAAGAACCCTCACATGGAAATTTTTCATAGTGAAGTAAGCTTTTATTTTAATTCTGTTTTCCACAAAGTTCTTGAAGTACATGATGAACGTAAAGGTATGTAGACATTCTTTTACCTCATGGCGATAACCTGACTTGCAGGTCTGTTAGCCTGCTGCGTAATCTTATTTCAAATGCCAGACGCTGAAGAGCAGAGCCTTCCTTCCATCACATGGTTTCTATACTAATGTCCATCTTCCATTCAAAGAAATGGACAGCCTCAAGCCAGCTGTGACCTGGTCAGGTATCTTCCAGTCGAAAGGGGAAAGCAATGGTTTTTAATAGCTAGCTCTGTCTCACCAGTCTGTGTGGAAGATGTTGGCTAACAAGTATCGTAAACGCCTTCAGCAGATGGCAGAGATGTCAACACTCGCTTCTCCGACTGTGATCGGGGGAGGGGACTCCTCTCACTACTACCCTAAAGCACTAAGGCCAGTCGCAGTGGAAAGAACCTGGACAAACAGGGTCTCAGATGCTCTTGACTGTGCCTTCAGCTGGGAAATTCTGGCGGGAGCTTTATCATTTACTGACTCATTCATTCATTCACTCACACATTCATTCTGTGCTCACTGAAACTCCATGTATTGGAAGGTACGCTAGCCGCTAGGAATTCAGCAGTGAAAGGCCATGATCACCAACTGCGTAGAACAGTAGACTCTGTAGGAAGGCGGCCACAGCTCAGTGGTTAGTAGTTTAATCACTTCTGCCCAAGGTCAATGTGCTGCTTCTGTGGTGGCCACAATCCAGTCTGGCTCCTTCTAGTTGCATATCCAGAGACATCCTGTGGACTTTCTCAAACGTCCAAGAGACTGTGCCGCTCCTCCTTCTTACAGACCCTCAGTGGTTCCCCATCATTTACCAAACAAACAAACGCCCAGCCTCCAGCTGGGGCAGCTGCCTCTGGGTCTCTAGGTGATCACCCAGACTGAGCTGGGAAACGGAAGAGCAGCTCCCCCAGGGCCTGGATCTGTGCCAAAGAGATTGTGTGGTTAATGGCATGCTGAGCCCCTTCGGTTGTAAGCAGTGAGGACGGCTCGTTCTTCCCTCCAGTAATTCTCTTTTTCTTCCATTGAAAACTCCCAACAGAAAGACGTACAGCCGGTGTTCGAGGCGAATTCGTGTATGTACATCTACTTCATAATTTTTATCATCTTTGGCTCATTCTTCAGTCTGAACCTCTTTATCGGTGTTATTATTGACAACTTCAACCAACAGCAGAGAAAGATAAGTATGTGGGTTGTCCTGACTTGGTAATTTCACCTCCATTCTCCAAGGACTTTGATGGAACACAGTTCTGGTCTGAACAGCTGTGCAAAGCAACTGGATCTGCGTGGAGACGAAGAAGGAGCCGCTGCCTCTGCTGGGCGGAGAGCCTCCAGGATAAGGTTGGGAGGGCCCTGCGAGCATCCGGGGTTTATTAAGTCGTTGTTTTACTCTCTGCCTACCCTTTACTCAGTGAACACTGCTGTTGTGATTAAGCCTGATACTGAGTGGCCCTTAGCAGAATAGCAGCTACCAGGATTAGCATTTGTGACATCATGGTCAGATTTAAGGGCATCCCACTTGTCTACCTACAGTAAAGATGATGGCCCTCCTCTTCCAGCAAACTTGTGTCCTGGCACCCAACACCCAGCCTCAGCGGGTCTATTGAACCTACTTGGAAGGAAGGTGGCTGGGGAGGAGGAGGAACTAGGGAGGGTTTTCCCCACACAGTGTCATGTGAAGAGGCTTCTTTGCTGATTCTGAAGTCCTCAGGACCTTAGCAGTAAATGTGGAAAACGAAATCGCCCTCCAGTGACCACCAAATGATAACCACTTTGGACGGCATTGCTGGGCATTTTGGCAGAATGCCATCCAGTTACTTTCTAGCCAAATATGTATTCCTTTTACCTGGCTGGGAGTCCCTTTTATTTTTAATTCAGTACGTTGTGGGCTCACTATCTATAATCTGTGTCATAACATCATCTCTGCCTGAAGAACACTCACGGCTGAATTCTATCCCACATTCATCCTGCGGCTTCCCCTCTGTTTACACATTCAGGTCATTTCCAAATTTCCTGCCCTTCTAAAACAATCCAATTATTTTCAGGATTTTTCTGTTTATTTAGTCAGGAGTAGTTCCTAGAATGAGAGCACGTAAGGCACTAAAGACATGCTGTGAAATTCATCATTCTGGCTGTTAGCATTGCTATTCTCCTTTATAGCTGATGGGAAAAGGCGTTCTCTCGTGGTTCTGTACTTATTTGTCTGCTTGTTAGTGAGGCTACACATTTTCCCGCAGCTTACAGGCCGTGAGTATTTCTTTCTCAAGAACTGTTTCTTTCTGCCTGAAGTTCATTGTTAAGACTGGGGTTGCCACCATTTTCTTATGCATTTTTTATACTAAGTCCAAGTGGTGACTTGCTTCTTATATTTTCTTTGGTATTTATGTTTCGTTTTAAAAATTGTTTTCCCAGAAACCTTTTATTTAAGGTATACAAACTTCATGCATTTCATAAACACAACTTTAGGGACAGAGTGATTCTTCCCACCCAACCCGCCCTCCCACCTGCACTCCCACCCTTTCTCCTCCCTCTGCTATTCGCATTCTTATTTTTTTTTACTGAGATCTGTTTTCAATTAACTTTCAACACAGAAGATTGACTCTATACTAAGTAAAGAGTTCAACAAATAGTAAGCAAAAAACAAAAACAAACAAACAAAAAACACCTGTTCACCTGTTCACCTGTTCCTCAACAGTCGAGACAAGGGCTGCTCAAAGTCACTGCGTCTCAAAGTGTCTGTTTCATTTCTATAGATTACCTTTTGGGTGCTCTGTTAGTTACCACAGGTCAGGGAGAACGTATGGTATTTGTCCTTTGGGGACTGGCTTATTTCACTAAATAGAATGTTTTCCAGTTGCATCCATTTTGTTGCAAATGGCAGGATTTTAATATTTTTTTTTACCACTGTGTAATAGTCCATGGTGCACATATCCCATGATTCTTTATTCAGTCTACAGTTGATGGACATTTGGGTTGATCCCATATCTTAGCCATTACAAATTGAGATGCAATAAACATGGGGTGCAGATAATGCTTTCGTGTGCTGATTTCATTTCCACTGGGTAAATTCCCAGGAGGATGGCTGGGTCATATGGTAGGTCCATGTTCAGATTTCTGAGGGACCTCCATGTGACTTCCACCGTGGCTGCACCAGTTTCATTCCCATCAACAGTGGATTAAGGTGCCTTTTTCCCCACAGCCTCACCAGCATTTGTTGTTCTTATATTTTCTTGATGATGTTTTGATTTACAGATATTAGTGCTTTTAAGTCACTGCATCTCACTCTTTTTGACTGCTTTTCTCATATTCATGACCTGAGCATTTCTCGTCCCAGAGTCATATGGCTAAATACGCGCCCTTAGCTCTAAGACTTCGCTACTTCTGTGTTGAGCTCTTGTGATTTACACGAAATGAACCTCGTTTTCAGCCAGCCTTCGTTTGCTGTCATTAGGCGGCTGTCTCAGTTCTGCACCAGAAGTGTGAATCACCTCTGGGACGCGCGTCTGGATTGTAATCCACACTGACAACTTGGATGTCAGATCCGAGCTTCCATCAGATGCCGATCAGCCCGCAGCACCCGTCTGTTTGACTTTTGTTAACATGCACAAAGGTATAGACACCCAGCACCTAGCACCACATCTTATTGACTGAAGAATGTCCTTGTGTCATCTACACGCTTACTCAACCCTATTTTTTAATGGAGCAAATAAACGTACATAGACTACAGTCTCACATCATTTCCTTCATAAATATGCCAGCATCTGTCTCTTTTTAGACATTCCCACAGCGGTGGGCCTCATACCCAGGGTTAAGGCGCCTGTGAAGCCAGCATCCCATATCAGAGTGCCTGGCTGGAGTCCCGGCCATTCTGCTTCTGATCCAACTTCCTGCTAATGTATCTGGGAGAGAGCAGACGATGGCTCAAATATCTGGGTCCCTGCAACCTGTGTGGGAGACTTGGAGTTTTGGGCTCCTGGGTTCTGCCTGGCCCAACACCAGCTGATGTGGGCATTTGAGGAATGAACCGGTAGATGGAAGGTGTGTGTCTGTGTGTCTGTCTATCTGTCTGTCTCCTTCTCTACCACTGTCCTTTGCAAATAAATAATTTTAAAAAAACCATAATTACATTGTCACATCTAAAAAATTTTTCTTTGAATTCATCAAATACTAAAATCCATGTTCAGTTTCCCCTGAGCCTTTAATTTTCTTAGATTTATTTATGAATTCTCTGTTGTATTTATTTTTATTAAATTTTCATTTGTTTTGATTCAAGTCAGGATCTAATGAGGTCCTCCTATGTGACAGCTCTGTTACTCGCCGGCAGGACCGGATACACCAGGCGCAGGCTGCCTGCTGCCCGGGTCTGGAGTCAGGTCCTTGCAGGCCGTAGTCCGCCACGCTCCTTGCCGCTGCTTCCAGGCCTCCCCAGTAGAGGGAGCTGCCTCAAACTCAGGACTACCCGGAAACACGGTGTGAAAACGGGCATTCTGACGGCTCAGGTTCAGTGCTTCCAAGTTGTCAGTCAGCCACTCCTCTGATCCATCTCTCTCCTCTTTCCACATTGAGAAACCTGGTCCTCAAGGGCACAGCGGATGGTAATAGTAAGACTTCCTGCAGTCGGTCACTGTCTTTCTCTCACACAGTCTGTAGTCTCAGAATAGCAGTCTTAGTACTATCATGACAAGTCTGATTCCTGGGAGACATGGTTATGCCCAGCATCCCAAAACAACCTGTTAACTCCCAGGCTGTATACTGTTGGTGCATACTGGCGTAGTAAATTCAGACCCTGAATTCTCATCAAGACAGACCTGGAGTCACAGGCTGTCAGGCCAGCCTAGTGTTCTACTCGAAATCAAGGCAGAGCCAGCCTGCCTTTGGATCAGTGTGATGCGCCGGCCGCGGCAGCCATTGGAGGGTGAACCAACGGCAAAGGAAGACCTTTCTCTCTGTCTCTCTCTCTCACTGTCCACTCTGCCTGTCAAAAAAAAAAAAAAAGGCAGAGCCAGTTCCCTGGGTGTCATGCATTGCTGTGGACACATGTTGTTTTCTTCCTCGTCCTGTCAGTGGGCACCAAGAGGCACCAGATGCTTGCGGGGACACCTGTGCCTCCCTCCTCTGCCCAGCCCCTTCCCTTTGCTTCCTGACGGTTAGTAACTCTCACAGTCGCTAGTGCTCGAGATTCCAGCTCGTAGAGATCAGCAGGTGCCTCTCATGCCAGCTGTGGCTTTGCAGCTAATTCCTCACTCGAGTAGACAGAGACAGAGCCCTCCCATTCACTGCTTCACTCCCCAGACACCCACAACACCGGGCCTGGGCCGGGAGCCTGGAGCCAGGAACTCAACCCAGGTCCGCAGTGGATGGCAGGGACCCGACTGCTTGAGCCATCAGCTGCTGCCAGCCAAGGCCTCCATTGGCAGACAGCAGGAGCAGAGCCGGGACTCGAACCCAGGCCCTGAGAGGAATGAGGACATCGCAGGCAGTGCCCTGCTGCTGTGCAAACCCTCGCCCCGGCTCCGTCGCTGGGCCTCTCCGCTCTCAGACCCTGGAGATTTTTCTCACTGTGTTCAGGTTCAGCTGTGCTTCTAGAAGAATTCTGTTTACTTTACACAGCATTTCTAAACAGCTTGTCCATTCATTTCCAAACACTGAAAATCCAAGTCTTTTTTCTGTTTCTTTCTTGCTCAGTAATGAAAATAATTGAAACTATGGGTTTCCTTTTCTGGAAATGACTCTGAGTAGATTTTGTGAAACCTCATTTGGTAGTGTCAATGTATCATTTTAGGAGAATTTAATTGCCACATTATGGGATTTTGTCTAAATTTTTGTTACCAATTTCTATTTTTATTGCATTGCAGTTTGATTTATGCAACATAAAACATATTCAGTTTTTATAAAGATTCTGTGAATATTTGCAATGAATTTGTGATATTTACGTTGTAAAAAGTGGTATACAACTAGTAAATATAACCTTATTTCTCTCTTGTTCCTTAACTTTAAAACTGTTTCCTTCTAGCTCTCCCTAGGGTCCAACTTCTTGTGCTTCCGTTGGAATTGTAAGGACTGTTGACAGAAATGCAATGTAAACTTGAAGTTGCTTCTAAATTTCAGAACTTAGCCCCAAAATCAAGGCAATCTCTTGTCTTCTCCCTATACTTAGGTGGCCAAGACATCTTTATGACCGAAGAACAGAAGAAGTACTATAATGCCATGAAAAAATTAGGAACCAAAAAACCCCAAAAGCCCATCCCAAGGCCTCTGGTGAGAGCAACCTGCATTGAATGGGTGGTTCTGAGTAACCTGGATTTCTGCCGTGCCTTTCTCTTGGGACTTTGGTTTGCAGGCACTGAGAGCTCACAACATCCCAGATGCACTCCAGCATTCAGGTGTTAAGGGTCGGTGGTAAGAGCCTAGGCAGCCATGCAGTGTGCTTGCGGGGTGCTGACGAAGGCGCTGTGTGCACCCACTGCAGGAAGCGGGCACAGCAGCTGGGACTCGAGCAGTCAAGATGCGTTCGCAGCGTCTTTCACCACCTTAACTGGTGTGAGTGGCTGAGCTGATACAGCTCATTCCCCGTTACCAGTGTTTGTGACGAACTTGGTGGAGCAGGGCTGGCAGTTTTGTTTTTCCTGTGAAGGACCAGAGAGTTAAGTCTTGGCTTAGCCAGCCGTGGTCCCTGCCGCTGCCTCAGCTCTGCCACCGTGGCACAAATAGAGCCACGGAGAGTAAGACACGGAAAGCGGGGGTCTCACGTCATTTCATGTGCCATGACATTGGCTTCATCGTCTGATTTTTCCTCCCCAAGCATTTAAAAATATAAAACTCACCCTAGGTCATGAGCGATGCAGAAACAGGTGGTTGGTTGGGTTTGTCCTGTGGGCCATGGTTTGTTGATTTCTTCTCTGAGCCCTGCCTTATCAGGTGCTACAGGGAAAGCCAGGAGCAGCACTTGGCTAGGAGCGTGCAGTCCAAGTGAGAGGGAGGAAGGTTAAATACACATGTGAGAGAATTAAATCATCAGGCACAGATTAAACATGATGATCTGAAATCCCAAGTGCTCCAAAGCCCACAATTTTCTGAGCACCAACACGACATCACAAGTAGAAAATTCCACATCTGGCTGCATGTGAACCACATGAGATCAGGTGTGGATAAAGAAAACGTCTGCACACACGTGGACTATTATTCGGCTGTGAAAAATGAAACCCTGTCATTTGCAGCAAAATGAATATAAATGGAAGACATAATACTGAGTGAAATGAGCCAAACAGAGATACTGCATAGTTCCCCCCAGAAGTGGATGTTGAAGAAACTCCATCTGAGCGTAGACTAGCAATTACTAGAGGCTCATGGGGGAGGGGGGATTGGATAACAGGCCCCAAATTGGAGCTGGATAGAAGGTTCCGTTCCTAGTGGGGTGACTGTAGTGCACGACAACCTGTTGCATGTTTTCTGGGCGACGGGAGGAGGGAGCCTGGGGCTCCAGTCTCAGTGCAGTGATGAGCGGGGAAATGCTGGTTAACCTGGCTGAGCAGTGCACATCGTATACTTGCACTGAGGTGTCACACTGTATCCCATAAATCTGGACAATTATTCTTACTCCAAACTGATGAGGCTTTAAACAGCAATAAATGAAATACATTTTGAAAAATAATTTCCTCCATAAAAAACCGAGATGCACTAAAAATGTTATATAGAATTACCTGTGTGTATAAGGTATACAAGATGAATCCCCTGTGTGTATCAGGTCTATCTGAAACAGATAAATTTGTGGCTGGACTCCATCCCCAAGACAGCACATGTATGTGCACAAGTTCTGAATCCGGGTCCCCCGTTGGCAGCTGCCAGGGCAGGCCGAGCGGGTGGAGGCTGGAGAGTCGGGCGGCATCCGGGAGAGGGGTTTTCCGCCAGCAGCAGGCGGGGGACTGGGGCTGCCCTTCAAGCACCAGGCCCAGGGGAGCGAAGCTTGGTCCACCGCAGCTCTCAGCACTCGGTGGCACCCGGCCCGAGGGTGTTTTTGTTATCAGCCTCCGACTCAACAGCAGTAGGCTCTAGGGCTAGAACTGAAGACTCAAAAGACACACTTCCAAGCAGTGCCGCCCATGGCCGTGCCAGTCACAGCGCCCCGGCCCTGCGGATCCGCAAGGAGCGACCTTACCCTGGGCGCGGACTCCGTTAGCGCAGGGAAGCCAGGCCCCGCGTCACCCCAGTGTGCGTTACAGCAGGTTTCTCACGGGGCGTGGGTACCGAGTCACAGACCCCGCGGTGTGACTGCAGCTCCCAGTCAATCATTCTGATAGACAAGGCAATCTGGCAGCGAACGCTGCACCTGTGTCTCGACGTCCCCATTCCGTCTGGAGAGCAGTATTAGTGGACGCCAATCCAACACCTTATCGCCAGACACCGCTACGTCTGAGCTAAGACGTCCAGTCAACTGTCAGCCCTTTACACACACCACGGACTTACTTTTTAATCTCTCAAATCGAAATACTCTTTTTTGACCTTTGCAACAAATGAATAGCAATTTCTCAGGCAGGAAAATCCAGCTGTTTTAACCTGAACATTCATCCATTTCATTTCCAGCCACAGTCAGGGGATTTAGAATCATCCACACGTCCCTGCGGGGTGGCTTCCTCACTGGGTCTGACGCTAGGGGTAACTGTCCGTCACAGAGAATGCTTCTGGGCCATCTGCCTCTTAGGTCACTTACGCTTCTAGTCCCCTCTGTCCCGGAGTTACAATGACCTCTACAGCCGCCTCCCGCACTTGGCTCCCCTCACTCTCTGTCCCTCTTCTCCTCTCCCACCTGACTTCCCAGGCGCGTCCTCACATGGGCAGTGCACCTGACCGTCCGGTGACTTCTCCAGGCTTCTTACCAAAAGCCTTGGAGCACCCAGCGCAGGATTCGGACGTCACCAACTTACATGCAGCGTCCCTGCCCGTGTCCTCCCATTGGCCCCTGGTCTTCCGAGTGCTGATGTTCACGCTCATGGTTTTAATCCATATTAGCACTGATGCCACTGACCTCTGACCGCCACGCCTCACTCCTGCCCCTGCGCTGCTTCTGCTCACGGCCCCTGGACGCCCTCCTGGTAGTGCAGACTGAACATGTTCAGGACAGAGCTCAGACCTCCTCGGAGTTCCCCATCCTCTGGTCTCTGCCGCTTAAACGCAGTCAGTGACCAACGATGAGAGGAAGCGTCAGCCCCACGCTCAGCACCCGACTGCTTTCCTTCTACTGCACACTAGCTCTTCAGCTGTGTGCTACATCTTCATCCCCGGTTGTCACCAGGAGGCAGCATCATCTGCGGCCTGGGTTACCATGACAGGTCCCTGGGGCCGAAAGATGTGGCTTACAGGTCCCTGCATTCTCTGTGCAGACCAGGGTATGCATACTTCGACTGGGTGATATAAAATAACCCGATATGTGCAGGTATTATGAAACCACGCATGCACTCGAGAACGCCAGTGACTCAAGTGTGGGAGTTTGTGTTTAAGGACAGTTTTCACTAAGCAGTGCTTCACAGCAGTTACAGTAAAGAAAACCATGAAATAATTGAGTCCTTTCACCGCACATGGTGGATCAGGCACACAGAGTCAAATCAGAACTTGTGCCAGAACCGTCAGCCATACAAATTTAGGGAACAGTGTGGCCATCCATATAGAAACCAGCGTACAATTTCATCAACAATAATATAATCAGATTTTTGTTTCCATTTTTAATAGTCACTTAATAAGAAGCCCATTTATCTATTTATCTTCAAATGAACAAAAATTAGAAAACTGGCATTCAAGAATTGCTTGACTACAAAAAAAAAAAAAAAAAAAAAAAAGAGTTGCTTGAAATTAAGAGTTTTGGTTAAGGATAAGCTCTGAGGAGCCAACCTGGCCGATGGAGCCTCAGGGACGTGACTGACGTTTTCTGCGGTGTCCCGTGTGAGCAGGTGTTCTCTGCACTGGAGTGACTGCAGGACAAGCAGATGAAGTGCAGCCACCAAGTTCATCACTTTTATGACATAATCCAACATGAGCTGTTTTAATTCAGCCCAATAGCATTATCCTTCACATCGAAGTTATTTTGTCACTAAGGCTTTGCTAATATTTTTTGTTTTAAAATGGCATTAAAGCTGTAAGCCCAAGCGCTTCACGCCAGTTATCTGATGAAGTTTAAACAGAAGTCTGCACAGCGGCCCAGGGCTCTACAAGCGCTTCCTGCCCGCTGGAAAGGATGTGCAGTTCCTAAGGAACCGCTTCGTTGGGAAAGAGCAGGCGCGTGTTTGACGCGCCTCTCAGTGTGCGTGGCACCCTTCTTCCCACTCCGAATGACCTGTTATTTCTCTCTGTGTTTCCCTCAGAACAAATGTCAAGGTCTCGTGTTCGACTTAGTCACAAGCCAAGTGTTTGACATCATCATCATCCTCCTCATCGTCCTGAACATGGTCAGCATGATGATGGAGACGACCGAGCAGTCTCGAGCCATGACGGCCGTCCTGGACTACCTCAACGTCGCCTTCGTGGTCAT
This sequence comes from Oryctolagus cuniculus, assembly GCF_964237555.1. Taxonomy (NCBI): domain Eukaryota; kingdom Metazoa; phylum Chordata; class Mammalia; order Lagomorpha; family Leporidae; genus Oryctolagus; species Oryctolagus cuniculus. The sequence continues at coordinate 174,999,948 of NC_091435.1, read as the reverse complement.
CTTCACGGCAGAGTGTCTCGTCAAAGTCTTTGCTTTGAGGCAGTACTACTTCACCAATGGCTGGAACTTATTTGATGGTGTGGTCGTGGTTCTGTCTATTGTCAGTAAGTAAAAATCTCAGCCTCGGGGCTTCCATCGACCTCCAAAAGCAAACTTGGAAACCGGTCATTTGGAAGCACTTCCAGACCATCCTCCAAGCAGCATTCAGGCTTCAGGCGATTCCCGCACAGAAAGACAGGTGCACTAATGCCGTTCTCGCAGGAAGCTGCTAGGAACGAGAGAATAGTTTCCTTCCCCTGACTGTCTACAACATTGAACTAAACAATTAGGTGGGTGATTTGCTCAGGGGAGCTGGCAAAACTAAGATGACCTGGAAGTTTTTGTGGTGGTATATGATTTATCCGGGTTTTAGACCCACGCTTCTACCTTTCCTGTGCAACTGTAAGCTCGAAGGAGCATTTTATAGTTTTAAGGATTTGACAGTTGGTGGCCTTGTTTCTCCTTACTGCAAAACCCGCACGGATGCCAGATTCAACTGTGTCCCTGTGGTGTTGGAGTGCATTCCTCATGTGCTGTCTAGGCCCCAAGGCCCATCTGAGGTTGCGCTTCCAAGAGTGTGTCTGTGGCTGGCAGCGCCTCTGTCCACTTGCGTCCCGTGTGGACGCAGCCCCTTTACGAGCTGCCCTTGTCTCTACTCCGTTGACCTCATCGCCCACCAGCCTCACCCTGTCATCAGTGTATCTCCCCACCATAGGCAAGATCATCGGAAGGCTTACGGAAAGAGAAAGAGAAAACAAAGATGGTTACTGCCAGGTGCCTTTTTTGTAAAACACACACATAAATCAACTGTGAAATTAAATTCTTTATGGCTAAGCCATAAGAATTTACTCTGGGTTTTTAAAGTCTGACTCTAACTAATGTATTCAGTTGACTTTTTGTAATCACATAAAGCTGTCCATGAGCCCTTCTCATAGTTCAAAAAAGCAACGAAGACAAAGAAAACGGATTTCACAATGCACGCTTTTGTGCAGGCTCAGACGGGTGACCAAACAGATGGGCTGGATCAAGCATTTTGGTCCTGTTGCAGCCGCAGCTATGCAGATGTCCAGAGAACACATCCGGGCTGCAGGTCTCCACTCTTGTTCCTGGGCCGTGAGGTGACACAGATGCAGTTTAGCAGTGGGTCCTTCTGCATACTTGTAGCTAAGTCGGCCTTTAATCCGTAGGAGTCAGACCCAACCACACATGCTGGGGAGGCGGACAGCAGCAGACGGCGCCAGGATGAGCCGGGGCAGCCCTCTGAGCGCCCACGAGCTCTTTCTCTGATAGACAGAGGACGTCCACAGCTCTTTCCAGGAAGTGCCAGAACCCGGGCAGCGCGTGGCAGTGTCTCTGCCTTCTGTCCTCGACAGCGTTTGCTCCAGTGGACGAGAAAATCCGCACATGAGGCCCGGTCCTCCTCTCCCCATGGGCAGGACTGTGGATGCCTCTGGGGGACAGCCGCCACCCGCACTTTGGCTCGGCACTTCTGCCGGCTCCTTCTTAGGTTTTAGAGCACACAGCGGTGGCAGCGGGAGCGAGTCTTTCGCTAGGAGTTCACCGTGTGCCAACCACACGGAACGGAGAGTGGAGCTCGGAGAGGCTGGGTTACTGTGGGCTCGATTAACCGAGGATGCATTTATGAGAGAGGTGGTCGTAAAGGACGGACAGTGCTGAGCTGGCGACAAAGTCACGTCCTGCGGGACGACTGCCCGACTGAGGTGGTGGGACCACTGAGCCACCGGCAAGTGTCTTGTCAGCTCGTTCTCTTCAGTCATTAGGGAGGGCAGAGCCGCACTGCCAGGACTCCTAATGACCTTAGAGGACCTTAGGAGCAGGAACCAGGCCATGTCTACACAAGGCAAGCAGGTTCCAGCCATTCTAGAATACTTGGCCCAACATGTGAGTTGCTTTAAATCCTTGTATCACTTGCCTGCAGAGCAGACAAGGAGAGAAAAGGGAGACATTTTAGGCCAAATATTCAGTTGTTTGCACAAAGTTCGGCTTGAGATGCCATTTATGGAGTGCCTGCCGATCAGCAGTCTCCCAGTGTTTGTGAGTCTGGAACTCAGAGTCCCTGGGCTGAGCATGCAGACGACTAGGGACCCGAGGGCAGTTTTAGCCTAAGGGTGAGCAGCCCCACACTGCCCTCCTGGTCCAGCCCGCGCTGCCCTCCTGGTCCAGCCCATGCTGACCTCCTGGTCCAGCCCGTGCTGACCTCCTGGTCTAGGCCGTGCTGACCTCCTGGTCTAGGCTGTGCTGCCCTCCTGGTCCAGCCCGCACTTCCCTCCTGGTCCAGCCTGCACTTCCCTCCTGGTCCAGCCCGCTCTGCCCTCCTGGTCCAGCCCACACTTCCCTCCTGGTCCAGCCCGCGCACGCTGTGGCTCTTCGACCAGTGCGCTGGCCTTGCCATCCCAGGCTGCCTCCAGAGCGCCCTGCACTGATGCAGAGCTTCAAACGGTTCAGCGAACGTTGAAGTCGGAGGCTGACCATTCCCACGGGCAGTTCAGGCTGCGGTCAAACTTGTCCAGCAGGAGTTTCTCCTGGCAGTGCAATCTGGGAGACTCCAATGCGTTGCATTTGCATTCCACACCGTATCGTCAGTAAATACGGACAGCTATCCACTTGTTTCCCCGTGAGTGGCTTTACAAACCCAACGTAGCTAGCGTACTGCAAGTACAGGGGATGACTCACACAACTGGTCTTTAACAGACGCCGTATCCCACCCAACATCCACCTAAATCGCACGGAATTATGTTCCGGGTTAAGGCACAGGTAGATGCTTTCCCTGAAGTGGGCAAACAAGAATCTCAGCTTTGTGCATGCATTAGCAGGACTGGAGGGCGAGGGTCCGCGGTTCTGAGGGGGCCCGTGGCGGCCAGGGCGGCCCGGGGCCTGCTGGCGGCGCTCTGACCGCTGCCCTTTCTCCTTGTGCTCAGGCACGATGGTGTCCGCCCTGGAGAACCAGAAGCACATTCCTTTCCCTCCGACGCTCTTCCGGATCGTGCGCCTGGCCCGCATCGGCCGCGTCCTGAGGCTGGTGCGGGCGGCCCGGGGCATCAGGACGCTGCTCTTCGCGCTCATGATGTCGCTCCCGTCCCTGTTCAACATCGGGCTCCTCCTCTTCCTCGTCATGTTCATCTACGCCATCCTCGGCATGAACTGCTTCTCTGACGTCAGCCCGCAGCCCGGCGTCGACGACATCTTCAACTTCAGGACCTTCGTGAGGAGCATGCTCTGCCTCTTCCAGATCACCACGTCCGCGGGCTGGGACTCCCTGCTCAGCCCCATGCTGAAGGCGGAGAACGCCTCCCGGAACCGCTACCTCCCGGCCATAGCCATCGCCTACTTCGTCAGCTACATCATCATCTCCTTCCTCATCGTGGTCAACATGTACATCGCCGTGATCCTGGAGAACTTCAACACGGCCACGGAGGAGAGTGAGGACCCCCTGGGCGAGGACGACTTCGAAATATTCTACGAAGTGTGGGAGAAGTTTGACCCAGAAGCAACGCAGTTCATCGCCTATTCTGCCCTTTCCGACTTTGCCGATGCCCTGCCGGAGCCTCTGCGGGTGGCAAAGCCGAACAAATTCCAGTTTCTAGTGATGGACTTGCCCATGGTGAGCGGGGACCGGCTCCACTGCTTGGACATTCTCTTTGCATTCACCACCAGGGTGCTCGGCGACTCCAGCTGCCCGGACAGCATGAAAGCAATGATGGAGGAGAAGTTCATGGAAGCAAACCCTTTCAAGAAGCTCTACGAGCCCATCGTCACCACCACCAAGAGGAAGGAGGAGGAGCGGGGTGCCGCAGTCATCCAGAAGGCCTTTCGAAAGTACCTGACCAAGATGACCAAGTGCCCCTTGGAAGACAGGCCCCCTCCCCCACTCCAGATGCTCTGCAACGGAGACTTGCCCAGCGCCGAGGTCGCCAAGGGCAAGGCCCACTATGACTGAGCCCCTCACCTGCTTCCCTACCTCACAGCCTCACAGCCTTGCTTGCAGCTCAGTGCAGGAACAAACCTTGGGCTCCGAGAAACTGGCCGTTCCAGCCTCCGGAGTGTCTGCCACACTTCAGATCCTTCCTGCAGAGAGAGGTCTCAGATAAAGCTGTCTGACCCTTAGCCACGGGCACTGCTTTACCACGGAAGATTCTAGAAGGGGCTAGAGAGGACACACTAACGCTAGCATTGACATACAGTTCAGACTCATTGAAACAAAATAATAGGTAAAAACACGTAAAAGTTTTAGATTGTGTTTTGCGTATGTTTCTAGACACATTCAGTATCTCTGATGTTTTTGTCCGTGGAAATATGTGGTTTATCACGCACAGTTCTTTTGCATGCTAAATGAGAGTTCAAAACATGCCGCTAAACGAATGGCCTATTGCAGATGGATTTACCAACACTGGGTATTTTAGGGTTATTTCAAACCTAAGCAAAGATCTTGGCTTGTCCGCTACCACTCTTTCTTTCATAAGCCACAGTCTGCTATGGGGACATCTGAAAACCAGGGGTCAGCATTTGGGGCACAGCAGGTTAAGCTGCTAGCGCAATGCCAACATCCCACAGGACACCAGTTCAAGTCCTGGCTGCTCCAGTTCTGACCCAGCTCCCTGCTACTGCATCTGAGAAAGGCAGCAAACATGGTCCACGTGCTTGGGCCCTTGCACCCCTGTGGGAGACCTGGATGGAGTTCCAGGCCCCTGGCTTCAGTCCGGCCCAGTCCTGGTCATTGAGGCCATTTGGGAAGCGAATCAACTAATGGAAGATCTTTCTCACTCTTCTCTCTTTCTCTCTTCAAAATTCTGCCTTTCAAATAAATCTTTAGAAAAGAATGGAAAAAAATTGAAAAATAAAGGACATTTTCAATTTTCATTTCTTTCAAGCTAGTATAGTAGTATTTTCTTCTTGTTCTGTGGTTGTGTAAGTAGGGGTTTAGTATGGTTCTTTGCTCAGAATTAAATACCGGAGCCGCTGGTGTGCCTCACAAGCGCGTGACAATTGACTCTCTGAACAAAGTCTCGCTTTGTAGTTCTGTGATGTGAGTACTCTCATCCTGACGGATTTCAATCTGCTTTCGTGCTTTTCCTGGACATGGAATTGGGAAGACACTCAAGAGCCGGCCGGAGCTGGCTCCCCCACACCACGTGAAACTCACTGAGGGCCGGCATTGAGGTGTAGGGGGTTACACTGTGCCCACGATGCCAGCATCTCATATGGGTGCCAGTTCAAGTCCCAGCAGCTCCACTTACAGTCCAGCCCAGTACGTGAGGCCCTGCCACCGGGGGATCCAGAGTTCCGGGCTCCTGGCTGCAGCCTGGTCCTGCCCTGGCCTTTGCGGCCATTTGGGGAGTGACCCCAAATCTGTCTCTGCCTCTCTCTCCATGGTGTTGCTTCTCAAATAAATAAATAAATAAATACATCTTTTCAAAAAGAAAAGGAAACCTATGGAGGCCCTGGGATGGAGACAGGCCTCTGCTGGCCACACCTGGGAGCCACGTGCACACTGATTGTCCAGTGATCTTAGCCATTTGTAGAGTTCAGCACTCTGCAACCCAGAGAAAAACCCAAGCCCATCTAAAGGGCTTGGCCCAGAGGAGCCCGGGACTCCCCAGAAACTGGAGGGGACCAGGGGCCAAGCCAGGCATTCACTTACCTTTCATCCTCAGAGGGGCTAGGCTGGGGGCAACGAACCTACACTGTGGTAACTTCAGTGTGGGGAAACGTCCCAGGAGTCTCCCTGGAATTCTGTGCCTCACCAAGGCAGGAAGAGCTGACGTGCCTGCCAGCAGCCTGGAGCTTGAGGTCTGACCCTCTGACCTGCCTCCCGCCGTGCAGCAGAGGAAAAGCAGGACGGCGTCCGTGCTGGGGTGGGCTGAGTGTGCAGGCCTGTCCGTGTGCGAGATCTGATCCAGGCTTGACGCACTGGGACCCAGCACCGAGCCTGGTGGGTTTGTGTCTGCAGCCCTGCTGAGACGGTTCGTGTCAGCATCAGCTCGTGTTTACTTGGGGCTGTTGGGCTGCAGGCGCTGACTACACACTGGTCATGGAGAACTGCATTTGTACCTCAGAGCAACCAGTGAGGAAGGGGTGCTGCATTTTCAGGTGACGAAACGGAGGCTTGGCGAGGCTGAGGGACACACAGAGAGGCACCTCGTGCAGCGTGAGCCTTTGTGCCCTGCTGGGGAAGGGCAGGGGGTGGCCAGGACCAAGAAATCTCCAGGGTCTTCCGTGCAAGACTTCGAGGGTCCCAAGGAAAGCGTCCGTGTTACAGTCATGGCCAAGTTCCCCTGGGAACGGCCTCTGAGGGCTCCCGGGCTCCCGCCAGTTCTGAAAAGATGGCTGATCATCTCTCGAGCAGGGCTGCTCCTTGCTTGGGGAGGATCTGCTGTGTGCACAGACGTCCGCCTCCCCACCGCCACCTGCACCCGCCACCGGAGCCACCACTTTCCTGGAGCCACCTCCCCCGGGAAGCACCGGGTCTGCAGGGCTCGCGTGAGGTCGAGTCCCGCTTCCTTCACTAGGTGGCAGCAGACGCCCTCTGCTGAGTGCTGTCAGCGTCCGTGGGAGCCTGGCCCTGGGAGGGCCGGGGGCTGGGGAGGGCTCCGCCACAGGAAGCGCTAACTCACCCGTGCCCTGGAGGGGTGCGAGGAAGCCCGGGCTCAGCAGAGGAGCTGCTCACTGGGCAAGCATCCAGGATGCCGAGGGACAGGGCGCTTCTCCCGGGGCCACCCCGCGTGTCCACAGTGAAAAGCCCTACAGGCTCACGAAGCAGACCCTGTCTTCCCCCAGGAAGCCAGGCCCTGCTCTGGGGAGCAGTGTGCTGCAACCCTGCACGAATGCTTCTAACCAGTGGTCCTTGACCTCACGAGCACGCACGCTTGTTGGAAGAGAATTAGACAAGCGTTCGCGCGACGACGGCACCATACGGCACAATCACTGCCGTATGCCAGCGTCACCTCTCTGTTGGATTTTGACAGGTAGAGCTTTTTAGGAGAGTATCTGAGGTAGAGGGAGTAGCTCAGGCACCATGCAGGTTGAGTTGACCCATTGCACGTCCAGTGTAAACAGAGGAGCAGAAAGGGACGGTGGGTGCAGAGCCTCAGATGCCAGAGAGCGGGTTAGAACTGCGGGACCAGCGACACACGGAAGGCGTCTGAGTCACTGAGGACAGCAAACGGCCCAGGGCGTGCAGGGCGGGACAGAGCAGAGGACCCTCACCCCGGGCCGGGGGAAGAGGCTCTGAGCAGGGAGGAGGGCCACTCTGCCTTCGCATGTAGGGGGAAGAAGGCCGGATGGTCAGATCGCAGTGTTTGGATTCCAGGTCTGAGGGACAGCGTCTGTGCGGGCCTGGGACTTAGGACAAGCTTCGGGCACAGTCCTCAGCCGCAGGCAGCAGCGAGCACGCTCAGGCCTGGGCGGAGCCAGGAACAGCTCGGGGGCCGGGCTTAGAGATGCAGAGGACGAGTGAGACAGTTCCAAGACTGAGGTGGGGCGTGGGTGACGGCTAGTGCCACAGCAGGCAGGCACGGAGGGCGGTGGGCAATGGCGAGTGCCACGGCAGTCATAGAGGGGCGGTGGGTGAGGGCGAGTGCCACGGCAGGACAGTGGGGGTGGGTGAGGGCGAGTGCCACGGCAGGATGGTGGGGGTGGGTGAGGGCGATGCCACGGCAGGACAGTGGGGGTGGGGGAGGGCGATGCCACGGCAGGGATGGAGGGGGTGGGTGAGGGCGATGCCACGGCAGGGATGGAGGGGCGGTGGGCAATGGCGAGTGCCACGGCAGTCATAGAGGGGCGGTGGGTGAGGGCGAGTGCCACGGCAGGACAGTGGGGGTGGGTGAGGGCGATGCCACGGCAGGACAGTGGGGGTGGGTGAGGGCAATGCCACGGCAGGACGGTGGGGGTGGGTGAGGGCGAGTGCCACGGCAGGCATGGAGGGGGGTGGGTGAGGGTGATGCCACGGCAGGACGGTGGGGGGTGGGTGAGGGCGAGTGCCACGGCAGGCATGGAGGGGGGTGGGTGAGGGTGATGCCACGACAGGACGGTGGGGGGTGGGTGAGGGCGATGCCACGGCAGGCATGAAGGGGGTGGGTAAGGGCGAGTGCCACAGCAGGACAGTGGGGGTGGGTGAGGGCGATGCCACGGCAGGACAGTGGGGGTGGGTGAGGGCAATGCCACGGCAGGACGGTGGGGGTGGGTGAGGGCGAGTGCCACGGCAGTCATAGAGGGGCGGTGGGTGAGGGCGAGTGCCACGGCAGGACAGTGGGGGTGGGTGAGGGCGATGCCACGGCAGGACAGTGGGGGTGGGTGAGGGCAATGCCACGGCAGGACGGTGGGGGTGGGTGAGGGCGAGTGCCACGGCAGGCATGGAGGGGGGTGGGTGAGGGTGATGCCACGGCAGGACGGTGGGGGGTGGGTGAGGGCGAGTGCCACGGCAGGCATGGAGGGGGGTGGGTGAGGGTGATGCCACGACAGGACGGTGGGGGGTGGGTGAGGGCGATGCCACGGCAGGCATGAAGGGGGTGGGTAAGGGCGAGTGCCACAGCAGGACAGTGGGGGTGGGTGAGGGCGATGCCACGGCAGGACAGTGGGGGTGGGTGAGGGCAATGCCACGGCAGGACGGTGGGGGTGGGTGAGGGCGAGTGCCACGGCAGGCATGGAGGGGGGTGGGTGAGGGTGATGCCACGGCAGGACGGTGGGGGGTGGGTGAGGGCAATGCCACGGCAGGACGGTGGGGGGTGGGTGAGGGCGAGTGCCACAGCAGGATGGTGGGGGGTGGGTGAGGGCGAGTGCCACGGCAGGACGGTGGGGGTGGGTGAGGGCGATGCCACGGCAGGCCGTCCTGGCGCAGAGCAGGCGTCGCGGGAGAAACGCGCTCAGCACGAGGTCGGCCCTCCTCTCACCGCTTCCACCCTAAGCAGGCAGGAGCTCCGGAAGTCCCAGCAGAGGCCACCACGCCTGCTCCTGCAGCTTTGACAGGGCCAGGGAGAGCCTGCCTGATCACAACGCAGGCTCAGAACCCAGCTGTCGCAGGGAGCAGTTTTGGAAATGTCAGCTACGAGCACCCAAGGCCCTTGAGAAAGTTGAAATCCTATACCGCTCCTCCTGCTCCGGGAGGCAGAGCCGTTGGGCCCAGATTGCTGGTTGCCTGGCAACCCAGACAGAGCCTCCAGGGTCACTCAGTGGGCAATCCTGCCCCTCGGTGTGCAAGGAGCGACAGGGAGGCAGCGGGAACGCAGGGCCGCCACCCACGGAGCCCTGACTCTGGCCAGGTGACAGGGTCAGCAGCATCACCGTCCACTGCAGTGTCACGTAGAAGCTGTTTTGTTTGTAATTTATTTGAAAGGCAGAGTTACAGAGAGAGACACAGAGAATCTTCCATCCACCAGTTCACTCCCCGAAAGGGCCGCAACGGCCAGAGCTGCACAGATCCTAAGCCAGCAGCCAGGAGCTTCCTCCGGGTCTCCCATGCGGGGGCAGGGCCCAAGGACTTGGGGCCATCCTCCACTGCTTTCCCAGGCCATAGCAGGGAACTAGTTTGGAAGTGGAGCAGCCAGGACTCAAACCGGCACCCATATGGGATGCCAGCGCTGCAGGCGGTGACTTTACCCCCTGCACCACAGCACTGGGCCTGTAGAAACTACTTCTTTTCCTTTTTTTTTTTTTTCTGTAGAAACTACTTCTAACCACCGATGTACAGATAAGAAACCGAGGCGTGGGGGCACTAAGGCTTCTCAAGGCCGCAGGGGCAGCAAGCGGCCCTGATCTCGAGCTGTGACCACTGGGCGACCCTGCCCCGCACACAGAGGCACAGGCTGGTTGACGTCGGAGAGCGGTGGGTCCAGGGCGTTCCCGGCAGCGTCCGCAGATCTCCCACCGTCGTTTCTTCTCCTCCGGAGATACAGCGTGGCTGCAGAGTTCTTTGACTGCACCGGGGCAAGGCTTGCTCCCTCCCCACTTTCAACAGACTCACTTCTTTATATTTTATTTTATTTTTTTTTTTTTAGAGACAGAGAGAAAGGTCTTCCTTCCGTTGGTTCACCCCCAAGTGAAAGCTACGGCCGGCGCGCTGTGCCGATCCGAAGCCAGGAGCCAGGTGCCTTTCCTGGTCTCCCAGGGGTGCAGGGCCCAAGCACTTGGGCCATCCTCCACTGCACTCCCGGGCCACAGCAGAGAGCTGGCCTGGAAGAGGGGCAACCGGGACAGAATCCGGCGCCCCAACCGGGACTAGAACCCGGGGTGTTGGCACCGCAGTTGGAGGATTAGCCAAGTGAGCCACGGTGCTGGCCTACAGACTCTCTTCTGCCCACACACGTGGCTCCCCGATGTTTGGACGGAGCCTCTATCTTTCGACCATTCTCTTCACTTCTCCAGGCAAACTGGCTGGAACCGGGTGCAGGGAGTAGAGGCACTGTCCCTTCCCTTTGGACAAGTACTTGTGCTTAGGTAGCCCAGTGCGAATCAAACAGCGGAGGGCCGGGAGCTTCCAGGCGCTAATTCATCCTCCCTCGTCTCCATCACTCCCCAGCCCAGGACACTCCATGTGTGAAAGCAGGCGAAGGCAGAACCCGAGTCTGCCGGGCCAGAAGGGAGTCGCTTCACTCCCTTCCGACGCTCTGAGCCTTCCAGTACCTGCAACGTCACTTCTGGAGCCAGACCACATGCATGGCTCCTTCACCACCGACTCTGAGCCCGTCACACCGACAGGTCACTGTAGGTGCCACACTTGAAAACCTGCGTCCTGCCTAAAGGGGGTCTCAGTGAAGCTCTGGGTGGCTCGTGCTAGCAGTGAAGGTGGAAAGAAGTTCCCGCCACCCCGGGGTGGCTAGCAGAGGCCCAGGAAAAGGCTCGCCCACCTGCGGTCCCTGATCAAGCAAAGGGACGCCCTGCCCGGGCCTGATCAGACAAGAAGGCAGTGCCCACAGAACTGTCGGGCAGCTCGCCTGATACTCACAGAACGTGACAGGAGCAAAATGCACGTGGTGCTCAGGCACAGAGAACACTTACCACGGCCAGCTCCCCATGGGAGCACGGGTTCAAGCCTCAGCTGCTCCGTTTCGGTCCGGCTCCCTGCTAATGCACCTGGGAAGGCAGTGGAGAACGGCCCAAATGCTTGGGCCCCTGCACCCACGTGGGAGACACCAGAGGTCCAGGCTCCTGGGTTCAGCCTGACTCAGCCGCGGCCACGGCAGCCATCTGGGGAATGATTCAGCAGACGGAAGATTTCTGTGTGTGTGTCTCCCGCTCTCTCTCTCTGTCATTCCACCTTTTCAAATAAGCAAATAAATCCTCAAAAAAGAGAGAACGTTTCACAAGATAGGGCCATAATATATTTCAGTAAATTTTCCAACATTCAGGTCATAAAAACGTGCTGTCAGACCACAGCTGACTGAATTAGAAATCAGCAGCAGAAAGATGCCCAGGACATCTCTGGGGCTGCAAACTGAAAATCACTCAGTGGTGCACAGGTCAAAGAAGAAATCAAAGTACCTTGAACTCAACCAAGAGAAAAACACAGCTTATGCAAACACGTGGGACAGAGCTACTGCGGTACTCGGAGGGACATGTGCAGCACTAAAAATGCTGTTGAAGAGACAACAGAGTCCCAGGGAGGGAGAACAAGGCAGCGGTGAGTGCCACCCTCCCAGTCCTCACCCCACGTAGGCACCGGTTTGGACGGGGAGTGAGGTTCCTGGGCACCCTTAGGAGAGCCCGAGAAGCCAGGTGGGAGACTTGGCTGCCTGGTTTTAGCATAACAAGCAAAGAGGCACCGGCGGCTGGCGCTGAGGTGCAGGGCGTTCAGCTGCCGCTGGTGAGGGCAGGCGACACCCGCGTCCCACCGGGGCGGCGATTGGAGTCCTGGCAGCTCCGCTTCCAACATGGCCCCTGCTGATGCGCCCGGGACAGCACGGCAGAAGATGGCCCAAGTGGGAGACACAGAGGGAGTTCTGGGTCAGAGAGGACCTGCGGAGCACGGAGATGCGCCACGGCGCGTAAAGAAGGGACCGAGGCACACACATCTGCCAACCATCTCTCGAGATCGGCATGGACTAAGAGACACTCGGGGCAGAAAAGCGAGCAGGAAGCGCCATAGACCCAGCCCCGTGAGCCAGCCAGGAGGCACAGGCCACCCTCCCACGGCCCTGGAAGAGCCCGGGGGCACGCCCTCACTTCACTCCGCCTGCCGAGGCTCTCGGAGGGGAGTGGAGTGGAGCGGCCCCACCTGCTGGCCCTGCCCGTGCACCCACCCCAGGAAGCAACTGGACAGCAGCCCTGAGTGGTCCAGCTCAAGGCGGCCCAGGGAAGCCGACGAGCTTCCCCACCCGGCCACCTACAACCCACACAGCCACCAAGCACCCGTTGTGAGCGGCGCGGTTTGCTGAGGTCCTGGGGAGCAGACCCCCTAGGGCAGTCAGACAGGCACCCCACCTCAGGGCCAGGACACACAGCAACGTACCAACCTGCAGAAACTAGTGGGCAGCTCGCACCTGCAGCTGGGCACGCAGGCTCAGAGCTGCCCGCGGACCTGCCCCTCCTAAGGGAGCTGCGTGCAAGACCCAACTCCTGCCCCAGGCACCGAGACATCACCAACACCGATTACGGCACTGGAGGCTGTGACAACATGGCACCCAGCAGCCGCCGAGAACCAGTCACCACGGCACATTGCAGAAACACCCGGGACGCATTGCCAGCAGAAAGTCTTCCACGACAGAGCCACTGGGTAGCCTGGGCGGCAGCAGCGGGGCCGTCCGGAGCGCGAGCAGTAACACGGGTACAAGAGGCGTGGCGAAGCGCGGTAACACGGCGCCTCTGCAGGAGCACAGAACCTCGCCAACAGCAGACGGCGAAGAAAGGGAAATCAACACGTTGCCCGACAAATCACTCACAACAATGATTTAAGGGAACTGGATAAAGGACGAGAGGATACGGCAGACAATTCAGGGACATTAGAAAGACAATTCGTGACATGAATGCGAAATTTGGCATGGAGTTAATGAAAAGGAACTAATCAGAATTCTTGGTGTCTAAACCTCAACAGATGAAACTAAAAATACAGTTGACAGCCCCACAGCAAAACTGAGCAAAAGGAAGAATTCCTGGGCACAGAGACAGGACTACTGAAAGGCATTAAAATCACAACAATGGCTTAAAAGAGCACAGGAAGCCTCGAGATGTCTTGACGCCTTAGCAAGCAGCTAGCCACAGGGAGAAGGGGAAGGAAAACCTAGGCCGTCAGATTCCTGCTGAAGATTCGAGGGACTCGTCACCACGAGATCACCTCTACAGGAAACGCGCAAGGCAGCCCAATGTGGGGAGTGAAGGGAGCGGGCCACTGCGGGGCGCAGTAGGCTAAGCCCCCGCCGGTGGCGCCGGCATCCCACATGAACCCGGGTTTGAGACCCTGCTGCTCCCCTTTTGATCCGGCTCCTGCTTATACCTGGGAGAGCAGTGCGAGATGGTCCAAGTCCCTGGCCCCTGCACCCACATGGGAGACCTGGAGGAGGCTCCTGGCTCCTGGCTCTGTACTGGCCCAGCTCCGGCTGCTGTGGCTCTCTGGGGAATGAACCAGTGGATAGAAGACCTCTCTCTCTCTCTCTCTCTCAGATTTTGTTTATTTATTTGAGAGGCAGAGTTACAGACAGTGAGAGGGAGACAGAGGGAAAGGCCTTCCGTCTACTGGTTCATTCCCCAAATGGCCGCAACAGCTGGAGCTGGGCCAATCCAAAGCCAGGAGCTTCTTCCAGGTCTCCCACATGGGTGCAGAGGCCCATCTTCTACCGCTTTCCCAGGCCAGAGCAGAGAGCTGGATTGGAAGAGGAGTAGCCAGGACTAGAGCCGTGCCCATATGGGATGCCAGCACCACAGGCAGAGGATTAACCTACTGGGCTACAGTGCCAGCCCCGCTATCTCTCTCTCTCTCCCCCTCCCCCTCTCTCTGTAACTCTGCCTCTAAAATAAATAAATAAAATCTGGGGCTGGCACTGTGGCATAGTGGGTAAAGCCTCTGCCTGCAGTGTTGGCATCCCATATGGGCACGAGTTCGAGTCCCGCCTGCTCCTCTTCTGGTCCAGCTCTCTGCTGCGGCCTGGGAAAGCAGTAGAAGATGGCCCAAGTCCTTGGAACCCAGCACCCACGTGGGAGACCTGGAAGAAGCTCCTGGCTCCTGGCTCCTGGCTCCTGGCTCCTGGCTCCTGGCTTAGGATCGGCGCAGCTCCGGCCACTTCAGCCATTGGGGAGTGAACTAGCGCAAGGAAAACCTTTCTGTCTCTCCCTCTCCCTGTCTGTATCTTTGCCTCTTGAATAAATACATAAAATCTTAACAAATAAGAAACTAAATAAACAAAATCTTAAAGAAGAAGAAGTGGAGGAATGAGGTGGTGGGCTTGTGGTGCATCAGGCTAAGCTGGCACATGGGACACCCACATCGATATCCGAGCGCCTGGATCAAGCCCCACCTCTGCCTTCGAGTCCAGCGTCCTCTCAAGTGGTAGTTAATGCCTAAAGTGCTTCAGCCCCTGCCACCCACACGGGAGACTCCGATGGCTCCTGGCTCCTGGCTTTGCCCGTTCCAGCCCTGGCTGCTGTAGGCATTAGGGAAGTGAATCTCTCCCTTTCTTCTCTGGGTCACTTTCAAATAAACTAATAAACCCATCACCATGAAAGCACGTAAAAGAGAAATCTAACGGTAGAGCAGACAGACAAATGAGAAAGAAACAAAACTCACGATTCACATTTTATGCTTACTTTTTTCCTGGATTTTATTTGCTGCACATTTAGCTAACAACTTAAGTAGGACTAGGGTTCTGTAAGTTTTTCTTGCATGCATTAGATTTTGATACTGGGGTTATATTGGTCTAAGATGGGTCAGAAAGCACATGGTCCTGTTTTCTGACAGAACATGTTATTATGCTATTTTTCAGATTTTAACTCACCAGCAGAATTATTTAGGCCTTTAGTTTTTCTTCTGGGGGGAAAATTTAAAAAATAAATATAATTTCTTAAATATGAAGAGCTATTAAATTTTTTTCTTCCTATGTCAGTTTTCTGAGTGTATTTTTAAAGAAATATGTATATCTTACATAAGTTGCCAAAATTGCTGGCATTTTTTTAGCATTCTTTTTTTTTTTTTTAATTAAAAGTGGAACTATCCTGAAATTCAGCATCCCACCACTGATGTACCCAAAGCAGATTAAACAGCCTGCCAAGGGGACACCTGCACTCACGTGTACTGCAGCACTGCTTAACCCACTGCGCACAGCGCCGGCCACTGTTCACCACAGCCGGCGTGGGACCAAGCTAAGCAATCATCAAGATGTATAAAGGAGATGTGTAATACACGCATGATGGACTGCAGCTCAGTCATAGAAAGGATGAAATCCCATCATTTGCAGCAACATGGAGGACATCCTATTAGCTAGAGTAAGCCAGGCACAGACAGACAGACACCACGTGAGCGCATTCGTGTGTGGGGTCTGGAAAGCTGATCTCAGAGAAGCTGAGAGCGGGACAGCGCGCAGAGAGGGTGAGGAGTGGGCGGCGGACGACGGCGCAACGTTGCAGGGACACAGGAGGAGCAGGCGTGCTGTCCCCTGCGCCGCAATGCTGCACGCTTCCAGACACATGGAAGAGAGAGTCTGCAAGGTTCTGCAGGGTGTAATGGCTGATGGGTGTGCTCTACTCCAACTGTATCATCACACAGCGTGCGCGTGCACCAGAACACCACAGTGCACCCACAACATGCATGGTGATGTGTCCTAGCTTTTTAATGTTAAAAAGAAAAAATAAAGTTCCCATAGCAATGGCTTCAGCTCCGATCATCACAAACTACACAAAATAAACATAAGCAAGAGAATAATAAGAATAAGAGACAAAATAGCGAAATACAAAACAGAAAAACAGTGGAGAAAATCAATGAAACTAAAAACTAACTCATTGGGAAAATCAATAAAATTGATAAACCTCTAGCTAGACTAATCAGCAGAAAAAAAAAAAAAGAATAAGCAAAAAGGAACCAACATCAGGATTGACAGAGGAGAAATCTCCCCAGATTCCCGGACAATAATAGGATAAGGAGGGGCTATCACGAATAATTTTACTCTGGCAAACTCAACAACTCAGATGAATTGGGGAAACTCTCTAGAAAACACAAACTGGCTTCACTCAAGAGGAAACAGCTAACTTGAGTAGTGTTATATTTTAAATTTAATTTGTGGTTAAAATGCTTTACACAAAGAAAACTCCAGGCTGACATGGCTTTAGATGGCAAATTCTATCAGAGATCAGGCGAAAAAAATTCCAGTTCTACATAATTTCCAGAAAGCTGAAGAAATGGAAATATTTCCAGGTCACTCCAAGAGACCTTGATATGAAAACAAAGACATTTCGAAAAAAAAAAAAAAAAGAGAGAGAGAGGGGAGAGAGGTGCCAGCACTGTGACAGCAAGTAAAGCTGTCACCTGTGGTGCCAACATCCCCTATGGGTGCTGGTTGGTGTCCTGGCTGCTCCAGTTCTGATCCAGCTCCCTGCTGGTGACCTGGGAAAAGCAGTGGAAGACGGCCCAAGTGGGAGACCTGGATGAAGCGTCAGGCCCCCGGTTTCAGCCTGGCCCAGCACTGGCCGTGGTGGCCATCTGGGGAGTGAACCCGTGGGGGGAAGATCTCGCTCTGTCCAATATCTTTCATGAGCATAGATTCAAAGATCTGAATTCAAATATTTACAAAACTTGGCAAATCAAATCCAGAAACACATTTTTAAAATTGATGAATCACAATCAAGTGGGCCTTATCCAGAAAGATCTAATGTTGAAAATT
Source organism: Oryctolagus cuniculus (assembly GCF_964237555.1). Taxonomy (NCBI): domain Eukaryota; kingdom Metazoa; phylum Chordata; class Mammalia; order Lagomorpha; family Leporidae; genus Oryctolagus; species Oryctolagus cuniculus. The sequence continues at coordinate 174,983,095 of NC_091435.1, read as the reverse complement.
AATTGGTGTAACGCACAGTTTTTATGAACTCAAAAAAACTGCATAATCGATTCCAAAGATGCAAAATGGAAAATCAATAACCAAAGTCTAAAGGTTCTGATTAAGGGGGAAACGAGGCGCAGGGAACACAAGCTGGTGGAGGCCCGAAGCAGCAACAACTGACCATGTGATGATGCACCTGCCCCTCAGGCCAGAGCAGGACAAAGCGGTCGGCTCAGCCCTCTCCTCCTCAACACTGCGCAGGAAAACCCGGCCCAGGAATCAAGGCAGGAGAAGTGGGACGACCCACACGGACGGGACAGGGAGCGGGACTGCCTCTGTGTGCACGTGGCATGACTGTGGGAGGGCCTGTGGAGCCTGAAAGAAAGGGCGGTTACCAAGGCAGCAGGGGACAAAGTCACTATTTGAGACTGTATGTCTGTATACTAGCAAAGAGCAAATGCAAGTTAAAAGTCAAAATACTGTTTACTAACTGCAGGGAAAGAGGTGAGACACTTCAAGATAAACCTGATAACTGCAGTGCAGGTCTTGTGTACCCAAACCTACAAAACACTGCTGGCTGAGAGAAACTGAAACAGGCCCAAGCAGTTAAAGGAGACCTTGGCCAGGGATCAGCAGATCCAATATCGATATCAATTTTCCCACATATTTATGCTCAACTGATGTCCGATGAAGACGTTAAGGTGATTCAATGAAGAGATGGGCCTCTTTGAAAATGCCCTGTGACTGTAGAATAGTTGGACATCCATCTGGAAGAACTGATTATGATCCTTGCTTCGCATCTTCTGCAAACATTAACTCAAAATGGATCACACACCTCGATGTAACTGAACCAGAAACGATACACTGGAAAACACAAGAAAAAACATCTTGGTATTGAGTTGGCAAAGATTTCTTAAATACAACACAAAAAGCCTTCGTTTTTGAAGGACAAAAATCAACAAATTAGACTTCATCCAAATAATGAAAAGAAAAAAATTCCCGCAGCTGAGTTTGGCCGAGCATATGGGTCAGCCGGAGCTGCCATACGTTGCTGATGGGAGTGTAAAATGGCACAGTCACACTGGAACACGGTTTCCTTGGTTATCACAAAGTTAAACACACACCTACCAACCAGGACTCCCGCGTCTCTGTGTGGGCATATGTTTTCATTCCTATTGGGTAGACACTCGGGAGCCGGACCACGCCAGAGTATTTACCCAGCAGAAACGAAAACATATGCCCACACTAACACTTGGGCATGAATGCTAAGAGCAGCTTTGATTTCAACTGCCAAGAACTGTAAGCAACCAGGTGTAGATCGGTAGGTGAACGGGTTGATAAAGCACCACACGTCCACTTGCTACTCGGTACTCAGCAAACACAGAGGAGGGCACTACTGATCTCCAAGATTCTCGGAAGGACACTCCGGGAAAGAAACTAGACAGAGACAAGCATAGCGCCTATGAGCCAATTTGTATAAAGTTCTAGGAAACTACACTCAGCTGTGTTGATGAGAGGTAAATCTGAGGTAACCAGGGCTGGGGGCGGGGTGGGGAAGAAGGGGAGGCAGGCGGCGCTGTGGCACAGTAGGTTAATTCTCCGCCTGCTGTGCTGGCATCCCATAGGGGCGCTGGTTCAAGTCCTGGCTGCTCCTCTTCCAGTCCAGCTCTCTGCTGTGGCCTGGGAAAGCAGTAGAAGATGGCCCAAGTCCTTGGGCCCCTGCATAGGAGACCTGGAAGAAGCACCTGGCTCCTGGCTTTGGATCGGCGCAGCTCTGGCCATTTGGGGAGTGAATCAACAGAAGGAAGACCTCTCTCTCTCTCTCTCTCCCTCTCACTGTCTGTAACTCTACCTCTCAAATAAATAAATAAATTCTTTAAAAGAAAAAAAAGAAGAAAGGAGGAGGCTTTGGGGGATGGTGGCTGTGGGCGCTGTCCTGAGTGCAGCCATAATTTCCCAGGTGAGTAGCCTGTCAAAATGACATTTTCTTTCCTTTTTTCAAGACTTATTTATTTGAAAGGCAGAGTTACAGAGAGGCAGAGACAGAGAGAGAGGTCTTTTTAATTTTTTAAAAAGATTTATTTATTTACTTGAAGGTCAGAGTTACACAGAGAGAGAAGGAGAGGTGGGGTAGGGGGGATCTTCCATCCGCTGGTTCACTCCCCAATTGGCCACAAAGGCTGGAGCTGCGCTGAGCCAAGGCCAGGAGCCAGGAGCTTCTTCCAGGTCTCTCACGTGGGTGCAGGGGCCCAAGGACTTGGGCCATCTTCTACTGCTTTCCCAGGCCACAGCAGAGAGCTGGATTGGAAGGGGAGCAGCCAGGACTCAAACCAGCGCCCATATGGGATGCCAGCACTGCAGGCCGTGGTTTTACCTGCTATGCCACAGTGCCGGCCCCCAAAATGTACATTTTTAATATACATAATTTGTCAGCTGCAAAAAGCCTGAAAAAGAAAAAAGAAAAAAAAAAAAAAACAAAGCCCAGTGCTTGAAAACATGGCGTCTAAATGGAAGTCTCCATTTGCCTCTAGACCCCTCATTTTAGCACGACAGCTGAGCAGCGGGCTGTGACACGTGCGCACGCACCACCTGTCTGGGGAGGCGCATCCAGCAGGGGGCTGCCCTGGCAGAGGGTGGGAACCCGCCACCTAACACTGCGAAAGGGGCGAGAGCTACAGCAACGCCTCACGGGGGAACAGCAAAGCTCTGACCCCCCGACCTTGCTGGTCCAGACAGGAAAAGCCACACACAGAGAGCGGCAGTGACAAACGAGTCTCCTGACCACGGTGGGACAGACTCAGGGACAAACAGGTCAGCGAGGGGACAGGTGCCCCCTAGGAGCAGGGGCTGGGCTCTCCCCCACCCCCTGAAGCTGTCACTCACTGCCCAGAGCGAGCCTCCTTGAGGGCCCATGGGTGGGTGGTTTTAGCCTCTCTCCCCTCCCCACGCAGAGCTGGGGAGACCAGTTGGCCCCCGAGCACTCTGCATCCCGGCCTGCACCCTCTCCCGGGACCTCGCCCCTCTTCCGAGTCCCAGGAGGATGCTCAGGGATCCTGCAGCCCGGAGGACGGCTCTTTGCACCCCAGCCGCCGCCCCGGGAGGCAGGAAATGTCAGGCACTTTCCCTCTCCCTACGGACCGTGTGAGCTCATTCTGGTAAAAGTTTAATGCCTGAAAGACAATTACATTTCAGAATGCTCTGATGAGCGCCACAGCCACTTTTTCTCAGAGCCGCTGGGGCCTGCAGACACCTTCCCGCTCCTGCCCCAGCGTGCCGAGAAAATCTCCATGTTTGCTCCCTGGGCAGTGGGACCCGATCCCTGGCCCCTGACCCCTGGCCCCTGACCCCTGACGGTGGGGCTTGCAGCCAAGCCCAGCCCCTCTCTGGGCCTAACTGTGACAAGATGAGATGAAGGGGCTGACAGATGCCCTGGGGTGTGTGTGTGTGTGCATGTGTGTGTGTGTGCATGTGTGTGCGTGTGTGCACGTGTGTGTGTGTGTGCTGGTTTTGCTCCTGGGCAAGCAGAGCAAGAACAGGAGTTTGGGAAGGAATGGTCCAGGGCAGAAATGCCCGAAACCAGGGATGTTGGAAGTGATGGGGGGATTCCGGATGGATTTCTGCCCAAGCTACTGCTGGTCTCCTCAGCTCCCTGGAGCCTGGCCTCCCCGACGGCCCCAGAGCTCCGGCCTCCTGCTGTCTGTCCCCGGAACGCTGTCGTCTGGCTCGTCTGGCATGACCAACAGCACACAGCAGAAGTGACTTCGGAGACCGAGTTCCGGAAGCCTGCGATGTCGGTGTTGGCCTCTGCTGGCCTGCTCCCCTCTCTCAGGGACTGCTCACTCCCAGGGAAGCTGGCCGGCGGCTTTGTCGCCCCGCACAGAAGCCCGGGTGCCTGAGCAAGAACCAGCAAGGACTCGCAGCCTGCGGCGAGTCTCGGGGACAGGCAGTGGTGTGGCCTTGTAGACAGCTGGCCTGCAGCCTCAGACCACCCAGCCAAGCCTCTCCTGGGTCTCGGAAATACGGGGGGCACTGACGGGGTCGGGGTTACTCATCACACACGGGCAGACAACAATGCAGCCCGACCGCGGCCTTCAAGTTCCCTGAGCCGTCCCAGGGGCTCAGCTTCCCGGCTCAGTCCCCCAGGGCTCACGGCCACGCTCACGGGGTGGCACTGGTGTGTTTCAGCAGAGCTCTGAAGCTCTGGGGGGTCTGGGTGGGACCCCACCTCTAGTGAGGACCCTGGACAGGGCAGAGTCCTGGCACTAACGGGACCTGGGCCAGGGGAAGGAAGAGGGAGAAAGGGAGGCAGGGGGAGCGACCCGGGAGTGGCTGGCAGAATCAGCGAGCATGGCTGCGGTCCACAGAGGCGTCGTCCAGGACCCACTGCTCTGCACTGAGCACAGCCAGCCCCTCGCATGGGACCAAGGTGGGCGCTCAGAGAGCTGTGCGGGTGAGACCCTCTGGGCTGGCAGCTCCACGCGGTGAACGCAGCACTGCCTCTACGCGAGTTCTGCTTACGGCACCACATCCTGGCTCCGCCATGGGCATCTCTGCCAGCCAGCCAGTGAGCCCGGGCCCATCCCGGGGTGGAGAGGCCTCCCAGAGCAGCCCCTGCCCAGAGAGGGTGGGCAACGTGCCCCTCGTGGGTGGGGCGCGCCTTCCTGCTGTCGGCCGGGGCCAGCGGCCAGGGCTTTCTGCACAGGGGAGCTTTGTGCGGCTGGGTGGCCCCAGGGTGCCCTCCCTGACTCATTTCCTGTTATTCTCCCCGGAGAAGCCCTGCCATTCTTTAGAGCAAAATCTGACATTTTTACAGGACTTGCTTCTGAGGCCTTTTGGTCAAGAAGAAAGCAGGGATCCTTTCTTTTATATTTACAAAGCCATTAATTGGCTTCTTTATAAAATTAGACTCCATTATGAGCTCAATTGGAGTGGGAGCGTAGCTTTATTTAGTCCAAAACACCCAACAGTTTTAAAGGATTCTTTTTAACAGCCGACGTTCAGTGGTAGGAAGACTGGCACGGTGGGCTCTGCTCCTGCTGCAGAGAAAGTGGCGGGCGCTGGCTTGGGCTCGCAGCGCCCCCAGGGCCGCCCACCCCCCCGGGAAGAGAGGAAGGGGTGGGCGGCACGGCCCAGAGCCCCTGCCCAGCTCCTGCTGCTGCCTCCGGGTGTCCGTCCAGTAGAGAGAAGGGCCAGATGAGGCTCCCTCCCCCCACGGCCCGAACCTGGTCCCCACTGCAGGCCCTGCCTGGGCACCCAACCCCTGCTGTGGAAGGGAGTTTACCCCCACTCAACCCCACTCACAGAGCCGCAGGAGTCAGTCGTCTGCATCACCTACTCTCGTCTGGGAACCTGGGCTGCGTTGCCCAAGTTCCACTGATGTTTCGCTCTTCAGGGCACACAGAGGCCCAAGTGCAGGTTCCTCACGGCTGAACGTACGCCGTTCCTGGAAGGGCCTGTTTCACGCCTTTGTCTGTAAAGGTCTGTTCATTGTATGGTAGAGGCAGAGTTACCTTCCATCCGCTGGCTCACTCCCCAGATGGCTGCAACGATCCCAAGTCAGGAGAGCTTGCTCTAGGTCTCCCGCGTGCATGCAGGGCCCACGCGCTCGGGCCTTCTTCTGCAGCTTTCCCAAGCACGTTAGCAGGGAGCTGGACTGGAAGTGGAGCAGCCAGGACACGAACCATGAGCTCCGCCAGGGTGCCCACAGTTTCATGCCTTTGTGGTCAGGAGGCCATTCAGAGGCGTGCAGAGACACAGCCTGGAGTGCGGCGTGGGCAAGGCCTGGGGGCTCTTAGCTGGGGCTCCAACAGTCTCCTCCAGAGGCCTCCAAGGAAGTGGCCACCTCTGCACTCTGCCTGCCTCTTGGACAGCTACACGGTACTTCAGACAGCTCATGGCACGTGGACCTGAAAGATGCTTGTTTCGGTGTAAAGCATAATTTTCTGTGGTGGTTTTGGTTTGGTTTTTATCACGTGCATTTCCTACAGCCCTCACTCAGATTTCTGTGTTCAAGTGACAGAAAGCCCCGAGTCTCCCGAGCTGCTCAGGAAGGCTTGTAGGCCACGGCCCCTCGCTGGGTGCCGTCCTCCCTCTGGGAGGTCACCTCCCTGGGGTGCACCTGCAGCCCTACTTGCTGCCACTCCTAGGGCCAGCGCTCACGGAAGCTGCAGTCTCCCTCCTGGGCCTGGGCCTGGCGTTCTGGGAGGAGGGGAGCCCGTGCACAGTGGGGCAAACGCCACTTCCCGGACTCCGCCTGCCGCTCGCATGTTTCGTCAGGAGCCTGGAGCCTCCTCCCCAGCCGCCTTCCGTGTGCTCCGCGTGGATCCGTCAGCGAGCGCTGTCCACCACAATGTCACCCACCAAGCCCCTTCTCCTCCCCGGCAGCCCCTCCCCCTCCGTGGGAGGACCCAGGGCAGGCTCCTTGCACACACTCAGACCTTTAAGGGCCAGCTGCCGCTTGAATCGCGCTCTCTAGCCCATGCTCTCCGGCCTGAGGAGCCGAGTCAGCCCTGGCCCCTGCTTGGCTGGCTTCTCCACTCTGAGCACAGGAAGCAAACCTGGGGAGAGCCCCGGGCGCTTCCATGCCCTGGTCAGCTCTGATTAGTGAGAAGGGTCTCCTTTGCAACCCAACCATGTCTTTCTTTTTCTTTTTCAATTTATGAACTGTATTTCTAGAATTTTCCATGCAGTATCTTCAGAGCACAGATTTAGCTGAAACCACAAACTCAGAGGGGCTACTGTATTCAGATAACATGAGGGCCTCTCTCGGCAGACACAGAGGCCCCTTCCTGCTCCAGCTCCCTCAGCCTGCTCTCTGTTCTGGCCACAGGCACCGACGGGTTTCGGAACCAAGCCGTGAGCTCTGTGTGCCAGAGGCTGTCCCAGCCCTGTGACCAGCAGCTGCCTCCAGCTGTGGCTGCATGGTGGCCACACAGGTCAGCAGGTGGGGGAGAGGCGTGGGCAGCCCCTTCCTGACCTCGCCCAGGTTTGACTCTCATTCCAACGATCAAGTGTCTCTCCCTGCAGAACTGGGAAGCACTGGACATGCCCTGTATTATTGAAACATATTCTTGAGACCCTCCTCCTCCGCCGCCCGTTTCCACTTCCTCCAGTCATTCAGCGAATGTTTGCACTAACCCTTCTCTCCCCACAGAAGCATCAGAGGGAGAAAAAACAGGCCACAGAACTATCCCCTCCCTGCTCGGATCTGCTGGCATTGTGGTTGATTGAAGACGTGGAGTTTTTCCAATTAAATATATATTGTATTGAAATGCTCCGGACTCGAGTTTCGTCTCAGCCTGAGATACTCATTAGCATCCACTCTGCTCCGTGTGTCCATTTAGATGAAGCTGTGGCTCTCCTGGGCACGGCAGGCCTCTTAGTGCACACCCTGCCTCTCTGAGCCCATCTCTGTGTTTCTCCTCCAGCCGGGCTAAGAGCTTTGAGATCCCAAATGCTCTCTCCTAAAACCCTCTGCCTGCAGCTTGTCCTGGTCCAGGAGGCGTTGTCCTTGGAGCCGAGACCCGCCTGAGCTGCCATCACTGTCTCTGCTAACCGAGGTGCCTTTTCTCTGCCTGTGCCTTTCACTTACAACGAGGGCCAATTACGACTCTAAAACAATCGTCATTAAAATGAGCATGAATCCGTTTCGAAGACAATGTGAGTACGAGTGCATCTCCCCCCAGCACCCCCCCCCCATGCACTCCTACTGTGACTAGGAGCTTGGGGCACAAACAAAACCACGCTCTTCTAGTTTTCAGATGAACAGAACTGCAAGCTCAGGTCGGTTCACGTGTGGGGTCCTGCTCCCCTGGTGCCACCTGCTCGTGCCCAGTTCAAAGATCCCAGTGGTTCATGGAACCAGGCTCATCCAGGTCCTGGACGCTGGAATCCCAGGGGGGAGTCACGTCCTCCCAAGTGGCCCCGTGACCCCAGGCAGAGTGTCGCTCTTTCATCCTGCTGACCTCTCCAGAGTTTGGGGTTCAAGGACTCTCATGCCTTCAGAACCCCAGGCCCCCCAAACACCCCAATACACCTTCCTGGAGCCCTGGGCCATCCCGTGTCCCGAGGGGCTTGCACGAGTCCCCTGGGCCTCAGCCAACCTTGAACACTCGACCTTGGCCCTAGCCCTCATCAGGGACCGCCTTTCTGAGCTCCCGGTTCATCATCCGTGATCTCAGCACACGCGGTGGCAGCCACGCTCGGTCACAGATCCTGGAGCAAGGGCTCCTTCTCCCCTCTCTCACGGAGAGGGCTGTGCCTGGGAAGTGACCCGGAGACTCAGCAGGCTGGGAGGGGCTCACCAGGGCCGCTACAGCGTAGTCGCGGGGCCTGCTGTTCCAGTGACGGTGTCTGGAAGGCGAGCTTCCAGGGCCCAGGAACCTGCCCTAACTTCTCCACAGGCCACTCTGACACTCAGCAGCCTGAATTCTACAGATCTGCACATCTAGACGTCCGTCTCATCCCCTCCCCTAAAACCAGACGGGACGCAGTGGGCCTCCTGAGTCCCCAGCCAGTGCCAGTCGGCCTCGGCTTGTAGGTGGTGCCCCAGACCAGCCTGAGTCCAGATCCCTCCCGAGGTTCCGGGCAGGAGGGCCCCTGGCCACAGCGTCCAGAACAACAAGCCCCAACCTCCCCCAGCTCTGCCTGGCTTCCCCTCCTTCCTGCTGCATCCGCGCCCTGTAAGCCCCACCCCTCCGACCCGGATGCTCTGTGCAGAGAGAGGGCTGAGACATAGTCCTGCCTCGCTGAGCGGTGTCACCAGGCTCTTACGTACAAGGGGAGTGACGGGCGCGGGCACTGAGACCTGTATGCTACCTCAGAGACCCACCCTCTCCACTTCCCACCCAGCTCCCTGCTATTGCATCCTGGGAGGCAGCAGAGGGTGGCTCACGTGCCTGGGCCCTGCCCCCATGTGGGAGGCGAGGACGGAATTCTGGGCTCCTGGCTTTAGCCTGGCCCAGCCCCAGCTGTGGTGGTCATTTGGAGAATGGAGCAGCACACGGAAGCATGGAGGACCGAGCTGCATCGCCGTCTCTCCCTTTACTTCCCTGTCTCTGTCTCTCTGTGTCTCCATCTCTCACTTCTATCACAATAAACAAATAAACAAACAAGCACCTCCCAAAATGGGGTGACAGCACCTGCCTCCCAGGGCAGAGGAGGGAGACGAGGCCCCGCTGGCCGGCGAATGGCAGTGGTCACCTTGCCAAGGAATCAGCTGTCAGAGGACGGAGTGGAGGACAGAGTCCGCCTCTCAGGATGGGAAGGGGATGCAGACGCAGACGCTGGGGAAGAGGGGCCCAGGTGGCTCACAGCTCAGGTGTTCAGATGCTCAGAGCCCAGTTCTCCACCCCCCCCCCCCCACAGCCAGTGACTGGACTTCTGCTTAGAAAGCGGACAGGTGGGGCCGTCACTGTGGTGTAAAAGGTTAAAGTGCGGGCATCCCATATGGGCACCAGTTCTAGTCTCGGCTGCTCCACTTCCGGTCCAGCTCTCTGCTATGGCCTGGGAAAGCAGCGGAGGATGGCCCAAGTCCTTGGGCCCCTGCACCCATGTGGGAGACCCAGATAAAGCTCCTGGCTCCTGGCTTCCAGCTGGCCCAGGCCTGGCCATTGCGGCTACTTGGGGAGTGAACCAGCAGGTGAGAGATCGCTCTCCGCCCCCCCCCCCCCCCCCCGTCTCTGGCTCTCCTTCTCTGTAACTCTTTCACATAAATAAGTCTTAAAAACATTTTTTAAAAAAAGAAACCAGACAAGTGCGTCCACCACCCGAGGCCCTGGAGACCGTCTGGACCCCTGGTCGTGGAGTTGTGTGGGCGGTGGTGGGAGCAGGGAGGGTGCTGCAGGCCTCCTCTGGATGCTGGGACACGCCGACTGCGCTCGCACGACAGCTCACACGCTCAGCCCTGGAGTCCTCCTTCTGGTCTGGGGCCACCTCTGGCACCCGTGGGAGCTACAGTGAGGGAGGCAGAGAGGCCGGACTTGGGTTTCAGATATCGAGGTGACACTGAGGATCCCGGGGGCTGGGGGGCCACACAGGTTGAGCTCTCGATATCCTCAGGCCTGGCACAGAGGAACCAAAGCCCCCTATCCCAAATTCTACCCATGGGGAAGCCCGCCCCAGCTGCCCACACTGCAGGCAGTGTCGATGCCGGGATCTGACCAACGCCGTCCCCATGGGAACCGAGCCGGGCTGGGCTCAGGGCAGACGAGGAGCTTGCCTCTGGCCTCAACTCCCTCCCGCTTGCTGTGGCCCTGGAACTGGGCGTGGGCTGGCGTGGGAACAGCACTGGCGGGGCACCCACAGCCCCCACCACTGAGGCCTGGGGCGGGGGTGGGGGTGGGGGCTGCAGCTGCAGGGACCTGGTGGGCAGGTTGCCGTGGAGACCGAGCTGCTCTCCCTCCCCTGCTGTGTGAGTTCTGCAGGGGAGGCCAGGTTCCCGGGGTGGTCCTGCTCCCCTGGGGTACGTCCTCACCCTTCCCGTCTGTGTCCCGGGCACATCAGGAACGCAAGGAGGGATGGGGCGCACCGGAGCAGGGACAGCACAGGGAGCAGGAGACTGGCCGAGACCCCTCCCTCCCACCTAGTCTGGCCTCTGCCACCGCTTCTGAAGCCGTTCCTGCTCCAGAGGAGATGGCTTGCCATGGGGAGCAGCCACAGACGGTGCGAGTCCCACGGGGAAATTCGTGGCCAGGAGCCTGGGACGGAGAGGCCTTGAGTGGTCCTCCTTGCTCTGACACTGGTGACGTCCACGTATCCCCATCTGCAGAGCAAGGGCGCCCCATCCAGCAGACTCTCACCAGGGGTCACCACGCAAAGCTGAGTCAGCTAGAGCCCTTGGGATTTGCTGGAGAATAATCTGCGTGTGAAAGAGTTGGATGCACGGATGTGGGACAGGCGCTGACGGATGGTAATAAAGGGTGCACCCTGCATCCCTCCCCCTAGCCGGGTGCGGCGCTAGGGGCTGCGGATCTAGAAACCGCTCGTGCACCTGCTGTGGAGGACTCCAGCCCCACAGAGGTGTTCTCGGTTGACCTACTGTGCGCCCAGCACCGTTAAACATCCCAGAAGAGACAGGGTCACACTTTTCTCAAGGAGCACAAACAAATCTGAGAGAGAAGGGAGGGGCGCACCGTGCAGAACGCAGAAGGGAGGCTGTGGCCTGCGAGGAGGCAGTTTGCATGAAGACCTGCACTGTGGACAGAAAGGCTGCTGGGAGGCAGCGCGGAAGGAGAAGCTTGGGGCGAAGGGGACAGACGCCAGTCTGTGTCAGCAACAACAGACATCGTTGCGAAATAGTCTGCCTTCTGGAAAATAATTCTTTTTTTAAAAATTATTTTATTGAAAGGCAGAGTTACAGGCACAGAGGCAGACACATATACACACAGAGAGAGAGAAAGAGAGAGGGAGAGAGATCTTCCATCTGCTGGTTCACTCCCCAAATGCCCGCAACAGCCAGGGTTGGGCCAGGCTGAAGCCAGGAGCCTGGAACTCCATCTGGTTCACTCACATGTGTGCAGGGCCCAGGCACTTGGGCCACCTTCCACTGCTTTCCCAGGTGCGTGAGCAGGGAGCTGGATCGGAAGTGGAGCAGCTGGGACTCCTACATGTGCTGGTGTGGGAGGTGGCTTAACCCTTTACACCACGGCACTGGTGATTCTTGTGTCGAATGTGCCTTTGTTAACTTTTTAGCTGCTTGTCTTCTATGCTCCCTGCGCTCCTGATGAAGTCCATGAGAGCAGAACTCCCTCCTCTCCACTTCACGTCCTTGGCATTCAGCATCGACGCACAGCAGGTGCCCAACAAGGGACTTGAGGAAGTCTTGCGTCTGTGGTGACAGAAGCACTTCACTCCTGTTTTCCCTCCTAAAGCCCTATTGCCAGTGGTGGCACAGCAAGATCCTGCTGCGATGACTTCAGTCCAAGAGGCTCAGGCCAGGAGAGTGTGTGTGCGTTCCCACGAGGCTCACAGGTAGCCAGGGTGACCAGTGTCCACAGAGAGAGCCCACACTGTCCACTGCCGTCCACGCCGAGCTGCACCACCCTGGGAAACGTCACAGCACACGTCCCCGTGGTTGTCATCCCAGCTGGTTGTTCAGTGCTGCACCACCGCCAGGCTGAGCACCTGGCACATGGGTGGCGGCACATGGTCAGAGCACACTGAACGAGCGCGTGAGTTCATACGGGGTGTAGCCTGAGTGTCCACCTTGGTTTGGGGGCTGAGGGGTGCATCCTCAAGGGAGTGATGTCTGAGGAGTGAAGGATGACAGGGAGGGGAACAAATGAAACACGAGAACACAGGCACCGCCTTGCAGAGCGTGCTGGGTTCCAGCCATCAAAACCGCAGCTCAGCGAAGCCGGGCGATGGAGGCGGCGGTGGGGCAGGGCATCGCCGAAGCACAGCTGAGAGCCCGTCAGCCACTTCGGGGACTTGGGGATTCGATGGAGCAGCAGTGGGAAGACCATTAGGGGTTCTTGGCAAAGTGGCTTCTGAGCAGAGGTCTGTTTTCATAAAGAGCATTGCAGCGGCTGTGTGAGGAACGTCCCGGGAACTGTCGGGCGGCAGTGGGGAGACCTGCTGGGAGGTCTCTGGAGTCGTCTAGGAAAGAAGTGGGCAGCCTGTGCTGGGGGACATGGCGGCCGACACACGTGGGGGTTAGCGGGAGGGCTCGGGGCCTCCGCAGACCGTCTGGCTGGTGGCCCTCTTGGCTGGGGAACACCGAGGAAGACTATTGGGGCTGGGGCACGGGGAAAGTGGTAATTAGCTCCTAAATGTGATCTAAGACCCCTGGAGTGCCCGCAGTGGAGATCTGGGACTGCCCTGTACCAGGAGGTAAGCGTCTGGCACGCAGGGGGACTGGTGTCGGTGCCAAATGTGTGCACACTTCCTCAAGGAGGAGGGCATTGAAGTCAGGAAAGAATGAGGTCAGAAAGAGCCGGGGGCACAGCTTACGCAAACCGCTGACTCGCTAGCCAGCTGGAGGACAGGGAGCCCGCAGGGGGAGCGGAGGAGGCGTCTCTGGCCACAGACGCCACGGAAGGGCGCATTTCTGCAGAGAACCTGCTCAACCACGTGAGCGCCACTGGGCACCCGTGACTCCGCAGGAGGAAACAGAAACCCTCAGGACTCTGGTCGGCCACAGTGTCCCTCCTGGCTTGGATGCGCCATTCCTGTCCCTCTTCCGGTCTGTCCCCCTGGGAAGGAACTCAAGATTCGGTGCATTTCTCTCTAAGTGGGGTGCGGAGTCTGGTAAGCGGAGGAAGCAGTGGTGACGCACGGCGGGTGTCAGGGGATAACCTTCACCACCAGCGACACGGCCAGTGCCATCACTCTGCTGCACACCCACTCTCAACCGCAGGAGGCTGGGCCTCAGGAACGGGCCTGCTTGGCTGGACGTGTGGCCCCTTGCAGTTAAGGTAACAGCTGGAGGGGCCCGCGTTGTGGGGCAGTGGGCTAGGCTGCCACCTGCAGTGCCGGCATCCCCAAGTGGGAGCCAGTTCAGGTTCCAGCTGCTCCGCTTCCCACCCAGCTCCCTGCTGTGGCCTGGGAGTACAGAGGAGGATGGCCCAAGTGCTTGGGCCCTGCACCCCTGTGGGAGACCTGGAAGAAGCTCCTGGCTCTTGGCTTTGGCCTGGGCCAGCCCTGTTGTTGTGGCCATTTCGGGAGTGAACCAGCAGATGAAGAGTCTCTCTCTCTCTCTCTTTTATCTCGGTAACTCTGCCTTTCAAACAAAATGAATAAATCTTTTAAAAAATGATGCCAGTAGGAACACTGCTATATGGGAGTCCCTGATTCCAGCTTCCTGCTGATGAAAACCTGGGGGGCAGCAACAGCTCTCGCAGTTAAAGTAGCTGTGGTCGCGCCCCCCACATAGGAGTCCGGAACTACACTCCCAGCTCCCAGCTTCAGCCCCCCCACATAGGAGTCCGGAACTACACTCCCAGCTCCCAGCTTCAGCCCTGAGTCACCCCAGCCATTGTGGGCATCTAGAGGGGGAACCAGAAGGTGCAAGCACACACACTCTCTCTCTTACTCTCTTTCTTTCCCTCCTCTCAAATAATTTTTTAAAAAAGTAACTGAAAATAAATCGGTCCCCTTCTGCCTCCAACAGGCTCACTAGAGCGAAGGGCCCCAGCACACTCATCTCAGAATGTTGGTGTCCTCTCGTTTATCCCTCCGACCGAACGCTTCTGGGTAACGTGAAGAATCTGTCACTTAAGGGTGGGCCTCCCAAGCCACAGTGCGTTATGGGGAAGGAAGGCTGGGTAGGGCTGCCCATGGAGTTTTACAAAGCACAGAGCCTTAGACCTGGACAGCACACTGAGCACCAACGTGAATGCCCAGAACTAGAGGTGATTAGGCTGCCCGTGACCGGGTGACAACCGAGACTCACGTCCACTGCTTCCCGCCACCGCTCTGCTGCGTGCTGTCACATTGGCTCCAACAACGTTGAAATATGCAACTTTTTATTTGGAGACCATTTAAGACTTCCAAAAACTGTAGAAAATTCCAAGCACTCTTAACCCGGCTTCCCCCAATAATAATAATCATTCATAACTGTAGTACGGCGTCAAAACCAGAAACTGGTATTGGCACGATACTGCTCTGTTAGACATAACCTCATTTTGGAGAGCACCAGGTCTTACATGCACTCCTCCTCCTCCTCCTCTTCCTCCTCCTCCTCGTCCTCCTCCTCCTCCTCCTCGTCCTCCTCCTCCTCCTCCTCCTCGTCCTCTCCCTTCTCCTCTTTCTTTTACTTCTTTATGCACAGCTCTATAAAGCTCACACACAGGTCTGGCACTGTGACACAGCAGGTAAAGCAGCCACCTGCAGTGCCAGCATCCCACAGAGGCACCGGTTTGAGTCCCAGCTGCTCCACTTCTGTTCCAGCTCCCTGCTATGGCCTGGGAGACCCTGTACTGCGTGGGAGACCCAGAAGTGCCCAGCTCCAGCCGTTGCAGCCCTCTGGAGAGTGAACCAACAGATCAAAGACCTCTCTGTTTCTCTGCGCCCCACCCCTGTGTAATTCTGCCTTTCAAATCAATCAATCAATCTTCAAAAAACAAAACAAACAAAAAACTAACACACCTAATTTTCTCTGGTTTTTATAAATTAAGACCCAATTCATCTATCATAAAATCCACGCTTGTAGGCTGTGCAGTCTGGGGGTTCTTGATTATTCACAGAGCTGTGCAGTGGCCACCACCATTCAGTCTCTACAGAGAAACCCCACTGCAGACTCGTCCTGGAGGCCCACGCCGTGGGACAGGAGCACCAGAGACAGCTTCAGAACGTGTCCGTCTATTAACAATCAAGCACACCTTTTAAAGGGCAGGCAGAGGGGGCGTGGCTAGCTCAGGGCGACACTACTTCTACAGGAGAGAGCCGATACTGGCGCGCTGTGCTTCTCCAATCAGCCTGAAGGTCACGGAGCCCACGCAGCCTTCCAGGTGGTCCCTGTGGGCCTGGGCCACACCCGGGAGTTGTTGACCTGATTGGTAATTGCAAGGCCCTTCAGCAGGGAGCCGCGGTGGGGGAAATGTGTCCGGGGCACCTGCTGCCTGCCAGCAGTCAGCTCATAGGGTCCTTCCCCAGAGGCATGGCCTAGGCAGGCAGTCTCCCAGGCAGACAGAGGAGCACCCACACCCCACGGCAACCAGCAGCCACCCCCCCAACCCCCCACTCCTCGCTGGCAGCTGCTGCTCTACTTCCTGTCTGTCTCCGCGCATTTACCTGTTACAGACTTTTCATAGCAATAGAATCCTGTAATATGAGGCCTTTTGTGTTTCGCTTCTTTCACTTAGAGTAAGTACTATTTTTTTTTAAAGATTTTATTTATTTGAGAGGTAGAGTCACAGACAGTGAGAGGGAGAGAGAGAGGTCTTCCATCTGCTGGTCACTGTCCCAAATGGCTGCAATGGTCAGAGCTGGGCCAATCCAGGGCCAGGAGCCAGGTGCTTCTTCCGGGTCTCCTACATGGGTGCAGGGGCCCAAGCACTTGGATCATTTACTGCTGCTGTCCCAGGCCAGAGCAGAGAGCTGGACCAGAAGTGGAGCAGCCAGGACTCAAACCGGCGCCCCTATGGGATTCCGAATCTGCAGGCGGAGGATTAACCTGCTGCGCCACAGCGCTGGCCTGTAAGTACTATTTTCAAACCTTGTCCTTGTTGTAGCATGTATCAGTACTT
Organism: Oryctolagus cuniculus; assembly: GCF_964237555.1. Taxonomy (NCBI): domain Eukaryota; kingdom Metazoa; phylum Chordata; class Mammalia; order Lagomorpha; family Leporidae; genus Oryctolagus; species Oryctolagus cuniculus. The sequence goes on along the minus strand of NC_091435.1, from coordinate 174,966,926 downwards.
CATTCATTTTATGGCTAAATAATATTCCAGGAACAGATTTTTTTGTTTGTTTTAAAAATTTAATTTAGGGGCCAGCACTGTGGCGTAGTGGGCTAAGTCTCTGCCTGCAGTGCCGGCATCCCATACAGGTGTTGGCTCAAGACCTGGCTACTCCACTTCTGATCCAGCTCTCTGCTATGGCCTGGGAAAGCAGCAGAAGGTGGGCCAAGTCCTTGGACCCTTGCACCCATGTGTGAGACCTGGAAGAAGCTCCTGGCTCCTGGCTCTGGATCAGCCCAGCTCAGCCGTTGCAGCCATTTGGGGAGTGAACCAGTGGATGGAAGACCTCTCTCTCTGTGTCACTCTGCCTCTCAAAATAAAATAAAATCTTTTAAGATTTAAATTCTTTAAGATTTTATTTATTTATTTGATAGAGTTACAGAGAAAGGAAAGACAGAGGGAGAGAGGCTTTTTTTTTTTTTTTGACAGACAGACAGAGTTAGACAGTGAGACAGAGAGAAAGGTCTTCTATTGGTTCACCCCCCCCAAAATGGCCGCTACAGCCCGACGTGCTGTGCCGATCCGAAGCCAGGAGCCAAGTGCTTCCTCCTGGTCTTCCATGCAGGTGCAGGGCCCAAGCACTTGGGCCATCCTCCACTGCCTTCCCAGGCCACAGCAGAGAGCTGGACTGGAAGAGGAGCAACTGGGACAGAATCCGGTGCCCTAACCGGGACTAGAACCCGGGATGCCAGCGGCACAGGCGAAGGATTAGCCAAGTGAGCTGCGGCGCCAGCCTAAGATTTTAATTATTTTAAGATTTTATTTATTTGAAAGGCAGAGTGACATAGAGAGGTCTTCCATCCATGGGTTCACTCCCCAAACAGCCACAACAGCTGGGGCTGCGCCGGGCAAAAACCAGGAGCCCAGAGCTCCATCAGGGTCTGCACATGGGTAGCAGGGGCCCAAGCCTGTAAGCCAGCCTCTACTGCCTTCCCAGGTGCCTTAGCAGGGGGCTGAATCAGAAGCAGGGCAGGTGGGACTCGAACCAGCACTCCCATATGGGATGCCAGAATTGCAGGCCACAGCTTAACCTGCTGCACCACAATGCCAGCTCCACAGCACCACGGTTTTGAATGAGGAGCTGTGCAGAGCTGGGACATTCTCCTCCCTTGAGAGGCAAAACTTTCCCTGGAATGACTCTTTTCTCTCACAACTACAGCCTGCAGCTCTAACCCACATCTGCAGGTGGTCCAAGAATGAGCAAGGGACAAGTGGGGGCAAGTCGGCGACGTCCCCACGTGGCTTCAATGCCTGCCCTCGGCTTCCTCTCTGCCTCAGATAGCAGGGCAGCCTACCTAGACCTTGCACAGCAAAGAGCAAACGTGTTTCCAACTTGACCAGTCTGCAAAAAACAGCCATCTTTAAAAAATGGCGGCTTCTCTTAAAACAGCCATCTGCAGGTGTGGCGAGATGAACCCTGGGTGCAGGGTGGGAAGGACCACACCTGGAGCATCTGCACGAGAGGAGATGGCGAACGCCGTTCGTGACCTTTCTAAGCTCAGAGCCCCAGAGCCAGAAGGCTGCTGAGGGGTCCCCTCCCTGGCCCCTTGCCTGGTACCAAGGTCAGCCTAGCAGTGCTGCCCTGGGAACCCTAACAGTGGGCCCAGGGCAGGAGGAGGGAAGAGGGCATGCAGAGTGGGGGTTCTCAAGGCACAGGGCAGATGTTTGAGCGGCGGCGCCAGGTTCACGGCCAGGGCTGCCCTTCTCCTCGCTTCCCCAGTGGCACTGGCCTCTCACTCACCTGCGAGCAGGCTTCCTAGGAGACAGAGCCCTGCCGCTCCTGACTTAGAGTATTAAACGATCACGCTCGTGGCATCAATTCACATGGAGAGAAGTGAAGGAAGAGAAAACAAGCGTTGCGATCACCCATGATCTACTCTATGCAGATTTTGGTGTCTTTATCCCTGACAACATTCTCGCCACGTCGCTCAGTGTTCTTCATGAAGGTAGGGACAACAGCACGGGACCCTCTGCTGCTCACGTAGTGGCCCAGGGTCGGCGCACTGCACGAGCAGCGGGTTTTAAAGATGTATGTTTGCTTGTTTGAAAGAGAGGGAGGGATATCTTCTATCTGCTGCTTTACTTCCTAAATGGTTGCAACAGCCAGGTGTGGGCCAGGCCAAAGCCAGGAGCCAGGAACCCATCCAGGTCTCCAAGAAGGGTGCAGGTGCCCAAGCACCTGGGCCGTCCTCCACTGCTTTCCCAGGCACATTCGCAGAAAGCTGGACGTGTAGTGGGGCAGCCGGGACTTGAACCGGAACTCTGATACGGGATGCAGGCTTGGCGGACAGTGGCCTCACCCACTGCGCCACAACGTCCACCCCCTTTGAACATCATTTTTTTTAAGATTTATTTTATTTATTTTGAAAGAGTTACAGAGAGAAAGGGACACGTGGAGAGAGAGGGAAAGATTTCCATCCACTGGCTCACTCCCCAGATGGCCGCAGGGGCCAGGCTGGGCCGGGCCGGGCCAGGAGCCAGAGCTTCTTCCATGCCTCCCACATGGGTGCAGGGGCCCAAGGACTTGGGCTCTCATTAACTGCCCTTTCCAGGCCGTTAGCAGGGAACTGGGTCAGAAGTGAAGCAGCTGGGACACAAACCGGTGCCCATATGGGAGGCTGGCACCAGGCCTTTCCTGCTACGCTGAATGCCAGCCCCAACTGAGCACCGTTTAAAAAAAAAAAATTTTGTTACAGAAAATTTCAGGTATACACCAAAATGGGGAAAACAGTATAACAAAACCTCAACTGCTCCAATTCCACAATTATCTACCAGAGCCACTCATGCCTCATTTCACCCCGCTCCCTCTTAGATTATCTCACAGCAAATCCCAGGACATGGTCCTTCCCACCTGTACAACGTCCGTTGAGGAAGTGCAGGTGCCATCTCCGGGGTGGACCACAAGCAGAGTGTCTTACAGAGGTGGTAGGTGGAGCGAGACGGAATACCACCCTCCTCTTCCTCCCTACCCACTCCCCGCACCCCACCCCTTTCTCTGGAGCAGAATCTCGGAGCCCTGGGGCTGTCCTTGACCTGCCTTCCACTGGCTTCAGTCTCTGCAGGGAGGAGGCCAAGGCCGCATTCTGTATTATTTGGGACATTTTCAGCAAATGGAGTTGTAATGCAATAAAGCACCCAGCCAGTTTCCTGCACTGTGCCTGGTGTCGAGGGGCAGCCCCTGTTACAGCAGCCCCAAGTGCAGCAGGCAGCTCTGCAGAGCCATCAGCCTGTAGGGGCTCCTCCATTCCCTGCCTCTCCTTGTGCCCCCGGCTCGATGGATGGGGTGTTTCCTCTGCTCTTTTTACCTCATCGGAGGTTTGAGCAGGGTTTCTTTTTTTTTAATAGAAAGTTTTATTTAATAAATAGTTTATACTGGTTCTTCCCCCCCTACCTGCCCTCCCACCCCCACTGTCCCACCTCCTACTCCCTTTCCCATCCCATTCTTCATTAAGACTCATTTTTAATTACAGAAGATATAAGTATATACTTAGTATATACTAAGTAAAGATTTCAACAGTTTGCACCCACACAGACACACAAAGTACAGAGTACTGTTTGAAGACTAGTTTTATCATTACTCTCATAGTACAACACATTAAGGACAGAGGTCCTACATGGGGAGTAAGTGCACAGTGACTCCTGTTGTTGATAGAACAATTGATACTCTTATTTATGATGTTCGTAATCACCAGACACTCTTATCATGAGCTGCTAAGGCCATGGAGTCCTCTTGAGTCCATAAACTCTGATCTTATTTAGACAAGGCCATAATCAAAGTGGAAGTTCTCTTCTTCCTTCAGAGAAAGGTACCTCCTTCTTTGATGGCCCGTTCTTTCCACTGGGATCTCACTCACAGAGATCTTTCATTGAGGTCATTTTTGCCACAGTGTCTTGGCTTCCATTCCTGAAATGCTCTCATGGGCTGTTTAGTCAGATCTGAATGCCTTAAGGGCTGATTCTGAGGCCAGAGTGCTGTTTAGGGCATTTGTCATTCTATGAGTCTGCTGCGTATCCTGCTTCCCATATTGGATCGTTCTCTCCTTTTTTAAATCTACCTATTATTATTAGCAGACACTCGCTCTTATTTATGTGACATCTTTGACACTTAATTCTATCATTATGATCAATTATGAACTAAAACTGATCACTTTAACTAGTAAGATGGCATTGATACCTGCCAACTTAATGGGATTTGGAGTCCCATGGCAAACTTTTAGCTTTACCCTTAGGGGTAAGTCCGAGGTTATGTGTGCCAAACTGTACATCTCCTCCCTATCTTATTCCCCCTCTTATTTTTAACAGGGGTTAAACACCTAAGAATAATTGTGTGTTAAGTAAAGGGTTCAACCAGTGGTATTAAATGGAATAAGAAAATACTAAAAACAATAAAATAGTAAGCTGTTCCTCGACAGGGTCAAATCATTGCTTCTCATAGCGTCAGTTTCACTTCTACAGGTTTCCTTTTAGGTGCTCAGTTAGCTGTCACCGATCAGGGAGAACATATATTTGTCCCTTTGGGACTGGCTTAATTCACTCAGCATGATGTTTTCCAGATTCCTCCATTTTGTTGCAAATGACCAGATTTCATTTTTTTAACCACTGTATAGTATTCTATAGAGTACATATCCCACAATTTCTTTAGGTTGGTTCCAGGTCTTAGCTATTGTGAATTGAGCTGCAATAAACACTGAGGTGCAGACAGCTCTTTTATTTGCCAATTTAATTTCCCTTGGATAAATTCCAAGGAGTGGGATTGCAATTTCATTTCAAACTATTTTATAAGACCTATTCTTTCACTGAGTCTGCACAAAGATACAAAAATTTTTTCAATGAAACTTTTTTTTTTTTACAGTAGAGTGGACAGTGAGAGAGAGACAGAGACAGAGAAAGGTCTTCCTTTACCTTTGGTTCACCCTCCAATGGCTGCTGTGGCCGGCGCACCACGCTGATCCAAAACCAGGAGCCAGGTGCTTCCTCCTGGTCTCCCATGCGGGTGCAGGGCCCAAGCACTTGGGCCATCCTCTACTGTACTCCCTGGCACAAGCAGAGAGCTGGCCTGGAAGAGGGGCAATCGGGACAGAATCCGGCACCCCAACCGGGACTAGAACCTGGTATGCAGGTGCCGCAGGTGGAGTATTAGCCTATTGAGCCGCGGTGCCGGCCTCAAAGAAACTTTTTCAATGAAATAGTTCCAAGATACAAAAAATGTTTAGTTTTCAGTTAGGGAAGGGGAGCAGAAACATCTCTGAATGCTGTTTGTTCTAGAAAAGGGTCCTGGAGAAGAGGAAGCAACCATGAATGGCTACAGCTCTTCTCCCTGGGTCAGTGGCAGGTAGCGGCCTGCCCCACTGTCCAGGCAGCCTGGTCCAGGCGCGGAGTCGACGGTGGAGGCCGGCGGCATGGTTATCTAAGTGCAGCCTCTGCTTTCTTGGGTTTCAGCGTTTCCCATGAGATCATTTAGAATCACATTTGCTACTCCACCATCTAATCACACATAAGCCTCTCCCTGCGCTCCCCCGCCCTGCTTCCAGGCACAGCGTGCACTCTGGAGCTCCGGCCTCCAGGGTGGGACTTGGGGAGGAAGGGCAGCGGGATGGCACCCAGGAAAGCATGTTCCTGACCGCCGCCTGAGCGAGGGTGAGGTTCCCTCGGACAAGGCAGGCAGCGCTGGCGGAGGAGGGGAGACAAGTGGGGGTCTCGGGCTTGCTCCCCTGCCAGAACCCAGCCCCTGGACTTCCGGCTAGGGAGCCGCCGGCAGGTGCAGTTTCTTCTTGTCATCTCACACAGTAAGCTGAGTGCACGTTGTGCTTTCCAGCGGAGACGACCTGAGGTTGAAGAGCGCAGCTCTGCCCCGGAAGACCAACACGACTGAGCGGCAAAGGTTTGGCTTTGGGGTCAGGGGCCAGATTGTGGCTGACGGTATCAAAAGACGTGCTTGGGGTCTTGGGGGAGAACGGATTTTACCCATAGCTAAAAAGGAAGCATGCTTTGTAGAGTGCTTAAATACGTGGGCTTCCTGAAACACCCATAGTTCATTAAAAAGATCCACCTTTAGTCTCTTCACGTAGGTATTCCCACTGCTTCCCTTCCTCCGAAGCGCAGGAGTAAAAAATTGTAGATAAATCCCAAAACTGTCATTTTCCGCACTCACATCTGTATCACTGTATGCTCTTCAGAGTCACGTGGATATAAAAGGTGTTTTATTAGCAGCTGTGATTTTGGAAATTTTACCAAAGCTTTGATAACAGGGGCCAAATAGCCCGGGAGTGTTGGTGAGGCTGTTAAAGCCAGATGAAAATGGACTCAACACGCAGCAAATCCGTGGTCTTGGGGTAGCTGGTGGTGCCGTTTCAGACTTCCATTTGCCTTCCAGTTGAGGCCCCGCAGCGTCACAGCAGAGAGGTGTGGGGAAGAGCCAAGGCAGTGCTGGCCTCCCATGGCCATACAACAGAACGCTCCAGCAGCCCAGGCTCCGCTCCTGGGCCCCACCGAGCCTACCAGCTGTGAACAGCTAGGGAGTGGCGGCAGGGAGTCTGTGTGTTGTTCAGTGAGCCCCAGAAAGAGCTGGTGGACAACCAGGCTAAGCAGCACATTTTAGATGCTCTGATGGGAAAAAGACAAACTCAGGTGGTGAGGGTGTGTTTAGCCTGCTGAGAAGTCTGCCTGCTGGGAGATGGTGGCAGGTGGCACCAGGGCCGCCCACATTTAGTTTGACCTGCAGTCTGCAATCCGGGCGAGTGACTCACTCAGGGATTTCCGAGGGCTCTTGCCTTTTTTCCGTGTACAGCTCGAGTGCACTCAGTGTGAATTTGATTTTTGATCAGGATTTTGCTCTTTGAGACTGCTTGCTTGGATCAGTACCAGGAACAGACAGGAAACTCTGCTATGGTTTTAAAATGTGGTTTGAACCAGCTTTATTGGACTTAAAAAGGAGGCAGGCAAAGGAGCCACACTTAACATATTTTGAGTAACAGAAGCCAGAGGTTGGGCTTCCCAGCCACACGGTGTGGGAGGAAGGGTGAAGTGACACGGAGAAATGAATTGCTGTTAGACTGATGAGAACTCTGAGGGGAAATGGCATCAAGCTGGCTTGAACGATTAGGAAGGTGTGCGCATGGCCTTCAAAGCAGCCCCCAGTTCCCCGTCCACCAACGTAGTGGCAGCACAGCGGCGAACAGTGTAGCAACGGACACAGCAGCACTCGTGCCACACGTGGGAAAGGGCGGATTGCTGTGGACAAGGAGGGCTTTCAGCTGAGACCCATCAGAGGGAAGAGACAGGGGCCTGCAGCTGCTGTGCCGTGGTAGACGGAGGTAACCGGTCTTCCACGAAGAACAGTGCCGAGGGGATGCTGACGCAGGGGGAGGAAAGTAGGCGCCACCGAGCCTCGGTCCCTGACGGCTCCCATGAGCCTCAGCCCAGCTCCCCACCTACAAACCAAGACTGTGACTTCGGAGTCCCTCACTCCTGAGGCCGTGCAAGGGACACTCCCGCTCCTCACTGCCACGCCCGCGGCGGTGCCATTTCCCACTCACTCTGTACCCACCAGGCCGCCCTGGCTGCACCACCACTTCCTGCCCCAAACTCACCTGCCTTTCCAACTCTGGGGGCGACCTCACCCCGCCACAGGACGGGCCCTTCTCCCTCGCTCTGCCTCCACCTCACCTGGCTGGCACGGCGAGGGTTTCGGCTTACAGTGCTGCCTGTCCTGGTGGCTTCCACTCCAGGGTGTGCGTCAGTGGGGCGCAGGTCTCAGTCGCCTTGGTTTTTACCCCACCACCGAAACTCTGTACGCATTAGGAGTCCAGTAAGTGCTTACGGAGTGAGGCTCGTGGGGCGGTGCCCTGGACTGCATGGGCGCACGAGTCAAGCATGCAGACCCTCTGCCACTCTCTCTCCTCCCGCTCGCCTGCCAGCTCAATTCTGAGAAACCTGGAGCTCGCTGTCCTCGGAGGCTGCTCGTTCGCTGGCATGGGCTCTGCTCATTTGCTGCGCTTCCGTCACATTCTCCGTGTGTTTGGAACTAGACTGAAACAACAGGAAGGGGTCAGAGTGACCATGGCCAGGCGCAGTGGCTGCGAACATCGGCCTTGCGGGCTGAGTCAGATTCTGGTGAGGGTCCTCGCTTCGCAGCGTGTTCGCAGGTCAGGCAGTGGCTGCCGCTCCTTCTGCTTGCTCAGTCCCACGACGGCTGTGAGGACAACTGCTGCGGGGCTGCCTGTGCAGGGCTGACCCAGCCCTGTGTTATTCCACGTGGCTCCTTCATTTTATGCATGCGCACGCCACGCCGGGACTCGCAGCTGAGGTTTCAGACTGGCTCAAGGTCACAGAGCTGGTCCCTCGCCCAGGAGCCCCGGGGCCTGGCCATGCGTGAGGCATTTCCCCAGCACTGGATCCAGGATGACATGGGGGAAGCCCTGTTGGAGACACTTTGTTCACACTCTGCAGGGAGGAGCCAGGCATTCTCAAAAGCTTCGGCAGGGGGTGAACTTGACCTCAACAGAGACACAGTCCTGGGGAGAGAAGGTAGAGCAAGTCAGGTGATTATTATTATTGGTTATTATCATTATTTTGAGATGCTCACAAAACTGTCTAGTGACACAAACCAGAGGATGCTTCAGGGAAAACAGCAAATGCATTTTCGGCAGGGGGTGAGGATGGAGAGGGGCAGGACTTGAATAGTGCATGGGCTTAGTGCATAGGTGGAAAAGAGAGGAGACACAGCTGCCCAGGGTGCAGCGAGCCGGGCCCAGACTCAGAAGCATCTAGAAGGTGCTGACTCTGATGAGGGAGGCCAGAACACTCGTTATCTCCAAGGTAACAGGCAAGTCTTCTGGAGTGCGGGAAGTGTTCTTAGTGACAGCGACACACGTGTTTGCGTATGTTTAGAAAGTCAAACCATAAACATGAAATTAGTGTATATATATTATCCCTCAATTTAAAAACAACCTCCAATACAATTACTGCCTAAGAATAATCAGTATCAATATTTTAATTCATTACCTCCTGGGAAAAGAGAGAGTCGACTTCAGTCCCGAGTAGGCTCTGCCCTTGGCTGTGGCAACCCTAAGGCGTTAGCGTCCTCCGTGTAGAACTGTGCTAACAACAGGTCTGCTTCAGGTGAGCGTGCAAGCATGTGCTGGCACAGTGTGCACAAAATGCTTAGTACTAAATGGCCAGCGTTCAGACAGCAAACAAGACGATGCATTTATTAGGAAGACAGCAATCATCTTTTTTGTTAAATTCAACAAACAAAGCTGCAATGGATTTTTTTTGAAGTTCTAGCTGGTTCAGCAGTGACACTCGGAGGCTACCCCTCAGCTGGCTGACACGGGTCAGCGTACTCAGTGCTGCCCAGGCTCTGGGCACGTTGTCCTGCTGTGAGGCAGGCGAGAGGAAGGGCGCCCAGAACATCCCGCTGACCCGTCGGCTCAGTGGCTGGCTGAGGGCTCATCAGACCCTGTGCCCTAACTCCTGCTGGGGTCACCCAAGCCCTTCCAGAGTGGGACTTAGGGGGGGCAGAAGTCCCGAGGCAGCGAACAGCCCTGGCGCTGCTGTGGAAAACCACTGGAAAACCTGGGCTGTGTCCCAGCTCTGCCTCTTCCCAGCGGAGCCCTGGGACAAGAGCTGGCCTCCAAGTGGGCCTCGGCATGCCACCTGCAGACCGGACAGCTGTAGGGGACACTGTGGTTGGATGTAAAAGACAGTCACTTGTTCTTCTGGGTCAGCTACTTAACAAGGATGTTACTCCCGCAAAGAATAATAGCAAAATTATTTTTAAAGATTTTATTTGAAAGGTAAAGTTAGAGAGAGGGAGAGACAGAGAGCAAGGTCTTCATCTGTTGGTTCACTTTCCAAATGTCCAAAATGGCCAGAGCTGGGCCAATCTGAAGCCAGGAGCCAGGAGCTTCTTCTGGGTCTCCCACGTGGGTGCAGGGGCCCAGGGACTTGGCCATCTTCTACTGCTTTCCCAGGCCACAGCAGAGAGCTGGATGGGGCGTGGGGCAGCCAGAACTTGAACCGGTGCCATTGGGATGCTGGCGCCGCAGGGGAAGCTTAGCCCACTACGCCACAGTTCTGGACCCAACAACAAATTCATATCATTCTTCCTATGTCCTACGCACTCTATAAATGTTTAATTATGTACACTTGTTCAGTCTGTCCTCACAAGTACCTCACAGCGTCATTATCACAATTCTGACAGATGGGGAGACCAAGGCACAGAGAAGCTAACTGCCCAGGGTCCCACAGCCAGCAGTGGGGATTTAAACATAGGCAGTTTGGCTCTGCAGCCTGTCTACACTACGCTGCCTCGCTAATCGATGGAAAAAATTGTATTGCTGGAAAGATTTGATAAGCATACATTTTTAAAAAATATTTATTTTACTTGAAAGTCAGAGTTACATGGGGGTGGGGGGAGAGTCTTTCATCCACTGGTTCACTCCCCAATTGGCTGCAACGGCCAGAGCTGACCCAATCCAAAGCCAGGAGCCGGGAGCTTCTTCCGGGTCTCCCACGTGGGTGCAGGGGCCCAAGGACTTGGGCCATCTTTTATTGCTTTCCTAGGCCATAGCAGAGAGCTGGATCAGAAGTGGAGCAGCCAGGTCTTGAACCGGCGCCCATGTGGGCTGCCAGCACTGCAGGTGGCGGCCCCACCCGCTATGCCAGAGCGCCAGCCCAAGCATAAATTTTTTTAGAGGATTCATACATTAAATTGGATGCATTTGGAAAACTCAGAAACACTAAGTACTAAGTGTTTTTTCAATGTGACTATTTCACTGCTACCCCACTTTTTTACCCAATGACAGTATTTCATGCAACATTAGCAAACTCCCATGTAGCCTCTGCTGTGTGCTGCTCAGGGTCCCAGGCACTGTGGACGGAGAGCCGTGCACAGAATACAGTTTGTTTCTGCCCTCAGAGAGCTTACAGCTCAGGGTGGGCGCTTGGCCCAGCACTTAACATGCCACTTGGGATGCCACAACTCCCACTGAAGTACCTGGGTTTGAGCCCAGCCCCACTCCCAATCCCAGCCCCCTGCTGATGCACACCCTGGGAGGCAGCAGGTGATGGCTTAAGTTCTTGGGTCCCTGCCACCCCTGTAGGAGACCTAGACTGAGTTCCACACGGCTCATCCCCAGTCATGGTGGCACTTGGAGAGAGAACCAGAAGATGGGGGCGCTATCTATCTGTCTCTACCTCTATCTCTTTCTCTCTGCCTCTTAAATAAGTACCACAACGTATTTTTAAAAGAACTTCCAGTCCAGTGCTGCACACTTTACAAACCCAGTTAGCAGCTGTGAGAAGTGCCAGCGAAGAGAACAGGCTTCTCTGGGAGACCGTCAGGGGGGGCACCTGAGTTAGACAGGCAAGTTCAAGAAGGGCCCTCCGAGCCCCGGGAGACCGTCAGGGGGCACCCGAGTTAGACAGGCAAGTTCAAGAAGGGCCCTCCGAGCCCCGGGAGACCGTCAGGGGGCACCCGAGTTAGACAGGCAAGTTCAAGAAGGGCCCTCTGAGCCCCGGGAGATCGTCGGGGGACACCCGAGTTAGACAGGCAAGTTCAAGAAGGGCCCTCCGAGCCCCAGAGATTGTCAGGGGGCACCCGAGTTTAGACAGGCAAGTTCAAGAAGGGCCCTCCGAGCCCCAGAGATTGTCAGGGGGCACCCGAGTTAGACAGGCAAGTTCAAGAAGGACCCTCCGAGCCCCGGGAGATCATCGGGGGGCACCCGAGTTAGGCAAGTTCAAGAAGGGCCCTCCGAGGAAGCGCCGAGCAAGCTTCCACCTAAAAGGAGATGCACTATTTTTGTCAGGCTTTGCCTTTTGGAAGCAGAGTTTGAGGACCCAATCAGAATGTGATTTGTGAACAAAAGACAAATTCCTTCAGTGTCAGGAGCTATGCCGCAGCACCAGATTTTCCGAGTCTCCTTGGCTTCCCTGGAATAAGCCAGCGGCTGTATTACTGGTTGGCATTTACATAACATTCACAGTGCTCTTGCCTTAGAAGTTTGTCTAAAACCCATTTCTACCTGTCACTTTTTATTAGGATTTGCATATTTTTTCTTTAGCAGTTTAACAAAGGAAAAGGGGAATTAGTGTTCATGAGAAACATATTTGGCTCTAAAATAATTGATGTTTAAGAAAAAGATTAACAACCACAGAGATGCCTCATGGACTGGAGCCCCAGACAGGGGCCCGTGCTTTCAGGAAGTGCTCGACCAAGGGCAGACGTGCGGAGCAAATGCTGCCAGCAGGCACCTGCCCACTAGCCAGGGTCCCGCAGCCCAAAGTCACTGGCGCCCCTTGCAGAGAGAGAATGTGGCAGTCTTTAAAAAAAGATTGATTTATTTATTTGAGAGGCAGAGTTACAGAGAGGGGGAGAGACAGAGAGAGAGGTCTTCCATCTGCTGGTTCACTCCCTAAATGGCTGCAATGGCAGAAGCTGGGCGGAGCCAAAGCCAGGAGCCAGGAGCTTCTCCAGGTCTCCCACGTGAGTGGAGAGGCCCAAGCACTTGGGCCATCTTCACTGCTTTCCCAGGCCACAGCAGAGAGCTGGATGGAAAGTGGAACAGCCGGGACCCAAACTGGCGCCAATATGGGATTATGGGGTGCCGGCGTCACAGGCAGAGGCTTGACCTGCTGCGCCACAGCACCAGCCCACGTGCAGTCAGCAGCAGCTTCGTCCTGGACGCCTTCCCCGGCTTCTCCAACGTGTGCCCGTCTCTGTCTTCCACCCCGGCTTCTCCAATGTGTGCCCGTCTCTGTCTTCCACCCCGGCTTCTCCAATGTGTGCCCGTCTCTGTCTTCCACCCCGGCTTCTCCAATGTGTGCCCGTCTCTGTCTTCCACCCCGGCTTCTCCAATGTGTGCCCGTCTCTGTCTTCCACCCCGGCTTCCCCAATGTGTGTCAGTCTCTGTCTTCCACCCCGGCTTCTCCAACGTGTGCCCGTCTCTGTCTTCCACCCCGGCTTCTCCAACGTGTGCCCGTCTCTGTCTTCCACCCCGGCTTCTCCAACGTGTGCCCGTCTCTGTCTTCCACCCCGGCTTCTCCAACGTGTGCCCGTCTCTGTCTTCCACCCCGGCTTCTCCAACGTGTGCCCGTCTCTGTCTTCCACCCCGGCTTCTCCAACGTGTGCCCGTCTCTGTCTTCCACCCCGGCTTCTCCAATGTGTGTCAGTCTCTGTCTTCTTCCCCAGCTTCTCCAGTGTGTGCCCGTCTCTGTCTTCCACCCCGGCTTCTCCAATGTGTGCCCGTCTCTGTCTCCTGGCTTCTCCAACGTGTGCCCGTCTCTGTCTTCCACCCCGTGAAGCGGCTGGCTTGATTGCTGCGAACTCCATGATCACAGCCACTTACTACATTAGCTCTTGTTTATTTGCCTACTTATCTGAGGACTGAGCAGACTCAAACTCTTCCAAAATAAGAACCCTGGGATTTTGCCAAGATAGAAGGCCCAGTCACCTTCTGAGATAACAGATGCAGCAAGGATCTGCCGAGCGACGGGCCCCGTCTGACCTGTGGCCGCTCGTCCAGTCTCCTGAATTCAGGGCCCTTTCCACCACACCCCACGATTCGCAGAGCACCTAGTGGTGCTCTGTGCACACGGGCTTTCACTCACAATGACAACATTTTACTATGCACCAGAATGAGGAGGAGCTAACTCACCCCACATCTGTCAGAAGGCTGGCAGGCACTTCCAGGCCTCGACAGTTGTCGGTACAGAAACTCCTCAGCTCGCACCAGGCTGTGGCACAGCAGGTTAAGCCACTCCCTGTGACACCAGCATTCCATGCAAGCACTGATCCAAGTCCCAGCCGCTCCACGTGGAAGTCCAGGCTCCTGGCTGTGGCCTGGTCCGGCTTCACTACGGAAGCTATCTGGAGAACGAACCAGCAGATGGACAATCTCTCTCTCTCTCTGTGTCTCTCCCTGTCACTTTTCCTTTCAAAGAAATAAATAGATCTTTAAAAACAAAACTCCTCAACCAGGAAAACACAAGGCCACTCCCACCTTTGACCACAGCCAAGAGCACACGATGTGTTGCTCCCCGTTCCGTGCACAGATAGGAAGCAGGTGCATCTAGAGGGCGGTGAACAAGCCCTCACGTTGGGAGAACACTGCAGCCAGCGCAAGCTAAAACCCAGCCCTGCTGTGTGACATCAGTGAGTCAGCCTGTGGCACGGAGTCCGCCTTGCCCTAGTCAGAGCCTCAGTGCCCCCTCAAAGTCAGAGTCGGAGCCAACACGTTTCTCCCAGCTTCCTCGAGATGCGGGCGCTCACGCTCTCCCCAGGGCGCCTTCTGCGAGTGTGGTGACCGCTGAGCAGAGGGAGACACAGGTGCAACAGCATCACAAGCGCAGACCGGCCCAGGCCGGCTCCAGGTTCCCTTACTCTCCCAGGATGGCTCTTTCCAGTGACTCCCTCAAAGTCTTGAATCTGCCTTCAGTCATCTCCCATTTTCGTTTTCTTCGTGTAACTATTTGTTTGTTTGGAAGGCAGAGTGTCAGAGAGAGTGAGAGACAGCAAGATCATCCCTCCGATGGCTCACTCCCCAGATGGCTGTGACAGCCAGGGCTGGATCAGGCTGAAGCCAGGAGCCAGGCACTCCATCAGCTCTCCCGCAAGGGAGGCAGGGACACAAATACTTGAGGCATCTTGTTCTGCTTTCCCAGACACATCAGTGGCGCTGGATCGGAAGCAGAGCAGCCGGGACTCCAATACTGGATGCCAGAGTTGCACGCAGGGGCTTAACCTGTTGCACCACAACGCCCGCCCCCACTTTTAGTTTTCTTGCCTTCGTATTTCAGCTCCAGGAAGGAATCCAGTCGTGCTTGGTCTCTCAGGGGGTGAACAATGTCTTTCAGGGTTAAGCCAGGCCAGTGGCAGCAGAGAGGCTGCTCTGAGCCACTGGCACTCACTGATTTCTTCCTTCACTCAGCAAACATTTCTCAGATGTTTCCATGGGTCACGTTGTCCCGGGTGCTAAGGAGAGGCGGGAGGGAACGAGGGGCACAGTCCTGGCAACGAGAAGCTTAGTTTGTGCTAGAGGAGCGACGCGGAACAGATAAGTACTGAAACAAACACCCACCGCACAGGCTGCTAGCCCAGTGAGTCACAGGAACTGTGGCTGTCCAGAGGGTCAGCAAAGTGACGCTGAAACCCCACTGAGGAGGAGGAGACAGTCCGTGGGGAGGGATGGGAAAGGTACCGCTGAGAGGGAGGGGAAAGCATGTGTGAAGGGACCAGGCAGAATGACATTGGCCTGCAAAAAGACCAGGTAGCCACGGGGGAGCAAGGAGGCGAGTGATGCAGAAGTGCAGGCAAGGCCAGACCACGCCAGCCCGGGTGCAGGTGCGGGAATTCAGCCCTGACCAAGGCGCTCAGGAGGCCCGGGAAGGTATCCTCAGATGAGTGCTAGGATTGGATTTGCATTTTAAAAGATTGTGTTGGTTGCTATGAACACAGGCACAAAGAATGCGCAGAGAGACTGGTTAATAAGCAACCAAAGGGGGCAGATGAGAGGTAATTATGACTTGGAGGCTGCAGCACATGTGGACAGTTGCGGGGAGGGAGGGAGGGAGGAGGGGGAAGACCTAGTTTATGATGAGAGCAGCTGGGAGCTTGATGGTGCCACTCGACAAAGCAGGACAGGGGCTGAGAAGAAGGAGCCGATTTGTAGGGGCAGATATCCAAAAAGGACAGAGGTGGGCAGAGGGACTTGGCCCAGAAGAGGGGTTTGAGCAGAAGTTAAAACCCGGGAGGGAAGAGTAGATTTCGCGGCTGGGGAGGGTTGGGACAGGATCTCCAGAAACTCACGACTGAATGGCTCACACATAAGGAGCCTTCGAAGGGCCCCGGAAAAATGCACGCTCGGTGGTGTCAAACCCAGCTGAGAAGACAGGGAAGTACAGTCTTGGAGTTCCCCTGCAGTCGGCCCCTGGAGGTCATCTGCAGCTTAGCAAAAGCCTGGGCTGCAGAGACTGGCTTGAGGAGTAACGGCACGGGTTAATGCGTCTTTTCAAGACTGTCCTTTGTGGTACGGTGTCATCTACTTAAACCTGTGCCTTTAGCATCCATAGAAAACCCTAATCAGTTATGAGATGGACTGCCTGGATCTCGCTACCCACCAGGACTTTACAAAGAATTGTCTGCTTTGGTGATTTGAATGCTCTTGTCCAACCAAGCCTGTTCTTCAACCCTACAGCCTTACTTGTCTTACTTAAATATACCTGGGAATGTCAAACCACAATTTAAAAACTGTAAGAAGCCACATTACTTTCAGGACACCATGTCCCCAGGAATTTGGAACGGTTTCTAGTGATAGGTTTTGATAGGGTCCCTGTTGAATAGGAGAGGAATGGGGGAGGGATTAGCAAAAGGAGAAAGAAAATAGATACCATGTTTTAGATAGATTCTCTGACCCACGACATGGATCTCCTTCAACTTACTGGAGCTACTGTAATTTAAGTTGCTGTGCACTGTATTGGGCAGTTGGACCATATTCATATTAGTGTGAATTCATATTCACACTACAGATGGGGCACGAAGAAACAAAGTGGAACATCATAAGTTCTTTAAGTTCCATTTAATTGCAAATAATCTCACATGTTTATTTGGTTTATACAGTGACAGCTGGTGGTGTGGAATGGAAGTCAGCTAAGTGGCTATTGGTTATTAATCACATGTGTAACGGGAACATTAAGGTCTATACTGTGCGATTCTGTGGCACTTAGCTTAGCTTACAAAGTGCTTTTGCCTGCACCACTTGATTCTCCCGACCACCGCTTCAGATGAGCGGTGCAGAGATAATCACGTCCAGCTTACAAAACATAGAAATGAGGGTCAGAGATTTCAGAAAACCTCATCAGTGTCACAACTTACACGTGCTGTCTTCAAGTTCAGGGACTGTTTCAGATTCCTGAATAATTATAACTCAGTCTCTGAATCTGATTCTACCCATCAGATTCTGCTTTAAGAAACTTCTTTTCTTTCTTGGATATAAAAATCTCTCCTCTCCTCCTGGTCCCATTCCCAGTAGGCTGGGCGACGGCCGGGGATAAAATCCCAGGAAAGGACCATTTCTCTCTCTGCCCCCTGGATCACCACTTCTGCTGGGCAGAGCCGTTTTGACTAAGTGCCTCAGTGGGCACTCTCTCCCGCTTTCTTTCTTCCTTGAATGGCTGTCTTCTTCCCTTTAGCTCCCACAGGAATGCCACTCCCGGCCCTTCCTCCCGGCACAGCCAGTCAGTGCTGAGAGCAGGCCAGTCCCCAAACCTCTCCGCTCTCACCCGCCCACCTCGCTCGTTCCGTACCAGCGGCCACAGAGGTCCATACTGGAACGGGTGCTCACCCTTTCAGACACGGGCAGCACCCACGCTGTCTTCGCCCTATACATTCTTGGCTGGCACTTCCCACCTGAGCATTAACTCTGCCCCCTTCTGAGGTGGGTCACGTGCAACAGGATCCCTACCTCCGTGGAGTACTGGGGCGACTTGAAAGTACTCAGCCCCAGCAAGGGCTGGTGCTGAATTTCGGGTGCTCTACGTAGCTGAGGCTCAGGCTCTGACAAGCAGGCGGCCGTGCAGAGTGTGGTCTCGTTCTCAGCACAGCTACTTCAAGTTCCATCTCTTCTCTGGACGGCCAATCTCCTGTTGCTCCAATCAGATATCTGAAGATTAAAATTTTCGGGGCAATGGACAGCTTAGCTGGGCACACGTCAGTGCTGCTGATCATATACAACAATGAAATCTCAGGACAATATTCTCCAAGCCTTGACCAGTCTGCCACATCTCCGAAACCAGTGATATTTAATATCAGTCTTCCGTTGCCATGGAGAGCCCAGCACCATCCCCGGTGCTAAAGCAGCCTGTTTATTTGTTCCATGAGCTGCTGAACCTGACCACGCTCCTAGCACCACGCACAGCACACGTGTAGGACTCTGCTGCTACTTCTCAGCACAGCCCAGCCACACTGTCAACCCAGTGCCATGGAATGTCCACTGCACTCTCGGTCCTCATAACAGCCTTACAGCACGTGCGTGCCTCTGCCAGGCAGCTAAGCCATGCCAGCAGAACCCGGAACAGCTCCTCGTCACGGCCCTGATGTTTCGCTGCCTCTTGTAACTGGCTTAGTCATGTCTGCAGTTACACCAGCGCTCTCTTCCAGCAACTCGAGCAGTCTAGTCACGTCCTCTCCACTCCGTGGTCCTTACACTCCCCTTGAGTCCCCCTGATGAAAACCATCCCCACAGTGAGAACAAGGCTCAGCAGCTCCTAAGATGGCTCTGCCTGATGTTTCTATGACACTTCCTTTTCGGTTGCTGCATCTTTGTACTGCTCAGAGCCTCCCCGCCCCTACGATCCTCTTGCTCCCGGCCTCATTGTTCTCCTCCAGGCTTAGAGAACCACTCTCTTGCAAGTCAGAGTGGATTTTCGCAAGTTGCTACTGAACGGAAGATATCTGCATTTCAGTAGTGTGAGAAATGGTGAGCTCCTACCCACTTGGGCCTGCCGGTGCCGGCACATGTGCTTTCCCAAACCTCAGTCCTGGTATCAGATGAGATCCTCTGGACCATAACTGTCTAACAGGTGCCCATTCAGATTCCTTGAATATTCTGTCATCTGTTCAACAAAGATTAATTGACCACTTACAAAGGACCAAGCACTCTTCTCGGCATTGGTGTTAGGAATTCGACAGTTGGCAAACTCCACACTTTTGGGGAGCAAACATTCTAGATGAATGAGAAAATAAGCAAACAAAAATGTTAGATATTAGGTGGCAACCAGGACTATGAAGAACAATGAAGAGAGGCAAAGAGAGAGAGAGAGAGTGGCTGGGGAAGTTTGACTCAAGGGACTCCTCACTAGCAAGGTGAGACTTGAATGAGCCGTGAGGTTATGAATGAAAAGAGAATATCGAGGCCAGCGCCATGGCTCACTAGGCTAACCTTCCGCTTTGCAGCGCAGGCACACTGGGTTCTAGTCCCGGTAGGGGCGCCAGATTCTGTCCCGGTTGCCCCTCTTCCAGGCCAGCTCTCTGCTGTGGCCAGGGAGTGCAGTGGAGGACGGCCCAAGTGCTTGGGCCCTGCATCCCATGGGAGACCAGGAGAAGCACCTGGCTCCTGACATCGGATCAGTGCGGTGCGCCGGCCACAGCGCGCCAGCCGCGGTGGCCATTGGAGGGTGAACCAATGGCAAAAGGAAGACCTTTCTCTCTGTCTCTCTCTCTCACTGTCCACTCTGCCTGTCAAAAAAAAAAAAAAAAAAGAGAGAGAGAGAGAGAGAATATATCGAGAAGATCGCACAGCAGTTCAAAAAGCCTGTGGCAAAGTCCATGATGTGTTCAAGAGACAGCAAGGCAGGCTGCGGGGCTGGGTTGCTGTGACCCAAGGAAAGCGTCATGTGAGAGGCGTTTTGGGAACACACTGCAGGGTGTGTTTGTAGATCGCTCTGGTTGCTGCGGGAGTCGAGGCTTCAAGGGCTGGGAGAACGCTGTCAGGGAGCCAGGACGGCGAGAGGAGGTGCTGGCCGAGCACCGGCACCAGCACGAGAGCTGACTCGGATGGTTTAGAATTTGGCAGTGGCCGTGGCTGTGATGCGAAGCGGACAGCTGTACTTCAGGAACAGGTTTTATGGGGAACAAATGTGAGATGTGAAAGAGAGAAGAAACGGCTAATTATGAAATGGCAAGGCTTGGAACCTGAACGCCGGGAGAGGTGAAGTGTCAGTGCATTGAGATGGGCGAGAGCAAAGGCAGAGCAGTCTTGGGTGAAGACGACGATAGCTTGAGTTTATGCATCTGTCTGACATCGACGTGGGGCTGACGAGTGCACCGCTGAATACGAGAATTCAGGATGTAGGTGAAAGACCTGGGCCGGAGACACAAACTTAGACTCATGTTTCAGATGCAGCTCTGAATATTTGTGTTGTTGCTGTGGCTCCAGCCTTGCCCTGTCTGGGAAGTTGGATGCACTTGTTGGCTGTGGCCCAGAGCCCTGTGTGAGCTCCTGAAGGCAATGGACTACAGCTTTCCTACTGCCGCACCCCAGAGTCTAAATCAGTGTGTGGCATCGGGGGAGGACTTGAGGGGGAAAGAGGCATAAAGGAGGATCTGTAAGTTTCTATTTTAGGAAAATGGTTATGCAAGTTACTGAGACAGGAAACATGGGAGAAGGGAACACTGTGTTTGAGTGGAGAAAATGAGATCACAGAGCACAATTATTAGGTGTGTAGGGAGCTCATGAGGATATGTCCAAAGGCACTGGGTTCACAGGTCTTAAGCTCAGAAGAAAAGTCTAGGTTTAGGGATTGCCTCCATGAAGATGATAACTGTTGGTATACATTGGTAGAGCCTACAAGGGATGGGGGCTGGCCCTTTTCCTACTAATCAAGCTCTGGAAAAACTAACTTCCTGTCTTCCACATCTTCTCTGCCACATAAAGCCAAATGCAACCTGAATGGGACACATCTTCTACTGAATTCTAAGAGCCTCAGGAAGCTGTAAAAACAAGGAGGCTGTTCCCTTAGGCACCTTGAAACCTCACCAACTGCCAACACGGTCACAGCATCTCCTGCCTCCCCCGTAACGCCCCTCTGAGCAGGATGCCAGGACTTCTCCCGCAGCCAGACCCATCCCAGAGATGGGAGAGCACCGAGCTGCAAGGACAAGACTCAGACGAGCTTGTTTACTCCATGCAGCATCCTCCAAACATACACCAACCCGGAGCCTCACGGTCCTTGGCTTTCTCATTCGCCTTCCACCTGCTCTAAGGGTTTGGCTTTCAGTGGGGAATAATTACGCAGAGGTAAACCCACTGTTCCTAAGTGACGTTGGAGTTACTGTGGATTGAAAGTGTAAGCAATTCTCCCGAGGCTTGGTCAACCGCATGATCGACTTGGATGTGATTCAGCACACACTTGGGAGGTGGCAGAGTGCAGATGGCCAGAGGAACATTTTTCCACCTAATACACGCAGAGGCTAACAGAGAGAGCCCTCTGTGCTACCCCTGCTCAGGAACCTTCATTGCACCCCTACTCACACCCACCTCCACTGAGTCTGCTGGCCTCCCACGCCACAGATCTTGAGCAGAGACCAACACCAACCAAAGCTGCTCCCATCACCAGTGAAATGACAAACATGGCTCACTTTTGGTTAAATGCTCTCTCTCCAGGGATCAGAAACCGACAGGAAGAAGCTTCCAGGGCCCTGCAGAGGAGTCCCAGTGGGTCTTCCTGCAGCCCAGGACCCCTACACAGAGCTAACATCTACAGAAGCTTGACCCTCAGGAACAACCTCATTTCCTCCCTATTCCCAGCCCCTGAGGCTAAGCTTCCTGATGTTTCAGGCCAACAGAAGAGGTTGAGAGCACAGAACACGATGACTTGAGGTGTCTATGGAACTTTCATGGTGGTTTGTCCAAAGGCACCGGGTTCATAGTCCTCAAGCTCGGAAGAGTGTTCTAGATGTAGGGATTGTCTGCTTGAAGATGGTAGTGGTTGGTACACACTGGTAGAGAGACCCTAGGAGGCAGGAGAAGGAGCCAAGAGAAAGGCGGAAGTCCCAAGGCCTGCCCCACCAAAGCCTGGGAGGAGACAGAGGCTGGTAGAGCAGTAATCCGCAAGAATGCAGGCCACCTAGCGCAGGTTTCCTCCTCCCTACCCCTCCCCAGACTAGCCCTGACTTGCCAGCAGAACCCAGGCAGAAGCTCATCAAAGCTCCAGAGCCCTGGGAATAAGTCTCAGCTGCCCAGATCCTATCCCCTGACCTGTGCTCCCCTCACGTGCACAGTCAGACACACTCTCAGTGCTTCCTTCCCAAAAGGAAAAGCCCTCAGCAGCGTCCACTGAGGGCCAGTAAGGAGTGCAGTTCCCTGGGCCTCCCCTCCATCTTACTTAATGTGAATCTGCAGTTGGAGTCCAGGAATCTGCCCCCTAACTCTCACCGTGCGTGGTGGTGATGCAGCCCACCCAGCACTAGACAGAGGACGGGCACTATCAAAGAAGGTGGGAAAACGGTGCTACCCACAAAGCCAGGGGCTACTGCAAGAACAAAGCTTGCTGTAGGGACTTCATGCCACATCGCGGGAGCCAGCAGGGAAGAGCACAGCGAGATGGCACTCCGCTGGCTGTGCTGGCAAGCCAACTTCTGTTCCTCCATGCTAGGCCCAGGGCTGTGAGGCTTCTTCAAAGTGTGTAGCCCACAGAAAACCAGAGGGTCCCCCGAGCATCTTGAAGGGGTTGTGTGGGCATGGTGGACTAGCTCCAGAGAACAGGTGCTGGGCCAGGATTCTTGCAAACGTACAGGGCTGGTGAACAGTGTTAAAGTCAGCACACACTTCTGGGTCGCAGTGGGCTCTCTGCAGATGTCAGGTGCACTTGGATGAAAGTAAACAGCCAAAATGGGCTCACAGATTAGCCACCTGAATAGCTGAAATTGTATACATATGATTTTTGTAAAGAAAACCTTCATAGTACCAGAAGTAACCAATGAGGAAAATTAAATAATTTCATGTAAAAGATCACAGGAAGTTCAAAGCATATATTAGAAAATATCTTTTGGGAAATGCCAGGGCAAAGTCACTACTTATCAATAGTCACATGAACGTTAATGGCCTCAGCTCTCCAGTTAAAAGACACAGATTGGCTGAATGGATTAAGGAACAAAACCCATCTATTTGCTGCTTACAAGAAACACATCTTTCCAACAAAGATGCATGCAGACTGAAAGTGAAAGGCTGGAAAAGGTATTCATGCCAACAGAAATGAAAAAAGAGTGGGTGTTGCCATCTTGATATCAGACAAAATAAACTAACACAAAAAATGTTAAGAGAGACAAAGAGGGGCACTATATAATGATTCAGAGATCAATTCAACAGGAAGATATAACGATTATCAATGTATATGCACCTAATTACAGGGCACTAGTTTATTTAAAAGATATGTTAAGGGACTTAAAGGGAGACTTAGACTCCAATACAATAGTACTGGGGGACTTCAACACTCCACTCTCAGAAACAGACAGATCAACAGGACAGAAGATCAACAAGGAAACAGCAGATTTAAACGACATTATAGCCCAATTGGATCTAACAGATATCTACAGAACTTTCAATCCTACGTCTAAAGATTTTACATTCTTCTCAGCAGTGCATACAACCTACTCTAGGTTTGACCACATACTAGGCCATAAAGCAAGTCTCAGCAAATTCAAAAGAATTAGAATCATACGATGCAGCTTCTCAGACCATAGTGGAATGAAGTTGGAAATTAGCAACACAGGAATCCCTAGAGCGTATGCAAACACATGGCAACTGTACAACATGCTCCTGAATGAACAATGGGTCATAGAAGAAATCAAAAGAGAAATCAAAAACTTTCTGGAAGCAAATGAAGATAACAGCACAACATATCAAAACTTATGGGATACAGCAAAAGCAGTGTTAAGAGGCAAGTTTATAGCAATAGGTGCCTACGTCAAGAAATTGGAAAGGTACCAAATAAATGAGCTTTCAGTGCATCTCAAGGATCTAGAAAACTACAGCAAACCAACCCAAAACTAGTAGGAAAAGATAAATATTAAAATTAGAGAAGAAATCAACAGGATTGAATCCAAGAAAACATTACGAAAAATTAGCCAAACGAAGAGCTGATTTTTTGAAAAACTAAACAAAATTGACACACCATTGGCCCAACTAACCAAAAAAAGAGAGAGAAGACCCAAATCAATAAAATCAGAGATGAAAAAGGAAACATAACAACAGACACCACAGAAATAAAAAGAATCATCAGAAATTACTACAAGGACTTGTATGCCAACAAACAGAGAAATCTATCAGAAATGGATAGATTCATGGACACATGCAACCTATTAAACCATGAAGACATAGAAAGCCTACACAGACCCATAACCGAGTCAGAAATTGAAACTAATAAAGGCCCTCCCAACAAAGAAAAGCCCAGTACTGGATGGATTCACTGCTGAATTCTACCAGACATTTAAAGAACTATCGCCAATTCTTCTCAAACTATTTGAAACAATTGAAAGAGAGGGAATCCTCCCAAACTCTTTCTATGAAGCCAGCATCACCTTAATCCCTAAACCTGAAAACAATGCAGCAGAGCAAGAGAATTACAGACCAATTTTCCTGATGAACAGACGCAAAAATACTCAATAAAATTCTGGCCAATAGAATTCAACAACACATCAGAAAGATCATCCACCCACACCAAATGGGATTTATCCCTGGTATGCAGGGATGGTTCCATGTTCGCAAATCAATCAATGTGATACACCACATTAAAAAACTGCAGAAGAAAAACCATATGATTATCTCAATAGATGCAGAGAAAGCATTCAATAAAATACAACACCCTTTCATGATGAAAACTCTAAGCAAACTGGGTATGGAAGGAACATTCCTCAACACAATCAAGACAATTTATGAAAAACCCACGGCCAGCTCATATTGAATGAGGAAAAGTTGGAAGCATTTCCATTGAGATCTGTTACCAGACAGGGATGCCCACTCTCACCACTGCTATTCAACATAGTTCTGGAAGTTTTAGCCAGAGCCATTAGGCAAGAAAAAGAAATTAAAGGGATACAAATTGGGAAGGAAGAAGTCAAACAATCCCTCTTTGCAGACGATACAATTCTTTATACAGGGGATCCAAAGAACTCTACTAAGAGACTATTGGAACTCATAGAGGAGTTTGGCAAAGTGGCAGGATATAAAATCAATGCACAAAAATCAACAGCCTTTGGAGACCAAGGAGCTAAAACCAATTCCTGGAGTAACTGGAATTGGCGATAGTTCTTTAAATGTCTGGTAGAATTCAGCAGTGAATCCATCCAGTACTGGGCTTTTCTTTGTTGGGAGGGCCTTTATTAGTTTCAATTTCTGACTCGGTTATGGGTCTGTGTAGGCTTTCTATGTCTTCATGGTTTAATAGGTTGCATGTGTCCATGAATCTATCCATTTCTGATAGATTTCTCTGTTTGTTGGCATACAAGTCCTTGTAGTAATTTCTGATGATTCTTTTTATTTCTGTGGTGTCTGTTGTTATGTTTCCTTTTTCATCTCTGATTTTATTGATTTGGGTCTTCTCTCTCTTTTTTTGGTTAGTTGGGCCAATGGTGTGTCAATTTTGTTTAGTTTTTCAAAAAATCAGCTCTTCGTTTGGCTAATTTTTCGTAATGTTTTCTTGGATTCAATCCTGTTGATTTCTTCTCTAATTTTAATATTTATCTTTTCCTACTAGTTTTGGGTTTGGTTTGCTGTAGTTTTCTAGATCCTTGAGATGCACTGAAAGCTCATTTATTTGGTACCTTTCCAATTTCTTGACGTAGGCACCTATTGCTATAAACTTGCCTCTTAACACTGCTTTTGCTGTATCCCATAAGTTGTAGTTTTTTTTTTTGTTTTGTTTTGTTTTTTTTTTTTTGGTTTGTTTTTTGTTTTTGTTTTTTTGACAGGCCGAGTGGATAGTGAGAGAGAGAGAGAGAGAGAGAGAAAGGTCTTCCTTTTGCCGTTGGTTCACCCTCCAATGGCTGCCACAGCTGGTGCGCTGCGGCCGGTGCACCGTGCTGATCCAAGGCCTGGAGCCAGGTGCTTCTCCTGGTCTCCCATGGGGTGCAGGGCCCTAGCATCCTCCACTGCCTTCCCGGGCCACAGCAGAGAGCTGTCCTGGAAGAAGGGCAACCAGGACAGAATCTGGCGCCCCGACCGGGACTAGAACCCGGTGTGCCAGCGCCACTAGGTGGAAGATTAGTCTATTGAGCTTCGGCGCCAGCCTGTATCCCAGAAGTTTGATATGTTGTGCTGTTATCCTCATTTGCTTCCAGAAAGTTTTTTGATTTCTCTTTTGATTTCTTCTATGACCCAGTGTTTATTCAGGAGCATTTTGCAGGGCTGGACAAATGGTGACAAATTCTTTCAATTGCTGTTTGCTATGAAAGGTCTTTATTTTACCTCCATTCACAAATGAGAGCTTTGCAGGATATAATATTCTGCGATGGAAGGCTTTTTTTCTCTTAGTACTTGGGCTATATCTCACCATTCCCTCCTAGCCTGTAGGGTTTCTGATGAGAAGTCTGCTGTGAGTCTAATTGGAGATCCTCTGAGAGTAATATGGCATTTCTCTCTTGAACATTTTAGAATCTTTGTTTCACTGTGGTGAGTTTGATTACTATGTGTCAATGTGAATCTTTTCGGGTCATGTCTATTGGGAGTTCTGTGTGTTTCCTGTACTTGGAGGTCTCTTTCTTTCTCCAAACCTGGGAAGTTTTCTGCTAGTATATCACTAAAAAGGCCTTCTAATCCTTTCTCTCTCTCCATGCCTTCAGAAACTCCTAGAATGTTGGTTTCTTTGATAGTATCCTGTAGATTCCCAACAATATTTTTTAGACTTCTAATTTCCTCTTCTTTTCTTTGGTTTGTATACTTCCCTGTGCTCTGTCTTCTAAGTCCGATATTCTCTCTTCTGCCTCACTGATTCTGTTTTTAAGGCTCTCAACTGTGTTTTTTATTTGTTCTATTGGATTCTTCACTTCATTTTGATTCCTCCTTAAGATTTCATTCTCATGAGATTTTCTTTCAGGCCCTGCATGGATTTCAGTAGTTTGTGCGTTTGTTTTTGATTTCTTCTAAGTATTCTTATCATCAACTTTTTGAGTTCCATTTCTTGCATTTCTTCTATCTCATCATCTTCATAATCTTGTATTGAAATGTCATGTTCTTTTAGGAGTGTCATGTTGTTTTGGGTTGTTGCATTTGTTGTTGGTTTCTTCTTTTTTTCCCACTGTGGCGGCTTTTCTCATTGTACTATGACTCTGTAGATAAGTGGACTGTCTGCTTTCAGTGAATCTCTAGAGGCTTGTGGTGGGTGTAGCCAGAGAGCTCTGTTCAGCTCTTCAGGGTTAAGGGTGTGCCTAAGGTGCCACACCATGTTTGGTGTGGTAAATCTTCTCTCTCTCTCTCTCTCTCTCTCTCTCTAATCTGAAGGGAAGTAATTCGCTCAGCTGAGCTCTTCTCCTTGATGGCAATCAGTCCCTGAGTGCTAGCCCTAGTGGGTATAATATTTGTCTGCTGTGTCCCAAGGACCCCACAAAGGATCTGTGCAGTCCTCAGCGTAAGCTCAGATTCCCCTGCAGTGTCCCTCAGCGGGTAGCCAGGGCCGCCTGAGCGTGCGGCATCTCCCACAGAGACTACTCGCATCTCAGCCACACTGTGAGTTCTCCCACACACCCTGTTATTCTCCCCCACCCACAGTCCTGGTTCAGAAGTTCCACACATTCACTAGGTCTAGTCTCCTGTTATTTCTCCCACCAGAGTCAGCTTGCTCTCTGACTTAGTCTTGACTGCTTTCCATGCAACCAATGGAATCCCTGCATTGTCTCCCTATAATAAGTCTTGGTACACAGATTTGATTTCAACATGTAAATAGGTCTAGATTGGGAAGTTAACTTAGGCCTTGTTACTCAAAAGGGAAGAATTAGACACTGATTATATTCAATCAATTAGTGATGTCTGAGTGATCATTGCAAAGATACACTGTGTTAATCAGAATGTGAACATACAGCACAAAGAAATTCTAGGATAGGAGGAAATAAGAGACAGTTGTGAAATCCTGGAATATAGGTTGACTATTTTTTTAATTTTTTTAACTTTTATTTAGTAAATATAAATTTCCAAAGTACAGTTTATGGATTACAATGGCTCCCCCCCATAACTTCCCTCCCACCTGCAACCCTCCCATCTCCCACTCCCTCTCCCATTCCATTCACATCAAGATTCATTTTCAATTATATTTATATACAGAAGATCAATTTAGTATATATTAAGTAAAGATTTCAACAGTTTGCACCCCTATAGAAACACAAAGTGAAATATACTGTTTGAGTACTCATTATAGCATTAAATCTCAATGTACAGCACATTAAGGACAGAGATCCTACATGAGGAGTAAGTGCACAGTGACTCCTGTTGTTGACTTAACAATTTGACACTCTTGTTTTTGGCGTCAGAAATCTCCCTAGGCTCTAATCATGAGTTGCCAAAGCTAAGGAAGCCTTTTGAGTTCGCCGACTTCGATCACATTTAGACAAGGTCATAGTCAAAGTGGAAGTTCTCTCCTCCCTTCAGAAAGGTACCTTCTTCTTTGATGGCCTGTTCTTTCTACTGGGATCTCACTCACAGAGATCTTTCATTTAGTTTTTTTTTGTTTGTTGTTGTTGTTTTGTTTTGTTTTTTGTTTTTGTTTTTTTTGTGTTTTTTTGCCAGAGTGCCTTGGCTTTCCATGCCTAAAATATTCTCATGGGCTCTTCAACC
The DNA here is from genome assembly GCF_964237555.1 of Oryctolagus cuniculus. Classification (NCBI taxonomy): domain Eukaryota; kingdom Metazoa; phylum Chordata; class Mammalia; order Lagomorpha; family Leporidae; genus Oryctolagus; species Oryctolagus cuniculus. The sequence goes on along the minus strand of NC_091435.1, from coordinate 174,938,568 downwards.
AGATCCGAATGCCTTAAGGGCTGATTCCAAGGCCAGAGTGCTGTTTAGGACATCTGCCATTCTATGAGTCTGCAGTGTATCCCGCTTCCCATGTTGGATCGTTCTCTCCCTTTTTGATTCTATCAGCATTAGCAGAAGCTAGTCTTGTTTATGTGATCCCTTTGACTCTTAGACCTATCAGTGTGATCAACTGTGAACTGAAATTGATCACCTGGACTAGTGAGATGGTATTGCTACATGCAACCTTGATGGGATTGTATTGGAATTCCCTGGCACGTTTCTAACTCCACCATTTGAGGCAAGTCAGCTTGAGCATGTCCCAAATTGTACATCGCTTCCCTCTCTTATTCCCACTCATATTTAACAGTGATCACTTTTCAGTTAAATTTAAATGACTAAGAATAACTGTGTGTTAATTAAAGAGTTCAACCAATAGTGTTAAGTAGAAAAAAAAATACTAAAATGGATAAAGTATTACATTGTACATCAACAGTCAGGACAAGAGCTGATCAAGTCATTGTTTCTCATAGTGTCCATTTCACTTCAACAGGTTTCCTTTTTGGTGCTCAATTAGTTGTCACTGATCAGGGAGAACATATGATAGTTGTCCCTTTGGGGCTGGCTTATTTCACTCAGCGTGATGTTTTCCAGATTCCTCCATTTTGTTGCAAATGACCAGATTTCATTGTTGTTTACCACTGTATAGTATTCTATAGAATACATGTCCCATAATTTCTTTATCCAGTCTTCTGTTGATGGGCATTTAGGTTGATTCCATGTCTTAGCTATTGTGAATTGAGCTGCAATAAACACTGAGGTGCAAACAGCTCTTTTATTTGCCAATTTAATTTCCTTTGGGTAAATTCCGAGGAGTGGGATGGCTGGGTCAGTTTTTTTCTCTTAGTACCTGGGCTATATCTCGCCATTCCCTTCTAGCCTGTAGGGTTTCTGATGAGAAGTCTGCTGTGAGTCTAATTGGAGATCCTCTGAGAGTAATCTGACGTTTCTCTCTTGCACATTTCAGGATCTTTTCTTTATGTTTCACTGTGGTGAGTTTAATTACAACTTGTCGTGGTGAGGATCTCTTTTGGTCATGTTTACTAGGGGTTCTATGAGCTTCCTGCACTAGGATGTCTCTGTCCTTCTCCAAACCCGGAAAGTTCTCTGCTAGTATCTCACTAAAAAGGCCTTCTAATCCTTTCTCTCTCTCCATGCCTTCAGGAACTCCTGGAACCTGAATGTTGGTTTTTTTAATAGTATCCTGTAGATTCCCAACAATATTTTTTAGATTTCTAATTTCCTCTTCTTTGCTTTGACTGTATACTTTCCTGTGCTCTAAGTCTGATATTCTCTCTTCTGTTTCACTGACTCTGTTTTTAAGGCTCTCTAATGTGTTTGTCATTTGATCTATTGAGTTCTTCATTTCATTTTGATTTCTCTTCACTATCACACTTTCCTGTTCTACTAGTTTCTGCATTTCATTTTGATTCCTCCTTAAGATTTCATTTTCATGAGAGAGATTTTCTATCCTGTCCAGTAAGGATTTCTGTAGTTCAAGAACTTGTTTTTGAAAACTTCTAAATGTTCTTATCATAAATTTTTTTGAAATCCGTATCTTGCATTTCTTCTATCTCATCATCTTCATAATCTTGGCTAGGGGTGTCTTGTTCATTTGGGGGCATCATAATTGCTTCCTTGTTCTTGTTTCCTTGGTTTCTGTGTTTGTTGCTTGGCGTTGTGGAGATATTCTTTGGATTCTTCTCTCACTGTGGTGTTTTTTCTTGTTATACTATGACTGTATTAAGTGGACTGTCTGCTTTTGATGGAGCATTAGAGGCTTGAGATGGGTGTGGCCAGAGAGCTCTGTTTTGTTCTTCAGGGTTAAGGGTGTGCCAAAGGTGACACTCCCAGGTTAGGCGTGGTAAATCTCTCTCTCTCCCTCCCTCCCTCCCTCCCTCTCTCTCTCTGATTCAGAAGGGAAGTAATTCTGCACAGCTGAGAAGAATTGAAGGTAGTCAGCTTCCAATCTCTGGCTCCTCCTGTTCCAGCACTGGTGTGTAGATTCCGCAGCTGGTGTCCCAAGCCATGGGCATCTGCGCCCTCCATGCAGGACCACCGTGAATCACTAGTTCTGGAAGAGTTTCCTCTGCTGTTTCAGTGTGCTCCCTTCCTATTCCGCCAGCTTGCCAGACTCAGAATATAGGTTGACTTTGAAGAGTTTCCTAAGAGTTCCAAGAGCCAACCATGGAAGGCATTACAGGAGAGGAATGGAAGCAGAGAAGGGAGGACTCCTCCCCAGACTACAGTCCAGTCGGGTGTCAGCCAGGAAGGTGTCACTCACATGGGCACTGGGTGTAATAGCTACCGAACAGGTGGCAGTTAACAGGGCCTCCTTTACAGGGGGATTACACTCGAGTGCTGCCTCTGGCACCACATGCTTGACTCTGTGATGTGCTGGCTTTAGAAAGTCACTGGGCTCGATATTCCCTTTGGTTTCCTTTGTTTCTTTGATTGGATTTGACTTTTTGCTGCACTTCTCTGAACAAAATGTCTTTAGATTTTTAGTTTCTGAGCAGTGCAGTTCCACCACTCATTCTATAAATGTAAATATCCATCAGATATCTACCCAATGCCTGGCACTATTACAAGCTATGGGGAATCAATGCTGAAAGCAATGTACATGTTTCTGGCCTTCACTGAACTGATGATTTAGTAGAAGAACTAGGAAATTAAACAAATTACAAATCAGAGGTTTATAAACCACAGCAAGCTATGGAAATATCAAATGGGAATCCTAACATACACTTCATACAGGTTTGGAAAGGAAGAAATCTGGTTCAAAGTCAATAGTTAAAGAATCAAAGAGGATTAACCTGCAAGGCAAACTGGGAGGATAATTTCAGGCACAAGAAACAAAACATGGAAAGGTCTTGAGATGGAAAGGAACAGCTCAAACTGAAGTATTAAAGTAGTGTGGCTGGTGACTCACTGGAGAAGCAAGTGTACAGTTTGGGTTAGAAGGGTTTCAATAGGACATAACATAACCAGACTTGCATTTTAGAATGATAATCTGGGGGCCAGTGTGGTGGCTTGGTTAATCCTCCCCCTGTGGCTCCGGCATCCCATAGGGTGCCGGGTTCTAGTCCTGGTTGCCCCTCTTCCAGTCCAGCTCTCTGCTGTGGCCCGGGAGGGCAGTGGAGGATGGCCCAGGTGCTTGGTTCCTGCACCTGCATGGGAGACCAAGAGGAAGCACCTGGCTCCTGGCTCATTAGGGGAGTGAACCAATGGGAGGAAGACTTTTCTCTCTGTCTCTCTCTCTGTCTATAACTCTGTCAAATAAAAAAATTAAAATTAAAAAAAAATTTTAACTTTTATTTAATGAATATAAATTTCCAAAGTACAGAATATGGATTACAATGGCTTCCCCCCCATAACGTCCCTCCAACCCACAACCCTCCCCTTATCCACTCCCTCTCCCCTTCCATTCACATCAAGATTCATTTTCGATTCTCTTTATATACAGAAGATCAGTTTAGCATACATTAAGTAAAGATTTCAACAGTTTGCTCCCACACAGAAACATAAAGTTAAAAATACTGTGTGAGTACTAGTTATAGCATTAAATCTCAATGTACAGCACACTAAGGACAAAGATCCTACATGAGGAGTAAGTGCACAGTGACTCCTGTTGTTGACTTAACAAATTGACACTCTTGTTTATGGCATCAGTAATAACCCTAGGCTCTTGTCATGAGCTGCCAAGGCTATGGAAGCCCCCTGAGTTCACTGACTTCGATCACATTTAGACAAGGCCATGGTCAAAGTGGAAGTTCTCTCCTCCCTTCAGAGAAAGGTACCTCCTTCTTTGATGATCCATTCTTTCCACTGGGATCTCACTCACAGAGATCTTTCATTTTTTTTCCCCCAGAGTGTCTTGGCTTTCCATGCCTGAAATACTCTCATGGGCATTTCAGCTGGATCCGCATGCCTTAAGGGCTGATTATGAGGCCAGAGTGCTGTTTAGGACATTTGCCATTCTATGGGTCTGCTGTGTATCTCACTTCCCATGTTGGATCATTCTCTCCCTTTTTGATTCTATCAGCTAGTATTTGCAGACACTATTCTTGTTTATGTGATCCCTTTGGTTCTTAGTCCTATCATTATGATCAATTGTGAACAGAAATTGATCACTGGGACTAGTGAGATGGCATTGGTACATGCCACCTCGATGGGATTGAATTCGAATCCCCTGGTATGTTTCTAACTCTACCGTTTGAGGTAAGTCAGCTTGAGCATGTCCCAAATTGCACATCTCTTCCCTCTCTTATTCCCACTCTTATATTTAACAGCGATCACTTTTCAGTTAAGTTTCAGCACTTAAGAAGAATTGTGCATTGATTACAGTATTCAACCAAAAGTATTAAGTAGAACAAACAAAAAAAAATACTAAGAGGGATAACATATCAAGTTGCTCATTAACAGTCAGGGTGAGGGCTGATCAAGTCATCGTTTCTCCTAGTGTTCATTTCACTTTAACAGGTTTCCTTTTTGGTGCTCAGTTAGTTGTCACCGATCAGGGAGAACAAGTGGTATTTGTCCCTTTGGGATTGGCTTATTTCACTCAGCATAATGTTTTCCAAATTCCTAACAGGGATCACTTTTCAGTTAAAATTTAAACACCTAAGAATAATTGTGTATTAATTACAGAGTTCAACCAATATTACTAGAACAAAAAAAAATACTAAAAGGGATCAAGTATTACATTGTACATCAACTGTCAGGACAAGAGCTGATCAGGTCACTGTTTCTCATAGTGTCCATTTCACTTCAACAGGTTTCCTTTTTGGTGCTCAGTTAGTTGTCGCCGATCAGGGAGAACATATGATATTTGTCCCTTTGGGACTGGCTTAATTCACTCAGCATGATGTTTTCCAAATTCCTCCATCTTGTTGCAAATGACTGGGTTTCGTTGTTTTTGACTGCTGTATAGTATTTATAGAGTACATGTCCCCTAATTTCTTTATTCAGTCTACTGTTGATGGGCATTTGGGTTCGTTCCAGGTCTTAGCTATTGTGAATCGAGCTGCAATAAACATTAATGTGCAGACAGCTTTTTTGTTTGCCAATTTAATTTCCTTTGGGTAAATTCCGAGGAGTGGGGTGGCTGGGTTGAATGGTAGGGTTATATTCAGGTTTCTGAGGAATCTCCAGACTGACTTCCATAGTGGCTTAACCAGTTTGCATTCCCACCAACAGTGGGTTAGTGTCCCTTTTTCCCCACATCCTCTCCAGCATCTGTTGTTGGTAGATTTCTGAATGTGAGCCATTCTAACTGGGGTTAGGTGGAACCTCATTGTGGTTTTGATTTGCATTTCCCTGATTGCTAGTGATCTTGAACATTTTTTCATGTGCCTGTTGGCCATTTGGATTTCCTCTTTTGAAAAATGTCTATTGAGGTCCTTGGCCCATCTCTTAAGTGTGTTGTTTGTTTTGATGTTGTGGAGTTTCTTGATTTCTTTGTAGATTCTGGTTATCAGCCCTTTATCTGTTGCATAGTTTGCAAATTTTTTCCCATTCTGTCGGTTTTCTCTTCACTTTCCTGACTGTATCTTTTGCAGTACAGAAACTTCTCAATTTGATGCAATCCCAAATGTTAATTTTGGCTTTGACTGCCTGTGCTTCTGGGGTGTTTTCCAAGAAGTCATTGCTGGTACCTATATCTTGCAGGGTTTTTCCAATGCTCTCTAATAATTTGATGGTGTCAGGTCGTATATTTAAGTCTTTAATCCATGTTGAGTGGATTTTTGTGTAAGGTGAAAGGTAGGGGTCTTGCTTCATGATTCTGCATGTGGAAATCCAATTTTCCCAGCACCATTTATTGAATAGACTGTCCTTACTCCAGGGATTGGTTTTGGATCCTTGATCAAATATGAGTTGGCTGTAGATGTTTGGATTGATTTCTGATGTTTCAATTCTGTTCCATGGGTCTAGCCATCTGTTTCTGTACCAGTACCATGATGTTTTGATTACGACTGCCCTGTAGTGTGTCCTGAAATTTTAAAAAAGAATGATAATCTGGTTGCAGTTGGAGAATGGGTTAGAAAGGACAACAAGGCCGGCGCCGCAGCTCACTAGGCTAATCCTCCACCTAGCGGCGCCGGCACACCAGGTTCTAGTCCCGGTAGGGGCGCCGGATTCTGTCTCAGTTGCCCCTCTTCCAGGCCATCTCTCTGCTGTGGCCAGGGAGTGTAGTGGAGGATGGCCCAGGTGCTTGGGCCCTGCACCCCATGGGAGACCAGGAAAAGCACCTGGCTCCTGGCTCCTGCCATCGGATCAGCGCGGCGCGCCAGCCGCGGCGGCCATTGGAGGGTGAACCAACGGCAAAGGAAGACCTTTCTCTCTGTCTCTCTCTCTCACTGTCCACTCTGCCTGTCAAAAAAAAAAAAAAAAAAAAGAAGAAGAAGAAAGAAAAAGAAAAAGAAAAATGATGGAGCCCCATGATTCACAATCATGAGTGAGAGAGGAGATTGAGAGGAACAGGCATAACGGCAGGAAAACAAGAGAATATCTCCATAGTCTGGGAGAAAGAGGGAGTATTTCCAGGAGACAGTGATCAGAAACAGCCACCAAGACCCTAAGATAAGAATTGAGGGGGGCCAGCACTGTGGCACAGTAGGTTAATCCTCTGCCTATGGTCCCAGCATCCCATATGAGTGCCAGTTCTAGTCCTGGCTGCTCCACTTCTGATCCAGCTCTCTGCTGATGGCCTGGAAAAACAGTAGAAGATGGCCTGAGTGCTTGGGCCCCTGCACCCACAGTGGGAGACCCAGAAGAGGCTCCTGGCTTCGGATCGGCGCAGCTCTGGCCATTGTGGCCATTTGGGGAGTGAACCAGCAGATGGAAGACCTCTCTCTCTGTCTCTCCTTCTCACTATATGTAACGCTACCTGTCAAATAAATAAAATCTTTAAAAAAAATTGAGGGGTCCCTGAAAGTAGCCGTAAGATTGCTGGGGTCCAGGCAGGGCCTTATATTACTGGGCCTGGGGGGATCAGGACAGGGAGAAAAATGAAGTAGCCAGGAAATAGTGTCCAAGCAGAGGGAGAGGGTTAGTGCAAGCCGGAATCCCCCACTGGGAGGGGAGGGGAGGGAAGGGAAGGGGCAGGAGGGGTTTGAAGGCAGGTTATAGTTGGAGGCTTGCTGGGCTGAAGCTGAGGGAGTTCCATCTTCCTCCATGAACGGGGAAGCATGGTAACGGGCTCGCTGCCAGAGGAGACAGGGAGTTTGACATCTCAGACTAGAAGAAGCTCATGCTATGGAAACTGTGTGGCTCCCAGGCGGCACTGGTGCCAGTGGTCCAGGTACAGAGGAACCTGCATCAGGCCGCTCCAGGCTACCTAGACTTGAGGTTCATGGCTGGGATAAGGGAGTGACTGAGCGGACCATGGGTGTGATCTGCTTAGTGAGAGAAGTGCTCAGCCACTGGGCAACAGAAAGTGACCAGGAGGCCCAGGAGAAGTTCAAACAGAGGGGGAAACATTGGACATGCCGGTCAGAAAGTAGGCTGACCCCAGATGAAGTGGACAGTGAGCCGAGGTCTCTGAGGAGCGTGGGAGAGTGCCGGGGCGGTTCCAGAGTGAGGAGAGAGGTCGGGAGGGCAGCACCTGGCTGTGGAGGTGGCCTTCACCAAGCAGGGCCGGTCCTATGACTTGGAAGGGCAGCAGGAGCAGAGTCAAGACCCTGAGCTCCCCAGCATAGCAAGGGGTGAACAGCGCCCCCTGCCAGCACCGCCAGGGGTGGAATCCTGGGAAGGACTGGAGACGAGGGTGGTGGATTCCAGTGCTGAGGGTGGGCTGGACGGGGCAAGCTGTCACCTCCTTTTGGTCTGTTCACTCACACAAGAGTAGACACTCTCCCTGGAGAAGAATGAGAAGATGGAGTTCTCCTTTGGGTCCCCGGGAACTACCTACTTCCGTCGGTTCACTCCAGAGTCGCTGGCACAGATTGAGAAGCGGATTGCCGCCGAGAAGGCAGCCAAGAAAGTCCAGGAGAAGCACAGAGGCAAGAAGGACCAGGAAGGGAAGAGTCGGCCTCAGCTCAACCTGAAAGCCTGCAACCAGCTGCCCAGGTTCTACGGCGAGCTCCCTGCCGAGCTGATCGGGGAGCCCCTGGAGGATCTTGACCCCTTCTACAGCACACACCGGGTAAGAGGGAGGAGCAGGCGCCCCAGTCCTACCCAATCCCACCGGCCCCAGGCCAGGAGCCCTGGCGGATGTAGCCGTCTGCCAAAGACTCAGTTCACCAGAAGCAAGTCTCATCACCCTCACCCTTTGCTGTTCTTTTGGAATCCTGATATTTATGAGAGAGCTAATCAAATCCAAACTCTCAAAAGCAGACGCCTGCTGCAGAGCTGCAGGGAACACTGACTGTGCCCTCACACGAGCTCTAGCTGGGGTCCCCAGAGTGCTAGCTGCCTCGGCAGGTAGAGACCACCGATCTGGGGCTGGGGGCGTGTGGGGAAGAGGGACCAGGGCAGAATCACTGAAGCTGGTGATCTTGGAGCTCCCGGAGTTCCCAAAACTCTTGTAGGGGGTCATGAGGTCAAAATGATCTCACATGACATGCTGATGCCATCTGTGTTCCATTCCCACTCTCCTGAGAACATCCAAAAAGGGTACACAGAACCCCTCTAATAGGGTGGTGACCTGAAGATTCCTGCCTTCTCCAGTGTCCCCAGTCTTAATTTCCAATAGCACACACACACACACACACACTGAGCCAAAACAGACACAAATAAAAGCCCTGTGAGGTTCCCAATAATTTTTGAGAGGAATACTTTTTTTTGAAACCCAAAGTTTGAGAACCACTTGTCTAAATAAGAGCTGTCTGTGACAATTACCCAGACTGCCTTAGACAGCCTACTGAGCTGCAAAAGCGGTAGATTCGACTCTGGGAGTTGGGGGAGGGGGGCAGCCATCGGCCATCTTAAATAGCCTTGTAGAGAAAATACAAAGACAGTATTTTCTCTGTCTCCCCCCTGTTGAGAGCCTGTACCCCCTTCAGTGCTCAGAGGAAACCACAGGAGGGTGAGAGGCAGAGACCCAGGAGGCGGAGAAGGGGCGGACACAGCAGCAGGAGAGCCTCCACTCAGAAGGGAGACTTGGGGTCACCAGGACCCCTCCCTGAGCAGGACGCATCTTTTCAGGCGGGAGTCAGCCTCCTGCCTGTGCAGCACTCCCCGGGGGACCTGCCGCGGTGCACAGTTCGTCACAGACTTGGACACAGCTGGGGCAGTGTGGGCGCGGCCCAGAGTCCCCTCACAACTCTCCCAAAGCCGTTCTCACTCTTGAGCCCAAGATGACATCGCTCACGCTGAAAACCGGTGGAGGACGCATTCCTGCTCCTCACTGGAGGTTCACTTTCTGTCTCTGGTTTCATTTCAGACATTCATGGTGCTGAACAAAGGAAGGACCATCTCCCGATTCAGCGCCACTCGTGCCCTGTGGCTGTTCAGCCCCTTCAACCTCATCAGAAGGATGGCCATCAAAATGTCTGTCCACATGTATCCTTTGCACGGTTGCTTTTCCCACATGGTGGAGTCAGCAGTGCCCACTGCAGCCAGCCACAGAGCCTTTCTCCAACCGAGTCCCAGCCCACGCGATCAAGGAAATGCAAAGGCTGTCTACGAGCTGGACGTGTCCAACACCCCAAGCAGTCCCAGACGCAGAGAAAGGGTTGGAGTAGCTCACCGGTGACTGGCTTTACCTTAGACTAACCTGGCCACTCAACTTGCAAAAGGTCCTTTATTTAAGCAGAGTTCTGCTGATGCCTCCAGGCTCTTTCTCCAGTGAGAGAGGCCCAGGACTGTCTCGGGCAGATGAGACAAGCAGGAGTTACCTACTCTCTGCCGGAGACATGGTGGACAGTGGCTGCTCACTGGGCCAAAGACCAGGGCTCGCACAGAGAAACAAGAGCAGGCTGTGACAGGCAGAGCAGAGACCACTCCAGTGGATCTCACAGGCCAGCATCTCAACTTACTGCAAAGCTACCTGCAGGTTACAAGTGCCGGGAGGGTCCCTGCTAAGGGGCATGGAATGACTGCAGACACCTAAGTCTGCATTGGATTCATTGTTTTTTTGTTTTTTTGTTTTTTTTTTTCCAATGCAAGCTGAAGTCTTACGGAAAGAAAAAGACTTTGGCTTGGCCTTGGAAGTTCCTAATGACAAATTCAGCCCTAGCTTCCAGGAGGTCGATGTGCAAGATCAATCTTGTCCTGTTGTCAGCCTCTCCCTACAAGACTCCAGCCAACAGGAGCCTTCCCCACCCCTGCCGTCCTGGGCTGCCTGCTGGGGCGCTGCACAGTTCCGACTGAGCCAGCCACCCTGACGGTCACCTCACACCCAGCAGAAATTGTACTGTTTCCTAAAGGTACACTACGGTTTCTCTGCATGGGTTCTGTCTTCATGGCTAACCAGTGGGAGTGACATCTCCAGACTCGACCCTTGGATTTCCAGACTCTATGGAAGGATATCTAATGACAATTCCAGCAGCCCCCCCCCCCCAATTTGTGAAATATTTCCCGAGTGTGCTGTTACAGGTGCACACGCCTCTGATGTAGGGATAGCATCCCATTTCACAGACAACAAAACCAACACTCAGCGCTTCAGGAAATACTCCAAGGCCACACAGCTAGTGAAGAGGTCCAGGCTGCATCCTGTTGAAAGCAGTGTCAGTGCAGAGGAAAGAGGCAATTAATGGAAATGAATTAGGGTAATTATTCTCTCAGTGTGCCACCTCTCCTGGAGTACTTACTGCTTTAAATACACACACACACACACACACACACACAATTACCCAGAAATTAACAATAGAGAAATGGCAAACCTACAGACTGTTCCCCATGGATCCTCCTTGAATTGCACTTAGAGAAGTAAGAAACAGCCAACCAGGAGTAAAACCCCTCTAAAGGAACCAAGTGACCAGCGCAACTCTTTATTTATTTATTTATTTATTTTTGACAGGCAGAGTGGACAGTGAGAGAGAGAGACAGAGAGAAAGGTCTTCCTTTGCCGTTGGTTCACCCTCCAATGGCCGCTGCGGCCGGCGTGCTGCAGCTGGCACACCGCGCTGATCCGATGGCAGGAGCCAGGAGCCAGGTACTTCTCCTGGTCTCCCATGGGGTGCAGGGCCCAAGCACTTGGGCCATCCTCCACTGCACTCCCTGGCCACAGCAGAGAGCTGGCCTGGAAGAGGGGCAACCGGGACAGAATCCGGCGCCCTGACCGGGACTAGAACCCGGTGTGCCGGTGCCGCAAGGCGGAGGATTAGCCTAGTAAGCCGCGACGCCGGCCTTGGAACTCTTCATCTTGAGAGTCGATGGGTTAGTGATTGCTTGGTGGCACTGAGCTGGGCAACAGGTCTGTTGAGGGGTCTCACCCTCACAGAACTCTACAGCTGTGTGTTCAAATCTCACGGACTGGAGAATTCCAAAAGATACCTCTTTGAAGTGTGGAATTCCCAGAGGCCTAGTATTAATATTTCCCCAAAGCTATACTTGCAATCCCCTCTGCTGTGTTTCCGTAAGTAACATTCCACATAGGATGTCATAAGAATCTTAAGGTTTGTCGACGCGGAGGTGCGCTTTTAATTGACTCCTTGGGTAGACACTTCCTGCTGTGTGAGCCTCTCTCTTAATTCAACTGTAGTCGGCAGGGAAATGTGGCTTCATTAATGGCCTGTCCCTTTTCAAAACGGCTGTGTTCCCAAGCGACCGTGTACTGCGGGCATTTACAGGGAACTAAAAGAAAGATGCGAATCCTGCCGCTCAAATTGAGCTCACGGAGGGTAAGCGGTGCACCCTCTGGGTCAGGCACATCTCGAGCCGTGCCTCTCCTTAGGAAGCACTGCTGGGAGCCTGACTCCTCTTGAGGAAAGCGTCCACCCATGCTTCTTCCAACCCCTGTGACTCCCTCCTACTTGCCTTCCCCTCTGGTCATCCCTTTGCCTGTCCTCTGCTCCTCCCACCTCTCTGGCTCTTCGGAATTCCCCGTGACAGCCTAATCTCAGGTGGAATTTTCTTCCCCAGCCCCGTTTCAGGCACTGCCCTGTGCCTGACTCCACCACCGGTCCTGCCCACAAGCCCGTCCGCTCGGTATCACTGACCTCAAGCTGTTAGGAAGACAATGTGACTAGACGTTGTCGGCCCCCCATGCGTCTCTAACCCCCTGGCTTCCCATTGTCTGTTAGAATGAGAGATGTTTGCCAGACAAGCCACAGGCCACCTTCCACTCCTCCCTCCTCCTCCGGGGTCTGGTAGCAAAATGACCTGACTTCTCCCCCCAGCACTGGGGCTGACCGGCTACAGGATCTTGGGAAAACCCCCCAGCTTTAGCAGGCTGTTTCCCCAGCTCCCCCGTGTAGACCCTCACATCCACGTCAAAGCAGCGTACGCAAAGGACTCGGCCCAGGTGGGCGCTCAGAGTGCTGGTGACCATGAGACAGGGCCACAAGCTGAGATGAGGGCATCACTCAGCACCGAGATGATCCTGGTGACGCCAGGAGGATGTGGGGCTCTGAGCGCTTCCTTAACCAGCCTCGCAGGTGCTTCACTTTATGCATCACAATCACCATTATCGCCAACTGTGTGTACATGACCCAGACCGAATCTTCGGAGATCGAGTGAGTAGATCTGCTGCCACTGCACCTCTCTCTTCCCTCTGCTGCTGGCCTTTGTCTTTTATCCTGCCCGATCTCATCTGAACAATGCTGACTCCTCTAACCATTAGGGTGTGGTTCATAAACACACAGAAGGTTTTTAACTGCAAGGAGGTACACCTTAGTGTTCTCAACTTTGGCCAAACATTGGAATTCCATGCGAAGATTTTTAAACGCTGGTGTCTGGGTTCAGCCCTAGAAGAGTTTGATTTCACTGGTCTGGGGTGTGCAGGACTAAGTATTCTCCTCACCCCCACAACTCACTCACTCTCTATCTCTCTCCCTTCCACACTCACACATTCATCAGGTGTACGCATGAATGAAGTTTGAGGAAGACCTACTCTGAAAGAACAACTGGAGCAAAACAGAGGCTGAACTAACAATGGCCCAGGAGTATAATCAGCACATAGCCCAGGAACAGAGCTCACGTTATCGCGGCTCGCACACTGCAGGGCTCCTGAGGTTGCCCGCGTCCCTGGGCTGGAGGAGAGAGCTCTCTAGTTGTCCTGAGGTTGCCCGCGTCCCTGGGCTGGAGGAGAGAGCTCTCTAGTTGTCCTGAGGTTGCCCGCGTCCCTGGGCTGGAGGAGAGAGCGCTCTAGTTGACCTGAGGTTGCCCACGTCCCTGGGCTGGAGGAGAGAGCTCTCTAGTTGTCCTGAGGTTACCCGCGTCCCTGGGCTGGAGGAGAGGAGTAGAGGTCTCTGCAGTTGCAGAATGTGGAGATTTTTCAGAACGCTCATATAGCCCTTCCAGTGCGATAACGAAAACTCTGTCTTTTCCCAACTTTTTTTTTTTTTTTTTTTTTTGGCTACCTATAACAAATTGCATGCCACAATAGAAAAGGTGTCCTCTTTCTATTAGTGGGTTAAAAAGGGGGAAATCATGTGGTCATCTTAGATCAGTGCTGAAAATTATTTGATAAAGTTCAATTTCCATTTTTTGATTTAAAACTCCTTAAAAACTAGACTAGAAGAGAAACGCCTTCTGACACAGGTATTCACTCTTCAAGAAGTAGCAAAATCACGCTCAGCTGTGAGCATGGAAACCCTGCCCTTTGAGAACAAAGGGGAACAGGCAGGGATAGCTGCTCTCAGGCCTTCAACTTCGTAAAGGGTCCCAGAAGCACCACAGGTGTTCCAATTTAGAGCTGGTAATATTAAGTACACAAAACATCCTACGGACTCTAGAGATAAACTATTAGAATCAATAAGATAAGACAGCACGATAGGTAGGTATAGGTTAATAGATATAAATCAATTATATATCTAGCAGCAGCAAACAAGAAATATGTTTTCTTTCCAAAAAATACCACTGCCAGCAATTAAAATATTGTGCTGGCACGTAAAGATATCAAGTATCCAGGAATAAGATTATCAAAGTATAATCAAGATTTCTGTAAGCATAATTATAAAAGGCATAGAGTAAAATTTAAAAAAACTAATAAACGGGGAGAAATTTTTATGTTCTAAATCAAAGTCTCAATATTGTAAAAACTCCACCAGGTGACTGGTAAATTTAAGGTAATTTCCAATCCATATCCCAACAGGCTTTCATTGTATTACTTGACAAACTGGTTCTAAAATGTAAATGAAAATGTGAAGAGCAGATTAGAGCCCAGACATCCGTAGGAAGCAAGAAGGACAGAGCCGCATTCTGGCTGCTGTGACCTGTGGGGAAGCCCTCGGAACGGAAAGCGTGCGCCGCTGCGGCAGCAGACGAGCACCCCACAGACAGACCAATGCAGACCAGGCTTCGCGGGCCGCAGCGGCCCCAGAGAGCCTGCAGCACGTGGTGCTGAACAAGCAGGAACCCCAGAGGGAAGACTGCAGCCGCGTCCCACTGCCACCACTCTCAGGAATCCATTCGACGTAGACAAACGGCTGGCTCTCTTCCGAAGGACATAAGCAAAGGAAAGCATTTCGGTAACTTCGGGTTAGGAAAAGCTTTGTTACATGTGGCACAAGCACTAGCCCCGGGGGAACGACTGACGCAGAATTAGGAACTTGTGCTCACCCAAGGACTTGGAGAAAGTGAAGAGAAGCCTGCTGCGAAGACGCCTGTACCACACGGGCATCCAGGGTGCTACAGCCAAGCCCCCAACTGCAGAGCGGGAGAGGGAATTCAATCAGCACTTCCAAGGGGCTGATGAGCGTCAAAGCTTCCTTAACTTTCTTTCATCAAGAAGATGCAAATTAAAATCACACCGAGAGAGTATCGCAGGCTCTCCACACGAGGAACCAGGGAGGCAGGTGTGGCAGTGGACGCAGGCTCTCCACACGAGGAACCAGGGAGGCAGGTGTGGCAGTGGACGGACAGGAAAGACCCAGAGCAGGGGAACCCCCACGTGGCTGGTGAGGGGGTGTCGCCGAGACTTGTTTGGAAAGCAGTGGGTCCTATCCAGCAAGGGTGCCAACACACACTGTGTCCCTATAGTTCCATGCTCGACAGCAATATGTACTGGTGGCCCCAGACGACGCACGCAAGGGAGTTTATGAGCGTGTGCTGAGAGCCAGATCCTGGAATCAACCCGAATAGCATTCAGTCTCGGAGCATGTGAACTGGTCCTGTTATATTCTACACTGGAATAGCGTATGGCAATGAGAATAATAGACTGTGGCTCCGCACCAGACAAAGCCTGAGTCTTACCAACGTGATACAGAATTGGAAAAGTTTCGTAAATATGACTCTATACAAAATGCAGAAGCAAGAAGACCATTTTGGTTCAGATTTGTCTTAATCCACGCACGGTTGCCATGACAAAATCCCTGTGGCTGGGCAATTTATAAAGGAAGGGGTGTATTTGGCTCGTGGCTCTGAAGGCTAGGAAGCCCAGGAGCATGGGTGCAGCACGGCCCGGCCTCTGGGGAGCTCTCCTCGCTGCGTCACACGTGAGACACAGCAGGCGTCTGCTCGGGTCTCCCACCTTCCTCTGGTGAAGCCACCAGTGCCATCACGGGGCCCCAACCTCGTCACCTCGGGGAATTCCAATCGCCCCCCACCCAGGCCCATCCTCCACGCCCATTAACACAGGGATCCAGACTGTTTCCAACACACGGACTTTTGAGGACACATTCAGACCACCCCAGAGAAGCAAGTGGGAGATAAAACGATACATGAAGACAAGAAAATGGAAGAAACTTAAGAAAACTGTAACCTCCAGGGTGCAGGAGGGAGGATGTAGTTGCAAGGGCTTGTACGTGCTCACGGCGCCCATTTCGTGGTCAGCAGGTTGCCACACACGCTGCTGTGGACCGAACTGCGTCTCCAGAAAACGCATGCACTGAGACTCTAGCCGTCCACAGGAAACTGAGGGCAGCGGCTGAGGCGGAATGAGGTCACAAGAGAGGAGCCGTGGTGCCCTGTGGAGGGGACAGCCACGAGGAGACGCGGCCTTTGCAGACTGACTCGGTGTGCACGACTGTGAGAGATCAGTGTCTGTCCTTCGAGTCTCCAGGCCAGGTCTCTCGTGATGACAGTCGGATGACCAACCCTCAGCACCGTTTACAGCAACCAATCTATGTTTTCATTCTGCATTTAGGTGCGTTTTTATTCTGCATGGTAGATTCATAAGAAAAGGATTTCAAAAAACCAAAATCACTTTTAAAATAAATGAATATCGCATAAAATGCAAAATACTGAAAAATATAAATCAGAATGTAGCTACTAGGTAGAGAAAGCCCGAGATCACACAGGCCGAGATCACGCAGCACCTAAGAGTTCCGCCCCCCTGGGCTCATTTAATGCAAACTGTTTTTCCTCAACGTGAGTTATCTGGGGATTCTGGTTAAATATGAGGATGGCAAGTGTATGTCCTGCCTCACCCTTTCGAAATGCCAGTAAAACGACCGCGTGGGAATAAGAACAGAATTATTCTAACAATGTATACGGGCAAGGAAAAGGGAAAAGGAAAACTGGAGGACCAATGCTGCCATGACAATCTTGGAAGACCGGAAGTGGGAGGAAGAGAGGTAAATCACTGCGCAAGCAGGCCTCATTAAACCAAGGGCTTGCAGGGGACGGCGAAAGTGAGGACCCAGCTTTGCACCTCCCACAAACCCCACAGGCCCCCGGCAGCCGACACGACTCAAGAGCATGAACGGGGAGCTGAGGGCGGGAAGAACACCGGGCAGCTCTGCCCCCGGATCCCAGCCCCAGTAACGGCAGGAGTTAGAGAGTGTTCTTTAAAGTTACTAAATCAATGCATGGCACAGTCATTGCGTCCAGCAGTCCAGAGGGGAGCACGAAGAACACTGAATACAGGGAGATGATGGCTAAAACAGAGCGGAAAAGAAAGAGAATTACCAAACAGGAATACTAGGTCTTATTTAAAGAAATGCATACCAAGAACAATATACTGAAGTGTTAGTTATATAGATTTATAATAACCTTATACTTATTAAGAGCATATCTAAAACAAAAATACAAACTATTTTAAATAACAGAATTGGACACCAAAAATCAGGCAAAGAAAACAGCAGATAATGAAATGTATTTAAAGCTATTAAATGTAAAGCATAAGGTAATATATGCAAACTACGACTAAGCAAAATCGTCATGTTAATAAATGTAAATGGATTTAACTCACACATATTTTTAAAAATTCATATTGTATTGCAAAGTGATATCCAACGTTATGTTGAATAAAAAATACACTCCACAAAGTGATACTGAAAAGCTGAAATTAAAGAATGTGCAACAAGACAAACAGAAAAGAAGCAGGAGTCACAGTCCTAATCTCAGGAAAAAGGGAAATTAGGCCAGGAAGTATTAAGCAGTACAAAAATGACACTCTGCAATGCTAAATAACCCATAATAATGATGTTTGCAACAAATATTGTGGCAAGAACAGTTATAAATCAGAAACTAAGTTTAAGGGTAAACAGACAAAAAACACTGTAGGGACAGGAGAGTTAAATGTCTTTCAGGCAACAGCTGATCAAGTGCACCAGAAAGTACAGGAAGTTACAGACAATCTCACTAATAATTATGAATAGCATGCAGCAAATTCTAGTCCATGAGAATGGAGAATACACTTCCTTTTCAATCACCATGCAAATGACCTGCTATGAAGCTGTGACAAAAACAACAAGATCCAAAAGGTGGACAAGAAAATTATCCCAGATCACACTGCAATAAAATAAGAAAATAATAACAAAAGCAGACAAAAGCAATAAGTGGATTTTCTACTTGGTAAGTTTGGAAACTTCCCTCGAAGAATTCTTGAATGAGGACAAACTGCAGACTAAAAGCAGTTTCATCAGCGCCCGTTGGGTGCAGGTACAAATGAGCCCCCAGAACAATTCATAGCACTGAAGTACAGGGTATTAATATCAGTAAAAAGTGAAAATCATTTAAGTACTTAACATAAAACTAGAAAAAGAACAATAAAACAAATGAAAGGAAAACAAAAAGAAGAAAGTATAAAAGAAAAAATTAGTTAGAACATAGAGAAACAGATCTAATAAATCCAAAAGCCACTATAAAAATATGTACAAGACCTTATACTGAAAATGACTAAATATTTTTAAGAAAAAGCTTAAAGGGCCTAAATAAATTCAAGGACATCTCATGTGAATGGATTAGAAGACTCAGTAATGTTAAAACATCAGTGCTGCCCCAAAAATCAACGGGCTCCCAATAAAAACCCCACACGTAGCTGTTTTGTAGAAATTGGCTGAATGGACATTACTTGCTTGGAGTAAGCAAAACTTAACTGTGAATCGCCTGACAGACATCGCGTTGTTGCTAGTCAGCAGCACGTCCTCTTATTTGCTGGCCCAGCTAATTTTTTGGTGAACTCACTTATGTCCATCTCTGTACACACCATGTGGGTAAATCTGAGGGGTGAATTTCCAGAAGTGGAACTGCCCGGACAAAAGGACATGTGAATTTCATTTTTGAGATATTCCCAAGTTATCTTTCAAAGCTATATCAATCTTCATTTCCATTAACATTAAATCCATTCCCTGTGAAGGATTTGTATTAACTGAATTATTGACACAATTTCCTTTGTAAGCACACCAAAAATATATAAAATATCAAAACCTACCTATCTGGTCCTAGACATGGAGACTTGTGGGACAGGTGCCTGAGAGCGCTGTGCCTATGGAAATTATTGGCCTAGATTCTGTTTTTGCAGTGCAGGCTGGTAACAGCCACCAGCTGTTTCTGGGGCCCAGAAGACAGTAAACACCCTTGGGGGTAAACTGAGGTTCCAAATATCACATCGTGATGCTTGAGGGAGAAGTAAGTCACACGCAGTGAGGACTCAGGAGCCCATCTGTTGCCATGTTCTCATACCAAGTGGCCCCACTCCTTATCTTCCCTCCCTGTCGTTATCCTGCTCAGAAAGATTAGCTTCACACCACATCAGCTGATAAGTGTAGCTCCCTCTCTCTCTGCTTGTGGGGAGATGGAGATACATAGCCCATGTTTCAATAGCTTCTTTTTTTTAAGATTTATCTATTTATTTGAAAGTCAGAATTACAGAGAGAGACAGAGAGGGAGAGAGAGAGAGAGAAAATCTCCTATCCACTGGTTCACTCCCAAATGGCTGCAATGGCCAGGGCTGGGCCAGGCTGAAGCCAGGAACCAGGAGGGTGCAGGGGCCCAAGCACTTGGGCCATTTTCCACTGCTTTCCTAAGAACATTAGCAGGGAGCTGAATTGGAAGTGGAGCAGCCAGGACTTGAACCGGTGCTCATACGAGATGCCAGCCCTGCAGACGGCAGCTTAACTTGCTATGCCGCAGTGCCAGCCCCTCAATGCTTTCTTGTGCTCAGAAAGAAGCTAGAGATCCAGAGAGGCCACAGAGGGGAAGGACATTCTAGATTGGGCACTAGGATGAGATGAAGGAGGCAGGGGAGGCAGAAGTGGTGAGCAAGTGTGACCAGAGCAGAACGCCCCTCCCTCCATGCCCTGGGCCCCCACAGCAGCACGGAAGGGCTCCTGGTCAGCCCTGCACGCCCGTCTCCAGCCACGCTCAGACTCTGGGCAGATACGGGACTGATGGCAGCCACGTGGGTGCAGGGAACACCACAGTGGAAAGGAGAGAATCTGTGCGATGGAGCTGGTGCTGTGGCAGCCGGGAGCACAGGCCTGGCACAGCGAGCAAAAAGCAGTAACTTCCTGTCTTTTCAAACGTGCAAAATGCTATCAGACGGTATGTGTGCTTTATCCGGCTCTTTTTAAAAGATCGATGTTCTTATCTGATGCTTTTTCCAAAAAATCAATTTTGTTTCTGAGATTTGTCTAAATGGATACATATAGATATGTCTTTTTTTTTACTTCTATATTGTATCCCATGAACGTATTGTGTATTTCTGGCTAAAAGTCATAGTTTTCCTTTCCGTATTTAGGTGTTTCATTCTCCTAGAATTTATGTTTGTGTGTGCATAGCATGAGGTAGTATTTCCTCTCTGTATTTTCCCAGCCTCATCTTCTTAAAAAAGGATTTATTTTGTTTGAAAGGCACAGTTACAGAGAAAGATAGAAAAAAGACATATTTTATTTGCTGGAGCACTTCCCAGGTAGCCACAACAGCCGGGGCTGGACCAGGCTAAAGCCAGGAGCCTCAAACTCCATCGGGGTCTCTCATGTGGGTGCAGGGGCCCAAGCATCTGCGCCATCTTCTGCTGCATTCCTAGGCACATTAGCAGGGAGCTGGATCAGAAGGGGAGCGGCTGGGACTCAGAACCGGTGCCCACATGGGATACTGGCACTGCAAACAATGGTTTAACCTACTGCGCCACAACACCAGCCCCAAGGGTCATATTTTTATGCTCTTTCTTACAACACTGTTGCAGCTTTGATTGGAAATGCACTTTATTACCACGGGAAGGGTCACATACAGAATGTGAAACCTCACACATCAACATGGACTATCTGTTAATACATAGAGACATCCTTTAATTTTCCTTAACAGTGTTCTATAAAGACTTGTCACTGGGTACACTGCACTTGTGATTGATCTTTAAACATTTATTTTTATTTCTAAAATGTCAGTGTGCTTAATTTCTGTATATTGACTTTTCACCCAGCCACCTCGCTGAGCTCCATAGTAAGTGATATTTCTCCGTCAGTCCTCTTGGGTTTTTCTATTTAGATAATTCTATCATCCAAATGTGCTGCTTCTTTCCGATTCTCATGTCACTCATTTTTCCTGTCTTATTGGGTAGTACAGGACCGTTAGCATCATGCTTCACCAAAGCCTTAGCAGTGCGTTTTTCTCGACTTCAAAGGTCGTGCGTTTAATGTTTCACTGTCATCATGGCGTCTGTGGTATTCTCACCACTGCTCTTTCTCAAGCTGTGGAAATTCGATTGTTAGTCTAAGATTTTCATTATGAGTGGATGTTGGCTTTTTATCAATACTTCTGTATTTATTAAGGTTGTCCTATAGTGTTTCATCTATTAATACAGTAGGGTACAGTAATGGATTTGCTAATCTATTTTTAATGGTTCCAGCTTGCCCATTGTGCTGGATTCAGTTTGCCAGGATGTATTTCATTTGATGTATCTGGGAATGGAACTGGCTTATAATCTTCTATAAACTGTCCCGTGTGGGGCTCCAACTGTGCCTCGCTGCTTCTTTCTTACTGTCCTCGGGAACTCCACATTCTTCTCGCTTACTTTCAGAGCCACTCAGCTCTCTCCATCCCATACAACATGTCTCAAAGAGTGATCGAAGAATCTCTGTGGTCACCAGAAGTCTCTTAGTAGCCATTTAATCGTTTGAAAGACTCAGAAGAAAAATAATGCAATTATTTTATGCACAGATAATTTAAAAATCCGAAATGCAGGATTAGTCGTGATTTTCATAGAATTTCTCACTTTTTTGTTCATAAAAGCAGTTGTGTTCATCAAAGACTACAGTGCGTGGTGGTTAATATGAAGCGAATGGCAGGCACAGTGACGATTTGCTCCCCAAATGGACGCAACAGCCAGGCCTGGGCCAAGCCAAGGCTGGGAGCTGGAGTTCCATCATCTGCACAGCAGAGGCCCCAGCACTGGAGCCACGAGCCACTGCTTTCCCAGGAGCATCAACAGGAAGCTAGACTGGAAGCAGAGCATCCGGATCCAAACCCACAGCCCAGTATAGATGCTGGCGCACAAGCGGTGGCCTGACCCACGACACCACAGCACCAGCTCCAGGAAGCGTTTCCTAACAATGTATTCCTTGTCATTTGCAGTTGTTTACATTTGTGAAACTTGCATTTGCCAGCATTACTTTTGCATTGCATAATATCCCAATTCACAAAAATGAATCAGCACTTCAAAAGTGGTCTGCTAAAATGTAATAATGAGAAAAATTTAAATATATATCCTACAACATGAAATAAGGTCACAAATATAAGTAATAAATAGACTCCATCACAAAAATAAAAATGTAAACCTGGCTTGAGACAGGTAGGAAATAATCTCACAAAAGCAGATAAAAATATAGAAGAAAACAGAAGCCACGGCAGTGAATAAGTTACTGAATTTTGTGAGACCAGTGATCCCTTTGCCTTCATACCTACTTTATGATCTAACATTTGGGTCAGAACTTCCAATAAAGCTCATCAACCTCACTCTTCAACCAACTGGCCGTGTCTTGTAGAAGCACAAAATGAGTCTTCTCGGGACAAAATTATCAAAATCTGATGAAAAGGTGAGAAGACACCGACACTACAGAGCTAGCATTCATCCTCCTATCAAAATCAGGCGCAGTCGCACTCTTGCTGCTAAGACAGGAACTCAGCTCCAAAATTACCCACAAAGCTGCGGTTGGAGAGGAGCAAGAGCGACTGGTGGAGTCCCTTCCTTCGAATCACCGCATTCCTTGCAACGTCACTGGCTGTGACTCACGGGAGCAGACAGACACCTGAGTGGACAAGCTATGAAGGGCACAGCAGTCAGCAAAGGCTCACACAAACGTGAGGGGCGGGCTCAGTGACTGTCCTATTGTCAGGAAGCTGATTTTCAGAGCTGAGACCTCTCGTCTGGTTAAAGGTTCGTTTTAAACTATGCAACCGTCTTTAAAAATGTGTTGGCTTTGCACATTATTCACGGCTGTCAAAAGGTGCAACTATCCCAAACTTCCATCAACAGGTGGGGGATAAGCAAGTTGTAGTCAATCGATAAACAGAGGCTGCTGTTCGTCCCTAAACACGAATGAGATTCGGACACAGCACGCAACTTGCGAAGCAAGCCTGAAACAAAGGACAAATCCTGTGTGCCTGCACCAACAAGAGGCGTCCGGACTCCCGGGGACAGCAGCGGAACAGCGCTGTCCGAGTGGAGGATGGGAGGGACTGTTCACGGCTCCATTGCCGTTCGAGGTGACAGGAAAGATCCGGAGAGGTGCATGCCTAACGCATTAACTTCACACTTAAAACGATTCCAGTGATCAATCTGTCCTGTATACTCTACCAAAGCTGTATGGAAAAGCGGACACAAGAGCCAGTGCTGCGGCAGTGTAGGTTAAGCCTCTGCCTGTGGCACTGGTATATGGGCACCAGTTTGAGTCCTGCTGCTCTGCTTCCAATCCAACTCCCTGCTGGGCCTGGGAAAGCAGTGGATCACGGCCCAAGTCCCCGGGCCCCTGCACCCTCCTGGGAGACCCGGAAGAAGCTCCTGGCTCCTGGCGTCAGCCTGGCCCAGCCCTGGCTGTTGTGGTCACTTGGGGAGTGAACCAGCAGATGCAAGACTCTCTCTCTTTCTGATTCTCAAATAAACAAATATACAAATAAGTCTTTTTAAAATATTTATTTACTTGAAAGACAGAGTTACTGAGAGAGAGAAGGAGACGCAGAGAGAGAGAGAGGTCTTCCATCCGCTGGTTCACTCCCCAAGTGGCCACAACGGCCGGAGCTGGGCCGATCCGGAGCCAGGAGCCTCCTCCGGGTGCAGGGGCCCAAGGACCTGGGCCATCCTCCACTGCTTTCTCAGGCCACAGCAGAGAGCCGGATCGGAAGTGGAGCAGCCGGGTCTCGAACCGGATTCCATCTGGGATGTCGACATTGCAGGCCGCGGCTTTCTTTACCCACTATGCCACAGCGCCACAATGCCACTATGCCACAAATAAATCTCTAAAAAAACCAAAAACCAGGCATGTGGAACTGACACTGAAGCAGGACGTGCCACAGGACGCCGCTTCCCGCCACTCCGCCGGGCCGGCACAGCCCGGAAACCAGCGGGCCATACACGCCTCAGGACCGCTGTGTGCGTGGGAGGAGGGCTCACGGCCACGTGGGGGGAGGGCTCACGGCCACGTGGGGGGAGGGCTCACGGCCACGTGGGGGGAGGGCACACGGCCACGTGGGGGGAGGGCTCACGGCCACGTGGGGGGAGGGCTCACGGCCACGTGGAGGAGGGCTCACGGCCACGTGGAGGAGGGCTCACGGCCACGTGGGGGGAGGGCTCACGGCCACGTGGGGGGAGGGCTCACGGCCACGTGGGGGGAGGGCTCACGGCCACGCGACCGCGTCAGCTCTGCCTGCAGGGCCGGGGGCGCGCCGAGCGACCCGGAAGCCCGGACACGTCTCCGCGGTGTCCGGGTTTACACAAGCACTGCCCCGGGACCTGCCAGCATCGGGGAGACCCGAGTGCACAGCGCATCTGCAATGGCTGAACGTCGGGATTTCTCCAAACTGGAGCGCGGGGAGGGTGAGGCGGTTCCCCGCGGCGCCCGGGACTTTCCCACTCACCAGGGAGCACGCCGCCGCCTGCGCTGAGCCGGCCCTTCAATTCCAGCTCGCCGCCATCGAGAACGGTCTCCGGACGGCCCTGCACGGAACCTCTAGTCTGTGTTGGCTCTGAGAAGCCGGAAACACCTGCCACAGGCCCCCGCAGCCTCCAACTCGGAGTCGGGGACTTCTAAGTTAGGAAGGCTGCAGAGCGGGGGCGGCAGACAGCAAGCTGTGGAAGCTGACAGGCCCCGGGGCACACAGCCCAGCTGACGTGGGCCGGCTCAGAGAGACGGCTCCAAGTCCACGGCTGGACTCCTTCGCTCTGTGGTGCCATGTTCACCCACCTGTCCATCAGGCGACCCCTGGCCAGGAAGTACCGCCTCTCACCGCGACGTGGGGCGGAGCCACGTAAACACGTCCGGTTTTCCCGCCTATAAAAGGCTAGGGAGACCGGAAGTGCACGGTCTCGCCTCTACTGGACTGAGGGCGGACACAGCAGGGTGTGGTCATTCCCTTTCTCTGGCCCCGTTCTCCCTGAATGGAGCCCTAATGAGCCTGTGTGTTTCCCTCACTTTGTAAATGAAGTTTGTCGCACTGCACGCCGCGTCTGGGCCTGGATTTGGAAATCTCTAAGACAAGAGCCTGGAAGATGATTCAGGCCCAGACCCGGCCCAGACACAGCCAGAGGCCGCTCCACGGCCGGCCTCAAACCCGAGCTCTCCTCTCACGGGTCCGGAGGCGACCCGGTTAGTAACGTCGAGGTTCCGTTTGCTTTCCGGGGAAGTGCCTATGCAGGCTTGAAGGTCGCGTGGTCCCGGCCTCCCGGCGGCTACCACTCGGCTGCCGCGGGGTTCCGCTCGCCCTTCCCCGTCTCCGGCCATCCCAGGCCAGGTGGCTTGCGACGGGCTCCCAACTCTGGGACCTGCTTGGTTTCGCCTCTCCTGGGGTGGCAGGGGAAGCGCCGCTTGCTGTTCGTTGTTCAGTCGCCGCGTCTGTATCAGCCTGGATTGTGCAGACGTGGCGTGTGCATGGAATGACCAGACACGTTTTCCGCTCCCTGAGCTGCAGCGAGCAGCTCTTACTTAGCACTCGGCCAGCGAAGGTCGGGCTGTGTCTGGGCGGAGCGCAATCCTGCCCGCGCGCGTGGCACCAGCTGGTCCTGCCCGCCCCTTGCCAGTCGCTCTGGCCCCGCAGCTCCGGCCTGTCCGCGCCCTGGGCACCGCCGGGGCTCCCCGCTTCCCCTTAGCTTGGCTCTGCCAGCCACCGCCCACGTCAGTGACTGGTCGGTGAGCCTGCGCGCACGCTTCGGCGTAGCCGGTCGTCCACACCTGGTCTCCGAACGCTGTGTTGCCTGCGTCCTCCCTGCCCTGCGCCTGTTTCTGAAAACTGCTCTACCAGTCGTTTCAGACGGCTGGCAGGGCGGGGGGAGGCAAGGGCTGTGTCTGGCCCCAAGTCTCCCTGCGTACGTCTGCAGTCACGGAGCTGAGTTTCTGTGATGCGCCCGCAGTTCATGGGTGCAGCTGAGTCCCTGGGGTGCGTGGGTCTCGAGGGAGGCTCCCCGCGGCCAGCTTGCTAGGAATTCAAATTCTTTTGGAGAATACTTGTTTAGCTCTTTTGCCCATCTCTTAACTGGACTGCTTGGATTGGTTCTTGTTTCGGTTCCTCATAGATTCTGGATGTCGATTCTTTGTCAGATGAATACTTTGTAAATATTTCTCCCGTTCAGTTGGTTATCTTCACTCTGTGCATTGTTTCCTTTGCTATGCAAAAGGTTCTTTAAAAAGAAAAAAAGACCTTTAGTGGTGCCTGCTATGAAAACAGAAGTGGAGACATGTAAAAAGGCCGCAGCTGGAAAAGCCAC
Source organism: Oryctolagus cuniculus (assembly GCF_964237555.1). Taxonomy (NCBI): domain Eukaryota; kingdom Metazoa; phylum Chordata; class Mammalia; order Lagomorpha; family Leporidae; genus Oryctolagus; species Oryctolagus cuniculus. The sequence continues at coordinate 174,912,326 of NC_091435.1, read as the reverse complement.
GGCCTGCAGTGCCAGCCTCCCACATAGGAGCCAGTTCAAGTCCCGGCTGCTCCACTTCTGATCCAGCTCCCTGCTAGTGCGCCTGGGAAAGCAGCAGAGGATGGTCCAGGTGCCTGGGCCCCTGCACCTGTGAGGGAGACCCAGAGGAGCCTCCTGGCTCCTGGCTTCAGGTCAGCTCAGCTCCGGCCGTTACGGCCATTTGGGGACTGAATTGGTGGATGGAAGATCTCTCTCTGTTTCTACCTCTCTCTGCAACTCTGTGTTTCAAATAAATAGAATGAATCTTTAAGGGGGGGGAGGGGTTGCACGGAGCTGGTCCCCTGCCCCGTGCGCCGCCGTCAGTCACACGAAGCCCTCCCAACCCGTGTCTTTCTGTGCCTCCCTGGCCCTCCTCGTCTGCGTCTCGTGTCCTTGCCTTGCCCTGTTTCTCTTCGCCACCTCAGTGATGCTCCTTGCGCATTTTCCCGGGAACAGTCCCAGCAGCCATGTCTCCCCCCGAAGGCGGAGGAGACCCCGAGCCCTGTCCCTCGTTAACTCCTCTCCGCCCTCCTCCCCAGGTATGTCTTCACCGTCATTTACACCTTCGAAGCGCTGCTGAAGATACTGGCCAGGGGGTTCTGTCTGAATGAGTTCACTTACCTACGAGACCCTTGGAACTGGCTGGACTTCAGTGTCATCACCCTGGCGTGAGTATGTGTGTGTGTGTGTGTGTGTGTGTCCGAGTGTCCGTGTGTGTGTCTGTGTCCGTGTGTGTGTCTGTGTGTGTCTGTGTCCATGTGTGTGTGTCGGTGTGTCTGTGTGTCCAAGTGTCCGTGTGTGTGTTCAAGTGTCACTGTGTGTGTCCGTGTGTCTGTGTGTCCGAGTGTCTGTGTGTGTGTCTGTCCATGTGTGTGTGTCCATGTGTGTGTCTGTGTCCGTTTGTGTGTCTGTGTCTGTGTCCGTGTGTGTGTGTCCGTGTGTCTGTGTCCATGTGTGTGTCTGTATCTGTGTGTGTGTCCATGTGTGTGTATGTGTCCGTGTGTGTCCATGTGGCGTTGGCAGCTGTGTTCAGGCCCCTACACTACGGACATTTCCTCATCTCAGCCGAGCTCCCTCCTTTAGCCCCACAGGGCCTGGGATTTTCTCCCAGGAGTGCTACTTTGGGGTCACGTTGCAGGGTTAGTCCCGTGGGCACAGGAAGTCAAGGATGTCAGATCTGGACCGTCGGAGGGCTTGGTGTTGCACCTGCCGACAAGGCCTTCTGCTGAGGTGTCAGTGACTGGTTGGCTGAGCCTGTGTGCACGCTTGCGTAGCGTCCGTCCACACAGCATCACAGCCTCCTTGTCACTGTGCGTCTTTTCAGATGGTCCATTCCGAAAGACGCTGTGATGGCTAACTTGGCGTTGGCATCAGACTGTAGATGGCGGTGCCTGTAGATTCCCAGCATCCTCTCCGGGTGCTTCCTAGGCTCGTGTGACCCAAAGGTGTCCTCGTGTGGGCTGCACGTCTTCCTAGTAGGCTTTTCTCACGTGGTGCTGCTGACTTCTGGTCCTGCAGATACGTGGCCATCGCCAAAGACCTCCGAGGGATCTCCGGCCTGCGGACATTCAGGGTTCTCCGAGCACTGAAAACCTTTTCGGTGATTCCAGGTGAGCCGGTGCACCCGCAGAGCGTGGGCTCGTCGGCACAGGATCCCCGTGAGGTCCCAGGGAAGGGATGTCGTCTCCGCTGGACAGGCAGGGTCAGCTGGAGGCCAGAGCTGTGCCCACACTCCAGTGGCCGCACCGGCAGTAGACGACAAGGCGTGTCCTCACCTTCGGTCCTCCCTGTCGGGTTCCATTGTCATCTATGCCTACACCAAGGATTTAAACTTGGCGATGGTATCTTCACTGTTTCTGTAGCTCTAAGAGGTTGAGCCCCAGCCTTGTCTTTGGACCTGCAGAGGAGAAAAGACTCAGATAGTTCTTGGTTACAGAGAACTCAGACACAAAAGTAGCACCCCACGACTCATGGCCTGGGCCTCCTACATCTGTGTTGCTGCTAGCAGCTGGGCCACTGCTTCTCGCCTCCCACCAGGTAGATGGTGGGGACGGTGAGGCCAGAGGCCAGGCGCAGGACCCCACACTCATCCATGGCCTGATGCTCCCTGCCCTGCCCCTCCCAGAACCCTCCTCTGCCCCTGTGAAATGGAAACCCTGCTCCTGGAGGGAGCATCCCTCTGCCTTCTGCGTCTGGCTCTGCAGGGATCCACTGGAAAGCCTTTTCCAGTCTCTGGACAAACTCCACAAGGACCCACAGGTCTGCCCTTGCTCTCTCCATCACCTATGTTCAACCAGGAAGACCTGAGTGTTATTCAGACCCCTGGCCTGGCCCTCTCCACATTGGCCCACCTTGCTTCATGTTCCAGAACCCACCTGTGGGTCCACAAATACTCCTACTCACTCACCTGCTCACCCCCCGCCCACCTGGGGCTGCGCTGCTTCGTGCAGAAGTGTGTCCCCGTCTGTGTACACAGTGCTGCTTCGTGCAGAAGTGTGTCCCCACTGTGTACCCAGTGCTGCTTCATGCAGAAGTGTGTCCCCACTGTGTACCCAGCGCTGCTTTGTGCAGAAGTGTGTCCCCACTGTGTACCCAGTGCTGCTTCGTGCAGAAGTGTGTCCCCGTCTGTGTACCCAGCGCTGCTTTGTGCAGAAGTGTGTCCCCGTCTGTGTACCCAGTGCTGCTTCGTGCAGAAGTGTGTCCCCACTGTGTACCCAGTGCTGCTTCATGCAGAAGTGTGTCCCCGTCTGTGTACCCAGTGCTGCTTCGTGCAGAAGCGCGTCCCCGTCTGTGTACCCAGTGCTGCTTCGTGCAGAAGTGTGTCCCCACTGTGTACCCAGTGCTGCTTCGTGCAGAAGTGTGTCCCCACTGTGTACCCAGTGCTTCTTTGTGCAGAAGTGTGTCCCCGTCTGTGTACCCAGTGCTGCTTCGTGCAGAAGTGTGTCCCCACTGTGTACCCAGTGCTGCTTCGTGCAGAAGCGCGTCCCCGTCTGTGTACCCAGTGCTGCTTCGTGCAGAAGTGTGTCCCCACTGTGTACCCAGTGCTGCTTTGTGCAGAAGTGTGTCCCCACTGTGTACCCAGTGCTGCTTCGTGCAGAAGCGCGTCCCCGTCTGTTTTCCTGACTCACACTCACTCCTCAGGGCTGTCCCGAGGATCCACCTCCTCCACGACACTCCCTGTGCTTTTCTGCCTCCCCACACCCCACCCCACTCCCTCGCTGGGCTTCAGGTAAGGGCTGCTCCGTTGTGTGTCCTGGGGCTTCCCTTCAGTGGCTGGACAACCCCACTGTATGCTGCGGCTGTAGCCATCGCTCAGGGGCTGACACGCATGGCAGCCGGTGGATTCTTTGTCTACCAAAACGACGGGCCAAGGAAGGATCTGAGAGGCTGCCTTAGGCACAGCTCTCCCTGCTGCCCGTGAAGCTGCTCTCCTGGAGAAGTTACTCTCCTTGCCCACAGCCGTGACCAAGCAGGGCCCCATCTGTGCTGCCAGCTGTGGTCAGCCTCAGCTCTTCTCAGTGTCCCTCTGTTTCTCCCTGTGTTTCTCAGGGTCTCACTCCTTTGCCAGGGTCGTCTGTCTATGTCTTTGTCTCCATCATTGCCTCGCTCCATCCCCTGGTATCTATGTCTCCCTGGCCTGCCCCCTCTGCCACACAAGCACACACAGGAAGGCTCCTGCGCTCCCAAGCCTCAGGGAGCCTCCCAGGGCTTAGGTAGGTACAGGAAAACAGATGCCAAAGAGCTGGAGGAAAATCCGTAGCCTGGCAGGGCCCTCAGCCGCTGGTCTTTACTGGAACTGTTGGTATCAGGAATGCCTCAGCCTCAGGACCACGAGTGCCTTGCAGGGGTCTCCGTTGCCTTATCTTCCAGTGAGGACCGCAGTCCCTGGTGGCTGGCCTGCCTCTCAGCGGTCGCCAGGTGCAGGGGAGACGCTGGGGCTGGCCCTCCCCTGCACTTGGCAAATACCTCCCGCTCATGTGGGGAGAGGGGCAGAGGCGTGCGTGGCCCTCGTCCAGTGTCAGCGACACCTGCCCGCAGGACTGAAGGTCATCGTGGGGGCGCTGGTGCACTCGGTGCGGAAGCTGGTGGACGTGACCATCCTCACCATCTTCTGCCTGAGTGTCTTCGCCCTGGTGGGCCTGCAGCTCTTCAAAGGCAACCTCAAGAACAAGTGCATCAGGAATGACTCTGCTCTCTACGACGGGGCCAACTACTCACTCGACATTGAAAGTGAGTGGAGTCCACTGAGGACCTGGGGACCCTACAGACCCCGGGGTGGGGTGAGGGCCCCCTGCACACCTGCACAGACAAGGGGGACCCTACAGACACCGGGGCGGGGGTGAGGGCCCCACACACCTGCACAGACAAGGGGCACCCTGCAGACCCCAGGATGGGGGTGAGGGCCCCACACACCTGCACAGACAAGGGGCACCCTACAGACCCCAGGGTGGGGTGAGGGCCCCCTGCACACCTGCACAGACAAGGGGCACCCTGCAGACCCCGGGATGGGGGTGAGGGACCCCTGCACACCTGCACAGACAAGGGGGACCCTACAGACACTGGGGCGGGGGTGAGGGCCCCACACACCTGCACAGACAAGGGGGACCCTGCAGACCCCAGGGCGAAGGTGAGGGCCCCCACAAACCTGCACAGACAAGGGGGCCCTGCAGGCTCTGGGATAGGGGTGAGGGCCCCTGCACACCTACACAGACAAGGGGCACCCTACAGGCCCTGGTGTCGGGGTGAGGGTCCCACACACTTGCACAAAGGGGACCCTACAGACACCGGGACAGGGGTGTGTGGGGGACGAGGGCCCCTGCACACCTGCACAGACAAGGGGGACCCTGCAGACCCGGATGGGGGTGAGGGCCCTGCACAGACAACGGGCACCCTACAGATCCCGGAGGGCCGCACACACCTGCACAGACAAGGGGCACCCTGCAGACCCCGGATGGGGGTAAGCACCCTGCACAGACAAGGACAGTGTTTGGACTCCTCCTCCCTGCTGACATGCCTCCTCCGAGGTGTGTGTCACTTGGAGCTCCCCAGGATCCCTGTGCTGGGGAAATGAGCTGCAGGTGCGGGCACCGAGGCCCTGCCGGCTCAGCCCCTCCTCTGCAGTGGGACTGAGCACGCACAGCCGGGGAGCCCACCTGCCTCAGGAAGAGGACCGGGGAGGCGTGGCCTTGGCTGCACCCAGCTGGTGTGGGGGCCAGGGCCCTCGGGTGGGGGCCTCACCTCTCCCTTTCTTCGGCAGGCTCCTACGTCAACAAGCCAGGCACGTCTGAGCCTCTGCTGTGCGGCAACGGATCTGATGCGGGGTGAGTAGTTGACCGCGACAGCACCGACGCCGGCAGTCCCTTCTCCAGCTTCTCCCAGCATCTCTGGGCAGAGACTGGCGGTCCAGTGGCACGGGAGGTGTGGCAGTGAACACGTGCTGGCCCGTGCCCTGACTCGCAGCCACAGGGAGGGGTGTGTGAGGAAGCAAACAACTCCAAGAATCGTGACTGCCTACTGGGCTCCGGGTCCTGTGTGTCAGTCCAGAGCGAGGGCGGGATCATCAGGGCATGGCTGGCATGGACTGGACTCAGGCGTGGGTGTCCAGAGGGTGGACAGGGCAGCTGAGAGCTGGCTGGTTTAGGGTGCGCTGTCTCCGCTCGATGTGGTCCCTCATCCCCCGGCACACTAGCCTGGGCCTGTTCTCACAAGACTGGAAGTGGGCAAGGCCTCCCGAGGCCCAAGCTTACCACTGGCCCGACGGCACACTTTCTGCTTCTGCTGACCAAAGTCCGAGGGCTGGGAAAATACACTTCACCCCTCCAAGGAAGGCGTTGCAGGGGCATAGTGCCCAGGGGGTGGGTGAGGAGGGGCAGACTGCGGTCATTTTTGCAAAAGATGGACTCCAGGAGGAAGGCACTGTGCATGCAATGCCTTCGTGTCGTGAGTCATCACGGCTCACTCTGCCGTATGGGTTCCATTAGCCCCACACAGCAGAGGAGGAGACACATGCCTCAGACTACATTTCAAGTTCTGAGAGGCCAGACTCACGGCGAATGAGTGGGAGGGCCAGGTGGGAACCATGGCAACCGAGAGTTCACGTCCCATCTGAAGGGTCAGCCATTGCTCTGCCGGGCTCTAGGTTGCCGTGGAAATGTGGGTGCACTACTTACAGCTCTTCCAACACTTGAGAGAGAGACAAAAAAAATCTAAATTTTTGTGTGAAATCTCCCAGCTATGGATTTGACTACAAATGCCTATTTTGGGGCCAAAGTATTTCTGTAGGCCAAATCCAGCCTACAGGCTTCCAGTTGGAGATCTCTCACATACATGTACAGGTGCTGCCTTGTGGGCTCCATGGGCTCGGTGATGATGCAGGGCAAATAGCAAGGTCAAGGAGGACCTCCTGGAGGCCAGGTCGAGGTGAGCGTTCAAGGACAGAGGGGTGAGGACCCCTCAGCTCGGCCTGTTCTGTGGATCACTGGAGCGGGGCAGGAGCAGAACATGTTCAGGCAACATTCCAGAAAAGCCCGTCCTCCCCCACTGCAGGACTGGGGGCAGATCAGAGCTGCATCCCCGCCCCTGAGAGGCCTCCAGCCCCACCCTGCCCAGGTGGAGCCGCGTGGAGCCTCTGGAGGCTGCACCTTCATCAGCGCCCCTGGAGAACGCCCTGGGATCGAGCTGCGAGGTGGGAGTGGACGGGGTGTTTGGCCCCAGCAGGCTCTGTGGTGTCTGTCCTTCAGCTGACGTCAGAGTTCTCAGTTTATGGAGTGCAGCGTGAGAATCCAGTGCACGGATCCAGTGTCACTAGCGTTTGCATCTCTGCCGGAGCTTTCGTCACTCAGGCGCTTGGCGTTGGCTTTTGGCTTGGGGAGGGTTTTCTGACAACAGCATTCCTTTGCTTTAGCGTAAATTGAAACTGAGCGCCTCCTCCACGTCCTTTTGCCGCCTACACAATGGCATTTCTCAAGGCAGTGACTCCAGGGCAGCTCAAGCACCCCCAGGGGACCCTTGTGAGGTTCATCTGTCGGACACCCCTCAACACAGCCAGGGAGGTCCCAGCAGGCAGTGGGGAGTGGCCCCCACTGGGATGGCAGGGGGAGGCCAGCCCAGGACCGGGGCAGAGAGAGCCCTGAAACCCGGCTGGGCACAGAAGAGCTGGGCCAGAGCGCAGGCCCATTCTGACCAGCTGCACTGTGGGAGAACAGGCGGGGAACAGCTGCTAAAGGAGCATCTGATGATCTTCAGCATTCTCACACAGATTATTCCAGGCCGTCCTCTGATCACGCCTGAGATGACAACAGCCAGACTTAATTTGCATTTTATGTAGAATGAGTACTACGCTAAGGACACCACACGGGAGATTTGCACGGTGGTCTCACTTAACTCTCAGAGCAGTGAGCTGCTGATACGCACTGGCCACAGTGGGGTTCTGCAGAGGCCGTAAAAGTCAGGCTGCACTCTCAAGGCTGCCTTTAGGAAGCCCGCAGGAAAGGGGCAGGCTTGCTCCTTGGAACAGCCAGCAGGAGATTGCCCGTGAGCGTGGGTCTGCAGGGTCAGGAAGCTCAAAGCCCTCCAGTCACAGTGCAGGTAGGAGTGGAACTGATTACCCTTGTCTGGAGGGAGTGCTGACCCATGGTATGGGTCCTGGAGCTGTGTGTTCCCATGGGTGTCTGCAGTCGGAGAGCCCCAGCTCAATGCTGGTGAAGGAACCTGGGGGTAAAAGAATCCCGAACATTAAACAAGGCATTACCCTTTCCTCGCCAGGCCCTCCCCATTGCCCTGAGCTGAGATTTCTATTTAAAAAAAAAAAAAAACAAACATTCATTTATTCTGTTGGAGAGGCAGACTTACAAAGAGAGGGAGAGAGAGGGAGAGGTCTTCCATCTGCTGCTTCACTCCCCAGATGGCCACAATGGCTGCAGCTGGGCCAATCCAAAGCCAGGAGCAAGGAGCTTCTTGCAGGTCTCCCATGCGGGTGCAGGGGCCCAGGGACTTGGGCCGTCTTCCACTGCTTTCCCAGTGGCAGAGAGAGAGAGAGGGAGAGAGAGGTCTTCCATCTGCTGGTTCACTCCCCAACTGGCTGCAATGGCTGGAGCTGCGCCAGTCTGAAGCCAGGAGCCAGGAGCTTCCTCCAGGTCTCCCAGGTGGGTGCAGGGGCCCAGGGACTTGGGCCGTCTTCCACTGCTTTCCCAAGTGCATTAGCAGGGAGCCGGATGGGAGGTGGAGCAGCTGGGAACTCAAACTGGCACGCGGAGGGGACACCAGTGCTGCAGGCAGAGGCTTAACTGACTACACCACAGCACCAGCCCTGAGAGAGTTTTTGACATCAACTCACCTACTGACTAAGAGATAGGAATCCAACACTCCCCCCCCCCTCCACCCAGCACTCACTGAGCAGTCATCTCTGGTGTGGCCTTACTCATGGACCAGTCTTCAGGAGCAGGCTGGACTGACTCAAGTCCTGGGGTACTTTGCTGTTGTACTTCTCTCTTAAAGCGCCTGTGTAGTTGTAAGCAACTGGCTTCTCTTTATAGAAAGGCTTACAATTTGATGCTGGTGCTGTGGCATAGTGGGTAAAGCTGCCACCCGCGTGCCGGCATCCCATATGGGTGCCGGTTCAAGTCCCGGCTGCTCCACTTCTGAGCCAGCTCTCTGCTGTGGCCTGGGAAAGCAGTAGAAGATGGCCCAAGTCCTTGGGCCCGTGCACCCGCATGGGAGACCTGGAGGAAGCTCCTGGCTCCTGGCTTCAGACTGGCGCAGCTCCAGCCATTGCAGCCAATTGGGGAGTGAACCAGCAGATGGAAGACTTCTCTCTCTCTCTCTCTCTCTCTCTCTCTCTCTCTGCCTCTCCTCTCTGCATGTAACTCTGACTTTCAAATAAAATAAATAAATCTGAAAAAAAAAAAAGAAAGGCTTACAGTTTCCTGTTTGTCAAGTAGAATTGTTGAGATGATTCAGGCATATTGTTTGTAGAGCACCTAGAGCAAAGAGAGGCACAGGGGACGTGCTCAGTGAGCGGGAAGGGTCCTCCCCACGTTAGATACAGTCCGTCGGGGAGCTTGGCTAACGCGAGTGCTCCTTCAACAGGCAGCTCGCAATGGTACCCACAGGCTGGGTTTCAGCTCCGTATTACTACTACTAATTCTGTTTCCTGGTGTGGACTGCCAAAGAGTTTGATGTCTTGTGGAATCACATCTGAGCCATCAGCTGGCCTCCCCCGGCCACTGCCTGACCAAGACACTCTGAGGAGAAAGGAACTAGTGTCCCCCACTTCATGGATAAGTGAAACTGAGCTAGAGAGACTAAGTGGCCAAAGTCATCCGGGTAATTAGAGAAAGGTCAGGCCTTGGACTCTGATCTCTGCCTTCAAACTCTTGTCCTGCAGCTCCAAGCTGCCCGGGCCCCATCAAGCAAGGGCCCACACGATTGGTGACCTTCTCTGTTCTTGCCGCAGCCACTGCCCTGCTGGTTCTGTCTGCCGTAAAACTTCTCAGAACCCGGATTTTAACTACACCAGCTTTGACTCCTTTGCTTGGGCTTTGCTGTCTCTGTTCCGCCTCATGACACAGGACTCCTGGGAGCGCCTCTACCAGCAGGTATGGATCTGCGTGCCCCCATGTGGGCTTGGTGGGAGGCTGGGTAGGTCAGCCATGTGGAAGATCTGGCCTTGATCTCAGGGGCCCACATGCTATGGGTACATGTCTCTTTTCTCTCCCTTGACTGCAGACGCTGAGGGCTTCTGGCAAGATGTACATGGTCTTCTTCGTGCTTGTCATCTTCCTGGGGTCTTTCTACCTGGTCAATTTGATCTTGGCTGTGGTCACCATGGCGTATGAGGAGCAGAACCAGGCGACCATGGCCGAGATTGAAGCAAAGGAGAAGCAGTTCGAGGAGACCCTCGAGCTGCTAAGGAAGGAGCAGGAGGTCTGTGAGGGTCAGAAGACCGTGGATCCAGTTGCAGGCTGCGTTCTCGGACTGAGGCGGGACCAGCACTGGGAACCTGTAGGAGGACTCTTCTTACCCCAGAGCCCTCGTAGGTCAGGCTTTCCCGAAGGAGAGCCCAAGTGAGGATACCCTTGAGAGTGCCCTCAAGAGAAGGGAAGTGGAGGCAGCAGGATGGGTGGAGGCTGTGTACTAGTCAGCCCTTTGTGGCCAACACACGACACCCGAGGCAGGCTACCTGTGAAGAAAGGAGCTTATTAGCTCACAGCTCTGGAGAGGGAAGGCATGGTGCCTGCCTTGGCTTGGCTCTGGGGAGGCCTCTTAGCTGCACACATCCCTGTGAGTGGCAGTTGTGGGACCACAGACGGGAGTCGGCAATCACACCTTGAAACAGGAAACCCAAGAATTGGCTGCAGACAGGTCGAGGCTCTTATAGCAAACCTCTCTTTAGAACTAACAAGCGAGGCCAGCGCCGCGGCTCACTAGGCTAATCCTCTGCCTGCGGCGCCGGCACACCAGGTTCTAGTCCCGGACGGGGTGCCGGATTCTGTCCCGGTTGCCCATCTTCCAGGCCAGCTCTCTGCTGTGGCCAGGGAGTGCAGTCGAGGATGGCCCAAGTGCTTGGGCCCTGCACCCCATGGGAGACCAGGATAAGTACCTGGCTCCTGGCTTCGGATCAGCACGGTGCGCCAGCCGCAGCGCACCAGCCGCGACGGCCATTGGAGGGTGAACCAACGGCAAAGGAAGACCTTTCTCTCTGTCTCTCTCTCTCACTGTCCACTCTGCCTGTAAAAAAAAAAAAAAAAAAAAAAAAAAAAAAAAAAAAAAAAAAAAAAAACTAACAAGCGAGTCCATGAGAATTACCTCAGTCCCTTTTGAGTGTATTCCTCCAATGACCCAAGGCTCTCCCAATAGGTCCCACCACTTAAAGGTTCCATCAACTCCCGTGTCACTGCGCTGGAGGGATTGGGATCCCAACACATGGGCCCTTGAGGGACAAACCACAGCCAAACCATGGCAGGCGGACACTAGGTGGAGTGCTCTCAGCTGGAGCTCCGGAGCAGGACGAGTCGATTCCTGCTCACACCCAGCCCAGGGCAAGAGGCATGTGCAGAGGGCTGCAGGTGTGAGCCGTCCCCTGCCGTCCCTGGAGACCCCAGCAGTCCACTGTGAGATCCGGTGAGGGAGGTGACCAGGGACGGCTGCCTCGCCATGGCCGCATCCACCACCCAAGTCCTAAGTCTTGGCCGCCTCTGGCTCAAATCCCTCACGTCTGGGGTACGCTATATGCCCCTCACGTCTGGGGTACGCATGTATGCCCCTGATGTCTGGGGCATGCGTGTATGCCCCTCACGTCTGGGGCACACGTGTATGCCCCTGACGTCTGGGGCACACGTGTATGCCCCTCACGTCTGGGGCACGCGTGTATGCCCCTCACGTCTGGGGCACGCGTGTATGCCCCTCATGTCTGGGGTACGTGTGTATGCCCCTCACGTCTGTGGTAAGTGTGTATGCCCCTGATGTCTGGGGCATGCGTGTACGCCCCTCACGTCTGGGGCACTCGTGTATGTCCCTCACGTCTGGGGTGTGTGTGTATGCCCCTCACGTCTGGGGTACACGTGTGTGCCCGTCATGTCTGGGGCACACGTGTATGCCCCTCACGTCTGGGGCACCTGTGTATGCCCATCATGTCTGGGGTATGCGTGTGTGCCCCTCACATCTGGGGCATGCGTGTACTCCCCTCATGTCTGGGGCACACATGTACGCCCCTGACGTCTGGGGTATACGTGTTTGCCCCTCACATCTGGGGCACGCGTGTATGCCCCTCACGTCTGGGGCACGCATGTACGCCCCTGACGTCTGGGGTATACGTGTTTGCCCCTCACATCTGGGGCACGCATGTATGTCCGTCACGTCTGGGGCACACGTGTATGCCCCTCACGTCTGTGGTAAGTGGGTATGCCCCTGATGTCTGGGGCACGTGTGTATGCCCGTCATGTCTGGGACACACATGTATGCCCCTCATGTCTGGGGCACGCGTGTATGCCCCTCACGTCTGGGGCATGCGTGTATGCCCCTGACGTCTGGGGTATGTGTGTTTGCCCCTCATGTCTGGGACACGCGTGTATGCCCCTCACATCTGGGGCATGCGTGTGTGCCCCTCACGTCTGGGGCATGCGTGTATGCCCCTCACGTCTGTGGTAAGTGGGTATGCCCCTGATGTCTGGGGCACGCGTGTACGCCCCTCACGTCTGGGGCACGCGTGTACGCCCCTCACGTCTGGGGTATACGTGTTTGCCCCTCACATCTGGGGCACGCGTGTATGCCCCTCACGTCTGGGGCATGCGTGTGGGCTGGGCTCCACCAGATACGGCCAAGCTGCTGCAGCTGCTCTTCTCTCTCCACAGGTTCTGACAGCGCTGGGGGTTGACACAGCCTCCCTGCACTCCCACAGTGGGTCACCCTTAGCCTCCAAAAATGCCAGTGAGAGAAGGCACAGAACGAAGCCGAGGGTGTCAGAGGGCTCCACAGACGACAACAAGTCATCACAGTCCGAGCGTTACAACCAGCGCAGGATGGTAAGGGGCCCTGGTTTGTCTGCAGAGACCGCCCGCCTCTCCAGCTGCCCTGGATGGTGGGAGAAGCTGGGGGCATGCGATCAGGAGGACGTTTCAGCAACCCAGGCACCACTTCCAAATGCAGCCTCAACTAAAATGGACGTTGTGGCTAAGGAAAGGGATGAGTTATGAGAACTCTGTGGAGGAGGGGTGATGAGCAGGACTGGACGCTGGGATGCAGAAAGAGGAGAGAGGAGTCCAAGATGACTCCCGAATTTCAGAACTGGGCAGTGGAATCGCTGACTGGCAGGCCGGGGGTGGGGAAGGGTTTCCTGTCCATGGTGCTGAAATAATCCACAAGCTAGTCTGACACCAGGCTTCAGGCCCAATGGCTCAAGCTGTCATGTTTTTGTTGGAATCCATCGCTGTGACACACTCCAGCCCAGATACGGCTTCAGAACCTCACCTCAGACCCTGCATCAACTCTCCCCCTCATAATGTTCTGCCTCCCATTTCAAGGCTTGCACTAAAAATCCCTCTCCATGGGCTTGAGAGTCAATCCCCTCCCCATGGGAGGGCAACTCCAGCACTGCTAGCACAGAAAGGGGGCCCACGTGCTGTTGTCCAGGCCTCTTGCCCCTCTCTTCCCTCCCAGTCCCCTTTCCTGTGCTCGCCTGCAGGATGCTTGCTTGCTTGCTTTATCTGGCAGCCTCACCTCTCCAAGCCTAGATTTGTGCGTGTGCTTCATGCACAGATACACTCATGCACTCGAGCCTCAGTGCCACCCCACACAAGGCACTGGGCTGCGCCCTGTGCCCTTCTCTTCCCTGCTCTGCCTCTTTTGAGAAGCACCTGGCGTGCACACCCTGGAGTCTTTGTGGTTTTCCAAAGGAGGCTTGGCTGGGACTGCAGCACTCACAGGCCAGGATGAGTCACAGCTCCCAGGGAGGTGTCAGTCCTGAATCAGACATTCCTGTTCCCCAGGGAGTCAGCCCCTCAGAGATTAGCACCTGTATGTCCAACAATTGTGTGGCTTGTGTGCTTACCTCTCCAGTTAGGCTACCTTCAGGGGCAGGAAAAGAGAAATTTTCGCTCAACAATACTAGGTGCTTGATATATAGGACTAAAAATGGTCTCTTTCCTGAAGATTTCCATTTGGGGTGAGGAGGCAAATACAAAAACAGCTATGTGTCAAATGCTGTATTAAAGACATATACATGGGTCAAAAAGTTTGAGGAAGTGAAGTTGAATTCAAAGATAAGTTTGTTCTGTGGCAAAAAAAATTTTTGAAGTCCATGCATTGTTGTTTTTATAATATGCATTTCCATGAACTTTTTGAAGACCCCATACAGGAGGGAGCATCCACTCCTACAGGGAGAGGAAGAGGAACAATGGAGATGAGTAGTAACTGAAGACTTGGGAGGGTTTGAGGAGCAGATTGGGAAAAAGAACTTGTGCATACAAAGACTGAGATGCCAGCTGGGTACCCCTTGTTTATTAACTTTCTTATTTGAAAGGCAGAGAGAGAGATCATCTATCCACTGGGTTACTTCCCAAATACCTGCAACACTGGGACTGAGCCAAAGCCAGGAGCCAGGAACTCAACCCAGGTCTCTCATGTAGGTGGTAAGGACCCAGTCACTCCAGCCATCACTGCTGCCTCCCAGGGTGTGACATTAGCAGGAAGCTGGGGTCAGGAACAGAGCCAGGAATCAATCGCAGGCACTCTGTTTGGGATGCAGGTCTCAATTGTTGCACCAAATGCCTACCCCTGGGTATTTCTTTAAGGTAATAGATTAATTGGAGCTCATTCAAGAAGGCATCCACTTCCTCTTTTTCTCCGTAAGTTCTGGTAAATAGGCTGAGGCAGTTTTTATTGAAAACCATGTTTTGACCAAGAGCAATGACATGGTGGCTGGAGGTAAGACATGCAAGAGACACAACGCACTTGAGACCAGCTGGCCTTCTTGTATGATGCAACTTTAAGGCCATTGTAGTTCGTAGGCTTGGGGATCATTGCCTGTCACTTGTCAAAAAGGTTAATTCTGAAACAACTGGTGGCCAGATAGGCACTGGGTGTCAAAGGCAGGACCCAGGCTTTCTTCTCCGCCTCTTCGTTGGTTTGCTTGGTGCTGAAGCACTCCATCTTTTGATCTTCTACATGGATTTGTCAGTTCTGCTCCTTTGCTTCCAAAGGATTTGTATGCGTGATGTAGTGCTTAGGCGTGTATTCTAGGCAGAGAGTGCTTCGTTTTATACTGGACTTCCAGTGATGGCTCCTGAACAGGACCAAGCTCCAGATAGTCAGGCACAGACACTCAGTCCCCTGGGATATGGGGAGAAAGAAGGAAAACCCTACTTGTCAAGATTCCTGCCTTAGTAATTTTGTAAACAAAAGAAATTAAGGAAGGGGGAATCAAGCAGTGTGGTAAAAATTTAGTAACAAGTTGATGTTTGTAGTTTAGAAATAGTTAATATGACTTGAGGCCAGAATTCGATGACTTCTTTGGTCAGGCTGCCTCTGTGGTCATGGGAACTGGCCAACCCTGCACACCAACCCTCTGGGGGCCCTGAGTCTGTGAATCAGCTCTCTTCCCCTGGCAGTGGTGAGCCACACAGGTCTCTCAGTGGGAGGTTTTGATGGGAATTGTTTATTGATTTGGAGGGAGGGAATTGTTCTTCCAGGAAACTAGTCTGCAACTCTCCTTTCTATCTCTCCATTGCTGATGGTTCAAAGCCGCCTCAAGGGATCCTAGAAGCTCATTATGTAATAAAACTCTAGTCTCCTCCTTTGCAACATTCTTACAGCCTGGATCTAATGAATTGTACAAACTAATTTTCAGACAATAGAGTGCACACGTTCATTCAACAATCACTTACCAAGCATATTCCAGGACCAGTGTGCATATTAAAATCTCCTCAGGTCACAACTTTGAATGAGGAAAAGGGAGCTTAAAACAGACTTTTCTATCCCTGTGGCGAAGGGCCAGCAAACAGCTGACCCATCCAGTGGATGAAGCTGTCATGATGACCTATAAGCAAACGTCTTGCGATCTTTTCTCTCTCCTGGCCATCCCCTGTTCTGTCCAGAATCTCCTTATCCCCTGTTCCCTCCTGTGTCTACCCAAAGCAACCATTGGATTTTGGCTTTATTGAACAAGGGAAGCCGTGAGACTGAGGCTGGAGAAAATGGAGTGGGTGGAGAAAATTGTGCACTGGGTTTGTTGGAGAACCAGCTTCCCTCCAGCCTTCTTTTCTACTCCTTTGGGGCAATGCCCAGTCTTTCCTAGGCCTGAACTCTGGGAGGCGCCGGGCTAGCCACGGCAGTGTCTTTCACTTCCGAGCCTCTGACCGAGATGCCTCATTCCATGATGGGGTCACAGATGATGGAGTCTTTCATGGAGATCAGGAAAGCCATCAGGGCCCTGGACAACAAGGCCCTCTCCCTAGGAGCCCACTCACTCAACGCCCCAACCCTGGCTCAGGGCATGGAAAAGATGGACACCTCACGTTGCCCACCAGTGAGCCTGCTCCTGGAGCCACTGAAGTCTTGGTGAGTTTGTGAGTGCTCTCGACTCTAAAGGTGCCTTCCATCTGGAGATCTGGGGCCAGGAAGCCACGTGTATCACCAACGGCAGTGTTTAGCTGTCATTCCAGCAACTCCCCTGTTACAGACAGGGCAAGTGAAACCGAGAGAGAGTGGGTTTACCTGAGCTCAGACAGGCTTCTGGTCCACCCTGCAGTGCAGTGAGGCAGCTTATGTTCCATGCAGCCCCATATTTCATCTTGTTTTCCCCCCCATCCCTATTCACTTCCACTGTTTTAGAGATGGACTTTCTTGCTCCCAAGGTGAGTGTCTCTTCCTACTTGTGGTTCTGTGCTGAGAATCCAGGGTTGGCAAGAGGGAAGCAGAGAAATTCGTGGAGATGCTCAGAGCAGATCTTAGCAGCAGCAAAGTAATCCCTGCTTACTCACAGGAAAAACGGCCCAAATGCACACATTGGGCAGCAGGGAGCACCCGACCACACTCTGACAGAACAATCACAGAGCATAGTGGCAAACCCGGGACTCCTCACTAGGCTGGGGCTGGAAGCTAACTGGTGCTCCCCCTCCGTTCCAGTAATGATGCTCCTAGTGTTTTTCAGCTGTCCTCTCTGGCTAACCAGGGAGACAGAGCAATTTGTAAACAGACTTGCAAAGAGGCCCTGTATGATTCTGCTAACTCAGATGCATTGCACAGAGTTGCCCTGGCTCAGCCTGATGAAGTGTCACGTGATTCAGGGTCCCAGCAAGAAACAGAGACCACTCCAAGTGGAGAGAGCTTCAGGAAACCCTTACAGAGGTGTGAGCTGGGATGAGGAGGCACCTGGATGCTCGCAACAGTGGAGACCTATTGCACACCTAGAGCGGAAGTCAGAACCGACGGGGCTGCCTGAGACAACCTGTGATCTTAGATAGATGATCACAGCTGCTCCTCAGCCTCTGCTCCCGGAGGAGCCAGGAGATAACGTCACTGACTTGCTTCTCCTTCCCCATCATCCTCTGATGCCTGTCTGCGCCTCCCATTGACCAGACCTGACCAGAACCAGAAAGTGAATGTGGTGCCTTCTGCCAGGTCACCCTCCCCAGGCAGTGGCGGGGTGAGAAGGTGGAGAGCAGGTCTGCTGGGCAGACCGAACGAGCAGAGAGCCCCGAAGGTGAAGGCAGCTGGCGGGCCTCTGGGAAGGAGTCCATCCGCAGTCAGGCGTCTCGTGCTGTCTCCTGAGGGCCCTCACCTTCCTCTGTCTGCTCCCGAGATTCTGACCATCCAGCAGGCTCTGACTTTGATTCGTTCTCATTCAGTTGTTCGGCTAGCCTGAGACTAACGCTTCGAGCCCTTCCTCGCTGCATTGATAGGGGTGTCAGACCTCACTCACAAGTCACATCTCACTTAAACTTCCCGAGCCTCCTGTCTCTCCTCGTAAAATGCTCTCTAATTAGCTGGAGGGTTCATCAGAACAACAAAGTGTCCATCGAAGAACAGAGGAGCTCCTAGGAGTCCTAGCAACATTTTGTGCAGTTCAGGATCCTATAGCAGAACATCATAAACTGGGTGACTGTAAACAATGCAAGTCTCTTTCTGGGGCCGTCAAGGTCAGGTGCCTGCAGATTTGCTGTCTGGGGAGGGTCCACCGCCTGGTGTGCAGAGGCTGCCTATTGCTGTGTCCTCACAGGATGGACAGTGCAAGGGAGTTCCCTGGAGTCTCCTGTCCCAGCTACGAGGGCTCCACCTGCATGACCAAATCACCTCCCAAATCCACCTTCAAATACCGTTACCTCCAAACCCACAGCATTAGGATTTCAACATACACATTGGAGTAGGTCCCAGACCTTCAGTCTACTGCAGACAACCTGTGTCTGAACAGTCAAGTCGCACAGACAGTCTATGCAGAGAGACCATGTATGTTGGGAAGGAGGTGGTCTGTGAGAAGGGAGGTCAGGACAGTCCGCCACAGAGCAGGAATCCTCTGTAAGCTTCCCACGCCCTGCCTGGTCCCAGCTCCCGCCCCATAGTAGAAACCCTGAAGGAGCTTGAGGCAGCCCCGTCCGCACCCTGCTGCCCAGGTCCTGTCCTAGCGTAGACAGTCACAGAGCTGCCGGTTCGCCCGCCACCCTGTCAGCTTCCACCCGGGGCTCTGGCTCCGTCTCAGCCCTACGTCCTTGTGCTGATGGCTGAGCGCTTAGCCCAGGTTCAAGTACCAGCCCCAGTTCTCCAAGTCTGACTGTGGAGGGCAGCCTCACTGGCAGCTCCGTCCTAGGAGCCTGGCCAACATCTGTGGTTACCAGGGAAGGCTGAGGGTGGCCTGAGCACCCTCCTCTGTCGTGTCACTGCAGGCCTCTGATGCAGGGAAGGCGAAGGCGTTCTTGTCAGCAGAGTACTTGGATGAGCCCCTCAGGACCCAAAGGGCGATGAGCGTCGTCAGCATCATGACCTCCGTGATCGAGGGTAAGTGCCGCTCGCGGAACGTCTGTTCACTGCGCTGTGCTGAGTAGCCGTGTGAGTAGCAGGAGAAGGCCCCGACTCGGCCCCGTGGACGCTCCTCTGTGTCCTGAGATCCGAAACGCCCCTCCCGCACGTGCCGAGGCAGAGCCCTCACCCTTTCTCAGTGCGGTTTTCACGTCTGTAGTTTTTCAAAATCACAAGACTCCGGTGAATGGAGCGCTGTGGGCCACCTGTTGCTCAAATGCACATCTGCTACGAAGCAGGTGCCCTCTGCACTCACGGAAGTGGGTTCTTAAGAAGTAACTGTCAGAGACCAGAGAAATCCAGGCCGGCTCTCCAGCTCCTAGAAATGTAACAGTCTTACATTTTCTAACATGACAAAATTATCCCGTGTTTCGTGGCTGTAACTTTCACAGCTGTGAATTAATTTCTGCCACAAACCCCATGCTTCTAATGCTAGACATTGAAAGGTAAACAAATCAATCCATCAGCTTCACTAAATTTTTGTGGATTTTGGGTTCTGACATTCGAGTGGGAATCCACCCGGGCTCCCCAGGGCTGTGTCTAAGTACCAACCAAAGGGTGGAGGAAGGGAGTGGCACCAGGCTCCGGCCACCTGCCAACCAAGAGCCCATAGTGGGTGATTTCATCCCTCACCTGAGCACACGGTTCTCCTGACTAGCCTTTATTCTGCCTCGGGCTGTGTGGTGTGCGGGGTTGGCCGTACCCAGTTACGAACCTCCCCCGGCAAATCGAAGTGTCGTGGGAGTCTGAGTGTTGAGGAGCGTAGGCGCTCTCCTCCCAGCCCTGGGATAAAGCCTGACGTGGGCAGAGGGTGTGATGCAGTGGAAACTCCCAGAACGGTTGAGGGACTTGAAAGCAGGGCCTGTAGGTGCCTTGTCCTAGGCGAATCCAGAGCTGGAAAACATTAGAGAGATCCACAAGCTAAGCATGGCACAGGCCAGCAACGTGCCTGGGTAGGGACCGCCCCAGGCACCTTCAGAGAGTGCTCTGTGGATGCAGAGTGGCAGGAGAGTCCCTGGGTAAGGACCCCCCACTTGTCACTTTCCCAGTGATAAGGACTGGGAGAGCAAAAGAGGAGGGAAGGGAGGCGCAGATAGGGCGGCTTTGGATCGCGTGTTTCCGGAAGGCCCTTCTCCATGCGCAGAGCAGGAATCGAGTGAAGGCGGGGAGTCAGTCATAGGAGAATCCAGGGAGGAGCGCTCCGTCCACGTGACCAGTGAGCAAAACCTGCAAGACGGGGACAGCAGTGAACCCAACATCCCAGTGTAAGAAAGATGCAAGGAGGCCTTGGGGTGGAGGGGAGGCGACGGAGGACACTCGTCAGTAAGGACACAGCCTGGAGCCCAAGCGCCTGGTGGCGGCCTGTGTCTGCCGTGGTGGGAGGCCTTGCACCCTTGGGCTCCATGAACTTCGCGGTGCCTCAGTTTTCTCACCAGTAAAAACTGAACATGTACCTACCTGGCAGGGTTTTGTGAGGCTTCCGATCCAAGAAGATCCTCTGAACCAGACCTGGCGCATGGTAGATGCTCTCCAGATGGTGACTGTCCTGTTCACCAGGTTGCAAACTCCGTGCGAGCAGAGATGCTCCTGCTTTGCTCACAGCTAGGAGAGCAGTGCGCGGCGCAGAGCGCTCGCCGGCAGATGGTAGATGAATCAGTGGTGAATGACTGGGCCTCACGGGGCGGCACTGGGGCGAGTGGTGCTACTTTGCAATGATCTGAACTGACTAAACGAAGAAGAAAATAAGGAGCAGTCAGATACTTGGGACAGGACACGGTGCTTCCCATAAAGATGCTGTGAGAGGAGACAGAGAAAGGCAAGGGAAATGACACTTTCCAGAAAGCCTCGTAAGGGAAACCTTGGTGAGGTCTGAAGTGTCAGTTTTCTGAGCCCAGTGCGTGCAGCCTTCCCTGGCCACGTGTTAGGGCCTCGGTGCCCACAGGCTACACGAAGCGTACTCATGCTGTCAGAGTCGTGATAAAGGGCTTCAGAGGCCTACGAGGACTTGGCAGTTCACTGAGTTCAAGGCACATGAGCCATCTACGCTTGCCGCGCACGCTGAGATCTGACAGTTGTCCAAAGCAGACGAACAGATGAGGACCAGAGCAGTGAGGACAGCTGCCTCACGCTTAGCAGGAAAGAACGTGGAGCAAGTCACTAGTCTGGTGCTGAGTGTCTGGAGGAAGTGCAGGGTGCTAGGGAAATTGGTACGTTTAGTCTGGGGTCACAGAAGCATTCGAGGCTGCAAGGATCCTGAGGAAGAGTGAAAACCCCTGATGTAGCTGGGACAGAGAGAGCAACAAGGAGGGGCTGGGAGCAGATCCGAGAACTCCCCCGACGACATTGGGGAAGTGGACTTCACCCTGAGAGCAGTGAGCGGCCACTGAAGCAGTGCAGGCCGGGAGCTGTTTTGTAAAGGTCGCTTGAATACTCAGAGAGGAGTCAGGAGGGGAAGTGTGTCGGCAGGGAACCTGGGTAAGAGACGGCAGTGCCTAGGCTCTGGGGTAGGGCGGGCGGGGGGGTGGGTGTGAAGGGAAGAGGAAGGGTCTGAGAGCTCCCCCCAGGACACAGGATCCAGGACTTGATGCACCTTTTTCTGGTGTGGGCAAGCAAAGGGCTACTCTGGACGTGACCACTTCAGGGAGAGCAGGGGGCTTCGCTGGACAACGATGAGAGGAGGACTCAAGTCTGGGACTCGGGTTCCGGGTTCCCTGGGAAACATCCAGCTAGGGATGTCCAGTCTCAAGCTGATGCTACAGCAGGAGTCAGCAGGCAGCCTGGGCATGCGTATTGGAAAGCGTGTGTGAACATAGATGGGGACTCCGACAAGAGGCAAGTGGGTAAGGTGGCGTCGTGGAGATCAAGCCCAAAGACAAGATGGTCTGGGGCAGAGGTGGAGCAAACTGCAATGATCAGCCGTGGGGGAGAGGGGACAGAGGCAGCGGGCGTGCCTGCAGACAGGACAAGGCCCGGAGGCGCGCAGTGCAGAGCCAGGAGGGAACCCTTCAGCAGACCAGAGAGCAGCAGAGGCTGTGCTGCGGAAGGGTCGGGCCGGACGCCGCCTTCGGAGTGTCCGTGGCTATCTGTGGTGACCCGAGTGGAAGGGGACAAACAGCATACAGGAGTTGGCAGACACAACGTCGGTGGCTTGAAGAGGAGGCATCGCACAGACAGGAGGTTTGCCGTGAGGGTGGAAAGGAGGCCCTGGGTAGGAGGATTTTAGTTTTTTGTGTTTTGGAGGCATTGGTGTGTGTGTTTGGAGTGTATATGCTATGAGGAGGACCTGTGAGAACGGGGCAGACTGAAGATCAAGGAGAGAGGAGGCACACCTAGACACTGATCGTGACGGCGGCAGAGCCCCTCTGCACCAGAGCAGGAGGGGAGGGAAAAGCCTCACTCGTCTAGAGAATTCTCTGGGGAGGGGCGACAGTCATGCTGCAAACTGGCACGTGTGTGGCTCTCAGCCCCCAGTCGCCCAGCAGTGCTGACGCTGCTTACAAAGCACAGCCCCTCTTCCCAGCACGCCTCACAGACAGGCGGCTCCATGGCTGCCGGGCTGCTCCTCGGCACCGGGGAAGCTCCTGCGTTCTGCCCCTGGGGTGGTTGGTTTTGCTCCCGGATGTGCCGACTTCTTTACGGAAATGTGCTTTGACTTCTGGTGTCTGAAAAATCCACAGCCAGTAGTTAAAGCAAGCCAGTGGTGAAGGTAGGCAGCTTATCTATGAAAGAGAAATGGACACAAATATATGAAATATATAGACAAGTATAGAGATAACTAATGACAAAATCCTCGGGGAAGTGAAAGATTGTAAATAGTATTGGTATTAATAAGAAGAGATTGGAAAAAGTGAGCCAGATCAATATCTTATTCCTTACCCAAAATAAGCCCAAGTGTACCAAAGTTCTCCACGCAAAAAGTCAAACAAAAGGAAGGAGAAGGCACGGACAGAAAAGCCTCACAGGTACGGCGTGAATGCAAGAAAACAGGGAAGCAATGACAATCTGAGTATGAATGTTTTTAATTCTCTCCTTTCTATAAGGTGAACAGATGTCGTGTATTCCAGATATACAGGTTTGAGAGCGCAGTGATACTTCAGGCCCTGCCCCCCTCCCCCCTTGCTCCCCCCTCCCCCCTTCCTTTCTACTTTTGTTTCAGTTTTTACAATGACACCTTCAGCTTGTTTCATAAGCACAGCTCCACTAAGTAAAGACTCCAGCAAGTAGTGAAGTAGAAAAACCACTGTTCCTCCGAGGATAGACAGGGCTGTAAGGAGTCACATCTCGGCCGGTCAGTCTCTCTCTCTTAGGTTACATTTCTTTTGTTTTCTCTCTGTCAGTTACCACAAATATGGGAAAGCACGTGACATGAATGTTTAGGGAAGCAGTGGGGGATGAGCTGGTAGCAGACGGGGTATGTGGTGCCTGGTACTTCCGGTACCTTCATTTGCTTTCAGAAAATGCCCGGAGTAGTAGCATTCAAGCCTTGCAGTGTGCCTGCAGTGCAAGTTAGACCCTCCCGCCAAGGACCCTCCCCATAGCCCACAGCCCACACCCCCACCCCGTGACCTGGTCTCCCAGCAAATGTGCCTGCAGTGCAAGTTACACCCTCCTGCCGAGGACCCCCACCCACCCCACCCCACCCCACCCCACCCCACCCCACACCCCGTTGCCTGGTCTCCCAGCACACCCCTTCCCAGTCGCTGTTGTATCCTGTAAGCCACTTCCTATCCAGATACGAGCACACACACCCCTCACCCATAGAAAGGTTTTCTCCATCACCCTCTCCCTTCTCATAATGTTCTTCACTGTGTTGTTATTGTAAAGAGCGGGCACCGTCTGTCTTGGCCTATGTGGGCTGGTGTCTATACAGGACGCGTGTCTGGTAGTGGAACTGCTGTACTTACAGCCATGAAATTCCTGGTTACACACCCAAGTGGAGATTCAATGGAGGCAGCGAGAGACAGGAGCCCAGTGCTGAAGGAAGAGACCAGACACTGGACACACTGCTGCTCAGTCTTTTGGCTAGGATCAAGTGCAGAAACCGTGCCTACGCAGACATTTCAAAAAGTTAGTGGAAAACAGGATGAAGAGGCAGTTTATTTTGATGCAAAAAAAGAAAAAGAAGGAAATCCCTGCATATGTACGGTCTTCAAAAGTCTGTGGGAAATGCACATCGTGAAACAACTATGTATGGATTTCAAGATATTTTGCACCAAGACAAACTTTTAATTCCATTTTTCCATGAACTTTAAAAATACTCTCGTATAAACGGCAAACAGATGGTTCAGTGAGATTTTCTAGACAGAGGAAAAAGGGAGACTAGGAGAGAATGCTTCGGTTCTCCAGCACTTGGCTGGCGTGGCTAAGACTCAGCTTGGAACGTGCTGTCCCACAGTGACGTGCGTGAATCGGAATCCTCCTTCCGCTGCCTTCCCAGGTGCGCTAGCAGGGAGCTGGTTCAGCAGCAGAGCAGCCAGGACTCGAACTGGTTCCCACATCGCACGGGGCAGCTTAACCTGCACACGACACTGCCAGTGTACATGCTGGTGCGGGTGGTTCAAAGGGGGCAAGGGGGATGGCAGGGGCTTGAGAGGGTGGGAGAGGAAAGGCCCCTCGTGAGTAGGAGGGAAGAGTGACTCACACACTGCGGGGCGTGGGGGGAGGAGAGGAAGTCCTTGGAGGGCAGTTGTGCATCCTGAGTGAAACAGAAGAGAGTGAGGAGTGGAGGGGAAGAGGCCGGGCTGGTGGCCGGAGGAGGCTGGACAGGTGAAGGGGCAGCCTGTGGTGCAGAAGCAGGACTCCTGCGAGGCACACGCTGGGGCTCCCGCATCGCTGCTGGGCCCAGGTAGCGCGGCTGTGTGTTCTTCCCCGGCCAGGTTCAGCTCCTGGGTGCAAGTGCACAGGAGTCTGCAAACCGGGTGCATTCAAGTTGGGTTTCCCAGGGACATGCGATGGAGGAGGAAGGTAAAGGAACTGAGGGTCTGTTAAAGGGACAGGCGTGACAGCTGAGCCGGGGAGGTGGAGAACATGACAGAAGTAACAGGCAGTAAACTGTGCGTGCCCGAAGGTTTGAGGACGGGATGGGGACAGGGATTGGGTGAAGCTGCGAGACTAAAGGAGCCAGGGAGCAGGGAGGATTCCTGGGGAGAAGGGGGGCTGAGGTCGTGACCAGCTCTAGCAAGGCCTGTGAGATGGCCATAGGACGGGCGTCCCAGGAGACGCGGGCGCTGACAGCTGTTCCTGACCACCCCTGTGATGCAGAACTGGAGGAGTCGGAACAGAGGTGCCCGCCGTGCCTGACCGGCCTGGCTCAGAAGTACCTCATCTGGGAGTGCTGCCCCACGTGGGTGCGGCTCAAGAGCAGGCTCTTCGAGCTGGTGACCGACCCCTTCACCGAGCTCACCGTCACCCTGTGCATCGTGGTGAACACCATCTTCATGGCCATGGAGCACCACGGCATGAGCAGCACGTTCGACACCATGCTGCAGACAGGCAACATCGTAAGTGGCGGGGCGGGGGCGGGGTGGCAGCCCTGGCGGGGGGGACACGGGGCACAGGGGGCGACTCTGGAGGACCCGGCTTGAGCTGGCGGAAATCACTTTGGGATGAACAAGCGCAGGCCAGTGGTTGGAGAGAGCCCTGAGTGGGAGGCGGTATTCTGGAACCCCTTAACAGAGCCTGGGACAGCCACTCGACTCGGGCTCTTGGCTGCTTCTCCTGGAATGAAGCCAGAGAGCGCTTCCCCGGCTAGTGGCAATCCAAGCACACAGAAGGTTCCTTCCAGCTCCGTTACGGCCCAGCCTGCAACCACAGCGGCCCTGGTTTTCAGTGCTGCCATTGAGGCACAGGAAGAGTAGAGGAGGCAGTGAGGGGGAACGTGGGGACCCCTGTGCTGGGTGAGTGGAGGAGGCAGGAGGAGGCAGTGAGGGGGGATGTGGGGACCCCTGTGCTGGGTGAGTGGAGGAGGCAGTGAGGGGGGACGTGGGGACCCCTGTGCTGGGTGAGTGGAGGAGGCAGTGAGGGGGGACGTGGGGACCCCTGTGCTGGGTGAGTGGAGGAGGCAGTGAGGGGGGGACGTGGGGACCCCTGTGCTGGGTGAGTGGAGGAGGCAGTGAGGGGGGACGTGGGAACCCCTGTGCTGGGTGAGTGGAGGAGGGAGGAGGAGGCAGGGAGGGGGGACATGGGACCCCTGTGCTGGGTGAGTGGAGGAGGCAGGGAGGGGGGACGTGGGGACCCCTGTGCTGGGTGAGTGGAGGAGGCAGTGAGGGGGGGACGTGGGGACCCCTGTGCTGGGTGAGTGGAGGAGGCAGTGAGGGGGGACGTGGGAACCCCTGTGCTGGGTGAGTGGAGGAGGGAGGAGGAGGCAGGGAGGGGGGACGTGGGGACCCCTGTGCTGGGTGAGTGGAGGAGGCAGTGAGCGGGGACGTGGGGACCCCTGTGCTGGGTGAGTGGAGGAGGTAGTGAGGGGGGACGTGGGGACCCCTGTGCTGGGTGAGTGGAGGAGGCAGGAGGAAGCAGTGAGGGGGGATGTGGGAACCCCTGTGCTGGGTGAGTGGAGGAGGCAGGAGGAAGCAGTGAGGGGGGACATGAGGACCCCTGTGCTGGGTGAGTGGAGGAGGCAGGAGGAAGCAGTGAGGGGGGACGTGGGGACCCCTGTGCTGGGTGAGTGGAGGAGGCAGGAGGAGGCAGTGAGGGGGACATGGGGACCCCTGTGCTGGGTGAGTGGAGGAGGCAGTGAGGGGGGACGTGGGGACCCCTGTGCTGGGTGAGTGGAGGAGGCAGGAGGAGGCAGTGAGGGGGGACGTGGGGATCCCTGTGCTGGGTGAGTGGAGGAGGCAGGAGGAGGCAGTGAGGGGGGACGTGGGGACCCCTGTGCTGGGTGAGTGGAGGAGGCAGTGAGGGGGGACGTGGGGACCCCTGTGCTGGGTGAGTGGAGGAGGCAAGGAGGGGGGACGTGGGGACCCCTGTGCTGGGTGAGTGGAGGAGGCAGTGAGGGGGGACATGGGGACCCCTGTGCTGGGTGAGTGGAGGAGGCAGTGAGGGGGGATGTGGGAACCCCTGTGCTGGGTGAGTGGAGGAGGCAGGGAGGGGGGATGTGGGGACCCCTGTGCTGGGTGAGTGGAGGAGGCAGGAGGAGGCAGGGAGGGGGGATGTGGGGACCCCTGTGCTGGGTGTCTGTTTTTCCTGTCACATCCAGTTTAGGCACGATGCTACTTTAAACCTTCCTCCAGCATTTTTTAGTATTATTTGCTTTTAACAAGTTAAAAAAAAAATCCACGCTGAGTTTCAGTGGAGGCTGAATTAAAGTGACTCAGAGGGACAGCAGCAGCCCAGCCTGGTCTTTGCTGCAATAATTGTTACAGCACCCACTCAAGCCCAGACGTGCTCTCCCAAGCTCCTTGTGGATTAGCTGTGGTGTTTTTTTTTTTTAAAGAAAGGTTTTATTTATTTATTTGTTTGTTTGTTTATTTATTTATTTATTTGAGAGGTAGAGCCACAGACAGAGAGAAGGAGAGGCAGAGTGAAAGGTTTTCCATCTGCTGGTTCACTCCCCAAATGGCTGCAATGGCCAGACCTGGGCCAATCAGAAGCCAGGAGCTTCTTCCTGGTCTCCCATCTGGGTGCAGGGGCCCAAGGACTTGGTCCGTCTCCTGCTGCTTTCCCAGGTCATAGCAGAGAGCTGGATCAGAAGAGGAGCAGCCGGGACTAGAACCAGTGCCCAGTGGGATGCCAACATCACCAATGGAGGCTTTAGCCCACTGTGCCACAGTGCCGGCCCTGGATTACCTCGTTTTATCTGCACCACGACCCTATATGGCAGGTGCTATTATTGCTCCCTTTCACAGATAGAAAACTGAGACGCACAAGGTTAAGAAACTTACCCTGGGATCTGAACCCAAGCCGACTGGCTCAGAGCCCATTCTTCTTAACCCTGGGGCTGCACCGCCTCAGGGACCTGCTGTGTGTGTGTGTGTGTGTGTGTGTGTGCCTGTGCCTGCACGTGTATACACACACACTTAGTAAGCAGAAACTGGCAGGGCTCCGGGTCCCCCAGAGGTGGTCGCCCAGGTGCACTGGGACTCCCAGCTCTTCCAGCTCCCCAGAGACTGCAGCCGTGGGTGCAGGGGTCCCAGAGAAAACTCTTCCCCAGAAGTCTCCTCCCCCTCCCCCTCATCCCACAGCAGGCTCCAGAACAGTGTACAGTCAGCGTGCACCTAAGCTGGGCTGTCGTGTTCTGCCCAAAGCTGTGTGAGACGAGATACTGTGCCCCATCAGTATGTGCAGTTACATCGCAAAGGCAGGCAAGGAGAGCTGTGCTGTATTTCAGAGAATCACAGGGCTGGGCACTTGGCCTGGCGGCTAGGGTGCTGGATGCCCACGTCCCATATCGGAGTATCCAGGTTTGAGTGTCAGATCTGAATCCTGACTTCAGCTTCCTGCTGGTGCTGCAGGCAGCAGGGATGGCTCACGTGGTCGGGTCTCTGCCACCCACATGGGAGACCTGGACTGAGTTCCCTGCTCCCAGCCCCAGCCTGGCCCAGCCCCATCGACTGTGGGCACTTGAGGAGTCTGCCTGTGATGCTGGCATCCCATATGAGCACCAGTTCAAGCCCTGGCTGTTCCAGTTCCCGTCCAGCTCCCTGCTAATACCCCTGGGAAGGCAGCAGAAGATGGTGCCAGAGCTCGGGAGACTCAGATGGAGCTCCTGACTCCTGCCTTCAGTCTGGTCCAGCCCTGGCTGTCGTGGCTATTTGGGGGGTGAGCCAGTGGATGGAAGATATTCTCTCTCTCCCCCCTCCCCTCAACTCTGCCTTTCAGATAAATAAATAAATCTTTTAAAACTCGAATGCAAAAAATAGACTGTTGAGCCCCACCCACTGTCATTCTGTAGCTGGAGACGCTGAGGAGTCACAGCGCAGAGCCAGTTGAGGAAGGAAGGCAGGGCGTGTGCTCAGTGCTCGGGGAATGTGACCTCAGCAGCGTACCTGTGCTGCGTGGTCGTCACCAGCATCGCATCCCAGGAGAGCACTAACACTCAGAAGTCAAGTATCCTGCCCAGGGTTGCAAGGCTGATAGGATGGAGCCAGAGCTGACTCCGTCTCTCTAAGATGCAGGACCTCACACACGCACACACACCTGTGCACACACGTGTGCATATGCACACACACATACACAGGCACACACACATGCACCATCCTAGCTGCCTGCAGAGGCTACACAGCAGATGCTGTGCGTCCCACAGCTGTGGTCTATGGCACTGGCTGCGTGGTCAGCTCACCTGTTCCCTTGCCAGTACAGGGCTGCCACTGCCTGCCTCCCAGCCTGCCAGCGGGCTCTGATGGAATGGATGGGAATGAGGGGAGCCCCCGGCCCTGGCCTCTGCTGTCCTCCTTGCCTCTTCCAATGCCAGAATTCTGTCCTGTTTAAGACAACTAGAGACACTCAGAGCGGAAAGGAATCTCACAATGTCCTTTGTTCCCGCTAATCACGAATGTTTATTAATGCTTTATACCTGCCAGCCCATTGCTTGAGGGCTGCACATGCATTAATTGCACCCATGAGGAGATTAAGGTTAAGAAGGGCTGTGTCACCAGTGAAGCTCACACAAGCCGGCAGACGGCTGAGTTGGGATTCTTCTTGGGTGGTTGCACTCAACCCACGCTGTTAACCACCGGAGCAGACTGGCCCCTCAGCTACCTCAGTGGCATCAACAGCCTCCCTGGAGACGATCCACTTACCCCACCCCACTACCGTCCACGTGGCTCTAACGCACACCCCCTGAGCACTGGAGATTAAAAATGGGACAGAAGCCAGACCGGAGGCCGGGCTCTCCTTTTAGCCATCATCCCCCAACCCCACAGACCCCACTGTGTTGAAGAACCTGCTTCCACCCACAGGTGTTTACCATATTTTTTACTGCGGAAATGGTCTTCAAAATCATCGCCTTCGACCCCTACTATTACTTCCAGAAAAGGTGGAACATCTTCGACTGCATCATCGTGACTGTGAGCCTGCTGGAGCTGGGCATGTCCAAGAAGGGCAGCTTGTCCGTGCTGCGCACCTTCCGCTTGGTAACGCTGCCCCCGGAAACCCCACCCACCTCCAGGCGCTCAGCCTGGGGGACGCACTCTGTCCCCGAGCGCTCGAGCACTCCACAGCTGGCTCCCCTTCCTGCCTGTCCCCAGGGAGGTGGGCACGGCTCCGGGGAGCCTGCAGATGTGGTTTTCCCGGGCTGACTTCACTGACCCTGGGCGGGTCGCCGCCTCTGCACCAGCAGCAGGCTTTTGTTCTCTTCCCAAATAATAATAGCAACGACACTCATGCCAACTTATGACGTGTCGGGCACCAGGCCGGCCTCTTGACATGACATCTCGTTTAGAGAAGAGCCTATTTCTCTAAGTAGCCAGAACACGAAAGCAAGGGGCGGGCCCTAAGGCAGGGCCAGTGGAAGACATCCAGACGTGGTCCCCAAAGAAGCCACTGTGAGTCCTCTGATAAAGCGTTTTTGGTACCCTCGGGGAAACAGCTTGCTGATTTAAGGTGCATGGTGCGACCTACAATGTCCAAAGCCCCCAACAACCAAACAGGTTGACTCCACAACGGAAGTGGGGTCTGCAGCACTTCCCTCCTGCCCTGGCTCAGATTCATGGCCCACAGTATCACCATGGCCTTGCAATATCACCAAGGCCTTGCCTTCTGCCCTTGCAGCTCTGTGTGCATGGCAAACCCATAGCCTGGAGTCAAAGCCAACAATTTCCCTTGACGTCTGCATCCAAGGCGTGGGCATTGCTGGCGAAAAACAATATGGCTCAGTGGGCCAGTCTCATAGCTTTAATTTACAGACTTTATTTTTCAGAACAATTTTAGATTCTCAGAAAAGTAGACAGGTATTACAGAAGGCTCCCGTATACTGCATACAAACACACGCACACCGGGTTTCCCCTACTGTCAACAGCACATGCGTTACACATAACTCCCCAGTGGCTTCCCACTGCTGCGAGAACAGAGTGCAGGGTCTGGCTGGCAGTGTGCAAAGCTCCCCTGACCGCCTACTCACTCGCCAAGCACTGTCCTCTTGGCCTCTTGCTGCAGCCTGAGGCCTCTCCCTTCCCGACACGTAGCAGGACTTCTCCCAGCACGTGTGTTCCCCTGCCTGGAAGGCTTCCCCTGTGGCCTCCGCTGGGCTCAGCTACTCTCCACCTTGGGCACCTGGCCCACAAGTCACCTCCTCCAAGAGGACCTTCCCCCTGCGTGAAGCCAGAGTCCGGTGATGGTTCAATATATGTGGACACAGTGTGATGCTCAGATCAGATCAGGGTGCACAAAACCGTCTTCTCAAGCACCCACCCTTTAATTGTGCTAAAAGCATCCCCAGCCTTTTCTTGTAGCTCTTCTGAAATATACAGTCAGTCATCGCTGTCTGTGGTCACCCTGCAGTGGAGCAGAACCCCAGAACCCAGCACTGACTCAGTGCCTGTGGTCCAGCCTTCCAGCCCTCTCCTCTGCTCTCCTCGGCTGCTGGGGCCCCTGCTCTACTCTCGACTTCTGGGAGATCAACTTTCCAGGTTCAGAGAGAGAGCCCTGCCATTGCCGGTTCACTCCCCAGACAGCCACAACGTACCCTTTTCTAACTATTTTGGCTAACATTGTAATATTTAATTTATCATCCAGGAATATCTCAGTAATTCCAATGAGTTGTCTAGTATAATCCTTTGGATTTCTAACACAATGAGGTCATGTAGGAACAGCAAGTTCTCTCCTCCTTTTCTACTCTGGTTCCTCCCTCTCTGTACCAGGCTGTTAGGGCTGTGAAGAGCAGCAGTAAGACCAGGCATCCTCGCCCTTTTCCTGACCCCAGAGAGAACGCTTCCAGTATTTTACCAAGTCTGACATCTGTGGCAAGACTTCTTAAAAACAAAGAACTTTATCAATTTAGGAAGCTCTTTTTTGTTCAAAATATTTATCACAGATGGATGTTTAGTTTTATCAAGTAATTGTTCTGTGTGTATCATGATAATCACATGAATTTTTTTTTTTGATAGGCAGAGTTAGACAGTGAGAGAGAGAGGAGAGGAGAAAGGTCTTCCTTCCGTTGGTTCACCCCCAAAATGGCCACCATGGCCAGTGCGCTGCACTGATCCAAAGCCAGGAGCCAGGTGCTTCCTCCTGGTCTCCCATGCGGGTGCAGGGCCCAAGTACTTGAGCCATCCTCCACTGCACTCCTGGGCCACAGCAGAGAGCTGGACTGGAAGAGGAGCAACCAGGACAGAATCCAGGGTGCTGGCACCGCAGGCAGAGGATTAGCCTAGTGAGCCACGGCGCCGGCCATGAAACTTTCTTTTAATTTGTTAAAGTGATAAATTATATGAATTTATTTTCTAAGACTGAATCAACTTCACATTCCTGGAATAAACCCAGCTGGATCATGATGTATTTTTTAAAAGATTTATTTATTTATTTGAGAGGTAGAGTTATAGGCAGAGAGAGGGAGGGGCAGAAAGAAAGGTCCTCCATCCGCTGGTTCACTCCCCAAATGGCTGAAACAGCCGGAGCTGGGCCGATCTGAATCGGGAGCCTCTTCCAGGTCTCCCATGTGGGCGCAGGGGCCCAAGCACTCTGGGCCATTTTCTACTGCTGTCCCAGGCCATGGCAGAGAGCTGGCTAGGAAAAGGAGCAGCTGGGACATGAACCTGCTAGCGACACAAGCAGAGGCTTAGCCCACTACGCCACAGTGCTGCCCCCATAATGTATTTTGAATACATTAGAACATTCATTTTGCTGATAATTTGCTGTAGATTGTTGCGTCCATATTAACGAGTAGTATTTGACCCATAACTTTCCTCACCTGCGTCATCCTTGCCGAGTGTGGTGGTAAGGTATCGAGGTTATGCCAGTCTCCTTTAAAATAGAGCTGAGCATTCTCCCTCTCTTCTATACTCAGTCTTTGAGTAGGAGTGGAATTGCCTGCTCCTTGTCGATTTGGTAGGACTCGGAGTGAAGTCATCTGGAGGTCAAGATTTGTGGTTGCTGATTGAATTAGGTTTTCTGTTTCTCTGACCGGTCGTTCCATTTTTCCCTCTTATCTAAATCTCCAGTTTGTTCGCACGGAGCTGTGTATGCTATGCTATCATTTGTGTGTAGCCTGTGTGGCTCTGTCTGAGGCGAGGTCCCAGAGAGGCAAGGCTGAGAGGCGATGGGGCTCTAAGAACTGGGACCCAGTGAGAGCTCGCTAGGTCGTGGCCGGTGCGCCCTCAGAGGGACGGATGCAGCCCTCATGGGCCCCAGCTGCTCTCACCCCGAGTTCTGTGGTGCGACCCTGTGCTCCTGTCACGGTTGAGGCCGTGTGTCTGAGGTCTTCCCCCGGGGCTGAGCGAGTGCCAGGGCCATGCCCTTGCACCTGCAGAACGGTGGCTTAAATTGCTCTCTTCCTGATAAATACCGAGCCTCGGGTATTTTGTTATAGGAACGATGAACCAGTGCACTATGCCTCTTTCTCTTAAAGTCGGTATCACCTACGCTTGTGTCACTGTTTTCTTAATAATAGTGATTTGTGCTTTCTCTCATCATTTTTCATTAATCTTGCCAAAGATCATCAATGTAATTAATTTTTTCAAAGAACCAACTTTTGGCTTTTAATCCTGTGTGCGTCACTGGTGTTTTTCTATTTCATATAATCCTGTGTCTTATCTTAATTACATCCTCCATTTACATATTTTGTTCTTTTCTAACTTCTTAAGATGCAATTTTCAGTCTAGTTTCTTTTCCAATAGAGTCACTTAAGACTTCAATTTCCTTCTAAGAACTGATTTAATATGTAAAATTTTCCTTATTGCTTAGTTCTAACTATTCCCTAATTTCAACTTTGATTCATCTTTGGACTCAAAGGTTAATTAGAAGTGCAATTCTTAATTTCAAAACATATGTGGCATTCCTAGTCATCTTTATGCCATTGAGTTCTAACTTAATTGTATTGTAGTCAGAAAACATATGCTGTATGATTTCAATGCTTTGAAGTTTATAGATAATTTGGTTTTGGCTCAATATATTGAAAATGTTCTTTATGTACTTGTAAAGAATTTATCTTCTGCCGTTGTGGGGTGCAATAGTCTACATATACCCTTTCGGTAGAGAAAGTTCATCGTGTGATATCAGTATTCCATATCCCTGTTTATTGTCGCCTGCTGTTTGTTCTAGCAGTTACTGGGGGATGATGTATAAAAATATCTCCCAGTTCTGATTATGGGTCTGTCTGGAGGCTACATTACCAAGTGCATACATATTTTTAAGTTGCTGTGTCTTCCTAATAAAGTGAAACTTCTGTAAGATTGACCTTCTTTATCTCTAGAAATGTTTTTTGCCTTAAAAAAAATCTCTTTTGCCTGACGTTGATTAAATACCTTTGCATCCTTTTGGCTTAGAATTTGCCAGCTATGTTTTTATCTGCTCTTGTACTGACAGTCTTTGTGATCCTTAGGGCTTTTATGTGTCTCTGGCAAATAGCACACGCTCAAGTTTTGGGCTGGTATTTGGTTCTGACAATCCAGGCTTTGTCTTCTAGCCAGAACATTAAGTGCACTTGTTTTACTGTGAAGCCTGATGTATTTGGACAGGTGTGAAGCCGGGTCCCTCTCGCTCCTTGATTTTAACGTGGTGATTTCTCTTTGTTCTGTTTCCCGACTTTGCTGCTTTGAAAACTGAAAACTCTGCTTTGGGTCTTCTAGTAGTTGCCTTGGAAGTGACAGCATAAGTGCAACTTAATCAAAGTCAACAGCTTGATAAAATCTTCACCCCCCCCCCAACACCTTTTCATTCCAGTTACCCCTCCCCTTGACTTATTGTCATGCTAAGTATTTTAACTTTATCTTGATTTTAACCTTTTTTTTCACTAACTAGTGGTAAATATTGCTGTTATATCAACAGTCCCAAAAACTCAGTAGTTTAACCCAATAAAGTTTTATCCCTCACTCACCTGATGGAAGCCAGGCAGCTCTCATGGGACATCTTCAAGGAGTGACTGACCCATACCTGAAGAAAGCCTTCAGCCCTCAGAGTTTCTTCTTGTTTGTGCAAAATCATGAGTCCAGGGGTTTTTGGTTTTTTTTTTTTTCTATCTTAAAGTGTGGAAATGTTCTTAATCAGGGCTCCTGGTTTATTTCGCGGTACAGATCCTTGCAGTGGCTCCAGACTGCTCCTGTGCTACACATTCAACGTATTTTTGTTGACAGAGTCCTCAGTTCCACGTTATTTCTCTGCTTGCTCTCTGTCCCTGTGCCTTTCTCTCTCAAGACAAATGGTGGCTCTCCCATTAACACATGATCTTTGCCGGAGTTGCTCATCCATTGGAAAAGCGAATCAGTCTTCAGCAGTTAGAGGTCTGACCCCATTGCTTGCTCCCTGGGATCAGGAGGCACTAGACTTCCCCAAATTTTTAAGGCACTTTATCTGTGTTCTAGGTTCTTTTATTTCTAACAAACCAGCAAAATCTTTCCTGGAGTCATGTCTTTTTGTAGTGTTGAGACAAATAGTCTGAATTACAACTGACACACAATACCAAGGTTTTACAAACCCTTCCACCTGGGCAGTTGGCTCAGAGGATTATGATCTGCCTCCAGAATTTTTGCAAGCTAGACTTTTGCCATGAAAATTAACACAGAGCAAGCCTTGTCCAGCCTGCCTTCTTGGCTTTCTTGTCCAACACATGACCACTAAGCCAGTGCCGCACATTGGACGTTTTCCAAATGACGGTGCCTTTTCGTTGTATTCGTTTCCACATTAATCAGGAGACATACAGCTAACTGCAGCAATCTCTCAATCCCCAACCCAAATCTGTGACTTAAAGTAGTAGAGGTTCAACAGGCAGCTGTCCTGGGAGCGTCTGCTCTGTGATGACGCCGAGAGGCAGGATGACCTCATCTTGTGATGACATGAGCCTCAGTGGATGCCTCTGTGGTGTCCGCGGAAGGAAAGGAGAAACGCCAGGGGCTTGTGGCTGCACCTGAAGATAATGTACACCCCTAATGCCTCCATCTCCATCCCAGGGCCAAAATCCGATACTGCGTTCCCACCACTTGCAAGCTGTAACGCAGTCTGCCTGCGCATCTGGGAGTCTCCGCCACACCCCGTGAGACATCACTGTGGTGTTCATTTCATGTCCGTTGGGTTTCATTCTCACACTTAGCACTTGCTTGCTCTTCATACCTTGTGTATCACACCTTCCTTCTGGGATGGTTCTCCATCTGGCTAATGTGCCTTCTTTAGAATCTCTGAGTAAGTGCAGTAAGCTCTCTGTTTTGTTTATCTGAGATCTGCCTTGGCTTTCTTCTTGTCTTTGAGAGATATTCCTACGGGTATGAGCTCTTGAGTGATGGTTTCATCTCCACTGTTGCTGATGAGCCATCAGCTTTTCATTTTGCTGTTGTTGCCTTTCTCTGGGTTCTTTTAAACCTTGTCTTTGTCTCCAGTGTTCTGCAATTGCACTATAAAGTGTCTCGGTATAAATTTATTTTTATTTCTAATGTGTAGAATACATTGGTTTTCTGAATCTATAGATTTTCTTGAGTTCTAGAAAGTTCCCAGACATTATCTGTAGCCTCCACTCCATTCTTTCTTTCCTTCTGGACTCTGACTCTGTCACTCATCCCTCCACATCTCTTAGGTCATTTTTGTTGTTGTTGTTGTTTATTTTTTCCTTCAAGCTCTTTTAATCTTTTTTTCCTTATACCCCACACACCATTTCCCTTATTATTTTTTTCCAAAGAAATCTTTTATTTATTGAGTTCAAGTTTCATAAGTACAACTTTAAGAATATAGTGATTCTTCCCACCATACCCACCCCCTTCCCCTACTCCCGCCCCACCTCCTCCTCCCTCTCTCATTCCCAGTCCCATTTCTCCATTAAGATTCATTTTCAGTTAACTTTATACACAGAAGACCAACTGTATACTAAGTAAAGATCTCAACATTTTGTGCGCACACACACAAAAAAAACTTTTTGAGAACAAGCTTTATAGTTAATTCTCATAATAACAAATTGAGGACAGAGGTCCTGCATGGGAAGTTAGTGCGCAGTGACTCCTGTTATTAATTTAACAATTAACACTCCTATGTGTGATGTTAGTGATCACCTGAGGCTCTTGACATGAGCTGCCTAGGCTGTGGAAGCCTTTTGAGTCAACAAACTCTGTCAGGGTTTAGACAAGGCCAGAAGCAAAGTGGAAGTTCTCTCCTCCCTTTAGAGAAAAGTGCATCCTTCTTTGATGGCCACGTCTTTCCGCTGGGGTCTCACTCACAGAGATCCTTCATGTAGAACATTTTTTTGCCACAGTGTCTTGGCTTTCCATGCCTGAAATGCTATCACGGGCTTTTCAGCCAGACCAGGAAGTTTTAAGGGCTGATTCTGAGGTCAGAGTGTTATTTAAAGCGATTATCATTCTGTGAGTCTGATGTGTCGGCTGCTTCCCATGTTGGAACATTTTCTTTTTGATTCTATCTATATTATTACCAGGCACTTGATCTTATTTATATGATCATGTTAACACTTAATCCTATCTATATGTTCAGTTTAACACTTAATATGATCACTTTAACAATTAAGATGGCATTTCTACCACCCAGCTTAATGGGATTTGGGGTCCCATGACAAGTTTTTAAACTATACCCTCTGAAGTAAGTCCATAGGACTGTATGCAGAACTATACAGCTTTACAGTTACAAACTTCCTCCTCCCTCTTATTCCCACTCTTATTTTTTACTGAGATCTGACTTTATATTCATGATTAACTCTATGTTAAGTGAAGAGTTCAACAAATAGTATGAAGAAAAAAAAGACGAAACTATCCCTCCGCAGTTAAGACAAGGGCTGTTCAAGTCATTGCTTCTCAAAGTGTCAATTTCACTTCAATAAATTTCATTTCAGGTGCACACAGATAAGGGAGAGCACATGGTATTTCTCCCTTTGGGACTGGCTTATTTCACTAATTGTGATGTTTTCCAGATTCATTCATTTTGTTGCAAGTGACCAGATTTTTTTTTAACCACTATGGAGCATTCCATAGTGTACATATCCCATGATATCTTTATCCAGTCTTCAGTTGATGGGCATTTAGGTTGATTCCATGTCTTAGCTATTGTAAATTGAGCTGAAATAAACATGGAGGTGCAGATAACTCTTGCTTACTGATACTGATTTCATTTCTCTTGAGTAAATTCCCAGGAGTGGGATGGCTGGGTCATTTGGTAGGTCTATATCCAGATTTCTAGGGTATCTCCGTACTGTCTTCCATGTTGGTTTTACCAGTTTGCATTCCCACCAGCAGTGGACTAGGGTACCTTTTTCCCCTAGTCTATAAGGTTTCTGATGAGAAGTCCACTGTGAGTCTAATTGGAGATCCTCTGAGAGTAATCTGGTGTTTCTCTCTTGCACATTTTAGAATCTGTTCTTTGTTTCACTGTGGTGAGTTTGATTACAATGCATCGTGGTGAAGATCTTTTCTGGTAATGTTTATTATGAGTTCTGTGTGCTTCCTGTACTTGGATGTCCCTTTCTTTCTCCAGATTAGGAAAGTTTTCTGTTATTATTTCACTAAAAAGGCCTTCTAATCCTTCCCCTCTTTCCACGCCTTCAGGAACTCCTGTAACCCATATGCTGGGGCATTTAATAGTATCCTGTAGATTCCCAACAGTGTTTTTTAGTTTTCTAATTTCTTCTTGTGTTTAATCTGACTGTGTATTTTCCTGTGCTTTGTCTCCTAAGTTGGATATTCTTTGTTCTGCTTCACTGATTCTGTTAAGGCTTTCCACTGCATTTTTATTTGTTCTATTGAAATCTTCACTTCAAAGATTTAATTTTATTTCTCTTTAAGATCTCAATTTCATGGGAGAAATTTTCTTTCGTGTCATGTATAGATTTCACTAGTTCATGCATTCACTTCTGATTACTTCTCAGTAATTCTATGATCAATTCTTAATTTCTGATTTCTGACATTTCTTCAATATCATCATCTTCACAATCTAGTATTGAAGTGTTGTGTTCTTTGGGGGCTCATGTTGTCTTCCTTATTCTTGTTTCTTGAATTGGTGTGTTTGTTATTCCGCATTTATGGAGATACTCGTTGGTATTTTCTTTGTTTTTTTCACTGGGGCAGCTTTTGTTTTTGGACTGTGTCTGTGTGGATTAGTAGTGTCTGCTTTCAGGGAATGCCTAAGAGGCATGTGGCGTGTGAGGCCAAGGAGCTGTGTTCAGTGCTCCAGGGTGAAGGGCCTGTCTGAGGTGACACTCCCAGGTTTGGCGTGGTAAATCAATCTCTCTCTCTCTTATCAGATGGAGGCTTGTTCTTGTCTGTTGGGGTAGACTCAGCTGAGTCCCCTTGAAGGAGACCAGTCCTGGATGCTAGCCCTTGTGAGTGTATTATTTGTCTGCTGTGCCACAAGGACCACACAAAGGATCTGTGCAGTCCTTGGTCTAAGCTCAGATTCCCCAGCAGTGTCCCTCACCAGGTAAGCAGGGAGCCCTGATTGTGTGGAGCCTCCCACAGTGACTCCTAAGGTCCCAGCCACACGAAGACTCCTCCCAGGCAGCATCAGTGTTTCACAGCCCTGCCGCACAAGCCT
The DNA here is from genome assembly GCF_964237555.1 of Oryctolagus cuniculus. NCBI lineage: Eukaryota > Metazoa > Chordata > Mammalia > Lagomorpha > Leporidae > Oryctolagus > Oryctolagus cuniculus. The sequence goes on along the minus strand of NC_091435.1, from coordinate 174,873,191 downwards.
CCCACAGTCACGGGCACCCAGCCTCTGTCTGTTCTCCCCACCAGACTCAGGAGTCTCCACTTGGCTGGTTGCTGGGTGCAGACACAGCTGGCCCTCTTACATCATTTTGAACTTTTCCATCTCACGTTTTTCTGGGCTGCATTATAGATCATTTCTTTCGATTTATCTTCAGTTCATCAAACTTCCCTGTGTCAAATGTGCTATAAAACTCCTCCAAGAGGCTGGCGCCGCGGCTCACTAGGCTAATCCTCCACCTTGCAGCGCCGGCACACCAGGTCCTAGTCCCGGTCGGGGCGCTGGATTCTGTCCCGGTTGCCCCTCTTCCAGGCCAGCTCTCTGCTGTGGCCAGGAAGGCAGTGGAGGATGGCCCAAGTGCTTGGGCCCTGCACCCCATGGGAGACCAGGAGAAGCACCTGGCTCCTGCCATCGGATCAGCGCGGTTCGCCGGCTGCAGCGTGCTGGCCGCGGCGGCCATTGGAGAGTGAACCAATGGCAAAGGAAGACCTTTCTCTCTGTCTCTCTCTCTCTCACTGTCCACTCTGCCTGTCAAAAAATAAAAATAAAAAAAAAATCTTGAAAAAAAAAACTACAAGAGATTTTTTTTCTTTTTTTTTTTATTTAATGAATATAAATTTCCAAAGTACGGCTTATGGATTACAATGGCTTCCCCCCCATAACGTCCCTCCCACCCACAACCCTCCCCTTTCCCACTCCCTCTCCCCTTCCATTCACATCAAGATTCATTTTCGATTCTCTTTATATAGAGAAGATCAGTTTAGCATACATTAAGTAAAGATTTCAACAGTTTGCTCCCACACAGAAACATAAAGTGAAAAATAATAGATGATTTTTTAAATGATGATGAAATCAGATCAGACCTATTGTCATATTTAATCCCAGTGAGAGTCAAGTTGGGGATTGATAATTTCTTTTTTTTTTTTTTTTACAGAAGATCAGTTTAGTATACATTAAGTAAAGATTTCAACAGTTTGCACCCCTATAGAAACACAAAGTGAAATATACTGTTTGAGTACTCATTATAGCATTAAATCTCAATGTACAGCACATTAAGGACAGAGATCCTACATGAGGAGAAAGTGCACAGTGACTCCTGTTGTTGACTTTACAAATCGACACTCCTGTTTATGGCATCAGTAATCTCCCTATGCTCCAGTCATGAGTTTCCAAGGCTATGGAAGCCTTTTGAGTAATCCGACTTTTATCTTGTTTAGACAAGGTCATAGTCAAAGTGGAGGTTCTCTCCTCCCTTCAGAGAAAGGTACCTCCTTCTTTGAAGACCTGTTCTTTCCACTGGGATCTTATTCACAGAGATCTTTCATTTAGGTTGTTTTGTTTGTTTGTTTGTTTGTTTGTTTTTGCCAGAGTGTCTTGGCTTTCCATGCCTGAAATACTCTCATGGGCTTTTCAGCCAGATCCGAATGCCTTTAGGACTGATTCTGAGGCCAGAGTGCTGTTTAGGACATCTGCCATTCTATGAGTCTGCTGAGTATCTCGCTTCCCATGTTGGATCACTCTCCCCTTTATTCTATCAGTTAGTATTAGCAGGTACTAGACTTGTTTATGTGCTCCCTTTGACTCTTAGTCCTTTCATTATGATCAATTGTGAACTGAAATTGATCACTTGGACTAGTGAGATGGCATTGGTACATGCAACCTTGATGGGATTGAATTGGAATCCCCTGGTATGTTTCTAACTCTACCATTTGGGGCAAGTCAGCTTGAGCATGTCCCAAATGATACATCTCTTCCCTCTCTTATTCCCACTCTTATGTTTAACAGGGATCACATTTCAGTTAAATTTCAACACTTAAGAATAAATGTGTATTAATCACAGAATTAAACCAGTCATATTAAGTAGAACAGATAAAAAAAAAAACTACTAAGAGGGATAATGTATTAAGTTGTTCATTAACAGTCAGGGCTATGCTGATCAAGTCACCATTTCTCATAGTGTCCATTTCACTTCAACAGGTTTCCTTTTTGGTGTTCAGTCAGTTGTCACCGATCAGGGAGAACATATGATATTTGTCCCTTTGGGACTGGCTTATTTCACTCAGCATGATGTGTTCCAGATTCCTCCATTTTGTTGCAAATGACTGGATTTTGTTGTTTCTTACTGTGGTATAGTGTTCTAAAGAGTACATATCCCATAATTTCTTTATCCAGTCTACCGTTGATGGGCATTTAGGTTGGTTCCAGGTCTTGGCTATTGTGAATTGAGCTACAATAAACATTAGGGTGCAGACTGCTTTTTTGTTTGCCAATTTAAATTCCTTTGGGTAAATTCCAAGGAGTGGGATGGCTGGGTCGAACGGTAGGGTTATATTCAGGTTTCTGAGGAATCTCCAGACTGACTTCCATAGTGGCTTGACCAGTTTGCATTCCCACCAACAGTGGGTTAGTGTCCCTTTTTCCCCACATCCTCTCCAGCATCTGTTGTTGGTAGATTTCTGTATGTGAGCCATTCTAACCGGGGTGAGGTGAAACCTCATTGTGGTTTTGATTTGCATTTCCCTGATTGCTAGTGATCTTGAACATTTTTTCATGTGCCTGTTGGCCATTTGGATTTCCTCTTTTGAAAAATGTCTATTGAGGTCCTTGGCCCATCTCTTAAGTGGGTTGCTTGTTTTGTTTTTGTGGAGTTTCTTGATCTCTTTGTAGATTCTGGTTATTAACCCTTTATCTGTTGCATAGTTTGCAAATATTTTTTCCCATTCTGTCGGTTGTCAAGAGATTTTTAATCTTAAGTATTATGTTTTTCATTTGTCAAGGCTCTTTTATTTATTTTTCAAATTTTCTTATGGTTTCTTGTTCTCTGCACATAGCCTCAGGTTTAATTTTATTTCTTAAAACCTATTATCCCTAATTATATTGCAGTCTTGGGGTAACCACCTTGCTGTGTGAATGACTGCTGCCAGGTTTCTCCTGGATCCCTCTCACCCCTGGTGCCTGTGTGTGTGTGTGTGTGTGTGTGTGCACGCATGCTCATTTGGTTGGCAGGGTAGTTTTTACAAAAACTCTCAGACACCTTTAGAGGGAATCCTTTAAAACCTGGAATGAAGACAGGTTCTTCCAGAGAGTATTTCGTTTATATCCGCAGGGCACTTTGTAAGATTCCTCTAAGTTAAATGCTCACTTGAAATACCTTAGCAGTGTGAAGCCCAGCTAAAAGCCTGTGTGAGAAGCGCTTTGCAGTTCCAAACTCTCAGTGTCTGTTCGCCCCTTCTGCCTGGTGGCCAGCACTGGAGTGCAGCTCCCCTGCTCCCCTGCGTCCTGCTGGGCAGTGTCTGGCTCGTCCTGGGAGGCACCAGCTCTTTGGAACCAGTCTGTGAGGGGCTCCGGTGTTGGTGAGACCAGTACCTTTCACACACGTGCATTGTGTTCCTGCTCCCGTGCTTCAGAGACCCCTGCTGCCTCCATGTAGGCCCACGCCATCATGTAAAGGTCTCCAGAGAGAAGCTGATTTTAGCAATCAGTTCGGCTCTCTGGGTTTCTCTGGGTTCCTGTAATTTCATTTCTGCCTGCAGAATTCCTTACTTTATTGACAGGTCATCGAAACACTGAAGATTTTGTTTTCCAGCCTTTTAGGTGTTATTTGGCAAAAATGAGACTGAAGGGATCCAGCCTAGTCTTCCATATTACCTGCAGATAACCATCCCTGGTACCAGGGACAAATCCCACTTGGTTCAGGTGAATGATCTTCCTGATGTTGGATTTGATTAGCTAATATTTTGTTGAGGGTTTTGCATCTATGTTCATCAGGGATATTGGTCCACAGTTCTCTTTCTCTGTTGTTCCTTTTTCTGGTTTAGGAATTAGGAGTTTGGGAGGATTCCCGCCTTTTCAATTGTTTTGAATAACTTGAGAAGAATTAGAATTAGCTCTTCCTTATTTGTCTGGTGGAATTTAGCAATTAAGCCATCCAGTCCTGGGCTTTTCTGTTTTGGGAGGGTCTTTATTACCAATTCAGTCTCCGTCTTGGTTGTTGGGCTGCTTAGGTGTTCTGTGTCTTCATGATTCAACTTTCAATTTTGGAAGGTTGTGTGTGTCCAGGAATCTATCCACTTGATCTTCTTTTTCCATTTCTTCTAGATTTTCTGATTTGTTGATATATAGCTCTTTGTTGTAATTTCTGATGATTCTTCTTATTTCTGTGGTATCTGTTGTTAAATTCCTTTTTCTTCTCTGATTCTATTGATTTGGGTCTTCTCCCACCTTTTTTGATTTGTTGGGCCAATGGTGTATCAATTTTGTTTATTTTGTCAAAAATAGCTTTTCATTCCATGGATCTTTTGTATTTTTGGGGGGGGGTTTCAATTTTATTTATTTCTTCTCTGTTTTTTTAAATATTTATTTGTTTATTTTAAAGTCAGAGTTACACAGAGAGAGAAGGGGAGAGAGAGAGGTCTTCCATCTGCTGGTACACTCCCCAATTGGCTGCAACAGCCAGAGCTGCACCAATCCAAAGCCAGGATCAGGAGCTTCTTGCAGGTCTCCCTCGCAGGTGCAGGGGCCCAAGGACAACTTCCACTGCTTTCCCAGGCCATAGCAGAGAGCTGGTTGGAACTGTAGCAGCCAGGTCTCGAACTGGGGCCCATATGGGATGCCGGCACGGCAGGCAGCAGCTTTACTTGCCACACCACAGCACTGGCCCCTTTTGTTTATCTTTTAACAGTTTTTTATGTTAAAGTCTATTTTGTCTGATATTAGGATGGCTACACCTGCTCGTTTCTACTTCTGTCAGCATGGAATATCTTTTTCTATCCTCTCTTTCAGCCTGCAGGTATCTTTGTAGAATTCTGTAGAATTTCCACTGTGACTTTCTCTCTAGCTCTCCCCTGAGAATGTACATCCTACACTTTTTTTTTTTAATTTTTTACCCCTAGCCTAGAGCGGTACAGCCTTCCCTGTTCCGCCATCTTGGAATTCCTCACAGTTTACTAACAGTTTAGCATGAGCTTAATTCTGCACAACAAAATGCCATCTAAGGGGATTCTAATGCTAATTGCTAACACTCTCCCACAACTAACTAAGGCACTGGTAGAAACCTTAGCCAGCTGTGATTAAGGCAGGGGCCAGTGCCTGGTGTTTTTGCTCAGGTGCTAAAGAGCACGTCCTTGTATCCCTCCCTGTCCCCATCGTGCCTGCAAGTCTTTATGGTGTGGTGGGCAGCTGTTATCAGTGTCAGAGACTGTTCTGGCCTCTGCTTTTGCACTTGTCCAGAATATGCAGTGAGAATGGCGACTTTCATCACTGTATTATTAACTACATTCCCCCAATACCCTCCAAGAAAGTGACCAATGCCCAGTTTTCACTGGTCTCCATCAGCTACCTCTGCATCCAGTCTAAGAGCACCTTCCAGATCACCTCTAAGGTGAACACAGACCCCTCCCCATCACACAGAGGAGTGGATGTGGTACTTCCTGCGTCAGAGGGCTCCACCTGCCTATTGGACAACACACTGGTTGCTGCTCACTTCTGTTCAGCTCCACACCCTAGCGCCCAAGCCAGAGTCTGGCTCATAGTGGACGCTCCACAAGTATACCTTGACTGGTGACAGACAAGAGCTCAGATACTCTCTCTAATAAAGGACCATACATGTTCTTTTTAAACATTCATTTATCTTTATTCACAGTGCTTTCTCTCTTATGGGACTCAGCATATTTGACTCCCTGAGTCTTCCTCTTGTCTCAGTAACTAGGACAGGAACCCACAGCCACATACATCACAGGCCAGCACACGTGTTTCTGGTGTTTGTTAAAGTGGGGAGGTTCACTGCGTTGGTTGGCTAGAACTCCTGAATCTTGTATGCATGAAACTATGTACACTTGCAGTTTCAGAGCTGGGAGGGGCAGCAGACGGTGTCCACTGCCCCAAAGTGAGCAGTGCCCAGTTGGTTGCAGTGGGCCATGCGTTGGTGGAATTGGCCAGCCTCTCTTCCAGTCAAAAGCAAGCCTGCTCTCACTTGTGAGCCCACTCTAACCCCACCATACCCCTACAGGGAGGGACCACCCACTTCAGGACGGATCAGGCTTGTGGCTATTGAACAGTAAATGTGGAAGACCACTACCCCGGCCTGAGACCCCAGCCAGTGAGGCACACTGAGGCTGGTCCGATTGTTGAGTAACTTGTGACCTGGGAAGAAAGGTTGCTGGAAGCAGCGTCCAGGGAGCCCTCTGTCTCCATGGAATGAGTTGTCCTATGCTTTTCCCAGCCCTCTGGTTTCCAATGACCACAGCCGCCACGGCCTAACCCCGCCTCTGGTTCCCTGCAGCTGCGGGTCTTCAAGCTGGCCAAGTCCTGGCCCACCCTGAACACGCTCATCAAGATCATCGGGAACTCAGTGGGGGCCCTGGGGAACCTCACCATCATCCTGGCCATCATCGTCTTCATCTTCGCCCTGGTTGGCAAGCAGCTCCTGGGCGAAAGCTACTTCCAAAACAGGGAGAAAATCTCTGAATCCAGCGGGCAGCTGCCCCGCTGGCACATGCACGACTTCTTCCACTCCTTCCTCATCGTCTTCCGGATCCTCTGCGGAGAGTGGATCGAGAACATGTGGAGCTGCATGCAGGTCGGCCAGGCAGCCATGTGCCTCGTCCTCTTCTTGACGGTGATGGTGCTGGGGAACCTGGTGGTGAGTTGGGGCCGGCGGAGGGGGCGTCCGGGTTGACTTGCGCGCCGTTACCCCATACCGCACCCGCCGCCTGCAGAGTCTTCAGACTCAGACTGCCCGCCCCGCCCATTATGAGAACTGTGTCTTGGACGGCAGCTGGACTCACAGGACACGGGCACAGCTGGCAGAGACAGACTGGTGTGGAGTCCCCCATCCCACTGCTTGCCAGCTGGGTGACCCATGGCAAGAGACTTAACCTCCTTGTGCTCTAACTTCCTTTAAAAACTGAGCAAACAGCGTTCACTCCCGGGCTTGCTGCAAATCGCCTGCCGCGGGGTCTGGGCCGCGGCAGGAACTGGCAGCTGTTGGAGGAGAGCTTTCCTTGCTCACTCTGGGGCCATGGAGGGAGGGGCCCAACAGAGGAGTAAGGGCTGCTGCTCAGGACCCAGGAGGGCATGGGGATAGGCCTGTGGACAAGACGAAGGCCAGGGGCGGGGCCATGGACACTGGTAGCAGTATCCACTCCCGGGTCTGGGGCGGTCCCCTCTGGAGACCATCCTGCCAATCTGTTGTAACATCTCTTCCCCAGCCCCGACTTGCCCCCACCTGCTCTAGGGCCCCCGTCCTGCCTGGCACTGCATGCCTGTGTGAGAGGAGCCCTGGGAGGTGGCCAACTTGGGTTCTTCTAGAAGGATCTGACAGGAGAATGCTAAGCCAAGACAGGATGTGAAACAGATTCCGACACTTTGAAGTCTTTCCCTCCTGGTCCCTGATCCAGAGATGCCTCCAGCCTGCATCCCCAAGCGTGGGGCTGAGCTCGCCTGTGGAGCCACAGGGGCCCCGACCCTCAGCCAGGAAGCGCGCCTCCCTCCACGCATTCACATCCCTGCATCACTCAGTCTTCACAGGCACTCCGGGGGGTGGGAAGTCCCCAGCCCTGCTCACGTGTGAGGAGGGGGAGCATGTGAAGCCGGAAGCAGCAGGAGACGTGCCCAGGACCCCAGAGGCAGGAGTAGACGCGAGTGCATTAGCAGATGGGGTGACCCCAGTGCTGGCCCACACGGGCTCTTCCCTGCTGTCCCAGGGTGCCACCCTTGGCTCAGCAGGGAGATCTTCCTCCACGGGGGACAGCGTGCCCCCAGCCTTGTCCACAGCGCACAGGTCACCTGGGACATCCCCAGGGCTCTCCGGGAAGAGCATCGCGGGTGGGCAGGGAGAGGCCAGGACTGTGACCGTCCCGCCGTCCAGCCGCAGACATGGCTGCGGTGGGGCCCCGCTGGTTGATGGCTCCGTCTCCCCTCCCACTCCTTCCCCTCAGGTGCTCAACCTGTTCATCGCCCTGCTGCTCAACTCCTTCAGTGCCGACAACCTCACTGCCCCGGAGGAAGATGGGGAGGTGAACAACCTGCAGGTGGCCCTGGCGCGGATCCAGGTGTTCGGCCGGCGCGCCTGGCAGTCCCTCCGCAGCTTCTTCAGCAGGCACTGCCGGCTCCCCCCACCCAAGGCACAGCCCCCGCTGCCGGTGAAGCTGCCGCTGTCCAGCTCCAAAGCCGAGAACTGCATTGCTGCCGATGCGGCCGCGGGCAGCCCTGGAGGGCTCCCAGCTCCCCAGGGCCCCAAGGGTGGACCCGGCGATTTAATCAGCAGCTCCACCGTGTGGGTCTCTGTGCCCATTGCTGAGGGTGAATCCGACCTGGACGACTTGGAAGAGGACGGTGAACAGGAGTCCCAGAGCGCCGGGCAGGATGGGGTCCCCAGAGGACAGGTGAGGGCTCTGCCCTGGGACAGCCCCGGCCAAGGGGGAGGGACGGGGCAGAAGGGAGTCACAACTGAGGCCTTCCCACAGCCGGGCCGGCGTGGCCAGGCCGCAGGACACCTGGATATACGGGGGCATAAACCGGCCCAAGGGCTCCAGAGCAGGTGGCCTTTGAACAGAACCTGAAAGAAAGGGGGCAGGCGGCTGGCGAGCCCCAGGCCACCTGGTGCGACACGTGGGGCTCATCTCTCACCCAGCCGCCCCATTGGCTGGGCCCAGCCCAAGCCCTGCGCATGACATGCTGATGAGATTGCTCCGAGAACACGATGTTGTTCGGGAGCAGGGTTCCTGATGACTGCGTGACTCACGCAGCCAGCTTTGCCCAACAGGTGTCGCCGTGGGAAATGGCACACATTGCTTCCGGAGCCAAAGAACGCAAGGCACACATAAGCCCTTGGGGCCATCCACATTTTTCAATGATTTCACTATTCCTTACTATCTTAAGTTGGTATGCGAGCCCTCACCACCCTCTTCTAAGTGACACACAGCGTGCACTTCTGCACGCTGCCGGAGGCCAGGGATCCCTGGGTGGCCCCTCGGGACATGCGGGGCTGCCGGCCAGGCCGAGTGGCCTCAGGCCGCTGCTCTTCTGTGACCTCTCCCTACGCAGCTGTCGCTTCCCTGTGTGCCAGCAGCCACCTCTCACAGGCCTTTGTCTGGGTGACAGCCGAGGGCAGGGCACTCCCACCCCACCCCACCCCAGAGGGAAGGACAGGAACTCTGTGGGCATTTTCAGTCACTTTGGGAGTTGGGGCGCTCCAGGTGACCAGGTCCACACCCAGTCTCACTCCTGGACAAGGAATACCCGGCACAGGCAGCACCAGCTGAGCCTAGTGCCGTGGCAGAGTGGTGTTTCATAAACGTGGGCGCGTTTCGTCGTCAGAACCGCGGAGCGCTGGATCCTGCCATCTCAGGGTTGCAGGTGGGAGATGAGCAGGGAGGACGCATGGTTCTCCCGAGCTCGCACGGCTTCTGACGGAGCCAGGAGCCAGACACAGAGCCAGACACAGAGCCAGACACAGAGCCAGACACAGAGCCAGACACGGAGCCAGACACGGAGCCAGACACAGCACGCAGCACGCAGCACGCAGCACGCAGGCTGTGCCTGTCTGTGTGGTGGCTGCACACGTGAAGCCCACGGGTGCCGGGAGCGAGCTCGTCCACTGGGGAAGTGGTCAGCCAGGGGTGGCCCAAGCGCCCAGCCGGAACCCCTCTCCCCAGCAGAAACAGCTGCAGCAAGTCGGGGCACCCGGGAGCCCTGGCTCTGGGACATCTTCCGAGGACCTGGCCCCGTACCTGCGGGAGAAGCGGGCCGACGAGGACGCGCTTCAGGTGCCCGCAGAGGTAGGTATGTGAGCGCCCCGAGGAGGTGGGCGCAGGCCGGGCCCCGAGCAGGGCCCCAAAGCGGGGGCGGCGCGGAGCGCTCCAGACTGCACCCAACCCTATGCCTCACTTCTGGTCCTGGGGACCTTCTAAGTCCCCCAGCCTCTGGCTCGGCAGCAGGGCCTCAGCGTCCCCGCCCTGCCCAGGCCGGCGTGGGGACAGGAAGGCAGAGGGGGCCGTGCGGCAGCTGGGGGGCGCTCTGAACCTCGGTCTCTTCATCTGAGAAGCAGGCCGGCAGTGCCTGCTGCGTAGGTGACTTGGAAGCTCAGATGAGAGGGCGCGTGTCAGAGGTGTAGCTCAGAGCAGGTGCCCAGAGAGTGACAGCCAAGGAAGCAGAAACAAAAGACGACTCCCAAGGAAAGGCAGCCATCTCTCGGAGCCAGCCGATAAAAGCCGGAGGCGCCCACGGAGAAGCCTCCCCGACACCTCCCACCTCCCGGCAGTCTCTTGTCCCCATCCCGTCAGGGCTGAGGGATGCCTTACAAGAGGTAAAAATAAGCCGTGCCACTTGCGAGTCTCTGAAGACAGCCAGCTGTCAGGCACCCCGCGTCCATGAAGGGCTGGCAGCTCTAATACTCCAGGTATTAGAATCAAGAATCTGGTCAGCTGGCCACCGAGAACTGCCTGCAGGACAGGCCCAGGCTAGGCCAAGGTGAGGAAGCCATCATCCACCCCAGAGCCCCCCGAGCCCATCAGCCACGGGCTGTGTGCCTCAGGTGAGGCTGACCACAGCAGGACAGGGCCAAAGAGTGGCTGCGGTGGGAGCTGGAGGCGGTTTGGTCCCCACTGGGCGGGGCCGGCCCATCCCGCACACGCGTGGCCTGGGCCCTTCCACGTAATCCAAGCACTCCGCTGTCAGCACACGCCTCGGTGCTGGCTTTGTTCCTGTGTTCCTGTCCATGACCCTGGCCAGGCAGGGAGGGGCCTGGCTGCGACAGACGGGGACCGACCCCAGCATTTGGATCCATTAGCCAGGCTATCGGGTGTACTAATGGGAGAACAGCTCCGACTCCTAATTGAATTGGTCAGCAGACATTACAGGCTGGCGCTGCCAGGAGGGCAGCAGAGGCCCTGCAGCATTGCTCCCTGATTAAATATTCAAGTCCAGCGAGAGCCAGGAGTCTTCATGGGCGTAATTACGGTGTCTCGGGCCGTCGCCAGCTCCATCAGGGCCCGGAGGTCTCCGCTGTGCACAGCTGAGCCTGAGCTCCACACCAGGGTCAGTGCCCGGGGCCTCCACTGTGGGGCACCCAACACACAAGGGGTGCCCGGCAGGTGCAGTGGCGGGAACCCACGCCCTCGGTGCTCCTGCCAGCCCCCGGCTGAGCCTGCAGTGACCGGCCCCCCCCAGAGCTGAGTTCACTGCCTTGGGCCTCTGCCCACAGGGCGTGGAGGACACCAGCTCCTCGGAGGGCAGCACGGTGGACTGCCTGGATCCTGAGGAGATCCTGCGCAAGATCCCGGAGCTGGCGGATGACCTGGAAGAGCCAGAGGACTGCTTCACAGACGGTAAAGCGGCAGCCTGGGCCAGCACCCGGCGCTGTCGGCTCCACGGGAGGCAAACAGGCTCAGGGCACCAGCACCAGACACGAGTGCCACGAGGCGCGGCAGCTGGCAGAGCTGCCTGCCTCTCACGCCACATCAGACACAGCACACGTCTTCCCCGGTGCACTTAGAAAGCCCTCCCTGAGTGACAAACCAGCCACCCTGGGCACCGGGGAGAGGGAGCTGCCGCCATAAATGCTTATGCGGGCGTGAGGGACCCGCGCGAGGCTCCCTCCATGCTTCTGTCACTCAAGGCAGAGCCTGTCTCCGACGCACCCTTTCTCAGCACGTGTTCGTACCATGAACACCTAAGCAGACAGTTCACGCAACGGTCATTGCAGCCTCGATTTTACAAAATACAAATGGGAAGAAAAACGAACGCACTTCTAGTTCCAGTTGACGCAGGCCTCATCCCGGCCACATGGTGACCCCTCGGTTTGGCATGGGTTCAAGGCACAGCCCCTCAGACGGCTCCAGCCCACAGCCGCTGGCTTGCCAGGTTCCCAGGGACCTGGGGTGGGGGCTAAGGACACAGACCACTGGTGTGTCCGTGAGGAGGAGGCTGGGCAGGACGACAGAGTGGCCAAGACCAGAGGAACGCCTGAGGCGCTGGGCTGTAGGACGGCCTGGGAGGAAACGCTTTGCTCCCATATTCCGAGAGAGGCTTCTCACCCAAAGGGCTGTGAGTGAGTTTCCCAGGACAGGGGTCTTTCTGCGGGGCTACAGCAGAAGTGGTCGTCTTTGCCTAATGGGACACCCACCATCGGCCACCTGTCCCCACAGGCTGCCTTCGCCGCTGTCCTTGTTGCAAAGTGAACACTGCCAAGTTCCCGTGGTCCGTGGGCTGGCAGGTGCGCAAGACCTGCTACCGCATCGTGGAGCACAGCTGGTTCGAGAGCTTCATCATCTTCATGATCCTGCTCAGCAGTGGGGCGCTGGTAAGGGAGGGGGCGTCTGCCCCAGAGCCCTCCAGGTGGGGTCTTCCAACCCAGAGGCCCTGGAGCTGCATCCAAGGGCTCCCCCGGCCTGTGCCTGCGAGGAGAGCCACAGGCCAGCATGAGGGCCCAGAGCATGGCAGGTGCCCGTGTTAGGGCCTGCTAACCCTGGCTACAAGCATGCCAGGCCCTGAATGTGTGCTTTCCACGTTAGAGCTGGAGAAACCAAGACAAAAGGGTCAAGGGGCTTGCTCAAGGTCACCCAGCTTATCAGCCGCAAAATCTAACTTTGCCTTTATTTGATCCCAAAGTCCCTGGCCTCCCAGCCTCTGACCTCCCAAAGCTGCTGGCCTCTGACAAACAGGACCGTCCTTCCTTGCCTTGTCCATCCACCTGCAACTGCTCTTTGGCCTTGCAAGCTCACGGAACATCGCTGCAGGGGCACCTCCCCAGGTGTGACCCCTTCTGGGGTGCCGAGGAGACAGCGTTTGGCCACTTCACAGAGCCTGGGTTCAGGTCCCAGCCTCACGCCCAATCCCAGCCTCCTGGCAGTGCACACCATGGGAGGCAGCAGTGTCGGCCCAGGTAGCTGGGTCCCTGCCACCCAAGTGGGGGTCCCTGGTTGAGTTCCTGGTTCCTGGCCTCAGCCTGGCTCAGCCTCAGCCACTGTAGTCCTTTGGAGAGCGAGCCGTCAGATGGTAGGGCTTACCTGCGCTCCCTCTCCCTCTCCTTCCCTCACCTGGGGAGCTGATGAAGAGGCAGATTCTGAGTAGGACGAGCTGTAGCATGGCCTAGACTGCACATCCCCAGCAAGTTGCCAGTGGTGCCTGCACTGCCAGCCATGAGCCACACGGGGCAGCAGGGGGCAGGGCAGGGCCAGGGCCCTGTCTCCAGGGCGACGGAGCAGGCTGCAGGGCCGGGAGCTGCACGTTGGCCTGCACAGGGCAGGGGTGGGATGGCCCTCCCGGCCTGGAGCACAGTGCTCTCCTGCGCTCCCCCCCTCCTCTCAGCCAGCCACCGCCTCCTGCCCCTCCCTTCCCAAGAGGGCCTCAGATCTCGCAGCAGCCACCCCAGCACCCCCATCTCCATCCCCAAGGGACCACACAGCCCCACACCAAACTTCGTCTTCCTTATGCATTCACCTTTTAAAAGTGGCAGGAGTCTTCGTCTGACGACATGAAGCACAAAGGAAAAGAACTTGGAAATGACAGCAAAGGGCAGTGGGAAAACACCCATTTCCTGTCACTCACAGACTTGCACTCAGGAAGCTCTTGGCACGGCTCCCCCCCACGCTTCCCTGCACAGAATCCGGCGCCCTTTGAACAGAAGACCCCCTGTGCATTTGGTCCTGTCTCAGCAGGGTCTCGCAGCAAGAGCTTCCAGACCCCTGCGTGCGAGGGCTGCAACCAGCTCCTTCCTGGCTGTGCTCCCCAGTGTGTGCAACCAGCCCCCACCCCAGCGCAGGCCAGAGCGGGTTCCTTGTGCCCCCATCTTGGTGAAGCCCCCCAGAGGAGCAGAGGAGCGGGGAAGAGCCCGCCTGCGGGTCATGCCCAGCCCCCGCGGGCTGACTGCCGTCAGCCTGCACAGCGTCCAGGTGGGCCCGGCCCTTGTGCCATGCCCTCAGCTCTGTGGGATACCTGCACTGGGGCTTTAACCCACTGTCCACGGCGCGGCCCCAAGGCATCCCCCCCGCGGGTTCGGTGCCAGCTTTCACTCATTTCTGAGAGCTGCCCGGGACTATCCCCAGACGCCTTTCCTTCTAGTCCACACCCCAGGCTCCCTTTAGTTCACTTCCAAAACGCCAGCGAACAGCTTTCCCTCCCACCTGCTTTCGCAGCCCTGCAAAGCATCGACAGGGCTGCCTGCATCCCCGCTGGCTCGCAGCGCCTCGCGGCTGGTCTCTGCCCGAGCCTCCAGCACCGCCCCACGGCACACAGGGCCACGCCGGCCCCCACGTGGGGCCCAGCCGGCAGCCTGTCCTGCCCCTCCCCCCAGGCCTTTGAAGACTGCTACCTGGACAAGAAGCCCACGGTGCAGGCCCTGCTGGAATACACGGACCGGGTGTTCACCTTCGTCTTCGTGCTGGAGATGGTGCTCAAGTGGGTGGCCTACGGCTTCAAGAAGTACTTCACCAACGCCTGGTGCTGGCTGGACTTCCTCATCGTGGCCGTGAGTGCGGGGGGGCGGGGGGCGTCTGGGGCCGGGGCCTGCCCTCTGACTCCTGGCTGTGGCTAGTGCCAAGGCGACTCCAAATAGCCAGGAGCACTGAGCAAGGAGTCTGAGAGGAACCTTGCATACCCGTGCAGGTAAGGGCCAGGCAGCACGGAGTCCTGACACCATGGTGCCCTCAGTGCCCAGGCAGCACAGAATCCTGACACCATGGTGCCCTCGGTGCCCGGGCACCGTGAAGTCCTGACACCATGGCGCCCTCAGTGCCCGGGCAGCACAGAGTCCTGACACCATGGTGCCCTCAGTGCCCGGGCACCGTGAAGTCCTGACACCATGGCGCCCCCAGTGCCCAGGCAGCACAGAATCCTGACACCATGGTGCCCTCGGTGCCCGGGCACCGTGAAGTCCTGACACCATGGCGCCCTCAGTGCCCGGGCAGCACAGAGTCCTGACACCATGGTGCCCTCAGTGCCCAGGCAGCACAGAGTCCTGACACCATGGCGCCCCCAGTGCCCAGGCAGCACGGAGTCCTGACACCATGGAGCCCTCAGTGCCCGGACACTGTGAAGTCCTGACACCATGGCGCCCTCAGCACCCAGGCACCGTGAAGTCCTGACACCATGGCGCCCTCAGTGCCCGGGCACCAGGAAGTCCTCACACCATGGCGCCCTCAGTGCCCAGGCACCGTGAAGTCCTGACACCATGGCGCCCTCAGTGCCCGGGCACCGTGAAGTCCTGACACAATGGCGCCCCCAGTGCCCGGGCACCGTGAAGTCCTGACACCATGGCGCCCTCAGTGCCCGGGCACCGTGAAGTCCTGACACCATGGCGCCCTCAGTGCCCGGGCAGCACAGAGTCCTGACACCATGGCGCCCTCAGTGCCCAGGCACCGTGAAGTCCTGACACCACGGCGCCCTCAGTGCCCGGGCACCATGAAGTCCTGACACCATGGCGCCCCCAGTGCCCGGGCAGCTCAATTCTTGGGCCTCCATCCAGAAAGCCCACTGCTCCTCTGCACTTTTATAGCCAAGTCAAGCTGACACGTGAGGCCCTCAAGGGTCTTGACCTTGTACCTGTTGACAAGGCCAGACGCAGGGAAGCCTGGAGCTGCTGACAGTCAAGGTCCTGGAAGGGAAAGACAGACTTGACTCAGCAGCTAGGAGCTGGGGCACAGACCTGGCCAGGGTGGCTGTGTGTTGGCTGAGCGTCCCTTGCCCGGGGCTCAGATCTGTGATAAAGGAGGACCACAGCACAGAGGGAGCCAAGGGCGGGGGGATGCGGAATGAGACACCCGCCTCCTCCCCCAAGGCCGATGCTCCCTCTCTCTGCCCCTCGCAGATCTCCCTGACAAGCCTCATCGCCAAGATCCTGAAGTACTCGGATGTGGAGTCCATCAAAGCCCTGCGGACCCTCCGCGCCCTGCGCCCGCTGCGCGCCCTGTCTCGATTTGAAGGCATGCGGGTAAGACCACCGCGGAGCAGCTGGGAGCCCAGGCCCCCCGACACCCCCACAGCACCCACCCTAAGCTCTGGGCCCGACCACGAAGGTCGAAGGTCGGAGGTCGGCTCTGCGGCTCCGCTTCCTGCCCTGGCGGGCGTGGTGCTGCACAGCCTGCCTCCCTCGTTCTCCCTTCTCACCCAGACACATCCCATCTGCCGGGACTCAGGCCCCACCCCCTCCTGCTCTTAGGTGGTGATGCCCACGCGTGGCCCCACAGGCATCCCAGCTCCGCTCTTGTTCTCGCTGTCATTGTCCTCAGAACCCGCCAGGTTCTCTGTGTTTCCATCACACGGTCGCTGCTCTCCCACTCATCAGCTCAGCACCAGCCATCGGCACCCACCTGGCCCTGTGGCCGTCCTCCCCTCCCCCACCCCCTTCCTGACGCGCATCCTCAGCCCCCACCTTGCTCTCCCCGCCCACCCAGGCTGGCCCTCAGAGGGGGCAGAGAGTGAGGTTTCACGCTGTGTCTACACCCTTGGCTCAGACAGCAGGGGCTTTTGAAACTGACTTGTGCCTTTACAAGCGCGTGAAGCTAGAGATTGAAGTGGCTTGAAATGCATTTCGTTTTGCATCCAGGTTCTTGTTTGCTGACTCACAAATGAGCAGGCTTATGAACACGGATTCAGATGTGCACTGACTCTTGACCACAGCGTGCTTGACACTGCATTGTGTGTGTGGTATTGAAAGGGAACAACGCGAGGTCCCAGAAGACTGCAAGTGCAGTGAAACGCACACACACATGCAACACACGTGCGCACACACACCTGTGCACACACAAACACGCACATGCGCACACGCACACACACATGCACACAGGTGCACATGCGCACACACACATGCACACACATCCCCAAACGAGTGAGTGTGTGCTTGCCAGCCCCTCTTTCGCCTCGGTGCTGAGGGAGACACGGAGACCTGCCCAGATCAGGTTTAGGGAAGGAAGTCCGAGCCTGAGCTTGCTGGTGCGCTAGTTAGCGCATTTCTCTGGCTGCCTTCAGAGCCTGCCGGCTCGAGCAGCACAGGAGTCAATGGGGCCCCGCAGGAGGGAGTTCAGGCTGCGTTTGAGTGTTCTAGGCCCTGTCCTGTTTTTACCAGGTGGTGGTGGATGCCCTGGTGGGCGCCATCCCGTCCATCATGAACGTCCTCCTCGTCTGCCTCATCTTCTGGCTCATCTTCAGCATCATGGGCGTGAACCTGTTCGCCGGCAAGTTTTGGAAGTGCATCAACACCACCGAGGAAGTGTTTTCCATAGTGCCATTCTCCATTGTGGACAACAAGTCTGACTGTATGGCTCACAATGACTCTCGCAAGCTCTTCTGGGTCAACGTCAAAGTCAACTTTGATAACGTTGCCATGGGCTACCTCGCGCTGCTCCAGGTGGTGAGTCAGCCGGCAGCCAGCTGCACCTCTCCCTTCAGCTGCTCGGGGCCTGGCAGGAGATGCCCGTGGGGTTTTGCCAGGGTTGGAAGGGAGAGCCAAGGGCCTTCTCTGTCCTGCAAGCTGCAGCGTGGCCTCACAGTGGTGCAGTGGGGGAGGAGCGTGAAGGGCTGGGGCTGCCAGGAATCGCACGTGTGACCGCTCAGACAACACCACCTGTGCAGAGCGGACAGGTGCAGCCAGGTCTCTGTCTTCCGACCCACATGGTCCCCGAGCAGTCGTGACTTCCGAGTCGGCGTATTGTACGACGCCTCACGCTGACGCCGGCCTCCGATGCAGCCGTGCCGCCTCCCACTCGTTCATCCAGTTACCCAGGAGCCCTGCCTGCTGCCGTTTGTTCCCGCATCCACTGAGCAGCTCTGCTGTGCCGCGTGCTGTGCTTTCCCTCGGGGACACAGTGCAGCCCTGGCTCCAGGGGCCGATGTTTTATGAGAAAAACCCAAGTAAATGAACAGAAACAGCCCAGCAAGTGCTCCAGGAGGCTCAGGGTGCAAGAGGGCACGCCCACGTGCAGGAACTCACAAACACTAAACTGGAGACGGTAGTGTGGGTGGCTTCCGTTCCAGGCGGGGAGACAGCCCGTGCTGATGGCCTGTGCAGCAAGTGCGAACGTGGCTGAGCAAATCTGAGTCCCAAGACAGAGACTCGACCAGGGTCACGAAGCAGCCTGGGAGCAGCTGACTGGAGAGCCAGACATGTAGTCCATGCCCCATTGTGCATGTCTCCATGTCTGCTTTTTATAAGAATTACTTATCTGAAAGGCGAGAGAGAGCGAGAGAGAGAGCTGCAGGTTCACTCCCCAAATGCCTGCAGGTAGCCAGAGCCAGGAGCTCCACCCAGGCCTCCGGTGTGGTGGCCAGGACTCAAGCACTCGGGCCTAGGCTAGGCACATTAGCAGGAATCTGGATGAGAAGGGGAGCAGTGGGATGCACGTCGGCACTCTGATAGGGAATACCGGCATCGCAAGGGCAGAAGCCCACCGTGCCGCCGCCGGCCCCAGCGTCAGTTTATTGTCCCGAAAGCCACATGAGCTGCCGAGCCCCTTGCTCCTCAAGACCCCTTAGCTGGGTGCCTTCCCCCACTCACCAGGGAGGGTCTGGGCAGGCAGAGGGACAGACACTGACAGGCCTCTGCTCCGCATTTCCAGGCAACCTTCAAGGGCTGGATGGAAATCATGTACGCAGCTGTTGATTCCCGAGACGTGAGTCCAAGCCCGCTGTGCCCCCAGCCTTCCTCTGCCCGTGTCCCACCCATGCCGGTCTGTCCTTGACAAGAGCGGAACGTGGCCTTATGCCGGAGCAGCCTCACGCCATCCCTGTGTGCGCAGTGTGCAGTGGTCCCTCTGTCGGGTGTCCAAGCCCACCCCGTCCCCTCCCATACACACGCCTCTGCTCCTCCCAGAGGGAAGCAAGCATCAGGTAACGGAACAGGCAGTGTGTGTGCAGGAGTTCCCTGGGCGGGAGCCAGGTGGGGAGGTGCTGCTGGGGGCGGAGCCTCTCGGGCCGTGGCAGCCGCCGGACGTGCCTGCCCCCACGGCCTGGCCCACCTGGGCTCCTGGCAGGCTGCTCTTCCGGTGCCTGCGGAGTGTTCTGGGCTGGCTCAGCACCCCCAGAAAGAGGGAGATTCGAGGTCCGCGTGGGCGACCCTCATGCACAAGTCTGGTGAGACTGTAGAAAATTCCCGAATGCTCTGGGGGTGCGTGGCTGAGCCGCGTCCTCCACAGCTGCCCGCCGTGGCCGCCCATGCAGCCACACCCCTCCCGCTAGCCTTTCTGGGCTCCTGCTGCTTCCCCCCGCGCCCATTCCTGCCTCCCCAGCTCCGCTCCCAGGTGAATGGCCTGTCTCAGGTGGGCGTTCGGGCCAGCCCCTCCCCTTACCCACCTCGTCTGCTCACAGGTCAACTGCCAGCCCAAGTGGGAGGAAAACCTGTACATGTACCTGTACTTTGTCATCTTCATCATTTTCGGAGGCTTCTTCACCCTGAATCTCTTTGTTGGGGTCATAATTGACAACTTCAATCAACAGAAGAAAAAGATAAGTGGGGCCTGGGTGCTTCTGCCCACAGGGACTCAGCCTTGGCCTGGAGACCACTCGCAGCCCTTGGCGCCTGACCCGGCTCTGGCCTTCAGCACCAACACCACCTGCCCTGGCCAAGCCCTCGCCCCTGTCCACTGCTGGGACATTTGCGTTCCTCCCGTGGCCACGCCACCCCTCCCCTCCCCCGCCCTGGGTCCCCAGTCCTCCCACTGGCACAGGTGGGACCCCGTGGGCAGCATCGGGAGAGAAGGGGCTGCGCCCCCAGCTTTGTTTGAGGCTCTGGCCCCTCCAAGGGCTGGGTTGGGATGGCACAGGCAGAGCCGGGGCCCCGGGCCCAGCAGAGTCCCTGTCTTACCTCCATTCACTGTCTGACTCGCCCGGGGAGGGCCTGATCCCACTGGCTGGTCAGCACCCAATCCCAGCCAACCTCTCGTATTTGATATTCCAGCCGTGAGACCAGTGCAGGTGAGCCCAGGCCCCCGTGCCACCCTCCCTGCCCCTCAGGCTGGTGGGGCGCCACTTTAGATCGGAGCGTGAGGGGTGACGCCTCCGGCTCCGTGGGCGCCCGGGCTGGCCTTCCTGACTCAGTCCCCTGCCGGCCACATCGCACATCTCCCCAAGTCTCAGGTAAACAGAGCCCAGTTCAGGAGTGGACACTCAGAGCCAGGGATCACTAGGACACATCCAGCAAGGCAGGCGTCCTGCCGACCAGGTCCGGGGCATCCGAAGTGGGCAGGACAGGTCTGTGGCTGCCCTACGGGGGCTCAGCACGACAGTGCCCGCTCATCAGAACCTAGGGCTTTGAGCTCACGGCAGCGGCCCCTCTCCCCTTCAAGGTGAGGGGACAGAAGCAGGGACACAGCTGGCCTCGTTAGTGGCAGAGCCAGGGGTCCACGGTGTCCCCCCGAGTCCTCTCCAGGAGGCCTTTGCTGCAGAAGCGGTCTCAGGAGTAGAGTTTTCCAGCACAGATCTCAGTGCTGCCCCGCGCTTGTGTCCAGAAGTTGCCCAACATCCCTTCCCGGCCCCACGGAACTCGGCACTCCTCCAGCACGTGCAGTGACCCATCTGTGCCAACATCCTTCTGAAATGGGTGGTTTCAAATCCTGTTGGAAGGTGCAAGGAGAGGGGTGGGGTGCAGCACGCCCGCGGGATCCGTAAAGAAAACTCGCACGATGAGATTGCTACCACTGCAGCAGCGCAGGGAGTGCAGTCGGCAGGGCCTCGGGAGAACGGGCCACGGTGCCTCTGAGGCCGAGACCCGGGGAGAAGGCCACGGATGTCCCCAGCTCCTCGCCAGAGGGGCTGAGCCCCACAGGGCTTGCTCCAGAGGCCCTGCGGGAAGCTCTGGCCCCTTGGCAAGAAGCCCAGTGAGTTTCACTGCAAGAGGGTTGGGCCCAAGGCTCAGATGGGAACAAGCAAGTCCTTCCCCCTGGAGTCCAGCTCGCAGGCCCTCCCTCTCGTGTATCCAGGCAGCCCCTCTGGGTCCCCGGAGAACAGAAACCAGCTCTGCTTCAGAGACCCGCACGGGAAAGCCCGGTTGGCCCCAGCCCCACAGCTCTGCCATTGCTTGAGGCACCCAAGCAAGACGCCCCCGGTCCTGGGCTCGGCGTGTCTCTCCGCAGAGGAGGGGAGACGCCGGCATGGACCTCCCCCTCCAGCATGCTCCCCGGGGGTTCCTGTTGTGTTAGTAACAGAGTGTGGCCCTCTCGTGCACCTAGGGGGCCAGGACATCTTCATGACGGAGGAGCAGAAGAAGTACTACAACGCCATGAAGAAGCTGGGCTCCAAGAAGCCCCAGAAGCCCATCCCGCGGCCCCTGGTGAGGCCCAGCGTCGTGTCTGTGGCCCCAGCCCGACCGCCTCTCCCGGCCAGCGCAGTCTGCACAGGAGAACAGGGTGGAGTTTGGAGATGGGGCGATGAGGACTCCCAGGCCCCAGGCCTGAGGAGTTTGTAAACAGCTCTGGTCTGGGATGGATGTGGCCCCTACAGGGGCTCCAGACAGACCTGCGGAAGGCAGAGCCCCCTCAACAGATGGGGGACGACCCCCTCCAGCCCCGGGAGAGCTGTGAGGCGGCAGTTGTGCATGGGCCCACGTCCTTTTGAGTCTGTCAGCTCGCTATAAGCCAGCAGGGGCAGCCCTCCCACCACGACGCAGAGGCCAAGTGAGCCTCGCTGGAAGCTCCCTGCTCTGACAGCCCCTGACGGCTCCCTGGTCTCCCTCACAGACACACACCTAGCATGTATGCAACAGGTACCCGTGTGCAGCGGGAAGGGTAATCCAACCTGGTAGGGCGGCTGGTGCATCGTACTGAGGTGTAGACCACTCAGAGCGGCCCACTCTGTCTTCCGCGCATTCGCCAGGCACTGGGGGGACCCAGGGTTAGCGCAGTGAACAAGGGGAACCAAGTGCCTGCGCTCAGAGAATACACCCCGGGGCCGGCACCACGGCTCACTAGGCTAATCCTCCGCCTTGCAGCACCGGCACACCGGGTTCTAGTCCCGGTCGGGGCGCCAGATTCTGTCCCAGTTGCCCCTCTTCCAGGACAGCTCTCTGCTGTGGCCCCGGAGGGCAGTGGAGGATGGCCCAAGTGCTTGGGCCCTGCACCCCGTGAGAGACCAGGAGAAGCACCTGGCTCCTGCCATCGGATCAGCGCGGTGCACCGGCCGCAGCACGCCAGCTGCGGCGGCCATTGGAGGGTGAACCAACGGCAAAGGAAGACCTTTCTCTCTGTCTCTCTCTCACTGTCCACTCTGCCTGTCAAAAAAAAAAAAAAATAGAATACACCCCGGGGACAGGGACAAATCTAGCAGAAACCACACATGTGCTAATTCCCGGGCCGGAGGAGTGCCGGGCTGGAGGGAGAAAGAACAGAGGGAAGGGCAAAGGTGCCCGCAGTGGAGCCTCGGGGACTGCAGTGTCCGAAAGTGGGGCGGAGGAGACTTGAAAAGGCAGCCTGGGGGCCAGCGTTGTGCTGGAGTGGGTCACGCCACTGCCTACACCGCAGGCATCCCATGTGGGCACCAGTCTGTGTCCAGGCTGCTCCACTTTCAATCCAGCTCCCTGCTAATGGCCTGGGACAGCAGTAGAAGATGGCCCAAGTGCTTGGGGCCCTACATCCACCTGGAGACCACTGCTGGCTCCTGGCTTTGGATCAGCCCAGCTCCAGCTGTTGCAGCCATTCGGGGAGTGAACCAGTGGATGGAAGACCTCTCTCTGGCTCTCATTCTCTCTTTCTCTCTCTCTCTCTCTCTCTCTCTCTCGCTGTGCCCTATAAATAAATCCTTTTTAAAAAGCAGCCTGAAGGGCAAGCAAAAATCAGAGTCAGATGTGAAGGAAAACATGGCAGGGAGCTTCAAGGTCAAAGAGATGTGAAGCAGCGTCCAGCAAGGCCCCCTTGGATTGCACAGGAGTCGTCAGAGGTCTTAGCGAGAACCGCGTCAGTGGCAGGATGGGGGCCAGAACAGTGTTGGGCAACGAATAGGAGGCAAGGGGTTTGCACAGCTCTTTCAGCAAACCTAGCTGTGAACATGGGGAGAGACCACAGCTGTAGTTGGAGCCTCAGGAAGAGTTTAATTAACGTGAAGAGTGGTTAAGTCACTGCAGGTTTACCTAAGGAGCCAAGGACTGAGAGACATCCACATAAATGTCAGAAGAGTGGCGACAGCCAAGGGAGGACAAGTGTGACCAAGAGCCTGACCCAGCAGCAGCAAAGCAAAGGGACCAGGAGGCCGGTAGGGGGTGGTGGTGAGCAGGTGACCGGCTCCAGGGGAGGAAGGGTTTTATGTGACACGGGACAGCACAGGGCTTGGGGACAGTGGGGAACAAGGAGGAAGCCGGGCCTGACCCTTACCCTGCGGTGTTGGGGCAGAGACAGTGGTGGCCTTTGAGTAGGAAGACGTGTTTTCAGCCCAGGGCAGCACCACACGGAGGAGGTCTAGAAAATGACGTAGGGACTAAGGGCTCGCACAGCAGTAGGATGTTAACAGTACAGGAAAGCATAGAGGGCCACATTAAAAATAACCAGATGCAAATGACCCCGGTTACCCAGGCCCCTGTGCCTCTCCCGAGAGAGGGCAGAGAATCAGGACCTGACCGGATGCCCTGCTTGCATCGGCTCGGACGTCTGTGCACCCCAGGAATAGAGAGATTTCTCAGGGGTAAGTCGCGTCATTGCACACCTTACCCTCAGCAGGTGCCCTCCCCTCAGCAATTCTGCAAGGGCTTCCTGAGCCCTCGCTCCACGGGGGGCCCTGAACTCAAAGGGCTCGTTGTCTAGTAGAGGTGAGAAGCGTCCACGGGGGTCAGAACTCGGGGTCAGCGTGGAGGCTGAGGGAGCCAAAGAAGGGCCAGCGCAGTGTGCCCGGCGCGACGAAATGGAAGAGTGGCCCCTCAGGACTACTGGAACATAATCCCCAAGAGAGCAGACTGGACTGGCACTGCAAGGGGAGGGAAGACCACAGAGCAGGTCGCAGGGAGCGCCCGAAGGCCTCCGAGGGCTGGGAGAGGTGGCGAGGGCTGGAACTGGGGTAATGAAGTAGAATCTACTTGAAGAAGGATTTTGGAATGGACAAGATGTGGCTTCTGTCTGGATGTAGAGTGAGAGAAGAGAGACAGACACTTGAAAAGATGCACTTATTCATTTGAAAGGCAGAATGACAGGAAGAGGGGAGAGACACAGGGAGGGAAAGAATCCTGCGTCTACTGTGTCACTCCCCAAAGGCCATAGCAGCTGGCGCTGGCCGGGTCACAGCCAGCAGCCGGGGGAGTCTCCCACGTGGGTGCATGAACCCGAGTCCCTGGCTCACCTTCTGCTGCCCCGGGTGCATTAGCAGGAAGATGGGCTGGAGGTGTGGGCCAGCAGGGACCAGCGCTGGTGCTTGATATGGGATGTGGGCATTCCAGACTGCAGCTTACCCACCGTACCACAGTGCCCACCCCAGGCAGGCTTTTAACACGCATCTGTGGGGGACCCAGCCCCTCCGGAGGCCTGTTCCTTGTGCCAGCACAAAGGCCCTGATGCCGCCACCCCTTGTCTTCCCAGAACAAGTGCCAGGGCTTCGTCTTTGACATCGTGACCACACAAGCTTTTGACATCGCCATCATGGCCCTCATCTGCCTCAACATGATCACCATGATGGTGGAGACTGATGACCAGAGCGAGGAGAAGGCCCAGGTCCTCAGCAGGATCAACCAGTTCTTCGTGGCTGTCTTCACGGCCGAGTGTGTGCTGAAGATATTCGCCTTAAGGCATTACTACTTCACCAGCGGCTGGAATGTGTTTGACTTCATCGTCATGGTCCTCTCCATTGGGAGTAAGTGGGCAGCTTGGGGGGGTGAGGGGAGATCTGGCCTCTGGGGTCGTCTGGGCTGCTTTCTGAAAACCAAGATGATTCTTCAAAATGCATGGTAGACGTTGAGAACCATAGATTGGAAGTGTCCCCGGCTGCTCTCTCCACGCCGTCGAGTCTGTTGGGGCACCTGCCGGGGGCACAGCCCAGCTCCAGAGACCCAGCGGCTGTCGGGGGAACACCGGCTCCTGAGCCTCAGGCTGGAAGGTGAGGGCGTCTCCAGGGGCCGCCTTCAGCATCTCCGGAGTAGGTGGTGGGTGCTGTGATGTGTGGTGAGTTCTAAAGTCCAGCCTGGCAGGGAAGAAGTGGGCTCCCAGCAGAACAAGGAAGGGCCAGGAGGGCTCTGCTAAGTGCACCACTAAGCCGAGGCCCTGGAGTCCAGTGGCTGTCCACGGAGGGCCCTGAGCAGTAGGAAAGTCGAGAGCTCCCGGCTCTCAGGGTAGCACTGGGTGTTGAACCCGGGGCTGCGGGGGCACCGCTGCTCAGGGAAAGTGGTAGAGTCTGAAGCTGGCTTGGGGGATGGAACCACGACAGCCCTCGCGGAGTTCCCGGCACTGGGCCGGGCAGCCCTTGGAGGGTGGTGCCCTCACTGAGTATACGTCAAATCAGACCCCAGAGACTCAGCAGTCACACGAGGGCACAGCGTTCACGGAGGGCAGAGCTGGATTCAGACCAGGCTGCTCTCAGGAACTAAGGGCCTCCTTCCACAGCCGGCAGGCTGCCCCTGCACTGCTCGGGGCTCAGCTGAACGGTGACCCTGAGAAGCCAAATCCCAGCTCACGAGCTTCACTGTGCATCGGAAGTAAACCCGTAAACCCTTGTGGGGAAATCCTTCTCCTTGTCCTGCCAGGGCGGAGCTGTACATTAAATTTCCCATCGATTTCCTATCAGGAGCTGGTAGCGTCTCAGCAGGACTTGGCAGCATTTGCGCGGTCTCACCTAGCCTTGGTGAGGAGTTGTTTTTCTTTCTGTCTGTCTCGTTGTTGCTGCTGTAGTTTTTTAACCACTTTATCGGGGTAAGACTGACATACAGCAGTCTGTGTCTATCCAGTGTATGTAATTTGTGCTTGGAGATGAGGAGGTACCATGAAACCATCACGCCATCACCTCCAAAATGTCCTCCTGCCTGATTTACTCATTAATTTCCTTGTATTATGTGCTAAGAACACTTAAAATATAGTTGCTGTCTTAGAAATTTTTAAGTATACGATACAGTATTGTTAACGTTAAGCACTATGGAACCAATGGCTGGAAGTGCACGCACCCCAACGCTGCCTTTCAAATAAATAAGCAAACAAACATTAAAAACCGGCACTGTGCTGCAGAGCACAGCTGTGGAGCCTTCCCACCTGCGTGCTGCGTGCTGAAGCTTCGCGCCCTCTGCCTCCGCCTTCCACTTCCCCTTCTCCCCCCACGGAAACCACCTACTCTGGCTCCCTCGAGACTGGCTAGTGCCAATTTCTCGTGTGGATGGGCCCTTCTCACATTTGCCATCTGCACCTGCCTAATTCACATAGCATAGTGGGGCGGGGGGGGAGCAACAGGTTGGTTTTTATCAGTTTTTGTTTTGCTTTGCTTTGCTTCACTTTCCAAAGGAGAGCTGTAAACCCTTCTTAGTTTATATTAAAGGAATGAGCTTCCTTATGTAACTTCACATATCATCAGGCTAGAGATAAAATGCACCCCAAGTAGTCAGGTCTGTGATGAGGACACATAGCTACCAGTGAGCAGGAACCGCTCGCGGAGGCAGCTGGAGTGCACACGGAGGCACCCGCCTGTCTGTCTGCCCTCTCCCTCCCTTCCTTCTCCACTCGGAGACAGTCACCGAGTATCTGATGTTAAAGTGTGAGGATTCATCTACCCTGAGTAAGGGCCTGACGTAACTGAAAGCAGAGACCAGGCCCAGGCAGCAGGCCTGGAGTTAGGACAACGATGTCGACGCCCATGCCCCACAGCAGGGCGCCTGGATTCAGTATTTGTCCAGCGAGGGTCCTCGCTAGCCACAGTGATGGTTCAAGCACTTGGGTTTCTGCCCTCCACACGCGAGACCCAACTTCGGGCAGACCATTCTCAGCTACTGGAAGCATTTGGGAGTGAACCAGCAGATGGCAGCTCGCTCACTCTGTGTGTGTATCAAATACAGAAGTAATATTTTTAAAAGCTGAAGGCCAGCGGTTTAGCAGAAAACTATAGACTGTATGGACACACGATGTTCCCGTACTATAGGAAGATGTCCCTGTCAAACTGGACTTTAAGAGAAAGATATTCCCAAAGATTGCAGAATCCAGGATCACAATGATTTCCCAAGGCCTTTCCCACTCCCTCTCTCCTCCCAGCGCAGCACTGAGACCAGCCCTGCGGCATGACAAAGGGCAGGCCAGGAATCAGCGCCCCTGAGAAGGCTCCTTCACCACCTGTCCTGAGGAGTGCGGCCCCCCAGCCCCAGCCCTGGCCTCATCACTGGGACAACTTTGGTTCCAATGGAGCCTCTGTGGGTCCCAGCAGGCTCCTACAGGTCCCCAAGACCAAGCTTCAAAAACCCCCAACTAGACATCAAATAAGGGAACATATACCTTCTTCATCCTTCAGCCTTATTCATAACTGAGTCTGGGGGCAGTAACTGACCCTAAAAAAGCCCATCTCCGGGCCCAAACTGAGTTCAAGCACAGTGGGAAACGAAAGGAGCAAATTAGCACCATCATACAGACATCTGGCCATCCAAAACCAGTCCGCTTCAGCTGTCGGCAAGCTGCTGACTCCTTGGGATCCTTATAATTAACCCGGGCTCTGTGCAATCATCCACGGGACCCTGCGCCAGGGACTGATTCTGCACAGTAGGAGACAGGGAGACAAGTCCGTGGGGGCCTGGGCGTCCCAGGGCCTGCGTTGAGAACAAGGTGCAGCGTCGGGCAAGAGCAGACAGCGTGAGAGCCGTGGGCACGTGGGTGCGGTGCAGTCACTTCCAGCTGCAACGGGCTGCAGGAGACAGGGCTCTGACCACAGAGGTCGACTTAAGAAGACAGCTGTGGGTGGAGGGAAAGGCAAGGACATAGTGGGAAAAGCAAGGCTTCCGGGAGGGGTAGCAGATTCGCGCAATGAGCATTTCCTGAGCCCGCTCCCTGCCGACCTCTGTGCTAGGCGTGGAGGACCCGGAGTCCTTGAGGACGAGTGTTCAGGTGTGGCCAGCTGGGCTGGTGGTCGGTGGTGCTAAGTAAATCAGCCCCACTCTTTTTTTCTTTTCTTTCTTTTTTAAGGCCTGCTGTTTTCCGCCCTTCTTAAGTCGGTTGAAAGTCTCATCTCCCCGACGCTCCTCCGCGTCATCCGCCTGGCCCGAATCGGCCGCATCCTCCGGCTCATCCGGGCGGCCAAGGGCATTCGCACGCTGCTGTTCGCCCTCTTGATGTCCCTGCCCGCCCTCTTCAACATCGGGCTGCTGCTCTTCCTGGTCATGTTCATCTACTCCATCTTCGGCATGGCCAGCTTTCCCCATGTGAACCACGAGGCCGGCATCGACGACATGTTCAACTTCCAGACCTTCGCCAACAGCATGCTGTGCCTCTTCCAGATCACCACGTCGGCTGGCTGGGACGGCCTGCTCAGCCCCATCCTCAACACGGGGCCGCCCTACTGCGACCCCAGCCTGCCCACCGGCAGCGGCTCCCGGGGCAACTGCGGCAGCCCCGCCGTGGGCATCCTCTTCTTCACCACCTACATCATCATCTCCTTCCTCATCGTGGTCAACATGTATATCGCCATCATCCTGGAGAACTTCAGCGTGGCCACGGAGGAGAGCACGGAGCCGCTGAGCGAGGACGACTTCGACATGTTCTACGAGATCTGGAAGAAGTTCGACCCCGAGGCCACGCAGTTCATCGCCTTTTCTGCCCTCTCAAATTTTGCAGACAATCTCTCCGGCCCCCTGCGAATCCCAAAACCCAACCAGCACATCTTAATGCAGATGGACCTGCCCTTGGTCCCTGGGGATAAGATCCACTGCTTGGACATCCTGTTTGCCTTCACCAAGCATGTGCTGGGAGACTCCGGCGACTTGGATTCTCTGAAGGCAAATATGGAAGAGAAGTTTATGGCTACTAATCTTTCCAAAGCGTCCTACGAGCCAATAGCAACCACCCTCCGGTGGAAGCAGGAAGACATTTCAGCCACTGTCATTCAAAAGGCCTATCGGAGCTACGTGCTGCACCGCTCCTCGGCCCTCGCCAACCCCCTGGGGGTGCCCAGGGCAGAGGGGGAGGTCGGGCCACCCCCAGGAGATGAAGATTGTGCGCTTCCAGACAGATCTGAGAGTGCGTCTGCCACGTCTTTCCCGCCATCCTATGACAGCGTGACCAGGGGCCTCAACGATGCCGTGCGCGCGAGCGCCTCCAGTTCACTGCAAGATGCAGACGAAGCCACCAGTAACGAGGTGACGGCCCCCGGGCCCTAGCGAGGCTACCCCGCTGGGACATATCCGGTTCGGATGGGTTTCTCTGCTCTGTGCTCGCTCTTGCCCGCTCTGGAGGTCACCCAGCCCCATCCTCACCACTGCACGCCCCTGGTCACCAAGTCAGAACTGGGCAAGGCTGCAGCTGGGCGAGCCTTCCTCCCGACGGGTGTCAGAAGCCAAGAGGGTCTCCATGGTGACGTCCCTTCCGAATTTCACCATCAGAGCATGGGGTCTCTTCCTTTCCGGAACACGTCCTGGTCCTTTAACTTCGACTATGACCAGAGGCCATGTTTACCAAGACAGACTTCTCCGGACAGAACCCGCAGGCATGTGGCCGCGTGGAAGCTGCCGTGTTACTTAGGGCCCTGCATGACTGCATGCTGAGAGCTGGCGGACAGCTGCCCTGGCCTGGTAACACCTGTGCTCTGCACAAAAGGCCTGGGGGGTTTCATTCAGAGTTCCTATTTCTAAAGGGACAGCAAGGCCAGCGCCGCATCTCAAGACGTCATCTTGTTTCTTCTTGCGTGTGTGGTGCTGACCGTTGGGAGTCACCTCCCGTTCAGGACTCCTGATGCCCTGCAGCTTGATCGGGAGGCTGGGTGGGGCAGGGGGATCCCTCCCTGGGAGCTGCAGAGGCCGGCCACCCCTCCCACAGATTGCTGGCAGACCAGGGCCAAGGTCTCCGCCCTCTGCACCTTGGTCTCTCCCAGAGTGAATGCGTTCGGCACCCCTCCATCTCAGGGTGGAACTCAGTGGTCACTGTCCCCACTGGTGATGGGAAAGCACTCTGCTGAGGCTGCGTGGGGAGACCTCTCTGCCAAGTTGCCACGGAGGCTGTGGACGCATCCCAGAGCCCAGCTCAAAGTCAGACTTTCAGGAGCAGAGTCTGCACGTCCCCTAGGGCCAGAACTCCATGGTTAGTCCAATCAAAGAAAGACCGGGGGCGGCGCTGTGGCCGCATAGGTTAACCTCCACCTGTGGCGCCGGCATTCCTTGCGGGCGCCGGTTCAAGTCTTGGCTGCTCCACTTCCAGTCCAGCTCCTTGCTCATGCACCTGGGAAGGCAGTGGAAGGCGGCCCAGTGCTTGGGCCCTGCCCCCCGTGTGGGCGGCCCAGAGGAAGCCCAGGCTCCTGTTTTCAGATGGGCCCTGCTCCAGCCATTGCAGCCTTTTGGGGAGTGAACCAGCAGATGGAAGACCTCTTTCTCTCTGTCTCTCCCTCTCTCTCTCTCTCTGTAACTCTGCCTCTCAAATAAATAAGTAAATCTTAAAAAAGAACTTTTGGAAAGATTTGGTAGACAAAAGATACCGCCAGTAGTTTCCTTCATTCACCCTACAGATGTGATTAAGCGCCACTGTATGATGGGCATTGCTCCAGGAGGAGATAAGAGAGGAGTCGGGTCCCAGAAGGTGAATTTGTTTAGCAGTGAATGTAAGGGCTGCTGGAGGAGTGCGTTCAGGCCAAAGGCACATGGAGGTGTGGGAGACCGGTCTGCCATGTGGCCACGAAGAGGTGGAGGACCCTCTGTGGAGTGGAGTCCAGTGAGCGGTCTGCAGGGGCACTGTCCTGGAAGGGATTAACAAAGTTCCCATGGGACCCCCGAGTGGGTTCTCAAGGGAGCCTGAGCCAGACCCCCGAATCACTGTCTGGTTTCCGTCTGGAGACCTGATCTCTTCCTGCCACGTGCGCTTTTACACGCACCACCCACCGTGAGGGCCTAACCAGAGCCGAGCTCATGAACCCTTGACCCTGAGTTCTACCTGCAGCTACCCGGCCGTTGCGGCAATGGCTTCCACTGGTAAGGGTCTTCCATTGTGGTGCTGAGAGCGGCCTCACCACGGGGCCTGTGAGTGTGCTGTACTTGGAAACCAGGTCTTAACAGGCATAATCAAATTAGGATTAGGTCACGCTGGGGTCCAGTGGTTCCTAAGCCGATGACTGGTGCTGTTTTGGGAGAAATGGAGATAAACCTACGGCAGGATATCTTGTGAACTCACACACACGACAGCGGTGTGAAGACAGGTGTAAGTTGAAGTGACACAGCTGCAAGTCGGGGAGAGCCAGGACTGCTGGCAGGGGTGGGTGTGGTGCAGTGGGCTAAGCTGCCGCTCGGAATGCTCCTGTGCAGCCCTACAGAGAGCCGGGGTCAGGTCTCGCCTCTGCTTCCCAGCGGCCTCCTGGGAGGAAGCAGACGCAAGCCCAAGTACTTGGCGCCCTGCTGTGGGAGACCCAGATGGACTTCCTGGCTCCTGGCTTCCGCCTGACCCAACCTCAGCTGCTGTAGGCATTTGGGCAGTGAAG
The DNA here is from genome assembly GCF_964237555.1 of Oryctolagus cuniculus. Taxonomy (NCBI): domain Eukaryota; kingdom Metazoa; phylum Chordata; class Mammalia; order Lagomorpha; family Leporidae; genus Oryctolagus; species Oryctolagus cuniculus. The sequence continues at coordinate 174,841,643 of NC_091435.1, read as the reverse complement.
CAGCAAAGACGAGCTCTCCTCCTCCCCCCCCTCCCCCACCCACCCCCACCCACCCCCGTCCCTGTCACTCTGACTTTAAAACAACTAACTAAATACATGTTTATAAAAAGACTTCTGGTAACCACCAGGCGTGAGGAGGCGGCAAAGGAGGTGAGGCTCTTCCCCCGAGGCTTGAGAGAGCCCGGCCCAGCCAGGACCTTGGTTCCAGACTTCCGGCCTCAGACAGTGGGAGAGTAAGTTTCTGCGAGCGCAAGCCCCCAGGTTGGGGTGACTTGTCACAGAAGCCTAGGAAGCTGATGCACCCGGGTCTTTGCACACGATGTCCTCTCTCAGATCACAGCGGGAGTCATCGAAACCCTGTGCACACGCTCGCAGGCGTCTCGCGCTGCAGGCCTCAGAAATACGCCGATGCGGATGCAGAAGTATCTCTGGAAACCAGGGATTCAGTGCCAAGTTCAGCTGGGACAATTACCGGCCGGAACTGCTTGTCTAGGGGACAAACCGGAGGGGTGCAGGGCAGAGGGACAGCCAGAGCCTTCTCACCCTCTCCCACAGGAGACAGGAAGTGAGGGTGCCCCGCGCTGGCGGGGAATAAGGCAGAGCAGTGGTGCGGCCCCGTGAGGAACTGCAAACACTCGGCTGGTGGCGAAGGGCACGCGGGAGCTTCCGTCAGCCCAGAGGGTCAGGTGTGGGCGGAGCCCTGGGCGTCAGCATTGGCCTTAGAGCAAAAGACAAATCATGTTCCTGAGTCCTGGCAAAAATAGGACTGCGGCTCACCGATGCTCGGTCTGCAGCTGATTAATGTTAAAAAAAAAAAAAAAAAATTAAAAGCTGAGGCCGGCAGGACGGCACAGCAGGCTAAGCGGCCGCCTGCAGTGCCGGCCTCCCATGTGGGCTGGGTGCATGTCTCAGCTCTCCACTGCCGGCCTCAAATGACTTTTTTTTTAAATCTTGAAGATGGGCCGGCGCCGCGGCTCACTAGGCTAATCATCCGCCTGCGGCGCCGGCACCCTGGGTTCTAGTCCCGGTTGGGGCGCCGGATTCTGTCCCGGTTGCCCCTCTTCCAGGCCAGCTCTCTGCTGCGGCCCGGGAGTGCAGTGGAGGATGGCCCAGGTGCTTGAGCCCTGCACCCCATGGGAGACCAGGAAAAGCACCTGGCTCCTGGCTTCGGATCAGCACAGCACCGGCCGTGGTGGCCATTTGGGGGGTGAACCAATGGAAGGAAGACTTTTCTCTCTGTCTCTCTCATTATCTAACTCTGCCTGTCAAAAACAAATTCTTGAAGGTGGAGCACAAGTCTAAACATGAAATTCACTTGTGTTTCAGATACACTTGTACACACAGCCCGATTATAATTTCATACAGGATTTTCAGTGCGTCTACATTTTGACTACAACGCACCACACAAGGTCACGTGGAATTTTCCACTTGTATTACGTCAGTTCTCAAAAAGGTTCAGATTTTAGAGCATTTAGGGTTTGGGGTTTTCAGGTTAGGGATGATCACTTGTATGTTTTTAATCATAATACAATTTAGCTGAGAATCAATAACAAAGGGAAAATAATTCCAAGCATATTTGGGCACTTAATATATGGCAAAGGTGGCAGTAGCAGGGAGGAAAAGGTGGGCTTCCTGTGAACAGTGCTGGGCTTATTGTGCTTCCAATAAAAATAAATAAATAAAAGTAGACCCCTACCTACAACCATACTGAAAATCAATTCCAGGTGTGCCTAAATGGGAAGGAAAATCTAAAAATCTTTTATAAGATAAAAGAGGAAAACATCTGCATAACCATAAAATGAAGGAAATTTGAATAAATTTGAATTTATTAAAATATACCATTTAGAATACAAAGCAAGTGATAGGGTAGCAGAATTAAAACCCTTCTAGCCAACAAAAGTCTAGTACTCAGAGCATATGTTTACTAACTTCCACAATAGGAAATAGAGACCCCAGTAGGAATAAGTGGCAAGAGACTTCACACAAGAGGAAATATGAATAACCAGTGTACAAAAGTGTGCGCAAACTAGCAGTCAGGGAAATGCAAATTAAAGCCACGGCAAAATCCACCACCCACCCATCCGTGGACACAGATGTTAGAGCCCAGCAGTACCGAGTGCTGACACAGAGCAGGAGCCACCGGGGCTGCGAGGGGCTTCTGGAGCGTGGAAATTGGCCCAGCTGTTCCTGAAAACCATGTAAGTTTGCCTGCAGGAGTCAGGTTCTCTGTTCCCAGGTCTGGACCCTAAAGGCGTCCAGACGCACCTGTTCTAGGAGACACACAGATGGCGCCCACCGGCCCTGGTGTCGCTCACATCAGACCCGATGGCCATCCGCAGGAGAACGACCTAACAAATCGTGGCATATTTTCAACACAACTTTATGCAGGAATGAAAACAAGTGAGATGCAGCCTCATACAAGTCTAGAAATGAATCTCGCAGGTGCAATATTCAACAAAAGAAGCCAGACACAGAACTTAACTGATGACATAAGGCTGGAACTCAGGCAAGGTTAGACCGAACTGCCAGGGACTCACGAGGACGAGTCGCCACCAGGGGCAGGGGGAGGGTTACTGCCGGGGAAAGGGGCATTCGTGGCTGGGGGTCCAGGACGCTCTAAGAACGCACCGGGGGTTCCCTGGGAGAGCCCCGTCTGTATATCAGGGGAACATGCTTGTCTAATGCACTTTCTGAATCCGCTGTGGCTCAGTTTCAAAAAGGAGGGACTTCAGGCAGCGGAGCCCACCTCCCTCGCCCTCACGGAAGCCGTTCCCAGGCTGCTCGGTTGGGGCATTTCTGTCTCGGGTCACCTGAGCTCCGGGGTACCAGGAGAAGCAGGAGAAGGGGAATTCTGGGAGAAGGCAGGCATCTCAAGACACAGGGGCCCTGCGAGTGTGTGAGGGGTGGGGGGCGCGTCGGGGCAGGGGTGGAGCGTGCTCACAACGGGGCAGAGCTCCCCATCCCTCCCCATGACTCTGGGTGGTCTCATGAGTGAGGCAAAATGCTTCAGGATCCGCCTGGCCCAGGGCACGAGCCAGTGTGCAAGGACTGACCACATTACCCAAGCAGGATCGATCGGGAGAGCCCTAGCTGTGCCGGGCAGGAACCCTGGCTTGTTGGACTTGGGGGGAGCCCAGAGGGACACCCCAAAGGGGGACCAGGACACGTGGGGCAGTGAGACAGGAGCTGCTGAAAGGCCTGAGGGGGCTCCTGCTTTGCAGACCAGTACAGAAAGAACCACATTCGACCCGAGCCGGGGCAGACATTAGCTCTGTTTGCAAGCGACAGAGATCCAACTCCCCCCCCCCAAAAAAAAAGCTCACCCACTAGGAGGGAACTCAGGCAGCAGCCGGATCCAGGAGCCCGGGGGCCCCTGGGGAGAGCGTCTCCCCCTCTGGACTCTGCTTCCTTCTCTGTCGGCTCCGGCCTCAGGCAGACAGTGTCCGCGTGGTGGCAATGACCCTGTAAGTTGTCACACCCACCTGTGACCTCAGAAAGGGACCTCCCTCTTCCCCAGTAATTCCAGCAAGAGCGCAGGGAGTCACGCCATTGGCCCCTGTTCCCACGCACACACTGTGTCCGGAGCACGCCGCACACGGCCATCGCTGCATCGCGGGTCTCCTACGCGGGTGGCCGGGAGCTGAGCTGACAGCTCTTCCCAGACAGGTGATTCTAGGAGGGGGGACGGTGGTGGACAGCGCTGCTCGCTGCACTGCACCCCTCACTTTCCCAGTGTCAACACAGTGTCAATACCTGCCTGCGCCGATGCTGTGGCTCAGAGCGGTAAAGCCGCCGTCTACAGCACCGGCATCCCATGTGGGTGCCAGTTCCAGCCCCGGCTGCTCCACGTCCCACCCAGCTCCCTGCTCCCTGCTAATGTGTCTGGGAAAGCAGTGGGAGATGGCCCAAGTGCTTGGGCCCCTGCACCCGTGTGGGAGACCAGGAAGAAGCCCCTGGCTCCTGACTTCAGCCTGACCCAGTGCTGGCCATTGCGGCCATTTGGGGAGTGAACCAGCAATGAAAGACCTCTCTCTGTGTCTCTCCGTCTCTGTAACTCTGCCCTTCAAATAAATGAATAAATCTTAAAAAAAAAAAAAAAAAAAAAAAAAAAAAAAAAAAAAAACTTTCCTCACCTAGTGTGGTCATCTCACATAAAACCAGTCTTCCTCTCTTCCCGAAAGAAGGCGATCCAAGGTCTCGTCTGATTACTGCTTCCGGCTTCTGGTCAGGAAGGTTCCAGAACCCAGCCAGGGCCTCACCACTTCTTATCACTTCAACCACTGCCAACCTCACCCGTGTACGCCTTGTCTCTCACAAGTGCTATCCCAGCAGCCTTCCTATCCATACCCTACGTCTTTTTTTAATTAATTAATTTATTTGAAAGGCAGAGTTACAGAGAGGCAGAGAGATCCTCCATCTGCTGGTTCACTCCCCAAATGGCCGCAACAGCCGGAGCTGGGCCAGTCTGAAACCAGGAGCCAGGAGCTTCTCCCAGGTCTCCCATGCAGGTGCAGGGGCACAAGCATTTGGGCCATCTTCTACTGCTTTCCCAGGCCACTAGCAGGGAACTGGACCAGAAGTGGAGCATCCGAGTCTCCAACCAGCACCCACATGGGATGCCGGCACTGCAGACAGCGGCTTTACCCACGACACCACAGCGCCAGCCCCTGGCCCCCTATTTCTACCCATGTCCCCAAAAGTCGATTCTCAAATAACAACCAGAGCTCAGCATGCACCCACGGCTCCTTTGGCGCTCTGAGCGGGCGTCAGTGCAGTGGTTTAGCACCGCTGGCCCTCACTCTGCCTGACCCATCTCCCGGTCACTCCCCGCCTCGCCCACTGTGTGTTCGTTAAATACCACGGCATGCTCCTACCTCAAGGGCCAATGCCTTTGGAAGCTGCTTCTCCCTCAGCCTCTAGCCACACAGCTCATTCCGGAACTTTCCTCAACTCCTCCCTGACCAGCGGATCGAATGACGGCCACACGCACAGTCCCTTGCCACCCTCCCGCGTGTCACACCTGCACTTGCTTTCTGTCCCTCGATGAGGGCGGGACTCCACCTGTGCTCTCCTTGGCTGACCCCACAACAAGAGGCGGGGTCAGCGCAAGCCCCAGGCGTGTGCTGAGTGAGTGCAGCGCCCGCTTCCCAGTCAGCCCAGAGCAGCACCCGCGGGCCAACTGCACCCTCTGGTGTGGACGAACGCAGGCTTACCCAGGAAAGGGAGAGCCGCGTGCGGACCGCCAGTCCACAGTGACCATAAGGCGTGTCCTCTGTGCGCCCGCGGCGGGGCGATTTTGGCCCGCACAGCTCCTGCCCTGCTCCCTCGCGAGACAGGAGCACTGGGAACAGACTCCTCCTTGGGAGTGGAGGGCTCATCAGCCTTCCTGCTGGGCCCTGGACGCTGCCTTCACGTTGGCGCAGCCATGGGCCCCGGCTTGCTGGGGCTGAAGTCTGCGGAAACGCTGCTCCCTTAAAACCCTGGGGGAGTTTCCACATCTTGACCTCCACCCACTTGCTGGATACTGGGGTCTGCTTAGGGGAGCACCTATCTCCACCTACCACGTCCTGCGTCCGTCAGAACAACAGAACCCCACTCTCCCAAAAGACAACGTCCAGGAAGGCACAGGGGAGGTAACGGGGAGGGAGTGGAGCAGAGCCGCACCGCCAGGCAGCAGCCAAGGGCTGGGCAGGCTTCCGGGCAGCCTTGCCCCGCGAGTTCCCGGTCAGGAGTCAGACCACAAGGAGAGCACCCACTGGCCCGGCCCCAGTCAGGGAGGGAGCACACGCAGACCAAGAGCACCCGCAGGAGCACGGGCAGCTCCCAGGGCACTGTCACAGCCAGAGGATGGAGGCTGGGAGGCAGGAATTCCCAGGGTGCTCCAAGGGACAGGCTGCGTGCACGCTGCTTCAGATGTCCCCCGGCCAGAGACAGGTTGCAGGTTGATACTGTGCGTGTGTGCGTGTGTGTGTGTATTTATTACACTGAGCTTGGGGCCTGGCACTGCGGTGTGTGTGTGTGTATTTATTACACTGAGCTTGGGGCCTGGCACTGCGGTGTGTGTGTGTGTATTACACTGAGCTTGGGGCCCGGCACTGCGGTGTGTGTGTGTGTGTATTACACTGAGCTTGGGGCCTGGCACTGCAGTGTGTGTGTGTGTGTATTACACTGAGCTTGGGGCCTGGCACTGCAGTGTGTGCGTGTGTATTTATTACACTGAGCTTGGGGCCTGGCACTGCGGTGTGTATGTGTGTGTATTACACTGAGCTTGGGGCCCGGCACTGCGGTGTGTGTGTGTGTGTATTACACTGAGCTTGGGGCCTGGCACTGCGGTGTGTATGTGTGTGTATTACACTGAGCTTGGGGCCCGGCACTGCGGTGTGTGTGTGTGTGTATTACACTGAGCTTGGGGCCCGGCACTGCGGTGTGTGCGTGTGTATTTATTACACTGAGCTTGGGGCCCGGCACTGCGGTGTGTGTGTGTGTATTTATTACACTGAGCTTGGGGCCCGGCACTGCGGTGTGTGTGTGTGTATTTATTACACTGAGCTTGGGGCCCGGCACTGCGGTGTGTGTGTGTGTATTTATTACACTGAGCTTGGGGCCCGGCACTGCGGTGTGTGCGTGTGTATTTATTACACTGAGCTTGGGGCCCGGCACTGCGGTGTGTGTGTGTGTATTTATTACACTGAGCTTGGGGCCTGGCACTGCGGTGTGTGTGTGTGTATTACACTGAGCTTGGGGCCTGGCACTGCGGTGTGTGTGTGTGTATTTATTACACTGAGCTTGGGGCCCGGCACTGCGGTGTGTGTGTGTGTGTATTACACTGAGCTTGGGGCCTGGCACTGCAGTGTGTGTGTGTGTGTATTACACTGAGCTTGGGGCCTGGCACTGCAGTGTGTGCGTGTGTATTTATTACACTGAGCTTGGGGCCTGGCACTGCGGTGTGTATGTGTGTGTATTACACTGAGCTTGGGGCCCGGCACTGCGGTGTGTGTGTGTGTGTATTACACTGAGCTTGGGGCCTGGCACTGCGGTGTGTGTGTGTGTGTGTGTATTACACTGAGCTTGGGGCCTGGCACTGCGGTGTGTATGTGTGTGTATTACACTGAGCTTGGGGCCCGGCACTGCGGTGTGTGTGTGTGTGTATTACACTGAGCTTGGGGCCTGGCACTGCGGTGTGTATGTGTGTGTATTACACTGAGCTTGGGGCCCGGCACTGCGGTGTGCGTGTGTGTGTATTACACTGAGCTTGGGGCCCGGCACTGCGGTGTGTGCGTGTGTATTTATTACACTGAGCTTGGGGCCCGGCACTGCGGTGTGTGTGTGTGTATTTATTACACTGAGCTTGGGGCCCGGCACTGCGGTGTGTGTGTGTGTATTTATTACACTGAGCTTGGGGCCTGGCACTGCGGTGTGTGTGTGTGTAGTTATTACACTGAGCTTGGGGCCCGGCACTGCGGTGTGTGTGTGTGTATTACACTGAGCTTGGGGCCCGGCACTGCGGTGTGTGCGTGTGTATTTATTACACTGAGCTTGGGGCCCGGCACTGCGGTGTGTGTGTGTGTATTTATTACACTGAGCTTGGGGCCCGGCACTGCGGTGTGTGTGTGTGTATTTATTACACTGAGCTTGGGGCCCGGCACTGCGGTGTGTGTGTGTGTATTTATTACACTGAGCTTGGGGCCCGGCACTGCGGTGTGTGCGTGTGTATTTATTACACTGAGCTTGGGGCCCGGCACTGCGGTGTGTGTGTGTGTATTTATTACACTGAGCTTGGGGCCTGGCACTGCGGTGTGTGTGTGTGTATTACACTGAGCTTGGGGCCTGGCACTGCGGTGTGTGTGTGTGTATTTATTACACTGAGCTTGGGGCCCGGCACTGCGGTGTGTGTGTGTGTATTTATTACACTGAGCTTGGGGCCCGGCACTGCGGTGTGTGTGTGTGTATTTATTACACTGAGCTTGGGGCCTGGCACTGCGGTGTGTGCGTGTGTATTACACTGAGCTTGGGGCCCGGCACTGCGGTGTGTGTGTGTGTGTGTGTATTACACTGAGCTTGGGGCCTGGCACTGCGGTGTGTGTGTGTGTATTTATTACACTGAGCTTGGGGCCCGGCACTGCGGTGTGTGTGTGTGTATTACACTGAGCTTGGGGCCCGGCACTGCGGTGTGTGTGTGTGTATTACACTGAGCTTGGGGCCTGGCCCTGCGGTGTGTGTGTGTGTGTATTACACTGAGCTTGGGGCCCGGCACTGCGGTGTGTGTGTGTATTTATTACACTGAGCTTGGGGCCTGGCACTGCGGTGTGTGTGTGTGTATTACACTGAGCTTGGGGCCTGGCACTGCGGTGTGTGTGTGTGTATTTATTACACTGAGCTTGGGGCCCGGCACTGCGGTGTGTGTGTGTGTGTATTACACTGAGCTTGGGGCCTGGCACTGCGGTGTGTGTGTGTGTATTTATTACACTGAGCTTGGGGCCCGGCACTGCGGTGTGTGTGTGTGTATTTATTACACTGAGCTTGGGGCCCGGCACTGCGGTGTGTGCGTGTGTATTTATTACACTGAGCTTGGGGCCTGGCACTGCGGTGTGTGTGTGTGTATTTATTACACTGAGCTTGGGGCCCGGCACTGCGGTGTGTGTGTGTGTATTACACTGAGCTTGGGGCCTGGCACTGCGGTGTGTGTGTGTGTATTACACTGAGCTTGGGGCCCGGCACTGCGGTGTGTGTGTGTGTATTACACTGAGCTTGGGGCCCGGCACTGCGGTGTGTGTGTGTGTATTTATTACACTGAGCTTGGGGCCTGGCACTGCGGTGTGTGTGTGTGTATTTATTACACTGAGCTTGGGGCCTGGCACTGCGGTGTGTGTGTGTGTGTATTACACTGAGCTTGGGGCCTGGCACTGCGGTGTGTGTGTGTGTATTTATTACACTGAGCTTGGGGCCTGGCACTGCGGTGTGTGTGTGTGTGTATTACACTGAGCTTGGGGCCCGGCACTGCGGTGTGTGCGTGTGTATTTATTACACTGAGCTTGGGGCCCGGCACTGCGGTGTGTGTGTGTGTGTATTACACTGAGTTTGGGGCCTGGCACTGCGGTGTGTGTGTGTGTAGTTATTACACTGAGCTTGGGGCCCGGCACTGCGGTGTGTGTGTGTGTATTACACTGAGCTTGGGGCCTGGCACTGCGGTGTGTGTGTGTGTATTACACTGAGCTTGGGGCCCGGCACTGCGGTGTGTGCGTGTGTATTACACTGAGCTTGGGGCCCGGCACTGCGGTGTGTGTGTGTGTATTTATTACACTGAGCTTGGGGCCCGGCACTGCGGTGTGTGTGTGTGTATTTATTACACTGAGCTTGGGGCCTGGCACTGCGGTGTGTGTGTGTGTGTATTACACTGAGCTTGGGGCCCGGCACTGCGGTGTGTGTGTGTGTATTACACTGAGCTTGGGGCCCGGCACTGCGGTGTGTGTGTGTGTATTTATTACACTGAGCTTGGGGCCCGGCACTGCGGTGTGTGTGTGTGTATTACACTGAGCTTGGGGCCTGGCACTGCGGTGTGTGCGTGTGTATTTATTACACTGAGCTTGGGGCCTGGCACTGCGGTGTGTGTGTGTGTATTTATTACACTGAGCTTGGGGCCTGGCACTGCGGTGTGTGTGTGTGTATTTATTACACTGAGCTTGGGACCCGGCACTGCGGTGTGTGTGTGTGTATTACACTGAGCTTGGGGCCCGGCACTGCGGTGTGTGTGTGTGTATTTATTACACTGAGCTTGGGGCCTGGCACTGCGGTGTGTGTGTGTGTGTGTATTACACTGAGCTTGGGGCCCGGCACTGCGGTGTGTGTGTGTGTATTACACTGAGCTTGGGGCCCGGCACTGCGGTGTGTGTGTGTGTATTTATTACACTGAGCTTGGGGCCTGGCACTGCGGTGTGTGTGTGTGTGTGTATTACACTGAGCTTGGGGCCCGGCACTGCGGTGTGTGTGTGTGTATTACACTGAGCTTGAGGCCTGGCACTGCGGTGTGCGTGTGTGTGTGTATTACACTGAGCTTGGGGCCTGGCACTGCGGTGTGTGTGTGTGTATTTATTACACTGAGCTTGGGGCCTGGCACTGCGGTGTGTGCGTGTGTATTACACTGAGCTTGGGGCCCGGCACTGCGGTGTGTGTGTGTGTATTTATTACACTGAGCTTGGGGCCCGGCACTGCGGTGTGTGTGTGTGTATTTATTACACTGAGCTTGGGGCCTGGCACTGCGGTGTGTGTGTGTGTATTTATTACACTGAGCTTGGGGCCTGGCACTGCGGTGTGTGCGTGTGTATTTATTACACTGAGCTTGGGGCCCGGCACTGCGGTGTGTGTGTGTGTATTTATTACACTGAGCTTGGGGCCCGGCACTGCGGTGTGTGCGTGTGTATTTATTACACTGAGCTTGGGGCCCGGCACTGCGGTGTGTGTGTGTGTATTTATTACACTGAGCTTGGGGCCTGGCACTGCGGTGTGTGCGTGTGTATTTATTACACTGAGCTTGGGGCCTGGCACTGCGGTGTGTGTGTGTGTATTTATTACACTGAGCTTGGGGCCCGGCACTGCGGTGTGTGTGTGTGTATTACACTGAGCTTGGGGCCTGGCACTGCGGTGTGCGTGTGTGTATTACACTGAGCTTGGGGCCCGGCACTGCGGTGTGTGTGTGTGTATTTATTACACTGAGCTTGGGGCCCGGCACTGCGGTGTGTGTGTGTGTATGTATTACACTGAGCTTGGGGCCTGGCACTGCGGTGTGTGTGTGTGTGTGTATTACACTGAGCTTGGGGCCTGGCACTGCGGTGTGTGTGTGTGTATTTATTACACTGAGCTTGGGGCCTGGCACTGCGGTGTGTGTGTGTGTGTGTGTGTATTACACTGAGCTTGGGGCCTGGCACTGCGGTGTGTGTGTGTGTGTGTATTACACTGAGCTTGGGGCCTGGCACTGCGGTGCAGCGGGCTAACCACCACTTGTGATGCTGGCTCCATACCGAGCTCGGGTTCAAGCCCTGGCACCCTGCTTCTGATCCAGCTTCCTGATACTGTGCCTGGGAAGGTACTTGGGTCCCAGCTACCCACGTAGGAGACCCAGATGGGGCTCCTGACTCCTGACTCCTGACTCCTGACTCCTGACTCCTGACTCCTGGCTTTGGCCCGGCTTAGCCTGGCTGTTGTAGGCATTTGGGAAGTGAACCAATGGATGAAAATATCTCTCTGTGTGTGTGCTTTTCAAATAAATAAATATTAACAGGAAAGAAAGAAACAGCTGAGATGTAGCAGGAGGTTGTGCCTGGTAGGGACCTGGGATTTCTGAGTCTGTCAAGTACATGGACTGGAAGTCACTAGGGCTGCCCAGAGAGGATGCCCACGGCAGCAACCGGACACCCACGGCAGCACCAGGATGCCCACGGCACACACCTGGACGCCCACGGCACACACCTGGATGCCCACGGCAGGCACCCGGACGCCCACGGCACGCACCCGGACACCCATGGCACACACCCAGATGCCCACGGCACGCACCCGGACGCCCATGGCACGCACCTGGATGCCCACGACAGGCACCCGGACACCCACGGCACACACCCAGACACCCACGGCACACACCCAGACGCCCACGGCATGCACCGGACACCCACGGCACACACCCAGACGCCCACGGCATGCACCGGACACCCACAGCACGAACCAGGACGCCCACGGCACTCACCCGGACGCCCACGGCACACACCCAGATACCCACGGCACACACCCAGATGCCCACGGCACGCAGCAGGACGCCCACAGAATGCACCAGGACGCCCACGGCGCGCACCAGGATGCTCACGGCACGCACCCAGATGCCCACGGCACGCACCCAGATGCCCACGGCACACACCCAGACGCCCACGGCAGGCACCCGGACACCCACGGCACACACCCGGACGCCCACAGCAGGCACCAGGACGTCCATCCCCTCTCCATCTACAGTGAGAGGCCAGGTCCCTCCACCTCCAAACACTCCCTAGGCCCCCAATGTCGCCAGGGGACTCCCCAAGGTGGGAAAATGCCCAGGGGGCTCATCTCCCAGTGAGTTCAGAGAGAGGCACGGTTTCCCTGAGGGCCCCGGATGTGCCCCCGGAAGTCCCTGCACGCCGCTGGCCCTGAGAACACCAGTGCTGACCGCAGGCTGACAGCAGCAGACGTGGCCAGGACGACTCACCAGGCCGAGCAAGGAGTTCTGAACGGGCGAGCAGGAGGAAGCCTCCTTTTGTTCCTGACCAGAATGCAGTTAATTTGCTATTAGAAACGTGGCTGCTCCTGCTCCCTGCGCGCAGATGTAATTGCACTAGCGAACAATGCACATGTGTGTGCTTTGCACATGTGTGTACGTGTGCTTGTGTGTATGTGTGCTTGTGTGCATGTGTGTGTGTGCTTGTGCTGGGGGCCTAGGGAGTGTTTGGAGGTGGAGGGACCTGGCCTCTCACTGTAGATGGAGAGAGGATGGATGTCCGGGTGCTGCCGTGGGCGTCCGGGTGCTGCCGTGGGCGTCTGGGTGTGTGCCGTGGGCATCCTAGTGCGTGCCGTGGGTGTCCTGGTGCGTGCCGTGGGCGTCCTGGTGTGTGCCGTGGGCGTCCTGGTGCGTGCCGTGGGCGTCCTGGTGTGTGCCGTGGGCGTCCTGGTGCGTGCCGTGGGCGTCCTGGTGTGTGCCGTGGGCATCTGGGTGCGTGGGGCGTCTGGGTGCTGCTGTGGGCATCCGGGTGTGTGCTGTGGGCGTCCGGGTGTGTGCCGTGGGCATCCGGGTGCTGCCATGGGTGTCCGGGTGTGTGCCGTGGGCATCCAGGTGTGTGCCGTGGGCATCCAGGTGTGTGCCGTGGGCGTCCTGGTGCGTGCCGTGGGCGTCCTGGTGTGTGCTGTGGGCGTCCGGGTGCATGGGGTGTCCGGGTGCTGCCGTGGGCATCTGGGTGTGTGTTGTGGGCGTCCTGGTGCATGCCGTGGGCGTCCTGGTGTGTGCTGTGGGCGTCCGGGTGCGTGGGGTGTCTGGGTGCTGCTGTGGGCATCCAGGTGTGTGCTGTGGGTGTCCGGGTGTTGCCGTGGGCGTCCGGATGTGTGCCGTGGGTGTCCGGGTGCTGCCGTGGGCATCTGGGTGTGTGCCGTGGGCATCCTAGTGTGTGCCGTGGGCGTCCGGGTGTGTGCCGTGGGCGTCCAGGTGTGTGCCGTGGGCGTCCAGGTGTGTGCCGTGGGCATCCTGGTGCGTGCCGTGGGCGTCCGGGTGCGTGTTTGTGTGAATGCTTGTGTGCATGCACGTGTGCACGTGTGCGTATGTGCCTGCTGAGTAACGGTGCGTGTGGAGGCAGAACATGGAGCCTCAGAACCACCTGGAGGCTGCAGAGGGCCGTCCAGAAACAGCCCACGCATAAGCCAAGCAGCACGGCTCGGCACCAGACGCCGGAGGCCCCCAGTTGGAAGCCAGGCCGTCAGCTGCTCACCTCACGTTTCCTGTGTGTGCCGTGCAGCCAAGATTCCCGCCTGGCGAGCCCACCGGAGAGGCTCCGTGGGTGGAAATGCTGTGTAAGGGTGAGCGGACACGGAGAGCTCGCGCGGGCTGTCACGGTGAGAACGTCGGGAAGCTCTGCAGCAGCAGTGCCAGGTGCACGTGAGCACGGAGCTCCCACCGGGACACCAGGCCCCTCCCGAGGGAGAGGCAGGAGGGCTGAACCCTTCCTGCCGCACCCCTGCCTCCCTGCTGCACCCCTGCCTCCCTGCCAATGTCCTTTCCTTCGCTTCTCCCCGTTTTTTATTTTGAATTATTTCAAGTAATGCAGAAAAGCATAAGGGAGAGTTCAATGAGCTCTTAGAGCTTTAGCAATTGTTTCTATTTATTGATTTGAAAGCCAGAGTGAGAGAGAGAGAGAGAGAGAGAGAGAGAGAGATCTTCCATCTGCTGGCTCACTCCCCGAATAGGCACGGCATTCAGGGCCGGGCCAGTGAAGCCAGGAGCCTGGAACTCCATCCAGGTCTCCTAACCCACGTCTGCCTGATCCTAGATGTCTCCAAAGCCGAGGACGACGCTGGCACTTCTGTGCTGCCCACCTGGCTGGCCTGGCCTCTCACAGAGTTGGCAGCCCCGGCTCCGTTTTGACTCCAGCCACTAAGCCCACCACTCCCCACCCCTATGTTGTTCAAGACGAGCGTGTACAAGGCAACCACTCATCACTCTCTGCATACTGCCTAAGCCCTCCTGCCCAGAGGAGAGGAGCAAAAACATAAAACGGGAGGAAACCCGAGAGCCTGTCCTGCAATGACCCCAAAGCAGGGCCCACAAACAGCAGTGCTGCTGTCGCTGCCCCCAGGAGGGAAGGGGGCGACTCTGCACTCACCAAGGAGCATCGAGCACATCTTCACACTGCCGGTGGGAGAGTGGGGGTGAAAAATCCCAGCCACTCGGGGGGACGGCTTGGCAATTTCTTACAGAAAGAAACGTACACTTACCACATGAACCAGCAATGGTACTCTTGGGCATTAATTCCAGAGAAATAAAAACTTACATTCATGAAAAAAATCTGTATGCAAATGTTCATGACAGATTTACATATTGATTTATTAATCTGTTATGTCTTAGCATAGTGGTGTTAGCACTATTTTGTATTTCAGTCATTCTGATAGGTGCATAGCAATATCTCATTATGGTTTTAATTCACATGGTGAACACCTTTTTTTTAAAGATTTATTTATTTATTTGAAAGGCAGAGTTACAGAGAGGCAGAAGCAGAGAGAGACAAAGAAAGATTTTCCATACGCTGGTTCGCTTCCCAAATGGCTACAACAGCTGGGCCAATCCAAAGCCAGGAGCCAGGAGCTTCTTCCAGGTCTCCCGCGTGGGTGCAGGGGACCAAGGACTTGGGCCATCTTCTACTGCTTCCCAGGCCATCAGCAGAGAACTGGATCAGAAGTGGAGCAGCCAGGACTCGAACCAGTGCCCATATGGGATACCGGTGCTGCAGGCGGCAGCTTCACCCACTACGCCACAGCGCCAGCCTCTAAACATCTTTCAGGTGCTTGTCTGCACTCCACAAATCGTCTCTACTGAATTGCTTGCTCTTGTTTTTTTGCTCATTTTTCCGTTTGATTGTTTGGGTTTTTTTTTTTTTTTTTTTTTTAGAAATACAAAATATTTTATTTTGAAACACTGGAAAAACATTAAAAGACAAATGTCCATTATTTAACCAGGAATATTAAGTCTATGGAAACTGTAAATCTTCTAAAATGTGGTAGATACTTCCAGAGAGCTAAATTCTGAAAATTAGCCTGTCTTCTGCTCTAATACCAATAATGCTTGATATGATGCAAAATATCAAGAAGGCTCTATAGTTATTTCAAAGTCATCATCATTGGGTTCAACTTAATTACACAAGTAAAAGTTTTGTCCAAGATGTTCCTGACACTTGAAGCTTCCAGATGAATTTCACAAATATTAACAAAAGTATCTTCCTTTTTTGCCTGTGAATGTTTGAGTATTGCTGTACTGATGGCTTATATCCACTACAGATACTGGTTCTAGGCCAGCCCAAGGGTCTTCAAGCATTGAAGGCTTGAAATAATTTTCCAAGTCATTAGACATTCTTTTTTCTCTACCACGCCCTGATCCAAATGGTGTAGATGTCCTTGGAGAACCCTGGGGGTGGGTCTGCTGCTGCCCTGGGGAGTAGCCGAATTGCTGCTGGGACCCCGCGGGGGACTTGGAGTAGGAGCCAGGGTAGCCGCCAGGAGACGGAGACCCGAACCGGCCCCCCGAGAAGCTGCCGCCGTGTCGCGGAGAGTGGCCGCTCCCGTAAGGCCTAGATCGGGGCCCGTACGGCGCGTGTGGTGCGGGCTCCGTACCCGTCCCGAGGGGAGGGCGGCCGCGGTCCGCCACCACCCGGAGTACCCCGGAAGCTGCTCCCGCTACCCCAACTTCCGACACCCGGGCCGGGATAAGGAGGAGTCGGGGGTCGAAAATTCTGTCTGTTCATATCGCGCTGAAGCCGAGCACCTCGCTGCCGCGCTTTCCCACCGGAACTTGTTTGGGTTTTTTACTGTTGGGATTTGAAAATTTTGCATTCATTCTAGATAGTAGTCTTGGGGTGTGTATGATTTTTTCCCTAGCTGTAGCTTGTCATTTCAGCTTCACAACAGTCGTTAAGAGAACAAAATCATCAATTTTGATGAGGTACAATTTATCAAGCCTTTCTTTTAAGGATTATGCTTTGATATCAAGTCTAAGTCCAAACACTCTGAAAATGTTCACCCACATATCTTTCTTATTTTTTCAGCTTTATTTTGAATAAAATGTGTGGTGGCTTTGCATCAGTTTGGGGCTGGGGTTGAGGCTTATGTTTTCAGCCATGGATGTGCAGTCACTCCAGCACTGCTGTTGGAAAGACTATCTTCCTCCATCGCCTTGCGTCTGCACTGTTGTCAAAATTCAGCCCAGCATGCTTGTGTGGGTCTGTCTCTGGGCTCTCTGCTCCATTGCTCTGACCAGGCTGTGCTGTTTCCATTACTGTGGTGATGTCACAAACCTTGACTACATTGAAAGGCCTGTAACTGCTGCTGAGATTTTGATAGAAATGGCATTACATCTCTAGATTTATTTAGGTAGAACAGACATCTTTACCATATTGAATCTTCAATCCATGAACATGGTATATCTCCATTCATTTTGGTCTTCTCTTTCATCCATATTTTGTCATTTTCAGGATATAGATTCTATACATGTTTTGTTAGATTTTAGTATTTATTTTCTTTAAAATTAATACAATAAACTGTTTTGTGTTTTTAATTGCAGCTTCCATGTGCTCATTGTTAGTACATAGAAAAGTGATGGGATTTTGTCTGTTTATTTGTATCCTGCTTTCTTGCTGAACTCACAAACTTGTTTTAGGCATTTGTTTATTTGTTTTGTGAATTCTTTGTGGTTTTCTACTAGATATTCATGTCATCTGCAAATAAGGACCTATCTTTCTTCCTTTCTAATTTATATGCTATTATCTCCTTTTATGGCCTATTGCACTGCCTAGAACTTGCAGCAGTGGTACGTTGAATGCGAATTGTGAGTGTAGACATCCTTGCCTTATTCCAATCATAGGGGAAACCATGAAATCTGTTAAGTATGATGTTAGCTGTCTGGGAAAATTGCGAAGCATCGGGGAAGGGAAGCAGCAGCCGCTGCCTAACCCCACACAGATCTGTTAGCAGAGACGAGTGGAACAGGGGTTCTTATCCCCACATAAGAAATAATTCAGACGTGAGTGGTAAGCAAGGCAACAAGGTGTTAGGGGGTAGGGCACCATCAGAGCAGGTGGGCACCGGCCATTCAGAAGACTAAGGAAAGCCAGGTTACAGAGCCTGCACCTGACAAGCCAGGTGGGCATCTCCGCACAGAACTGAGAGAGCTGAGCTGAAAGAAGCACGCCTGACAGACCCGGCGGGCGTCTCAGCAGAGACCGAGCACACAGTCTGCACCCAGACCAGGTTTATGAGGGAATGGGGCCCAGTTCGATTTTTAAGATTTTATTTATTTATTTATTTATTTATCTATCTATGTGAGAGGCAGAGTTACAGACAGAGGAAGAGAAAGACAGAGAGAAAGGTCTTCTGTCCACTGGTTCACTCTCCAAATGGCCCCAATGGCTGAAGCCAGGAGCTTTTCCCACAGAGGTGCAGGGACTCAAGCACTTGGGCCATCTTCCACTGCTTTCCCAGGCCACAGCAGAGAGCTGGATTGGAAGAGGAGCAGCCAGGACTAGAACCAGCGCCCATATGGGATGCTGGTGCTGCAGGCAGAGGCTTAGCCCACTATGCCACAGTCCCGCCACTTCCCCTCCTCCACTCTCTTCTCTTGGACAAAGGGTTTGCTGGGTGTGAATCCCAGGTTTTATTACCCATGTTATCAGACTGGCATGGGGCAGCCAGGCAGAGAGGATTATCCTAGGGAGCCTTCCTGGTGGGGGGCTCAGGCAGGACTTTGTAATACAAAATACTGGGCTTCTTATTTTTATTATTTGTAAGCCAGAGATACAGAGCGAGGGGGACAGAGAGAGAGATTTTCTATCTGCTGGCTCATTCCCCACCGGGCTGAGCCAGGAGCTCCCGCTGGGTCTCTCACGAGGGTGGTAGAGGCCCAAACCCCTGGGCCATCTGCCACTGCTTTCCCAGGCCATCAGCAGGGAGTTAGGTGGGAAGTGGAGCAGCCAGGGCCCGAACTGGTGCCCATATGATGTCAGCATCACAACAGCTGCTTAACCCTCTGTGCCTCAACGCTGGCCCCAAACTACCAGGCTGCTTCCAAGGCTGGAGGCTGCTATGCCCCTTCCCGCAGGCCCCTCTCTCTCTCTCACACACACACACACACACAGGCTAAATTCCAACTTCCCACCTAACGGGCCCACGTCCCCCATCTCCCCTAAGGAAAAGCCCTTGGACAGCCTGAGGGTGCCGGCAGCAATGTCCTGCAGAGCAAAACGAAACAGCAAACCCCATCACTGGGGAGGAAGGGGGAACAGGAGTGCGGGCAAGGCCCAGCGGTCTGCGGAGAGGCAGGGCCACAGGGCCAGCCCAGATGGGGATTAAAGCAATAGGTCAAAAACTGTCTCCCTCCCCCGCCCCTACCACCTGCTAACAAGTGTCACCCGCAAACCCAGTGACTACCACCGGGAGAAAGAGGAGCAACACTGAGGGGAGGGCTCCTGAGCTTCAAGCCGGCCCAGCTCGCGCCCCAGTTCGCCCCCACGCCCACACTGCGGACCTAGCAGAAGGAGGACCGGGCACACCTCTAAGCGGGACAATATTTTCCCCAGCGTCTGCTGACCTTTGCAACCAGGCCTTCCCCGAGGGCCTCTAACCACTGACCAGGGCAGCTGTGTGACATGGAACTCCTAACTGTGTGCACTACATCTCCCACCAGGCCTTCCCCGAGGGTCTCTAACCACTGACCAGGGCGGCTGTGCAACATGGAACTCCTATCCCTGTGCACTACATCTCCCACCAGGCCTTCCCCGAGGGTCTCTAACCACTGACCAGGGCGGCTGGGCACCGGCAACAGTGAAAGGCCCAGACCTTTCAGGGACTAAGGGCCACTGACTCCACAGTCGTGTGGTCTGGTGTTTGTCTTGTACAGCCTGGAACCACCTTTATAAAGACTGAGAAGGAAGATGAAAATGGAGAAAAGGAGGAGCTGTCGGCAGCAACCTTGTGGCCCCCACACCTGAACTAACCACTAGCAGGTCCTCTATGCTGTGCGACAGTGGGAACAGGCAAACGTGGCTCGCTGACACGTCAGGGAGGGCTATTATCCCTTCACCTCGCTCTCCTTACCAGGAGAGTAAATCAAAATCTATTCCACACCCCTGGGAAAATTTCAAAGATTTGTGTCACCAACGAACTTTAGAGGTGCAATGGTAGGCACTTGCACGGTGGCACAGTGGGTTAAGCCCCTTTCTGCAATGCCGGCATCCACATGAGAGCCAGTTAGAGCCCCAGGCGCTCTGCTTCTGATCCAGCTCCCTGTAATGCAATGCCGGCATCCACATGAGAGCCAGTTAGAGCCCCAGGCGCTCTGCTTCTGATCCAGCTCCCTGTGATGCATCCGGGAAGCAGCAGGTGGTGGCCCCAGTGCTTGGGCCGAATGGAGCTCCAGGCTCCTGGCCTCAGGCTGGCCCGTCCCAGCCGTTGCAGCCATCTGGGGAGTAAACCAGCAATGGAAGATCTCTCTCTCTCTCTCTCTCTCTCAACTCTAACTCTGCCTTTCCAATAAATAAATGTTAAAAAACAAAAAAAAAGTGTCATGGTCATAATCTCTGTCGCGTCCCATTTAACTCAGCAGCTTGGTTGGTGCAGGAGGCGGACGGAGCTTGGAGAACAACTGTTGTTGTAAACCTGTTGTTGTAAACCTGTTCCGGTAGTTACAGCAGCTGCTAGATTGGCTGTAGTCTCTGCAGCAGGACCCATCAACACAGTCCCCATATCAGCTTGTACACAGCACTGGAAGCAGCTTGCCTTGCACTCCAGGAGTGTTCAAACTACCTGCTCTCTGCTGTCACGTAGCCGAAGTCATCCTCAGCACACGGGCAGCCCACACGGCGGCTCACTGACAGAGTCACACCGTCTTGATGTTATGCAGTTCGACTCTGACAACAGCAAACAGCAAGCTTTTAGTAGCCTTAGGTAGACAAATCTGAGCCGGAAGATGGTCAGTGAGCCCCATTAAAACGCTAGGGCACATAACCTCCGGAAAGTTCTCGTGGTCCACTGACCGGGGCATGCTGGGATGTCCCTCTAAGGTGAAACACAGCCTGAAATTTAGAAAAAAAATTACAACACCAGAAACATCAAATACTTGATGTAAAGGTAACAAAGTCTGTGCAAGAGATGCCTGTGGACAACTACAAACGTAGATGTAAGAAGCCAAATGAGAACCAGGTGGGGAGATGTGCCGCTCTGGTAGCCAGAAGACAGCTGGTTAAGATGTCCACGCACCCCGATACTGAGCCCAGGGACTCAACACAATTTCACTCAAACCACAGCAGAATTTGGCAAGTTGATTCTAAAACTTATATGAAAATGCAAAGAAACTATAACAGCCAAAATATTTAAAACTTCTCATTCCTGACTTGTTTACTATAAATCTTTAGTAATCAAGACAGTCCAGCATTGAGAGACATACAGATTAACAGAACAGCGTACTGTTCTGTTAATAGGAGGCCTTCACGTATACTGCCCATTGAGGGGTTTTTGTTTTTTGTGGTTTTTTTTGTTTTTGTTTTTGTTTTTGTTTTTTTTTTGACAAGCAGAGTGGACAGTGAGAGAGAGAGACAGAGAGAAAGGTCTTCCTTTGCCGTTGGTTCACCCTCCAATGGCCACTGCAGCCAGCGCACCGCACTGATCCAAAGGCAGGAGCCAGGTGCTTCTCCTGGTCTCCCATGGGGTGCAGGGCCCAAGCACTTGGGCCATCCTCCACTGCACTCCCTGGCCACAGCAGAGAGCTGGACTGGAAGAGGGGCAACCGGGACAGAATCCGGCGCCCCAACCGGGACTAGAACCTGGTGTGCCAGCGCTGCAGGCGGAGGATTAGCCTGTTGAGCTGCAGTGCTGGCCCTGCCCATTGAGTTTTGACAAAGGAATTAGTGGAGAAAGGACGACCTTTTCAACAAATGGCGCTGGAACTACGGGGTTTTCAGGTGGAAGAAAGCGTCCACCCATACTTTGCTTCATATACAGATTTGCTCAAAATGATCACTTACCAAACTGTAAAGCCTAAAGCTATGAGACTTCCAGAAGAAAATATTTTTGACCTTGGATTAGGCAAAGATTTCTTAGATACGACACGAAAGCAATATCCATTAAAAGAAAAGAATTGCAAAGTATACTTCATTAAAATTTAAAACTCCTGCAAAAGACATTTTTAAGAAAATGAAAAGATAACCCACAGACGGGAAGAAAACATTGGCAAAACATAACCCTTCTAAAGGAGTTGGACCCAGGATATATGTATATAAAGTCTTCAGCTCTCAAAACTGAAAGAAAAAAGTGAGAAGCAGCCTATCATGAACAGTGGGCAGAATCTGACCCCTTTCAGCGTGGAAGGGCGCAGGGACAGCACACGGGCAGACAGACAGACAGACGTAAGCAGCGTTAGTCTCTGGGAAGCCTGACAGAAGCCACGACCACACACACCGCACACAGAGCCAGCGCGGAAGCCCCGCCAGGCCGGGGGTGGGGGTGCGGAGGACAGGGCAGGCCCCACCGCCTTGGAAAGCAGCTGGGCTACCTCTTAAAAAGCCAAACACACACGTGCCATGCGATCCGATCCGTTCACTCCCAGGTATCGATCAAGAGATAAGAAAGCCTATTCCACACGACAACCCACACGCGAGGGCAGGCATTGGTGCCGCGGAGTCACCGCTTCACCACAGCCCACACTGGAGTCCCAGCTCCTCGGCTGCCAGTCCAACCTCCTGCCTGGGCACAGCCGGAGGCAGCAGGCGAGGGCTCCGGTACCTGGGTCCCTGCCCTACCACGGGAGACCCAGATGGAGGTCTGACCTTGGCCTGGCTGGCCCTGGCTGTCGGGCATTTGGGGAGTGAATCAGCAGGTGGAAGATTCTCTCTCTCTCCTCCCCTCCCCTCCCCCTCCCCCTCTCCCTCCTGCCTCCTCCCCCCTCCCCCTCTCCCTCCTGCCTCCTCCCCCCTCCCCCTCTCGGGTTGAAGTGGAAGCTGAGTGGCCCATCCACACATCCATCAGCACGGGACCTGGCACAGGGTCTGAGGCATCAACAGCTCGGCCCTGCCCCTTGACGTGGCCCAGGCACACGGGCAGGAGGGAGAGGGAGGGCCACTCGCTGGTGTCCACTGCCAGCAGTGGGCAGCACTGGCAGGAGGCGGCCTTCCTGCTGGATGTTCATCTGCCTGGAGGGCATCCCAGCTGGGGTCCTTGATGTGGACCCAGGGCCTGGGCGACAGCTACTCAGCAGGGACCTGGGAGAGGACACAGCCAAGGCCAGGGTTCACTCCGGAGAGGCCCCCGGTGAGAGTGTGGCCTGGGGGTGGTGCCGGCTGAAGCCGAGCGCCTGGGACATGCGGCTCCCCAGTGCTCAACACGCCTGTCCCAGAGGGGAAGACACAGCGACCCATTCTCTGCAGCTGCAGAAATCGCGAGAGAAGTCCAGTGCCCTCCCACTCCCACAGGCGCGCACTGGGGTCACCAGCTCCCCAGAGCATCCCGCAGGGGCCCAGCCACAGCCACCACCCCTGCAGGTCCCCGTCTCCCACCCCCTGGGGGAGCAGAGAGGGCTGGAGCCCCCCGCCCCGTGTCCCCACCCCGCCCCGGCTGATCCTTGCCGGGAGAGTGGGCGGCAGCTCTTCTGTTCGCCTGTCAGCGTTGCTTCGAGAAGCCTGCACTCTGAGAAGCTGATGCATTTGTAGACAAGAGGCCGCCTTTGTCACTGCTCTGAGCGCTTTCTGCCCGGAAGCCCTGACTCCCAGGGCGGGCCTGGCCGGGGGAGGGGAGTCCCCTGCACTTCTCCCAGGAGGGCGCGAGCACCGAGCACCGGGCAGACTGGGGCACCGGGACCCTGGCCCCAATGTGGATGCACACAGCAGGTGCATCCCCTCCTCGCTTTCCATCCTTGCAGCACAGCGGGGTGGAGCAACCAGGGCTTTAGGGTCCCCTGGCGCGCGGGCGGCGCTGGGACCGACCTCAGCCGGCTCCTGCCTGTAACCCCCGCGTCCCCATTCTCAGGAAACCGCGGGTGCCGGGGCAGGCGCTGGGCCACTCTCCACCGCAAAGCACTGGGAGAAAATGTCAGCCAACAGCAGCTCAGCTCAGAGCCGCACGCGGGGAGCGGACGTCCAGGGCCCCTTGCAGGAGAGCCGTGCTGGCCACCGCCTCTGAGACTCGGAGCTCGTTCGGCTGCGCTTCCTCCCGCGCACCCACACGCAGGCACAGCCCAGAGGCCGGCGCCGCCTCCATTCAAACAGCTAGCTACACGTGCCTTCGGCTTCACTTCGGAAATGCACTCCGGTTTATCTGCAGGCAAACCCTCGCCTCCCGCTCTGCAGTTCCGTGACTCCGCAGCCAGCACCGCGGTCAAGAGCAGCCCCAGTCAGACGCACGCTTCTGCCACCTGGAACACCGTGAAGGCTCACCCATGTCGTAAACACCAACAAACATGCGGCTCAAAGGCATAAAAATAGAACTCTGGTGGGAAGCCGGGCCCAACCACGCAACGCCCAGCTAGCGAGGGTCCCCAGCTCTGAGCACAGCTCCCTTGCGCCTCCGCGGCCCGCGGCCCCCTGCCCACCACCCTCGGACCCGGCCGTCCTGGCCCTGCCAGTTCATCACAGCGCCCAGCCAGGCACCACCCCGAGCGCCCAGCCCCCAGTTCAGCCCCTGCCTGCTCTGATCCCGGATCACGCTCAGGCTCACGCTCAGAGCCGCACGCGGGAAGCGGACGCCCAGGGCCCCTTGCAGGAGAGCCCTGGATCACACGGCCACATGGTGGGGGGGGGGGGGGGGCTCCTGGCCCCTGAGCCGAGAGAGGAAAAGCCGGCAGCCGGCACAGCCAGGCAGGTAACGTCAGCGAACTGTGTGACCTGCAGAGTGCTTGCCCGCCCGGGAGCTCCACATGATGACCGACTAGCCGACACGGCACCTGCTCCCATGAGGATCAACCCGTCCCTCAAAGAAGCACGCACCTGTGGGCCGAAATCGGGCAGTGGAGTCACCAGCAGCGTCTGCACTCCTCCCCGTGCCCTTTCAGTGGCCACACCGCTGTGCCATACGACAGGAGGGAGCGCGACCGTGCCATCTCCATGAAGGGGGCTGGACTTGGGGTGACGCCCCCAGCAGGACGCGATGGAGCCCGGGCAGGCAGTCTGGCTGGGTGGACACGTGACACTTCACGCAGGTGCAGCGCCCAGGAAGGCGGGCTGGGTGGCGGGGACCGTTCCCGGGAGCCCCCACCCCAGCCCCCCAAGTTCAAACTCAGGGCGGCTCTGCAGGGAGCGGAAGCCTTCGTGGCTCTTTTTCCTATTTCTTCTCTAGACATCGGCCAGGAACAGCACAGCCCCCACATTCGACCGTGGGCCAGGGCCTGCGCGGCTGAGCTGCCCGGAGCCCCGGTCAGGAGCCAAAGCCTGCTGCCTCTCTCGCTGATCGCCCACAGCTCTGTCCCTTTCTGGGCACTGCCCGCGCCCCGCGGAGCGAGGGCTTGTGCTGGGCTACAGAACCCTTTATCTGCCAGGGCCGTGGGGTATCGTTGCCATCGCTCATGGGCCACACACACATGAAGAATCAGCCTCGAGTTGGCAGGACCACACCCCAGGGGTTTTGCCGGTAGGATCTGGCCCCCGGGCTGGACGCCCCAGCCCTGGTTTGTAGGGCGTCCGCTCTGTTTCGGCCGCTCCTTCAAGGGTTCCAGCGCTGGGGACACATTCGCCGCGTTGCTCTGCGAGGGATGAGTCTGATCAGGCTGCGGCCGGAGAGGCCAGCTGAGCGGCAGCATCTCAGAAGCAGGAGCCGGCGTGGGCGAGGGCGTGGGCGAGAGCAGGCTGCCCTGCCCAGCTGCGCGCTCCGGCCCGGGTCGTCTTCTCCCCTCTGTCCAGCAGGTGGCAGCCGCGGGCTCGCTGCGGGTCGGCTCTGCCTCCCTGCAGGCCTGCATCGCTGGGACCACCGGGGCGTGGTCTGACTTGGGCCATTAACCTGCTCAGCACCCAGCACCGGTGCGGGGGCGGGCAGGCTGGGGGCACGCGCTTGCCCTTGACCGTGGCGTCTCTGCCCCTCCTAAGAGTCTGAACTGCTGAGCCGCAAGAGGAGCGGGCAATCGAGGCTCCGTCCAAACATCGGGGAGCCACATGCGTGGGCAGAAGTGAGTCTGTTGAAAGTGGGGAGGGAGCAAGCCTCACCCCGGTGCAGTCAAAGAACTCTGCAGCCACGCTGTATCTCCGGAGGAGAAGAAACGACGGTGGGAGATCTGCGGACGCTGCCGGGAACGCCCTGGACCCACCGCTCTCCGACGTCAACCAGCCTGTGCCTCTGTGTGCGGGACAGGGTCGCCCAGTGGTCACAGCTCGAGATCAGGGCCACTTGCTGCCCCTGCAGCCTTGAAAAGCCTTAGTGCCCCCCACGCCTCGGTTTCTTATCTGTACCTCGGTGGTTAGAAGTAGTTTCTACAGGCCCAGTGCTGTGGTGCAGGGGGTAAAGTCACCGCCTGCAGCGCTGGCATCCCATAAGGGCGTCGGATCTAGTCCCGGCTGCTCCACTTCCGATCCAGCTCTGTGCTGTGGCCTGGGAAAGCAGTGGAAGATGGCCCAAGTCCTTGGGCCCCTGCACCCGCATGGGAGACTTGGAAGAAGCTCCTGGCTCCTGGCTTCAGATCAGCACAGCTCCAGCTGTTGCGGACATTTGGGGAGTGAAACAGCTGATGGAAGACCTCTCTCTCTCTCTCTCTCTCTCTCTCTCTCCCTCTCTCCCCCTCCCTCCCTCCCTCCCTCCTCTCTCTGCATCTCCCTCTCTGTAACTCTGCCTCTCAAATAAATAAACCTTTACAAGAAAAATTCCGCGAGAATGCTGACCACATGAAGGCAGTGTGCGATCACTACTCTAAACTGTCTGGAGGAGGAAGTGGGCGTCCAGCGTGGCTCTCAAAGTGCCTGCACCCCTGCATCGCACACCGGAGGGCCTGGTTCCGTGCCGGCTGCTGCTCCGGCCTCCAGCTCCCCAGCACCGCAGACCCCGGCAGGCAGCAGCCATGGCCAGGGCACCGGGCTCCTGCCGCGCGCCGAACACCTGGCCTGTCTTCCCGGTTTGGCTCTGGCGCCGGTGAGAAGTGAGGCAGCAGAGGGGAGTGGTTTTGTCTCTCTCCAACAAATTTAACTTTTTAGAATTGCCTGGAGTGGAAGCTGAAATGAAGGCCTCCTTCAGAACACAGTACACTGAAGGCAGCTCTTGGAGCTGCACTAAGGCGACAGGGAATGGTTTCCGAAGACATGAACTCTACCAGGAAAAACACGCGGACGAGAGGCTGCCGGCAGGCGTGCCGGGAACTTCGGGAAGTGTGAGCAGCAGCTGCGCCTTGGCGGGGGTGGGGGTGGGGGGAGCAGGACCCACCTCCCAAGACAGGGCGCTCCTGGACCCAGGCATCAGGAACCTTGGTAAGTGCGAGGAGCTGGCAGACAGCTTGTCCTGGGAGATGCTCACCCCCAGGCCCTCCCCCACCACAGTCGGGCTGCAGACAACAGAGTGCGGGAGACTGGGCCGGTGTTCTGGGTTCCACCGTCAGCAGGGCCGAGGGCCAGGGCCTTCTCCCAGCCTCACCTTCCAGGCCAAGGCTGGTTTTGGCTGCTCCAAGCATTCACAGCAGGAAGACCAGAGACACTGAGCAGCTCAGCGCCCCAGGCCCTGTCATCAGGAGGCTGGCGGAGATACACCGCCCCTCCTGGAGAGGCAGGCAGGGCTAAGTACAGAGAGGGCAGAGCTTCGTGACAGGTGCACGCGGGGGACAGGAGCAGGGTGGCCAGCCGGCGTCAAGGCAGAGGTCCCCAACACCCTGCCTAGTGGATCTGCACACCTGCAAGCCGGAGCTCAGGCAGAAGCGGGGCCCGGGGGTCTCCCTAGAGCCCCTTACTTTCAGGGGGTCCGCGCTCCTGCCCCCAGATGCCTCCTGCCCAGAGCCCAGACAGCCGCTGAACAGGGAGGACTCGCTGGGAGCTGGAGGATGGGCGATCACCCGTCTCCTGTTCTCGGCCCACCAAGCCGCACCTCCGCCTTCGACGTCCTGACTCTCCATCAGTCCCGCCCCACCTCCGGCCCCAGGCATTAGCGGAGTGGAGAAAACACACTCTGCCTCTCTCACTTCCAGGGCTGGAGACACGAGTGCCGTGGATGCTATCAAAAGCCAAGAACCAGCTGCCTACACCACACAGCTAGAGCTCAAAAGCCCAGTGTTGAGGGAGCAACATTACAAAAAGAATAAAATCTAGAACAATGCCCACTTATATAAATGAGAAGCACATACACACAAATGGCCAATAAACCGTGAAAAGTGCTCAATTTCATTAGTCATCAGGGAAATGCCAATTAAAACCACAATGCGAAACCTCTGCACGCCCACTCCAGTGACTGAAATGAAAATGACAAAAATATCAAGGGCTGGAGAATGCAAATGAGCCAGGGTCCTCGCACATTCACTGCAGGTGTGGCGCACCTTGGTAGAACCACTCTGGAAAACCGTCACACGGCGTCCACTGAAAGCAGAGCGCTTCGTCGTGTGGCCCAGAAATATCACCGCCGAGTGTGTATTCCCAGAACTGGGCACGCGTATCCAGCAACACCCAAGTCCTGGCACGTTCATAGCTGTGCTATCTGTAATAGCCCCCAAACAGAAGCCACCCAGCACCCATTGGCACAGATAAGTGAACGTGGGAACGGTCAGCGGGATCTACACAGCAACTAGGACACACGCAGTGCACCTGCAAGCTACAGCAGGCCTGGACGGCACGAGGAAAAGCTGCCCAGGGAAGCCAGACACGGGGTGCCACGGCTTTCCAAGCTGGTTCTCCCAGTATCCACCTCACCACAGCCGGCCTGCCCTCTATGATTCTATTTTAAATAAGTGGCGAAGCCAGCAAAGGGAATTCGAGGTGAACACAGGGCAGCGTGGTGATGGTGAGGCGCAGGACGGGGACCCGCCAGGTGCCAACAACACTGGGCTTCTGCGTGCTGATTGTACGGATTTCGTGTCCAGCTAGAGAAACCCCCGCCCCCCACTGAGCCCTCAGGTCCACGCACGGTCCCGCAGCTCGGTCCCAGTGGAAATAAAATCCAGGAAGAGAAGCCCGGGACTGGCAGAGGGAGAACACAGGGGCACAGACAGCAAGGATGCCGACAGGTAAAGACCTGCTTGTCTACGGGAGAGGGCGCTTGCGTGGGGCGGGCAGTACCGTGGGGTAGCTTCATGAATCGGGCAAAGAAATCGAGTAACGCGACAGAGGAGGCTGGCACGGAAACGCGGGACGACCGGCTCCACCCAACTTTCGGCCTGAGACCAGGGCCGGCGCAGTAAAGGAAACACTCACTTAAAAGCCTCTGCTCGCTCCCTGGGAGCTGCCTGCATGTCCCCATTACTGCTTTAATTCAACAGGGGGGCTTGGCAAGGGCTCCTTGCAGGGGGTGCTGGTCTGCAGATGCCGGCCGCCACCCCCCCAGCCCGAGTTGGCCCTGCCCAGGGCTCCCTCCCAGGGGTGCTTCTCCCCACCACCCGCTGAGCCCCTCTCTGGCCGGCAGCCTCCAGTGGCCTGCACTCAGGAGGGTGTGAAAACCTCGCCTGTGCTGGAGTCGAAGGCACAGGGTCTCCGGCTCCCAGCCCAGGCAGCTTCGCTCCAGCCCTACCTGCTGCTTGGCTGCAGATCTGTTTGCAAGGGTGAATCTCTGTTCAAGCGAAAGAAGCCAGGTGGTGGGAGATCCTGGAGTGGGGGTGGGGGCAGGACCTTCCTTCTCCCAACAGGCATGAGCTCCGGAAGCTGGGCCCCCCTGCACACACTGCACTTCTCACTGTGGCCACCAGTGGGAGCTGCCGGCCAACCTGAGGCCCATCAGGGGCCAGCCGTGGACGATCTGTGGCCCACCAGTCCCCTGTCCTGAACTTTTCTGTACACCGACTTCCTTACTGAGCCCCTCCTGCAGATACAGGCAGCCCCCTGGCACACCCTTGGGGCCTCCAGTGACCCCCAGAGCCTCACGCCCAGGTCCCAAAGGGACCATGCCCTGCCCCACCCCCCCCAACAATGGAGGAGCAGGTGTCCGTCTCAGTCCCCAAACCCGGCACCTGCTTGGCCCTCCAAGAGCCTTGCAAAGGAGGCAGGAGAGGAGCGGGAGACAACAGTTGTGTGTGCCCTGGGGCACTCCCGCAGTGGCTCCAGGCAGGACCACCACACGGGGAGCCCACCAGCCCCTCCAGTGGCAAAGGCTGGTGGGCTCCTGGGGGCTCCAGGTGCTCCTCTGACCATGTGATTGTGTCGCCCGCGCACGGATCTCTGTGCCCACGGCTGTCTCTTGCTAGTGATGGTGTCTGTGTGTGAGGCCCGTGTACCTGACACTGTGTGACCTCCCCCGCCTCAGCAGCAGGATGTGTGTGAGTGCATCTGTGTCAGCCACGGTGTGCGGGTGTGTGCTGGCTGCTGGTCTCTGGTCTGGGTGGGGGATGTGTGTTTCTATCAGCACGGGGTGTCCACGTGTCTGTCACCCCCTGGATGCATGCGTGTGTGTCAGTGTGCACATATCAGAACAGGTGTGCATATCAGTGTGTGTGCTATGCGGGTGTATGTCAGTGTGTCTCAACGACTGCCAGTGCAGGTGTGCACGTGTGTCAGTCCCAGTGTGCACACGTGTGTCAATGTGCACACAGGTCAGCACAGGTGTGCGTATCCATGTGTGTGTCAGTCCTAGTGTGCACATGTGTCAATGTGCACATAGGTCAGTACAGGTGTGCATATCCGTGTGTGTCAGTCCCAGTGTGCACATGTGTCAATGTGCACACAGGTCAGCACAGGTGTGCATATCCGTGTCAGTCCCAGTGTGCACACGTGTGTCAACGTGCACATAGGTCAGCACAGGTGTGCGTATCCATGTGTGTGTCAGTCCCAGTGTGCACACGTGTCAACGTGCACATAGGTCAGCACAGGTGTGTGTATTCGTGTGTCAGTCCCAGTGTGCACACGTGTCAGTGTGCACATAGGTCAGCACAGGTGTGCGTATCCGTGTGTGTCAGTCCCAGTGTGCACACGTGTCAACGTGCACATAGGTCAGCACAGGTGTGTGTATCCGTGTGTGTCAGTCCCAGTGTGCACACGTGTCAACGTGCACATAGGTCAGTACAGGTGTGTGTATCCGTGTGTGTCAGTCTCAGTGCGTGTGTGTCAGCGCAGATGCCCGTATGTCAGGGTGTGCCAGAGCAGGTGTGCACACGTCCGTGTTCCCCAGGCACACGAGTGCGTCAGTGCCGGTGTGGTCCGTTGGCGCGCGTCAGCCCCAACGCGGGGGTCAGCGGCCGCCCGTGTCGGGCAGGACGGTGTCCGTCTCGGACCCAAAGCGGCTGAGGCTGTGTGCGCGTGGCCACGCACTCCGGCGCGTGCCAGGGCGCGTGCCGACACTTGTCGGTGCGTCTGTCCGTGCCGCCGTGAGCGCCCCGCGTCCGTGCGTCCGTCCGCGTCCGCGCGGGCGGCTGTCCGGGCAGGGCGCCCCGGCGAGGGCCGGTGCGTTCGCCCTGCGCGCGGGCGGAGCGCCACGTGCGGAGCCCCGGGCGCGTCGCTCTGGGGCGGAGCCAGCCCGGGGCCCCGAGCCCCAGGCCGAGCCCAGGCGGGGCCCGCCCCCGACCCCGCCCCCAGCCCGAGCCCGCGCCGCCCGCCGAGCCCGGGAGCCCGAGCCGAGCGGCGGAGCCGAGACGGCGGCGGCGGCGCCCGTAGGATGCGGGGATCGCGCCCCCGGGGCCGCTGAGCCCGTGCCCGGCGCCCGAAGCCCCGCGCCGAGCCGAGTCCGCGCCGAGCCGCAGCCGCCCACCCCGGGGCCGGCGCGGGGGACCAGCAGGTGAGCGAGCAGGCGCCCTGGCGCCCTGCAGCCCCGGCCCGGCCGGAGCCCCCTCCGCCCGCCGCCGCCCAACTTTGCAGCCCGAGGGCCGAGCCAGCCGCTCCTGCGCCCGCCTGCCCTGCCCGGGGCTCCCCTCCCCCGGCCGCTCCCTCCCCCGCCGGCGCCCCCCGAGGGGCGAGGAGGCTGAGGAAGGGGCGCGGAGAGGCCTGGCAGCGGGGGAGCCCCCCGGAGCGGGGCGTCGCTCCTCGCCGGGCCCCCTCCCCCGCCCTTTCCTTCGGGGTTTCCCTTCGCGCTGTCGAGGGCCGGGGAGGGGGCGCCGCCGGCCCGGCTTCGCGGCCACCCCTGGCGCAGGCTCGGGCAGGGTCGGGGGCTGGGACCCGGATTCCCGAGGCCGGAGACCCCAAGGTCAGAGCGGCGACCGGGCGCGCAGCGAACGTGGGGCCGAGCGAGCGAGGCCGGGAGCGGGGCGGAGACCCGGGCACCCCCCTCGCCGGCCGCGGGGCTGTCCTCCCTGTGGGTCGGGAGCTCCCTGCGCGCTCACGGGGCCCTGTCCGTGCGCGCGCGGACCGCGAAGGGATGTGGCTGCCCTCTGACGCCCCGCGCGCCTCGAAGATGGAGCGGGCTCCGCGCCTGCCTCGCGCCGACCCCGACAGACCCACTGCGCCCACCGTGCGGCCCCGACCCGGCCGGGGCGCCCTGGGAGCAAGTGGAGGTTACTTGCCTTGCCCGAGGGGCCCGGTGCTGCTGGGGGCCCGAGGTGCGGCGAGCCCCCGTGGGGACCGGGCCCTGGCTAAAGGCCCCGTCACGCGAACACCTGTTGGAGGGCAGCACACAGCCGCTTCGCCAAGTCAGGGTAGAGGGTGCGGGCGCAATGCACGCACTTCCGCTTACTGCCTGGAGCCCGGCCTGGGTCGGGGCCCCAGAGAGCCTGGGCTGGCTGCTCACCTCCCGCTGTCTCCCAGCCCGGGCCCAGCTGGCACTGCCCGGTCGGAAAGGCCCGTGGCGCCTCCAGCAAGCCTGGCGCCTTAGCGTCTCCTGGGCCCCCATCCGCCAGGACCTAGAGGGTCGCCGAGGAGCAGAAGCCCAGCCCCTGGGTGCTGAGTTGAGCCCCTCCACTTGTCTCCTCGAGCTGCAGCCAGGCAGGGGTGCCGGAGCGCGTGATGACCAGCGGGCAGGTGGCGTGCCGGGGCCCCAGGGGAGGGCAGGGGCAGGGCGTGAAGCCCAGACCCCATGCAACAATGCCCGCCCCAGTTCTGAAAGACACCTCATTGAACTTTGCATCTCACTTGCCATGACCAGTCTTGTACAAGTTGGGGATCCTAGGCCCAGGGGAGCCCAAGGACATAGCCAAGGTCACCCGTGGACTGGGGACACCATTGTGGGTGAAGATTCCTTACAGTCCACTTCCTGGGCCACAGTCAATCTAGAATGATCCGAGAAGGGAGCCTGGCCCTGGGGCACCAGGAACCAGCGTGGAGGCCCACGTGGCCCCAGCCACCGCCGTGCTGAGGTGCCGAGCCTCGGCTGTGTGTGGCGATCAGAGCTTCCTCTGGAAGAGTTCCAGGGTTGACTCACTCAGCCCGGAGAGAGCTCGGAGAGCTGGTGGGGGGCATCGGAGGCCATGGGGCGTGGGGGCAGAGAGGCCGGGGTCACGGGGCGTGGGGAGCAGAGAGGCCACGGGGCGTGGGGGCAGAGAGGCCACGGGGCGTGGGGGCAGAGAGGCCACGGGGCGTGGGGGCAGAGAGGCCGGGGTCAGGGGGCGTGGGGGCAGAGAGGCTGGGGTCAGGGGGCGTGGGGGCAGAGAGGCCGGGGTCACGGGGCGTGGGGAGCAGAGGAGCCAGCATCAGGGGGCGTGGGGGGCAGAGAGGCCGGGGTCAGGGGGTGTGGGGAGCAGAGAGGCCAGGGTCAGGGGGCGTGGGGGGCAGAGAGGCCGGGGTCAGGGGGCGTGGGGGGCAGAGAGGCCGGGGTCACGGGGCGTGGGGGGCAGAGAGGCCGGGGTCACGGGGCATGGGGGGCAGAGAGGCCACGGGGCGTGGGGAGCAGAGAGGCCGGGGTCAGGGGGTGTGGGGAGCAGAGAGGCCGGGGTCAGGGGGCGTGGGGGGCAGAGAGGCCGGGGTCAGGGGGCGTGGGGGGCAGAGAGGCCGGGGTCACGGGGCGTGGGGGGCAGAGAGGCCACGGGGCGTGGGGAGCAGAGAGGCCGGGGTCACGGGGCGTGGGGAGCAGAGAGGCCACAGGGCGTGGGGAGCAGAGAGGTCACAGGGCATGGGGGGCAGAGAGGCCAGGTCCAGGCAGTCGGAGCGCAAGGGCGTCCTATGAGCAGAAGGCCCCTCCTGCCTCCCTGGGCAGGGCTGGAAGTGTTACAGTGATAGAAGTAGATCCGAGCACCCACTCAGGGTGCTAGCGGGGTGATCACCATTAGCCAAGCGGGTCAGGGGTGTCTTTCTTAAAGGAGAGAAAAAGAAAAACGGTGCCCCGGGTTTTGAAGGGTGGATAGGAGTCTTCAAGGTGAGGCCAGTCCAGTCCCGCCACGAGGACCCGCCTGCACGGAAGCCCCAAGAAGTGAACTCGCAGTCGCCCATCGAGGGATCCGTTGGGTCCCATGGTGTGAGGCAGGAGCAGGGTGGAGTTGGAGCCAAGGTCACAGTCACAGGGCCCTTAGAGCTGTGCTCAGGAATTGGGAATTTATCCTCAGTAATGGTACTAAAAATAGCCGCATTCACGAGTGCTTTCTGCGGCCCGGACCTCGGAGCTTCCTAAGGCTCCTCTCGCGGGATCCAAGCATCTACCCTGCCGGTCAGGGCCGGAACAGTGGGGGCCGTGTGGACGGGGCGTCATGGGGTGAGCCCAGGTGCTCAGCCATCTGCCCTGTGCGTACCCGTGTGGACGGGGCGTCATGGGGTGAGTCCAGGTGCCGAGTCGTCTGCCCTGTGCGTACCCCGTGTGGACGGGGCGTCATGGGGTGAGCCCAGGTGCCGAGCCGTCTGCTCTATGCGTACCCCGTGTGGACGGGGCGTCATGGGGTGAGTCCAGGTGCCGAGTCGTCTGCCCTGTGCGTACCCTGTGTGGATGGGGCGTCATGGGGTGAGCCCAGGTGCTCAGCCGTCTGCTCTGTGCGTACCCCGTGTGGATGGGGCGTCATGGGGTGAGCCCAGGTGCCGAGTCGTCTGCCCTGTGCGTACCCTGTGTGGACGGGGCATCATGGGGTGAGTCCAGGTGCTCAGCCGTCTGCTCTATGCGTACCCCGTGTGGACGGGGCGTCCATGGGGTGAGTCCAGGTGCTGAGCTGTCTGCTCTGTGCGTACCCCGTGTGGACGGGGCGTCATGGGGTGAGCCCAGGTGCTGAGCCATCTTCCCTGTGCGTACCCGTGTGGACGGGGCATCATGGGGTGAGTCCAGGTGCTGAGCCGTCTGCCCTGTGCGTACCCCGTGTGGACGGGGCGTCATGGGGTGAGCCCAGGTGCTGAGCTGTCTGCCCTGTGCATACCCCGTGTGGACGGGGCGTCATGGGGTGAGCCCAGGTGCTGAGCTGTCTGCCCTGTGCATACCCCGTGTGGACGGGGCATCATGGGGTGAGTCCAGGTGCTGAGCCGTCTGCCCTGTGCGTACCCCGTGTGGACGGGGCGTCATGGGGTGAGCCCAGGTGCTGAGCCGTCTGCCCTGTGCATACCCCGTGTGGACGGGGCGTCATGGGGTGAGCCCAGGTGCTGAGCTGTCTGCCCTGTGCGTACCCCGTGTGGACGGGGCGTCATTGGGTGAGCCCAGGTGCTGAGCTGTCTGCCCTGTGCGTACCCCGTGTGGACGGGGCGTCATGGGGTGAGCCCAGGTGCTCAGCCGTCTGCTCTGTGCGTACCCCGTGTGGACGGGGCTTCTGTGGGGTGAGCCCAGGTGCTCAGCCGTCTGCCCTGTGCGTACCCCGTTTGGACGGGGCGTCCATGGGGTGAGCCCAGGTGCTGAGCCGTCTGCTCTGTGCGTACCCGTGTGGACGGGGCGTCCGTGGGGTGAGCCCAGGTGCTGCGCCGTCTGCTCTGTGCATACCCCGTGTGGACGGGGTGTCCATGGGGTGAGCCCAGGTGCTGAGCTGTCTGCCCTGTGCGTACCCTGTGTGGACAGGGCGTCCGTGAGCCCAGGTGCTGAGCCGTCTGCTCTGTGCGTACCCCGTGTGGACGGGGCGTCATGGGGTGAGTCCAGGTGCTGAGCTGTCTGCCCTGTGCATACCCCGTGTGGACAGGGCGTCCGTGAGCCCAGGTGCTGAGCCGTCTGCTGAATGTGTACCATCTCCCTGGTGGAGACCCCGGGTGCCGTCAGAAGTCTCTGGAAGGGAGATGACGGGCAGGTCCCTGCGGTGGTAGGGCCAGTGGCTGCATCCCTCCGCCCTCACTAACATCTGTGCCCAGTGAGGGAGAGCTGTCGCCTGCAGTCCGGCCAGGACGGCAGTGGGCAGGGAGGCGAGCGCTGGCTTGGGCGATGGGGCGCAAAGGCGAAGTCCCAGGTGTCTCTGGGTTCTGGTGGGAACCTGCTGGTGGGACACCAGCACCCGCAGGTAGCTGGGTGGGGGGGTCCGGGCTGGGGGTGGCAGCTCAGAGGCCTCTGCAGAGGCGCAGCCGGGTACAGTCCAGCAGAGTTCCATCCTGGGACGCTCCCTCCCCTGGAAAGCTGTCCGCCAGACGTTGGGTCCTGGGTGCGCCCCGGGCGGCAGTGGGAGAGGGGGCAGGCCGTGCAGGCGTGGAGGCAGGAGGAGGCAGCCGAGCGGTGACAGCCAGGGGCTCCGTGCGCTCCGGCCAGGGGAGCTGGGGGCGTCCCTGTGTCTCCCTGTCGTGAGACGGGGACACGGCCCCAGGGGAGTTCCTGGGCAGAGGGCAAAGGGTGACTCCTGGGAAAGAGTGCCCCTCCGATGGACGGATTCTCCGCAAGGAAGGCATGATTCGGTGAGAACAGAGCGGGGGAGCAGGAGGTGAGGACGTGGAGACAGCATGTGTAGACAGCTCTTTCCGAGAGCTTGATGGTTGAAGAGGGCAGGGGGAGAGAGAGGGGAGCTGGCAGGGTGAGGTGAGGCTGGTGAGATGGCTGCTCCCGCCACTCCTGCGGGGGCCGCTGGCAGGGGTGGGCGGGTCAGAGAGCCTCCTGGGGGCCCCGGGCGATGGGGTGAGCCCTCCTGCTGAGCCCCAAGGACACAGGCCTGGAGCTGAGCGGAGAATGGCTGCGGGGCTGGCCGGGGCTGGCCGGGGCTTGCCGGGGCTGCAGAGCGAGCCCGGCCCTGGGGGGCCCGGCCCAGGGCTGGAGGCAGGGTTCAGCCTGGGGAGGCCCTGCAGCGCCTCCGTTGTACCGTAGCGGTTTCTAGAGGGTGCCCACACCTGTTCTGCGAAGTGTACAAATGATAGCACTACGCAGGCCCAGAAGTGGACTTTACATAGTGCCCAGCGCCACAAAGGAGCTAACGCGGGGTGACGTGAGGGATGGGGGGTCTCTGGGCTGGCAGAGACCCCCTCCAGAAGGAGACTCGACTGAGACCTCAGTCGCAGATAGGCAGAAGCACACTGGGGAGGTCTGGGGGAGGACTCATGTAGCGGGAGCTGCACGTGCAAAGGCCCTGGGGCCGGGGCGGCAGAGCGGGGGGGGGAGGCAGGGCGCCTTGCCTCCGCGGCTGACCCCTCCCTCTCGATGGCCTGCCCCTTCGGTTATGCGCGGTTGGCAGCCCTTCCTGGGCATGAGACTATTTTTAGACGCAACTCTTCTCTCTGTGGGCCTAGAACATACTGTGTCTTTTAAAGATGATCAATACGGAATGGTGCTATTTATAGAGACCCCACGGCGAGTCCCGGGGCCTGAGACCCCCAGGTAGTGGGGGAGGAGGGACCAGGCTCGGTGGGGACAGACCCCGCAGCTGGCACGGGCTCGGGGCTTCCTGATGCACGGATTCTTGGAAACCGGTCTCTCCTCCCTGCAAGTCCCTGGCGTGGGCTGGGGACCTGGAGGCCCCGTCCGCAGTGTCGCTTCCCGGGCTGGACCTGGTGCCGCACGCCCCACCAGAAAACCCAGTTGTGATTCTTTTTCTGTATGTCAAGCGACACAACCCTTACGATTTATGTATTCTGTTTACTTGGAAGGCAGAGTGACAGAGAGGACTTCCGTCCGCTGGTTCAGTCCCCAGATGGCTGCAACAGCCAGGACTGGGCCAGCCACTCCTCTCCCACAAGGCTGGAGGGACCCGAGGACTGTGCCGTCTCCTGCCCCTCCCCGGGCAGTTAGCAGGGAGCTGGATCAGAGCAGAACAGCCGGGACTTGAACTGGTGCCCCCACACGGGAGCTTGGCCAGTGCAGCTTAACCCCTTCAGCACAGGGCCAGTCCCCGGTTGTGGTAAGCACAGTCAGAAACTGATGGTGACAGCTTGTCCCTGTCTCATGACTGTTCCTGTCTGTTTACTGCTCCAGAGGGTCAGAAAAGAATACTGAGGCCACCTGGCCCCCCCAAACCAGTTCACCTCTTGGGTCAGGGCAGAGAGGATGCAGGCAGGACACGGGGTTGGAGCTGGGGGCCCAGAGCAGCCAGGGGAGGCTTCCTGGAGGAGGTGGGGTTGCAGCTCAGCCCTGCAGGGTACACAGAACTGGGAGAGACAGGGGCTCGGGCTTCATCTCTGGGCCTGCGGTTGGGAGAGAATGTTTATGCTCTGGGGCCTGCGCGTTTGCTCTCGGTCTGCTTGTGATTAAATCTCCCAGGGAGGCCGTGGAAAGTCAGGTTCCCACAGGGGTAGCGGTGGGGTGGAGGGAGGAAGCGGCTCTCGCGGCTCGTGAGTGGGCCCTGGAAGGTCCCTCCGCCTGCGTCGCCCAGGGCTCTGGCTGCCCTGCCCCGCCCCGGGAGGCCGAGGGCCACGCTCAAGGTCGCCTGGGCCCTCCAGGCAGCCCCGGGCTTTCTCTGGGAGTGGACTTGGAACTCCAGGCGCCTCCTGGCGTGCGGGGGGTGGTGACGGCCTCCTGCCAGCTCTTGGTTCCTCGAAGGCCCGCGGGAAGGAAAGCCTGCTCAGAGACGGCAGGACCGGGAGCGGTGACCTGGCTGCGGGCACCAGATCCGTTCCCCCAGCACGCTCCCAGAGAGGGAAGACCAGAGCCCGGGAGGGCCCGGCCCGGCCAGCAGAGCCCAGCCTCATCGACGGCCAGGGCCTGCCCTCCAAGTGCACTGCCGCCCAGCCCAGGAGCCCCAGCTGGCGGACGCGGGCCTCCCACATGGCCAGGCCTGGGCGGAAGCAGGTCCCGGAGCCCAGCCAGTCCTGCCGCATCGCTGGGTCGGATGCCGCACAGCCTGGCAGTTAAATAAAGCGACCGCGCGTGCCAGCAAGGCTGGGAACCCAGGGAGCCCCCCTCTGTTGCAGAGCCTGGTGCCTGGACGAGGGATCACGCTGGGCTTCTGTTTCAGGAAGTGTGGGGCGGGAGGGGGAGAGGGAGCCGCCGGCCCCAGGCGAAGCTGGACGTGGGTCCCTTCCGGTCCCGTCTTTGATGCTGTCTGAAGGACTAGTGCCCGGATGGGGCCCTCGTGGCCTGGAAGGCTCGCACAGCTGACAGCAAGTGAAACCGCAAACCCAGGCACAGCCTGGCCCAGAAGACCCCACCGCTGTGGCGTCCGCAGCCCGAGAGCTCCTCTCTGGAGACGGAAACCAGAGCCGGTGGCCGGGAAGGACCGTGGGGCTCCCCGGGGTGAGGACGCGGTGGCGTCTTAGCCGCGGTGGCAGGTGCGCAGGCGCACGCGTCAGTCAGAACCTGCCTCACCAGGCTCCTGAGTCGGCGCCTGCTCTTGCTTGTTCAACTGCACTTCAGTGAAAGTTGCGCATTCGCTGTCCTGCGTCACGGTCATTTGGGCGGCACAGATTTAGTGTCTTGCTGGATTTGCTTAACTTCTTCCTGGCCATTAAAGAGCCCAGAGGGCAGGCCCGTCAGGTTTTTCCTCTCTGAGTGCACAGTAGGTACAGTCGATGCCTCGGTTGCCATGGCGTCGGTCTCCCCAGTGCACACAGTGGGTACCGTCGATGCCTCGGTTGCCATGGCGTCGGTCTCCCCGGTGCACACAGTGGGTACCATCGATGCCTCGGTTGCCATGGCGTCGGTCTCCCCAGTGCACACAGTAGGTGCCATTGATGCCTCGGTTGCCATGGCGTCGGTCTCCCCAGTGCACATAGTAGGTACCACCGATGCCTCGGTTGCCATGGCGTCAGTCTCCCCAGTGCACACAGTGGGTACCACCGATGCCTCGGTTGCCATGGCGTCAGTCCCCCCAGTGCACACAGTAGGTACCATCAGTGCCTCGGTTGCCATGGCATCGGTGCACCATTCCCCTGGGAAGCTTTTTTTTTTTTTTTTTCAGCTCAGGTATCAAGAAAAATTAGGTGGAGGAAACTGGGCTAGAGAGGGTGCTTCCTGGACCACAGGTGGGTCCTTGCGTGGCCTGATCGCGTTTCCTGGGGCACCAGTGCCCCCGGGGACCAGCTGGCTGTCCACCCTGCAGACACAGCGCCCAGAGCAGGCGGGGCCTTGAGGACAGCACAGGCCGCTCAGCACAGCCGGACCCTGCTCAGCGGCTCCTGGGTTGAAGGAGCCCCTGAGCCCCGGCCCCTCGTGCCTCCTTTGTGGGAGGGCCAGGAGGAAGACGCAGGTCTGGGACAGCCTCTCCGGGCCAGGGCACCCTGGAGAGGTGGGCAGAGCGGAGCAGGGGAGGTTTCCTGTCAGCCGAGGCTTCAGCCTGGGTGTTGGAATAAATGAGATGCAAATGAATGCAAATGAGGGCATCCCCAGCCTCTCCAGTAGGCGTGCTTGCCTGCAGGAGGCGGGGGGGGGGGGGGGGGGGGTGCTGCAGGACTTCCCTGGGTCTCCGTGGCAGGCTGCGGGAGGGAAGCCCGAGGGCCGAGGGGCCCAGGCTCCGGGCTGGACGGGGTTAATGCCTGTGCGGCCTGCGGGGCCCTCCTTAGCTGAGGCCCCTGTGCAAGGACGCGCCAATGCGCCTGAATGCAGCCCCCCCCAGCACCAGCTGGCTCCCCCACGGGGCCTTTGTCCGAGCCCTGGCCCCTGTGTAGATAATTGCCTGGGCGGGAGGGAGGGTCTGAGGCAAGCTGTCACCCCTCCCCCTCCCCCCAGCTGCCCAACCTGTGGCTTGAGGCTCCACAACCACCCCCACGGCCACCGCCAGGAGCCCGGGTGGCCGCTGGCCGCTCCCACGAGACGAGTCTCCTCCAACCCCACCCACGCCTCCTGCACCCCCAGCGCAGCCTCACCCCCAGAAGCCAGCCTGCTCCCAATGTACTGGGCACCCAAATGCAGTCCTGTGGAATTTGAGACTATTCCTTTAAGACATGTTTATTTGAAAGAGTTAGAGATAGAGGGAGAGACAGAGACCTTCTGTCCACTGGTTCCCTCTCCAGACAGCTGCAATGGCCGGGGCTGGAGCCATCTGGCTCTCCCACGTGGGTGCAGGGGCCTGGGCACCACCGTCCTCAGCTGCTCTCCCGGGCCGTCAGCAGGGAGCTGGATGGGAAGTGGAGAGCTAGGACGGCAACAGCACCCATGTGGGATGCCTCGGTCACCACAACACCGGCCCCCAAATTTTAACCTTGCTAGCCGCTCCATTTCAAAAGAGCAAATAGGCGCCAGCGTTATGGCAAAGAAGGTTAAGCCACTGCCTGCAACACCGGCGTCCCATGTGGGCGCTGGCTCGAGTGCCGGCTGCTCCACTTCCCATCCAGCTCCCTGCTCGTGGCCTGGGAAAGCAGCTGAGGCTGGTCCCGGTGCTGGGCCTGCACCCACGTGGGAGACCTGGAGGAAGCTCCTGGCTCCTGGCCCAGCCCTGGCTGTTGCAGTTACTTCAGGGAGTGAGCCAGGGCAGAAGCTTCTCTCTGTCTCTCTCTCTCTCTTTCTCCCCCCCCCCCCCCGTAACTCAGACTTTCAAATAAATAATCTTTATGTAAAAAAAGGAAACAGATGAAATAGAAACAGGTGGAACTGATTTGAACACATGTAATCCATGTAATCCTGTCAAGTTAGGCATTATCTGTTTAGTTTATAATCAGTTTTTTTTTTTATTTTACAGGTAGAGTTATAGACAGTGAGAGAGAGAGAGACAGAGAGAAAGGTCTTCCCTCCTCTGGTTCACTCCCCAAATGGCCGCTATGGCTGGCAGCGCTGTGCCGATCTGAAGCCAGGAGCCAGGTGCTTCCTCCTGGTCTGCCATGCAGGTGCAGGGCCCAAGCACTTGGGCCATCCTCCACTGCCTTCCCAGGCCACAGCAGAGAGCTGGACTCTAAGTGGAGCAGCCGGGACTAGAACCCGGCGCCCATATGGGATGCCGGCACCGCAGGCGGAGGATTAACCAAGTGAGCCACAGTGCCAGCCCCTGTAATCAACATTGAACTCACTCCTGAGAGAGTGGACTCCCTCTGTCTCATACTGGGCCTTCAAAAGCATCAGCGTGGATTCTCGGCCCCGCTAGTCGCCTTCCCAGCCTTGGAGGGAGCGACCACCCTGTGGACCCCGGGCCCGCGGGCAGAGCCTGGCCAGGGCTCTTGGGGAGCACCTGCCAGGCCTGGGCACTGCCAGAGACCAGAGCAGCCTCACGAGGGTCACCGACTGGCCCAGTCCGGGCTGGTGGGCCGCAGGCAAGCCACACACTTCCTGCGGGCCCTCTGTGCCCTGCGAGGTTGGAGGCGGTGCCGCACCACGGCCAGGCTCCCAGGCCTGGCTTCAGGGCTTCCCACCTGCAGAGCCAGGGTGCTCGCCCTCCTCCTCCGGCTGGCGCAAGGAGGAAGCAGGGGAGTGCGCAGAAGTACTTAGTGCAGGGCCGTGCCGCCGTGAGCCTGCGACGTGTCACCAGCTCAGAGGTGGGGAAACAGAGGCCCCGAGGAAGGACCAGGGTCACCGCGTGAGTTTGCGGGCTGGGCGGCTGGAGAGTTAGTCCAGCGCTCATTCCCCTCCATTGCTTCCTTCCCAGGCTCTGTGCTGGGCCCGGCTTGGGGGCTCAGGATGAAAGCCAAGGACGAGGGAGGACGTGGAAGAAGGGTTTTCTGTCCTTTGACAAGACAGGTGCGCCAAGGGCACAGGGCAGGGCAGGGCCGGCCAGGCGGGGCGCCTGCTCTGTGCCACGAAGAAGGCCCCCCGCGTGAGACCTCCTAGGACTATGGCAGAGGCCTGGTCGGGCCAACCTCCTCTCACCCTCTGTGCCCGGTGGGTAGAGCTGTCGACACACGTGTGCCCCACCACGGCCCCGTGGCACGGGGCCTGCGTAGCCTCAGTTGAACGGAACAGAGAAACCTCAGTTAACTTGCCCACAGGTACATGGCCCGCGAGTGGCCAGGGCCTGGGTGCACGTGGGCCAGCTGGCCCCCTCGCCACAGCCCCGCCAGGGCCGGGTTCTCTGGTCCAGGCCTCGGTGATCCTGGGCAGGGATTTCCTGTGCCGGCCGCCAGAGGCGTTCTGTGCGTTTGTGCATCAGCGCCTGTGGACGTGGGTCCCCTCGCGTGGGAGGAAAAGTGCGCAGCGAAGTCAGCGTTGAGTTATTCCGTCGCTAAAATCCATCTGTGAGTTGAGGTGCTCATTAGTTAGCCTGTTCCCCTCAGGAAGCAAGGGCTGCCTTCACTGATGGGGAGAGGGGTCCCCAGCTCTCGTCTCGGTGTTTGGGGCCCTGTGGCCGGCCGGGGTGCGGTTCTGGCTTCACCTGCTGCCGCTGCCCCGCTGCTTCCGTTCTGCTGTCCATGGTGTTGGCCATGCAGGTGCGCCCAGCTCCCCAGCAAGCCCTTGGCCCGAGCAGAGGGAGGGCCCGTGCGTGCCCGCGGAGTGTGCCCTTGGTGCTTGGCCCCTGCCTCTAGAACACCCACACCCTCCCGTCAGCCTCTTCTTTGAGACCGGAGGCAGGCAGAAGGAGTGTCCCTGCCCCGGCCGGGCCCAGGTGGACCCCGTGCCAGACCCCTGGACTGCACCGCTGAGAGAGGAGAGCCCAGAGCAGAGGAAGCGGCCAGAGATTTTCTAGGAAGCCTGGGAGCCACTTCCAGCGGCTGCTTTGCATAAATTTACATGGCAAAGACTGTGCTTTGCATGTTGTGTTCCAGAGGCTCGGATTCCAAGGCGACCGAAATGCCAGACAGCCGTGACTCAGGATCGCGGGAGGGGAGTGGGCAGGAGGGCGCGAGGAGCGGGGAGGCCGGGCCGTTCCCTCCTCACCCCAGGGGCGGCCGTCCGCCCTAGTGTGTCCAGGACTGAGCGGGATCCCAGACGGAGGAGTTTCAGTGCTGGGAGGCGGGCAGCAGGAGCTGGTCCCCTGCCTCCGCGCACACCCAGGACTCGCCTTGGGCTGTGGGTGTCCCAGGTTCCACCACTGCCACCACCCGTGGCCGAGCCCAGCGTGTGCCCCCGTCCAGGAGCTCCTCTTTCCGGAAGGGCCCCCACTCTGGCCACCTACAGCGTGGCTCTGCCCTGATGTGGGTGCCAGTATTCCAGCCAGAGGCTCCGGAGCGGGGCACCCATCCCAGCCCTAAGAAGGCGTGTCCAGGCCATCCGGGGAGACCAGCTGAGGCCAGGAGGGGGCAAACACTGGGTGTGGCTTCACAGAGGACAGCAGTCAGCGTGGGGGGCTGGGCCTGCACCCACCTCTCCCTGCTTCTCAGTGGGGTGCGGGTCCCCGAGCTGCTGAAGGAAGCCAGGTGCAGGCAGTGGGAGGACAAAGGGGAAAACCGATCCCTGCCCACCACCACCTCCGCCCACCCCAGGAGCCGCCTGCAAGGCCCGAGACAAAGGCCGTTTACTTTGGAACCTGAGGCCGCCTGGCCGTGGCTGCGGGGAGCAGGCGGCCTCATTGGGAGTCTGGTTTCAGTTGCTCCCGGCCAGGGCTTGGTGGGCAGGGGCGGTCGGGCATGGCTCCTGGAGGTCACTCTGCCCCTCCCACTGGGCCCCACGGCAAGACGCAGAGTGGAAGGGGTCAGGCCCAAGAGTTGGGGAGTAGGTGGGATCCCCCGGCCACACTTCCCCCCGGGAGAGCCTTCGGAGCTGTCCCCCGTAGGAGAGACCCAGAGCCCCATGTGCGGGGGACGTGGGGACGGCCTCAGAGGACCCCCAAGGACTCGGGGCCACGCCGACCACCTGCCTCGCCTGCAGACGAGGAAGCCAGGTGCAGAGGACGGCCCCCAGGGACCCTTCCCCCTTCCTCTACAGTTGGCTGAGCCTGACCCCAGAATCGCGGTGTTCACAATAAAACACGCGGAGCTGGAAGAGAAGCCGGTTGGTGGAGATGCAGCCCTCAGAGCACCCAGAAGCCAGTTCTGCAGCGTGACGCGTGTGCTTCTTGGTGACCGGCTTAAACCTGGCAGCGGTGGTGGGCGCTCACTCCGTGGGACAGGGAGGCGGGGCTCCGTGGTCCCCCACCTTCATGATTGACGGAAGTGCTGCAGAGGAGTCAGAGCCTGGGGAGAGGGAGCCCCGATTCCCCCCGTAGCTGGGGAGGGGCGCAAGGCTCGGGGCTGTGAACGGTCTGTCCTGTCTGGGTGCTACTGCGCAGCTGTGCCCAGTGTGCAGACAGCCACCCGTGCACGCATGGTCACCTCTGCGTGCGCCGTTTACTTCCATACAAGTCGCGAGCACACCTTGGCCACGCCGAGCTGCACGGCGGGCAGGTGCCTCTGAGCCCGGCAGGTCCACAGGGGTCCGCGTGTCTCCCGCTCCCTCGCGGGCACGCGCACATG
Organism: Oryctolagus cuniculus; assembly: GCF_964237555.1. Lineage (NCBI taxonomy): Eukaryota > Metazoa > Chordata > Mammalia > Lagomorpha > Leporidae > Oryctolagus > Oryctolagus cuniculus. Next base: position 174,796,818 of record NC_091435.1, on the reverse strand, counting down.
GTTGGGCGCAGTAAGCAAACGTCATCCGTCGGAAGTGATGCTCAGCCTGGGGCGTGGCTGCCGACTTAGGGTGCTCCTGGGGAGGGGGCGGCCCTGCGGGGGGCTGCTGTCATCCACACTGGCACTCTCACTGTTTCAAGAAAAAGCAGTGATCTTATTGTTTCTGTCAAAATAAAACCAGCTCGTCGTAAAGAATTCAATCAGCGGAGGAGAGTACAAAGAAGAAAGTTTAAAATTATATCCAAATTTCCACCAGCTGGGAAAAAAACCTCCCATCGCATTTGAAGCTGAGTCGCAGCTGTCTGTGCAGAGAGAGGGAAGGTAGACAGGGAAGTCCTTTCGCGAGAAGGGAGCCTACTCACCTGCTATTTTTAACCAAGATGCTCCTCTACCCGACTTGAACGAAGGGAGGGGACTCAGCATGGGGAGGCTGCTCCGGCCCCGGTCCCTGGAGCCCTGTCCTCCGCCCCCCTTCACGGCCATGCCTTGCCTCCCCGGGGGCCGCAGGCACCTTCCTGGGCCTGACCGTGTTGTGGGTGCTCATTTGGCCAGGTGCCTGCGGCACAGCACCCCGGGGCTTGGTACTGGGGCCCTGGAGCCCAGGCCCTTGGCCGGCCAGGGGCAGGGGTCTGTGCGAGGCCAGCTTGTTGGGGGGGTCTCCGCTGACCTGCTTTGCAAGGCTGGCGCTTGGTTAGCGGGGGTGGGAGGAGGGGCATTGGGCCCTGGCGTGGACCTCTGACAGGTGTCCTCCTGGCACTTGGGAGCCGGTGCCGCCGCCGTCCCGGGTTTGCTGTGGTCATTGGCGGCACAGCCCCCTCCGGGCTTGGTGCCACGGTCAGGAGCCGAGCTGACCGCATCCTGTTTGGTGAGGCTGTCAGGAGTGCATTCTTCCGCCTGAGTGTCAGGGGCAGTGTGTTCACACCAGGTCCTGGATCATGTGAGGCCGCCGGGGGGCCACATTCTCCTGGTTTGGCGTCACGCTCGCTGATGAGTGGCCACCGTGCCCGGCTCGGCTGTCACTTGGGATCGCATTCCTCTGCCCACGTCGTGGGGGGGGGAGAGGCAGCGCGGGGCCAGAGGGCCTCCGTCAGCACCTCCTGTCTTTTGTCCAGGGTGTCCAGGAGGACACACGTGCACCGGGGAGGGGGGTGGCTCCTCCACAGCTGCGTGCGGCACAGTGTCGGCATCTGGGTGGCAGCCCCTCGGATGGTACCCGGCTGTCTCCCAGAACCCGCAGGACTGGTGGGGTCCCCTGTGCAAACACAGGCATCCCGTCCGTGGAGGGCCCCGAGTCCTCCCCGTGGCTCCCCTGCAGCCGCAGGGCCCCTCCCCGCCCGTGGCCCTGCACGTAGTCTCAGACCCGCGTCTCTGCCCTGCAGCGTCCCCCAGGGGCAGCACGAGGGACGCCCGTGCCCCAGAAGCAGGATGAGAAGATGGCAAACCTCCTGTTACCCCGGGGCACCGGCAGCTTCCGCAGGTTCACGCGGGAGTCCCTGGCGGCCATCGAGAAGCGCATGGCGGAGAAGCAGGCCCGCGGCTCGGCCGCCTCGCAGGAGAGCCGCGCCGGGCTGCCGGAGGAGGAGGCGCCCCGGCCCCAGCTGGACCTGCAGGCCTCCAAGAAGCTGCCGGACCTGTACGGCAACCCGCCCCGCGAGCTCATCGGGGAGCCCCTGGAGGACCTGGACCCCTTCTACAGCACCCAGAAGGTGAGCGCCGAGCGCTGAGGCAGGCCGGCTCTGCGGCCTGGTCAGGGAGGGAGTGAGCGGTGACCATGGTCCGGGCGGGCCCTTGACTCCTTAGGGACGTCTGTCTGGTGGGGCGGCGGGGGTGCCTGTGCCTGTCGAACTCAAGCCCTGAGGTGGCTGGACCCTGCGGTGGCGTGCAGTCCCTGGCCACGGAGACCCCGCTGGGCGTTGGCCACAGCTGCAGCTCCCTGGGCTGTGCCCTGTGCCCAGCGCTGCCCCGGGCGGTCTCCCCAGGCGCCTGCCCACCCTTCCAGACTCGCTGCTCGAGGAGGGCAGGCTGGAGTTGGGTGCAGGACGGTTCCCCAGGAGGCCGGTGCCAGGAGGACAGTGGCTGTCCGGTCTGCTGCGGTCAGCAGCAGGCCCAGGAAGCACGGCGGGGCAGGCGTAGTGAGAGGGTGACTGTGGCGTGAGCTCCGGTGGCAGGAGTGAGTGTGCTGGGGTGGCAGTGGCTGCAGTCTGGAGACCCAGAGCCGGAGGGTGGGTGTGTGGCCGTGGTGACAAGGGCAGGGCACCTGCCTGTTCAAACCGGAGAAGGTGCCCCAGGCCCGGTCCCGCTCCCTGGCCCCCAGCTGAACTTCCCCTTGGAGTCCTGGTGGGATCCGAGTTGGGTGGGGAGGTGGGCGGACCCAGGTCCTGGTGGTCTGAGCGGGAAGTGAGAACAGGCTCTGGGGAGGAGCTGAGAGGCAGTGCGGTTGGCCGGCAGGTGGGATGCAGAGTGACTGGAGGGAGCTGGGGTCGGGCAGAGGTTGAGGTCAGAGCTGGCCTGGGATTCTGGGGGCTGGGGGTGTCAGGGACACCCTCTCTGTGCCCGTGTCCAGGGCCGTGTGCACTGGGCCCTCGAAGGCCCCTCCTTCTTGGCACTGTCACTTTGAAACTGAACCAAATCTTGGCCAACCTGACATCTGCCGAAACTGACCACCCCCGCCCTCCCCCTCCGTGGGCAAGGCAGGGAGGGGCCCCTGGCCTGAATGTGCTGCCCCCAGCCCCGTCCTGCACAGCCCCTGCCCTCCCCTGTCCCTACCCCACAGCCCAGAGCTGTCCCCCTGAAGCCTCTGTCCCCCAGAGGCCTGACCAACGCGGCCTTCTGCCCACAGACCTTCATCGTGCTCAACAAAGGCAAAACCATCTTCCGGTTCAGCGCCACCAACGCCCTCTACCTGCTCAGCCCCTTCCACCCCATCCGGAGGGCGGCCGTGAAGATCCTCGTCCACTCATATCCTTGACAGCGGGCCCGGCGTGTGCACCCCTGCACGGGCCGCCGCCCCCGCCCTGCGTGGCCGCCCCGGAGCTTCCTCGGAGGCAGTGGGGCCTGGCAGTGTCCCCCCCAGCCTACCCTGCCTCCTCTCCCCGCCAGGACCTTCGGGCAGGTGGGGGGCTGAGCCGAGGAAAACCCGTTTCCCACCGAGAGGCCCCGTTTGCTCACACGTGGGCCTCTTGTGAGGGCGGCCACGCCTGCTCTCTGACGAGGTGTTGACAAAATGTTTGCAGCTCCACAGTATCTCAGAGAACTCTGGTTAGCATGAAATGATGGAAACCGCGGCCTAAAAGAGCGTGTCCTGTGGAGGAGAGCCGTGGGGGCAGTGCAGGTGCCAAGCGGCCTCCCACAGGCGGTGCGGGGGCGGGCTGTCCCACCTGTGCCCAGCACCTGACCACTGGGGTGCCTTGGAGGGTGCTCCGGACCAGGCCTGTCCAGCCTCGTGCCTGCTTCCTCTCCCCCAGCTCCCTCCTGCCTGCCTCTCGGGGACTCCTGGGACACACTTGTGTCTAGGCAAACTCCTCCGGGCAGGCCACAGCGGTGGCATCAGCAGGTTGCTGGGGGGAGGGGCCGTGTTCAAGGGACAGCCCCCATCCTCAACAACCTTGGACCTCGAGGCCCAGAGAGGTTCTGATGTTCTCGGGAGCCATCCTGAGCTGTGCCTGAGCTCTCTCTAGGTGCCAGGACTGGACTGGGCACCCTGGGGGCGCTGAGCTGAGCGGGACCCAGTCCCGACCCCTCTGGAATCGTGCCGTCCCTTGAGGGCACCAAGGCAGTGGCACCAAGAGCTGAGGTTCCTGCCTGGCGGTCCCCACTGGCTAGAGGGACAGAGCGGTGGGAGGGACAGGCAAGGGGTTCCTGCCTGGTCCCCACGGGCGAGAGGGACAGAGCGGTGGGAGGGACGGAGCCGTGGGAGGCACAGGCAAGCCGCTTTCTTCCTCTGGGCTCACTGAGCCTCGCTCCAAGGGCGTGGCCTCCCACAAGCACCCTCTGGTCTCACCTGGGGCCTCTCTGCCCGTATCCAACCAACCCAGCTTGTTTGGCCGCCTCAGGAGCCCCCCAGGGAGCCTCTGCCAGGTGCTGACTGCGCAGTGGAGCAGGTGAGATGGCCAGGGAGGTGGGGGTGGGGGGGCGCCAGGGTGCCCAGGCTGGCCAGAGGGTCCATCGAGCATGTCGGTCAGGCTGGCGAGGGGCTGGCTCCGCCTGGCAGGACCGGCCCCGGGGAGGGCTCGGAGCTGGCCTCCGGCCCCCGGGGCCGCTGCCCCAGGGAAGCGCTCAGCATCAGTGGGGCTGTCTCCCGGCTCCTGGCAGCTGCCTTGACGCTGGGGACCCGGAGCACATTGCTGGCCCTCGGCGGCGCCACCTAGTGGGTAACCAGGCACCAGCGGGAGGAAGGGGCCTTGATTTGTGGGGTCGGGGAGCAGCCCCCCTGTGCCCTGGAGCCGCTGCAAAGCCCTGCACAGGGACCGCTGGCATCAGTGGGGTCTGTGCAGTCATTGAACCTGGGGCCACACCCCAAAACGTGCATGTCAGCCAGTTTCCCCGGCACCCCCTGCCCTGGAACAGCTGTTCCGAATGTCATTCTATGAGGGCCACCTCAGTCATCCAGGAGAGTCATGGGGTTTGTTTAAAAGATTCATTTATTGGGGCTGGTGCTGTGGCATAATGGGCTAAGCCTCCACCTGCAGCGCCGGCATCCCGTATGGGCGCTGGTTCAAGTCCTGGCTGCTCCACTTCCAATCCAGCTCTTTGCTGTGGCCTGGGAAAGCAGTAGAAGATGGCCCAAGTGCCTGGGGCCCTGCACCCGTGTGGGAGACCCTGGAGAAGCTCCTAGCTTCAGATTGGCCCAGCTCTGGCCATTGCAGGCACTTGGGGAGTGAACCAGTGGATGGAAAATATCTCTTTCTCTCTCTCTCTTTCTCTCTCTGCCTCTGCCACTCTGCCTTTCAAATAAATAAATAATCTCTTTAAAAAGAGAGAGAGACAGAGATCCATCCTCTGACTAAATTGTTCCCCAACTGGCCACAACATCCGGGGCTGGACCAAGCCAAGGCCAGGAGCCAGGAACTTCATCTGGGCCTCCCACATGGGTGTAGGGCCCCAAGTACTTGGGCCGTCTTCTGCTGCTTTCCCAGGAGCATTAGCAGGGAGACGGGTGAGAAGCAGAGCTACCAATATCCAAGCAGGTGCTCCCATAGGAGGTGGGGGCATTGCAGGGCAGCGGCTTACCCTGCTGTGCCACAGTGCGAGGCCCCTCTCGGGGGTCTGTTTAAAGGGCACACCCCTGCTCTGCCCACGCCAGAGTCAGCAGCAGGCAGCCTGGGAATTTAGAGGTTCCCGCGTATTTCTGAACCGAGCCGTGGTTCATGTGTCCTGGAGCGTGCAATCCAGTGCCCCTGCATGAGGAAGCCGCCCCCTCGTAGCCGGTGCGGGGGGCACGCTCGCAAGGGCACGGTCCTGGCCGCGCTCGGGCCTACACCTGTCCTGCATCCCTTGGGGAGTGGCTGAGAAAGTCATCGCGGTCACACAGAATTGTTTTCTTCCTGTGCATTTTTGTTAACAAATCCTGCCGAATGCGTTCCCACCGGCACTCAATACAAGCAGGCAAGCGAACTCCAGATGCCACTGGGGTCACAGACAGGGACGCCTCGCCGTCACGTCGAGAGGCGGCACAGAGTCCGCCCACGCCCCTCTGCGGAATCACATGGGCGGTCTGACCGCACGCACACGCGTGTGCGAGCCGCGGCGCACACACAGTGCACTGTGGATTGCCTTCCCCGGGGAGTTTCTGGATTCCCTGCGATGCAGACTCGGGCAGCCAAGCTCCCGGCCTTGCCCACGACCTGTGCGGGCAGCACTCGGTGGCATTTGAATCATGAGGCCGGGAGTGGGTGTTGGGGACAGCGACACGACAGGGCTGAGGATGTGCGCTGAGCTCAGGCTGGGGGAGCCGCCCACACAGAGGGCCAGCTTCGCCACCCGCCTGCACCTCCCAGGCCACGCAGGCCCGGGCGCCCTGGCCAGGGGTCCTCCGCTCTTCTCTCTGGTGCTGGCCCCACGCGGGGTTCCACTGCGGGGGGGGTGGGCAGAGCACATGGCCTGGGGCTTGGTCTGAGTGGGAGGAGATGTCACACACGCGTGCGCACGCACACGGAGTGCCCGAGAATGGTGGGAGTGCCGTCCTCAAGGCCGCGGGAGCCAGGCGAGGGTTTTGCGCGGTCAGGTGTCAGGCAAGAGGCTGCTGCAGCTCGTCCTGAGCCACTCCCAGCAGACGGCACCGTCGTGGGCCCCGGCTGAGCCTCATCCTCGAGACCCCCCCTCCCCAGCCTGCACTGCGTCTCCACTCCAGGGGGGCCGTGAGCGTGCGCCCAGGGCCGCGTGTGTGTAGAGGGGAGGGGAGGCTGTGCACAGTGGGCTGTGAGTCCCGTGCCCCCTGCTTCACCACGGCCACCTGGGCTGCTCCTGGAGCTCCCGGGCGGCCTGTGGTGCCTGCGCGAATGCCTCCTCCAGGAAGCCTTCCCGCGCAGCCCGGCAGAGGGGCGTTTAGTTCCAGGGAAAAGCTCCTCGCTCCCTGTCTCCTGCCTAGTGTTCAGGAGAAGCAGTGGGGAAATGGAGTCGGCTCACGGGCGCGGAGCAGAGCCTGGCGGCTGGACGGGCTCCGTAACTGCTCGGCGGCAGCCCCGTGCCTCACGGGTTTCAGCACCCAGCTGGCAGCCTCGGTAGGCAGTTTGGTGATGGGTCCCTGGGAACGAGTGAGCCGCTGAGTGAACGGGCTGTGTCATGAGGAGTGCCTTGGCACAACCCTGGGTGTGTGCATGTGTGTGTGCGTGTGTGTGCGTGAGCCAGGTCCTGCCCTTGAAAGCTGGGGCAGGGGCCGAGCCTGGCGATGGGGGCCCTCCCGCGGCCCCCCGGGGGAGAGGTAGCCTCTAGCAGAGAGACCGCGGGGCCAGCTGGGGCAGGGCTGGGCGGTCGTGTGGGCAGCCCCAGACTCCCGAAGCCACATTGCTGCCATCTCGGGTGAGAGACCGGAGTCAGTTATAAGCTGGAGGCTGGGTTTGGAGTGCGGACTTGCAGGTTGCTGGGCGCCCCAGGAGGAGGACCGGCAGGGTGAAGGGCCTCCACGCGGGCCCCTTCCTCGCGGGCCCCTCTCCCAGCTGGGGCAGGGCCAGGCGCTGGCTGCACCAGCCTCCTGTGCGAGGGCAGAAGGCGGCAGCCCGTGGAGCCCAAGTACTGCAGCTGCAGGGGCTGGGGCGGGGCCGTGTCCCTGCTCCCGGCCATGTCCCTGGGGAGTGTCCAGCCTAGCGGAGGCCCAGGTCTTGCAGGGGTGAGGGAGGGGAAGAGGCACTCAGTGGGAGCTGTGTGCAGCCTGAGGCGGCAGTTGGCACTTGCAGCCCCCGGGGGTGGGGCGGGGTGGGGTCAGGCAAGGCCACGGAGATGCCCGAGACACGGCTCCGGCACTTGAGCCCCCTGTGGCAGGGTGACAGCTGATGTCACCCCCAGCAGCCAGGCCAGAGGGTCGCCCAACACCCTGGGAGTGCAGGGGAGTCCTGGCAGGTGGCCGGGCCGGGCACTCCTGCTGGGGGCAGGAAGGGGTGTGCTCGGTGCTGTAGAGGGCACGAGTGAAGGGAGAGGAGGCTGAGGCAGGACTCCCCACATGCTGCAGGGAGAGAACTCCTCCCTCCCGTGTGGGCCGGCCTCTGCGGTCTGGGGCTCCGTCCACCCCTCCTCTTTCCCTCCACGCCAGACCCAACAGGGGATCCTGTGACGGTGTGGTTTTGGGTGTGTGGTGCCCTCCAGGGGCTGAGAGCAGGGCGGGGACAGAGAGGGGCCGTGGTGGACACTGGGGGTCCCGGGCATCCCGGGCACCCCTCCCCAATCCGGCGGCTCTGGCCTGGCAGCGGCGACCCTGGACTTTGCCTTGACTTAGGCACGCTCTTCAGCCTGCTCATCATGTGCACCATCCTGACCAACTGCGTGTTCATGGCCCAGCACGACCCCCCGCCCTGGACCAAGTATGTCGAGTGAGTATCCGCACCCCTGGTCTCTGCAGACGGAAGCAGGGGCCCCGTCCTCCCCCGGAGAGGAGGGTGAGGCCAGTGCTGAGACGGGGGGAGGAGCTGGCGGGGCACCTGGTCGTGAGAGCCGGGGAGGCAGCTCTGGTACTTACAGCCGCCCAGCCCCACTGGACGGAAGCGGGGTGCAGCTGGGGAGGCCCAGGCTGACCCTCACCCCCCACACGCTGCTGCCCTACTCTGAGGTCCCACTCCCGGAGCCAGTGCCTGGCCTCCGGGCATTGCGTCCACTCTCTTCCCTGCCTGCAGGTCCTAAGCAGCCTCCACAGGCCCCCAGGGCACCCGGCCCCTGTTCCAGAGACCACAGAATGCAAGGGGCAGCCTCTCTTGCCAGTGCGGCTTGGCTGTGTTCACACTGGGGCCTGGGCTCTGGGCCTCTCCCCTCCCAGTCCCGCGGGCTGCGGTCTGAGCATCCCAGTGCCCACCCAACCTCGGGCCTTGGAATCCAGTGCTCCTGTGAGCCCCCCAGTACACAGCTGGACCCTCCTACCATGTGGTCAGTCGAGGCTGCACCACACTGCCACTGCTGGCCTCTGAGGACACACACACACACCCACACACACACGCAGGAGTGATGGTGACGCTTCCCACAGCACAACCCAGTGGCCGCCCCAGGGGTGAGGGGGTGGGCAGGGGTCTTTTTGCATCAAGACAATGGGGAGAGAAGCTGGGGAGCTCAGATGGACGCAGGGCAGGCTCCTGGTAATCCTGACCCAGCAAATATGTAGACGGGGCGGCGGGGAGCCAGCGGCTGGCACAGAGCTCCAGTCCGCGGTTGCCCCATGCGCAGGGACCCTGGCGAGCGCGGCTTCCGCCCCCTGAGGCACCGTGTCGGCCCCGCCCCCCAGGTATGCCTTCACCGCCATATACACCTTTGAGTCCCTGGTCAAGATCCTGGCTCGAGGCTTCTGCCTGCACGCGTTCACCTTCCTGCGGGACCCATGGAACTGGCTGGACTTCAGCGTGATTGTCATGGCGTAAGTACCTCGCTCGCCGCCCCCGGCCACCTTGCTCCTCGTCTGCAGGTCACATGCGGCTGGGCCGTGGAGGGAGGAAGGCAGGGTAGAGAGCCCAGGGCACAGTGGCTCCGGCGGCCACAGCGGCCACGTGTCCGGCACGTGGTTCAGATTCCGGCTGGGCATCCCCTGCCCTTCCCCCCAAGAGAAGCAGCGTTCCAGCCCCAGCCCCAGCCCCGGCCCCGGCCCCCTGTGCACAGCGACCTGGCCTGCTGGGTGCTGAGGGTGAAGCTGCAGTAACAGTGCCTGGGGAGCTGAGCAGGGGTCCCCAGGAACTCGTGCCAGGCCCCCGTGTCCGGCCCCCTGTGCACAGCGACCTGGCCTGCTGGGAGCCGAGCAGGGGTCCCCAGGAACTCGTGCCAGGCCCCCATGTCCGGCCCCCTGTGCACAGCGACCTGGCCTGCTGGGAGCTGAGCAGGGGTCCCCAGGAACTCGTGCCAGGCCCCCGTGTCCGCTCTCACAGGCTGCATGTTTGGCACTTTAAAAAGGAAGGATTATTTATTTATTGGAAAGGCAGAGTTAGAGAGGGAGAGAGAGAGGTCTTCTGTCTGCTGGTTCCCTCCCCAATCGCCACAGTGGCCGGGACTGGGCCAGGCCAAAGGCAGGAGCCAGGAGCTTCCTCTAGGTCTCCTACATGGGCGTCTTCTGCTTTCCCAGGTGCATTAGAAGGGAGCTGGATCAGAAGGGGAGCAGCCAGGACTCAAACTGGTGCCCATGTGGGATGCCGGAGCTGCATGCAGGCTCTGGATTTGAGAGAGGGAGAGAGAGAGGGAGAGAGAGAGAGCGCGCGAGCAAGCGAGCTTCCATCTGCTTGTTCACTCCCTTGATGGCTGCAATGGCTGGAGCTGGGCTGATCCAAAGCCAGGAGCCAGGAGCTTCTTCCGGGTTTCCCACCCGGGTGCAGGGTCCCAAGGACCTGGGCCGTCTTCTACTGCTGTCCCAGGCCATAGCAGAGAGCAGGATTGGAAGTGGAACAGCCTGGACTAGAACCAGCGCCCATATGGGATGCTGGCACTGCAGCCCGGGACTTTAACCCACTACGCCACAGCGCCGACCCGCTGCGTGTAACACATTTTAAAGCACTTGCTCACCACCATCCAGGGGTAGGCGGAGACTGAGACTGAGCCCCACTTGACAGAAAAACTGACGCCCAAGAAAGTGAACCCAACCCCAGGCCCGCCTCGGCCTGGACCGCAGCCCCACTGCGCCTTGTCGAGGAAGGGGGCACCGTACCCCGATGCCCCAGGCAGCGCATGCTGAGCCGAGCACCCCACCTTGGCACGGAGCGGAGGTGATAGGGCCGGGACTCCCTGCCTCTGAAGACCCTCAGCTGCCCCCACCCGGCGGAGGACGGCGTGTGGCTCAGCGGCGTTGGTGGTCGGTCCAGCCCCGCTGGCCAGGGTTCTTGGGTTCACCGAATCCTCCTTGCTTGAACCCTGGATGGAGCAGCCCCGAGCTCAGCCAGGGCTGGACGTTGCATCAGAACCCGTCTCCGGGTGTGCTGTTGGTGAGCTGGCTTCCGCCTGCACTTCCAGGTGGGGAGATGGAGGCTGAGCGAGGCAGTGCCTTGCCTGCAGTCCAGAGTGAGCAGGGAGTGGCGGCAGGGCGGGCCGTGGTCTGGTCCCTCCCGGAGTGCAGGAGCCACGGGGGGTGGGGAGGGCAGGGGGAGCAGGCAGGGCCGGCTCCCCCCCACCCCCGGCTCTGTGTGGCCTGCAGACAGGGTGGGGAGGCCAGGCAGGCGGGGCAAGGGTCCTCATGGAGAGGGGGACCTGATGAGAATGTGGGGGGCTCCAGCAGGCGGGGCTCACAGGAGACCCCGGGCGCTGGGGTCTGAGCAGCAGGGAGGGTGGTGGTGAGTGGCAGAGCTGGAGGGAGGAGGGGAATGGAAGTCAGGGACCTTGGGTTGGAGCACCGGGGTGGGGTGCTGAGCCCTGAGGGTGCAGCCTGGCACTGTGCGGGCGTCCCTCGCCATCCGGAAGCCAGGAAGGCGCAGGGGGCAGAGGGAGCTGGCCGGAGAGGGCGGCCCCCCAGAGCCTGGGGAGGAAAGCGAGTGCCCTTGAACCTGAGGGAGGTGACACTGCTGGAGGTGACAGGGCCAAGGTCACCAGCACCCTTGGCGAGGGAAGGTTCTAGAGAGAACAGGAGGCCTGGCGAGCCCGGGAGGAGGTGCGGTGGCCCATGGCGCCTCGGGAAGGGAGGTGTGTGTGTGGGCGAGGGAAGGATCCAGCAGAGAGGAGGCTGGCCGGGGGCGGGGCCCAGGGAGCGCTGACCTTCAGGGCGGGCGGGCGGGCTCCGTGCAGTGGGGAGCTGGCTTTTCCCTCCTGATTGCGTCTATTTTTTCTCTGTGAAGTGAGGAGCAGGATCATCAGCCGAGGACACGGCGGGCGGGAGGGGCGTGTCTGTGGCTGAGAGAGAGGGAGGACTTGGCAGTGGAGTGGGGTTGCCAGGCTGGGGCGGAGCCCTCTCCCTGCTCTGGCGGCGCTGGAGCCTGAGTGACAGCTGTCAGTGCAGGTGCTGTGCCCGACCTGAGGCCCGAACGCAGCGAGTCTGCGGGCCTGTGTCCTGGGTCAGTCCCAGTCTCATTCCCCCCGGGACCCCTCGGGAAGCCGCTCCTCCTGCAGAATCGCACAGCCGTACGTGTCCCTGGCCCCGGCCCGTGCACCTGCACTCCGCGCTGGGCTCCAGCACGTGCGCCTCCCGTCTGGTGAAACTCCCATTGTACAGGCAGGGAAGCCGAGGCTGGGCAGAGCCCGCCACGCGCCCCAGCTCTAGAGCGGCAGCGCTGGGGTGAGACTGGAGAGGCCTCCCCCCAAGCCTGGCGTTGGTGGCCAGGCTTCCTCCTGGTCCCCCGTCCCACAGGGTGCAGCGGGTGCAGGCGAGCGGGTGGGCAGGGGGTGCCTGCCGGGCTCAGCTGCAGCCCCCCTGCAGGAGCTCGTCCTGTGCCCCCCTCCCGGCTGGGCACTACCTGCCAGTTAGCACAGCCTCCCGCCTTCTGGGGTTGTTATGGAAACCAAACCTGGCAGGGAAGGGAGGGCGGGCGGCCGTCGTCGCCGCAGTCGCTGGCTCGCGGTGGCTTCCCCATCTCCAGACAGGGCCAGGGCAGCCGGGAGGCGGGCTCAGGCCCTGCGCGTGCTCCCTCAGCCCCCAGGAAGTCTCCCTGCGCTGGGGCGGAATTCTCACCCACCACGCTCTGCGCTCCCGGGGGCAGGCCCACGCTCTCACCCAGGCTCTCTGCCCCTGCCGGCAGCGGGGCAGGCGGGGGGGCCTGGCTTGGACTTAGGCAGCCTGAGAGGGACAAGGCCGCACACGGGCGCGTGCACACACACACACGCACACACTCACAGCCAGCTGCCCCACTCTGCTCCCACTGCTCAGCTGCTCTGAGCACAGACACGGTCCTCCCTGCCCTGTCACCAGCCTGCCCTCTTCACCGTGGAATCCTGGCTTCCCTGTGCTTGGCACGTGCACCCAGGGGGCGGGCGCTGAGCGCAGAACAAGCGTTGCCTGTGCTGGGGACCCTGTTCTAGCCTGGCAGAGCCGAGCGAGAGACGGGCAGGGTCTTCGCCCGCAGGCAAGGGTGGCCGGCGCCCCGTGTGGTCTGCGCCATGCTCCACTGGCTCCCCGTCGCCAGCTGTTGTCCCAGGTAGCAAGCAGCAGGAAACTGGGCCCAGAGCCCCTGGGCTGCTGGAGCCACAGCTTGTCCGAGGGATGGCAGCGTCGGCTCCAGCTGAGGGCCGCTTGTCCGTGGGATGGCAGCGTCGGCTCCGGCTGAGGGCCGCTTGTACGAGGGATGGCAGCGTCGGCCCCGGCTGAGGGCCGCTTGTCCGAGGGATGGCAGCGTCGGCCCCGGCCGAGGGCCGCTTGTCCGAGGGATGGCAGCGTCGGCCCCGGCTGAGGGCCGCTTGTCCGAGGGATGGCAGCGTCGGCTCTGGCCGAGGGCCGCTTGTCCGAGGGATGGCAGCGTCGGCCCCGGCTGAGGGCCGCTTGTCCGAGCGGGGAGAGGTGGGGCAGGGGCCCGAGGCTCTGTGCCATCGTGGAGGGTGGGAGAGCTCTCAAGTTGACAGGGGCTTGGGTCGAATGCACGGGAGTGTTGGGGACCTGAACTCAGGGTGTGGCTCTGCTCCCCCTGCCCTGGAGAAAGCCACGCCGGCTGCCGGAGTCTGGGGGTGGAATGAGACCCCAGCCCAGAGGAGGGGCCCTGAGGATGCTGCGCTGACTGCCCACCTCTGCAGGGGTGTGGGAGGGGGGAGGGAGAGAGCAGGCGTGGCCGCAGTCTCCGCTTAGCGGTTCAGTGTCAGAGCTGACCCCGCCTGCCCAGTGCTTTCCCTTGGGCCCTCAGGCTGAAGGGGGCTGCAGGAGCTCCCGGCAGTGGGGGCTGGGAGCCCAGACCACCTGGCACAGCAGCCTGGCTCACTCCTGGCTCCCCGAGCAGGTGCTGAACCCGGGCGTGCCCAGAACTGGAGAGGGTGCTTTTCTCTGCAGGGGGTGCCCTGGGCAGGCTGCGTGGCTGTGCTCTGGGGAGGAGTCAGGGGTCAAGGCAGGCTACACGCCTGGCTTCCCAACCCCCAGGCCCCGCCCCCAGGACGCGCCCGGCACCCCAGGGGCTGAGACCCTGTCCCTGTCCCCCCAGCATCAGATGGACATGAGACCGAGCGCCAAGCCCGACGTGCTCTGGGAGACACCCTGGGGGCGAAATCTTTGCTTAAATATCACAAGTGACTTGCTGCTGTCCCGGTGGCCTTGGTCACACGCTGTCCCACCAGCCACCTCTTGGACATCCTCGTGGTCCTGTGGCCCAGCTTGATCAGGTCCCTGTCTCCCAGAGACTGAGTCTCTGTGCCTATGGAGGCCAGGGGGGCTGGGGCAGGACGCCTATCCAAGCTCCAGATGAGTGTTCCTGGCCCCGAGCCCTGGGCCGGACAGACCCCACGGAGGGCTGCCCACCTCCGAGGTTACCCTGGAGAACACGGCAGGGGGAGGGCTCAGGCCCCCTTCTCTTTTCTCTTGTTGGGTCAGCCGCTGCCAGTGGTGGTCGAGGGGCAGGGCTTCCCGCTGCCCCTTTCCCGTCCCCGAGGGTCTGTGTCCCGGGGCCTGGGTGTGCTCCAGCGAGGGCTCCGGGGGCTCCGGGGCCGCTCCATGCTTAGATTTGTGGCTGGCACGCGTAAGGGGATAGAGACCCAGCCCCCACCCCCCGCTGTGCTGGTCTCCGCCAGGGCTGCAGGGCCCCGCTGGTGGGAGCCGCCAGGCCACAACAGACGCGGAGCAAAACCAGCACCAGAAAGCCACGCGTTCCAGGGCCAGCTGGCCACCCGCTTCCCCATCTCACCCTGAGGGGCGGCAGCCCCAGGCTCCCGCTGCTGTGCCCAGCCCCCAGGGGCGTGGCGAGCGTGGCGGAGGCACCACAGTCGTTCAAGGAGCCGAGCCGCCAGGGAGCGCGCCGTGCTGTGCCGTGCCGGGCCGGCAGGACCGTGGGGGGCGGGGGAGGGAGGCTGGGCTCGGGCGGCAGGCGGAGGCTCTGCTTGGTAACCGCCGTAACTGTGGTTTGATTCTGCAGGTATGTATCAGAAAATATAAAGCTAGGCAATTTGTCGGCTCTGCGAACTTTCAGAGTCCTGAGGGCTCTGAAAACTATTTCGGTTATCCCAGGTAAGAGCCCAGCGCGCCGCTGGGACCTCAGCTCCAAGTGACTCTCTCTCTGTGTCCCGCCCGTGTGTCGTCCTGGCGTCTTGTCACTGTCTCGTCTGTGGCTCTCCCTTGTTACAGATACACCACTGAATTTGTGGACCTGGGCAATGTCTCGGCCTTGCGCACCTTCCGAGTCCTGCGGGCCCTGAAAACTATATCAGTCATTGCAGGTGAAGAACAGGGGACTCGCCAAGGCTGGGGGCGCACGCTGGGCCGTCCCCGCCCCCTGGGAGCCACGCCCTCCTGGGCAAGGCCCTGCGCACCTGCCTGTCCCGGGGTGTGGGAACTGCTGGCCATGGGTGTGCCTGACTCCCCTCCCTCTCAGCGGGCTTCAGGCTGCCCACTCCAGCAGTGCCCCCTCTCAGAGACCCCCAGGGACGCAGAGCACCCCCCCAACCTCCCAGGCTGGGCCGGCGTTGGACCCAAATTCTTCCCAAAACAGTGAAGTTCCTTTCCAAACGGAACTCGGCGAACCTGAGCAGCCAAAAGCTGGCTCACGCACGCATGGCTCCAGCCGGAAGTGCCGTCCTCTGAGCCACAAACCCAGTGCACACTGTTCCCGCCGCCCCCACCCGGGCGAGCAGGGAGAAGCCAGCACCGACCCTCGTGAGCGAGTGCCCTGTGCACAGGCGCCGCCCAGCCTTGGCGTGGAACAGCCCTTGCTGCATGGTGCACAGGTAGAGGTTAGCAACCGGTGCATGGTCGCCTCGGCACACACCCTCCGTGACAGATGTTGGCAATCGTCCCCGGGAGACCTGCTGGCCCGACGGCCCCTCCGGAAGTCATTTTAATCCCCAGCCAGGAGCGTGCACCCCCACCCCTGCAGCCAAGAGAGTGCACCCCCACCCCTGCAGCCAGGACCGTGCACCTGCACCCCTGCAGCCAGGACCGTGCACCTGCACCCCTGCAGCCAGGACCGTGCACCCCCACCCCTGCAGCCAGGACCGTGCACCCCCACCCCTGCAGCCAGGAGCATACACCCCCACCCCTGCAGCCAGGAGAGTACACCCCCTTCTAAATAAAAAGGCTGGCTCTGCCCTCAGGGCCACCCAGGGGCTGTGTCATCCAGGTCTTCTCTCCCACAATCACCTGCAAAAAGGCTCAAAGGTCAAAGGTCATCCCAGCTCCTGGCTCCCCGAGCAGGTGCTGAACCCGGGCGTGCCCAGAACTGGAGAGGGTGCTTTTCTCTGCAGGGGGTGCCGTGGGCAGGCTGCGCGGCTGTGCTCTGGGGAGGAGTCAGGGGTCAAGGCAGGACCAGTGGCGCCAGCTGGCTACGTCCACTCTGGATTGGGAAACTGGGCGCCCAGGCCCAAGGCTGGCGTTTGGTGATGGCTGTGCTCCCGGCTCAGGGAGGATGCCGGACTCCTCACCGTGTAGGGGAGCCCCCCATTAGCACTCCTCACCGTGTAGGGGAGCCCCCGTTAGCACTCCTCACCGTGTAGGGGAGCCCCCCGTTAGCACTCCTCACCGTGTAGGGGAGCCCCCCGTTAGCACTCCTCACCGTGTAGGGGAGCCCCCCGTTAGCACTCCTCACCGTGTAGGGGAGCCCCCCGTTAGCACTCCTCACCGTGTAGGGGAGCCCCCGTTAGCACTCCTCACCGTGTAGGGGAGCCCCCCGTTAGCACTCCTCACCGTGTAGGGGAGCCCCCCGTTAGCACTCCTCACCGTGTAGGGGAGCCCCCGTTAGCACTCCTCACCGTGTAGGGGAGCCCCCCGTTAGCACTCCTCACCGTGTAGGGGAGCCCCCCGTTAGCACTCCTCACCGTGTAGGGGAGCCCCCCGTTAGCACTCCTCACCGTGTAGGGGAGCCCCCGTTAGCACTCCTCACCGTGTAGGGGAGCCCCCCGTTAGCACTCCTCACCGTGTAGGGGAGCCCCCCGTTAGCACTCCTCACCGTGTAGGGGAGCCCCCGTTAGCACTCCTCACCGTGTAGGGGAGCCCCCCGTTAGCACTCCTCACCGCGTAGGGGAGCTCCCCGTTAGCACTCCTCACCGTGTAGGGCCCAGACCCCTGCCCGGAGCCCAAGCCAGCAGGGCCTCCTGCCTGCATCCCCCACACAGGCTGTCCACCAGGGTCCAGGGACAGCCTCGGGCACACAGCCTCCCAGAGCATGTAAGGCTGATGTGGCCCTTAGGTAGCAGCCTGTCCCAGGCTGTTGGTCTCAGACCTAGAGACAGTCTCAGCCCAGCCCCTCTGGGTCTCTCCAGAGCTGCCCGTGGCCCCAGAAAGCAGTCATTAGAAAAATGTCACGGCCGGCGTCTGAGGGCTCTGTGGAGGAGGTGCCCCGACCCCAGACTGAGACTTGCGTAGCCGTGGCCTCTCTGGGGCTCAGTCTGCATTTCTGTAAGACAGGAGTGAGTGAGGATGAGGGTGTCCGAGGCCCGCCCACCCGCCCGCCCAGCCTGCTGACCTCAGTAGCAGGAGGGGTTCCCTGCTGGTCCCCAGGACCGGGCTGTTCCCCCCAGACTCTGCTGGACCCATGCTCGCCGGAAGGGAAGTCCGTTGTCCTCATGAGAAACATTTAACCCTTGGGCACAGTCACCGTCCACCAGGTCAGGGGGTAGAGCTGCTGGCCTGTGAAGCCGCTGCATCAGAGTGTGCGAGCTGTGCCCACGCCCTGTCTCTCTGTCACCCTCGAGACCCGCGCAGGGGCTGCAGGCCCAGACACGTGCACCCTGGGGGTCCCAGGGGCTCGGCTGCAAGTCCCAGCGCCGCTCGTGCCAGGCCCTCCTCTGCCCAGGCCGTTGCCAACATCTGTCAGGATGACCGCCGGAGAGAGCTGAGGGCCTGAACCCTGGGCAGGCAGCGCAGGTGGCACCGTGGGGAGGCCGTCCTGCTCCCGCATCCCGCGTCTGCCCACCGCTGCCTCCGCATCACGGCACGGCGGCCGCTCCTAACACATTAACCGCTGGACGGCAGATGGGTGCTGCGGTGGGGGCGTGGGGCGGGGCCTGCTGCTGGCAGAGGAGCCCCTCCCCCCGGTGCTCGGCTCGCTCTTAGCCTAGGAGGGCAGGCAGAGGTCAGACCTGACGCGTCTACACGTGCTTCCTTGTCTGCTGTGTGGTGCTGGCTTCCGCGGGGACGGGTCCTGGCATCTAACAGATCGCAGCACCTCTGCTTTGGGGAGCGGGGTGGGTTGTGGGCCAGATCCCCGAGGGTCGCGGCAGGCGGAGGAGTTGCCAGGGCACCCCCCCCTGTCCCCCAGAGGTGGGCCTGAGCCAGAGCTGACCCCTTAGAGTGCTTCAGCCACCAGGGCCCTGCCGAACCTGCCCCCGCAGGCCCCCAGGACACAGGCTGCAGTCACAGCCAGGCCCGGGGCCCCCAGTGTCCTCCCAGGGATCCAGCCGCGCGTCCCGCGTCATCCAGGAGAGCGAGGAGTGGCTGCCACGTCTCTCCCCATCTCGGGGTCAGGGCCCTGCGTGGCCCAGGGGGTGGCACTGGACCCCCGTCTCCTGTCTCCCGGCTGGGCCCGCCGTAGCTCGGGGCCTGCTGGAGGGTGAGAGGCCTCCCCCACGCCGTCTGCTGCGTCTGGCCGTGGGGAGGAGCGAGATCCAGAGCCCATCCCTGGAGAAGGCGGGGCCGGAGCGGGAGGCCGCAGCCTCGGGGGCTGGGGCAGGCTCTCCGCCCTGCCCCTGCCCCATGGCTGCCTGTCCTCAGGACCCCCGGGGGGGCCCAGCAGGTGGGGTGCGGCGCGGGGGCGGTGGGGGACCCCGTGCTGGCTGTCGCCGTCCGCAGGCCTCAAGACCATCGTGGGGGCGCTGATCCAGTCGGTGAAGAAGCTGGCCGACGTGATGGTCCTGACCGTCTTCTGCCTGAGTGTCTTCGCCCTCATCGGCCTGCAGCTCTTCATGGGCAACCTGAGGCACAAGTGTGTGCGCAACTTCACGGCGCTCAACGACACCAACGGCTCCGTGGAGGCCGACGGCCTGGTCTGGAACTCCCTGGACGACTACCTCAATGACCCAGGTGGGGACGGCTTCCCGGGGGACGCTGGGCCCATAGCCCGGGGCCTGGAGAACAGGGAGGAGGGAGCAAGAGGAGGGGCACAGAGGGAGTGGCGGTGGCGTGGAGCCGTGCCTGGCTGGCCCTGGGCTCTCCCAGTGGGTGTCTGCACTCCCTGCCAGGATGCTGACCTGCCCCGGGCACCCCAGAGCCCTCTCCTCTGCCTGCCCCGTGCAGGCCAAGGGCCGGCGCCTCTCCTGCTCAGCGCTGTTGGGCTGGGTCAAAGGCGGGGCCCATCCCACCAGCACCACGCTTTGGAAAACGGAGGCACAGTTTCAGCGTGGCACAGCTGCGGAGGCTCAGCCGTGGTCAAGGGCAGCGGCTCTAAGACATCGGGGGCAGCGGCGTCCCCGGCAGGGCTCCAGAACACAGCCCTGCGGCTCTGCCCCAGGGTGCCGGGGTCAGCAGGTCAGCTCAGGCCCTGCCCTTGGAGATCTGCTCTCAGCACCGAGGCAGGCGGTGGGACCGACAGCTGGCCCACCCAGAGGAGCAGACAGGACCAGGTGTGCTGGGTCTCCCAGCCCCCTCTGAGCAGGCCCCAGTGTTGCCGTGGAGACTGGCCGGCACCCCTCCTACCATCGAGTGCAATGGCAGTGGCTCAGAGCGGGGCAGTAGCTGGCGCAGGCTCCACAGTGACTCAGCGACCGAGCAGCCACTCTGCCAGACCCTCACCTCCTGGTTCAAGGCCCCTCTGGGTCCTGCGGAGCCCCCTGAGTGGTGTGGGGCAGGGCGCGGAAGCTCCCCAGGGTGACAGCTAAGGGCCAGCCTGCCTGGGGCTTCCTGGGGCTTGTGAGAACGCGACGGGCACTGGTAGCAGAGGTTTGTACGGGGCAGGAGGAGGGCAGGGAGGCAGCTAGGGCGGCCTGTGCCCGACCAGACGGAGGGCGGGGCGGGGGGGAGGCGGGAAGCCCCCAGCCACGTCTCCGCCTCCCCGGAGCCCTGGTGTCAGGGCCGCTGTGCCCCTCACCCCTCGTGTTTCTGCTCCAGGAAATTACCTGCTCAAGAACGGCACCTCCGACGTGCTGCTGTGTGGGAACAGCTCCGACGCCGGGTACGTGGGCCGCGGCCGGGCACCTCGCCCGCAGAGGCCTCCTGTGACCTGCGCCTGCCCGGCTGCAGGCAGAGGCAGCGAGGCCGTGCCCAGGTCCTTCCCTGCCGGCCCCTGGCTCCCTCCACCACCCGGGTCTTCCTGGGGCCGCTCCCTCCCTGCCCCCACTCCGTCCTGCAGGGCTGGCTGTGGCCTGGCCCAGCAGCCTGGGCTCCCCCGAGGACAGGCAGGGACCAAGCGTCGTACCAGGCATGCCCAGTAGCTATGGGCGGCTTTGGGGCTCTGGGTCAGGGGGATTGGGCCGCGTGCACTCAACTTCCTGAACTGTGGACGGGCCCCGCCCCCGCCCCCGCCCCCACTCAGCGCCAGGGTCCTGCCGTGGCTCTGGGCTCATCCTGCTCTGTTCAGGCGAGCTCCTCCGCTTCCCCTGGTGCCCGCACTGTGCTCGGCTCCCTGTGGGTGGACGGGCAGGGGAGGAGACGCAAGCTGGGCCCTTGCACCCCCTGCCTGTGGGAAGAGACAGCTGCTGAGGAGGGGGTGTAGCCGGGGCTGGGTGTCACCTGGCAGAGAGATGGCCCCGGGAGCTCAGGGGCGTGTGCTGGGGTGCCCCGGGGGGCATGGGATGGGCCAGCAAAGGGCGGAGGGCAGGAGGCAGCGTCTGATTGGCCGCAGGACGTGCCCCGAGGGCTACCGGTGCCTGAAGGCAGGCGAGAACCCCGACCACGGCTACACCAGCTTCGACTCCTTCGCCTGGGCCTTCCTCGCGCTCTTCCGCCTGATGACACAGGACTGCTGGGAGCGCCTCTACCAGCAGGTGCGTGGGTGCCTAGCTCGGCGGACGGACAGCTCGCCACCGCTGAGAGTCGGGAGGCGGATGGGGAGCAGGGCTCCCCATGTCTGCAGAAGGGGGTCGGAAAGCAGAAACTCTTCACCAGTGCCCCAGGGCCCCTGCCTTGGTGGCCGACCCTCTGTGAGGGGACGGTCCTCCGACCGAGGGATGGGATCCTTTCCCTCCGTGGGCACAGTGCCTCCCAGCGGGGGAGGGGGCGTTGTCTGCACCGTGGGTGGGCCCGCGGCTCTGCATGAGGACCCCTCTTCCGCGGGAGGGGCTGCTGTCCCCCCCCCCCGGGCTGTGGGTGTCTGAGTCCCTGGCATGGCCACACCGGGTGTCTTAGGCCGAGACCCTGAGGGGCCTCAGTGAGGGCGACCCAGGTGACCTGCCCCTACTGCCCCTTCCCCGAGGGCTCGGTGAGGGTGACCTGGCCCCACTGCCCGTGCCCCGAGGGCTCAGTGAGGCTGACCTGCCCCCACCCCCCCCCCCAGACGCTGCGGTCCGCGGGGAAGATCTACATGATCTTCTTCATGCTGGTCATCTTCCTGGGCTCCTTCTACCTGGTGAACCTGATCCTCGCCGTGGTCGCCATGGCCTACGAGGAGCAGAACCAGGCCACCATCGCGGAGAGCGAGGAGAAGGAGAAGCGCTTCCAGGAGGCCATGGAGATGCTCAGGAAAGAGCACGAGGTGGGGCAGTGCGCCGTGGAGCCCGCTCCCCTGCCGCGGGTGCTCCGGGCCGGGTGCACGCTGGGGGAAAGCCGTGGCTCCTGGACCAGGTGGTCCCGGGGGCTCAGTGCACACTGGCTGCAAAAGACCCGAGGATCCAGGGAGGGCCAGCTCAGAACGTACGTCCTGGTGCTGCTGCCCCACAGGGTGGACGCCGCAGGCCAGGCCAGGCCAGGCCTATTTGCTCGTCTTGCATCCCATGCCGCCGCCTCCAG
The DNA here is from genome assembly GCF_964237555.1 of Oryctolagus cuniculus. Taxonomy (NCBI): domain Eukaryota; kingdom Metazoa; phylum Chordata; class Mammalia; order Lagomorpha; family Leporidae; genus Oryctolagus; species Oryctolagus cuniculus. Next base: position 174,775,220 of record NC_091435.1, on the reverse strand, counting down.
GACTCTCTTGGCTGGCTGAACTTTCTGGAAGCTCCCTGCCCCCTAGTTCTGCCACCTCCCCCGTGCGTGCTCCCCCCACCCCGCGCGCTTCCACGAGCTGCAGCCACCCCCACTTCCGGCTTTCTGCAGACACACGGGGCCACCCTGAGGCCTCGTGTCGGGACGAGGTTGCTGAGGGCCACCTGCCCGCCTAAGCCTGAGGCCGCTCGGGCTCCCAGCCACCGGCCCTTCCGCCTTCACCTTCCCCAGGCCCTCGCCATCCAGGGTGTGGACACGGTGTCCCGAAGCTCCCTGGAGATGTCCCCGCTGGCGCCGGTGGCCAACCACGAGAGAAGGAGCAAGAGGAGAAAAGTGCTGTCTTCAGGGACAGAGGAGTGTGGGGACGACAGGGTCCCCAAGTCTGACTCGGACGACGGCCCCCGAGCCCTGGTAATCCCCGGCCGCGCCTCGGGCCTGTCAGGGTGGGTCTGGCCTTGGACATGTGTGGGATGTGGCCGCCGCCCTGGGGGACCCTGCAGGGGCACCCCTGCCCTCCCCACCCCGTTTCCCCTGGTGGTTTTCGGAGTGGAGGAGCTCAGGCAGGTGGGAACGGTGTCATGACACCCCCAGCCTGGCTCGTCCTCGGGCGCTGGCGCTGGGGCTGCTCACAGCCCACGGGCGTGCTGGGGCCGGGCCCGGCTGGACACCCCTAGCCTTCCCGCGTCCTCGGGCCCCTCACCAGGCCAGCTTCCAGCTCGAGCCCCAGCAGAGGCAGGATTCCCCGAGCCCCACACCAGCCTCCCTCCAGGTGGCCCCGGCTCTGCCCGCCCGGCCCCTGCGTGGGGCCTGCTGGGGCCCGAGCGAGCCGTCTGCTCACGCCTCGTCTTCCCGCACCCTCAGAATCACCTCGGCCTCCCCCGCGGCCCCAGCAGGAGCTCCGGGAGACCGCGCTCCAGCCGCGGCAGCCTCTTCACCTTTCGCCGGCGAGACCTGGGCTCGGAGGCGGATTTTGCCGACGATGAAAACAGCACAGCAGGGGAGAGCGAGAGCCACCGCACGTCCTTGCTGGTGCCCTGGCCCCTGCGCCGGCCCAGCACCCAGGGACAGCTCGGTCCCGGCCACGCCCTCAACGGCAAAAGGAACAGCACCGTGGACTGCAATGGGGTGGTCTCCCTGCTGGGGACGGGCGACGCTGAGGCCACATCCCCAGGGAGCCACCTCCGCCGCCCTGGGGTACCGGAGCGTCCTGCGGACACGGTGAGCCAGCCCCACGGGGCACGTGTGGTCTCCCCGAGTGTCGGCAGTGCCAGGCCCACAAATACTCACTAGATCGTGGTAGGCCCCAGGGGTGAATAAGCCTGAGCTGCCACGCCCTTGGGGACAGACGGAAGCCACAGCAGGGAGTCCGTGGCGCGAACAGGGCAGGGCGTCTCACAGCTGGTAGGACACGGGCATGAGATGCATGGGGTGGAGGCCCCTTGGAGTCGTGGTCCCGGGCAGGCACCCCTGGGGGGCCTCAGAAAAGGTGAGTCTCCCCTAAGTGTGGCACACTCCCCTGCTTAGCAGCTGGTCACTCAGTGTCTGCCCAAGTCGCAAGGGCTGGGGGAGGGGAGCCCCGGCCATGGGAAGACCCCAAAGACACAGGGGCAGGGTGTAGGAGGGTGGTTAGAGACCAGCTGTGATCTCCCTACCCTGAGCCTCAGGGACAGGCTGACGTCGGTGGAGCAGTGTGTCTGCTGTCCAGACCTCGTCCTGATGCACAGGCGGGCAGGGAGGATAGCAGGTGCGAAGGCCCTGGAGCCAGAGCCCGCCTCACCTGGGGCCTGGCGCTGCCCTGAGCTCAGTGTGGCCGCAGCCGAGACGGGGAGGGGAGAGGAGCTGGAGTTAGATCAGAAAAAGGCATCGCGCGCCCAGGGCCCCACGTGAAAGGGCCATCCAAGATCCCAGCTGACCCCTGGTCCCCCCGGGGCTGTAGGGAGCTGGAGGACGCCTGCCAGGGAGACTGTGGGCAGCACCGGGGTGGGGGGCTGGCGAGGGAGGGCGTGGCCAGATGGCCGCTGCGGCTGCGGCTGTGGCTGTGGCCATGGCCATGGCTGTGGCACTCTGTGGGGTGCATCCGCCTCTCTGCTCCGTAGAAGTGGAAACAGTGCCGGTGGTGGTGACGGCTCAGCGAGTTCAGGCAGCTCAGGTGCCCCACACTCAAGTCGCTGTTCTGTGTTCTTGGGGTGCTGGGGCCCTCCCACGCCTCCACCGCAGAGTGTAAGGGGAGGAGCCGGGGACCCAGGGCAGGCAGACCCCAGCTTCCGGCTGGCACCGCAGAGGCCCCTGCCTTCTCCTGGAGGGTGGAGCCTCGGCGTCCGGGAGCACCCGGCCAGGCAGGTGCAGCCGAGAGCCTCAGCCTGATGGAATCGGGTCAGCAGCCGAGGAGCGCTAACAGAATTTCCTAATCTCGTTAGCGAGCAGATCAGCTCCTTGTGCTGCACAAGTCGGAGGAACCCAAGTTCAAGCACTTCATTACCGGGAACTCTGACTTCCCCGTTCTCACTTCTGTAGGGCCCATCTGTAACCTAAAGGGATTAGCGGGCCGAGACACGGGGTCATTTACAAAGCTAAAGGAATTAGCGACCCGAGATGGAGACATTTGAAAAGTCAAGGGTATGAGCGGACAGCCCAGGAACGCCTTCCCCGCTCCTGGCCTGAGAACAGCGTCAGGCCTCGACGGGGGCGGGGCGGGAGGGGCCGGGCACAGAGCACTCCCGTTCTGCGCATCCGCACTGGGAAGCAGGGGCTGGCGCTGACCGTGTTCTTGGCTGGCTGGGGTGCCGGTCCCCAGGGCCAGCCGGGCTGGAGGAGGCATGGCGACGGCCTTCTTTCCCTCCTTCACGCTCTTGGCCCCTGGCCACCTGCCAAACTGGGGGCAGAGCTGGGACCCGAGGCCACGCCTCCTGACAGCATCCGCCTGCGTCCTCCTGCAGCGGCCTGGAGTGGGGTGCCAGGCTCCAGGACTGAGGCCGCGAACAGAACAGGCTCGGTCCGTGCCCTCTTGTCTGCCTTGGCGCGTTCTGGAATGCTCTGGGAAGGCCTTCCAGGGAGGTGCCGTTGAACCGGACAGGGGAGTGGTTTTCAGGAGCACAGAGATGCGGAGCAGTCCCGTCCTGGGCAGGGGCACGGCAAGTGCAAAGGCCCTGGGGCTGGCAGGCCCGGTGAGGGGAGGCATTCGGGAGCAGCTCCAAGTGGGGAGGTGGCAGGGACCCCGGGGCTGGGGGGGAGGGTTCAGGCGTCCCCTGAGCTGACTCACTTGTTAAGGGCCCCTGGTGCACGCAGAGCACGGGCAGGAGTGGGAGGGAGGGAGGGAGGGAGGGAGGAGCCGTGCGGGGCTGCTGCAGAGGTCCAGGGAGGAGGCAGGCGCCGATGTCTGTGTCGGCCAGCAGAGACGGCGGGCGGCTGTGCACTCACCGCACCACGTTGCCACGCTCGCCTCCCGCAGGCCGCAGGCACCTGGGCTGGGCTGCACCGCCACCACGGGTGGGCTCGGGAGGGCTCTCCACACTTTGTCCTGCAGCTGCTGCCTGGGGACGCCCTTTTATTATTCTTTAAATCATCCCGATACAGCATAGTATCTTTCTTAAGATTGTTTGGGTGAAGGAATTAGAGAGAGGGGGAGAGAGAAAGGTCTTCATCTGCTGGTTCACTCCCCAGATGGCCACAAAAGCTAGAGCTGGGCCAGGAGCCAGGAGCTTCTTCCCGGTCTCCCACGTGGGTGCAGGGGCCCGAGGCCTTGGCCCATCTTCTGCTGCTTTCCCAGGCCACAGCAGGGAGCTGGATCAGAAGAGGAGCAGCCGGGACTTGAACTGGTGCCCATGTGGGATGTGGGTGCCGCAGGCAGAGGCTTAGCCTGCTACGCCACAGCGCGTAGTAGGGGCCTCTGCGGTGCCAGCCGGAAGCTGGGGTCTGCCTGCCCTGGGTCCCCGGCTCCTCCCCTTACACCCTGCTGTGGAGGCGTGGGAGGGCCCCAGCACCCCAAGAACACAGAACAGCGACTTGAGCGTGGGGCACCCGAGCTGCCTGAACTCGCCGAGCTGTCACCAGCACCGGCACTGTTTCCACTTCTACGGCCCCGTGGGGCTGCTCCTTTTGCAGGGAATTCCCGGCACCCGCAGCGAGGAGAGCATGTCTGCCCTGCCGGCTCGCGCCCCACTGGCCAAAGCCAGCCACCCTCACCCCAGCCGCGGTGCAGGAGAGGGAGTGTGGAGTGACGCGTGACCCAGGGAAGGAGCGGGGGCGAGGCTGGGAGAAGCTAAGACATGCGTGTGCGCTCTGTGGGCCAGACACGGGTGGCACTGGGCCTGTGGCCCTCCTGGGTGCTCCCTGTCTGTTACGTCCACGCCCTCCTGAGTGACAGTCTGTGCCACGCTGATGGCCCAGGCCCGTGGTCCCGCCTCCCTCCAAAAATGACAGGGCCTCGGCTCCATGGGGCAGCTTGGGGAAGCCTGGAGGAGGCCGAAGCCACGCCCCCGGCCAGGACACTCCCCATCGCGGTTTCCCGCCTAGGTCCTTTTGCTTATGAACACAGTGCGTGCACGTCGCAAATAAATGCAAGCGTGCAGAGCCCACGGAGTGCAGAGCCCACGGCCTCTCCCACCCTCCCACCACGAGCCCGTTCCCCACACGCTGTGTCCCCCTTAACATCCGCGTTTGTCCTCCCGATGTGCGTGTTTTCCATCGGACTGTTTGTCTTGGAGACACTCCCACGAGAGCGTGCGCGGAGCGGCCTCGCTCTGGCCCTGTTGGAGTCAGATCAGATCTATAATTGATTCTAACATTCTGCCTATTGATTGCTTGTCTCGTGTGTGTGGTAGGAGCAGTGCTGCCATCGACGACATTTACGTGTATTTTGGGTGCACGTCTACAATTATTTATGAAGTCAGATTACTAGACGAGCAGCTGCAGGGCCAGTTAAGCGTTTTCTGGGTAAATGCAGCCAAACTGCCTCCCCAGGCCCGTCCAGGCCTTGTGCTTCTGTTCGATTCGCGGCAGCCGAGAGCGCTCCGGGCTTCTGTTTCAGCGTCTTTCTGCTGTTCACCCGGGGGAGCCCGTGGTCAGCTGAGACCCCCCGGCCACTCCTGCATGCACTAATGGGCATGACAGCATCGGGGCAGGACGGGCGTGTGGGGCAGGCGGACGCCTGGCCACACTCAGGAGCCACCACCGATGGGAGGCGGAAGCAGGGGTGGGGTAGGAAGGAGATCGCGGGTGCAGGAGGCATGGGGTCGTTGTGACCAGGGGAGGAGTTGACCTTGGGCTCTGTAAGCCCAGCATCCACCGTCCGTCCCTCTGCTGTGCCTCCGTGGGTCTGGACCAGCTGCCCAGCAGCGACGGCCCCAGGCTCAGTGGGGAGTAGGGGACAGGCTGACACGCGTCTCCTGGTTCCCCCAGACCACGCCTTCGGAGGAGCCAGGTGGGCCTCAGGTGCTGAGCCCGCAGGCTCCAGGTGTAGACGGCTTCGAGGAGCCAGGGGCGCGACAGCGGGCCCTGAGCGCCGTCAGTGTCCTCACCAGCGCCCTGGAAGGTCAGTGCTCCCCACCCCGCTGCAGGCGCCTCGCCCCGCCCCAGCCTGCCCCAGGCCTCACCCTGCCCAGCTGCTGGGCCTGAGTTGGACATGACAGCCGTCCTGGGTTCCACGCCCTCGCCCAGCCCAGGGCGTCTGTCATCTGTTGCACCTTGCTTTCCCCCGGGTACCCGCTTGTCTGTGTTTCTTCCAGACGGCCACAGTGTCCTGGCCTGTCCCAGGTATCTCCACCCCGGCCCCGGCCTGCCCAGGCTTGTATCGGCCCCAGCCCGTCCTCACGCCTCTCCAGGTCCCTGTCGGACCATCCCAGGCCAGCTCACCCATGCTGCGTAGCCTCGTGCCAGCCACTCCTCCCAGCATCCCCCAGCTGTCCCACCAGCCCCACACCTGACCAGGCTGCCCTTGGCGCCCTGCCCAGATGTTTCTCATCTGCCCCAGGCTTGCCCATCTGACCTGACAGGCCCCACACGTCCACATGTTCCAGTCTTTCCGCTGACTCTGGTCATTTCAGCCGCCCTCCTCCGAGCAGCCCCACATCTCCATGGGGGCCTGGTCCCCGGGGGCCCACCTGCGTCCCCACCTGTCCTGTCCCAGTCTCCCGTGTCCTTCGCCTTCCCTGCCCAGTCCCTGTCCTGTGGCCTTGCAGCGGGCGGTGGCTCTTTTCTGGGACGGCACCAGATGCCAGGACGCGCCCAAGCAGACCCCTAACCCCCGGCTGTGCCCGCAGAGCTGGAGGAGTCCCGCCGCAAGTGCCCGCCGTGCTGGAACCACTTTGCCCAGCGCTGCCTGATCTGGGAGTGCTGCCCGCTGTGGCTGGCCGTCAAGCAGAGAGTGAAGTTTGTGGTCATGGACCCGTTCGCCGACCTCACCATCACCACGTGCATCGTGCTCAACACGCTCTTCATGGCGCTGGAGCACTACAACATGACCACCGAATTCGAGGAGATGTTGCAGGTCGGGAACCTGGTAAGCTCGCGGGGCTCCCCCGGGAGGGCGCGGCCCGCGGAGCCTGCACGCGGAGCACCTTCTGAGGGCAGAGGTCCGTGGGTGACGCCTTGGCGGAGGGAGGGAGCCCGGAGCAGCTGTTAGGAGCTGAGAGAGATGCACTGGGAGTGGAGACTGGGGTGAAAGGTTTATGAAGGTGCCCAGGGGTCACCGACACCGAGCTGGGGTGGGCCGCCACTGTGCAGCGAGCAGAGGAGGGGGACGTGCACGGAGCTTGCACAGAGGAGCGCCAGCACTGTGTGACGGACCAAAGATGGGTGGGTGGTGGGAGGGAGGGGGCGAGGGAAATACAGGAGTACAGGTGGGTGGGGCATGGGCGGGTGGATGGGCGGACAGGTGGACAAGTGGATGAATGAATAGGTGGACGGATGGAAAGACGGTGGCCATTGAATGGGTGGATGGATGTGTGGACGAATGCATGAATGGGCGGGTGGTGGACGGGTGGGTGGCTGGATGAATGAGCAAACAGTAGATGGATGGGTGGTGGACAGGGGGTGGACGGATGGAAAGACGGTGGCCACTGAATGGGTGGATGGGTGGGTGGGTGGTAGACGGGTGGTGGACGGGTGGGTAGATGGATGGGTGGATGGATGCATGAATGGGCGGGTGGTAGACGGGTGGTGGACGGGTGGATGGATGGATGGAAAGACAGGTGGCCACTGAATGGGAGGATGGATGTGTGGACGAATGCATGAATGGGCGGGTGGTGGGTGGGTGGATGGAATGAGTAGATCAGACTGGAATTCTTACTCAGTTCTTGTTAACTCTTGGTCTCAGTAGTGGGCAGAGTGAGTATTTGTTGAATGTGATAAGTGTAAGATTAGTGTGGTGACATTAGCCTCCTGGGGAGCTAATGAGGGTTGACTAAGATAATGCGCAAATGCGCTTGACTGGGAGTTTGATAAACAATAAGCACTCAAAGTAGATGGTGGCCGTGGGATTACCGCTGTTAGAGGACTGACCCTGGAAGTCGGAACGTTCGGATTCGCACTCTGGTTTTCCTTCTTGAGATAAAATCGCTCCTGTCTCACCATGTATACGGGAGCTGAGCCCGAGAGACGAGGGCGGTGACACAGGAGGGCGTGGTTGGACGGTTGGACGTGAAGCCGCTGTCTCTCGACTCCTGCAGGCAGGGCCACGGTGGCGCTCTACTTGTGGACAGGGTCAGCCCTTGTCCGGGGGCCCTAGAGCAGGCCGTGGTCATCCCAGACACGACCCCTGTTGGGTCTAAGCCCTGGCTTACGAAGAGCCAGCCCTGTCTGGGCGCAGCTGCTCAGGCGGCCCCCGGGGCAGGCGGGTCTCCCACACCAGGGAGTTGGGGGTTCTCTCCTCTGAGCTGCTTTCCAGCCCCAGGACTCGGGTGGTTTTCCGCAGCAGACAATGTTCTCGTGCCCTGTGCTGTGACGGTCCTGTCCCCTGTGCTGTGATGGTCCTGTCCTCTCTCCTTCTGTATGCAAACAAAAGCGAAAGCCGTGTCTGGGTGTGCAGGCGTCTCTGGCGCTGTTGGGAGAGTTGAGTGGCCTTCAGATGGTGGCCGCGAGGTTTCATTGTCGGTGGTGGCGTTGAGATGTCACCGTGGCGCCGGTCTGAGCAGCGGGTCAGTGTGGTAGGAGCACCAGCGGCCCCGCCGGCTCCTTGCGTCGTGGTCAAGTTGCACTCGTGTTAAACATGTGGCTCGGCTGCTGCTAGCAGGCGGTGTAGCTGGGTTACACTGGGTCTTGTTCTGTTTGGAGAGCACGCTGTTAGTACCTCCGGCTTTTAGTTTCTTGCGCTGAATATATTATAGGTGATTTAAATATTAAATACAAAAAAGACCACAAAATAAACATGCACAAACAATCCTGGCATGGCAAAGCCTTTTTTTAAGATGTATTTATTTATTTGAAGGCAGAGTTACAGAGAGACAGAGGCAGAGGCAGAGAGAGGGGGGGGGGTCTTTCATCTGCTGGTTCACTCTCAGGTGGCCGCAACGGCCAGAGCTGCGCCAATTCAAAGCCAGGAACCAGGAGCTTCTTCCAGGTCTCCCACACAGGTGCAGGGCCCAAGGACTTGGCCATCTTCCACTGCTTTCCCAGGCACAGCAGAGAGCTGGATCAGAAGTGGAGCAGCCAGGACTCAAACCAGCGCCCATTCGGGATGCCAGCCCTGCAGGCAGCGGCTTTACCCGCTACACCACAGCGCCAGCCCCAGGGAAAAGCCTTTCTAAACTTGCTCCAGAAACAGACCGTACAGGAGAATACGGGTAGATTTGACTCGAATCATAAAAAAAGGTCAAAAGCAGGCGAAGCTACTACCCCCAGGAGGACTATGGACAAGAAAGCCAGAAAAGTTTCCTGTCGAAAAGCAATTAAAATATAACCGAAAAATGCAGCAAACGTCTTTTGAAATGCAGAGTTAAGTGCATGAGAACAAAACAGTCCCGGAGGCCAGACGCAAAGAGGGACTTAAAAACCCAGCGAAGCACCGGGAAGGGCTCTGTGGTGACACCGGGTGGGGGAGGGTAGGTGAGGGGTGCTGACCTGGTGGCCGAGGATGGCTTTAGTCAGTGCAGAGAGATGAGACCTTCCGTCTGTGGACAGTGGAAGTAGGAGATGGAGCTGAGGAACTCAAATGTTTGCTGGATTTTTATTGTTCTAGCCCCCTCCTGCAGTGACCCGCCCTGTCCTGTACTCAACCCTCCTGCACTGACCCCCCTCCTGCAGTGACCCGCCCTGTCCTGTACTCACCCCTCCTCCTGCACTGACCCCACTCCTGCAGTGACCCGCCCTGTCCTGTACTCACCCCTCCTCCTGCAGTGACCCACCCTGTCCTGTAGTGACCCCCCTCATGCAGTGACCCGCCCTGTCCTGTACTCACCCCTCCTCCTGCACTGACCCCCCTCCTGCAGTGACCCGCCCTGTCCTGTACTCACCCCTCCTCCTGCACTGACCCCCCTCCTGTACTCACCCCTCTCCTGTACTCACCCCTCCTGTACTCACCCCCCTCCTCTGTGACCCCCCTCCTGCAGTCACCCCCCGGTGACCCTCCCAGGGACCCTCCTGCTCCTTCCATGACAGCTTTAACCCTTTCCTGAGGGCAGTGCTCCCACGGCCTCATCACCACCCAGAAGCCCCGTCCCTGATACCAAGGACAATTCCGCATCAGCTCGGTGTTGGAGAAAACCCCCAAGCCACAGCCTGGCATCCGTTCAGTGAGGTAGTGAAGAGCAGTGCCCGCCTGGCGCTGGGAGGTGACAGAGGAGCGTGTGCCCGCCTGGCGCTGGGAGGTGACAGAGGAGCGTGTGCCCGCCAGGCGCTGGGAGGTGACAGAGGAGCGTGTGTCCGCCAGGCGCTGGGAGGTGACAGAGGAGCGTGTGTCCGCCAGGGCAACGGGAGGAAGCTTGTGACGAGGACTTGGTGCACACAGGTGTGGGGTCCATTGTCCGGAAGTCTGCGAACGACGAATGAGCTTATGAAGTGATCACGGGGGCCATCACTCGACCCCCCTGGGGTGGCCAGCCTTTCTCCCAGGCCAGGCTGGGTTCCCCACAGTACAAAGCTTCCAAGGAGCCAGTCCACCCGAGCCACAGACACACACACACACACACACACACACACACCCCTCTCACAGGTGTCACATGGTAGAACTGCCGGCTGGAGGTGCTAAGTAACAATGTTCGAATCAACCAAAGACATAAAAGAAAGAATCAGAAACACAAGAAAAGAATAAGACAACCTTTTGAGGAAGAGCCAAATCAAATACTAGGAATGAAAAATCTAGCCATTGAGGTTAACTCTCAGTATACAAACCAAATACCAGATGAAGGCAGCTGGGAGGATAATCAAAGAGCGTGAAGTTCAGCCTAAGGAGCGTCCCAGGATGTAGTGCCGAGGGGCGAAGAGGAGGCAGAAGGAGGGCAAACAGGCCTGACACCGCCTTCCAGGTTATCTGCTGAATTAGGAATAATCCAAGAAAATCCCTCGCAGAGGCGTTAGAGCTAACGAGAGCCCCGCCGTGGTAATGGATGCGCACTCACTACCCACGTTAGATTCTGGTGGGAGGGAGGTGGGGTTTCCTGAGAGCCAGCTAAGTATTGTAGAGGCACCAGCGCGTCCCAAATCAGCCTGCAGCTCCGTGCGACTCCGGTCAGGATCGCAGCACTTGTGCATGGAACTGGATAGGATCATCCTCACATTCATATGAAAAGTGGGGCCTTGAGAGGGAAGTGGATGGAGGGGGTGCGGAGTTGCTGCCGCGTATGAAGACACAGTGAAGCTGAAGACATAGCCCTGGTGCAGAGGTGAGACGGCGGAGCTGGGGCCCTGCGACGCGGCAGCCGCGGCAGAGACGACCCCATCGGGGCTGGGAAAGGCGGCCTGTCGGCAGCGCTGCTGGGAACCCCGCCTGCACCACGCCATAAACTAGGTGCGGGCAGCTGCGTTTGATCCCCACGTGTGACAAAGGCAAATTTAAAACTTCCTCAGTAACAGGAGGAGAAAGCGTTGACGAGCGTGGGGTGGGGAAGTCTGGCTTCAGCAAGCCGGAGAAGTCCGTCTTGTGAATGAGCAGATGGCTCAGTTCACCTGAGTTAGAACTCAGTATCTGCACACACCAAACAGGGGGCTGACAGCCAATGACCCGCACCACCGACGGAGCTGATACCACGGAAAACACTCGACTGGGAGGGCACGGAAGTCAGGCGGTCGGCAACGCTGGCACGCCGAGGGGCAGCGGGGTGTCGGGGCACGGGAAATGACGCCCGGACCACAGAGAGGAGTTAGGACGGCAGTGAACAACCGAAGAGGAGCGTGAGCGCCGTGGGTCTGCCAGTCCTCGCCATCAGACTCAGAACTGCACTCCGCGTGCGGCCTGGGAGGTGGGACCGGCGCAGGTCCATGGAGAGCGGAGCTGGCGTGGCCGTCGCCTGCAGCTCAGCCGTGCGGCACATCTCGTCTTCAGAAAGCGTCAGCCGTCTGCACAGGGCCGTGCCAGCGGGGGCAGCTGGAGCAGACGTGAGTCCACCCCTCAGAGCCGCACGGTCGCGCCTCTGTAGGGTGTGAATGAAAGGAGGTGAAAGACAGGGCACCTCCAGCAGCACCCGCGTGCAGCGGGCTGGGAGTAATGCCGAAATCTGTGCATCACGCGACATGCTTCAAACACACGAGAACACGTGCCGAGTGATGCACACCGATCTGGCACGGCGGGTGCCCGGGATGACCAGGGCCTCAGGTGGCTCCGCATTGCCTGTGGCAGCGCCTGGTGGGGACATCATCTGGCGCCGTGGCTTAGCTTGTGTGCCAGGTCCCCTCCCCTGAAACCAGGCTGACACACTTGGCATACCTCATAGGGTGATCATGGGGATTTCTTTCCTTTTTGAAAGACTGTGTGTTTATTTGAAAGAGTTAGAGTGAGAGAAAGAGGTCTTGCATCCGCTGGTTCACTCCCCAAATGGCCACACCAGCCAGAGCTGGGCCAGGGTGAAACCAAGAGCCGGGAGCTTCCTCTGGGTCTCCTATGTGGGTGCAGGGGCCAAGCACTCGGGCCGTCCTCCACTGCTTCCCCAGGCGCATCAGCAGGGGGCTGGATCGGAAGTAGAGCAGCCAGGACTCAAACTGGTGCCCGTGTGGGCTGCCGGCACTGCAGACGGCAGCTTAACCCACTGCGCCACAGCGCCAGCCCCAGTCGTGAGGATTAAATGATTTTAAACAGCGCCTGGCACATAACAAATGCCATCTAATCATTGTACTACTATTTTGTATGGAAAAATGAAGCAAGATTTGAAACAAATATGGAAGGAAATGTTAGTGTTCGGCAGAATTTGGTGGAGGGTACAGAGGTACTCTTCATTCTGTCTTTAAATATGCATACGTATCCTTAAAGTATTTTGCGATTTGAAAAATACAATAAAAGTAAACCACAAGCCAGGAAAATTGTGCAATACACATAGTAGACTCAGTATATAAAGTGTGACTATAAACAACACGGAAAAGGCAGGCATCCTGATGGAACAATAAGCGAAAGACGTGAACAGGCGACTTCACAGGCAAGAAACGCGAAGGTGAAGGAAGTGTGCAGTAAGACCTCGGTGAGAGGGCCGGCGCTTGGCACAGCCGGAAGGGCTCCGCCGGCACTGCTGGCATCCTGTGTGGGCGCCAGTTCGAGTCCTGGCTGCTCCACTTCTGATCCAGCTCTCTGCTGTGGCCTGGGGAAGCAGTAGAAGATGGCCCAAGTGCTTGGGCCCCTGCACCTGCGTGGGAGACCAGGAAGAAGCTCCTGGCTCCTGGCTTCGGGTCAGCCCGGCTCCAGCCATTTTGGCCATTTGGGGAGTGAACCAGCAGATGGAAGACCCCTCCCTCTGTCTCTCCCTCTCTGTGTCTGTAACTCTGCCTCTCAAATAAATAAATTATTAAAAAATAAAGACGCCAGTGAGAAAAGGTAACAGAGCGCAGGACCCAGCATCGACCTCGTTGAGGGCCCCAGCTGCGCGCCCGCCGTCCGCGGGATCCGCGGAACCTGTCCCCAGGGGGCGCTCCGCAGTTCCGCGCCCTGGACACCCCATCTCCAGACCTCTGCTCTCCGAATGTGATCGAAGAGGTTCCTCCAAAACCTGCAGGGAGGCACGGTCGCTGGCCGTGGCGTTTCTCAGGGACCGAGACGGCGTGTCACAGGCCTGGATTCATCCGCGCGGCGGCGTGGGCTGTGGTTCGTGGGCACGACGGCCGCTCACGAGGTTCTAACCGCAGGTTTACGGTGCATGGCGCGTTACTCCACTGAAGATGGGGCCATGGCCCAGTCGCCCCACGTCCTGGGAACCTACATGGCGCTGACGGTTGTACCTCCCACCGGAAATCAGGGAAGGGGTCCCCACACACGGAGCCGCCACGCCAGGCCCCAGCAAGCCCAGAAAACACGCAGAGCTGTTGACACCGCCGCGCGTGGGCCTGGGGCTCTGAGCTCTTGGTGTGATAAACCCTGCCGGAGCGAGCGGCCATAGCCCATCCCTAGCCCCAGGAGGGCTCCCCCTGACACCTAAGGCCCAAAGAGGCGAGACACCAGCCCCAGACCGCCCGTCTGAAGCCACCGCGGTGCGGCCATGGCCTTGGGAAGCCTGCCCCCGCCTCCCGCACTGCTCCGTGCCCGGGCCGCAGCCACAGGCTTGGCTGGGAGCCGGGACACCCGTGTTCCTGCAGCTCCCCCGGCAACTCCGGAGTGCGCCAAGCTGGAGACCGGGGCTGGAAACAGCTCTCCCCAGACCTCCAGCCGCGCGGGGGTCCCACAGCGGGCAGACTCCGACTGCACAGGCCTGGGGCCTTCTCAGTCCCGCTGCCAGAGCTTCCAGTGAGGCCCGTGGGCCCCGAGGGGCCAGGAGCTCGCCCTGCCGCCCCCACGGCTGAGAATCTGGACACAGCGAAGCAGGGCCTTCCTGGGCGGGTGCTGGTGTTCGCTGGGAAGCCTGGCGGCCAGGCCCAGGCAGGCGCTAGGGTAGACCCAGGGCCCAGGCAGGGGGTCTGCCGTGCGGGCAGACACGGCCCAGGAGAGTGCCCAGCGAGGGCGCCCGCCCTGGGGGTGGGGGGCTGGGGGCAGACCCCAGGGACACCTCTCCCAGACCGGGGAGGCCCAGGGAGCCTGAGCCCAGGCTGGACGATATGGAGGCAGCTCCCTTCCTTGGGAGCCCAGCTTTGGGGGGAGGAAGAGGCCCCCCGGGGGCCCCAGGCAGTGCAGGGGCCGCTGAGGTTGTGAGGTGCCCCGTGTGGCAGTGCAGACGAGCCCCCCACCTGCCCCGGCCCTGGCCTGCCTCCACGGCGCCTCTTCTGAGCAGAGGGGTTCGTGGGTGTGAGGTGCCGGGCAGGTCTCCACTTGTGCCCCTGCGTCTGGCCCCCACCTCCTCCCAGCTGCTGTAGGCCTGACCCTGTTCCCAGGGAGACCCTGGCCCTCTGACCCCAGCCCTTTCCTGCGAAAGACCCTGGGTGCCCCCAGACTGCCCCCAGCTCTTCCGCGCGGCCAGGAAGGTCCTTGGTTTCCCGCAGGACACACCCGCTCCGGGAACTGGGCTCCGTGGCTGCCCTGGCACAGCTGGGGGCAGTTGGCTGTGGTCACAGCTGCCTGGCCTCACCGCCAGGCTCTGCTAGCCAAGGCTGGGCAGCTCAGGAGCCGTGAGCCAACGAGCCAGGCACAGCCCACTCAGGAACGTTCGGGGTTGGGGGAGGGCGGCCGTGGCTCCCCAAGCATGCTGGCCACAGAACCCCAGGCCGGCCTCGCTTGGTGCCTCCGTTCCCTTAGCTGTGAGGTGGGGCCGTGAGACTTTCCTCACTGGGCAGCCACGCAGATTAAAGAGTCCGTGCCCAGGACCCGGTCCACAGACGCCCCTGAGAGATGGTGGCTGGTGATGACCGCGTCGAGCAGAGCCCAGCAGGGCGGACAAGGCCCGGACGCCATAGCCTCGGTGGGGCCGCGTGCACGTGGCTTCCTGCAGAGACGCGGGCTGAGGGGCCCGGGGCTGGGTTGGCTCCCACCTGCTCCCCCTCCCCTGTGAGTCCCCAGGCTCTTTCTGAAGGCCAGGCGGGGGCGTGCGTGGTGACCAAGCTGGCCCCTGGGGGCGGGGCCGCAGCCGAGGAGGCAGAGCTGGCGGCCCAGGAGGGACAGTCGAGGCTGCCCCCGCTGGCCAGAGGGTCACTGCCGCGTCAGCCGCTGACTCCTGCCGCCTCCCCAGGTCTTCACCGGGATCTTCACGGCCGAGATGACCTTCAAGATCATCGCCCTGGACCCCTACTACTACTTCCAGCAGGGCTGGAACATCTTCGACAGCATCATCGTCATCCTGAGCCTCATGGAGCTGGGCCTGTCCCGCATGGGCAACCTGTCGGTGCTGCGCTCCTTCCGCCTGGTACTGCCTGCGCCTGCGCGGGGCGGGCGGGGCGGGGCGCAGCCGTGAGGTCACCCCTCGCACACCTGCCTTGATCCACAGCATTTGCGAGGTGCCCCTGGTGCCCGGCCCGAGTGGGGTGGAGGGTGGGGCCGGCGCTCCTGCTGACCTGCACGGCCCCTGTGGTCCGTGGAACCCTCCTCAGTCCTGACAGCGCCCCGGGCTGGAGAGCTGTAGGGCGGGGCCAGGTCTGCTGATTTCCGAATCAGTGCTCTGTAAACCAGGGCACACAGACCGCCTGGGAACCTTGTTCAAGTTCAGAGTCAGGTTCAGGAGGTCTCGGGTGATGGGGGGCTGGAGGTGTGGTGGGGGAGGCTCCCTGGAGGAGGGTCTGAGCACCATGAGTGGCTCCACTTTGGAGGCAGGAAGGTGGGATGGCAGGGCTGCAGGGAAGGCTGTGGTTCTGAAGGGGTTAATGCCTCCTACGCACGGGGCCTGGCACACCCCAGGTATTCAGCAAGTGAAGCACCTGCCACCTCCTCCAGGCGGGAAGGGACGGTGGAGGTGCCCGGATGCATCCTGATTTGGGCTGGCCCCAGGGACCCCAGACGAGGGTGGGCCTCTGGTTGGGAGACTCTAGTGGGCAGCTCCTGGCAGCAAGGGGGCCTGCGGAGACGGGGCTGGAGCTGCCGGGCTGAGCGGAACACGGCGAAGCCCCAGGCAGGGCCGGGGACAGGCGTGTGCACTCAGAGCCGCAGCTGTGGGGCCTCCCGGGGCTCCCAGGCTTTGAGGCGGGGCTGGCGTACGGGAGGGGGTTCCGGGCACTGACGCCCCTCACAGAGACCCTCGCCGCCCCCTTCCCCAGCTGCGGGTCTTCAAGCTGGCCAAGTCGTGGCCCACCCTGAACACGCTCATCAAGATCATCGGGAACTCGGTGGGCGCGCTGGGGAACCTGACGCTGGTGCTGGCCATCATCGTCTTCATCTTCGCCGTGGTGGGCATGCAGCTGTTCGGGAAGAACTACTCGGAGCAGAGGCACCGCATCAGCGACGCCGGCCTGCTGCCCCGCTGGCACATGATGGACTTCTTCCACGCCTTCCTCATCATCTTCCGCATCCTCTGTGGCGAGTGGATCGAGACCATGTGGGACTGCATGGAGGTGTCCGGGCAGTCGCTGTGCCTGCTGGTCTTCCTGCTCGTCATGGTCATTGGCAACCTCGTGGTGAGTGACCCCGGGACGCACGCGCACACACACACACCCCGTCATCCGTCTGTCCCCCCCCTTCATCCCACTCACTCAGTGCCCTCTCCGTGGGATCACCCGCTCACCTGCCCGCCCGCCATCACTGCCCAGTGCTCCGTCCATCTCACTGCCCGTCAACTGCACTCGCTGCCCGTCAACACTTAGCGGTGTATATGCGCTGGCCTGAATCCACCTGTGCGGTCACCCGGTCATTCTTTCACCTGTCTGCCCCCTGAGCAGCCCTCCGTGCGGATTCCCATCCGTGCTCCACTTACCCATTCTTCAGTCGGCGCCTCCGCTCATCCGTCCATGTGTCTGTCCGTCAGCCCCATTCACGCTCTCTGACACGGGCACGTCCATTTCTGTCTCTCCCAGCCATTCATCCGTTCCCCATCACTCTCTCTCAGCGGTGCCCTCCGTCCACCCAGCTGTCTGCGCGCGCTCACGCCCTCTCGTTCTGTGTTGCGTGGTGCTCTGCCTGCTTCCTGTTCACTTACTTTCAGTGTCCCCCCGTCTGGCCGTTGTCTTCCTACCCTCCCCTGTCAGCGAATGATCACGCCAGTGTTCGTCTCGTAGTTTGTTGCTGGACAGGGAGAGTGTGCGCCCTCCGTTGGTTTACTCCCCACGTGCCCTCAGTGGCTCCTGGCTGAAGCTGAAGCCAAGAACCAGGGACTCAACCCAGCCTCCTGCGGGCAACCAGTTCTGCCCTCCAGGGTCTTAGCAGGCACTGACGTCAGGAGTGGAGGCAGACGCGCTCCCGGCCCTCTGGTGTGGCACGTAAGCATGAACCACCAGGCCACTCACCCCAGGTGCTTTTTCAACTCAGCCCAGCAGATACCCTGTTGCACGCGAGTCGTGCATACAGAGGTAGGCGTGGCCTGCCCCCCCACACAACCCCAGAGAACGGGGAGGTGTGGAGGGTGGGCTCCAGCCAGTCCAATACCTCAGGCTGGCCGTGGAGGCGGCCTTCCTGGGGAGGCTTTTGAGCTGATGATGAACCGGCCTGCTGAAGAGGGACGGGGCAGGGTGAGCCGGGCACAGGTGCAGCCAGGGGGCGGCCTGGTGACTCTGGGCTCCCTGACACTTTGTCGATGTCACCCTGGGCAGCTGTGGTGAGACTCCAGCTTCCCCAGCACGAGGGGCCACCAGTGCTCCCTAGGCCAGGCGCACCTTGCCCTGTGTCTACACTGTGGCTGACTTGGAGTTGAGACAGACTGCAGTCTTCAATGCAGGACGACAAAGGTGGAGGCAAGTCGGCAGTTCAGGCTGAGACCCGGAGGCCCTTCCTGGGTCCATGGGAGACCCACACACGCTCAGGCCTCGCCCCTGCTCCTGCCGTAGCTCTTGTGTCTCTGTGTAGGCTGCATGGTCACATCGGCTCCTAGCTGGGGGCCGAGTCCTGTGGGCTATAGATCCCAGAGCCCCTCCATGCACCTGCCGACTTACCCCTCCCACGTGCTCAACCAGACCGGGGCAGGACCAGCCAGCTGTGGCCCAGCGTAGAGCCCAGCGCACAGGGCCCCTGGAGTCCAGGCCTTGGGCCCCTCACCCAGCCGCTCTGACCCCTTGCACTGGCCAACCCGGCTGCTCCGAGGAGAAAGCCCTCGGCCTGGGGCCAGGCTGAGCCGCCCCTCGGAGCCCTGTGATGGGCCGCGGGCTTGCCTGGGGACCGCAGCTTAGAGGCTGCTGGAAGGGAGAAGCTAACGCAGCCCACGCAGCCTCAGGAACTGGGCTGCTGCCGGCAGCGTGGGCGGGAGCAAGCTTGCCATTGAAATGGGGAGTGATGAGCCGCAGGTGATTGACGGGAAGCCCTGCCCGCGGCTGCACTTCTGAAGCCGGCGACAGGGAGGCCCTGGAGCCCTGCGTGGGTGGACAGCGCTGCCCCCTGCTCGGCCCCCAGCCTGGGCCAAGACTCCCGGAGGGCAGGGGACGCAGGCCAGGCAGGGCCGAGGGGACAGGGGCCCGGGCCAGGACGGCGGTCAGTGCAGCTCTGAACAGCGTCACGTGGCCTGGCCCCAGGGATGACCCGAGAAGGGTGACCGGGCTGCCCGGTGTCAGAAGCGATCATCGGCCTGCAGAGCTAGCAGGAGGCCCCGCCTCCCAGCCCCCGCGCCGTCCACACGAATGTGCGTTACCGTCCAAACCCAAGGCCCTTGGGCTGCTGAGGCCTGGCGTGCTCATGAGGATCCACAGTCCCAGCCTGCTGACGGCGGGGGGCTGCGGCGAGCGATGTCTCTGACAGGGCGGCCCCCCACAGCCACGGGAGGGATGAAGAGACCAAGGCCCCAGGGGAGGCTGTGGCTCTGGGGTGTCTGGCCCGGGGCGGGGGTAGTGATGACCAAGCCCAGCGCGAAGTCCCTCCCAGCAGAGGCCAGAGCCGCTGCACGCTCACAGGTGGCCCCACACCCGGCAGTAGTGCGGCACAGCCCAGAGGCCGGGGGCCCTGCACCCAGCTGCCCCGGTGTCCTGCGGGGCCGTGGCCTTGCCCTTTCGGCAGCACCCGCCCGCCCCCTCCCCTCGCACCCAGCACCTCTCCCCCACTGAGTGCACAGTCAGCCTGGGTGCCCAGGGCTGCCCTCACCTGGCACACGGGGACTGGGGGCTCCGAGGCAGGCCCCTCCCCTTCCCCGTCACACTCGTGGCTGCTTCCCAGGAAAGCCCCCAGAGCTGGGGCAGCTCCCGGGTGAGCTGGACTCCCACCTCCCAGGACAGAGCCCTGTGCCCCTCAGAACCCGAGCCACGGACCGGGACCTGGGTGTGAACACCCTGGATTCCAACCATCCCCCCGAGCACAGCGGGGTGGGGAGCAGAAGCTGTGTCGCTCCCACAGCTAAATCCTCCACGGTCCGGAGGGTGTGGGCGGGGCCCGGGGGGCTCTGGGGGCGAGCCCCCAGCAGAGCCCCCAGCAGTCCGCCCGGTCGCCTTGGCAGGTCCTGAACCTCTTCCTGGCCCTACTGCTCAGCTCCTTCAGCGCCGACAACCTCACGGCCCCCGACGAAGACGGGGAGATGAACAACCTGCAGCTGGCCCTGGCCCGCATCCAGCGGGGCCTGCGCTTCGTCAGGCGGACCGCCCGGGACTGCTGCCGCGGGCTGCTGCGCCGGCCGCCCAAGCCCACCGCCCTGGCCACCTGCGGCCCGCTGCCCCCCTGCGTGGCCGCCCCCAGCTCCCCGCCGCCCCCGGAGGCAGAGAAGCCACCCCCGGCCCACAAGGAGACCCGGTTCGAGGAAGGCAGGCGGCCCGGCGAGGGTGCGCCCGGGGACCCGGAGCCCATGTGCGTGCCCATCGCCGTGGCTGAGTCGGACACGGAGGACCCGGAGGAGGGCGAGGATGACAGCCTGGGCTCGGAGGAGGACTCCAGCAAGCCGGTGAGCCCCCAGCCGGCCCCGGAGTCCAGGGGTCGTGGGCCGCTCAGTATACCTTCTGGGAGACTGAGGCACGGCGAGAGAGGGGCCCCCGGCAGGTCACTGACCCCCGCCTGGCCCTTCCCCTCCTCCCACGCCCGGGACTACTTCGGAGATTAAAAATAAGCACCCCCAAGACAGAGGTGTCGGAGACGGAACTATCTTATCTCCCAACCCGTTATTTTTAACACTGAGACCCAGCAGACCGTGCCCACCCCCACACAGCCTCACCGCGGCCTGAGCCCGGCTCCAGCAGCTTGTCTGGTCACCGGGGCCGCTCCCTCGCCTGCTGCTGTGTGTGGAACTCACCGGCTGCCCCGGGCCCAGTCCCGCCTCCTGCAGCCTCCCTGTGGTCCCAGCTGCCCGTCTTGGTCCTTGGGGGCTGTGGTGGCTGGGGAAGGGGGGGCAGTGGCCTGGCCAGGGCCACAGCCTGTTGTTTCACTTGAGTGCGGGAGTGGGGTCCAGCTGCCTCCTTCCTTTCTCTGGGGCCGGTGTGTGTGCGCGCAGGGTGCGGGCAAGCCGAGGGCGCCGTGGGAACTCGGACGGAGTCTCCCGTGTTTCCTGGGTGGCATCACCAGCAGGCTGAGCTGGCATCACCTTGGCTGGGGTCAGGGCAGGGGCGCAGGCTGGGCTGGCCAGGGGCCCTTTGCCTGGACCTGCTTGCCTGCCCAAAGGGCACCCGGGGAGAGGCCGGGGCGGGGAGGTCAAGGGCAGGTGGGGTCTCACTTTCAGGGACAGGGCCTTGGAAACGCTCTCAGCAGCTGTGTGGGTGCAGACCTCACGGGCTGGGGTCTCTTTGGCAGGAATCCCAGCCCGTGTCTGGCGACCCAGAGGGCCCCCCGGAGCCCAGGGCCTGGAGCCGGGTGTCAGAGACGGCTTCCTCCGAGGCCGAGGCCAGTGCGTCTCGGGCCGACGGGTGGCAGCGGCGGCCAGCGGAGGCCGGGGCTGCTGGGTGCCCTGAGGTAACACCACCGCTTGTCCCCGCTGCTGCCTGGGCCCGAGCCGGGGTGGAGGGTCCCGGGCTGTCATGGAGAGAGGGGACGGACTGTGTTCTGGAAGCAGCCGGCCCCACAGCCCTCCCCAGCCTCTGCCCCTGTGTCTGGTCCTGTGTGTCCTGTGAGCCCCCGTACCCCGCTGCAGAGGACTTGAGGGGCTCTGAGGCCACCACTGCTCCTCCCCTGCACCGGCAGGCGGGGGCTGTGGGCTTCGCTCCAACCACGAAGGGCTGCACTGTGCGCTGGCCGCCCCCTCCAGGCATCGGGAGCTTTAACATAAAAATCCGCGTCCCTGGAGGAGGTGCCAGCGTGGCTGGGACAGCCGCAGCCCCCGCCACCCCCCCCCCCGTACCTGTGGCCCCCGCCAGCACGTCCCGAGCTCAGGGACGGCGGCCCACGCCACCCCCCAGCCGAGCTTGGTGCTGCTGGCCTGCAGCCTGGCCTCCCTCCTGCACGACAGTCCCACGCACTCGCGTAGGCTCCGGTGCCAGGCAGGGCGCGGCAGGGAGATGGGAGGGAACCCTGGGGGCCACGGGTCTGCCCGGCACGCGGCAGCAGGCCCTGCGTTCCCCCGGATCCGGCCCTGCCCCGGCGCACAGCTCAGAAACGGAGAGCAGACGCTGAGACCTGGGCTGTGACTGGAGAGCTGGAGAGCTCGCGCCCCGGGGTGCGCGGCGACGCCGGGCTCTGCGAGGAGCCCCTCCGAGTGGACGTGGGGAGCCGGTCGCAAGAGGGGGAGTCCCTGCCCTGCCACTGTGGGCTCCAGACGGGAGCGTGGGGAGCAGCGCGTGAACCGAGGCCTCCTGCAGGCGGCGCACTCCCAGGGGAGCCCTGGGAAGCGAGGGAGGCAGGGCCAGGAAGGGGCTGCGGCCAAGCTTGTGGCCGCCGTGTCCCACCCAGGCACGAGGAGGACGGTGGAGGTTCATGCAGGTGGCATCCACGCAGTTTCTTCGCTGTTTGCACTTCCCACAGACTTTCTGGGGAAAGTCAGCGCGTGCTGGCCGCCCTGCGTTGGGTCACAGCCCCGGGGCTGTTTCCAGGGACAGCAGCTCCCTGGCTAAAGACGATCTGTGGCGGAGAGGCGAGCAAAGCAGCCGGTGTAGACGGCTGCACGTGGCAGGGTGCCTGCACGGGGCGCCCCGTGTGTGGACGCGTCTCTAACAGCTGCTGTCAGGAGGCCGTGGCGGTCGGGGCCGCGGAGCCCAGCACACGTGGCGTGGGCTGCGTGTGCCCACTCCCTGGCTGTGACCAGGGCTGGATGTGTTGTGTGTGTGTCCAGGGCCCGGTGTGTGTCCACGTTGCCACCCCGTGTCCGTCTTGTTCCCATCCCCAGAGCTCCACCCCCACCCGCGTACACAGCAGCCCCGAGCAGCCCCGGGTGGCGGTGTGGCAGGTCCCTCTCCTCTCCTCGAAGTCCTGGGTGTGCAGTGGGGGCTGCCCAGTGGTCTGAGCGCTGCCCCTGAGGGAGCTCCCGGGCCCCCGGAGGCCGCAGCCCAGCCCACACGCTCGCCCCTGCCCGCAGACGCACGAGGACAGCTACTCGGAGGGCAGCACGGCCGACATGACCAACACCGCTGACCTGATGGAGCAGATCCCCGACCTGGGCGAGGACGTCCGGGACCCGGAGGACTGCTTCACCGAAGGTACCGCCCCTCCCAGCCTCAGCCCCGCCCACAGGGACCTGCCCGCCCCAGCCCTCTGGGACTCTGGGCTTCCTCCACCTGCCTGTGACTGTGTGGGGCAGCTGCCCAGGACAGGCGACACTGTGTGGCCCACCCGGCAGGCACTGGGCTGGCTCCCGCCGTCCCGCCAGGCCGAGGCGCCGTGCCCGGCCCCCAGCAGACCTCTGCAAAGACCAGGGTGGTGGCTGGCCGTGCTTCCTGATCGGTGGCGTGGACAGCGCCGTCCCCACAGCAGGTGCACCGATGGGGGCGTCACCAGGGTCTACCCTTCCCAAGGCTGCAGGGACAGGTGCCCCGGAGATCCCCAACACCGCCCTGGGGAGGGCTCCCAGGCGAGCGCCAGCCCACCCCTGCCCAGGCCTGCCAGGCTGTCCGCCCATTCCCACTCCTCAGACCGCCTGCTGGGGGTGTGGTCCCGGGCAGCGTCCCCAGTCCACCCCCTCCCCATCCAGCCTCTGCCTTCAGGCCCTGGGCTGCGGCTGACCCTCCCCCTCCTCTGCAGGCTGTGTCCGGCGCTGCCCCTGCTGTGCAGTGGACGTGACACAGGGCCCGGGGAAGGTCTGGTGGCGGCTGCGCAAGACCTGCTACCGCATCGTGGAGCACAGCTGGTTCGAGAGCTTCATCATCTTCATGATCCTGCTCAGCAGTGGGGCGCTGGTAACCTCCCGGGCCGGGGAGGGGCGGGGGGCAGGGCCAGGACCTGGGACAGGGACTCAGCCCCCGCAGCGGGGGGCAGCCCACACATTCAGGAGGGGCTCGCAGCCCGCCCTGCCGACCAGCCCCCCACCAGCGCTGTGCGACACTCGCGTTGCCGTGGAGTGAGCGGCGTGGGCTGGCAGGCAGGCCCCAGCTCACCCACCCCTCCCGGGGCCGCGCACCCCCACCGCAGCCCTCTGGGCAGACTTGCCCTGCCTCGCCCAAGCTCCCTCCCTGCAGCAGCAGGGCCACATTCGAACCCTGGCAGGCAGTCCTTCGTCTCCACCTTCCACTGGCTCCGTGAGCGTCCACACTCTCCTCCTGTGTAGCCCCATGAGCCGGAGGGGAGCACCGGGAAGAGGAGACCCCAGCCCTCCCTGTGTCAGCTGGGGAACCAGATGAAGCTGGTTTGAAAGAGCACAAGAGAGATCTCAGCAAGGGGAGAGGGCCGGGTGACGGGAGGCCGTGGGAAGCGATCCGGGAAGGCTCCCTGGAGGAAGCGTGCGGAGCTGGCTGTGGGAGGCAGGGGTGCTTGGTGAGGCCAGGAGGCACGCAGGGCCCTCTGGAGGTGCCCCATCTGGCTTCCACGCACCCTGCCCTGCTGTCCGGACATGGGACGCCCTGGAGAGGCTCTGGGAGGTGCTGGTGAGCGGGGCCGGGGATGGAGAAGGCAGAAGCAGGGACGTTTCTGGCCCAGGACGGGCAGACACCTGTGCTGCTGGACAGGTGCAAACCCCGTGGATCGGCAGCCAGGGGCAGTGACCTGACCGCAGAGCAGTGCACGGCCCCGGACTCGAAGCTGCATTCCTCCCGCCTTGCTGTCCCTGCTGCACCCAGCTTCCCGCCCAGCCCCGCCCCTGCTGCAGAGCGGGCCTGCAGCGCCGGCTGTTTTACCAGTGGCCAGGGCCCTGCGCCTCAGAGAAGGACGCTTTGACAACACACTGGGGAGTTTTGTTTTTACACAGCCGCAGGCAAGGGCGGCCCGGCCCCGTGGCGTGGCTGTGGAGGGGCCCGTGGCCAGGCGTGCACGAGGAGGCGGCTTGGCAAGCTCCACGCGCCTCGGGTTGCCCGCCAGGCACTGCGCCTGGAGTGGTGCACAGAGGAAGAGGAGGCTGAGGGCGTCATTAAAGTTGCCAGCTTGGTAGCAGAAAGCAAGCCAGATCCCTTCCAAACTGCTGAGGGAAGGAAAATTGAGAAAACAGAGATCCTACTGCCAAAGATAAAAGAAAAAAGAAGCAACAGGGAAACATAGAAACAGGGAGTAATATGGCAGAGGCATGACCATCGTGTTTGGATAATAACTATAACTGGATAAAATTCACCTTTTAGAAGAAAAGGACTCTGGTGGATTTAAAAAACAAAAACAGAAACAGAAACACTTCATTTATGTGCTTCCAAATGATAGACCCGAAACCAGGCGACTGCAGAATATTCTCAGTGAGTATTAAACACTGAACCAGGCGGGCATGGACAACACAACACAGACTGGACTGGCTTTTGTTAGTATCGACAAAGGTTGGATTGGAGAGCCAACCTCCAGTGGGAGTGTAACTGCAATGTGTGCAGCTTGGGCTCGCCTAGCACGCAGACTCGGGCCAGACCCTCAGAGAGGGAAGGGGAAGTGGCAGGACACGGGGAGACCTGCACCCGTCACCCTCGACACATCCAGGTCAGGAACTGGGCGGTGCCCCCTGAACACGCACCTGCTCCATGTGCTGCCCTCACATCGCCGTGGAAACGGCAGCACCGAGTGCAGCCACTGTTTTGTTGTGTTGTTTTGTTTTTTGACAGGCAGAGTGGACAGTGAGAGAGAGAGAGAGACAGAAAGACAGAAAGGTCTTCCTTTGCCGTTGGTTCACCCTCCAATGGCTACCTCAGCCGGCGCACCGCGCTGATCTGAAGGCAGGAGCCAGGTGCTTCTCCTGGTCTCCCATGGGGTGCAGGGCCCAAGCACCTGGGCCATCCTCCACTGCACTCCCTGGCCACAGCAGAGAGTTGGCCTGGAAGAGGGGCAACCGGGACAGAATCCGGCGCCCCGACCGGGACTAGAACCCGGTGTGCCGGCGCCACAAGGCGGAGGATTAGCCTAGTGAGCTGCGGCGCCGGCTCAGCCACTGTTGTGAGCACTTCACAGGCACTGATTCATGGGGCTATCACAGCCACCTGTCAGTGGGGTTCTATTTAAGCCATCTTCACAGATAAGGAAGCTGCAAGAAATGCCAGAAACAGAACAATGTAGGCTTCCTTAAGCAGCCCTTGCATCTAACAAAACAGTTTGGGAGCAGTTCAGGGGCGCTCAGTGGAGGCATGGAATCAAGAGTACCGTTTGGGGGCAATGACACCAGTGTGCTGTCCATCAGAGATGGTGACGCAGCCAATTCTGCCCACCTTTACTAGAAAAATAACAAAACCAGAGTAGAGAAAAAAGCCGCGACGGGGTTGGAGGGAAGCTGGACTGTAGCAATACTCAGAGCCCTGAAGGTCGGATGCAGTCAAAGCTGCAATGAAAGGAAAATTCGTGGACTTAATGCTTATTAAATAGAGTATGAATACATTTATAACCCGAAAGATTACAAAATAACAAAACAATCTTGAGGAAACCGAAAGAAGTAATTAATAAAAATACATAAGTTAATGCATTAGAAAACTAATAAAACATATAAGACTTATAAAACAATGTACATTTCAAAAACAAATCCTTGAAATTTGAAAATAAAGAGGCGATCCAGTAGCTGACCCCATCTCACATCTCTAAGGGTCAGATTCTTTCCCATTCTCAAGAAAGAAAGAGTTCTTATCCTGCTTAAAGTATTCTAGAACATAGAAAAGGATGGGAACTATTTAAATTATTTTTAAAGATTTGTTTGTTTGAAAGGCAGAGTTGTAAGAGGCAGAGAGAGAGAGAGAGAGAGAGAGTCTTCCATCCACTGGTTCACTCCCCAGATGGCTGCAATGGCTGGAGCTGTGCTGATCCAAAGCCAGGAGCCAGGAGCTTCTTCCAGGTCTCCTGTGCGGGTGCAGGGACCCAAGGACTTGGGCCATCCTCCACTGCTTTCCCAGGCCATCGCAGAGAGCTGGATTGGAACTGGAGCAGCCGGGACTCAAACTGGCACCCACATGGGATGTCGGTACTGCAGGCGGCGGCTTTAGCTGCTATACCACAGTGCCAGCCCCCTAAATTATTTTAAAATTAGTTCTAATGCTGCTTTTTAAAACCTCAAGGAAACCAAAGGAAAACCACAGGCCACACTTAACAAGAGTGATTCAAAGTCACAACCAAAATGCATTCAGGTAGCCTCCAGCAATGAATGTCAAAGACTAAATGTCCTAATCGGATATATTCTAAAATGGCAATGGTACCAAGTCAAGAAAGCCATCATGCAGATACGACAGACGTGGACACCCATCCCATCATCTCAATGAATGCCAGGCTTTGTTGTTGTTGTTGACAGGCAGAGTGGACAGTGAGAGAGATGGACAGAAAGGTCTTCCTTCCGTTGGTTCACCCCCAAAATGGCTGCTATGGCCGGCGCGCTGCGGCCGGCACACTGCAAAGCCAGTAGCCAGGTGCTTCTCCTCGTCTCCCACGCGGGTGCAGGGCCCAAGCACTTGGGCCATCCTCCACTGCCTTCCCGGGCCACAGCAGAGAGCTGGCCTGGAAGAGGGGCAACCGGGACAGAATCCGGCGCCCCGACCGGGACTAGAACCCGGGGTGCCAGCGCCGCAGGCGGATAATTAGCCTAGTGAGCCGCGGCGCCGGCCAAATGCCAGGTTTTTAAACTCTGGTCAAAAAGAAATAGAAGTAAAACATTTTTTCCTAATTTAGTGAAAAATTGATTCTCAAGTTCTGTCACTGTCGTTAGTACTAAATCATTTGAAACATTTTCATTAAATCCAAGGATGAGAAAATGCGCATTTGTGACTGCTCAGTATTTAGTAATAGTCTTGAAATAGTGCAATTTATTAAGAAAATTAAACTCACTGTATAAAAATTGGATAACAGAAGAATCACCGTCAGTACAATTAGTTGGATACAAGAGCAAGAGTTTAAAATAATAGAAATAGAAACACATCATTATTTGTAGATAATATAATCAGCTAAAATTTTCAAAACCTATTAAAAACATTATATGGCCAGGCATAAAATAAAAATATGAAAAATTATCGCCGCTACAGTTTTTTGTTTGTTTGTTTTTTGACAGGCAGAGTGGACAGTGAGAGAGAGAGAGACAGAGAGAAAGGTCTTCCTTTGCCGTTGGTTCACCCTCCAATGGCTGCCGCGGCCGGCACACCGCGCTGATCCGGTGGCAGGAGCCAGGAGCCAGGTGCTTTTCCTTGTCTCCCATGGGGTGCAGGGCCCAAGCACTTGGGCCATCCTCCACTGCACTCCCGGGCCACAGCAGAGAGCTGGCCTGGAAGAGGGGCAACCGGGACAGAATCCGGCGCCCCGACCGGGACTAGAACCCGGGGTGCCGGCGCCGCTAGGCAGAGGATTAGCCTAGTGAGCCGCGGCGCCAGCCGCCGCTACAGTTTTATGCTGGCAGAAACCGTTTAATCATGAGTAACGTTTCTTAAATATTCCTTACCCACCAGGCACCATACAGGTAAACTA
Source organism: Oryctolagus cuniculus (assembly GCF_964237555.1). Lineage (NCBI taxonomy): Eukaryota > Metazoa > Chordata > Mammalia > Lagomorpha > Leporidae > Oryctolagus > Oryctolagus cuniculus. Next base: position 174,747,193 of record NC_091435.1, on the reverse strand, counting down.
ACTGGAGAAACTGGCAAGAAATGTAGACATGTGCAGGCAATGGCAGAGCCGTCTAAGGAGTGTAAGAGCAGACAGAGCCTGGTCCCAGGTCTCCGTGTGGCACAGGAGTCTGGTGCTGTGGGTCCCGTGTGGAAGCTGCTGGCTTACGCACCAGCTGCCGAGCCCCCTGCTGATGCAATGGGGGGGGGGGGGCAGCAGGCGATGGCTCAAGTGCTTGGCTCCCTGCCACCACTGGGAAACCCAGGTTGGGTTCCAGCCTCCTGGCTTCAGCCTGACACAGTCCTGGCTGCTGTGGGCAGCGGAGGGGTGAACCAGCAAATAGAGCACCTCTCCGTCTCCCTGCCTTTCAAATAAAATGAAAATTTTTAGAGACTCCATATTCCTGAAGTGATTAATAAAGCCAATGCAGTAACAACAAATTTCCCAAAACATTTTTTTAGGTAAATTGACAAAACAATGCTAGAGTTTATCTTCAAAATCAGTGTTCAAGGAAAACCCTGTGATGCGAGTCCAGGAGACAGAGAGCATTAGAATCTCCCCACCGGGAGGCCTGAATACACCTGCGTCAACAGAGCTGTTGCCCCACTTCCGGTCCAGCTCCCTGCTGACGTGCCTGGGAGAGCAGCGGAGGACGGCCCAAGTGCCTCAGCCGTTGCGGCCATCTGGGGAGTGAACCAGGGCATGGAAGATCTCCCCCCTCTCTCCCCTCCCCCCTCCCCCCTCTCTCCCCTCCCCCCTCTCTCCCCTCCCCTCCTCTCTCCTCTCCTCTCTCTCCCCTCTCCCCTCCACTCTCCCCTCTCTCCCCTCCTCTCTCCCCTCCTCTCTCCCCTCTCCTCTCTCTGCTCTTTCCTCTCTCTCCTCTCTCCCCTCTCTCCCTTCTCCCCTCTCTCCTGTCTCCCTCCCCCCTGCTCTGTAACTCTGCCTTTCAAATAAATAAATAAGCACAGTATATAATAAGGCTGATTTTTAATCAGTGAAGGGGATTCTTAAAGTATTGGGACAGTTGGTGTGCTACTCTGAAAATATTAAAATCTGTGTCTTACTCCCAACCAACATGACCTAGATCCTGGTTTCTTACTGGACTGTGTGGAGTAGCCATGTAGCCTGCCGTCAGGGCACCCCTGTCCCACCTTGGAGCACCTGGACTTCCTGCGCTTCAGCTCTCGACCCCAGCTTCGCTAGCGCGGACCCTGGGAGGCCGTCACAGTGGCTCAGGTCGCCGCGTTCTCCCTCGTGGGAGATCTGGATTGAGTTTCTGCTCCTTCCCAGCTCCTGGCTTTGGCTCTGGTCCAGCCTGAGCCATTGTGGGTATTTGGGGAGTGAATCACCGAATTGGAACTCGCTCTCATTCTGCCTCCCTCTCTCCTACCCTCCCTCCTTTCCTCTGCCTTCACATAAATGGCTTAAGAATTAAATTGTAATGTAAAACAATGAAACCACAAAATTTAGGGGCAAAATGGATTTTTTGAAAATTTATTTATTTGAAAGGCAGAGTTACAGAGAGAGAGGTCTTCCATCCGCTGGTTCATCCCCCAGGGGGCCACAACGGCCAGAGCTGAGCCTATCTGAAGCCAGGAGCTTCTGGTCTCCCATGTGGGTGCAGGGGCCCAAGGACTTGGGCCATCTTCTACTGCTTTCCCAGGCCACAGCAGAGAGCTGGACAGGAAGTGGAGCAGCCAGGTCTCGAACCAGCACCCATATGGGATGCCTGTGTCGAAGGCGACGGCTCTACCCACTACACCACGGCACCACCCCCAATGATTTACTCATTGGAAACCAGCGTTGTTTGCAATGAAAAGTAGGTTTCACGTGGTTTCCAGCACAGAGCCAGGGCCGAGCCTGCACACCCTCTCCTTGTCAAGGGGGGGGAGATGCTCACAGCACTGCATCAGCCCAGAGCTGGCACTGCCCATTCCTGGTGGGAAGAGGCCCTCACTGTGCAGTCCGCCTGACTGCCCACAGCTCTGGGGGGCCACTGTGGGTCCCCCGGTGCGGCCTCACCCTGGCAGGTGCACTGACCTGAGCCAACGCCGGCCTCTGTGGGCAGCTCGCCTCCGTTCCCCGCCCCCCAGGGCAGCAGTGAGTACATAAGGGGCCTTGGGCAGCGGTCAGGGCACAGGTGTGCCTGTCCCGCCTCCCCTCCATTCCCCGCCCCCCACCCCGGGCAGAAGGGGTGCAGAAAGGGGCCTGGGGCAGCCGTCAGGACGCAGCTGTGCCTGTCCCACCTCCCCTCCATTCCCCGCCCCCCAGAGTGCCTTGTCCCGCCTCCCCTCCTTTCCCCGCCCCCCACCCTCCCGGCAGCAGTGGGTGCAGAAGGGGGCCTTGGGCAGCGGTCAGGGCGCAGGTGTGCTGTCCCGCCTCCCCTCCATTCCCCGCCCCCGACCCCGGGCAGAAGGGGTGCAGAAGGGGGCCTTGGGCAGCGGTCAGGGCGCAGGTGTGCTGTCCCGCCTCCCCTCCATTCCCCGCCCCCCCCCCCGGGCAGAAGGGGTGCAGAAGGGGGCCTTGGGCAGCGGTCAGGGTGCAGGTGTGCTGTCCCGCCTCCCCTCCGTTCCCCACACCCCCCACCCCCCCGGGCAGCAGTGGGTGCAGAAGGGGGCCTTGGGCAGCGGTCAGGGCACAGGTGTGCTGTCCCGCCTCCCCTCCGTTCCCCGCCCCCCACCCCCCCCCCGGCAGCAGTGGGTGCAGAAGGGGGCCTGGGGCGGCGGTCAGGACGCGGCTGTGCCTGTCCCGCCCGCCCGCAGGCCTTCGAGGACATCTACCTGGAGGAGCGCAAGGCCATCAAGGCCCTGCTGGAGTACGCCGACAAGATGTTCACCTACGTCTTCGTGCTGGAGATGGTGCTCAAGTGGGTGGCCTACGGCTTCAAGAAGTACTTCACCAGCGCCTGGTGCTGGCTGGACTTCCTCATCGTGGCCGTGAGTGCGGGGGCGGGGGCAGGGGACCGGGCCTTGCGTCAGAACCCCAGTTACAGGGGAGGGCTGGACCCTTCTGGGGGAAGGCAGCCCGGGAGCGGGAGCGGGGGCCAGGGCAGGAGGGTGCGCTGTGTCCGCCTGGCCCACCGGGCAGGCCGCAGTTCAGGGACAGAGAGAGGCTGCCCTCCAGCAGGGCTGGGCTGGGCTGGACCCCGCGGTGGCCGTGAGTGCTGGGCTGGGCTGGACCCCGCGGTGGCCGTGAGTGCTGGGAGGCCGGGCGGGAACTCCTTGTCTTCTGAGCACTCGGTTGGCAGCCCCTAGCCCAGTCACCAGGCCCCGGACACCGCTGCGTGCCGAGCAGGATGAACGCAGGGCCTGATGGGTCCTAAGCACAGCCCAGTGGGGGAGTAGCTGGGGGTCAGGGAGTAGCTGGGGGCTGCGGAGTAGCTGGGGTTGGGGAATAGCCGGGGGTTGGGGAGTAGATGGGAGTAGATGGGGGTCAGGGAGTAGCTGGGGGTAGGAGAGTAGCTGGTATCAGAGAGTAGCTGGTGTCAGGGAGTAGCTGGGGGTGGGAGAGTGCAGGTCGGGGAGTAGCTGGGGGTCTGGGAAGACGAGGCTCACGGAGGGCAGGTGGATTAACAGCAGGACTCAGACTGCAAGGGTGAAGTGTTTGCCAGCACCCCCTGAGCTGGACACGAGGCCCCGTGCACCTGCAGGGGCTCTTCTTCCTGGAGAAAACTCCGAGGCCGGGGGCCAGGCCTTGGCCACCAGCACTGACCGGGAGGCCAAGCCATGGGTGGCTGGGACAGGGGAGGCTCCTCAGGTTGGAGAGGATGTGTGGAGACACAGACCCAGGTCCTTGGACCTCCAGTCTGGGGCCTCTGTCCGTCACCCCCAGTGACCAAGGGGATGCCAGTGCTGGGGCAAGAGGGGCCAGGTGGACAGAGGGAGGGCGGAGCCCCAGGTGCCCTGGGCAGCCCGGCCTGGCCCGGCCCTGGGAGGGAGGAGCCCCAGGTGCCCTGGGCAGCCTGGCCAGGCCCAGCCCTGGGAGGGAGGGCTTATGGGAGGGCCTGGGACCCTGGTGGCTCAGCTGGTCCTGCAGCTTCGCAGGATGGTGGCCTGCAGCAGGGAGCCCACCCCCAAGCCCCTGCACCTGCCAGTGGGGTGCTCCCAGTGGTAGCCATCAGCCTGGCACGCTGGAGGGACTCCAAGGAGGCCAGAGTGGCCGGGGCACAGGGGTGGGCAGGGAGGCGGCCAGCTAGTGCCCGGTGAGGTGGGCGGCGCCTTTGAGAGCACTTGGGCTCCCACGCAGAGTGACTCGGGCAGGGACCGGGAGGTCTGGGGCAGAGCACTGTGAGCTGACCCGGGTCCTCGGTGGGCCGCGGTGCCGGGGAGGCCGGGCGGGGTGGCACAGGTGGCAGCAGGAAGAGGAGTCGGGAGCCCCGGCGCCTCACCAGGGGCGACCTGACCGCAGCCTGGCCTGGGCGGCGGCCATTGGCGCGGTGAGTAAGCGCTGGGGTGTCTGCTGTGTTCTGATGGCAGAGCCAACAGGAAATCCTGACGGGTGAGACGTGGGCGGGAGACGGAGAGGAGGCTGGTGGCGGGCAGCTGGTCGGAGCGGCTGGGGCGGGCTTCAGAAAGGACAGGCCTGCGGGACCGGGGAGAGGCCGCCTGTCCCTCCAGCCGTGGGGACCCCGGCCTGGCCTCCTCGGGGCTGAGTGTGGGCAGCACAGATGCCAATCCCAGGGTCTCCCTGCTCCCGGTCCTCTGCCAGCCCCTCCTCCGGGTGCTCCCTGGGCAGTGGCGCTGGCCACGGCAGGGCGGGTCAGGGTGCTCCCAGCCAGGGGCAGCGGGAGGGGACGGATGCGCGCAGGGCTTTCAGAGGATAAAGTGTCACGGGGCAGTGCCCTGGCGGGGACAGAGGCTCAGGCTCCGGGCTTCCCTTCTCTGAAGATGTTGGTCTGTGACAGGTGCGGCTCTGGGGACATGCCCCCCCGCCGCCGCGCCCCCACTGCTCCCTGTGCTCAGCCCGGGCTGCTTCCCCAGGGAGGGCGGGACAGCCCCGGAACGTGACTTGGAGGACGACGGCTGATGGGGACCAGGAGCCCCAGCCTCCCTGTCCCCGCTCTGCCAGGGCAGCAGGGCGGCTCTGGGCCGCAGTACTCGCGCCTCTGGGATGGGGCGAGGACCCCACGTCCCAGGAGTGGTGGGGCTGGCACAGAGCGCACCCCAGGCTCTCGGGAGAGGCTCACACCAGCTTCCTGGGCCCCGGGAAGTCTGGCCCAGGGCAGGGCAGGGCAGGCCTGCTCCTGCACCCCCCGTGCCAGCCTCCCCACCTCCGCTGTGCCCCCACCCCCCAGGTCTCGCTCGTCAGCCTGGTGGCCAACACACTGGGCTTCTCCGAGATGGGCCCCATCAAGTCACTTCGAACCCTGCGCGCACTCCGACCCCTGAGGGCCCTGTCCCGATTTGAGGGCATGAGGGTAAGAGGGGAGTGGGAGGTGGGCACACCGAGGGACCCCCACCCCCAGACTCAGCTTGCTCACTGAGGGGCCTCCACTGGTGTGGTCCAGCACCTCCAGGGAGGCACGACTGGGCTGGGAGGTCCCCAGGGCGTAGAGCCCCCCCAGGCTGTCGCCTACAGCCCTGAGGGACGGCACTGGGCAAAGGGGAGGGTGAGACGCCCGGCCCCCAGCCCCACCCTGGCGGCCCCGGGGCCCTGCTTCTGCTGCGTGTTCCACTGTGTGTGGCCAAGTGCGTCCCCTGCCTTGGGCAGGCGCACGCTTCTTCCCCCGTGTGCGGGAGAGAGCAGGCAGCCAGCCGAGGCCCGGCCGTTTCCTGTGGTTGGCAGGACGGAGCGCTCAGGTGCGGGCTGCACAGCGCTGCACTGCTCTCAGCGTAGACCCCATGCGTGTCCCAAGTCAGCACACAGCACCAGGGAAAGTGAGCCCGTGAGGCCAGGACACTCATCACAGACAAACAGCGTGTGTGTGTGTTTGTGTCTGCTGCGCTGTGTACACAGCGAGGCGCACACCTCGGGAGACACCACCTGGTGTCGCGCCCACAGAGCAGGCACCAGCACCCAGCTCCCCATCCGGCCGGCCGGCGGCTTGAGCCTTGTCCACACTGCAGTGTCGCCGAGACACAAACCGTCCACCAGTGAACACCACCTCTCGGGTCAGGGCCTCTTTGGGAGCAGGGAGACCCCAGGGGCCAGGAAGGCCTGGGCTGTGGCCCCCTCGCCCCATGGGGAGCCCAGGGCCCTTGACAGCTGGGTTTCCTGCGCTACTCCCGGGTTCTGTGTGCCTCGTGGGGAGCAGCACCCCCAGCCAGCCACACCACACAGCCCACCGCTTCCCCTCCAGTCTCCGCGGCAAGCATATGCCTGGCCCTCCAAGGCGGGCACCCCAGAACATCTTCCGGGGAGGCCTCTCCTGGGTGTGGTGGGCTTAGAGGAAAAGCCAGAGGCCGGCATCCCAGGGCCTGAGAGCCCCCTCCCTGGGGAGCAGGCGGCACAGGGGCACCCACGTCCCCTGTCTGGCTCCGGAGCGCTGGAGAGCCCTCAGCGCACCTGCTGGGCACTGAGCGGGGACACCCATCCGTCCCGGAAGCAGCAACCCCAGGGTCAACCAGAAGCCTCGCTCAGAAGGGAAGAGCCGCCAGGCTGAGGCCCGAGGTTTGGAGACGTCTCCACGGGCCCTTCGCCCTCGGGCAGCTCCAGAGCCGGCTATTCGGATCTGGAAGGGCACAGGGCAGGCAGGGCGAGGCCACGAGGGGATCCCAGTTCCGGTGTGCTCGGGAGCTGTGCACTCCTGGCTTCTCCTGCGACCGCAGGATCCGAGCCCCCGCCCCACAGCCCCCGCAGCCAGGGAATTCCGTCAAAAGGGGCCTGCGCCGTGGGCGCCCGCGGGAGCTGAGCCCCCTCTCTGTCCCCTCGAGGTGGTGGTCAATGCCCTGGTGGGCGCCATCCCGTCCATCATGAACGTCCTCCTCGTCTGCCTCATCTTCTGGCTCATCTTCAGCATCATGGGCGTGAACCTGTTCGCCGGCAAGTTCGGCAGGTGCATCAACCAGACGGAGGGGGACGTGCCTCTCAACCACACCGTGGTGAACAACAAGAGCGAGTGCGAGTCCTTCAACGTGACCGGCGAGCTGTACTGGACCAAGGTGAAGGTCAACTTCGACAACGTGGGGGCCGGCTACCTGGCCCTTCTGCAGGTGGTGAGTGCTGGAGAGAGGGACTCCTTCCTCCCATGCGCCTTCCCCGGGGGTGGGCAGGAGGGGGCAGTGGGGCCACGTGGGTCTGCCCGGGCTCCTGGGACGATGCCCAGGATCTCAGTCCCAGAGCAGACGCCGCATTGCCCAGGATGCACGCCCGGGCACCAGAACCCTGGCAGGTGGTCCGGCAGTGGCACAGGGACTGCCGACAAGACTGTGCTGGCCTCCATCTTTGATGTGCAAGACCGGTAGTGTTGGCAGAGTTCAAACACACGGTCCCCCCAGGCTTGGCGGGCCTGGTGGTGTCAGTGTTACAGCATGAACCACGACGTGACCCACGGTTAGCCTGCACCCCAGAGAGGCGCCCAGCCAGCACGCACGCAGATGCGAGGTGCTTGTCCCCCACCCCACGCTTGGGCCCCAGGGCGACGGGCGCTCAGCAGAGCCTCACCTGGAGACCCCCTGCGCATCCACTCACGCCCCCGCCTCCCCCACAGAGACGCCCTAGCGGGCAGTGGAGCTAACGCCCGATGCAGCTGAGCTCCGCCCCCTTTCCAGACAGAGCCACGGGCCCTGGAAGGCCTCGGGAACATCCACCCATCCCGGGGCCGGCCCTCTGCCGTTTCCAAGTGGTCCCGGGGCTGTCTGTGCAGGCGGGGGCCGCTGGCCCCGGCGCTGCGTGGCGCTCCTGTGGGAGCCTCGGCCTCCACTCAGAACTCAGAGAGCCTGTGCTGGGAGGGAGGCTCAGCCCGCGGCTGGGTGTTGACTCCCCGGGCGGGCGGGCGCTCTCTCCCCTGAGCCCGTCTCTTGGGCTCTTTCTGCCTCTCCGCACAGCCTGGACGGGGCAGACAGAGCGACCAGGGCCCTGCCTTAGGTCAGCCTCCTTTCTACTCCGTGGGAGTTGTGCGCTACAGAGCCGCCATCTGTGCAGCCTGCAGACATCTTGTGAAACTAACCAGTTCACTTCCCGGAACTGAGACCTGATGGTGACGACAGAGGCGCTGCTACCCAGAGCGAGCTCGCCGCTCGGTGCTGTTACCATCCGTGCCTGGGGCACCTGTGTCGGCCGTGTCTGCCTTCCCGTCCCTGCACTGTGCTGGGGGAGGCTTCACCCCGGAGAAACGGGCCCACACAGCGACCAGGGATTTGGGGAGCAGAGCACCCCAGTCCCCGCCGTCTGTCCCTGGCACCCGCTGCGAGGGCCCTGAGTTGTAGTGGGCTCTGGGATGCAGACCCGGAGGCCCCGTCAGACTCCGCTCGGTCGAGAGCTTGCTCCCCACGGCACGGCCGCCCTGGAGGGCCGGCCAGCTGCTTCCCCACCACCCCAGCCCTCCACAGGGCACTTTGCCCACTGCCGAGGGGGGGCGTGGGGTGGGGTGGGCTCTCTCCTGGCCCTCTGTGCAGCTCGGAGACAGAGGCCGTGAGTCTGAGCGCCGTCTTCTCTTCCCAGGCGACGTTCAAGGGCTGGATGGACATCATGTACGCGGCTGTGGACTCCCGGGGGGTAAGTGTCCCCGGGGAGCAGGCCTGCACCGGAAGCCCAGCCCAGCAGGGGCACGCGGAGGCTCTGCCTGTGTGAAGTGGCCAGGCCTGGCCCTGGGGCAAGGCCGCGTGGTCTCCCGCACGTCCAAGGTTGCAAATTCAGCTCCGTGTGGCTCCACCAGGAGGGTGCGTGGAAGCAAGAGAACCTTCCTGTCGCCCCTGCACCCCACCCATCACCCTGACAGACCTGGGAGGAGCCCCAGTGGTGCAGGGACTGAAGCCAGACAGCCTCATGCCCCCCACCCCCCGCCCCGGTCCAGCCCTGGCACGCACACACACACACACACACACACACATGTATGCACGTACACACACGCACACATGCACACACACGCACACATGCACGCACACACACACGCACACACACGCACACACACACACATATGCACACACACTCCCTCTGGGCAGGCCTCGGGAGTGGGTGCCCCGCCAGCCGTCGCCAGCCCCGGCCGTCTGACCGCCCCTGCTCCCCCCCACAGTACGAAGAGCAGCCCCAGTGGGAGAACAACCTCTACATGTACATCTACTTCGTCATCTTCATCATCTTCGGGTCTTTCTTCACCCTGAACCTCTTCATCGGCGTCATCATCGACAACTTCAACCAGCAGAAGAAGAAGATACGTGGAGCACGGGCCCTCCCCCCCGCCCGGGCTGGGCGTGGCCGGGCCGCCCCTCGGCTCTGGGCCTCGGCTCCCCTCCCTGCGGCGCGCGCAGGCTTCTTCCTGGGGGAGGGGAGGGCGCCCCCTCCTCGTCTATCAGAGCGAAGCCGGGGGAGGCCGGGCGCTCCCTCGTGTGGGGAGGGGGTCGTGGGTGGGGCCCGTGCAGAGGCCAAGGTCCCACCCTGTCCATCAGAGGGGCTGTGCCTGGATGCAAGCAGACCTAGTTAGTGGGCGGAGAGGACCCAGCACTGGCCGAGATGGGCAAGGGGAGGGCGAACAGGCGGGCTCTGATGTGCACATCACAAACCCAGGGAGACCTCAGGGCGGGCGGGGCGGAGACCCTGCCAAGGCAGGTGTGGGGGCGGGGCGGAGACCCTGCCAAGGCAGGTGTGGGGAGGGGCAGAGACCCTGCCAAGGCAGGTGTGGGGGAGGGGCGGAGACCCTGCCAAGGCAGGTGTGGGGGCGGGGCGGAGACCCTGCCAAGGCAGGTGTGGGGGAGGGGATGGAGACCCTGCCAAGGCAGGTGTGGGGAGGGGCGGAGACCCTGCCAAGGCAGGTGTGGGGGCGGGGCGGAGACCCTGCTAAGGAAGGTGTGGGGGCGGGGCGGAGACCCGCAGGTGTGGGGGCGGGGCGGAGACCCGCAGGTGTGGGGGAGGGGCAGAGACCCGCAGGTGTGGGGGAGGACTTCTGGCTGAGCACAGGGACCCGCCTGCTCGACCCGGAGAGGGAGCGTGGAGGCGGGTGGCTCCGGGACCCCGGACCCCCAGGATGAGGCTGTGCCTGTCCCTCTGCACCTAGGGGGCCAGGACATCTTCATGACGGAGGAGCAGAAGAAGTACTACAACGCCATGAAGAAGCTGGGCTCCAAGAAGCCCCAGAAGCCCATCCCGCGGCCCCTGGTGAGGCGGGCGCCAGGTGGGGCGGAGGGAAGCCCTGGAGGCGCCTCACAGCCCTGCAGCCCCATCAAGGGTGCGCCTGGAGGCGTGGCACGGAGGGTTCAGCCCTGCAGGCGGGACGGCAGGCGGCCTCGGAGCCAGCCCCCTCCTGCCCTTCCTGGGTCGCCAGGGGAGGCAACAGCAGGGCGGCCCCTGGTCTGGCACCGTCCATGTGGTCAGGGGGGAGCTGCCGGGCCCCTGCTGGGCTGAACGCCCCCCCCCAGCCCAATCCACCCGTTCTTGAAAAACACGCGTGTGTGTGCGTGCGTGTGCACGTGTGTCGTCTGTTTCTTCTCTCTCCCCAAAACGATTTGGGCTGGATGACAGCTGAAGACGACGCGCACAGTGTAGTTAGTGGAATAAATGACATCGATTCTGTAAATAGGGTAGAGAAAGCACATTACTTTGGGGGCAGCCGGGGGAGAAAAGTCCAGATTTGACCGGAAGCCTTCAGACCTGGCAGCCGGAAGCAAAGCACAGCACAGCAGGGCAGGGCAGCCCATCCCGGAGACCCTGGGAGGAGGCCCAGAGGGCGGCGGGGGCGGGGCCTCCCTGGGGCCACCCGTCCGAGCGCCCTGTGAGCCCGCCCCAGACGGTGTCCCTGTCCCTGCAGAACAAGTACCAGGGCTTCATGTTTGACATCGTGACCAAGCAGGCCTTCGACGTCACCATCATGTTTCTCATCTGCTTGAACATGGTCACCATGATGGTGGAGACGGACGACCAGAGCCCCGAGAAGGTCAGCGTCCTGACCAAGATCAACCTGCTCTTCGTGGCCATCTTCACGGGCGAGTGCATCATCAAGATGGCCGCGCTCCGCCACTACTACTTCACCAACAGCTGGAACATCTTCGACTTCGTGGTCGTCATCCTGTCCATCGTGGGTGGGTGCGCAGGCCGGCGCGTGGGCTGCCGCGGGGCAGGCCTCACCCCAAGCTGGGTGTCTGCAGTGCCAAGCGCTTGTTCCTCCTCCTCCGCACCCCTCCTCCCTCCCTCTCCCCCTCTCCCTCTCCACCTATCTCCCTCCCTCCTTCTCCCTCCCTCTCTCCCTCTCCCCTCCGTCTCCCTCCCTCTCTCTCCCTCCTTCTCCCTCCCTCCCTCTCCCCCTCTCCCTTTTTCCCTCCCTCTCACTTCCCCTCTCCCTCTCACTTCCCCTCTCCCTCCCTCTCCCTCCCTCTCCCCCTCTCCCTCCCTCTCCCCTTCTCCCACACTCTCTTCTCCCTCTCTCTCCCCCTCTCCCTTTTTCCCTCCCTCTCACTTCCCCTCTCCCTCTCACTTCCCCTCTCCCTCCCTCTCCCCCTCTCCCTCCCTCTACCCTTCTCCCACCCTCTCTTCTCCCTCTCTCTCCCCCTCTCCCTTTTTCCCTCCCTCTCACTTCCCCTCTCCCTCCCTCTCCCTCCCTCTCCCCATCTCCCTCTCCCTCCCTCTCCCCATCTCCTTCTCCCTCCTTCTCTCTCCCCCTCTCCCTTTTTCCCTCCCTCTCACTTCCCTTCTCTCTTCCCCCCTCCCTCTCCCCCTCTCCCTTTCCCTCTCCTTCTTTCTCCCTCCCTCCCCCCCACACACACTGGGGGCCACATGTGTGTGCTGACCTCCAGAGAGCACGCGGCTCAGGTCCCCGTCCTGGCCGCATCCCGGGGCCCCTGGGGCTCAGCTCTGGCTGCTCGGGAGGCTGGAGGCTGAAGTGGGGTAGGAAAGGGCGTGAGTGCTGTGGCGGCCTCCTGCCCTCCCGCAGGAACACCCGCGCTCCTGGTTGAGCAGGGGCAGGCTGAGCTGAGTCCCGGGGAGTGAGTGGCAGCAAGCCACTGGGCTACACTGCGGTACTTGGAACATTCTAGAATCTCACCACCAGGGCATGTGGCAGGCTCCTTCAGGGCCCCTGGTGATGTCAGTGTCGCAGGAGGCACAGTGGAGAGAGGACCCTTACCCACGTGTCTCAGCCTCAGCGCTGCCTTACGGAACAGCTCACTGAGAGAGCGTGACTTCCACAGGAAGGTCAGCGCTGCACTCTGGTCTTCAGTGTGTGCAGAGCCGGGCGGCTGTCACCTGTGTGGTCTGCACCTCCCAGACTCCGCCCACTTAGTAGTCACTCCGCCTTTCCCTGGCAACCATGCATCCAAAGTTTTGAGTCCTGCCAGACTTGTCCTAGCTTGTCCGAGCGGCTCCACGGTGTTCCGGGTGGGGCTGCCAACACCTGCTGGTGTCCTTATCAGAGCTCTCCTAAGGAGCTGGAAACACCTGCCCCGGAGGCGGGGGGGGGGGGGGGGGGGGGCCTGCACTGCCCCGGGGACTGATGGTGTGCCGGATGCTAGTCCCTTATCAATACGGCTTGCATGTATTTTCTCCTGGTCTTGGCGTTGGTTTGGTTTAGTTTGGCTTCGATGTCCTGGTTGTATCTCTCAAAGCACAAAGTCTTCCATTTTGGTGAAGAAGTTTGTAGTTCTCCTCTGGTGCCTTGTGCCCAGGGCCCAGGCTTTGACTTCAGCCCCACGGGTGCCTTGGGCACAGGGATGGGGCTGAGGTGGCAGATGGGGGGAGGCCCCGGGCGGTGGGGAGGGGAACTGGAGAGAAGCTTTAGGGAGTGCAGGTGCGGGCAGCAGGAGCGGTGGCCTGGAGGGACAGGCGTGGATGCCCGGGGACGCGGGCACTTGGGCCACCCTGGCGAGGCCGGCTGGGAGCCGGGGTGTCTGGGTCGGGCCCCAGCTGTCCACTGGGTGGACGTCCCCTGAGCTTCGTCATTTGGAGACCAGGGCATCCCTGACTGGCAGTAAGCACTGGACACCGCCAACCCGTGGGGGCTCCGCGGGGCCCTGGGCCATGGCAGGCAAGCTCATTTCACTCTTCCTCCCGCAAGCTTTAGAGAGCGAGGGGTCCCCGCCACTGGTTTGCTTTGCAAATACTCACAACGGCCCAGGAGCTGGAGGTCAGAAACTCGGTCAGGTCTCCCCAGCCTCGCGAGCCATCACCACTGCTTCCCAGGTTTCTACACCAGCAGGAAGCTGGAGTCAGAATAGAGGCCCGGGTTGAGCCCAGCACCTAGGCCAAACGCCTGCCCCTCCCCCGGGTACCTCCGTGCCCCTTCAAGCCCCTGCCCCGGGTTGCTGGGGACTCGGGAGTGGGGGACCCTGATTCTCGGGCCCGGCCTCCTTCCGCTCGCCGTGTACACAGATCTGGGCTCGGCAGAACACTGCGACGGGCTGGGGTCACCTCGAGGCTGCCGGTCCCGGTGCCCTGGCAGAGTGGCAGCTCCGAGGCAGGAGCTGTGGTCCGAGCTGGGCTTCCCCAGGTGCCAGGCGAGTCCCCTGTGGCGTGGATGCGGCTGTGTGCTGGGAAGGAGCCAGGGGTGGCTTCCACAGCGCGGGGGAGGGTCCTCACAGACAGAGCCCGCGACGCGGGTCCCGGGCCCCCGGGGGTGGCGGGGCCGTGGGAGGCCGGCGGCCGCAGGCTGTGCTGTCCCCGCAGGCACCGTGCTCTCGGACATCATCCAGAAGTACTTCTTCTCCCCGACGCTCTTCCGCGTCATCCGCCTGGCCCGAATCGGCCGCGTCCTCCGGCTCATCCGCGGGGCCAAGGGCATTCGCACGCTGCTGTTCGCCCTCATGATGTCGCTGCCCGCCCTCTTCAACATCGGGCTGCTGCTCTTCCTGGTCATGTTCATCTACGCCATCTTCGGCATGGCCAACTTCGCCTACGTCAAGTGGGAGGCCGGCATCGACGACATGTTCAACTTCCAGACCTTCGCCAACAGCATGCTGTGCCTCTTCCAGATCACCACGTCGGCCGGCTGGGACGGCCTGCTCAGCCCCATCCTCAACACGGGGCCGCCCTACTGCGACCCCAGCCTGCCCACCGGCAGCGGCTCCCGGGGCAACTGCGGCAGCCCCGCCGTGGGCATCCTCTTCTTCACCACCTACATCATCATCTCCTTCCTCATCGTGGTCAACATGTACATCGCCATCATCCTGGAGAACTTCAGCGTGGCCACGGAGGAGAGCACGGAGCCGCTGAGCGAGGACGACTTCGACATGTTCTACGAGATCTGGGAGAAGTTCGACCCCGAGGCCACGCAGTTCATCGAGTACTCGGCCCTGCCGGCCTTCGCGGACGCCCTGTCGGAGCCGCTGCGCATCGCCAAGCCCAACCAGCTGAGCCTCATCAGCATGGACCTGCCCATGGTGAGCGGGGACCGCATCCACTGCATGGACATCCTGTTCGCCTTCACCAAGCGGGTGCTGGGGGAGTCGGGCGAGATGGACGCCCTCAAGATCCAGATGGAGGAGAAGTTCATGGCGGCCAACCCGTCCAAGATCTCCTACGAGCCCATCACCACCACGCTGCGCCGCAAGCACGAGGAGGTGTCGGCCACGGTCATCCAGCGGGCCTTCCGCAGGTACCTGCTGCAGCGCTCCCTGAAGCACGCCTCCTTCCTGTTCCGGCAGCGGGCGGGCAGCGGCGGCCTCTCGGAGGAGGACGCGCCCGAGCGCGAGGGCCTGCTGGCCCGCACGATGAGCGAGCACTTCGCCCGGAGCCCCGGCCCGCCCTGCAGCTCCTCCGTCTCCTCCACGTCCTTCCCGCCGTCCTACGACAGCGTCACCAGGGCCACCAGCGATAACCTCCCGGTGCGGGCGTCCGACTGCAGCCGCAGCGAGGAGCTCGCCGACTTCCCCCCGTCTCCGGACAGGGACCGCGAGTCCATCGTGTGAGCCTGGCCCCCTGGCTGGCCAGGACGCGCCGACAGGCGGCCATGGCGGCGTGACAAGCCAGCACGCGCTGGGGGCCACCTGCTGGGGCCGTGGTTCTGGCCCTGTGGCTGCAGGTGGGCAGCTGGACCGGCGGGCGATGGGGACCCAGCCTGTCCCCCGGAGCCCCACCTGTTCCAGTGGCCTGGCCTGCCCAGGGAGGGCACCCAGGGGCTCCAAGAAGCAAACCCCATGCCAGCTGCTAAGAATGGAAAACAGACTATGTTGCGAATGGGCTTTCATAAATTTATTATATTTGATATTTTTTTACTTGAGCAAAGAACTAAGGTTCTTGGTTTTCTCCTGTGGGCGGCGGCGGCCTCTCAGCCCTAGGCTGAGGTGTCTTGGGGGCAGCCAGAACTCTGCTCTCAGAGTAGCGGGGTCGGCCCTGCAGGAGTGGACGCCTGGAGGCCGGGGCGCCCTTCCTGGCTTACAGGAGTATTACAGGCACGAGGGAGCCCGCAGCCTCCCCGGCAGGCCGAGCCGTGTGGGCCACGGCGGTCCATCCACCCTCCAAAGACGGGCCTCAGTTCCCTCTAATGACCACGTGGGGGCGGGGAGTCCTGCGGCCCCGCCCCCGGCCCCTCTCCCAGGCCCAGTGTGGGATGGGGCAGGGCTGAGCCCGGGCCTCTGACGGACAGAGCAGCGGCCCTGGCTCCCTGACACGGCCTGGCACAGCCCTGAGGTCGGCTGCTGCCTGTGCGGGCCTTCCGGGGGCGGGCGGGGGAGGGGCCAGCTCACCCCCCCAGGTCCGTGAGAGGCGTTTTCAGGGAAATCTCCCCAGGACCTGTTGCGCTGCTGCCAGTCCCACGTAGCACATGCAAATCCTTCAGGGTGGAGACCGCGTCCCCGGGGTGACAGGTCCCGCCTGCCTCGGGCGTCCACCTCGCGGCCACCTCGGGCTCACCGCCTGACCTACCTCGCCGAGCTGCCCGAGGCCTGGACGCTGGCGAGGCTCGGGGCAGTGCTGAGGGGCGGTGTCGGCCAGTCAAGTGTTACGTGCCCCCGCCCCCGCCATCGCCCCAGGCCCCTGCCCGCCCCCTGGACTCTAAGTCTCGGCCCGAGCCGGCCAGGCTTGGAGAGGGTGCCCGGCCCTGGTGCACGCGGGCTCAGGACGGCGGCTGCGGTTTCGTGTGCATGGACAGCCGGAACCTGTGTCAGACAGGTGCCCGGGGCCGGCTGCAGGGGTGTGGCCGAGGGCAGGGTCGAGCGAGACCCAACTCCTGGGCTTTTAGCGTGGGTCTCACTCCCGCCCGAACTGCAGTGACCAGCAGCAGTGGAACACGCGGGGGGGGGGGACACGTGCCAGCTGTTGTCTGAGGGAACCGTGTACTTGTCACCCGACTTTGTGTACCGTAAAATACATTATTTTTCAAACAAACCAATAAACGGCCGACGTGGCCTGGTGTGGGCTCTGCGCTGCTGAGGTCTGCCAAGGGTGGGGGCGGGGCTGGGACGACGCTGAGAACCGGAAGCACTTCCGTCAGAAGAGCCGGGAGCCCAGGCGGGTCAGGGGCGAGTCGGGTGTGGGCACAGCAGCCAGCCCCCAGACAGTGACCCGGCCGGCCCTGCCTCCAGGACTCCCGGTCGGGGCACTGAGGGGAGCTGGCCAGGTCTGCATCAGGCCAGGGAGGCGCAGTGGCCACCCAGGCGCGACGCCCGACTCCGCCTTCCTGGCCTTTGTGTCCACCGCACCACACTGTGGCCAGCCTCCCCCCGCAGGACCTCCCGTGGCCGGGTCCTCGTCTGTTCGGGGACAGCAGTGCCCCTGGGCGGCCTCGCCTGATGACCTCAGCAGGCTTTCACTTCTCCCTGCTTTGCCTTCCTCCCCCGCCCCCACACAGTTTTTATTTGTCGTAAAATAGAGGTAGCATACAACTTACCATTTTAGCCATTTCTTAACTTTTCATTTTCTTATGTGGAAGGTAGAGACAGACGGACCTCTTACCCACTGGTTCACTCCCCCAGAGTCCACAGAGGCCAGGCCAAAGTCAAGAGCCAGGGGTTAGGCCGGCGCCGCGGCTCACTAGGCTAATCCTCCGCCTAGCGGCGCCGGCACACCAGGTTCTAGTCCCGGTCGGGGCGCCGGATTCTGTCCCGGTAGCCCCTCTTCCAGGCCAGCTCTCTGCTGTGGCCAGGGAGTGCAGTGGAGGATGGCCCAGGTGCTTGGGCCCTGCACCCCATGGGAGACCAGGAAAAGCACCTGGCTCCTGGCTCCTGCCATCGGATCAGCGCAGTGCGCCGGCCGCAGCGTGCCGGCCGCGGCGGCCATTGGAGGGTGAACCAACGGCAAAAGGAAGACCTTTCTCTCTCTCTCTCTCACTGTCCACTCTGCCTGTCAAAAAAAAAAAAAAAAAGCCAGGGGTTCAACCCAGGTCTCCCACGCGGGCGCAGGGCCCAGCACCTGGGCCATCGTCCACTGCCCTCCCAGGTGCAGTAGCAGGGAGCTGGATCGGAAGCGGAGCAGCCGGGACCCGAACTGGCGCAGAACCGTCATGGCGGTGTCCCAGGCCGCGGTTTTACCCGCTACACCACAACACCAGCCCCAAGTAAACATTTTGAAAAGGAAGGAAAGTCAGCTACAACTCGAACTATGAACACGTTATGCTACATGAAATAAAGCAGTCACAAAAGATGATCGCTGTAGGGATGGTGAATGCCAGAGAGACCTCCAATCCTGGCTCACCCCCAGATGACCGCAGGGCTGGACGCCAGCAGCCAGCAACTGCACCAGGTCTGCCACGTGGGCGACAGCGGCCCAAGCACCTGGGCCACCTGCTGCCTCCCAGGCTGACCGCTGACAGGAAGCTGGCTGGAACTGGGTGATCAGGTCTGGGCGCCCGTGCCCCAAGTGGTAACCGAAGGCCTGAGAAGTGCCCATCTCGCGTAGCTGGACCAGCGCCTCCCTGATGCCCGGTGCTGCTGAGCGCCTGTCCACCTGCTTACTGGACACTGACTCGTCCTCTCTGCCACCCCTGGGGCACCTCCCCCAGGAAGCAGGAGGACACGGCACCCCTCCTGCGCTCTGAAGGCGGGTCCTGTGTCTTCACAGGCCTCAGCACACCCACCCAGCTGCCTGCTTCCCAGTCCACGCCATGCCCACCAGGAAGGCCCACTCGTGCCCTCATCACCACCCTGCTGCCTCGCCTCTCAGCATCTTCACCTCCCACTCAGTTCCACCAGGAGACCCCCAGGACCATCCCTCTCTACCTTTACCCACACCAAGCTCTTAACTCATGGACTGATTTTTTAATTCAAAATTATTTATTTGAAAGGCAGAGTTATACACACACACACACAGAGAAGAGAAGAGAGAGATTGTCCATCCACTGGTTCACTCCTCAAACAGCTGGCCAGGCCAAAACCAGGAGCCAGGAGCCAGGGCTCCATCTGGGTCTCCCACGTGGGTGCAGGAGCCCAAGGACTCAGGCCGTCCTCTGCTGCTTTCCCAGGCACATTAGCAGGGAGCTGGATCAGAGTGGAGCAGCTGAGACACGCACGGGTGCCCATGCGGACGGCCACACCCAGCAGCAGCCCCTAGACTGAAACCACAGTCCAAGATCGTCACCCCAGACCAGCCTCTCAGTACTTCTGGTGCCTTGGCCTCCAGCCCTGCCAGCCACAGTCACTGCATCTCCCAGCCCTCAAGGGCCGCAGCTCTTCCCGCCCCTCGGCCAGCAGGCCTGCCCGGGCACGCCCTCCCCACTGCGCCCCAGCCGGGCAGGGGCCGCGCCACAGCCCGAAGCACCGCTCCTGGACGTGCCCGTGGAGCCGGCATCTGGGCAGACAGGGTGTGGCCACCACAGCATCAGCAGTGCTGGGCCCCGCCGGTCCCCTGCAGCCTTCCTGGGTGGGGACCACCTTCCCTGGCCCCAGACGAAATCAAGCAGATGCTGGTAGACGGTCTCGGGGGCTTGCGGCACTGGTCCATGGCCAGTCGGTCAGCGGACACCCTCACGTGGCCTTCCCAGGGCTCTCCAGAGAGCCCTGCTGGGGCTGCCTGCACTTGTGCAGCCCAGGAAACACACACTCCCCTCTGGGCGCCCCTCGTGCACTCTCCCCGAGCCCATGAGCACCCAGAGGTGCAGCCCGGCCTCTTCCCACCAAAGCCCCTTGCCCCTCCAGGTGGCCCAGCCCCTCCACCTGCCAACCTCTGGCCCATAGAAAATGCTCAGAGCACTGGCCGCTGGCAGGGGGCACAGCCCCGCCCTCCGCCCCAGATTTCCAGCCCCGGCTCTCCAGGCCCTCTGAGAAGCCCTGTCAGCCGCCTCGCAGGCCTGGGTTCAGAAGGGGGCAATCGGCCCCCACAGGGAAGGCCGTCGGGTCCTGGAAGCAGCACAGCCGTCTCCACTCTCAGCCCCCTCTTCAGATCCCTGACCCAGGGGCACCATTTCCCGCCTGTGTGAAAGCTAAGACCCATGCTGGCCACAAGAGGTTGGGAAGCGTGGGGGAGGGGACAGGGTGCAGGGCTGGAGGAGGGGCACCCAAACACAGGGTGGGTTGATGGGTACACCTGCACCCAGGTGCGCAGTTACGCACACACACGCACACTTCTGTGTCTATTTATTTAAAATGAAAAAAGCGTAGGAGAGCCGTGTGGCTTAGTTCCCTGGCGCCCTCAGTGTCGGTCCCTGGATCAGCCCAGGGTAACCGGCCACAGCCGGCCATTTCAGACATACATGTAACCCTCGGCTCCGTGCCTGTGCCTGATCCAGAGTGAGGACAGGTGCGAAGACAAGGGGCAAGCCACACGAGGCGGGGCCAGGCACCCGGGGCAGTGGCATGCATGACCTGCGCGGGGGGTCAAGGCTCTGAACCCACTACTGCCCATGAGGGTGAAGGGTCAGGCCTCCTTGTTCAGAGCCCTGGGGACAGAAATGACTGCTTGGGACTGGACCGGCGAGGCGGCTCCCCCAACGGCTCCCCAGCCTGCAGACAGGTCACAGAGGCGGCCTGTGCCTACTGCAATGCTGCAGCTGTCACCCGGCCACGCCAGGGTGAGGCTGGGGTCCCGCAGCCGATGACGGAGTGACGGATGCCGGCTCCTGTGTCAGAGGGAAGGCACGCGGCCCAGAGGGCTCGGCCCTTGGCAGAGAATGAAACGCTGCTGGACAGACGTCAGCACTCACCCTGTGGCCGCGGTGTTGGCAGCCCTGGCAGCCGCAAGACTCCGTGCCCAGGTCAGGAGGGGTCAGGCAGATGAGGTTCCGGCGCCCCCTCGAGCAGAGGCAGCCCCGGGGGCAACAGCCCAGAGCAAGGCCAGGTGTGGCCTGGAGGACCTTCCCCCGCCCGATGGCGTCTCAGGCTGCGTGTGGGGCACAGCGCCCCAACCCGGCCCGCCACCCTGCGCACACCTTCCCCAGGAAGCTGAACACGTTCCCGACCGGGTCCCGCGTTCCACGCTCAGACACGGGCCTCCGGAGATGCCACACAGGACACACAGGCACAGAGCTGGCCACCAGGAGGGCGAGGGGCCGCAGGCGATGCCTACGGTCCAGGAGCAAATCCCAGGCTCCCCGCAGCAGCCTCAGGCCATTCCCCGGGCCAGGGGCAGGGGACTCGGGAACTCGGTTCAGAAATGACCCCAAGACTGGCGGCTGCCAGGCTCTGGGGGGCTCCCTCCAGAAGGAACCTGGGCACCCCGCGGGAGGTGCCAGCCTCTTGGCCAGGCTGGCGGGGTGGGAGCCAGGCCAGCCTGAGCCCAGCACGTGGAATCACCACCCCGCCAAGCACTTCCTCCCATGCCAGCTCATGGGGCTGGCATCCCGGCAGCTGCCAGGCACCTGCTGCCGGAGAAAAGCCCTGTCATCCCAGCCTTCACAGAGACGGCAGCTCAGGTTCCAGAAGGCGTGCACGGCCCGGATGCAGGTCGCCCGGCCAGCCGCACGTCCTGTCCGCCTGGCTCCCTGCTCTGGGAGTGTGTGGCCGCTGGGGCTGAGCTTGTGCCCAGTGTATGTCCCCGCAGCCATCTTGCCGGGAAGGCCAGGGCCAGGCTGCCTCCGCAGCACAGGGCAGGCAGGGCTGCCCGGGGGAGAGGCCGGTTGCACAGAGATAATGGCCTCCTGCATTCGGCATCAATTTGTCACATTTATAGCCTTCGCTCCAAAAGCCAATTAGGCCGATTCGTAGTGGAACAGAGTAACCATGTAGACAGCCCACGCCCAGAGCCCCGGAGCCCCTCCTCTGACTCCACCCTGCCTTCACCCACAGACCCCAGAGAGTTACAAGAACAGAGCCCCGCGGGGCAACCGCATGTGGCTGCTCAGGCCCCAGTGCCTGACATCCGGCCTGCCTCCTCTCTCTCTCACACCCCCCCACATCCATTCAGGAAACAGGTCCGAATCCAACCAGTCCTCAGCGGCTCCATGGCCACCCTACTGTTCCCAGCCCAGCAGCCAAAGGGGCCCCCCTGAGTCAGACAGCGCCCCCCAGCAGACCCCTCTGGTCTCGCAGGCAAAGCCTCCCACCCCCGCCACTCACCTAAGCCCTGCTAACCCCAACGTATCCAGCTGCCCACCTCCCCACTGGCCCTGCCCACGGCCTGGGCCCCGCTCCCCTCCCTCCTCTTCCAAGGCTTGTTCACAGGTCACTTTGCGGTGAAGCCGACCATGACACCCACCTCTGCCCGCTCCCAGTCACTGCTATTTTTTAGAGGATTTTTTTAAAAAAAGATTTACTTACTTGAAAGGCAGAGTTAGAGAAAGATACTCAGGTATCTCCCATCCACTGGTTCACCCTCCATATGGCTGCCAACAGCCAGGGCCGGGCAGGCTGAAGCCATCTGGTCTCCTGTGGGTGGCAGGGGCCGTCCTCCACTGCTTTCCCAGGTGCATCAGCAGGGAGCAGCGGGACTTGAACCACTGCCCATGTGGGATGCTGGCGCTGCAGGTGGTGGCTTAGCCCGCTGTGCCAGAGTGCCGCACACCTTAGATTTGCTTGAAAGGCAGAGTCACAGAGAGGGAGCGACAGAGACCGAAAGGTCTTCCGTCGTCTGCCTTCCCGCATGGCAATGGCCGGGGCTCTGCCAGGCTGAAGCCAGGATCCTATACGCCATGCTGGTCTCCCACGTGTATGCCTGGGGCCCAAGTACTCAAGCCATCGTCCACATCAGCAGGGAGCTGGATCAGAAGGGAAGCAGCCAGAATGCGAACTGGAGTTTGTATGGGATGCTCACGGCACAGGCAGCAGCCTAACCAGCTGTGCCACAACTGAGTCAGTTGTATCATTACTAAGTTTCATTTATTTGAGAAGCAGAAAAGAGGAGAGAGCTCCCATCTGACGGGGCACGCCCCGAACAGCTGGAACCAGGCCAGTCCGGAGCCTGGCGCTGGGAGTCAAACCGAGGTACTCAGAGACGGGCTGCGGCTGTCGCAAATGCTAGGGTAAACGCGCGGCCGCCTTCATGTTTAACTCAGGCTTTGTGAGGTGTGATTTATGTACGAAATGCACCCTTCTTAAAAAGTCTGGTGAGTTTTGACAACTGTGTAAGCAGCACAGCCAACAGCATAACCAAACGGCTGCACACCTCCGTCACACCGAGCTGCTCCACGGCTGCACACCTCCGTCACGCCGAGCTGCTCTCGGTCCCCGCGCCCACAGACCTGCCTTTTCTGGAGTTCACACGGGAGCAGCTCCGCACACAGCCCCTCGTGCCTGCTGCTCCCCCGGGCGCGTGCCTGCGGTGCAGCCATGCTGTCGCCCTAGGCTGCTGCCCGCTCGGCAGCCGCTGGGCACGGGGGTCCTCGCCCACGGCCCACACGTTTGCCGTCCGTCACGTGTGCACAGCGCTCTGCGGCCACGTCTTTCTCCTGGGAGAATACCTAGCCTAGCCACCGAATTTCAGGGTTTTACAGAGGCCCACGTTGACCCTCGTAGGAACTTGTCAAGGTGGCGCCCAGGGCTTGCCAGCTCCCACCTGGCACGAGACGCCGGCTGCCCCGCGTCCACGCCAACACTCACCCCTCTTGGTCTTTCTGCCGAGAGTGTGTCTCGCGATTTTGACCCATGCTCCATGACGACCACGATGCCGAGCCTCCCGTGCCCCCCGTCTCTGAAAGGAGCCTGACCAATGCTCCCTGCCATGGCCACACCCCCTGCTCGGCCTGGCCTGCCGTGGGTCCCGGGAAGCGGACCTCACGCTTCCTCGACTGTGTGACACAGGTGCCCTAAGCGAGTCACGTCAAGCACCCAACAGCATCTCCGCTACGGCGCTCAGTAAGTGCCCAGCAGGAAGTGCCCCATGTGACCGGTCCGCGTCCCCCCCTTCCCACCTTGCAGCCCTGTGTTTCTCCTGCAATGGCCGACCACTGTGCCCCGTCCACACCTGCAGCCGCCAAGCTCGGAGCTCCTGCTGGCTGACACCTTCGTGGCCTCCCCCACTGCTGCCCCCAGGCCAGACACACCCACCAGGCAGCTCCTCCCCCACTGCTGCCCACAGGCACCAGACACACCCACCAGGCAGCTCCTCCCCCACTGCTGCCCCCAGCACCTGGAAAGATGCAAAGACAAAGGGAGAGCTGGGGAGGGCAGTGACCCCAGGCAAGACCCGGAGAGGCCGGGAGCCCACCTCCTGCCCCCCCCCTCCCCCTCCACCCCTGCAACCTCACCCTGCCCTAAGGGCAGCACCGCTGGTCCCTGAGCCCCTCCCTGGGGGCAGTGGGGTGGGCAGGAGGCCAGCAGTGTTAGGAAGAAATCAGTGCACATGATCTGGGGCTGGTGCCACAGGAGGTGAGGAGGAGGTGGTGAGAGCAGGCACAGCGGCTCAGCAGGGCGCAGGCCACTGGGAGAGCAGGAGGAACTGAGAAGTGACAGGGCTGCAGGCCAGGGAGTGCCGCAGGCGAGCACCAGGGGGCTGGAGCTCTGCAGGGGGAGGAAGACCCAGGCAAGGGGCGGGGGACCACTGGCCTCCCCACCCTCCCAGTAAGCACGGTCTTCACACTCATTGTCGCCTCCCGACTGCGGGCAGCCCTGCCCGGGCACCACCTCAGTGCCACCTCACCACCCACGTGCCACCAGGTGACGGCGCTCCTGGCGGGAGACCACCACGAAGCCGTGTGTCTGCCCTGGGCCAGCGCTGCCACCTGACCCAGCGCCCCGTCTCCCCTGTGGGGACACAGACATGTGAAGCAAACTGAGCACTAGTAGGCTGACCCCAGGCCCCCCCGGGAATGAGGCACAGGGCGCCCCACAGGCAAGGGGTCCCCCTCCTCCTTCACTGACTCCAAGAGCAGCACCCACATGGGCCAGCCAGGAGACGGAGGCGTCTGTCCACTCTTCACTTAGCAAACACACACGGAGCCCCTTGCAGATCCTGGAGCTGTAACAATGGGAACAGCCAGACGAAGTCCCCGTCCTCATGTCAAGACAGACGGGAATGTGAAATCCACCCAAAACGGGGCTACTGGCAGTGACAAACCGCGGGGGGCAGGGGGTACAGGGTGCAAAGTGCAGCGAGTAAGGACTTCCGGGGCAGAGCTCGGCTGAAGGCTCACATGGAGCCGACCTGCGTGGCCATTCCCAGGCAGCGGGGAGAGAGGTAGAAATCCTGGTGTGGAAGGGCCGTGGCCCACGGCCACGTGGCCGGCACAGTGAGAGGTGGAGATCCCGGTGTGGAAGGGCCGTGCCCACGGCCATGTGGCCGGCACAGTGAGAGGTGGAGATCCCGGTGTGGAAGGGCCGTGGCCCACGGCCACGTGGCCGGCACAGTGAGAGGTGGAGATCCCGGTGTGGAAGGGCTGTGGCCCACAGCCACGTGGCCGGCCCAGTGAGAGGTGGAGATCCCGGTGTGGAAGGGCTGTGGCACGGCCACGTGGCCGGCACAGTGAGAGGTGGAGATCCCGGTGTGGAAGGGCCGTGCCCACGGCCACGTGGCTGGCCCAGTGAGAGGTGGAGATCCCGGTGTGGAAGGGCCGTGCCCACGGCCACGTGGCCGGCACAGTGAGAGGTGGAGATCCCGGTGTGGAAGGGCCGTGCCCACGGCCACGTGGCCGGCCCAGTGAGAGGTGGAGATCCCGGTGTGGAAGGGCCGTGCCCACGGCCACGTGGCCGGCCCAGTGAGGCCCCGGGAAGCAGTCAGGAAGGAGCTACTGCAGAGGCTCCTTTCCGTCGCCTGGGTTGGCTCGGGAGCTGCGCGGGATGCTCGCGGGGAGCTGCTCTGCCTCTGACCGCCCTGGGCAGGCTCTCAGGCCTCCGACGTCACACGGAGCTCCTGGCCGGCAGAACAGCTGACCCACGGGAGGCCTCTGCACCGGAGGCTTCACTCAAGACCCGTCCACCCCGACCACGGGCAGCTCGGCTCCACAAGCACTCGCCCGGGGCGGCACATGCCTGTCACTGCGGGGCCACGTGACCTGTCCCCCGGCACAGGGCCGAGATGGCCTCAGTCCACGCTTCAACCTTCTCTGTGCACCAGGGATGCACACGACATGCCCAGTGCCCTCCCGGGGACTTGCTCCTTCTGCTTGAATTGCTGAAGAAAAACAAGAAAGCCGGGCTGCGGCACCCAGCGGCGAGCGCTCCCAGCCGCCAGGAGGAGGTGGGCGCCTCTGGCTCCAAGGAGCTCTGGCACGGGTGACACGGGAGGGCTAGGCCAGGCCACGGAGCTGGAGGCCACGGGCCCCACCCCGCCCCACGTGTGGTACCAGCTGCCTGCTCTTCAGAACTGCTCCCCTCCTCGTAGGCTCCTTTGCCCGCGACCTGGAAGGAGGAGACCGGCCCGCTGGAGAGAGCCAGACGGCGACTTCAGCAAACCCCGACAGCACCGGGCCACCTCCACCAGGGCAGGACCGGAGCGCCGCCAGGCCACCCTGCAGACGCTGCGCTCCCAGCTAACATGCGGGACGGCAACCGTGTCCTGCCTTCTCTAGTGTAAACCGCACTCGCGCTAGCAGTGAACAAGCCCTGAGAATTATAAGTCACTAAGTGACAAGTAGCTGACTGATGCTAACTTTAAAACGAGGAGCCAGGAGCCGGGGTCACTGCTGTCGCTCACAGGGTCAGGCCCCGGCTACCCGGGCAGTCTCATTCGTCCAGGCCGAAGGGCGCACTGCCCTGGGCAGCCAGGGTCCCCAGCCACAAGCACACCCACAAGCTCAGCGCGCAGGGGCTCCCCGGCTCCCGACTCCAGGTCGGCCTCACCTCCGACCAGGAAACAGGCCCTGACGCAGACGGTCATCACCCGAGACCACTTCATTCCAGCAGGGCCTGAGACCTTCACTGTGGCCACCCCACCTCATCCCAACTTCCCTCCCAGGGCTTCTGGGCTCCTCATAGGAATGGCTGTCACTGGCTCTGCATCCCGCCACCTCCAAGGCAGGGGGGCCCAGTCCCCAGTGCACCGGGAAAGGGGCCGGTCCTGGCACTCAGGCCTCGTGGCTGGTCCTCCCGGGAGGGCAGCCTCCATACACGCTCGGGCCTGCATGCTTTCGACGGGCAGAGCCGGAGCCCCTCCAGGTGGAAGGCTTCCAAATGTGTCTTCCCCACTCAGCCTGTCACCAGGCCTGCTCGACCTTATCTGTGCACTGGCTGTTCACACACAAAGGTCACACGGAGCTGGGAGAACGGCTTCAGGGCACCCTGGCTGGGGTCTCCAGAGGAATTCTGACCACGAGCGCAGAGGTGAGGGCAGGCGAAGAGAGGAGGGGGCACAGGGAGGCCATGCAGGAGAGCAAGCCCTCCCCGGCTCCCCCAGAAGGCACACCCCAGCAGTGCCGCTGAGCACACCCAGGACCCAGGTGCTGCTTTCCTGGTGTCCAACAAAAGCGACCAGGGCTCGCAGGTGAAGCGGCCGATTCAGGGCTGGGGCAGGGAGCAGAGCCGTGAACCGGGATTGCCCTGCTGTGTCAGGAAACAGGGACGCATCAAAGACTGCTGGAGGAGCGTCCTAGGGCACAGGGACGAGAGCAGACATCAGCACTAGGGGGCACCAGTGAGTCCGAGCTCCATGAGCAGCAGCCTCCAACAGCCCCCACAACCACAGACTAGTGGCAAAGGGAAAGCAGACGCCACTGTAAGCCGAGGGAACAAATGGGAACAGCGACACCGTGCGCCTGCCGACGTGGCCTCACCACGAACACACAACAGGAACCACGGGGGGAGTCAACCAGCATCATCCTAGAGTAACCAGCCTGGCCGCTTCGAGGCCAAGCTGGACAAACACAAGGAGAGGCCGAGAAGCGATCCAGGTTAGAGAAGGCGGACGGGACCCAACAACCCCGTGCAGCGGTGACTCTGGAGTGAGACAGAACCAGACATGCACGGGTGACAGACGTGACAGAGACACCCGGGAGGTCGCGGCGCAGACGGGGCACCCGGTAACCTCAGGGGACACCACGCTGCAGCTGCTGACGTGGACAACTGTGCTGTGGCTTAGGAATGGAAGGTCCCTCTCCAGACCACACACACTGAAGTACTGAGATAAGAAGGCACAGTGGTTTAGGGCCGGCGCTGTGGCGTAGCGGGCAAAGCCACTGCCTGCGGTGCCAGCATCCCATATGGGCGCCAGTTTGAGTCCCGGCTGCTCCACTTCAGATCCAGCTCTCTGCTGTGGCCTGGGAAAGCAGTAGAAGATGGCCAAGTCCTTGGGCCCCTGCACCCACATGGGAGACCAAGAAGCAGCTCCTGGCGCCTGGCTTTGGATCAGCGCAGCTCTGGCCGTTGCAGCCAGTTGGGGAGTGAACCAGTGAATGGAAGACCTCTCTCTGCCTCTCCTTCTCTCTCTGTGTAACTCTTTCAAATAAATTTACATCTTAAAAAAAAAGAAGCACAATGGCTTCAACTTACTCTCAAATGATTCATACAACAAGTGTGGCCATGGCTGTGTGTCTACTATATACGTGCACATAATACAAAGCACATTACACACCTACATCGAAGAGCAAACATATATAGAACATGACCAAGTAAACAATTGGGGAATCCAACAAGTGTGGATTACATACGCATATCTGAAATAACATTGAAAATTTAACAAAAACAGTCCTAACTGCAGCAGTTGCTGGGAGCACATGCAGTGCCAGGCGCCATTGAAACGCTGCGCACATCTGGGCTCGGAGTCCTGCCCAATGCCACAGGCACGGTGCTGCTGGGAAGGTGGCCACCGGCTCTGCGGCGGAGACTGAGGCAGAGGAGCTGGAGCTACTGGCCCAGTTCCCACGGCAGGAGACGCACAGCGCAGGTGAACCTGCCAGCGCCTGCATCTGTGCTGAACACAGGCTGAGCCCAGGCCAGGGAGGGGGCTCAAGTGCAGCCCACAGGACACGCCCTCCTCACACACACAGTGAGACAGAGGACACACTCCTTACACACACAGTGTGATAGAGGACACGCACTCCTCACACACACAGTGAGGACACACTCCTTACACACACAGTGTGATAGAGGACACGCCCTCCTCACACACACAGAGGACTCACTCCTTACACACACAGTGTGATAGAGGACACGCCCTCCTCACACAGTGAGACACAGAGGACACACTCCTTACACACACAGTGTGATAGAGGACACGCCCTCCTCACACACACAGTGAGACAGAGGACACACTCCTTACACACACAGTGTGATAGAGGACACGCACTCCTCACACACACAGTGAGGACACACTCCTCACACACACAGTGTGATAGAGGACACGCCCTCCTCACACACACAGAGGACACACTCCTTATACACACAGTGTGATAGAGGACACGCACTCCTCACACACACAGTGAGGACACACTCCTTACACACACAGTGTGATAGAGGACACGCACTCCTCACACACACAGAGGACACACTCCTTACACACACAGTGAGATAGAGGACACGCCCTCCTCACACACACAGTGAGACACAGAGGACACACTCCTTACACACACAGTGTGATAGAGGACACGCCCTCCTCACACACACAGTGAGACAGAGGACACACTCCTTACACACACAGTGTGATAGAGGACACGCCCTCCTCACACACACAGTGAGACAGAGGACACACTCCTTACACACACAGTGTGATAGAGGACACGCACTCCTCACACACACAGTGAGACAGAGGACACACTCCTTACACACACAGTGTGATAGAGGACACGCACTCCTCACACACACAGTGAGACAGAGGACACACTCCTTACACATACAGTGTGATAGAGGACACGCACTCCTCACACACACAGTGAGATAGAGGACACGCACTCCTCACACACACAGTGACACACAGAGGACACGCACTCCTCACACACAGTGACACAGAGGACACACTCCTTACACACACAGTGTGATAGAGGACACGCACTCCTCACACACACAGTGAGACAGAGGACACACTCCTTACACACACAGTGTGATAGAGGACACGCACTCCTCACACACACAGTGAGACAGAGGACACACTGCTTACACACACAGTGTGATAGAGGACACGCACTCCTCACACACACAGTGAGACAGAGGACACACTCCTTACACACACAGTGAGATAGAGGACACGCACTCCTCACACACACAGTGAGACAGAGGACACACTCCTTACACACACAGTGTGATAGAGGACACACCCTCCTCACACACACAGTGAGACAGAGGACACACTCCTTACACACACAGTGTGATAGAGGACACGCACTCCTCACACACACAGAGGACACACTCCTTACACACACAGTGAGACACAGAGGACACGCCCTCCTTACACACACAGTGAGACAGAGGACACACACTCCTTACACACACAGTGAGACACAGAGGACACGCACTCCTCACACACAGTGAGACACAGAGGACACACTCCTTACACACACAGTGAGGACACACTCCTTACACACACAGTGTGATAGAGGACACACACTCCTCACACACACAGTGAGACAGAGGACACGCACTCCTCACACAGTGTGACAGAGGACACGCCCTCCTCACACAGAGGACACACTCCTTACACACACAGTGAGACACAGAGGACACACTCCTTACACACACAGTGTGATAGAGGACACGCACTCCTCACACACACAGTGAGACACAGAGGACACGCACTCCTGACACACAGTGACACACAGAGGACACACTCCTTACACACACAGTGTGATAGAGGACACGCACTCCTCACACACACAGTGACACACAGAGGACACGCACTCCTGACACACAGTGACACACAGAGGACACGCACTCCTCACACACAGTGACACAGAGGACACACTCCTTACACACACAGTGTGATAGAGGACACGCACTCCTGACACACAGTGAGACACAGAGGACACGCCCTCCTTACACAGTGTGATAGAGGACACACACTCCTTACACACACAGTGAGACACAGAGGACACACCCTCCTCACACACAGTGAGACACAGAGGACACGCCCTCCTTATACACACAGTGACAGAGGACACACACTCCTTACAGTGTGACAGAGGACACGCCCTCCTCACACACAGAGGACACACTCCTTACACACACAGTGAGACACAGAGGACACGCCCTCCTTACACACACAGTGAGACACAGAGAACACACTCCTTATACACACAGTGAGATAGAGGACACACACTCCTCACACACACAGAAACACAGAGGACATGCACTCCTCACACACAGTGACACACAGAGGACAGGCACTCCTTACAGTGTGACAGAGGACACACACTCCTTACACACACACAGTGGGGCCTTCCTGTGCACAACTCTCAGGGCCCCCACCCAGTATCACCTCAGATCTGGACACAGAAGGCAGCTTTCAGGGATGGAGAAGGTCAGGGGTCAGTGCCTTAGGGTTAAGGATCTTGCGAGGACCCCCTCCCCTCTCAGCTCCATGCTGTGTTTCTACAAAACTCTCTTCTCTGCCCACAAACCCAGAATAAGGGGTTTGTGGTCCTGGCCTGATGAGAGGGGCAGGTGTCTTAGTGGAGTGTGGGCCCAAGGACAGACCTGGGGAGGCGGGCTGGAAGCCGGTGGCCCCAGGGCCAGAGGAAGGGGGAGGAGGGCCACCGGTGCACCTGGTGATCAGGAGCGTGGGAGCCAGGCCCAGCCACAGCAGTCCCTGCAGGAGCAGGCCTGGGGGAGGGGCTGAGGGGCCCGTTCCCCACCTCATGCAGCAGGATCAGAGCCAGGGGCTGAGCACCAGGGAGGAGTCCGGGGGCTGGGCCTGTCTAGTTTGGCAAGGAAAGGGGCGTGAGGAGAGGAGACGCTGACGTCAGGATTCAGAACAGAGTGGACCCGGCCATCAGTCCCTGCCAAGGCCTGTCACAAGGCAGCTGTGGCTCACACCTGCTTATCAGCAGCGGGGTGTGGAGAGGGTGTCTCGGATGGGAGATAGGGCCGAGACAGGGCTGTCCACACGGCCCTGCTCTGCCTCCCTCATTCACACCTCCTCAGAGGCCCTCGGCCACCCTGCCCCTGCAGCCTCCGGCCCACCCCACCGTGCCTCTCCCCAAGGATCACTTGGCCTGGACAGTCAGAAGACACCAGCCAGGGAGGGCCTGAGACTGCCCGGGAGTAAGGAGATGCCACTACCCAGAGTTGCATAAGGACACAGGAGCCAGGGCCAGAACACTCGGGGTCCAAGTCGCAGTCTGGGCAGGAGAGCAGGGTCCCAGAGGCCAGAGCACGCAGGGGGCGGGGTGGGGGGCAGGGTCCCAGAGGCCAGAGCACGCAGGGGGCGGGGTGGGGGGCAGGGTCCCGGAGACCAGAGCACGCAGGGGGCGGGGTGGGGGGCAGGGTCCCGGAGACCAGAGCACGAGGGGGCAGGGTGGGGGGCAGTGCCAGTCAACTCGCGTTTGAGCCTTGTGCAGGAGAGGGTGCAGCCGCCTCACTGTGCCAGGCTCCACACCCCCTGGACAAGCCCCCAGGCCAAGCCTCTCCATTTCTGCCCCCACAGGGGTCTCCCCACTTGTGTCTGAATGGCAGTGGCAGTAGGCTGTGGACAGGGAGGGGACACAATGGGGGGTCAGGGCCTCCCTGTCTGTAAAGCAGATAGGCCTCAGCTTGTCTCCGAAGTGCTGGGGAGCCTGAGCGCAATCCAGGTCACTGACAGCCAGTGTCCCCGCCCACAGGGGACACCTGGGCAGTCCTCACAGGCAGGACATGTCATGTCGTGCCTACAGAGTAACAGGCTGGAGGGGAAGAGAGATGACCCCGATGACCTGGCAGGGGAGGGGGGCGAGGCCGGGCCTTCACCCCGCATCCACAGGAGGCCCTCACCTTAGCTCTGGCGCCTCGGGGCCAAACACGCGAAGGCCCCCGCCCCACACTCCACCAGGACGGGCTGCCCGCCCTCCCAGCACAGGCCAGGCGCACGGACACCAGCGCTTGACACTGGGTGTCATGGGAGACGTTGGCTGCCGTCAGAGCCAGGCCCTGTCCCACAGGTGCCGCTGACTCGCGGGCTAACTCCAGCACCCCGTGGGCCCCTCAAGAGGAGACGGCTCTGCGTGTCTGCCTCTAGGAAGCCGGCAGGCCACTGCAGCGACGCGTAAGGCAGTAATAGTCACCATAAGACGAGTCGTAAGGCAAGTGAGCCTGCCCACAGCCACCCGCGACGCGGCAGGCTGCCGCAGTCAGGTCTCCTCCGCGAGCGGAACCTACCGGAGTGACGGGCTCCAGGAGCTGGGCTGAGAGTGCCCTGCACTCCACGAAACAAGACGAGGTCGAAGGGCTGGCACACACAGCTTGCAGAGCCTGAGGGCGGGGGAAGAGGCCGAACTGCTGCTCACCAGCTCCAGGGCTCAGCACCGCACTGAGCCCAGGCCCAGGCCGTGACCTTCATTAATCACCAACAAGCATTCTCAGGAGTTCACGGGACCTGGCCTCCATGTCCCAGGAGCTTACCAAACCACACACATTTTTTTAATAGACATATGACTTTAAAAAAAAAAAAAAAAGATTTGTTTTCTTGAGAGGCAGTTACAGAGAGGGAGAGAGACAGAGACAGAGACAGAGACAGAGAGGTCTCCCAACTGCTGGTTCATCCCCAGATGGCCACAGTGTCCAGAGCGGGGCTGGCTTTCCAGATGGCCACAGTGTCCAGAGCGGGGCTGACTCAAAGCCAGGAGGCAGGAGCTCCTTTCGGGTCTCCCATGTGGGCAACCCTCGCTGCTTTCCCAGGCCACAGCAGAGAGCTGGATAGGAGACGCAGCAGCCGGGACTTGAGCCGACGCCCATAAGCTTCGCAGGAGGAGGCTTAACCTCCTGCCACAGAGCCGGGCCAGCCCTGCACACATTCTTAATCAGCCCTCAGCCAAGTCCTTCCGGTCCTCCTCCGAAGGAGAAACCTGACTCAGAAGGCTGCACTGGGAGCCGGCGCTGTGGCACCGCCTGCAGTGCCAGCATCCCATGTGGGTGCTGGTTTGAGTCCAGGCTGCTCCACTTCTGATCTGGCTCCCTGCTAATACTCCTGGGAAGTCAGCTGAAGATGGTCCAGGTCCTTGGGCCCCTGCACCCACATGGGAGACAGGGGAGAAGCTCCTGGCTTCAGCCTGGCCCAGCCCCAGCCATGTGGCCGTTTGGGGAGTGAACCAGAGGATGGAAGATTTTGATCCCTCTCTGCCACTCCCCAAGTCTGACTTTCAAATAAGTGAATAAATCTTTAAAAATCAAAGGCTGCAGCCAGCTGACGAAGGCTGCCCTGCTGGCAGGTGGCAGACAAGACAGGGACCACGCACACCTCCCACCCTGCCAGAGTCTGCAGCGTCACCCAGCCATGCCAAGGGGACCCCAGGTGGCAGACAAGACGGGGACCACGCACGCCTCCCACCCTGCCAGTGTCTGCAGCGTCACCCAGCCATGCCAAGGGGACCCCAGGTGGCAGAGCACTCACAGGCACTGTGATGGAGACCCATTTCTGCACTGTGCAACCGATTAAGTGCCTTCTCTCCCAAGAACCAGATGAACTTCTTAGGAAACACCAGAACACAGCAGCCATGGAACTTACAGGCGAAGCGGGCTGCCACATAACTCGCTGTGTCCCCAGAGGGATCTTCACCAGCTCTGTCTCCGTAAGCAGTCTTCACACACACTCTGAAAAGCTTGCTTACCCAATCTGTAACCTCACAGCTGGGAGGCATGGCCATCGTGCCAGCTGGCCAAATCAGGATCACCAAGAGTGTGAACACACCTGAAGACGGGGACACTACACTGATGGTATCCTTGCAGTTGGGCACACGTAAAAGCCCAAATTCGTGTGCCCAAAATTGACCATGTAAGTACACCACAGGGAACTGGCCTGTGAAACACCTGGAGCCGTTAGCCGGAGTTGAGCTGCACATGGATCAATGGTGTGGTGAGAAGAGTGGAGGGTCCCTAAGAAACGTGGCCCGGCCCCCGCCTCAGTTCAGCACCACATCCACATGCTGCACCCCGAGAGCACGCGGAACCACAACAGCGGAGGGCCTAGGACCCAAGGCTCCCCGTGTGACGGGACAGCCCCGACGCTGCTACGAGCTTCCTATCCAAGCAGGGAAGCTCTGCACGGCCTGGGCCGGCTCTTGGGGCCTCCAGTGATGGGCAGCTTTCAGCTCATCTGCCTGAGGCTCCGCTCCCCAGGAAGCTAGGGCCCCAGGGCCCCAGAGGGATGGGAGAAAGCTCTCCTTCACAGGTGCTCAGCTCAGACCACCTACCTGACACTGTCTAGGGAAAGTGCGGCACGAGACGGCAGAGGCACCGAGGGACAGCCCGCTCCAAATCTCGGCTAACACAATCACCAGTTACCTGCCTAAAAAACAGGTCCAGGCCAGCGCCACAGCTCACTAGGCTAATCCTCCACCTTGCGGCGCCGGCACACCGGGTTCTAGTCCCGGTCGGGGCGCCGGATTCTGTCCCGGTTGCCCCTCTTCCAGGCCAGCCCTCTGCTGTGGCCAGGGAGTGCAGTGGAGGATGGCCCAGGTGCTTGGGCCCTGCACCCCATGGGAGACCAGGAAAAGCACCTGGCTCCTGGCTCCTGCCATCGGATCAGCGCGGTGCGCCGGCCGCAGCGCGCCGGCCGCGGCAGCCATTGGAGGGTGAACCAATGGCAAAGGAAGACCTTTCTCTCTGTCTCTCTCACTGTCCACTCTGCCTGTCAAAAAAATAAATAAATAAAAAATAAATAAATAAATAAAAATAAAAAATAAAAATAAAAATTAAAAAAACAGGTCCAAGGGTGTGGCTGGAGAACCTGCGTTTAGTGGTTCCCGACTAGATACGACGTGATCTCGACTGAAAGCTACATTAAGAGAGATTTCGGTGTACCGTGGCAAATTTTAACAGGGACTGTCAACTAGATGATAGTGAATTCTTGGCAATATTCTTAGATTTAAGATTTTAGAAATATAGGGGATGTCCTTCTTTTAGGAAGCACAAGCCCAAGTATTAAAAAGTGAAGTGCCAGCCAGCGCCGCGGCTCACTAGGCTAATCCTCCACCTTGCGGTGCCGGCACACCGGGTTCTAGTCCCGGTCGGGGCGCCGGATTCTGTCCCGGTTGCCCCTCTTCCAGGCCAGCTCTCTGCTGTGGCTAGGGAGTGCAGTGGAGGATGGCCCAAGTACTTGGGCCCTGCACCCCATGGGAGACCAGGAGAAGCACCTGGCTCCTGGCTTCAGATCAGTGCGGTGCACCGGCCACAGCGCGCCGGCCGCAGCGGCCATTGGAGGGTGAACCAACAGCAAAGGAAGACTTTTCTCTCTTTCTCTCACTGTCCACTCTGCCTGTCCAAAAAAAAAAAAAAAAAGTGAAGTGCCATCCCTGGAACTTTATTAACAAAAATCATTTTTAAGAATAAAAATAAAACAACAAATGAGACGGTCAGTATACTGGGTGAGGGGCACTCACTCTCCTCCTCAGCTTCCGGTAGGCCGGAAATCACTCTCCTCAACAAGGCTGGAGGGAGCCTGGCTGCCAGCCTGTTCTGAGCTGAGCCCAGCGCCAGGCCCCTGCAGGAGCTCACTTCTGTGCTCCCCCCAGCCCGGGGGGGGGGGGGGGGGGGGGGTTGGCAGGCTGGCTGAAGGCCACCCTGGGCGGGGGACGT
Source organism: Oryctolagus cuniculus (assembly GCF_964237555.1). NCBI lineage: Eukaryota > Metazoa > Chordata > Mammalia > Lagomorpha > Leporidae > Oryctolagus > Oryctolagus cuniculus. The sequence continues at coordinate 174,711,206 of NC_091435.1, read as the reverse complement.
GAGGACACAGCGCCCCCTAGAGGCACTATGTGCACACACACACCCTGGCAAGCTGCCTGGAAAGGAACCAGTGCCCCACAACTCCACTGCCCCAAATTACCGGGGGCCCCTGTCAGATCCTGCCCGGCCCACTCTGAGGACTGGTCTCTGAAGGCAGAGTGGACTAGGAAATGGAACACCGGATTTCAGATGGCCAGTCTCCAAGATGGCTGACATCAGAGGCTGGGCAACGAGGCAGACAGGGGCAGACCCCACGTCCAAGGAGAGGCAGCCCTCCGCAGGACCGTGCAGGTGGCACCCAGCATGAAGGTGTGAGGGTGTGCAGGGAGCAGAGCAGACCCCGGGCACAGACAGGTTCAAGGATGGGCCCCTAACCAGAGTCTGTGACCCAAGACGCCAGTGTCCCAAGAATGAGTGACGTGACAAGCGCAGGGCCGCAGGACAGACACACTGGGCGCTAATCAAATTCCTGGGGGACGCAGGTTTTCAGTCCTCTGAAGGCCCAGATGGAGGTCACACCCCACCCTCTGACCTTCGAACACACGGCACTGGCCCACATCCTCAATGCGGGAACTGCAGGGCTAGTCTCACAACAAAGACGTCCCCGGGGTGACGTCCTCCCCCATGGCCCAGCCCACCCACACCGGCAGCTCCCCCAGTGCTGCCCGTCCCTGGACCAGGACTCTGAGAACCTGCCTGGGCCCAGGGAAGGGCGTGGCCTGGTCGGGTCTGGGTGGTGATGAGGCGCTTCTCTGAGGCTCCGGGCTCTGCTGCAAAGGGGCCCACCGCCTAATGCCCGGGAACTGCACGCAGAGGCCATCACTGCGGTCCTCCCGCCCTGCACTGCAGCCACCCCCATACCACCACCACCACCACCGGAGCTCGCCCTCGGCTCCCCACGACCACTGCCAGTGCCACAGGGGGAGGTGCTGGGGCCTGGGGGAAGCCACCCTCGCCCCTGGGGTGTCCCCCAACCCAACTGGGGCCACTGGTCGGCCAGCTTCTGAAAAGTCCACTCGCCCGTCCCCAGAGCTCCAGAAGGCACAGGAAGCCGCCTGGCAGGGCTGGGGCTGGGCCCACCCTGACCGAGCACACAGTGCCAGCCAGGCTCCCGGGGCTGCCAGGCCAGCAGAGCCCGCCTTCCGCCAGCCCCCTGGGCTACACTGTGCAGCTCAGAGGCTGGGCTCTTCTGCACCACGCAGCAGACACCAGCAACGAAGCACACAGCACCTCGCTCTTTCCGAGCCGAGTGGGGCAGCAGGTGAAACTGCCACTGGCATCCCGTATCAGAGTGCAGGGCCAAGTCCCGGGGCTCCGCTTCCCACCCAGCTCCCTGCTAACGCACCTGGGAAAGCAGCAGAGGGCGGCCCACGTGCTCGGGCCCCTGCCCCCATGTGGGGGACCTGGAAGAAGCTCCTGGCTCCTGGCTTTGGCCTGGCCCAGCCCTGGCTGTTGCAGCCGTCTGGGGAGTGAACGAGCTGATGGAAGATCCCTCCCTCCAACCCCCCATCCCGGGGCTCTGCCTTTCAAATGAAGAAATATGGTCCAGGCCGCATGTGAACATTCCTGATGCCCGTAAGTGTCTGCCCTGCACCACGCAGAAAATAAAACTCCCAATGGCAAGCAAAGTAACAGCAACAGTAAACGATGGCCCTGTTCTGCCTCTCTGAACAAACAGCAGTTGGGGGTGGTCAGAACAGTCAGTAGCCACCCTCTGGGGGTGGCTCTAATGCAGAGGGAAATCCAAGCTCCACGGAACGATTACACTGATCTGGGGGCCCCTAAAGGGCTGCGGCATCACCACTGAGCAGCCCCCTCTCCGTATCACCAGCTCTTAACTCCGTTTCCCCACGACCAAGCAGCTTTCACTGGAGATAAAAACCCAAGGCACTTAACTGACTCGAAACCAAGACTGCCCAGCCCCCAGGGGAGAAGCACGGGAACCCCCCCAGGCTGCGGGGACAGGGAAGAGACCCGGGCTCACCTCACAGCTGGTGCCCACGACCTGCCAGTCCTCTACGCTCCTACAGAAGCACCTCTCCGCTGAGCAGAGAGTATCAGATTTTTTTGGTCACAGTGACATTTTGGCTCCACACCCTGGGAAGAGAAGGACTGGTACCAGCAAACGGGGAACAGTGCTACAGCAGCCACGGTGTGCTGCCCCACCCCCAACTGTTCTTCACCCAAGAACAGAACAGGGCCATCATTATCCTCTGTATCCCAAAGGCTTGGACTTTGTTAGAAAGGAACGTGCAAACATTGCAAACACTGTCCCTATAACACTGTGAAGACATCAGTGGTACAAGCGATTTAGACAGGCTCTCATGCCCCAAAGCCATCTTACTGCCCAGACTGCTACAGAACAAGAAAGAACTCTGGTAAACCCAAATTCAGAGACCGGGCTCAGAAGAACGGCCACCCCTCCCCACAGGCAGGTTAACTGGCCCTGGCCCTCTGCCCAAAGCCCACCTGTCCTATGCTACAGGTAGAAGCAGGCACAGCAGGAAGCAAGGCACGAGCTGGGCGTCTGGGCACAGACCCTTTGCAGGTGTCCTGATCTTGAGAACAACAAGCTCACCTGGAAAGCAAAGAACACAGATGTGCCACCACGTGGCGACCAGAGGAACCGCATCCCCGAGGCAAGCAGGGCCCTCAAAGCCCTCAAAGCACTCCCCCAGTTTCAAAGGCCTGCTCTGCTTCCAGAGAGCTAGGGAGAGTTCACGTCGGACACCCGAGAGGAGACACAGCCCCTTCTCGCCACGGGGACCCAGAGGCATCGGTGAGGGGCTGTGCCGCTGAGTCCGCCCCAGTGGGCCCTCCCCTGGCCCCGTGCGCCTCACACTTCGCGGGCGACTTCTCTGGAAAGGAAACCTCGGACCCCACACAAAACTCAGTCTCGGTTTACTCAGCTCAAGTGAGGACAGGGATTTATCTCTGTGCGATAATGTGAGATAATTATGTGAGATAATGTGAGATAACACATGGAAGCACCGACAGGGTGCCGAGAACGCACTAAGTAGAAACTGCCGCCGCCGCCTGCTTCCGTAGAGAGAGGAGGAACAGCAGGTTCATGAGAGGAAAAGCAAGAGACCCAGACACAGTACGCGTGGGCAGGATACCGCACGGGGCACCGCGCAAGCCGTCCAGACACAGTACGCGTGGGCAGGATACCGCACGGGGCACCGCGAGGGGCAAGCCGTCCATAGTACGTGTGGGCAGGATACCGCACGGGGCACCGCGCAAGCCGTCCAGACACAGTACGCGCGGGCAGGATACCGCACGGGGCACCCGCGCAAGCCGTCCAGAGACAGTACGCGCGGGCAGGATACCGCACGGGGCACCGCGCAAGCCATCCAGACACAGTACGTGCGGGCAGGATACCGCACGGGGCACCGCGCAAGCCGTCCAGACACAGTACGTGTGGGCAGGATACCGCACGGGGCACCGCGCAAGCCGTCCAGACACAGTATGTGTGGGCAGGATACCGCACGGGGCACCGCGCAAGCCGTCCAGACACAGTACGCGCGGGCAGGATACCGCACAGGGCACCCGCGCAAGCCGTCCAGAGACAGTATGCGCGGGCAGGATACCGCACGGGGCACCGCGCAAGCCATCCAGACAGAGTACGCGTGGGCAGGATACCGCACGAGGCACCCGCGCAAGCCGTCCAGACACAGTATGTGTGGGCAGGATACCGCACGGGGCACCGCGCAAGCCGTCCAGACAGAGTACGCGTGGGCAGGATACCGCACGGGGCACCGCGCAAGCCGTCCAGACAGAGTACGCGTGGGCAGGATACCGCACGAGGCACCCGCGCAAGCCGTCCAGACACAGTATGTGTGGGCAGGATACCGCACGGGGCACCGCGCAAGCCGTCCAGACAGAGTACGCGTGGGCAGGATACCGCACGGGGCACCGCGCAAGCCGTCCAGACAGAGTACGCGTGGGCAGGATACCGCACGGGGCACCCGCGCAAGCCGTCCCTAAGGCCCACTCAGGTCCCAGGACAAGAACAGCAGCACATGCTGACTTCCAAGGCTGAGCAGACACACCAAAGACGACGTCTGATTCGGAGGCAGAAACACTGTAGACAGCGCCTTCACACCCGAGGTGCCCGGGAGACACAGCCACAGGCGTCAGGGGACACAGCTCTCGGGTTACCACGGCGTGAAATCAGCCTCCATCCTGCAGGCCTAAGGGCTTTCCTCGATACTTAGCTGCCAGGTCAAACAGAACGCAGAGAGCGAGCTGTCCATCTCTCGTCTCGTGGGAGGTCTGAGGCCTGCAACCCGGGAGTCGTCATTTCTCACATCAAAGCCGCCGGAATGCATCAGCCTGCTCCCTTCCGGCTGACCCCACACATCTTGAGATCAGAACTAGGAAGGCTTTCTTGTCTGGCTTCCCGCCTGCTCCTCAGCTTTGAGTTCTTCCAGCTTCTTCTCGTAACGACTCAGGAAGTAATCATCGGGTTCAATCCCGGCGCGCTTCAAATTTTCCATGACCTTCTCCAGTCTGAGCACCGAGCGGGCTCCCTCCACCTTCCTCGTGCTCAGGTACAGAGTGAACGCCTGCAAGTCCAGGAGCTTACAAGTATCCACCGAGCAGATGTTCCTGATACCACCGGTCCTATCCAAACGGGGAAGAACACCAGGCCCGACAGCCTCTCCAGCTCCTGGAGAGGCACCTGGAAGTCAGGTAACTGCGGCTGGAAGCCAACAGCCTCATTGGGCACCACGAAGGCCCCCAGGGCCAGAGGCTCTGTGGATCCTGGACTTCTGCGAGCCAGGATCACCTTGTACAGGGTGTGAAGGGACTGCCACGTTGTCTTCACCAATCACCTAAGAAGAAAGCAGCCATGAGTCAGGAACTTTCTTAGCAGCTTCCAAATCTTTCCCAGAAAGACTTACTAGATGCATTTCTCAAAATGCATTTCAAAGCTACCCCACCCTTCCCAATGAACTTCAGTTCAGGTCTAAAGACAATAAACTGCAATGGAGAGCCCCGGAGAAGGGGAGTGTCCACAGGTCGACTCTGATCACCCTGAAACGGTGCCCTAGCAGTTAAGCTTTCCTGAGACGCCCGCCCCCTCATCAGAGTGCCCGGGTTCAAGTCCCGGCCCCGCTGCTTCCCGCTAGCGTGCACCCTGGAAGGCAGCAGGGGCTGGCTCAAGAGCTGGAGCCCCCGCCCCCGGGGAAACCCGGATGGAGCTCCTGGCCCCAGCGGGTGTGGGCCTGTGAGGAGGAGCCAGTGGATGCACAATCTCCGTCTCTGCCTTTCAAGTCCATTAGTAAATAAAAACTTTAAAAAGTAACAATGCCACCCCGAAGGGCAAGGTGGCCACCTGTGTTCTGCTGCAGGACGGAACACCATGAGCAGGCCCTGGTGTCCTTTCCTGGTCAGCTCATGGTCGGAGCGGCTGGAACTCCACACAAGGGCCAAAGCTGCCAGCGTGGGCTCTCCCAGCTCTAGAAACAAAAATACGGCCTGAGTTCAATAGGTTAACTAGGGAACTCAACAGCCTCTAGATAGCAGACGACACACCAACATGGTGAACTGCAGCACCGTGCCCACTGGGGCCCATCTCTCAAGTGAGGGAAATATTCGTGCTGCTCGCTCAGAGTTCCCACATGCTTGGGCCTGCTCTCAAACACACACTTGGTGAATGATGCCAAATCAGACACTGGAGGGGCAGCCACACGGAAGTGGGCGGAGCCAGCGTCAGCCTAAAGACACCATGTAGCAGCCCGTGAAGGCTGCCTGCATTGATGAACTCAAACTACCCGACCTAAGGTCTCCTTCCAGCTGGCCTAAAAGCCTCATCTGTCTTCTAAGTGAAGAAAAACTCAACATCCACTTGCTCAGTGGTTCCCCAGCAGTGACATCACCTAACTGAGACGCTCCATGGCGTCGCTGCTGCTTCCAGGCCCCTCGGCGAGAGCAGGCTGCCCTTCCTGACCACACAGCTCTGCCCCCTGCAGGGCTCCCAGTGCGAGACCAACAAGGCAGACGGATGAGCGCGGCCGGCAAAGGAACTCCTCTGCTTTTCCCAAACTCCCACCTAGATGGCACACAGCCTGGGAACTCCCCAGCCATCTGCCGTCTGTCGTGCATGGAGGTCCCACTGCCAAGACCAAGGACGAGGCTGCAGAGGCCTGTCGCAGGCATGGTTTCTACAGCCGGCTGTCTCCACAGCTACTCAGAGATGGAGCGGGTGCTGCGGCACAGCGGGTTACGCCGCCCCGTGGGCTACCTGCATCCCATACAGGAGGAGTGCGATTCAAGTCCTAGCTACTCTGCTTCAATCCAGTTTCCTACTAACGTGCCTGGATACGCGATGGCCCAAGCACATCACACACAAGAGCCGGATGGAGCCTGCAGCCCTGGCTTTGGCCGGGCCCAGTCCTGGCACTGAAGACACCTGGGGAGTGAACCCGCAGATTACAGATCTCCCTTTTTTCTGTCCCTCCTTCTCAGTCACTCTGCCTTTCAAATGACTAAACTTTAAAATCAATAAAGCTGCTGAAAGTGGTGGTCCGGGTGCAGTGTACAGTCAAGTCTATGACACATAATCCACAGATGCAAAATCCCCTTTGCCACCCCCAAGTCATTTATGCAGCTAGGAAAATAAGCATGCTCTTTAAGGTAAACCCTTGGAAGCCCACCATTCACCCACAGCTCACTGACAGATGCTAATTCACCAACGTGACCCCGGGCTCACGCCTGGTGCTAATGGGAATACAGAGCAGCACTGGCTGCAGTCCACATGCAGGGGCCTCTGCTGGGGCTCACCACCGGGGGGGGGGGGGGGGGGCTCACTGCAGTCCGCGTGCAGGGGCCTCTGCTGGGGCTCACCACCAGGGGTGGGGGTGGGGGGCTCACTGCAGTCAGCGTGCAGGGGCCTCTGCTGGGGCTCACCACCAGGGGTGGGGGTGGGGGGCTCACTGCAGTCAGCGTGCAGGGGCCTCTGCTGGGGCTCACCACCGGGGGTGGGGGTGGGGGGCTCACTGCAGTCCGCGTGCAGGGGCCTCTGCTGGGGCTCACCACCAGGGGTGGGGGTGGGGGGCTCACTGCAGTCAGCGTGCAGGGGCCTCTGCTGGGGCTCACCACCGGGGGAGGGGGGGGGCTCACTGCAGTCCGCGTGCAGGGGCCTCTGCTGGGGCTCACCACCAGGGGTGGGGGTGGGGGGCTCACTGCAGTCAGCGTGCAGGGGCCTCTGCTGGGGCTCACTACCAGGGGTGGGGGTGGGGGGCTCACTGCAGTCAGCGTGCAGGGGCCTCTGCTGGGGCTCACCACCAGGGGTGGGGGTGGGGGGCTCACTGCAGTCCACGTGCAGGGGCCTCTGCTGGGGCTCTCCACCGGGGGTGGGGGTGGGTGGCTCACTGCAGGCACAAACAACAGCACTGGGCGGGTGGGGGCTGGGGATCCCACTAGGGAGACAGCTGCACACAGAAGTGGAGCCAGGCACTGGCTGGGGAGCCGTCAGTTGGGAACATCCTCGGCGCCACCTGGTGGACATTTCCCACCACTGCGGCACAGACTCAGACACCAACTTTAAGGAGCCTTGGGCACCGTTCACTTGCGGCTTCTCCCTCTTCCTGGACTCCCTGTCTACAAACAAAAGGCAATTTTTAAAAAGACTGGGCATGCCCATTTGCTACCAATGAACGCTTCTAAAAAGGTGTGCTAAATTCCAGGCAACATTAAATTTGACATTTGAGGCTCCACAGCCTTACCTCATGGAAATGTACCATTCCCACAGGTCCTTGAAAAACAGAGGACTTCCGGGACTGGCACTGTGCCGCACTAGGATAATCCTCCGCCTGCGGCAGCGGCATCCCAAATGGACGCCAGTTCTAGTCCTGGCTGCTCCTCTTCCAGTCCAGCTCTCTGCTATGGCCTGGGAAGGCAGTAGAAGATGGCCCAAGTCCTTGGGCCATGCACCCATGTGGGAGACCTGGAAGAAGCCCCTGGCTCCTGGCTTTGGATTGGCACAGCTCAGGCCGTTGCGGCCGTTTGGGGAGTGACCCAGCAGAAGGACGACCTTTCTCTCTGTCTCTCTCTCTATCTGTAACTTTACCTCTCAAATAAATAAATAAAATCTTAAAAAAAAAAAAGAGGAATTCCATCACCACTTTGGAGAAACCAAATAGATACAGAAACTCCCCCTAGGAACCACGACCTGTGACTCTTCCACCCATGATCTCCTCACAGTAGCTCAAACGGGCAAAGCACTAGCTCCAGAAATCAAACGGAAGCCCGGCGCTCACCACCTCACTCCCAAGAAGCAAACGTCTTGTCTGTCTAAAAGCCAGTGACAGTTCTATCTGGACATTCAAAAGACCAGCTGCTTCTTCCTGGAGTTTAAGATCAACTTTACAAGATGCAACCTTACAGTATTTTAGGGCTGTCTGCTTTGTAGATACTCATTTTCTAGACTATTTGAGAGGCAGAGTTACACAGAGAGACGGAGAGACAGAGAGGAGTGGGAGAGACAGAAAGGTCTTCCACCCACTGGTTCTCTCCCCAGATGGCCTCAACCACTGGAGATGGGCCGATCTGAAGCCGGGGCAGGGGCCAGGCACTTGGGCCATCTTCTACTGCTTTTCCAGGCCACAGCAGAGAGCTAGATCACCACAGGAGTGGCCAGGACACGAACTGGCGCCCACGTGGGATGCCGGTGCCGCAGGCAGAGCCTCAGCCCACTACACCACCGCGCCGGCCCCTGGTTTATAGGTCTCCAAGCTGCACAATAAGTTTCTCTCATTTTTGAGAAAATCGGAGGACTTCCAGAAAATGTCCGTAGACGCTACCCAGGAACTGAAGCCGAGTGACTGGTTCAGGGGACCGCAGCCCAGAGACGTGGCCACGTGCTGGCTCCGTGTCTGAGCTGTAACCTCCTCTCACCCGCTGCTCGCATGTCCCCTCACGTACGAGGAGGTAAGAACAACACCTCGCTGCCCAACCACAGACGTCTTATGAAGGTGCAGTGACATGTCAGTTACAGGCAGAAAGGATTTCAAAACCGGCAAGACTACGTAAAAGGTATTTTTATGGTGAGTGTCATTTAGAGACAGGGATTCGGCTGCACGTGGTGTAAGGAACTGGAAACTCACCAAGTTAAAGGTCACCAATAAGGTTCAGTAGAAGGCACATGGCACAAATAAGGCCCCCAAACCAACGACTCGACCAGGGCTCACCAGCAGTGCCTCAGCAAACACCTTTCCACCTAAGATTTAGGTATAAAAACACAGGGAAACCCTTGCCGCTGACAAGTTATCCCAAAGCACTGAAATGCAGTCAGGACCGAGACAGACACTGGGGACGAGCCAGGAGGACGGGACGCACACAGCGGCAGTCAGCCGGCATGCAGCCACGACGGCGAGGCCAGGCCAGGCCAGGCAGTATTCTCACAGGACGCCCGGGGCCACCTGCCTTCAGTCCAGGAGATGAGCAACCTACCGCCGCCACCCCAGCCCCAGCCTCATCCCCACTCCCACCCCCACCCCCACCCCCAGCCCCACCCCCACCCTCATCCACATCCCCACTCCCACCCCCACCCCCACCCTCATCCACATCCCCACCCCCACCCCCACCCTCATCCGCTTCCCCACTCCCACCCCCACCCCCACCCTCATCCGCATCCCCACTCCCACCCCCACCCCCACCCTCATCCCCACTCCCACCCCCACCCTCATCCGCATCCCCACTCCCACTCCCACCCCACCCTCATCCGCATCCCCACTCCCACCCCCACCCCCACCCTCATCCGCATCCCCACTCCCACTCCCACCCTCATCCTCACTCCCACCCCCACCCCCATCCGCATCCCCACTCCCACCCCCACCCCCACCCTCATCCGCATCCCCACTCCCACTCCCACCCCCACCCTCATCCGCATCCCCACTCCCACCCCCACCCCCACCCTCATCCGCATCCCCACTCCCACCCCCACCCCCACCCTCATCCGCATCCCCACTCCCACTCCCACCCTCATCCTCACTCCCACCCCCACCCCCATCCGCATCCCCACTCCCACCCCCACCCCCACCCACATCCCCACTCCCACCCCCACCCCCACCCTCATCCGCATCCCCACTCCCACTCCCACCCCCACCCTCATCCGCATCCCCACTCCCACCCCCACCCTCATCCTCACTCCCACCCCCACCCTCATCCGCATCCCCACTCCCACCCCCACCCCCACCCTCATCCGCATCCCCACTCCCACTCCCACCCCCACCCTCATCCGCATCCCCACTCCCACTCCCACCCCCACCCTCATCCTCACTCCCACCCCCACCCCCATCCGCATCCCCACTCCCACCCCCACCCCCACCCTCATCCACATCCCCACTCCCACCCCCACCCCACCCCCACCCCCACCCTCATCCCCACTCCCACTCCCACCCCCACCCCCAGCCCCAGCCCCACCCCCAGCCACGCTGGGACTAGAAACAGCACCCAGCGAGCCCAGCCCTCTGCAGTGCCACTCACAGTCACGGCGCCACAAAGGAGCCACTAAGCAGCACCGTGAGGAGTACGAACCTTCTAGAATCAGGCAGCTTTGGTTACATTCCCTCAGTACAAGAAAAGAAACTCCAAAAATAAAACGGCTGGGACACATCAGGAGACCCAGCCCTCGAAAAGTTCATGGCAATCAAGTGAACGCAGGGGCTGGAACCTGCTAGACCAGTGAGGCAGCACCACTTCCCAGACCCGGAGGTTCAGGGTGCAGCAAGTAGATCCAAAGTAAAGTAACTGGGGCCGGCGCTGTGGCACAGCGGGTAAAGCTGCCGCCTGCAGTGCCGCCATCCCATACGGGCACCGGTTTGTGTCCTGGCTGCTCCACTTCCGATCCAGCTCTCTGCTGTGGATGGGAAAGCAGAAGAAGATGGCCCAAGCTCTTGGGCCCCTGCATCTGCATGGGAGACCCGGAAGAAGCTCCTGGCTCCTGGTCGGCGCAGCTCCAGTCATTGTGGCCAATTGGGGAGTGAAGCAGTGGATGGAAGACACCTACCTCTCACTCTCTCTCACTCTCTCTCTCTCTCTCTCTCTGTGTAACTCTTTCAAGTAAGTGAATAAATCTTTTAAAAAAAAAAGTAAAATAATTTCTTTTTCAATTAAAACAAATAGATATCGAAATGAACAAAAGCTTTCTCCCAATACAACAGGGTGCTTTTTTTAAAAAAAGAATGGATCCCTAGGGTTGGCACACGGCACAGGTTAAGCTGCTGCCTGCAACACAGACATTCCGTGTGGGTGCTGCTCAGCCTCCAACCCAGCTCCCTGTCAATGCGCCTGGGAAAACAGTGGAAGACGGCCCAGGTATTAGGCCCTGCCACTCATGGGGGAGATCCAGAGGAACTTCCAGGCTCTGGCTTTGGCCTGGCCTAGCTGGTGAACTATGGCCATCTGGGGAGTGAACTAGTGGATGGAAGATCTCGCTGTAGCTCTGCCTTTCAAATAAATAAATAAGCCTTTAAGAATAAATAAAAACGAACTAAAAATTGACCCATTATCACTTCATGCCTCAAGATCGCCGGGCCCATATCTTCAATTTCCTCCCCCTTTGGGGCTGCGCGGCAGAAAGCTGGAGGCGCACGGCACGCGGGGACACAGGTGCTAGGCAGGACCCTCAGGTCCGTCTCCCTCGTCTAGAATCAGCCTCTCCTTGAAACCGTGCACCGAGAAAGCACAGGGAGCCCTCAGCTGTGCTAGAGGGGACCTGATGGGAGCTGTCAGACAACTCGCTTCTGATAAAGTCACTGCCACCCTCTTCCCCCAGGCTCACGTCCACTCAGCCCCACAGCACTGATTCCCTCCCGCATATTCCAACAGACATCTCTGCCTGGCTGCAGGAACCCTCCCTTGGCCCACTTTCTGTTCTTATTTTTGCATGCTGGCAGATATCACCTAACTGCTCTCTATCCGCATCGTCTGCATATCTACGTAGGGCCTGCAGCCTTGTATACCAGGAGCCCATCAATCCCTTTACTGCACACTTTTGAGGGCCTCAAAGCACAAGCCGGGAATGACTGGCAGCTGCCACAAAAGTCAGTCAAACCCCGATCTGGCTCTCCTCCTGGAGAAATCACCGGTTGTTCCGACTTGGACTGGGCCCCTCTGCGCCTCCTTTTCTTATCTGGAAAGGGACAGCACGGCAGTGAGGACTGAGAGGGCGCGGTTACTCCCAGAGGGACAGAGGGACAGGACCCACGTGGTAACTCCCAGAGGGACAGAGGGACAGGACCCACGTGGTAACTCCCAGAGGGACAGAGGGACAGGACCCACGTGGTAACTCCCAGATGGACAGAGGGACAGGACCCACGTGGTAACTCCCAGATGGACAGAGGGACAGGACCCACGTGGTAACTCCCAGATGGACAGAGGGACAGGACCCACGTGGTAACTCCCGGAGGGACAGAGGGACAGGACCCACGTGGTAACTCCCGGAGGGACAGAGGGACAGGACCCACGTGGTAACTCCCGGAGGGACAGAGGGACAGGACCCACGTGGTAACTCCCGGAGGGACAGAGGGACAGGACCCACGTGGTAACTCCCGGAGGGACAGAGGGACAGGACCCACGTGGTAACTCCCGGAGGGACAGAGGGACAGGACCCACGTGGTAACTCCCGGAGGGACAGAGGGACAGGACCCACGTGGTAACTCCCGGAGGGACAGAGGGACAGGACCCACGTGGTAACTCCCGGAGGGACAGAGGGACAGGACCCACGTGGTAACTCCCAGATGGACAGAGGGACAGGACCCACGTGGTAACTCCCGGAGGGACAGAGGGACAGGACCCACGTGGTAACTCCCGGAGGGACAGAGGGACAGGACCCACGTGGTAACTCCCAGAGGGACAGGACCCACGTGGTAACTCCCGGAGGGACAGAGGGACAGGACCCACGTGGTAACTCCCAGAGGGACAGAGGGACAGGACCCACGTGGTAACTCCCAGAGGGACAGAGGGACAGGACCCACGTGGTAACTCCCAGAGGGACAGGACCCACGTGGTAACTCCCAGAGGGACAGAGGGACAGGACCCACGTGGTAACTCCCAGAGGGACAGAGGGACAGGACCCACGTGGTAACTCCCAGAGGGACAGGACCCGCGTGGTAACTCCCAGAGGGACAGAGGGACAGGACCCACGTGGTAACTCCCAGAGGGACAGAGGGACAGGACCCACGTGGTAACTCCCAGAGGGACAGAGGGACAGGACCCACGTGGTAACTCCCAGAGGGACAGAGGGACAGGACCCACGTGGTAACTCCCAGAGGGACAGGACCCGCGTGGTAACTCCCGGAGGGACAGAGGGACAGGACCCACGTGGTAACTCCCAGAGGGACAGAGGGACAGGACCCACGTGGTAACTCCCGGAGGGACAGAGGGACAGGACCCACGTGGTAACTCCCGGAGGGACAGGACCCGCGTGGTAACTCCCAGAGGGACAGAGGGACAGGACCCACGTGGTAACTCCCAGAGGGACAGAGGGACAGGACCCACGTGGTAACTCCCAGAGGGACAGAGGGACAGGACCCACGTGGTAACTCCCAGAGGGACAGGACCCGCGTGGTAACTCCCAGAGGGACAGAGGGACAGGACCCACGTGGTAACTCCCGGAGGGACAGAGGGACAGGACCCACAGCCACCAACAAAGGCAAGCGCATCTGCTCACTATCAGAATGCACAACAGTGGAACTGCAAGATGCTGATTTCAGTGAAAAAAAAAAAATTCCACAATCTACGTACAGAAAGGATCTTTAAGATAGTCCTGGGAATGTCTGATGAAAAATCTATGTGTGGACTTCAAATCTTTTTTAACCAAAATAAACCTATCTCTTAACTCCATTTCTCCATGAACCCTTTAAGTACCCTCATATATGCTTTACTGTCTGAAAAAAACAAATACCCCATTTTCACTGGGTACATTCCCCTAAAACACGGTTAAAGCAGTACATACGGAATGGCTAATCCAGGGAAACAGCACTGCCAAGTCTCTGACCTGCCACACACAACTGCAAGGCTTTCCCTTGGGAACAGGAATGCACCATGCAAACTGGTCCCTGAGAAGAACAGGCTGATCTCCGGGGCTGGGCACGCCGCGTCCCCTCTCCAGCCCCATCCACAGCCGCCGTGCCGGGTAACAGCCTCCCGTCTGCGGCTGGGCGTGCAGGTAACAGCCTCCCGTCTGCAGCTGGGCGTGCAGGTAACAGCCTGGCGTCTGTGGCTGGGCGTGCAGGTAACAGCCTGGCGTCTGCGGCTGGGCGTGCAGGTAACAGCCTCGCGTCTGCAGCTGGGCGTGCAGGTAACAGCCTTGCGTCTGCGGCTGGGTGTGCGGGGTTGCACCAGCAGGGCCCCACGTCCCTTCTGCTTCTTCCCTGGACGAACACCAACCCGAGCTCCGGTGCAAACACTCGGCTCGTACTTCCCACCCAGCCCAGCTCAGCCTGCCACCACCGCTTCCTGTACCAAACTCCCACAAGTCTATGTGTGTGCACACATAAAAAATTGGGGCCCCGTTCCTAAAATGATGAGAATTTCAATTTTTCCAATTCAACTGTTAACAAATCACATTTGGCTTTCATACACTTTAAGATTTTTAGGCTGGAACGAGGGTTGGAGGTTAAGTTGCCAGCTATGACCCAGGCATCCCATGAGCGCTGGTTCAAGTCCCAGCTGCTCCACGTCCATTCCGGCTCCCTGCTGATGCACCTGGGAAAGCAGTGGAGATGGTCCGAGTGCTAGGGCCTCTGCACCCAGGTGGGAGTTCTGGACTCCTGGTTTGGGCTGGCCCAGCCTAGATCATTGCTGCCATTTAGGGAGCCGACCAGCAGATGGAGGATCCCTGGCTCTCCTTCTCTCTCTAACTCTGCCTTTAATACTCAACTTGAAATCATTTAATTTTAGAAAAATGAAAAATTTAACAAAAGCTCTATTACCACAGAGACATTTTAGTGACAAACACAGGGACTGGCGCTGTGGTGTAATGGGCTAAGCCACTCCCTGTGATGCCAGCATCCCACATCAGAGCACTGACTCCAGTCCCAGCTGCTCCACATCCAACCCAGCTCCCTGCGAAGGGCCTGGGAAAAGCAGCAGAAGTGGCCCAGGTATGTGCCACGTGCCAGACCCAGATGAAGCTCCTAGCTCCTAACCCAGCCCCGACAGCTGAGGCCATCTGGAGAGTACACCAGCAGGTGGAAGATCTCTCCCTCCTCTCTCCCTGTAACTCTGCCTTTCAAATAAATGAAATCTTTAAAAAATAAACAGGCAGATAAAAGTAGATGTCACTTTGAAATGCTCCTAAGAAAGAAAAAAAACTCTGTGGCCTCTCCGTGAGTATGGACTCCGCTTACAACCCGACCTCAGCTGTCTGTTCTCCCAGTCACGCCGGCTACACGTCCCTTCTCACGACACGCAGGAACACTGAACATGGAGCACACACGCCTGACAGTGGCCCCCGAAGGCCACAGGATTCAGCACTAGGGGCTCTCTCCACCCGCTAGGAAAGGCTAAAAGTAAATGTGGTGAACTCACGCAAGCTAAAGAGCAGAACAGGCGCTCGAGACAAAAACCTGTCACCCAGATCTTGGGTCCTAAATATCAGGCCCCACTAGAAGGAGGGAGAAGGCTGGCGCGAGTCTGGCCAAGATGAGCCCGGAACACAGCCTTCGACAGGAAACTGTAAATACTTAACGAAAAGAAAGCCGAGACGCACCAGAAGGCCACAGGAGACAACCGGAAGCGGTTCCCACCGGCCAAATCTGAGGCAATCCGAGCGTCAGAATGAACCACCACAGTAATCTGATTCAGACTCCGCGAGTTCACAGCGAGAGCAAAGCGGAAGGGGAAGGTCTAACAGTGGAATCCCAACCAGCGGATTCAGGACTGAGGATCAGGAAACGGCCGGCACTGCGGTGCTGCGGGAGAAGCCGCCACCTGACAGCGTCCCATACAGGAGCCCTTGGTCAAGTCCCAGCTGCTGCACCTCCAGTCTGGCTCCTTGCTAATGCACCTGGGATGGCAGTGGAAGACGGCTCAGGTACTTGGGTCCCTGCAGCCATGTGGGAGACCTCATGGAGCTCTTTTGGCCATCTGGGGAGTGAACGAGCAGATGGAAGATCGATCTCTCTCTCCCCATCAATCTGCCTTTTAAATAAAATCTTAAAAAAAAAGAAAAGGAAGCATTCTTCAGTAACTACCATAGTAATACCTAATTCAGGCAAGAATCAGCAGTGGATGCTAAAACTGCTGGGAGAAAGTACCAAGAGGAAAGAGTGCGTCCGTGGTCTTAAAGGATTTCTACAGATCATCGATTAATTTCAAGGAGGAAATGGTGAAGGAACCGGCAGACACAGCTTACCAAAGTAATCAAAATGAGTATCAGTAAGAGAGCTGACGTGTTTCTCCTGACACACACTTCCCCCAAAACACAGCGGAGCACAGGGAAACAACCAACCCCAGAGCGGAGGGCGCACTGCAGAGCAACCGCATCAGCCTGTTCAGACATCAGCGGCGGGGCGGCGTGGGGCACAGCGGGTTAGGATGCCGTTGTTACGTCAGCATTCCATACGAGCACCAGTCTGAGTCCTGCCCCACGTCCCATCCAGCTCCCTGCTAGTATTGTCTGGGAGAGCAGCAGAAGATGGTGCAAGGGTTTGGGCCCCTGCACCTGTGTGGGAGACCCAGAGCGGGTACCGGGCTCCTGGCCTCGGCCTGGCCCAGCCTTGGCTGTTGCAACCATTTGGGGAATGAACAGGCAGACGGAAGACTGAGCTCTCTCTTTCTGTCTCTTTATCTCTGTAACTCTGCCTTTCAAATTAAAAAACAAACAAACAAACAAAAAGTCTTTAAAAAAAAAAGTCAATGTTGGCCGGCGCCGCGGCTCACTAGGCTAATCCTCCGCCTTGCGGCGCCGGCACACCGGGTTCTAGTCCCGGTCGGGGCGCCGGATTCTGTCCCGGCTGCCCCTCTTCCAGGCCAGCTCTCTGCTGTGGCCCCGGAGGGCAGTGGAGGATGGCCCAAGTGCTTGGGCCCTGCACCCCATGGGAGACCAGGAGGCTTCGGATCAGCACAGAGCACCAGCCGTAGTGGCCATTTGGGGGATGAGCCAACGGAAAAAGGAAGACCATTCTCTCTCTCTCTCTAACTCTGCCTGTCCAAAAAGAAAAAAGTCAATGTCACTAAAGACAAAGGGCTAGTAAACTACTCCAGACTGAAGGAGACTATAATGCCTGTGCAAAGGGTACTATGGTGCAAAGGATAGAATTTTAATGTGGACCACATGAAACATTCTTATGCTGAATTTCACAAATTTGAAGGGCCGGTTCCCAAGCGTGCAGCGCGCCCGAGAGCAGGTCGCACATGCCCCATCCCCAGCAAGGATTCAGACAGCTCGCCACCCAGTGACTCTTCCAGAGAGAACTGACAGTGTACTCCAACACCACGAGAACAGGCGGGGAGAAGGGCGAGAAACAGACTACAAGTCCAGCCAACTGAGAACCAGCAGGCCGGAGTTGGCCAGGGGGCAGTGCCCGGCTGACCATCTCTACCCTGAAATGCTTTCTTCTCTTCACTGCTGGGATACCACTGCCCCGGCCCTTCTCTGCCTCAAAGCTGCTCCTGACTCTCGCTGATCCCTCTCGTCCTGACTTCCAAATGTCGGGGTGCTCCAGGGTTCGACCTATCGGTACTCACTTAATGACCTCTTAGATTCAAGCACAAAGACAACTCCAGGGTTCGACCTATTGGTACTCACTTAATGACCTCTTAGATTCAAGCACAAAGACAACTCCAGGGTTCGACCTACCGGTACTCACTTAATGACCTCTTAGATTTAAGCACAAGGACAACCCCATTAGCCTTTCAACCGGTCCCCTATTTCACCTGTGCTACTCTTCTCAAGCAGCCTGAGAGGGTTTTCAAAAACACAACGTGGGGCTGGTGTGCGGCACACAGGTTAAGCCATCGCCTGTGACGCCAGCATCCCATCCAGGCTCCGACTATGAGCAGCAGTTCGAAGCGCAGCTGGCCCACTTCTGATCCAGCACCCTGCTAACATGCCTAGGAAAGCAGTAGAAGACAGCCCAAGGACTTGGGCCCTTGGCCCACACACGGGAGACCAGATGGAGCTCTTGGTTCCTGGCTTCAGCCTGGCCCAGTCCCACCCTGGCCATTGTAGCCATCAGACTGAACCACTAGACAGATTTTCTCTCTCTCCTTTTCAAATAAAACTCCAGTTCTCACGGTCAGCAATTTAAGCCTCTGCCTGCAACACCAGCATCCCACACGGGCCCTGGCTCGTGTCCTGGCTGCTCCACTTCCAAACCAGCTCCCTGCTAATGCGCCCCGGGAAGACGCAGAGGATGGGCTCCGCCACCACCTGGGAGATCCAGGCTCTCCTGGCTCCTGGCTTCAGCCGGGACTGCCCTGGCCAATGCAGGCATCTGGGGAGTGAACCGGTGGATAAAGCTATCTCCCTCTCCCCGACTCTCCCTCTCTGTAACTCTTTTAAAAAACTAAATCAACCTTACAAAAAAAAAAAAAAAAATCCCTGTTTTCCTCCTAGGTGGTTGCTCCCCTCCTCCGTGCTCACCCTGCTCTGGCCACACCAACGGAGCGCTTTCCCCGACTCTGGCAGGCTGGCACTCACCCTCACCCGCCTGAGGCTCCCTCCAGCTGGGAAACTCTGCCTGCGACTCGGCTCCTCACTCGGCTCTGGCTCCCCCCCTCCCGTCCAGAGTGGCCCCTCCTGTCTCTTTCCCACTCCCACTACACTCGGCTCTGGCTCCCCCCCTCCCGTCCAGAGTGGCCCCTCCTGTCTCTTTCCCACTCCCACTATACTCGGCTCTGGCTCCCGCCCCCTCCTGTCCAGAGTGGCCCCTCCTGTCTCTTTCCCACTCCCACTACACTCGGCTCTGGCTCCCTCCCCCTCCCGTCCAGAGTGGCCCCTCCTGTCTCTTTCCCACTCCCACTGCACTCGGCTCGGGCTCCCGCCCCCTCCCGTCCAGAGTGGCCCCTCCCGTCTGTCTTTCCCACGCCCAGGACACCCCTCTGCCGCACTTGACCTTCCCACCTGGCATTGTACTGTGGCTCTTCTCCACTGCAATGCAAGCTCCAGGCAGGCAGACACTGTCTGCTGTGTTTGTTATCAGAAGCACCCGAAACAGTACCAGGTACATAGTGAAGATTAACAGACATTTGTGCAATAAGAGGGAGGGACGGAATGAGGAAACAAGCAACCCAAAAGAGAAAGACAGTAGCTCTAAGAGTGTCTTCAAGAAGACATTGATTCACCTTTTCATATATATATATATTTAGTTAGTTATTTGAAAGGCAGAGTTGCTGAGAGAAGTCTTCCATCTGCTGGTTCACTCCCTAAATGGACACTTCTGATCCAGCCCTCTGCTATGGCCTGGAACAGCAGAAGATGGTCCAAGTCCCTGGGCCCCTGCACCCACATGAGAGACCCGTAAGAAGCTCCTGTCTCCTGGCTTCGGATCAGCACAGCTCCGGCCATTGCAGCCAACTGAGGAGTAAACCAGCAGGTGGAAGACTTCTCTCTCTCTCTGCCTCTCCTTCTCTATGTAACTCTTTCAAATAAATAAATCTTTAAAAAAAAAAAAAGTAAGAAGATGGGGCTGGTGCTTTGGCTTAGCACGTTAAGCTGCTGCCTGCAACACTGGCACCCATGTGGGCGCCAATTCAAGTCCCGGCTGCTCCACTTTCGGTCCAGCTCCCTGCTAATGCACCCGGGAAAGCAGCAGCAGACGGCCCAAGGGCTCGCAGACCTGAGCGCACAGAGGAGTCCCAGAAGCAGTCCTGGCCCCAGCCTGACCCAGCCCCAGCTTTGCTGTCTCTGGAGTGTGAACCCGAGGATGGAAGATCTTTCTCTGTCTCTAACACTAACTCTGACTTCCAAGTAAATGAATCCTAAAACAGAAAACGAGGGGGTGGGGGGATTACAATGTTGAGTGATCTGACTTACTTGAATCATAAAGCACATCACTACATTTTTAAGGTATCAATTACAATGCACTGCCCCCTCCACCTCTGCTCCTGTTTCTGTTGTTGGCGCTAACACCTCTCAAGGGCACAGACTGCACAGATTAAGTTGTATCTACTTCCTTACAAGTCCAAACACACTACTCACGCACTCATAACACGACAAATGCTGGCTTTGTGTTTCGGTAGACTCAGGCCAGACAGGAAATGGGAAGGGGGGCAGCAGGCCACTGAGGACTGCGGTGAACGGAGGGCCCTGTGCCCAGTGTCAGGAGGCGCTGCCCTTGCTGAGGAACTGGTGCCTGCGGGAACATGGGGGCTTTCTCAACCCGCAGCTTTCCCACACGCACGTTCCGTGAACATTCAGAAGACCCCTCCGTGTGCAGCTTTCAAAATCCGTGTACCAAAACTCACTGTTTAATTTCATTTTCATCAACTTCTTGAAGTATCTTCGTACACACCAAGTGTTATCAATCCACCTGACTTTTTAAAAAGCTACAACCTATGCACATCTGCCAATTATCACACATTACCAACTAATTCAAAGCAACATTCTGTGTAAGCCGAACAAAATACCTTTACAGGCGGGACACAGCACGAGGCTTCACTTTTCAACCTCTACTACAAGAAGAGCTATACTGGGGCCGGCACTGTGGCACAGGAGGCTAAGCCCCCACCTTCAACGCCAGCTTTCCTATGGGTGCCGGTTCGATTTCCGGCTGCTCCACTTGCAATACAGTTCCCTGCTAATGAGCCTGGGAAAGCAGCTGAAGACGGCCCAAGTCCTGGGGCGCCCACATGGGAGACCCGGAAGCTCCTGGCTCCTGGCTTCGGATCAGCGCAGCTCCAGCCATTGCGGGCAGTTGGGGAGTGAAGCAGCAGATGGAAGACTTCCCTCTCTCTCCCTCTCTCTCTCTGCCTGCCTCTCCTTCTCTAATTCTGACTTTCAAATAAAGTAGATAAAAATTAAAAAAAAAAAAAAAAAGACTTACCAGTGTGAGCATGACAGGTCCTATAAACTAACAGCAGCTGTGACGGGAACCCTGGTGAGATGAGTCCCAGTGCGTGGCCTGGTGTCAATGACCATTTACAAGACCGGACACGATGGTGAGGGTGGAAGAAGTGAAGTTTTATTTAAGGAAGAAGCAGCTGCAAACAGCACCATCGGAGGGCTGACAGAAAAAGACCAGGCTGCCGAGGTGCCCAGTCTAGAGGTGTCTGTCTGTCTCTACCACGTTATCCCCAGGGAGCAAAGGCAGTGGTTACGCACTGCTGTAGATATACACACACTGCTATAGTATACACACACTGCTGTAGTATACACACTGCTCTACTATAAACACTGCTGTAGATACACACTGCTCTAGTACACACACCGCTCTAGTACACACACCGCTCTAGTATACACACCGCTCTAGTATACACACCGCTCTAGTACACACACCGCTCTAGTATACACACTGCTCTAGTATACACACTGCTCTAGTACACACACCGCTCTAGTATACACACACTGCTCTAGTACACACACTGCTCTAGTATACACACACTGCTCTAGTACACACACTGCTCTAGTATACACACACTGCTCTAGTACACACACTGCTCTAGTACACACACCGCTCTAGTATACACACACTGCTCTAGTACACACACTGCTCTAGTATACACACTGCTCTAGTATACACACACTGCTCTAGTACACACACTGCTCTAGTATACACACTGCTCTAGCATACACACTGCTCTAGCACACACACTGCTCTAGTACACACACTGCTCTAGTACACACACTGCTCTAGTATACACACACTGCTCTAGTACACACACTGCTCTAGTACACACACCGCTCTAGTATACACACTGCTCTAGTATACACACACTGCTCTAGTATACACACCGCTCTAGTATACACACCGCTCTAGTACACACACT
Source organism: Oryctolagus cuniculus (assembly GCF_964237555.1). Classification (NCBI taxonomy): domain Eukaryota; kingdom Metazoa; phylum Chordata; class Mammalia; order Lagomorpha; family Leporidae; genus Oryctolagus; species Oryctolagus cuniculus. Next base: position 174,689,261 of record NC_091435.1, on the reverse strand, counting down.
GCTCTAGTGTACACACACTGCTCTAGTACACACACTGCTCTAGTACACACACCGCTCTAGTATACACACTGCTCTAGTACACACACACTGCTCTAGTACACACACCGCTCTAGTACACACACCGCTCTAGTACACACACTGCTCTAGTATACACACACTGCTCTAGTATACACACACTGCTCTAGTACACACACTGCTCTAGTATACACACTGCTCTAGTATACACACACTGCTCTAGTATACACACTGCTCTAGTATACACACCGCTCTAGTACACACACTGCTCTAGTGTACACACACTGCTCTAGTACACACACTGCTCTAGTACACACACCGCTCTAGTATACACACTGCTCTAGTACACACACACTGCTCTAGTACACACACCGCTCTAGTACACACACCGCTCTAGTACACACACTGCTCTAGTATACACACACTGCTCTAGTATACACACACTGCTCTAGTATACACACCGCTCTAGTACACACACCGCTCTAGTACACACACCGCTCTAGTGTACACACACCGCTCGTGTACACACCCCGCTCTAGTACACACACCGCTCTAGTACACACACTGCTCTAGTACACACACTGCTCTAGTACACACACACCGTTCTAGTACACACACTGCTCTAGTACACACACCGCTCTAGTATACACACACCGCTCTAGTATACACACCGCTCTAGTACACACACTGCTCTAGTATACAAACCGCTCTAGTATACACACCGCTCTAGTACACACACTGCTCTAGTACACACACACCGCTCTAGTATACACACCGCTCTAGTACACACACCGCTCTAGTACACACACTGCTCTAGTACACACACTGCTCTAGTATACACACACTGCTCTAGTATACACACTGCTCTAGTACACACACTGCTCTAGTATACACACACTGCTCTAGTACACACACTGCTCTAGTACACACACTGCTCTAGTATACACACTGCTCTAGTACACACACCGCTCTACTATACACACTGCTCTAGTACACACACTGCTCTAGTACACACACCGCTCTAGTGTACACACACCGCTCTAGTATACACACCGCTCTAGTATACACACTGCTCTAGTACACACACACTGCTCTAGTATACACACTGCTCTAGTACACACACTGCTCTAGTACACACACACTGCTCTAGTACACACACCGCTCTAGTATACACACACCGCTCTAGTACACACACCGCTCTAGTATACACACTGCTCTAGTGTACACACACCGCTCTAGTACACACACACCGCTCTAGTACACACACCGCTCTAGTACACACACCGCTCTAGTACACACACTGCTCTAGTACACACACCGCTCTAGTATACACACACCGCTCTAGTACACACACTGCTCTAGTACACACACACCGCTCTAGTACACACACCGCTCTAGTACACACACCGCTCTAGTATACACACACTGCTCTAGTACACACACACTGCTCTAGTACACACACCGCTCTAGTATACACACCGCTCTAGTACACACACCGCTCTAGTACACACACTGCTCTAGTACACACACTGCTCTAGTATACACACACTGCTCTAGTATACACACTGCTCTAGTACACACACTGCTCTAGTATACACACACTGCTCTAGTACACACACTGCTCTAGTACACACACACTGCTCTAGTACACACACTGCTCTAGTATACACACCGCTCTACTATACACACTGCTCTAGTACACACACCGCTCTAGTACACACACCGCTCTAGTGTACACACACCGCTCTAGTATACACACCGCTCTAGTATACACACTGCTCTAGTACACACACACTGCTCTAGTATACACACTGCTCTAGTACACACACTGCTCTAGTATACACACACTGCTCTAGTATACACACTGCTCTAGTACACACACTGCTCTAGTATACACACACTGCTCTAGTACACACACTGCTCTAGTACACACACACTGCTCTAGTACACACACTGCTCTAGTATACACACACTGCTCTAGTACACACACCGCTCTACTATACACACTGCTCTAGTACACACACTGCTCTAGTACACACACCGCTCTAGTGTACACACACCGCTCTAGTATACACACCGCTCTAGTATACACACTGCTCTAGTACACACACACTGCTCTAGTATACACACTGCTCTAGTACACACACTGCTCTAGTACACACACACTGCTCTAGTACACACACCGCTCTAGTATACACACACCGCTCTAGTACACACACCGCTCTAGTATACACACCGCTCTAGTGTACACACACCGCTCTAGTACACACACACCGCTCTAGTACACACACCGCTCTAGTACACACACCGCTCTAGTACACACACTGCTCTAGTACACACACCGCTCTAGTATACACACACCGCTCTAGTACACACACTGCTCTAGTACACACACACCGCTCTAGTACACACACCGCTCTAGTACACACACCGCTCTAGTATACACACACTGCTCTAGTACACACACACTGCTCTAGTACACACACCGCTCTAGTATACACACCGCTCTAGTACACACACCGCTCTAGTACACACACTGCTCTAGTACACACACTGCTCTAGTATACACACACTGCTCTAGTATACACACTGCTCTAGTACACACACTGCTCTAGTATACACACACTGCTCTAGTACACACACTGCTCTAGTACACACACACTGCTCTAGTACACACACTGCTCTAGTATACACACCGCTCTAGTACACACACCGCTCTACTATACACACTGCTCTAGTACACACACCGCTCTAGTACACACACCGCTCTAGTGTACACACACCGCTCTAGTATACACACCGCTCTAGTATACACACTGCTCTAGTACACACACACTGCTCTAGTATACACACTGCTCTAGTACACACACTGCTCTAGTATACACACACTGCTCTAGTACACACACCGCTCTAGTATACACACCGCTCTAGTATACACACTGCTCTAGTATACACACTGCTCTAGTATACACACACTGCTCTAGTACACACACTGCTCTAGTATACACACACTGCTCTAGTACACACACCGCTCTAGTATACACACACCGCTCTAGTACACACACTGCTCTAGTACACACACACCGCTCTAGTACACACACCGCTCCTGTACACACACCGCTCTAGTACACACACACTGCTCTAGTACACACACACTGCTCTAGTACACACACCGCTCTAGTATACACACCGCTCTAGTACACACACTGCTCTAGTACACACACTGCTCTAGTACACACACTGCTCTAGTATACACACACTGCTCTAGTATACACACTGCTCTAGTACACACACTGCTCTAGTATACACACACTGCTCTAGTACACACACTGCTCTAGTACACACACACTGCTCTAGTACACACACTGCTCTAGTATACACACCGCTCTAGTACACACACCGCTCTACTATACACACTGCTCTAGTATACACACTGCTCTAGTACACACACCGCTCTACTATACACACTGCTCTAGTACACACACTGCTCTAGTACACACACCGCTCTAGTGTACACACACCGCTCTAGTATACACACCGCTCTAGTATACACACTGCTCTAGTACACACACACTGCTCTAGTATACACACTGCTCTAGTACACACACTGCTCTAGTATACACACACTGCTCTAGTACACACACACTGCTCTAGTACACACACCGCTCTAGTATACACACACCGCTCTAGTACACACACCGCTCTAGTATACACACCGCTCTAGTGTACACACACCGCTCTAGTACACACACACCGCTCTAGTACACACACCGCTCTAGTACACACACCGCTCTAGTATACACACACTGCTCTAGTACATACACACTGCTCTAGTACACACACTGCTCTAGTATACACACTGCTCTAGTACACACACCGCTCTAGTATACACACACTGCTCTAGTACATACACACTGCTCTAGTACACACACTGCTCTAGTACACACACTGCTCTAGTATACACACACTGCTCTAGTACACACACTGCTCTAGTACACACACTGCTCTAGTATACACACACTGCTCTAGTACACACACTGCTCTAGTACACACACTGCTCTAGTATACACACACTGCTCTAGTACACACACCGCTCTAGTACACACACTGCTCTAGTATACACACTGCTCTAGTACACACACTGCTCTAGTACACACACCGCTCTAGTACACACACTGCTCTAGTACACACACTGCTCTAGTACACACACTGCTCTAGTACACACACTGCTCTAGTATACACACACTGCTCTAGTACACACACTGCTCTAGTACACACACTGCTCTAGTATACACACACTGCTCTAGTACACACACTGCTCTAGTATACACACTGCTCTAGTACACACACTGCTCTAGTATACACACTGCTCTAGTACACACACTGCTCTAGTATACACACCGCTCTAGTACACACACTGCTCTACTGCATACACACTGCTGTAGTACACACACTGCTCTAGTACACACACCACTCTAGTACACACACTGCTCTACTACATACACACTGCTGTAGTATACACACACGGCACGAGGACAATCCATCACACGTGGTCTGGGAGCAGTATCACAGAAGTGATGCTTTATCCTTCTCTGGGCGTAACAACGAAGTAGAGCAGACCGAGCCACAGTACTGGCCGTCTTAGCTTGCAGCACGTGGCTGAGGGGACCTTCTCTACTTGAAAGCTATCATTCCTCACTCCGCAATGAATAAGTGATACATAAGGACACACCTTTGAATTACATAAACGATACATTCCTTGCAACACTGTCATTCCTTTTTTTTTTTTTTTTTTGACAGGCAGAGTTAGTGAGAGAAAGAGACAGAGAGAAAGGTCTTCCTTCTGTTGGTTCACCCCTCAAATGTCCGCCATGGCTGGCGTGCTGCGCCGATCCGAAGCCAGGAGCCAGGTGCTTCCTCCTGGTCTCCCATGCGGGTGCAGAGCCCAAGCACTTGGGCCATCCTCCACTGCCCTCCTGGGCCACAGCAGAGAGCTGGCCTGGAAGAGGGGCAACCGGGACAGAATCCGGCGCCCCAACAGGGACTAGAACCCGGGGTGCTGGCACCATAGGCGGAGGATTAGCCAAGTGAGCGGCGGCGCCAGCCTCCCTTTTTTTTTTTTTAAGATTTATTTATTTTGTTATTTGAAAGGCAGAGTTAGAGAGAGAGAGAGAGAGAGAGATAGAGGTCTTCCACCCACTGGTTCATTCCCCAGATAGCTGCAACAGCTGGAGCTATTCCGATCCGAAGCCAGGAGCCAGGAGCTTCTTCCGGGTCTCCCAGGCAGGTGCAGCGGCTCAAGGACTTGGGCCATCTTCTTCTGCTTTCCCGGGCCATACCAGAGAGCTGGATCAGAAGTGGAGCAGCCAGGACTCCAACGGGCACCCATATGGGATGCGGGCACTGCAGGCGGCACCTTTACCCGCTACGCCACGGCGCCGACCTCTGTCATTCACTCTTTCCAGCACCCACTGACAGTCTTGCCGGAATCACTTATGACCGTGATGGCTGCAAAACCATTTTTAGAGCTCTTCCACTCTTGCAAAGGTGTTAGTATACATTCTACGGTACGGAGTTTCTATACACCTCACGTATTTATCTGTTAAGAATGTGGATTCGTATTTAAGTCAGCTGGTTCATAACCCACTTCATTTTGGCACTCAGATAGTCCTGGGGACCGGGAGCTCCCTGTCTGAAGGTCATCACCACGTGTCTGTCTAAGCACTCCCTCGCTTTCTGGCACAAGATGTTCTCGTTTGTACTTTCCCTGTACCAGCCTTGGAATCCGCCAATTCTCTAAGCGCTGGGCCTTTCAACACGCGTTTTTTTTTAGAAATCAGGAGCTGCTAGGGGTGCGGTAGGGGTGCTGGTTCAACAGTAAAGATGCTGTCTGGAACGCCCACACCGCGCAGTGGAGCGCCTGGACACAGCTCCGGCCCCTGCATTTCCAACCAGCTCCCTGCTGACGTGCAGCGCGGAGGCGGCGGGCATCTCTGCACACTCACGGGAGACCGCAACGCGTTCCAGGTTCCTGGCTTTGGCCTGGCCTAGCTCTGCTTGTTCCATGTATTTGGGGAGTGAGCCAGCAGACAGATGGAAGATCTCTATCTATATATTTCAAATAAAATGAAAATTAAAGACAAAAAGATCCGAGCTCAAGACATACCTATTACTAAGGGCATATCAATGCTTTTATGCCCTTTTTGCAGGAACAATTGGGAGACATAATACTTTTGTAAGTTACAATTTAAAAATTACATCAGAGCGGGCACTGTGGTGGAGCAGGCCAGGCCATCACTCAGAATGACCACATCCAATATCAGGATGCCAGTTCAAGTCCTGACAATTTCACTTCCAATTCAACTTCTTGCTAATGCACCTGGCAAGGCAAAGGTAACGGTCCAAATGCTTTGGTCCCTGCCATCCACACAGGAGACCTGGATGGAGTTCCTGGCTTCAGTCTGGCCCAGTCCTGGCTGTGTGGGCTCTTAGGGGATGGACCAGTGGATGGAAGATCTCTCTCTCTTTTTCACTCACTTACTCACTTTGCCTCTCACATCCAATGTAAAATAATACATATCTCACCATAGCGTGTGGGTAACATATACCTAATAGAAACACCCACACACACAAGGTACAGTGAGTGGCGGGCATCCGGCACAGCAGGTGAGACACTGCTTGAGATGACCCTGCCATCCCAGTGCCTGGCGTCAAGTGCTGGCTCCACTCCTGACCCCAGAATCCTGCTAATTCACACTCTGGGAGGCAGCAGGTGATGGCTCACGTGGTTGGGTCCCTGGGGGGCCAGCAGTGTGGCGTAGTGGGTAAAGTCATTGCCAGCGGTGCTGGCATCCCATATGGGTGCTGGTTTGTGTCGCAGCTGCTCCACTTCCAATCCAGCTCTCTGCTATGGCCTGGGAAAGCAGCAGCAGATGGCCCGCGTGCTTAGGAGCCTGCCACTCACGTGGGAAACCAGATGAAGCTCCGGCTCCTGGCTTCGGCCTGGCCCAGGCTTCACCATTGAGACCATCTGGGGAGTGAACCAGTGGGTGAAAGATCTCTCTCTGCCTTTCAAATAAATGAGAAAATAAATTTTTTTAAATGCTTAGTGATTTAATTATTGGTTAAGTTTTCCTTTTCAAGAACTTTGTATAAATTTTTCTTCTATACAGCTAGTTGTACAAATCCTTCAATTTTAGGGAAAGAAAGAATATCAAACCAAGATTGATCACTTCAGGTTCATAAGGCAAAAAGGTACAAGTACCCCTTTTCCAGTAATGAGAATAGGGAGGATTTCACAAACTCAAGAATAATTAATAAATGAAAAACAAGAGAACACAGACAGCATTAAGCCATTGTTTTCTATAATATTGGGAATATTATAAACACCAAAATTAAATGAGCAGGTTAACTATTGCAAAGAAATTTACCTGAGGACAGAAATAAAAGGAATTAACTTTAAACTGCTAGTTACTTTGCCTCCTCACCCCGTATCCTCCAAAGGCGTGAGACTCTGGAAACAATGTCGCTCAGTGATCTCGTGTGAGGCAAAGGCGGGTGCGCCTGCACAGGGCCCTGCACCGCTGCACCCCGAGCCCAGACACACTGACCAGCAGCAGCCAGTGAGGGCCCAGCAGACCCTGACGTTCCTGTTTGTTTCCTGCGTCTGTCCCACAGGTCACTCAATCCCATCACAGGCTCCCGTAAGTAACCATCTAACCTAAGCCAGAGAATTAAACACCAAGTTTACTCCCAGAGGGAGCTAAGTGATCCCTCCAAGGACATCCCCCCGACTACCAGCAAGACCTTCACCCCACCCCCTTACTTGCTCTTCCTCCTCACTGCCTCTAACTGCCTACTGGACGGAGACCTCCCGGTCAGCACCCCGGGCCCCCTCTGCCTGGTGAGACCTCCACCACACTCTGACACAGCACTTGTCCTTCAGATAAACCAGTCGACTGCGGTCAGCTGGCCCAGGAGTTCCAGCAACATGAGCCGTTAGAAGCTCTCACTCCGGTAATTACACTGTGCTATGGTTAATCTCTCTCTCCTTCTGTCCACAAAGGAGCTAAAGTACCTCATATGCAAAACACAACTTCATCTCTTTAGAGGTCCAAGCATCCTGGGTAGAGTTCAGCCGCACAGTTACTACGAAAGTTGATGTGGGGCCGGTGCCAGCACACCGGGTTCTAGTCCCGGTCGGGGCACCGGATTCTGTCCTGGTTGCTCCTCTTCCAGGCCAGCTCTCTGCCGTGGCCCGGGAGTGCAGTGGAGGATGGCCCAAGTATTTGGGCCCTGCACCTGCATGGGAGACCAGGAGGAAGCACCTGGCTCCTGGCTTCAGATCGGCACACCGCCGGCTGTAGCAGCCATTTGGGGAGTGACCGAACAGAAAGAAGACCTCTCTCTCACTGTCTAACCCTATATGTCAAATAAATTTAAAAATAAATAAATAAAAATAACGAAAAAAAAGGAAGTTCGGACGCTGTGTGCAGAGGAGCTGCGCTCAGCCTTCATGCAGCCCCCTGCTGGCGCAGCTCCTGGGAGGCAGCCGGGAAGCCACCTCCCTGCTCTCCTGCCACCAATGCGTGAGGCCTGGCTGGAACCCCCCCAGCGTCAGCCCAACGCAGCCCTCCCTGCCTGTCGGGGGTGTCTGAGGAGCGAAGCAGCAGACAGGAAGTCTATCTGCCTCCCAAAGAAATTTAAAGTAATTTTTTCTTAAATTTTCTTTAAATCCAAGCTCCCAGAAGAAGAGCTTTTCCTCCCATCACTGAACTCGCTGCGAGCTGGCTGTCATCCTAGACTCTCCCTCTTCCTCCCAAAGCTGCTCAGTTTCCTACATCCCTCTGTTCCTCACTCCCAGCCGCTCGGGGTCAGCTGCAAACGGACTCCGGGCCTCTGCTCTCTCCTCAAACAAACTTCTTCTCAACCACATCTCTGTGCACTGCCGTAAACCGCTCTATCGAGACAAGTCGATGGTGCTACGTCACTGTTGGGATGCCTGCACCCCACGCGGAGTGCCAGTTAAATTCCCAGCTCCTCTGCTTTCCATCCCGCCTCCTACTCATGCACCTGCGAGCAGTACACGACGGCTTAGGTGCTGGGGAGCCAGCTGGAACGCTTGGCTCTGGGCTCCTGCCCGCCCAGCCCCAGTGCTGTGTACATGTGGCGGTAACGAGCAGATGGTGTATCTGCCTCTCTCTCCCTCCCCTTTCTCTGCGTCACTCTTTCAAACACTAAATAAATGCTAAGACAGAGCCAAGGCAAGCTGGCACTGTGGTGCAGTGGGTAAGCCGCCACCGTGACACTGGCATTCCACACGGCAGCCAGCTCAAGCCGAACCAGCTTCCTTCTAATGCACCCCTTTGGGGGTGAACCAGGGGATGAAGACCTCTCTCTCTGTCTCTCCCTGTCTCTTCAACTCTGCATTTCAAAGAGTAATCTTGAGAGAGAGAGAGAGAGAGAGAGAGAGAGAGAGAGAGAGAGTCTATGACTTCCCAATGCCTAAAGCTTAAACCCAATTTGTCATCACAGAAAATAAATCTGTCTCTTATCTGGCTCCTGCCCCACCTGCTGCTACAGAAATCTTCATCCCTGGGGCCACGCTGGGCTGCACATCAGAGCACTGGTTCATCCCGGCTGCTCCGCTCCCCATCCAGCTCCCTGCTGTGGCCTGGGACAGCAGCAGCAGAGGCCCAACGGAGACAACAGGACGGAGTCCCTGGCTCCTGGCCTCAGCCCAGCCCTGCCCCAGCTGCTGCCACCATTTTAAGAAGTGAACCAGCAGCTGGAAAAACCCATCTCTCCCTCTCTTTGTTGCTCTTCCAAATAAATAAATCTTTTTATAAAAAGTGTAGTAAAAAACAAAAGATCCCACCCCCCTTGAGCTACTCATGTCTTTGTATCATGAGCTCCAGTCTCCATGAATGAGACATCAATCCCAGAGCCACGCTGCCAACCACAAGGCCCTGTGCTACCCGCTGCATCTCTGAACTCCCTTGCTCCCCTAACAGCTGCCTCACCTGTCCTCCCTAGCTCACCTCCTGCTGTTATCCTACCAGTCCTCCCTAGTTCACCTCCTGCTGTTATCCTACCTGTCCTCCCTAGCTCACCTCCTGCTGTTATCCTACCAGTCCTCCCTAGTTCACCTCCTGCTGTTATCCTACCTGTCCTCCCTAGCTCACCTCCTGCTGTTATCCTACCTGTCCTCCCTACTCACACCTCCTGCTGTTATCCTACCTGTCCTCCCTAGCTCACCTCCTGCTGTTACCCTACCTGTCCTCCCTAGCTCACCTCCTGCTGTTATCCTACCTGTCCTCCCTACTCACACCTCCTGCTGTTATCCTACCTGTCCTCCCTAGCTCACCTCCTGCTGTTATCCTACCAGTCCTCCCTAGTTCACCTCCTGCTGTTATCCTACCTGTCCTCCCTAGCTCACCTCCTGCTGTTATCCTACCTGTCCTCCCTAGTTCACACCTCCTGCTGTTATCCTACCTGTCCTCCCTACTCACACCTCCTGCTGTTATCCTCCCTGTCCTCCCTACTCACACCTCCTGCTGTTATCCTACCTGTCCTCCCTACTCACACCTCCTGCTGTTATCCTACCTGTCCTCCCTAGTTCACACCTCCTGCTGTTATCCTCCCTGTCCTCCCTACTCACACCTCCTGCTGTTATCCTACCTGTCCTCCCTACTCACACCTCCTGCTGTTATCCTACCTGTCCTCCCTAGTTCACACCTCCTGCTGTTATCCTACCTGTCCTCCCTACTCACACCTCCTGCTGTTATCCTACCTGTCCTCCCTAGTTCACACCTCCTGCTGCTATCCTACCTGTCCTCCCTACTCACACCTCCTGCTGTTATCCTACCTGTCCTCCCTACTCACACCTCCTGCTGTTATCCTCACCTGTCCGTCCTAGCTCGCCTCCCGCTGTTATGCACTAGTAGCACACCAGCACAGGGTGGCGGTCCCTGGGGACTCACCTCTACTGCAGCATGGCACACTAACGCGCTGTAAACATGTCTGTCTCCCTCTCTAGAACATGAGCTCCTTGCAGTACCCATCCCTACATCCTCTGACACCCCACGAAGTGTTCGATAGACACTGCAGAAAAAGGCATCAGACAGACAGAATGAGTCATGATCCCAGACAAAGCAGCCAGGCGGCTAAGACACGTCCGTACCTGGTAGCTAACTGTTTTCTTGCCATCACTTCCGGTCTGAGGTAAGGTCAGAGGTCCAGACACTATCCAAACATCGTCAAACCTCTCTGTAAGTTCCCGACAGTACATTTCTATTCTGAAAAACAAACCAAGAAAGACTATTTCCACACACATGTAGAAAGAAGAAAATCCTAACAGTTCCTACGAAAGACCCCAAGAACATTACATTTGAGCAAATTTATTGCAAAAAAATTTTAAAAGCATATTCACTCATTAGCACAACTATCCTCTATTTACACTCTGCATATTTTAGAAGTTAAATATTGGTAACTCATTTTTTATAATATAGTTCTCAATGAATGCTTTTCCAGAATTATATATCATTCCAACAAGCAGACTGACCTTAATATTTCTTATATATGATGTAACACTGTATCTTAGGATAAATTTCAAAGGCCAGAATTACTGAATATTTTAATGATTCTTGATTATATGCAAAACTAACGTTTTAATAAGGTTGTACCAATTTACTCTAAGTTCCAGAATACAAGATAGCACTTTCACAACAATCTTTATAGCACTGAGATTTGTCACTGAAAAACTGCTTTTGCAAATTTACCAAATAAAAACGCCAGTAGCTCTGACACGCACTTTCTCACACTGAAGCTGGAAGACACCTCTAAGCGAGTCTGCACGTCGTCATTCCAGCTCATCTAACACGTAAAATGAAAACATGCAGCATCCAACCCAATGACTCGGACGTTTTCTCCCAATTTACCCCTTAGGGAGCTAAATGCTTCCACAGGCATGCAATCACCAAGTCCAGTAACTGGAGAGGGAGCTTTATGGGCCAAACACCCCACGTCGTCAACAGATACTCCACAGGGAAACTTCTGGCGGGCACTGTGGCACAGGTGGAGTCGCCCCGTGGGACGGCTGCATCCTCTATCAGTGCCTGGAACTGTCCTGCCTCCACCTCTAATCCAGCCTCCTGCTGACGCACCGGAGGCAGCAAGTGATGGCTCGAGTATTCAAGTCCCGGCCACTCACATCAGACCCGATGGAGCTGCTGGCCAATGACGTCAACTTAGCCCAGCCTCAAACGTTGTGGGCACTTGGGGAGTGAACCACCAGATGCAATCTCTCTCTTGACACTCTTCCTTTTTTTTTAATGATTTATTTCTTTATGTATAAGCCAGAATTACACACAGAGAGAAGGAGAGGCAGAGACACAGAGAAGTCTTCCATCCACTGGTTCACTCCCCAATTGTCTGCAATGGACGGAGCTGCGCCAATCCGAAGCCAGGAGCCAGGAGCCAGGAGCCTCTTCCAGGTCTCCCACGCGGGTACAGGGGCCCAAGGACCTGGGCCATCTTCTACCACTTTCCCAGGCCACAGCAGAGAGCTGGATTGGAAGTGGAGCAGCCAGGACTCGAATCGGAGCCCATACAGGATGCTGGCACTGCAGGCGGTGGCTTTACCCGCTATGCCACAGAGCCAGCCCCACTCTTCCTTTCAAACAGAAAAATAAATGTTTAAATAAAGAGAAACCTACAGGTTAAAAGGAACTGGAAGGGTGGGCATTTGGCACAGCAGCTAAGACACTGCTTGAGACACCTGCACCCCAGACTGAGCTCCTGGGTTCAAGCCACGCTCCCACTCCTGGCCCAGCACCCTTGCTGGCACACACTCCAGGAGGCTGCAGACGGTGGCTCAAGCCCACCCATGTGGGAGACCAGACTGAGTTCCAGAGGCCTGGCTTTGGTTGCAGACACCTGGGGGGTGAACCAGCAGACAGATTTTCCACTGTCTCTCCCTGTCTCTTCGCCTTTCAAGTAAAATGATATTTTTATAAGTGTTTTTAAAAGGAACTGAAGAGATATATCACCTGTGGGGAGCAACTCGGACTAGACTGTTACTGGAATTAAGACTTATTCTATGCATCTGCTCTCCCACAATATGGCGCTGGGAGAGGAGGAAACAGCTTCTACACAGCTGCCTCCAGTTCAACCAATAAACTGTGGGACCTGCTCCTGATTGGAGGAGAGCAGCGTGCTCGGCATGTGGGTAGCAGAGTTGGGATTGGCGGAAGAGGACTATAAAGGAGGAGAGAGACAACATGCACCAGGAACATCTGAAGGAACACCTGAGCAGCCCCCGAGAGAGCCGGCCGGCGGTGTGCCGCTCCCCCGCGGAAGTGGGGAAAGTGGCAGGGGGAACCGCCCTTCCATGGAGGTGGAAGGACGGCAGCCAACCCGGGAAGAACCAGCAGCAAACCCGGGAAGGGCCGAGCAGACAAAAGAACAGCGCAGGGTCCTGTGTCGTTCCTCCACGAAGACAGGGAGCGACATAATGGTGCCGTGACTCGGATATGAAGCCTAGGCAGGGTCCTGTGTCGTTCCTCCGTGAAGAGGGGGAGCGACAATCACCCAAATCTATATTTGGATCTTGCTTGAACTCTGGTTGAAACCAATCAATAACAAAAAAATGAAAGCAGGAAAATCTGAACACTGTAAAACCGGTACTAAGGAATCACTGTCTAGTTTCTAGGGGCAATAACAGCACTGTGCTAGTCTCAGAATCCTTATCTTCTAAAAATATTTACGGATAAAATATCTGTGTCTGCTTAAAACAATCCGGAGGGAGAGGAGGACCGGGCATGCAGCTGACCCCAGCGTGGCTGGGACTGACAGCTGCTGAGGCCTCGTCTCAGTGGAGATGTTTGCTTAATTATTTTCAGGCTCTGACACAGCGGCCTGAGGCCACCCATCAGTGCTGAGTTTCAGATGCTCAATGAGCTATCTGTCAGAGCTCAACAGCCTCAGAAAATGCAGGATTGATTTTTTGGCTTTTTTTTTTTTTTTTTTTTTTTTTTGACAGAGTTAGCGAGAGAGAGAGAGAGAGACAGAGAGAGAAAGGTCTTCCTTCCATTGGTTCACCCCCCAAGTGGCCGCTGCAGCCAGCGCACCGCACTGATCTGAAGGCAGGAGCCAGGTGCTTCTCCTGGTCTCCCATGGGGTGCAGGGCCCAAGCACTTGGGCCATCCTCCACTGCCCTCCCGGGCCACAGCAGAGAGCTGGCCTGGAAGAGGGGCAACCAGGACAGAATCTGGTGCCCCGACCGGGACTAGAACTGGAGTGCTGGCGCCACAGGCGGAGGATTAGCCTAGTGAGCTGCAGCACCGGCCTTGGCTAACTTTCTATCAGAGATTGGTTAACGGTTATGTTAAACGACACCAAAACAAAGCTCAGGAACTCCTCAGATTCCAAACGTTTTTTAAAGCTTCAGGTACACTAGAATATAAGAAAAAAAAGTTCTCTGGACAGACTCAGTGTTAACGGGAGCACCGTTCTGGACAGACTCAGTGTTGATGGGAGCACCATTCTGGACAGACTCAGTGTTAACGGGAGCACTGTTCTGGACAGACTCAGTGTCAGTGTTGACGGGAGCATCGTTCTGGACAGACCCAGTGTTAACAGGAGCACTGTTCTGGACAGACTCAGTGTTAACGGGAGCACTGTTCCGGACAGACTCAGTGTTAACGGGAGCACTGTTCCGGACAGACTCAGTGTTAACGGGAGCACTGTTCCGGGCAGACTCAGTGTTAATGGGAGCACTGGTCTGGACAGACTCAGTGTTAACGGGAGCACTGTTCCGGGCAGACTCAGTGTTCACGGGAGCACTGTTCCGGGCAGACTCAGTGTTAATGGGAGCACTGGTCTGGACAGACTCAGTGTTAACGGGAGCACTGTTTTTAGTGGTTTCTTTCAAGACTTGCCTTCTGAACAGCAGCAAACAAGACTAGCAGGAAGGCTGTCCCGCAGTCTCTTTTCCCAGACGCCTACGCTCCCAAACACAGGAAGGAAACCAGGGGGAACCGGCCCTCGGCGGGCACGCTTCTGAACGCAGCGGCAGACCCGGGGCACAGACCCACCGACAGCCATCCCTCCAGCCACCTTCAGAACTCAGCCTCACCTGTTCCAAATTCCAGAATTGTTATCAAAATCCTGGGGCACAATATTAGAGAGGTAAAAGGTTTCAGCCATGGCTTTCTGTGGAAAGAAAGAAAAGCCGTTACCGACGCTGCGCTGCCATGCCTACTCCTGTGCCACAGCCCCACAGACCAGGCCCAGGCCTGCTCCCTGCTCTCCTGGGCTCTGGGCGCTCACGCGGCTGATGAGACCAGCCACTCCAGGACAGCGCTCCCTGGCTACTCAGGCCTGTACAGTCCGCAGCTGGCCGTCCCAGCCTCCTCCCTCACAGGATCCCAAACTGTAACAGACACTCTGAGAACTAAGTTTTCAGCTCTGGTTTTAAGTCTGGGATACACAGTTGCTAACCAAAAGTCCGCTTTCAGGAATTTTACGTAACTGGTATGACACGCTCTTAGCTCAAAAGCGGCGAAGAACAATGCCCGCCATTCCGTATTCCAGTTCACTCACTTCACACCAGCCGCACGAGGCTCCACCTCGTCGTGCTCCTGTGGCCAGAGCCAGCGCAGCAGCCTCCTCAAGCCACGGTGCTCCCTCTGGAACACTGAGGAGCTCTACAATGCCGACGCCCACGTCTGCTTCCCAGGGTTTCCGACTCAGTCGAGGCAGACTGACATCAAGACACCACCCCAGGTTCTGACCATGAGTGCCCGGGGCTGAGACCACGCAGTGATGACAGCAATCCACTGTAACCACTCTAGCCTAAGTGGCACTAAAGAGATCAGACAACCAGCAGGATTCATAGCAGGATGCTGCCTCCCCCAAAGTCGTAAAGGACGTACCTGAGGGGATCTGGCTATCTGAATGTCGATTACACTTCAGATATTATCACACACATACATAAAACACGCCTGCACGCACTTCTTGGTATGACGTCCTCATCATATATGCAAACATCCCCATTTGTAGATTCATGCTCCAGTGCAATCTATTTGGGTCAAGCATTTTATGTCTGCAACTTTCACTGACGGTCTGCAGCATACTCAAGAGGCCACTTCCAAGGGCGTGAGGTGGAATCAGAAGCCAGGCTTATCTGGGCACAGAACAGACTGAAATCCAGGCACAGCCTTTCTCACGCTCACTGCCTCCATGAGCCTGTGGAGGCTCCTGCGAATGTGTGTGCACGCCCACCGGATCACACACGTGGACGGGGCTGTCTTTCCGCTGTGCGACCACTGAGTAAGCAGCTCAGCTTCCGCGCCCGTGGGCTTCTAATCCAATTCCCCTTTGCACAGCACTTAGCTTTCCTCTTTCAGCCTATTTAAAAATGTCTCCGCACCTTCAGAAAGAAGGTCAGGAAGAGAAAGAAGGAATGGAGTACGGACATTCTCGAGTGTTTGAGTTCTAGTCCCAACCCCGTAGAACACAGCGTCAGCCCCACGCCCCCGCCCTCCCTAGAATATCCCTACACTGGAGAACTTGTTGTTTCCTGCTGGAGCCATGTGTCCTCGTGACCACCCACTTCCAACATAGTCCTGGTTGAAGGCACTGAAGGCTGGCGGGATGTCGGGGTCGGGCTTGAATTTACAGTGCTTTCTGTCCGCATCACCTGGAAGAAGCACACAAAAGCGACTGAGTTGTAGTGGACACACAGCCCTCACGCTGCTCAGGCAAGGCCTCGCCAAGCGGTGGCTGCCGGCGGGCACCCTCCCCACAGCCAGCGCGAGGTCCGGGAGGGGAGCAGCTCGGCCGCGGCCCCTGAACTCAGAAAGGCCCAGTCTGGAGAAGGCTCTGCACAGCAAAGCTCTCCCAGGCATTCTGGGTCTGGGCCTCCCGGTCAGAGCCCGGCCGATGAACTCTGGTTTTTCAAGGACCCCCATGTACTGCGTTCTGTACAGCTGTGTTTAGACAAGTTAACGTGTACGAGAACCATGGGCACATATACACACAGACACAGGCTGACAGGAGGGGTGCCTCTGTTACCTGCGTACTACCTCTGGCCCTAAGGAAACATTTGTCAGGAGCTCCACCCAGAGCTCTGAGTACCACATGGGGGAAGAAAGCCCAATTTTTACTTATTCTCTGACACCTGCAGAATGGCCTGCCACAGAACACATCGACAGAGTCTGCCACCACATTCTATCACTAGCTCAAACCTGGCTAAACTACAAAAATTAGGAGGACAGAACACACTCAGACTGCTGTTCAGAAAGTGGAAGATGGAGATCGCAAGGGACTGGTCCCAGTGTCATTTCACCCAGCCAAGAGAGACTTAAGTCTTCAGCTCCCAGGGTCAGAGGAGTTTCCTAACACCCAGCTGGTCACAATCACCTGGCAGCACCAGACTCTGCAGTAAACCTGCAGGTGCCACCACCATCGGAACCACTTCCTCCTCCGCCTGACACTGCGGCCCTCGACTTCCAGAGACTGAGAACACGGCCCCCAGTGGAGGCCCGCTGTAAACCACGCCCCAGGACCAGGGCCCCCCAACCCCCACACAGACCTCAAGGATCTGGGCTACGTGTCTGCCTATGTGACAGTCATTCACGGCGTCTCTGCAACCAGCTTCGACCTGCCCTTTCACCCCTCAGCTCACCCAGCCAGCTTCCGTGCACCCCAGGGCAGGCAGGCAGCAGCAGGCCAGTTCTGGCTCGCTCTCAGAACACAGCAGCCCTCTGGGTACAGGCTAAGGCAGGAAGGGGCTCCCCAGGACAGACGACCACGAGAAGCCCTGGTCTCTCCTTCAACCCTCCTCGCCCCGTAAGGCTGTGCAATCAATGGCAAACGCGGTGCTGCTTTGCACGGAGCAGCCTACCGCTCTGGATTCTGGCTTCCCCCAGGCACTGGCCGGGCAATTTTCCACTATCCTGTCGGACTCTGTTTTTCTACAGCGATTTTTAAAAATACACTTTTTATGTACTTTAGTAACAGTTGGTGTCGTCCCCAGCGGGACAGTGTGTCATCAGTAACCACAGAAACTCTACTCTAAAATCAAGTAAAACCAGTGTCCTGCTTCCTGTGGAGGACACTAACTGCTCTAGCTTGCCGCCTCAGGGTTACACAGCTCACAGGACTCGCGATACGGGAGCCGCTGCCAGGCTTACACGCTTCTGAGAATGATGCTCCAACAGCAGGATGAAACTAGCACAGGCTGAACCGTCCTCTATCTCGGAACACTTTCATGTTAAAATAAACAATAAGGCTTAAGACTAAGTCGAATTATTTCTCTTGATGTAAGTTTAAAATCAAGCTTTAATGGCTATGATAAAACCATCACTAGGGGCCGGCGCTGTGGCGCAGCAGGTCAATGCCCTGGCCTGAAGCGCCGGCTTCCCATATGGGCGCCAGTTCGAGTCCCGGCTGCTCCTCTTCTGATCCAGCTCTCTGCTATGGCCTAGGATAGCAAAAGAGGATGGCCCAGGTCCTTGGGCGCCTACAGGGGCCAGGAGGAAGCTCCTGGCTCCAGATAGGCGCAGCTCCAGCCATTGTGGCCATCTGGGGAGTGAACCAGTGGATGGAAGACCTCTCTGTCTCTCTCTGTCTCTCTCTGTTTCTACCTCTCTCTGTAACTCTGTCTTTCAAATAAATAAAAATAAACCAGTTTCCCTCTAACAGCAAATACATTCCAATCCTCTTGCCACTCTGCTGGTTCTCGCTCACTTTAGAAAGGCACACGCTCACTTCAATACTAGTATCTTAATACTCACAGATGGAGCACACATTTTAAACCAAAGGAGAACTACTATGTAGACCACGCGTCAAATTAAACACAAACAACAAAATAGGAATAAAGTAGCTATGACTAAAGCTGATCTCCTTGCTACATCAAAGAGCTCCTACAATCAACAAGGAAAGCACACCCTCACCGACAATGGATACAGAATGACTTACAAAGCATAAGCCACTGATAACGAATAACAAGTAACATCAGCTCTTAAATTGGGAAGTTCAGCACCACACACCACGGTAAGGCTGGGAGACAGGACAAACGGTGATGGTGGAGTGTGGACTGGAGGACTCTCCCCACGGTGAGGGCTGGAGACAGGACAAACGGTGATGGTGGAGTGTGGACTGGAGGACTCTCCCCACGGTGAGGGCTGGAGACAGGACGAACAGTGATGGTGGAGTGTGGACTGGAGGACTCTCACCACAGTAAAGTTAGGAGACAGGACAAACGGTGACGGTGGGAGTGTGGACTGGAGGACTCTCCGCATGGTGAGGGCTGCAGACAGGACAAACGGTGACGGTGGAGTGTGGACTGGAGGACTCTCACCACAGTAAAGTTAGGAGACAGGACAAACGGTGATGGTGGAGTGTGGACTGGAGGACTCTCCCCATGGTGAGGGCTGGAGACAGGACAAACGGTGACGGTGGGAGTGTGGACTGGAGGACTCTCCCGACGGTGAGGGCTGGAGACAGGACAAACGGTGACGGTGGGAGTGTGGACTGGAGGACTCTCCTGACGGTGAGGGCTGGAGACAGGACAAACGGTGACGGTGGGAGTGTGGACTGGAGGACTCTCCCTGGAAACCACTCTGCCCTTCACCACCAAGACCTAGTCATCTAATCACAGAGACACGAGGGCGCGTGGGCCGATCTGTGCACCGGCCCACTCTCCAGCCTCACCTTTCCTTCCTGACACCCAGGCCTTCCTCTGGCTCCTAAAGAACAAGTCTCCACACTGCGGCTCTGCAAAACAAAGCTGCGCTTCTTTCTACCTAGAATTCTCTTCTCCATATTCCATGGCCCATTCAACCCCTCTGCCTGGGAACCTACTCCCTACCCCACTTTCCCAGGAAAGCCTCACCAGTCAAAATCAAGCATTCTTCAGTGTTGCAGCCCAGAAGAGGTTAAGCCACCGCCTGTGACACCAGTGTACCACACTGGAGGGCTGGTTCCAGTCCAGTCCTGCTAATGCTCCTGGGAAGGCAGCACATGACCCGAACGCTTGGGCCCCTGCCGCCCATGCTGAAGACCCCGAGGGAGTCCCTGGCTCCTGGCTTCAGCTGGCTCAGCCCCAGCTGCTGAAGCCATCTGGAGAGTGAACCAGCAGGTGGAAGATCTTCCTTTGTCTCTCCTCTTTCTCTGTCAATCTGCCTTTCAAATAAATAAAATTTTAGAAAGTATATAAGATTTATTTGAATGTCAGAAATTGCAGACAGAGGGAGACACAGAGACACAGAGAGAGGTCTTCCATCCACTGGTTCACTCCCCAAATGGCTGCAATGGCCAGGGCTGGGCCAGGCCAAAGCCAGGAGCCAGGAGCTTCATCTGGGTCTCCCACACGGGTGCAGGGGCCCAAGCACTTGGCTTGGCCATCTTCTGCTGCTTTGCCAGGCATGCTAGCAGGGAGCTGGATCAGAAGTGCAGCAGCCAGGACATGAACCGACATCCATGTGCAGACGGTGGCTTACCCACTATGCCGCAGTGCCGGCCCCCAAACAAAGCATTACCAGAAAAGAAAACCCAGCGTTCCTGTAATGTCATCACTTTTCACTGCTCCTTAGTCACTCTACCCGAACCGCAGCTACTTCCTTCACAAAGTAGTATCAACCACAACTGTACACTCTTCACTACTGGACAGTCAAACCACTCCCCACTCCCCAAGCTGAAAGTGCCTGAGGCACGACCGTCCGTTCTGGACGCTGACCCACCCCAGGGCTTCGTCAGCACACGGAAGACACGCAGTCGAGGGCAGCCATCCGGCCTGGCCCGACGCGCTGACGGAGGCTGGCTGTGCTCAGCCCGTGCCGCAGCGCCAGCTCATCTCGCAGCGCCTCTGCCTCCACCTGGCTTCCTGCGAACGCACCGGCAGGCAGCAGGTGACAGCTCGAGTGGCTGGGTCCCGGTCACCCACCCGAGAGACCCGGACGGAGCTCTGGGCTGGCCCAGCTTCGGCTGCTGCAGTCACTGGGGAGGGAACCAGAGGATGGAAGAGCTCTCTCTCTCGCTCTCTCTCTCTGACTCTGCCTTTCAAGTAGATGAAACTAAAAAGGAGGCCGAGACACAGCTGAGATGCAGGCATGGCGCATCACAGTGCCTGAGTCAGTTCCCAGCTCTGGCCCCCTGGTCCAGCTTCCTGGAAGGCGGCATCTCAAGAGGTCGGTTCTCGGCACCCGGTGGAGAGCCTGCACGGCGTTCCCAACCCCCAGCCTCAGCCAGGCCCGGCACTTGGAGCTCCCTAGCTTCTCTGGCTCTGAAATAAAAACCCGAACAGATTTTAAACCATCTGCTAGGGTGAGAAAATGAACAGCACTCAGCTGCAGCCTCCCAACTCAACGGAAGACATGGACGCCCGCGGCCCGAGACCACTGGGCAGGGTCTGGGCCTCCCAGCTGCCAGGCAGGGTCCCTTTCACAGTGAGCCTGGGGCTGGTGGTGTGGCGCAGCCACTGCCCACAACGCCAACATCCCCTGTGGGCACCAGTTCGAGTCCTGGCTGTCCCACTTCTGATCCAGCTCCCTGCTAATGCTCCGGAAAAGCAGCAGAAGATGGCCCAAGTCCTTGGGCCCCTGCACCCACGTGGGAGACCTGGAAGAAGCTCCTGGCGCCTGGCTTCTGCCCAGCTCAGCCCTGGCTGATACGGCCATTTGGGGAGTAAAAGAGCAGACGAAGATTCTTCTCTGTCTCCCCCTAACTCTGCCTTCCAAATAAATAAATAATTAATAAATAAATATTTTTTTAAAAAGTGAGGCACACAAATATTTCCTACATGTGCTATGACACAGAAACCGTGAATACGGTCCGTGATCCTCCGTGTTCTGAACACGGAAACACCCTGCATCCCGCCTTTAGGTCATCTTGCCAGCCACCTACCCACGATCTTGCTCTTGGATATATGTTCAAGAACCCATCGAGGCACCCGCTTCGCCTGGTCATAGGACAAGGCGTGATTGGTGTACCGCCGCGTCTCCGTTCCAGCCGCGGGGAATCCGAACTGCTCCAGGACGGCCGGCTCCGCAGATGCTGCCCACGCAAGGGAGAAAGGAGGCGGAAAGACATCAGCGGCTCCGAGAACAGAGTGTTCAAAACTAAGGGGCGAGGGCGCGGGTCACGGGCCTGGAGATGCCGCAACAGCACGAAGCCGGCGGCCAAGGGCTGCCGCGGCCGCACACTCCTGTCCAACGTGGACTGATGGGGCCAGCGCCCGCCCCTGCGGCCCACCGACCCGATGGGGCCAGCGCCCGCCCCTGCGGCCCACGGACCCGATGGAGCCGGCGCCCGCCCCTGCGGCCCACCGACCCGATGGGGCCAGCGCCCGACCCTGCGGCCGCACCGACCCGATGGGGCCGGCGCCCGCCCCTGCGGCCCACCGACCCGATGGGGCCAGCGCCCGACCCTGCGGCCGCACCGACCCGATGGGGCCGGCGCCCGCCCCTGCGGCCCACGGACCCGATGGGGCCGGCGCCCGACCCTGCGAACCCACCGACCCGATGGAGCCGGCGCCCGACCCTGCGAACCCACGGACCCGATGGGGCCGGCGCCCGCCCCTGCGGCCCACCGACCCGATGGAGCCGGCGCCCGCCCCTGCGGCCCACGGACGCGGCACGCAGGGGTGACCTCCGTGCGGCGACGAGGCAGGGAGCGAGGGCCGGGGCCCCGACACGGGCGCGCGGACACTGCCCGCGGAACGAGCAGCCCGGCCCCGGCCCCGGAGCCCCGGCGGGCGGCCGAGGAAGCGGCGGCCACCGCCCGGCTGACGCCCGTGGGCGCCCGCGTCCAGGGCGGGACCCCCGCCAGGCGGCACGGCGGGCACCCACTTACCGCCCGGCTCCCCCGCCGCCAGCGCGGCCTTGGCGCCCCGACTCCGGAACAACTGCAGGGCCGTGAGCCCGGCTCCCGCGGCGCCCACGGCGGCCCCGGCCACGAAGCCCCGCAGAAACGCGCGGGAGCCTCTGAGGCGGGAAGCGAAGCTCCTCGCTGCCATCTTGCCGGGGCGCCCGCCCGTCACCGGGGCGCAGGCGCACTGCGGGCTCACGCCTGGAAGCCTGTCGCGCGGCGAGAACGCGCGCCTGCGCAGCGGGGACGCGGCGGGCCTCGCGCGCCCCCTGGTGTCGAGCCTGGCGGCGCGGACGCACCGGCTCCACGCGCGGGGCGCTGGGCTGCGGGATCGGCGGGGCGCGGGGCTGCGGGATCGGCGGGGCGCAGGGCTGCGGGGCGCCGGGCTGCGGGATCGGCGGGGCGCGGGGCGCGAGGCCGGCGGGGCCGGCGGGGCGCGGGGCGCCGGGCTGCGGGATCGGCGGGGCGCGGGGCGCTGGGCTGCGGGGCGCGGGGCTGCGGGGCCGGCGCGGAGCGGGGCGGCCCGGTGTGCGCACACAGCCCTGAGGTCCGTGCACAGCACGCAGTGCCACCTGACGGGCCGAGTGCCCAGCTCAAGCCTGACTCCAGAGCCTGCAGGGCTGGAACCCGCAGCCAGAGCTCTGGGTGCTGCCCCCAGCGGGTTGCCTCCCCTTCCTGGGCGTCAGCGGCGACACTCGGGCCGTTCTGAGGGTTCCTGGGGCGGGTCAGCCATTGCCACCGAGGGACGCCAGGCAGCCCGGCTCCTGATGCACGCCCACCCCCGAGTGGGTCTGCACGCTGCCGCACTGTCCACGCGCCGCCTCTTCGCAGAGCCTGGGGTCTCCCGGCTCTTGGGGTACGTTTCAGCCGGCCCGAGGGGCGACTCAGCGGGCCATTCCCAACAACCGCCGGACTGCGGCATTGCTTAGCCAGCCTCAAGCCGGAGGGCCTCCCCGGCGGGCGCGTGGCGGGACACGAGCGTCCCCTGGGGCTCTGGCTGAGCCAGGTCAGCCGGGAGTCCTCTCTCAGGATTTTGGGTCCGGGTACCCTCTCCAGGTTGCAAAGCTGTGGTAGGGCTCTCGCATGGTCTACAGCCTTCTCCCCACGAGGGCGAGTGAGCAGGGCGTCCGGTCTCGCGCCGAGCACCAGTGGGGGAAATCCGATCAACAGGTTGCAAGGGCCCGCGACGCCCTCCAGGCCCGCGTGCCTGGCCGAGGATCCGCCCAGTGAGTGCCCCCTTGCCGATGGGGGAGTCTGGGAGGAACCAGCAGACCTCAGCAGCTGTGGAACTCCTAGAACTTACGACGTGTTTCCCAAAGCCCCGCGTCCGGCCACTTTGCTAGGTGTTAGAGCAGAGGTAGGTGGCGGCTCCTCACCCAGACGCAAGCTTCAGAAGGGCTGCCGACTCCCTCCCAGCCTCTCACCTGCCTGTAAGGCGGAAGCAGCTTCAAAACTGTCATGGGGAACCTGTCCCACAGGGCGCTCGACACTTGAGGGGTGGGGGCAACTTGAAACTTTATAAACCCCTCTGGGGCCAGCGCTGTGGCGCAGCGGGTTAATCCTTCACCTGCGGTGCCAGCATCCCATGTGGGCACTGGTTCTAGTCCCAGCTGCTCCTCTTCCCACCCAGCTCTCTGCTGTGGCCTGGGAAAGCAGAAGACGGCCCAAATCCTTGGGCCCCTGCACCCACATGGGAGACCCGGAAGAAGCTCCTGGCTCCCAGCTTCAGATCGGCACAGCTCCGGCTGTTGCAGCCAACTGGGGATAGAACCAGCAGATGGAAGACCTCTTTCTGTGTCTCCCTCTGTCTGTAACTCTACCTCTCAAATACATAAATAAACTACCTTTCTGTCTCTCTCCTTGTAGCCCAAGAATTCATTTGCTGAAGGGGAAGTGTGACCAGATGACCCCTAAGGCCCAACCCCGCGGCTCTCCCAGTTCTACTTTAAAAAAAAAAAAAAAGAAAGACAAGAAAATAAGCCTCTTGCCTTCTCGTCCCTGTGCTCAGGGGGGCACACACCAGTAAGAACTTCCTAAACCCAGAAGAGCTGGAGAGGCCTCAGGTCGCACAGTGGCCCCCCACAAAGGCCCCGTCCCACGAAGCGCTCTCCAGTTCTGAGGTCACTCTCACTCATAACCGAGGTGGATTAAAGACCCTCGGAAAATGGCTGCATAGAAGGCATTCGCCTCCCCCGAGGGAGGAAGCGACGCTGGTCACCGGCCAGAGACACCCTCTCCTGCAGGCGGCAGCAGCGAGTGCCGGTGCGTCCCTGTTTTCGGGTGGCTGTTAGAGAAGGCCGTTGTTCCATTTAGCCAGGAACACGCTTTCTCCAGTGAGAGCAAACTGGGCACCCAGACACCGGCTGGCTGAGCCAGGGCCGGGGTGGGTCAGCCAGGGAGGCCGGTCCTGGAGCCCCTTTCGCAAACGGGCCTGCGCACAACCTACCTTCCCGCTCCTCCGCTGCGCTTACAGTAACGCCGGGCAGGGCTGTGTGCAAGCCCAGCATGGCTGGCCCCGGGGAGGAGATGCAGGAAGCAGCCCCGGCCTGCAGGAAGCCCCTGGTCCCAGGACGGTCCCTGCCAAGAAGCCCACGGTGTCTCCAAGGCTGGCCAGCGGCAGGGCGGGGACGCAGCCCCACGGGAAGGTGCGAGCCCGGCACCCGGCCACCCACAACTGCACGTGCCCGGGCCGGGAGAACACGACTCTGATGACCATGAAGAGAGACCCACCCCCTGCCTTGTGATGAAGGAAGACAACAGCTTCTTTTATTATCATCATCATTTTATTTTCATATACAAAAAAGATAAAACTTGAAATAGTTCTAGACTTTCCCTCCTATTCCATAGGGGTGTGGCTGCTTCTTCACGGGGGGGGGGGGGGGCTACATTCACATCGGTTTATTGGAGGACCCAGTGCAGAGTTCAAGCAGCAAAACCCCAACTCAGCCCATCTAATTTCAAACGGGACACTCGTTTCTAAAGTCACCACAGTGAGAACAAAGAGCCAGGCCAGAATGAACTATGATACAATGTTCTTTCCGCAGCTGTGGCACACAGAGGTCTGCGTAGGCCATGTGGATGTCTGTGGTGTGTGTTTTATATGTGTGTGTTTATGTGTGTGTATGACACACAGACACACACACAAATCAGTACACTTTTCAAATCCAGACTGATAACGGCAACAAGCTTAAGTCTGTATGTTTTTTTTTTAAAAAATGATACTTTAGTGTAACTTTTGTTAATTCAGTAGTACAAGCTATTTCTGCTCTACAAAATTTTTATTTTATAGCTACAAGGGTGAAAAGTGACCCACTACATTTACATCTCACATCTCCTGGTATACAAACAGTACTTATCTGAATTTGAGCCAAAAACTACAAGTCTTCAGTTTTAGCACTTGCAAGAGTTTCCTCGCTTCCACAGCCTGAACTCACCACCAGTCACATTTCCGAGTTTGCAGTTACCCACTGTTTTCAACAGAACAGTTTTTATATACAAGTTAGATAACACAGTTCAAGAAGACCTAGCTATCCGTCCTAAGCCCGATGCACACACACGCGCCACTAAGCGAGACAGTCTTAGGGTTTTCCTTCTTCCCTTCCCTACGAGTAATGTACAAACTCAGAAGGAGCTGGTAGAAGCTGACGCAGAAGATGGCAAACAAAAGGTAGCCTCTGGTGGCTGCCGACGCGCGCGCCCTCTGCCCCCTGCTGCGCTTTCCCGGATGTGCGGCTCGCGCAGAGCTCTGCGCAGGACTGCAGCAAACTCGGGGTGACATTACAGCACTGTACCACGGTACCCAGAGTCAAGGACGAATGTGGAACAAACTCCCAGGTGAAGAACATGGCCTGTCACGCTACCATTACTAAGATCACATCAAATTCGTAAGCAGATTTCCTGCACAGTTGAAGAACGGCGTGTGGACGTGTGGTGCGGACCCGGGCCCTGCAAACATGGTTCTGGTCTGCGGTAACCCTCTTCCTCCCGCCACTCGGTTTTCTCTGCATGTGCACAGAACTCCAGAAACCCGAGGAAGGGCAGCCGGCGGGACACGCCACGGGCGCACCCATCGCTCCACGCCCGCCGGCACTGCTGGCACAGCGTGCGTGACTGCGTCCTTCCCTTATGGAGACAGATACGTAACTCGTGGCAGTGCTCAGGGAAACCCCCACTCGGGCTAAAGCACTTGCAGCCCGCAGGCCGGGGCTGTGCCGGGGCCCACCGGGAACACGCGACGGCAGGCCAGCCCAGGCAGGGAGCCTCACCTGCAGCTGAGCTACCGTGGCTAACGCTTGGCCGGCCACTACGCCCCAGAGACAGAAAATTCAGATGTGGTGACTGCTGGTTAATGAAGCTTTTCAAACTGGTAAAAAAAAAAAGAAAAAAAAAAGAAAAAAAAAGGCTCTTTAAAAATATAGACTGATTTATTTATTTAAAATACATCAAAGTGACAAACAGCCACTTCCCGCAAGGCCTACTTTCACAGCAACGTGCGCTCAGACGTCCTCCCAAAGCGCACCGGGGTGGGCGGCGGGCGGGCGTCCTGCCATTGAAGGGAATGTTCTCCCGCGGTCTCTGAGCGCTGCCTGCTGCGGCCGAACACTGAGCAGAGCCCCCGGCACGGCGCCTCCCTGGGAAGAGCCCACGCCCCACGCCCCACGCCCGGCAGGGCTCCGCACCACGGTCAGTCTGCAGGGCCGCGAGGCCCCGCCGGCGGCACTGTGCGACGCGAGGGCTGAGGTAACTGGTTCTAGAGTACCTGGGCCGCAGCCGGGCCAGCAGGAGGGAGGGGGCTCAGAAGACCGGAACGCTTACAGCAGCTGCTTGCGGGGCAAGGAGGGGATGCGGACCAAGGCACAACGGAACTCTCCTCCAAGACGGGCGCCTGGGAGACACCGAGCCCGCCCACGGAGGCTTGTCCTCGAGCGCTACTAGGTCTGCAGGAACGAAACTGACTCTCAGTACCAAAGGGGAGAGGTGCAAGAACTGGTTCAAACGGCACGCCAGGATTCTCTCGGCAAAGCCCCGGCCGGCACGCCTCCGGAAGCAGCAGGCGGGGTCTGGGGCCAGGCCTGCCGGGGGCCTCGGCGCTGCTGCTGCTTCGCTTAAGTGTCCCTCCCTTCCAGCCCGCCCAGAGCCCCCGGCCAGGGCACTAAGCACCGGGCTCAACCACAGGGAGGCGAAGGTGAAGCTGGCCCTGCAGGCTGCGGCAGTGGGGCTGGGCTCTGCGGGCACGGCGGAGCCCCATCAGACACGCCAAGGCTGCGCCGCTGCCCCCGGGGCTCCCGGCCAGCTGCAGGGCGGAGAGCCCTGGCCAGGGAAGACAGAAAGCTCCAGCGGCGGCCGGTCAAGTGGGTCGCTACGCCACACGACCCCCACTCCTTTCCAGGCAGCTGCTCAGCAGCACCTGCTGGCTCTAGGCGAGTCGACCTGGCAGATCACTAAGCCGCCCACCCCACCTCCAGCTCCTGGGGCCTCCCCTAGCCCCCCACCCCCGCCCCCAGTGTCTGCTCCCGGGCCCGGCCCACGTCAGTGGCAGAAGCTCAGTTCTTTGCCTCAGAATCCTCTTCCACAGACCTCTCAGGAGAGCCCCTGGGGCCCCTCCCCGTCCGGCCAGAGGACCGCTGCCCGGGGACTCGGCTCTGCAGGGCACCACGTGCGTCCACAGCACACGCGCTCCAGTGTGCACTGATCTCAAAGGTAAAGCTCACTAGCTCTGCTCACAACGTCACTCAAACTCGCTAGACTTTATAAAAATAATCTGTGGTATAAAACAATCTGCACACGGCGTAGAAGAAATCTGTCAGGTGATATAACTAAATATATATGTAGAGCTATAGATTCTCTTAAAGTAAAACTCCAAGTGTCATATCTCTATTATATAACCTATTCTTTTATTTACAATGCTACCTAACGACATTCCAATGCAGCGGGGTTAGGAGTCGGAGAGGGCCTGTCCCCAGCCAGCAGACTTTCCCAGGACCCAAGACGGAACTCGCCCACTCGCAGAGCACCCCAGCCCCACCCGCCTGAGGAACGAACTAATGGGCCCCTTTCCCTGTGAGCTTCACAACGTAGACTTTGCCAATCCATGTTCACACTCTCCTGCGGGGTCCAGATCAGCCCAGGCCTGCGTGACCCACTGCACACACGCGGCCACGGGCAGCTGCTTCAGTGTCCTCTCCGCACGCCCGGGGCCCCAGAGCGGAGCAGGTGAGACCCTGACACGCGAGCACACGGAAAATGCGGCGTTCTGTTCTCACGCCTCCACGGCTTCCATGGCGCAAACCAAGCGTACAGTTTGGCACAACAGGGGTAATACTCGCAGGAGCACAGTTAGGTCTCGCTGCATTCACACCTGGAAGATACAGTCGTGACTGGAAATCTAGTAAGCTTACAGTGGCAAATTCTTCAAATGGAAATTCTTCCCTGGACCAAAGCTTACAATGGAGCCCAAATGGCGTCCAGCTGGAACATGCAGAACATCCACCAGCTAATTTGGACTTCTGTGGGCCTTCTGGACCCCGGAACTACTACAACCGAACTGATTTCCAAAGGCGGTATTTGAAACTTCAATTTCCTTCTCCTAAAAACTACATTATCTAAAAAGCCATTTCAAGCCTGCTAAGGTTTGGGATACATTCACAGGTAGACTGCTGGTTACGAACCCATCACCGGGAGCCGGAAAGAGCTATGGTTAACCCTGAATGAATCAAGCACTGGCAGGTGCACAGTTCCCCCTCCCCATCACGGGGCCTGCTCATCTAACCACAGTGTGGACTGAGCTGGAAAGCCCGCCACCACCAGGCTGAGTGTGCCGGCTGTGGACCGTCACTGCTTAGCTCTCGCCAGGGCAAGGACAAGAGCCGCGGGCGAGCTGGTGCAGCGCGCTCAGAGGCGCGGGCCTGATGCCTCTGACGTCTGAGCCCGGGCCTGGCCATAGGGAACCCAGCAGGCCCGAAGAGCACCCTCCCTTCACTCCGGAACTCCTCTTCAGTTTAGGTATTTTTCCAGTGAGCCAAATGCCCCAGCGTACTGATGGGCTCTTCCACTTCAGTACCAACTCTGAACCTTCCACACTCACATTATGAAAAACCACACAGAGGCAGACCCTCGTGTCACCTGTGTGTGCTGGGAACTTCACAGCACACTCTGAAGAGGACAAAATTCTGCCCCCCCCCCCCGAATGGGACGGCCACCCCCTCCCTTCAAGGCTTTCCGGACCACACACAGTGCACGAGGACATTCGACAGGACACTGCCCTGCCCCAGGGAAAGCCTCCCAGCCCGGCACCCAGAACACAGCAGCACGCAGACAGAACGAGAACCGGCCGGCCAGGGAGAAAGGCAAAGGCAGAGCCCCGGGTCCGGCTTGGCTTTTTCTGCCGAAGCCAGGTGAAGACGGCTGGCTCACCCCCAGCGACAGAAGGGCCCCCTTCACAGCCTACACACAAGCACCTTTCTCTGCTGAGCACAGGTGGGAAGAGGCGCGAGCAGGCCTAAGATGTTCACGGCCGATGGCGTCCTTGCTCCGCACAGGCGGCAGAAGCAGCGGCGGTGGGCGCTCAGGGGCCAGGCCTCTCCCAGCACAGCCACAGGATGAGGCCGCCAC
Organism: Oryctolagus cuniculus; assembly: GCF_964237555.1. NCBI lineage: Eukaryota > Metazoa > Chordata > Mammalia > Lagomorpha > Leporidae > Oryctolagus > Oryctolagus cuniculus. Next base: position 174,658,763 of record NC_091435.1, on the reverse strand, counting down.
GCCGGGCCACGCAGGGTGGTGACGCCCAGCGCCTGCCCTCACAGCCAGGTGCCCTTTGTCCCCCTGAGCCAGGAGAAAGCCAGCTCCTGCCAGCCCAGGGTGCTCTGATGACGGCCGTGGGCCGCGTCCTCCCTCGCTTCCTCCCCGCTCACTCCTGGACTTCCCCTGCTGGGCATCAAGGATGTTTTCAGCAAAACCTCTGCCCCCGAGGCCCACCTCAGACCACCGCACCCTGAAAAGGAAGCAGCAAGCAAGCGCCCCTGGTGCCTCCACCCGGCCCAGCGCACACGGCCGCGGGCGGCAGTGCTCCAGGCTGCTGGCAGGGGTGGCAGGGAGGCCCAGGGCACTGGCAGAGGCTGCAAGCCCAGGTCTAGACGGCCCCCTCTTCAAAGAGCACAAGGCAGCAGACAGACAAACCCCTTACCTGGGGCAGTGCCCCGCCCTGGAAGGAGAGCCCCCAGGGGCTCCACCTGAGGGGAGTACAGGGCAAGGCGGCCAAGGAAGGGGCAGGTCCCAGCCTCTCCCTCCTCCCCAGGCCCTCCGTGCCCACAAGGACCGAGGGAGCACGCAAGAGAAGCCACCCAGAGAAGAGCCGGCGTGGGGGGGGGGGGGGGGGTCCGCCATCTGCCGACGCGACGCTCGCAGCAATGAGCTACGTGTGTCGGGGTCTGCTGGCTGCTTCCAGAGTGCGGAGAGAGAAGCCCCACACTGCCGGAGGAGAAAGCTAAAGAAATCAGATATGGCACTTCTCAATAAATATCTTAAAGCTTCTTAAAGAAACGGGCGGGGAGGAAAAGCAACTGCCGTAAGGCCGGTTCTGCCGTCAGAAAGAAGTCTCGGGGCACAAACTCAGGCTGCACAGGAAGGGAGGCAAGGCTTACCAAGACCAAACACAGCACCCGCCCCGCAGCCGGCACTGGAGAGGGAGGGCGGGGCCTCGCCCGGCACCCTGTGCCCAAGCCCCCCAGGGGAGAGGGCCCGGCGCCGGGGCCCAGAGCCAGGCGACAGAGGTGCCACGCAGCCTTCCCTCACAAGCCGGAGGGCAGGCCCCAGGGGGCGACTTGGCTCCCCGGTGGCCTGTGCGGCTGTAGCCCACGTCAGCTTCTCCCAGCAGCTCGCCTGCCGCCACGAGGAGATGCGCTGTTGTCAAGAAAACCGTCTAAACGCAGTGGAAGGAAGCTTCGCGGAGGACGCGGCGCCGCCCGCCGCGGGACGTGCGCACAGGGCCGCGGCGCCCCTACAACACACAAACTGCTTTTTTTTTCTTTTTCTCTATTTCTTTTAAACTTCCTTATCGTACAACCCAACTTACATTAAAATATACTCACTACAGAACAACACAACTAACAAAATAGATAATAAAACTTACACAAGTAGAAAATTCTGAGGTATTTCTGGTTTGAGGTGGTCTGTGGTCGTGAAGTTCTAATTCTTTTACTTTTCAAAATGTAACCCTCGGAAGCCACACAGCGAAGCATGTGTGTACATGTGGATGCATGTGCCTTGTTGGGAAAAAATCAGCGTGTTTCATAAATTAGGAAAGTCCACTGTTGGAGCAGCAGCATTAGGGACGCTCACTGACTACAGCAAGGTTATGGCGAACAGGAAACAGTTCTCAGTGTATGCACCACTTGCAGGGGTCTGGAGAAAGCTGTGTCCACGAGCCAGCAAGGGGCACAGGCAGAGCGGCGGGACAGCGCCCGCCCCAGCTCCCAGGACGCCCCGGGCGTCTCCCTGACCGGTCCGCCGGGGGAAGAACGCATCACCTGTCGGATCATTCCTACCCTCGCCCACTTCAGTCAGGGCAGGAACACTGTCCCGCGCTCCGGCCCAGCCCCAGCGAGTGGGAGGACACTGGGCGGCCGCCAGCAGGGAGGAGCTGGCCCTGCCCCCAGAGCCGCCCCGAGCCCGCCTGGCCGTCCTCGCCCTCGGTCCCTGGTTACCTGAGAAGTAGCCTCCGCAGCAGGGTCGCTGCTGTGTGCCCGAGTCCAGTGTAGCTCTGTTCCAACCCCACCCCCACACGGGCCTCCCGCCAGCCCCGTCCTCGTGCCAGTGTTCCCACGGTCAGCACCCCCCACCGTGAGATCCAGGGCAGACACGGCTGCTTTCTGAAGCTCACGTCTCAGGAGGGAGAAAACCGAACCGAACCGGGCAGGGCAGGGCAGGGCAGGGCAGGCCGGGGCACGGGCCCTCCGCCCCGGAGGAGGGGTGCGCTTATGTAACAGTCTTCAAGGTCCTCTAGGTAGAGTTTGCAGCATTAGATTTCCTAAGACAGGAGCTGGGTGTCTGTGTCACAGATTCTGAGACCCAGACGGGAGCGGGACAGGCGGCGGCCGAGGCTCCTCAGCAGGGCGCTGGCTCTGCATCCACAGCTCAGCACCTCCATGCGCCTGCTGACGTGTGACGTGTCCGCTGCGTGCGTACAGTAGAGCAAGATGCTGGTAAAAACTGATCCAATCCAAAAATAACATTAATAATAATAATTATAATAATATAACAATAATAAAAAGTCAAGGGAAATAGCAGCTGCATCTCGTGTGTGTTGGTTTTATGGGATTTCCAAAACAAAACACAATGTCTCTTCCTTTCCTCTTCGCGCCACCCGCGCCCGGGCTCAGATGCTCGACTCTTTCGGAGGCAGGTCCACGTTGGTGACGGAGGTCACCAGGGAGACGAGGCAGTCCGAGGTAGTGCCGTTGACGGACCTGCGCATCAGGGACACCCGCTCCTCCACGCAGCCCGCAGACAGGCGCGCCTCCGCGTCGTGGTCCCAGCACTCCTCGATGGTCACACAGAGCTGGGCCAGGCCCTGCACGCGGCGGGGGAGAGGGGAAGGCCCCGTCAGGTCCCGTGCGGGGGGATGACCCCGAGCACCAGCAGAGCCCGCAGCCACCGGCGCAAGTCACTGGTCAGCGGCTGCAGAAACGGCAGGCCCCACCCTGAGCCCCCTGGCCTCCCTGCACAGCCCAGGGCAGGCTGGACCTCAACACAGGGAGGAGAAGGGGAGACCAGGCCTCTCCTGGGTGGACACGGCGGCCTGCCCTGACAGTGGCAGCCCAAATCCCACCAGGGTCCACAACAGGAACAGGAGGGAGACACCTTCCTGCCTCTCCCTCTGCCCCACGTGGAGGGCCCCTCCCGGGCCCTCACCGGGTGCTTCAGCCAGTGATCCTTAATGGCGGGCCTCATCTTCTTGTGCACAACCACCTCCTGCAGCTCCTCCAGGGAGGGGTGCTGGCCGATCTCCTCCTCGAAGGGCAGCATGTACTCGTCCACAGGTCCTGGCGGGAGAGCACGCTGGTGGGATCCCCGGAGGCCCCGCGCCCCGGCCCGGCCGGCAGCCCCGGGCTCCCCCGCCCACTCACCGTCGGCAGCCTTGCAGCGGGACACCAGCTCCCACAGCACCAGCCCCATGGCGTACATGTCGATGCGCAGGAAGGCGTCTCTCTGGAAGTTGATGGCTCCCTCCAGCACCTCAGGGGCCATGTACCGTCTCGTGCCCACCTTCACATGAGGACAGGGGGCAGGGTCCACAGTGACGGACATGCGCTTCGGGCGGGGGCAAGACCCTGGCACTCAGAGCAGATACCAACGGCTGCCTCAACACACCACACCCGCCCACAGCACAGCGGCCCAACGCCCCAGTAGGAACTGCACTTAAGAATGTCTCACACTCAGCCGTGGCGCCGTGGCTCACTAAGCTAATCCTCCGCCTGTGGCGCCGGCACACGGGGTTCTAGTCCTGGTCGAGGCGCCGGATTCTGTCCTGGTTGCCCCTCATCCAGGCCAGCTCTCTGCTGTGGCCCGGGAATGCAGTGGAGGATGGCCCAGGTGCTTGGGCCCTGCACCCCATGGGAGACCAGGATAAGTACCTGGCTCCTGCCATCAGATCAGCGCAGGGCGCCGGCCGCAACGCGCTGGCCGCAGCGGCCATTGGAGGGTGAACCAACGGCAAAGGAAGACCTTTCTCTCTGTCTCTGTCTCTCACTGTCCACTCTGCCTGTCAAAAAATAAAGAAAAAAAAAAAAAGAATGTCTCACATTCAAAACAACAGGCATTCGTCATGGTTACGAGGCAGCTGGCGAAGCCCGTGTCCCGTTTCCGGTGCTGGGGTACAGATCCAGCTCTGCTCCCAAGTCCAGCTCCCTGTGCACACCCTGGGAGGCAGCAAGTAATGCCTCCAGAACTTGGGCCCCTGCCACCCAGATGGGAGACCTGGATCAAGTTCCCAGCTCCTGGCTCAGGCCTGGTCCAGCCCTAGCTGTGGTACACATCTCAGCAGTGGATGGGAGATCTCTCTTTATCTGTCTCTGTGTTTTTCTTTTTTTCTTTTTTTTTTAATTTATTTATTTACTTGAAAGTCAGAGTTACACAGAGAGAGAAGGCAAGGCAGAGAGAGAGAGGGAGAGAGACGGTCTTCCATCCGCTGGTTCACTCCCCAACTGGCTACAACAGCCAGAGCTGCACCAATCCGAAGCCAGGAGCCAGGAGCTTCTTCCAGGTCTTGCACGCGGGTACAGGGGCCCAAGGAATTGGAACATCTTCCACTACTTTCCCAGGCCACAGCAGGGAGCTAGATCGGAAGTGGAATAGCTGGGTCTTGATCCGGCACCCATATGGGATGCCAGCACTGCAGGCAGTGGCTTTACCTGCTATCCCACAGTGCCAGCCCCAGTCTCTGTTCTTCAGATTGACAAAATAAAGAAAAAGAAATCCAGCTGATTTTTTAAAGAAATAAGAAGGAGCAGGGATTCAGTGTGGTAATGAAACCACTGTAGGATGCCCGCAGCCCACACGGGAGGGCCTGCGTTCAAGTCGGCTCCACTCCTGACCCCAGCTTCCTGCTGTGCACTCTGGAAGGCAGCCAGAGACGGCTCAAGTGCCTGGGTGCCTGCTCCCATGTAGGAGACGGCACTGTGGTCAGACCGAATCAGGAACGAACACACTGGAACCGCCACAACCCGCTACAGCACTGCCACATTGCTGCACAGAGCCGTGCATTTCACGGAGATGAGACCACCGAGAAGTGGGAACAATGACCGTCAGGGCAATTTGCTAGCTTTTCTGCTTCATCTTATTTAGTGACGGCAACTGAGGGGCAAAGGGTGGGATGCCGTGGCCGAGGCGAATCTCCACCTTTCTCGGCCCGCAGGAGCCGCGCCAGCAGCCAGGCCTTGTTCCCCACTGGCAGAAGCACTGTTGCCGAGTCTCCACACAGCTGATGCACACGGTGGCCCTCGCTCCCACACCTCATCAGGTGGACCCCTGCCTGTTCCCTCCCCCAGCCCGCGGCCTCTTACCTGCCCATGTGTATCCCCTGGGGGTTTTCCCGGCTCAAACCGAACGGCCAGGCCGAAGTCGGCCAGCACGGCCGTGAGGTCACTCTTCAGCAGTACATTCTTGCTCTTGAAGTCCCTGAGGAGACAGTGGACGGAGACGCAGCTAAGCACCCGCACCCCGCCTCCCTGCAGCTCAGCACCCGCACCCCGCCTCCCTGCAACTCAGCACCCGCACCCAGCCTCCCTGCAGCTCAGCACCCCGCCACCCCGCCTCCCTGCAGCTCAGCACCCGCACCCAGCCTCCCTGCAGCTCAGCACCCGCACCCCGCCTCCCTACAGCTCAGCACCCGCACCCCGCCTCCCTGCAGCTCAGCACCCGCGCACCCCGCCTCCCTGCAGCTCAGAACCCGCACCCCGCCTCCCTACAGCTCAGCACCCGCACCCCGCCTCCCTGCAGCTCAGCACCCCGCACCCAGCCTCCCTGCAGCTCAGCACCCGCACCCAGCCTCCCTGCATGTCCCAGTGGACGGAGACGCAGCTCAGCACCCCGCACCCAGCCTCCCTGCAGCTCAGCACCCCGCACCCAGCCTCCCTGCAGCTCAGCACCCGCACACCCCGCCTCCCTGCAGCTCAGCACCCCGCACCCTGCCTCCCTGCAGCTCAGCACCCCGCACCCAGCCTCCCTGCAGCTCAGCACCCGCACCCCGCCTCCCTGCACGTCCCAGTGGACAGAGACGCAGCTCAGCACCCCGCACCCAGCCTCCCTGCAGCTCAGCACCCGCACCCCGCCTCCCTGCACGTTCCAGTGGACGGAGACGCAGCTCAGCACCCGCACACCCCGCCTCCCTGCAGCTCAGAACCCGCACCCCGCCTCCCTACAGCTCAGCACCCGCACCCCGCCTCCCTGCAGCTCAGCACCCCGCACCCAGCCTCCCTGCAGCTCAGCACCCCGCACCCAGCCTCCCTGCAGCTCAGCACCCGCACCCAGCCTCCCTGCACGTCCCAGTGGACAGAGACGCAGCTCAGCACCCCGCACCCAGCCTCCCTGCAGCTCAGCACCCGCACCCGCCTCCCTGCAGCTCAGCACCCGCACCCAGCCTCCCTGCAGCTCAGCACCCGCACCCCGCCTCCCTGCAGCTCAGCACCCGCACCCCGCCTCCCTGCAGCTCAGCATCCCGCACCCTGCACGTCCCAGTGGACGGAGACGCAGCTCAGCACCCCGCACCCAGCCTCCCTGCAGCTCAGCACCCCGCACCCAGCCTCCCTGCAGCTCAGCACCTGCACCCAGCCTCCCTGCAGCTCAGCACCCGCACCCAGCCTCCCTGCACGTCCCAGTGGACAGAGACGCAGCTCAGCACCCGCACCCAGCCTCCCTGCACGTCCCAGTGGACAGAGACGCAGCTCAGCACCCCGCACCCAGCCTCCCTGCAGCTCAGCACCCGCACCCGCCTCCCTGCAGCTCAGCACCCGCACCCAGCCTCCCTGCAGCTCAGCACCCGCACCCCGCCTCCCTGCAGCTCAGCACCCGCACCCCGCCTCCCTGCAGCTCAGCATCCCGCACCCTGCACGTCCCAGTGGACGGAGACGCAGCTCAGCACCCCGCACCCAGCCTCCCTGCAGCTCAGCACCCCGCACCCAACCTCCCTGCAGCTCAGCACCCACACCCAGCCTCCCTGCAGCTCAGCACCCCGCACCCAGCCTCCCTGCAGCTCAGCACCCCGCACCCTGCACGTCCCAGTGGACGGAGACGCAGCTCAGCACCTGCCCCCAGCCTCCCTGCAGCTCAGCACCCGCCACCCAGCCTCCCTGCACGTCCCAGTGGACAGAGATGCAGCTCAGCACCCGCACCCAGCCTCCCTGCACGTCCCAGTGGACAGAGACGCAGCTCAGCACCCGCACCCCGCCTCCCTGCAGCTCAGCACCCGCACCCAGCCTCCCTGCAGCTCAGCACCCCGCCACCCTGCCTCCCTGCAGCTCAGCACCCGCACCCAGCCTCCCTGCAGCTCAGCACCCGCACCCCGCCTCCCTACAGCTCAGCACCGGCACCCCGCCTCCCTGCAGCTCAGCACCCGCACACAGCCTCCCTGCAGCTCAGCACCCGCACCCAGCCTCCCTGCAGCTCAGCACCCGCACCCCGCCTCCCTGCAGCTCAGCATCCGCACCCCGCCTCCCTGCAGCTCAGCACCCCGCACCCAACCTCCCTGCAGCTCAGAACCCGCACCCAGCCTCCCTGCAGCTCAGCACCCGCACCCAGCCTCCCTGCAGCTCAGCACCCGCACCCCGCCTCCCTGCAGCTCAGCACCCGCACCCCGCCTCCCTGCAGCTCAGCATCCCGCCACCCTGCCTCCCTGCAGCTCAGCACCCGTACCCCGCCTCCCTGCAGCTCAGCACCCCGCACCCAGCCTCCCTGCAGCTCAGCACCCGCACACCCCGCCTCCCTGCAGCTCAGCACCCGCGCACCCGCCTCCCTGCAGCTCAGCACCCCGCCACCCTGCCTCCCTGCAGCTCAGCACCCGCACCCCGCCTCCCTGCAGCTCAGCACCCGCACCCCGCCTCCCTGCAGCTCAGCACCCGCACCCCGCCTCCCTGCAGCTCAGCACCCGCACCCAGCCTCCCTGCAGCTCAGCACCCACACACAGCCTCCCTGCAGCTCAGCACCCGCGCACCCCGCCTCCCTGCAGCTCAGCATCCGCACCCCGCCTCCCTGCAGCTCAGCACCCGCACCCCGCCTCCCTGCAGCTCAGCACCCGCACCCCGCCTCCCTGCAGCTCAGCACCCGCACCCAGCCTCCCTGCAGCTCAGCACCCCGCCACCCTGCCTCCCTGCAGCTTAGCACCCCGCACCCAGCCTCCCTGCAGCTCAGCACCCCGCACCCAACCTCCCTGCAGCTCAGCACCCGCACCCAGCCTCCCTGCAGCTCAGCACCCCGCACCCAGCCTCCCTGCAGCTCAGCACCCCGCACCCAGCCTCCCTGCAGCTCAGCACCCGCCACCCTGCACGTCCCAGTGGACGGAGACGCAGCTCAGCACCTGCCCCCAGCCTCCCTGCAGCTCAGCACCCGCCACCCAGCCTCAGTGCACGTCCCAGTGGACGGAGACGCAGCTCAGCACCCCGCACCCAGCCTCCCTGCACGTCCCAGTGGACAGAGATGCAGCTCAGCACCCGCACCCAGCCTCCCTGCACGTCCCAGTGGACAGAGACGCAGCTCAGCACCCGCACCCAGCCTCCCTGCAGCTCAGCACCCCGCCACCCTGCCTCCCTGCAGCTCAGCACCCCGCACCCTGCCTCCCTGCAGCTCAGCACCCCGCCACCCCGCCTCCCTGCAGCTCAGCACCCCGCCACCCTGCCTCCCTGCAGCTCAGCACCCCGCCACCCTGCCTCCCTGCAGCTCAGCACCCGCACCCAGCCTCCCTGCAGCTCAGCACCCGCACCCCGCCTCCCTGCAGCTCAGCACCCACACCCAGCCTCCCTGCAGCTCAGCACCCCGCACCCAGCCTCCCTGCAGCTCAGCACCCCGCACCCTGCACGTCCCAGTGGACAGAGAGGCAGCTCAGCACCTGCACCCAGCCTCCCTGCAGCTCAGCACCCGCACCCCGCCTCCCTGCACGTCCCAGTGGACGGAGACGCAGCTCAGCACCTGCACCCAGCCTCCCTGCAGCTCAGCACCCCGCACCCAGCCTCCCTGCAGCTCAGCACCCCGCACCCAACCTCCCTGCAGCTCAGCACCCGCACCCAGCCTCCCTACAGCTCAGCACCCGGCACCCAGCCTCCCTGCAGCTCAGCACCCCGCACCCAGCCTCCCTGCAGCTCAGCACCCGCCACCCTGCACATCCCAGTGGACGGAGACGCAGCTCAGCACCTGCCCCCAGCCTCCCTGCAGCTCAGCACCCGCCACCCAGCCTCCCTGCACGTCCCAGTGGACGGAGACGCAGCTCAGCACCCCGCACCCAGCCTCCCTGCAGCTCAGCACCCCGCACCCTGCACGTCCCAGTGGACGGAGACGCAGCTCAGCAGCTGCACCCAGCCTCCCTGCAGCTCAGCACCCGCCACCCAGCCTCCCTGCATGTCCCAGTGGACGGAGACGCAGCTCAGCACCCGGCCCACCCAACCTCCCTGCGCCTGCACGTCCCAGTCCGTCCAGGGTGTGTGCCAGAGTGCAGTGTGGACGCGGCACAGGCGGGCAGCTCCCGGAGCCCACATTGCACACGGTCACCCCTGCTCAACTGCAGATGGACGGCCGCTGCCAGGGCTGGCAGACGCTGTCCTGGTCCCTGCACCCTCCGGGGGCTGCACACAGGCAAGATGGCCTGAGACACAGGTTTTCCGGGAAAATTCACACCTTGAAGGTGAGCAGCAGCAAGACGGTCCTGCACAGGCCTGAGGCGGCACCGAAGCGCACGCCAGCACCAGGCGCTCGGTGGCAGAGCAGAGCTGTCCTGTGCCAGCCTGGCTGCACTGGAGTGACACACGTAGTGCCAGGGTCACGCCTGGCACGCCCACCCGTGCATGACCGCATGACCGTGTGAAGAGTCAGCGTGCCGGGGTCACACCTGGCATGCCCACCCGCGCACGACTGTGTGAAGAGTCAGTGTACCAGGGTCACGCCTGGCACGCCTACCCGCGCATGACCATGTGAAGAGTCAGTGTACCAGGGTCACGCCTGGCACGCCCACCCGCGCATGACCGCATGACCATGTGAAGAGTCTGTGTATTGGGGTCACGCCTGGCACGCCCACCCGCACATGACCGTGTGAAGAGTCAGTGTGCCGGGGTCACGCCTGGCACGCCCACCCACCCACACACGACTGTGTGAAGAGTCTGTGTATCGGGGTCACGCCTGGCACGCCCACCCGCGCATGACCGCGTGACCGTGTGAAGAGTCTGTGTATCGGGGTCACGCCTGGCACGCCCACCCGCGCATGACCGCGTGACCGTGTGAAGAGTCTGTGTACCGGGGTCACGCCTGGCACGCCCACCCGCGCAGGACCGCGTGACCGTGTGAAGAGTCTGTGTATCGGGGTCACGCCTGGCACGCCCACCCGCGCAGGACCGCGTGACCGTGTGAAGACTCAGCGTGCCGCCTGCTGACCCACTGAACCAGCAGCTTCACAGGGCCAACTTCAGGGCGCTGCTGTGACTGCGGCAGGGTCGCTGCAGCTGTGAACCCCGGATTCCAGGCTCACTCCCTGACCCCACATCATGACCCCGCTTAACTGACGCTCTCTGAGTGGCCCAGTTTACTGCACAACTACCCTGCATCTGTGAGAGGGCTGAGAAAAACAGCGCCCGCCTCACAGCAGGGACGAGGGAAACGAGGCCGCGCTCCGCAGTGTCAGAACCGCCCCTGCACTAGGTGGGCGCAGAAGTGAACTCCACACGGGGCCTGGGACTGGCACTGTGGCACAGCAGGCTGGGCCACCGCCGTGACACACACATCCAACGTCGGAGTGCCGGCTAAGTCAGCTGCCTGCTTCTGATCCAGCTCCCTGCTAAGGCACCTGGGAAGGCAGCAGCAGAAGGCCCAAGCACTGGGCCCACCGCCCCTGGGGGAGACCAGGATGAAGTTCTTGGCTCCTGGCTTTGGCTTGGACCAGCCCTGGCAGATGTGGTTATTTGGGGAGTGAACCAGCAGATGGAAGACGGCTCTCTGGTCTGTCAGTCTGCCTTTCAAATAAGTTTAAGGGGGGGGGTGCAGATTGGGGCCAGTGTTGTGGTGCAGCAGGTAAAGCCACAGCCTGCAATGTCGGCATCCCAAATAGGCACCGGTTCAAGACCCGATTGCTCCACTTCCAATCCAGCTCCCTGCTGATGGCCTACGAAAGCAGCAGGGGATGGCCCAAGTGCCTGGGCCCCTGCCCCTGCATGGGAGACCTGGGCCAGCCCCAGCAGTTCAGCCATTTGGGGAGTGAACCAGCAGATGGAAGATCTCTCTTCTCTTTGTAATTCTCCCTTTCAAATTAGTAAGTCAATCTTTAAAGTAAAAAAAAAAAAAAAAGGTTTTGAAGTGTAAATCAAGGACTCTGAAAGGTCCCTGAGGCTCTTCCAGAGGCTCTGCAAGGTCAAAGTCATCCCCATCGACCCATTATCACCACTCCCCATGGATCCATTATCACCACTCCCCATGGATCCATTATCACCACTCCCCACCGACCCATTATCACCACTCCCCATCGATCCATTATCACCACTCCCCATCGATCCATTATCACCACTCCCCAATCGATCCATTATCACCATTCCCCATAGATCCATTATCACCATTCCCCATCGATCCATTATCACCACTCCCCACCGACCCATTATCACCATTCCCCACTGACCCATTATCACCATTCCCCATCGATCCATTATCACCATTCCCCATCAATCCATTATCACCATTCCCCATCGATCCATTATCACCATTCCCCATCGATCCATTATCACCATTCTCCATCGATCCATTATCACCATTCTCCATCGATCCATTATCACCATTCCCCAATCGATCCATTATCACCATTCCCCACCGACCCATTATCACCATTCCCCATCGATCCATTATCACCATTCCCCATCAATCCATTAGCTGCCTTCTTTAAGCTCCTTCTCTCAGGAGTAGGGAGGAGCTGCCCAGAGGCGACAGGGTATGTGTGTGCTCTGCCGAGAATGAACCCCACCCACAGGAGTTCTTTCTAGTGCACAGAGGGAAGCTACCCCGAGGGACGCTACCCCGAGGGACACTACTCCGAGGGACGCTACCCCGAGGGACGCTACCCCGAGGGACGCTACCCCAAGGGACACTACCCCGAGGGACGCTACACAGAGTATTCGAGAGCTGCTGAGCTTACTCTCCAACAAGTGAGGGCGTCAGCACTTTCTCCTGTGGCCACCAGGTGGCCACGCCACCCCAGGACGCCTGAGAAAAGCCAGGTCCCGTGCCCAGTTGCCTCTGCCACGACACAAGCAGACCAAGCGTGTCCAGCAGGCTGCAGCTGCCCTCCCTCCCACCAACCTCCACTGCAGGGAAGGCGCCTGCTAACCCAGGTACCTGTGGGCAATAGACGGCTTGTGGCCCTCACCACGGCACCAGGGCACGTCCTCGTGCAGGTACGAGAGGCCTCGTGACATCGTCTCTGCCACGTGACACAGTTCATTCCACGTGATGATGTTCCCCTTGAGGTAATCCGTGAGGGAGCCCTAAGAGAAGGCAGCACAGAACTTGGGCACAGGCCCTGGGACGGGACAGGCCCAGCTCGGGCCTGGGGAGGACGGCCCAGGTCAGCAGGTGCCAAGCAGGAGGTCACCACTCTGATCCCCGTCGGGCCTCGGGCCTGCTCCAGCGCAGCCCAGGGCCCCTACGGCGTGGCTCACGTGGCTCACCTTGTCGTGGAAGGCCGTGATGAGCCACAGCTCCACCTCCAGGCTGGAGCCTCGCTTCTCCGCAGCGATGAACTGCAGCAGGTTCTCGTGCCTCATGCCGGGCGTGCTGAAGATCTCCCGCTCACTCTGCCACGACTGCTTGTCCTGGGAGGAGAGGCTGCTCAGCCCCGCCCCACCCCGCCTCCCAGCCTCAGCGTCCGCTAAGCGTCCCGGAGAAGCCCAGGACTGGGCCGAGCTCTGGAGCGCCAGGCCAACAGTGACGCCAGGGACAGACCTGACAGGCGAGAGGCAGAGCTAGGCCCAGCTCTGCTAAGCTCACGGGCAATGGCTTGGGCTGCCTGGTGTCCAGGGCCTCTGAACAGATGCTGACGTCACAAATAAAAGCCGAGGGCCAGCGCTGTGCCATAACGGGTAAAGCTGCTGCCTGCAGGGCTGGCATCCCACATGGGCGCCGGTTCTAGTCCCGGCTGCTCCTCTTCCGATCCAGCTCTCTGCTGTGGCCTGAGAAAGCAGTAGAAAGTGGCCCAAGTCCCTGGGCCCCTGCACCCACATGGGAGACCCGGATGAAGCTCCTGGCTCCTGGCTTCAGCCTGGCCCAGCTCTGGTCATTGCAGCCATTTGAGGGGTGAACCAACAGATGCAAGAACTTTCTCTAACTGTGCCTTTCAAGTGAATAAATATTTCAAAAAATAAATAAATACTACTTTTGAAAAGCCTGGGAAGCAGAGCCGGGCCTGTCCCTGCAGGCCGGGCTGAGCACAGCCTCCCAGCGAGGCCCCGGGCCTGGGGCTCCGCGGAAGCCTCTGTGGCCGTGGACGCCCTGGAGCCCCTGGAACACTCACCTGGAGCGGGAAGATCTTGACGGCCACGAAGTCGTTCATGAGCTGGGCCTTCCAGACACAGCCAAAGCGCCCCCGGGCCTTGACCTCCAGCAGCTGCAGCGGCTTCAGCCCCACCAGAGGGGACGGCGGGGGAGGCGCGGGGTCCTGGGGACGAGCACAGCTTGGTGGGCCTGCGCAGCTGCGCGCCTCTCCCCTGCCCCGGCCCGGCCCCGCCCCGCCGTCTCACCTCATGGACGTCCACGTGGCCGTAGGGAGGCTTGCGATGCCGGTATATCCAGAAGGCCAGCAGGACAAGGAGGGACAGGCCCCCGATGGGCAGCAGCGAGTAGGCCAGCACCGTGAGCAGGGTGGGGGCTGTCGGGGGTGGCTCGTACGTGACTGGGGGACACATGGAGCCCTGCGTCACACAGCCCGCCCGCCCTGACACCTGGGGGGGGGCTGCTGCCACGCCCACCCAGCTCAGCAGCCAATCGCCCCAGGCCGAGGACAGCCCCGCGCGGCTGGGTCAGCCCCTCACCTTCCGGGCCGCCGGCCTCTGGCAGGTGGGTGAAGCGCTCGTTGCAGAAGTTGCCTTCGCAGCAGCAGAAGTACACCTGGGGGTTCTCCTCGGTGGCCACGCACTCCTGCCTGGGGCAGAGGTTTCCAGACCTCCTCAGCCAGGCACGCAGGACTCCCAGCCCGCCTGGCCACGCCCCTCCCCAGGCAGGGCCTTCCCAGCAGCTCATGGGGACGATGGCAGCCAGGGGCGGGCAGCGTGGGGCAGCGTGGGGCAGCGGGCGCACCTGTCGTAGCAGTTGAAGTCGTCCAGCCAGCAGCCCTTCTTGACGAGCTCAATGGTGCCGGAGCTGTTGCGCCAGGAGGCGTAGCAGTGCAGCCGCTTGTCCCGCTCGCCCTCGCAGCGCTCCAGGCCGCTCTGGTTGGTGCGCTCCAGCTCCCAGTTGGCGTTGTAGTAGATGCACTCCCGCGTCTCGGCCTCGCCGTGCCCAGAGCCTGCAGCCCAGGGGGCAGAGACCTGAGCACACCCAGCACTGCGGCCCCACCGTCTGCTCCCAGAGGGAGGCGCCAGAGTGGGCTCACGGACCCCTGCGCACCCCACCTCCCAGCTTCCTGAGAGCCCACCAGCCACTGCAGCTGCCCCAGGCCCAAGCAAGGGGGAGGAGGCAGGAAGCCGACGCCACAGAAGGGTGCCAAGCAGCGGGCCAGACCGACGCCACTGCAGCCGCAGAAATGGGGAGACCCCAGGGCAAGACAGAAGCGCCCTGGTCCTCCGCGGGTGGGCTGGGCTCAGGCAGCGGTGTTTATTGAAGACGCCTATTCCCAGGCCAGCCCTGTCCCAGGGGCATGGGGGCAGAATCCGCATTAGTAACCACCCTCTCTGTCTCTGGTCATTCTGGAACACACCTGGGGACCACACCTGAACTGCCCCCCCGCCCCCCGTCCCTTCTAAGTGCAGCCTCCCCCCGCCACCCCCGTCCCTTCTACGTGCAGCCTACCCCCGCCCCCCGTCCCTTCTTTGTGCAGCCATCACACCCAGGCCAGAGAACATCGCACAGAGCCAAGTCAGCAGCCAGGATCACAGGGGCTATGCGCCTCGTGCGACTCGGCGGGAAGGAGCTGGCTGAGCCACAGTCACAGGTCATCCTCCTGGGCACCGTCCATCCAAGTGGCCAAGCACTAAACCGCCATCTGCCCCTTCTGACGCTTCCCTCCCAGCGTGGCCTCACTCACCAGACCCACCCTACAACTACTCCAGGCCCCAGCCCCAAAGCTGCCCTTGGCCCCAACGGGTCCACCACCTGCAACGGGAAGAAGCCAGTGGGAGAAGCCTGCCACAGCCCCTCAGCGGGTGCCCGTGACCTGGGAGGCAGGGGCAGGTGTGGCCTCACGCTGGCACCCCTGTGGGCACCAAGAGGAAGCCTGCACCAGCCACCCAGCCAACCTCCCCACGTCTCAGGCCTGCTGTGGCCAGTGGCCTGGCACCGGCTGGGCGGGTCTCCCCCTGCAACCACCCCACCCCAGGAAGGAGGAGGGATGGGTGGCAGTCAGGCCCCCGGGGGAGCCAGAGCACAGCCAGGACGGGGTCCCCGAGTACCCTGACCTCGCACCACCCAGGGCCTTCGCCACCTCCTCTCCGTGCCCACGTGGCCTCCGTGAGCAGAGGGCTTGAGCCCCAGGGCTCGTCCCGGGGAGGACCTGACCCCCACAGTGACCGTTCAACAACAGGAGCTCCTTCCAGGGGCACCGGCCAGGGGCAGGCAGCAAACCTCAGGCTCCAGGCTGGATCCCAGGGCTCAAGATGCTACCCAGCCAGAATGGCGGTTCCCAGCCACAACTGCGCCCTTGGCGCCTGGGGCCTAGATCCGACCTGGGAAGCAGACGCAGGGCCTCCTGGGCGGCCAGGTAGCTGGATGTCAGTCTCAGCCCGGGAGGACTTCAGGTCCACAGAGAGGCTCACGCTGGAGAGCACTCTGGCTCCCCCAGGAGGCCCCAGGGCGGCCCTTCCTCAAGCCTAAGGTTTAGGGGGACCCCAGAGGGGAGCAGGTGGGGCGGGAGACCAAAGGCCGGGCAAACACCAGGGGCAGCACCCAGGCGAGCACCTAGGAGGCCCACAGGCCCCGCCCCCCAGCAGCAGCACCAAAGTCAGGGGTGCAGGGCCTCTCTGCTTCCATCGGCCCTTGGGCTGCCCTTGCCACCTGACTTACCATCGTCTTTGGCTAACTAACTGCCCTGCTTGACTAAAGGAGCATTTCAGATATCCACAATGGGTACAAATAACAGGACCAAAAATAACCCCAAGAGAAAATGATGTGAACATACGGATGGCAGCATTACATATGAACACAGGTTCGAGTCCTGGCTGCTCCACTCAGATCCAGTTCCCTGCTCACGTGCCTGGGAAAGCAGCAGAGGATGGCCGAACGCCTGGGAGCCTGCCACCCATGCAGGAGACCCAGATGGAGCGCCCGGCTTTGACCCAGTCCAGCCCGGCCACTGCGGCCATCTGGGAAGTGTGAAACAGCAGACGAAGTGTGTATGTGTGTGTGTGTGTGTGTCTCCCTCTCTGTAACTCTGCCTTTCAAACAAATTTTTTTTTTTTTTTAAGAATGAACATTTGTGGAGTTGAAAACAAAAACGCGCAGACCTCTTGATCCTGTCTTTCTCCTTTTATGGAGAATCCCCACCTGCTGGTTCACTGCCCAAACACCCGTGACAGCCAGGGCGGGGCCAGGCCAACCCCAGGATGCAACCCGGGCCTCCCACGTGGGTGGCAAGAGCCCCATCACCGAGCCCTCACTGCTGCCTGCAGGGCCTGCGTTTGCAGGGAGCTGGAGTCAGCAGCCGGAGCTGGGAATCACCCCAGGCCCTCCAGCGTGGACACAGGTATCCTAACTACCAGGCTACACGCCTGCCGCTGAACACGTGCCTGACGTAACACACTGGGAATGGGCCCGACAACTGCTTTCTAAACGCCCCCCCCCACCCCACCCCACCCCCACCGGACAGGTGACGGCAGACTCCGGAGCACCTCTGCCAGAGTCGCAAGCGTAGAATGATGGTCACACGGAGACAGACAAGCGGGTCAGAGCGAGGAAGCAGGGCGCAGGAGCCGGCCCCGGCATCCTCGGCGGTCTCCAGCCCCACTCAGACTCCGGCAGCAAGCAGGATCAGGAGCCAAGCCAAGGAGGCCAACGGACAGAGTGACCAGGGACGCGCCCAGTCACGACCGTGGACAGGACCCTGTGGAGAGGGCTGAGGCTCCAGGTCACGGGCAAGGCTCAGGATTTCCTCAGATCCTCGTCTGAACAGATCTCCCCACAGGCAACCCACAAACGGTGGCCGTGAGCAGACCACATTTCCACTCCTGCGGACACTGCCCAGCCGCGTGACCCTTGGCACGCCCCTAACCATTCTGTGAACGGGATTGTGATGGCACATGCCTCCCAGGGCTGTGGCAAGAAATGAGCGAGTTAGCTGAGAACAATGCCTGGCCCGCCAGCCATTCTGCTAGCACCAGGCGGCTTGCTGCTGCCTGTGGCAATCGCTCACAATGCAAACCCCTGTGTGGCCCCCAGCCCTGCCAGAGCTTTGTATTCAGAGCCCCACGTGACGCTCCGGCCCCTGCCGCACCGCAGGCTGGCTCTGCTGCCAGCTGGGGACCCAAGGGCCTCCCTGCCCCTCCCGCCCTGGCGCTCTGCTTCTGGACACACACAGCTATTTATAGCTCTGGCACTGCTCCAGCTGCAAGGCCACCTCGGCCTTCTAGCAGCAGGACTCCCGCCTACACCCGTGGAGCCGGGGTGGAGCCAGGTCCCACGCAGGCAGGCTTCCCCTGGCCCCCGCCCACTCACTCGCCCCAGCCGCAGAGCGAGCTGCACCCCTGAGCCACAGCCAGCCCAGGCATCGCCTCCACGGCGCACGTCCAGGGACACGGTGAGAGCGTCCCTAAACCACGAGAGGCCTACACCTCAGTGGAAAGAAGCCTCCCGTGCACCCCACAGCCTCTGTCCATGCAGAACACAGCAAATCCCACCCGTGTACCCCCCCCCCCCCCAGAGCAGAGATCCCACACTGCAGCCACGGCCTGCCAGCATCCCACAGACGCTGGTTTGAGTCCCACCTGCTCTTCTTCTGACCCAGCTCTCTGCTATGGCCTGGGAAAGCATGGAAGATGGCCTGCTGGGGCCCTGTACCTTCATGGGAAACCAAAACTCCAGGGAGCAAAACCTCAAGGTTTGGGGCAAGCACTAGCAGGGGAAAGAACTGAAGCAGCTCAACAGAGTGCGGAAACCCACCCGCCTGTGAGGGGCTCGGGGTACAGTGGCACATGGAGAGTGACGGCGGGAGAAGGGAGAGTTCAGAGCTGGAGAGGAAGCTCCACAGGGAGCAGGGGCCCAGCTCCCCCAAAGTGGGCACGTAGCACGCCCACAGCAAGATCCAAGCCAGGGGCCAGCACTGTGGCATAGCGGTGAAGCCACCGTCTGCAGTGCTGGCGTCCCATATGGGCGCTGGTTCGAGTCACGGCTGTTCCACTTCCAATGCAGCTCTCTGCTGTGGCCTGGGAAAGCAGCAGAAGATGGCCCAAGTCCTTGGGCCCCTGCACCCTCATGGGAGACCCGGAGGAGGCTCCTGGATCCTGGCTTCGGATTGGCACAGCTCCAGCCATTACAGCCAATTGGGGAGTGAACCAGTGGATGGAAGACCTCCCTCTCTCTCTCTGCCTCTCCTCTCTCTCTGTGTAACTCTGACTTTTCAAATAAATAAAATCTTTAAAAAGAAAAAAAAGAATCCAAGACAGACTGACATTTTCTCCCTGAACCGCACTCACCCAAGAGGATCACTCCTGAGTGTGTCCCTGCAGTGCAACAGAACCTCTGATACAGACTGGCACACGTCGGTTCCACCTGGGACACAGCTCCCATGCACGGCAGGCACCACACTGACCCTTCACAAGCACCTGCACGTCCAGCGTTCCTGACCACTCTGCGCGGTCCTCCCGTCACGTAACACAGGGCTGAGTAATTCACCCGACGCAGCAGCAGCTAAGGGTGCTTTCGCCCCGGCAGGCACATCCTCACTGTGCGACTGTCTCTCCCACAGCCCTGAATGCACTCACGTCCAGCCCCGTTCACAGTCCAGCATGTGGCCCTGCTGTAGTGTCCACCGTCGCTGGACCCCTAAGCAATGCCACTCTGACTGTTCCCTGTGCCCACCCAAGGCTGGAAAGGCTGCGCCAAGGGTCTGAGAGCCTTCAACTCACGAACCACTCCCAGATGTCTCAGCCCAGCGCTGCAGCACAGCAGGTTAAAGCCCCGGCCCTCAGTGCTGACAACCCATACGAAGCCGGTTCTAGTCCCGGCTGCTCCACTTCCGATCCAGCTCTCTGCTATGGCCTGAGAAAGCAGTGGAAGATGGCCCGCCGGTGCAGCCATTTGGGGAGTGAACCAGCGGATGGAAGATTTCTCTCTCTCTCTCTCTCTCTCTCTCTCTCTGTAACTCTGCTTTTCAAATAAAAAAATAATTCTTAGAAAAAAATAAAAATAAAAAACTAAACTAAAAAAAAAAAAAGGAACTGTTCTCCACCCACGGTGACAAAGCTTTCCGTAGTGACCCTTCTCATCTGTGACGCCGTCGGCAACCCCGTTTTGAGGCTGTCACAGCCCTAGGGCAGTTCTGCCGCTGTCTTCCCAACTTATTCCTTCCAGCTTCCACCTTGAATCTTCCTGCCTGCATTTGCACCCATCGACGCTGAGGCTGTGTCTGCCCTGGAGCTGGGTCCCGCAGCGTTTATGACTGCTGTGCACGTCTGAACGGTTCTTGCCCGTCGCTGCCTCTGTCTGGGTTACTGCCGAAACGTCCTACTCTACGCACTTCAAGTCTATCGGCTCTACATTTCATTTCTACTCCATTATTCTATCGTAAACCAGTCTTCACATAATAACACATACATTTTTCTGAAAGCCTAAAACTGGGGCAGCCTCTGGCCTCGTGGTTAGGTTGCTGGTCAGAGACGCCCACCCCCACAGCAGAGCAGCCGGGCAGCTGGGCTGCAGACCAGACTCCGGCTTCCTGGGAGGCAGTGCGGTCAGTGTCAGCTGAGCTCCTGCCACTCACGTGGGGAATCTGAACTGCACTCCCAGCTCCCAGTCTCAGCCCAGTCCGGCTCTGGCCGTTGCACCGTCTGGAGAGTGAACCCGTGATGGGACGGCACATTCTTGCTCCATCTCAA
The DNA here is from genome assembly GCF_964237555.1 of Oryctolagus cuniculus. Taxonomy (NCBI): domain Eukaryota; kingdom Metazoa; phylum Chordata; class Mammalia; order Lagomorpha; family Leporidae; genus Oryctolagus; species Oryctolagus cuniculus. The sequence continues at coordinate 174,638,553 of NC_091435.1, read as the reverse complement.
TGAAACAGCTCATACATACAGGACTGGCGCATACCACTGCAGCTTAAAGCCACGGCCTGCAGTGCCGGCACGCCATGTGGGCACCAGTTCAAGACCTGGCTGCTCCACCTGCTAATGGCCTAGGAAAACAGCAGAAGATGGTACCTTGGACGCCCTGTACCCATGTGGGAGACCCAGAAGAAGCTCCTGGCTCCTGGCTTCAGATCAGCCCGGCTCCAGCCATAGCGGCCATTTAGGGAGTGAACTAGAAGATGGATGATCGATCACTCTTTCTCTCTCTGCTTCTGTGTAACTCTGCCTTTCAAGCTAATAAATATTTTTTTAAAAACTGTATAAAAGGGACTGGCATTGTGACAGAGCGAGATACACTATCACCTACAATGCCGGCCATCCCTACGGGCGTCGGTTTGTGTCCTGGCCGCTCTAGTTCCCACCAGCTCCCTGCTAACGCATCTGGGAGGGCAGTTGGAAGATGGCCCAGTGCGTGGGCCCCCTGGCTTCCACCTGGTCCAGCCCTGGCTGTAGTGGCCATTTGAGGAGTAAACCCAGCAGATGGAAGATTCTCTCTCTCCCTCTCTGAGGCTGCCTTTCAAATAAATAAATAAAACTTTAAGGAAAAAGTAGAAACCCTCATGTTGATCCATACCTCCGCCATCACCCACGGAGCATCCCCTTAACTAATCTGTCACTCGCGCTCAGTGTGCCGCGTGCTCCCACACCCCCGGCCCTGCCCTGGAGCCGGCGTCTTGGACCTGCGCGTGCGCTCAGCGTCTTGCCCGCTGTGCTGTCCGTGGGACCGTGGTCCACCAGGACAGACCTGTGGGTGAGCGGCCTTTCTGACTCTCTGAAAATGCCACTTTGCCCTTCTCGGGGAATGACAGCTTATATTGCCTTCTCAGCTTCTGGAGAGTGCTACGGCACAGCTCCCGGGCCCACCCCCGAGCTGTGAGTGAGTGCGGCTCCCCCGGCTGCGGTCTTAGGTCTTCTTTTGCAGTTTCACAAGGGATGTGGCTGAGTACATATTTAATCATTTATTTTTAAACAATATTTATTTATGCGGCCGGCACTGTGGCTTAGCGGGTAAGGCCACCGCCTGCAGTGCCGGCATCCCATATGGGCACCAGTTCGAGTCCTGGCTGCTCCATTTCCGATCCAGCTCTCTGCTATGGCCTGGGAAAGCAGTGGAAGATGACCCACGTCCTTGGGCCCCTGCACCCATGCGGGAGACCTCGAGGAAGCTCCTGGCTCCTGGCTTCGGACTGGCATAGCTCCAGTTGTTGCGGCCAATTGGGGAGTGAACCAGCGGGTGGAAGATCTTTCTCTCTCTGCCTCTCCTTTTCTGTGTAACTGACTTTCAAATAAATAAGTACAGGCAGAATTACAGAGAAGCAGAGGCAGAGAGAGAGAGAGAGAGAGAGAACCAGGCTGTTCTGAAGCCAGGAGCCAGGAGCTCGTTTGGGGTCTCCCACCCGGGTGCAGGGGCCCAAGGACTTGGGCCATCTTCTACTGCTTTCCCAGGCCACAGCAGAGAGCTGGATTGGAAGTGGAGCAGCCAGGACTCGAACCGGCGCCCATATGGGATGTCAGCACTGCAGGCGGTGGCCTTACCTGCTAAGCCACAGCGCCGGCACCCTGAGTAGATATTACTAAGCTTATTTATACAGCTTGGTTCACTATGCACTGAGAGTCTAAAGATGAGTGTGTCCGATCAGTCAGAAGTCCTGGTCTGTTAGCCTGAGCACTGCACCCCTGCCCTGGGACTCTGAAACTCCTGTTACAAGCCGGTTGGCCTTTCTCGTTCTGCGCAGCCTTTCAGCCCCTTGCTAGGTGGAATGTAGTGGAAACTCAGTTCCCACACAACAGTGTTGAGACGCACGGCCCCTGAGAGGTGCTCGGGCGAGGGAGCGCTGCCCCCAGCTTTTCCCTCCCGCCACCTCACGGTGAAGCACACGCTGATGCCGTCTGCTTGCAGAACCAGGAGCCAGGGGACTGCCCAGTCTCCTATCACACAGGCAGAGAGAAAACAGCCCCCTTTTGTAGTCTTCAAGCCTGCATCTATGCAGGTAATTCCTTACAGTCTAACTCCAACTCACTGACTCTCCCCTTAACTGTATCTGCTCCACTTGGCATCTCCAGTCAGTTTATAAATATGATTATTCTATTTTTTCAATTCTAGAAGTCTACTTTAGAAAGCCTTCCTGGTCCGTTCTGATCCTGCTGTAATTCTGTAACTTAACTTCCTGGAAACCCATTCCTGACGTCTGTTATTTCTGAAGACTTTTTCCATGGCGCCTGGTCCTCCTGTGTCTGTTGGATACTCAGCCCCAACTCGGCAGGCCACGTCTGGGGCAGCCTTCCAGGGATGATTCATACCTGTGCTCTGCCAAACTGCCCAAGATGTCACCAGCCTAGGACCACTTCAATTTCTCAGCCAGAGCTTCCCAGAGAACTCCACCTCGCAGCTCCTGTGAGCTCAGGGAAACCACCTCGTCCAAGCGGGGCCCGGACAACGTCATGGTCTAGGCCCTCCGGCAGCAAAAGCAGCGATCTTCCAGCCCACCTTCTCGGGGAAGGACACCTGCAGCTCCCAGCAACCCCACGCCTTCTCTCCTGCCCGCGCATGGCTACTACCCCCTCAGTCCCCGGCGCAGCAGCCGTGTCGCAGGGGAGGCACAGAGCGCCCGTTCCCAGCCCCTTTCCGGGTCCCCTTACTTCTGTACACATGGAGCTGTGTTTTGTATAGGGCCCCTCAGCTACTGTGTTCACTACAAACGCCAGAAACTAAGTCCAGGAGCACTTTCCAGGGCCACACAAAGAGCTCCGTCCACCTTCAGAGGCCAAGCACAGACGCGGGAGCCCAGCCAGGTCACCTGCAGTCACTGTAAACACGTCCCTTGGCCACTGCCTGGGACATCCCCATTTCTCCAGGCCCCATCCTGCCTGAGGCCAGGGACAGGGCCTCCGATGAAGGTCCAGGACTACACAAACGTTTCCTTCCACTGCCTTCTGGGAGCCCATGAAAACCACAGCCAGGGGGCTGGCGCTGTGGCATAGCGGGTAAAGCCACCACCTGTAGTGCCAGCATCCCATATGAGCACCAGTTCTAGTCCTGGCTGCTCCACTTCCTGTCCAGTTCTCTGCTATGGCCTGGGAAGGCAGTAGAGGATGGCCCACGTCCTTGGGCCCCTGCACCCACGTGGGAGACCCGGAAGAAGCTCCTGGCTCCTGGCTTCAGATCAGCGCAGCTCCAGCTGTTGCAGCCAGTTGGGGAGTGAACCAGCAAACGGAAGCTCGCTCTCGCTCTCTCTCTCTCTTTGCCTCCCAAATAATTAAAAAAAAAAAAAAAAAAAAAAAAAACAGCCAAGCTTTCTAAGGCATAAACACATAAGGACAGAACTACAGACACAAACTTTCCCAGCAAGAAAGTAGCAACTGGCCACACCGAATCTGTACACAGGACTGAGGGGCTCACAGAGTATCTGCAGGAGTGTGGGAGGAGCCCCCATCAGCACACGGGTGTCTGCAGGAGTGTGGGAGGAGCCCCCATCAGCACACGGGTCCTCTGTGAGCTGTGCACAGGACTGAGGGGCTCACAGAGTCTCAGACCCACACCGGCGACAGCTGGGGGCCGCAGAGCACTGCACAGGGAGGGCTCGGCATCACGCCCAGATGCTCAGCACAGAAACCCCCCACCCCGGCTCTCCGCCCGTGAGGCCTGCTGGGTGACAGCAGCCAGGTACACTAGAGGCCGTCAAAAAGCTCATGGGAAATGAAACGAGAGGATACGTTCACACTGACGCACAAAACCTCCAAGTCCGTGCACAGCTCAGCTCTTGCATAAAACACATTTCCATGAAGTCCCCTCTTACACCTTTCAGACAAAAAAAACAAAGATACTTCCCAGGGGAACCTGACTAGTTCCAAACATAGACCAATACAAACCTTACAGCTAGCCAGCTCCGCCCACGGGCTCAGAGCTGTCAATCATTATTCAGGTCCACCCTGAAACATCAACAGCTCAAGAAAAACTACTTACTGAAAGATAAAAACAGGAAGCAAAAACTAAAGAAACAAAACTATTCAGGGAGACTAAAACTTCTAAGATTTCCTAGGGTGCCAGTGGCGTGGCGCGGTAAGGTAAGCCACCACATGCAACGCCAGCCATCCCAGTTCAGGTCCCGGGTACTCCGCTTCCTTTCCAGCTTCCTACTAACGCACTGGGCAGGCAGAAGACGGCCCAAGAACAGGCGACCCTGCGGCCCACGTGGGGGTGAGGAAGGAGCTCCTGGCCCCTCGCTTCCCTGGTCCAGTGCTGGCTGTTGCCGCCATATAAGCAATGAACCAGCAGATGGAAGATCTCTCTCTCTGCTTTCGCAAAAATCAGGAAGTACATATTTTTTTTTTCCAAAATTGCATTATTACCCTCAGAGATAAAGGCAATGCACCCCGAGAAAGGAATGGGACGAGACAGGCATCTGGGCTCAGCAGTGAAGGGACCACCTGGGACGCCGGCACCCCATCCTGCAGTGCTGGGTTCAAGTCTCAGCGCAGCTCCATCTCCTCAAGTTTCCTGCTACCCACAGCAGGAGGCAGCGGCTGATGGCTCAGCTGCCTGAGTCCCTGCCCCCACGTGGAAAGCCCAAGCTGACTCCAAGCTCCTGGCTTCAGCCTGATGCGGTCCCAGCTGTTGCACACATCTGGGGAGTGAGCCAGTAGATGGGATCTCAGACTCTCCTCCCGCCTTTCAAATAAAGAAAGGTTTAAAAAAGAAGCAGTGCACCAACACTTCAGGGTCCGACACAGGAGAGAAGTGGCTACCTTTCGGGTGACGAGCGAGGGTGCGACAGGAAGGGCGGGAGCCACATTCTGCATGGGCGCTTGCTCAGGCCCCTGGCTGACCCCTGGACTGCACAGGCACACACAACCTCCCAGATGAGGCTCCCAGGACCCGACCAGCCACTCCAGCAGCTGCCTTCCACGGAGGAAGGGTTTACGAATCCAGCCTACATAGTTACCTGCTGAAACAAAAATATGTGTACCACCACAACAGGAAAAAAAAAAAAAAAACAGTGCTTTTACGTTTATAACAGAATCCAGTTGCTATGACTATCATTTACAATATTCATTTACAAGCCATGGTTACATGGGAAACAGCAAAATGTGTCCTGCATCCAAGACAATAAAATTACTAGATAGCAACCCTAAGACACATGGGTGCTGGAATCGGCAAAGATGTTGAAGCAACTCTCCAGGGTACACACACGCACGTCCAGGAAAATTCATTCTAATATGAATGCGCCACACCAGTCAGTCATGTCTATCAACAATGTGCATCTGAAACAAAACATTCAGAGACAGCCTGAAGGGAGGCGGGGGCCGACACAGGTGGAGAGGTTAGCAGGGCACTTCAGAGCACTGGGACACCTACGCGAGAGCCCCAGAGGGGCCCCCAACAGGACGGCTTCCCAACACCCGGAAACCAGCCCCCCCCGTCAGGACGGCTTCCCAACACCCGGAAACCAGCCCCCCCCCGTCAGGACGGCTTCCCAACACCCGGAAACCAGCCCCCCCCATCAGGACGGCTTCCCAACACCTGGAAACCAGCCCCCCCCATCAGGACGGCTTCCCAACACCCGGAAACCAGCCCCCCCCATCAGGACGGCTTCCCAACACCCGGAAACCAGCCCCCAGGAAGCCCCCCACCCCCCACCCCCCCACCCCCATCAGGACGGCTTCCCAACACCCGGAAACCAGCCCCCCCCATCAGGACGGCTTCCCAACACCCGGAAACCAGCCCCCCCCATCAGGACGGCTTCCCAACACCAGGAAACCAGCCCCCAGGAAGCCCCCCTCCCCCCATCAGGACGAGGGGGAGGGGGAGGGGGAGGGGGAGGGAGAGATCTTCCAGTTTTCCATCCTTTGGTTCATCCCCAAATGACCGCAAGGGCCAGAGCTGAGCCAATCCAAAGCCAGGAGTGTCTTCCGGGTCTCCCAGGCAGGTGCAGGGCCCAAGCCCTCGGGCCATCTTCTACTGCTTTCCCAGGAGAGCTGGATCGGAAGTGGAGCAGCCGGGATATAAATTGGTGCCCATGTGGGATGCCGACAACCGCAGGTGGCGGCTATACCCGCTATGCCACAGCGCTGGCCCCAAGAGTTGTTTCTCTTTGTCCTAAATTAAGGACCTGCACACACATAGATCTCTTTCTGGACTTTCTATTCTGTTGTGTATTTTACCTATGCTCCCAAAACGTATTACTTTAATTGCTGTTACATTCCAATGAGTCCTGAATTCCAGTAGGAGCAAATTAACACTTTTTCTTGAAAAAAGCCTTGGCTCTTATTGGCCAACTGCATTTTTAAAATTATTTTACTCTGAGGATTAGCTGGAGATTAAATATTAATAGCTTTTTCTGCTTCTACCAAGATAACACTGTTTGTCTTCCTTCACTCTATTAACAAGGTGACTTCGATTGATTTTTAAACTATTACATCAATTATGAATCCCTAGGATAAAAGTAGTACCTGGAATTAGCATAATTGCTTAGCCATGATATAGTTATGATACATTATTCTTTACGTTTTGCTGCAGAGAGACAGGATATAAGGAGATAGCCTTTTTGTCTACCTGCTGGTTCCCTTCCCAAATGCCCACAACAGCCAGGCATCTGGCCAGGTCAAAGCCAGGAGCTGAGAACTCAATCCAGGGTTCCTATGGGGGGTGACGGGCACCCAGCTGCTTCCCTGTCTCCTGCTGCCTCCCCGTGTGCACATTAGCAGGAAGCGAAGCCGAGATTCAAACCCAGGGCATGTGTGGACACCCCAAGCAGTATCTTCAGTGCTACACCCAATGCCCACTTGGTGGATGCTACTCCCGAATGTTTTATTAAAGATTTCTGCATCACAGAAATTCACTTGAGATACTGTATTTATCGTACCTGCTCTCTGTTCTCTGTTCCTCTCTTTCATTAGCAACTTTTTTTTTCTAGTTTTATTTCTTGCTTTCTTAAAAGGAAGAGAGACCTTCTATCCACTGGTTCAGGGCCCAGACGCCCGTTACAGCCAGGGCTGCACCAGGCTGAAGTCAGGGGCCACTGAGGAACTACCTGGATCTCTCACACGCATGGCAGGGACCAAGCGCCTGAACCGTCTCTGCTGCTTCCCAGGGTGCAGAAATACAGAAACAAGGAGAGAGACTGATGTCCCATCCACTGTTTCCCTCTCCAAGTGGCCACAACAGCCAGCATTGGGCCCGGCCGAAGCCAGGAGCCAGGAGCTTCTTCAGAGGCCCCCACGAAGGTGGCAGGGGCCCAAGGACTTGGGCCATCTTCCACTGCTTTCCTAGGCACATTAGCAGGGAGCTGGATCAGAAGTGGAGCAGCCAAGACTCGAACCAGTGCCCACTCGGGATGCCGGAGCTGTAGGTGGCTTGTTTACCCACTAAGCTACAGCACCGGCCTTCCTTGTTCTTTCAAGAATCTCTTTGGGGGCTGCCGCCATGACACAGTAGGTTAATCCTCCACATGTAGCGCCAGCATCCCATGTGGGTGCCAGTTCTGGGCCCAGCTGCTCCTCTTCCAGTCCAGCTCTCTGCTGTGACCTGGGAAAGCAGTAGAAGGTGGCCCAAGTCCTTGGCCCTCTCCCTTTCTTCTGCAGTGCCCGTCTTTTGTCTGTCTCTCCAGGCGCAGCCTGTGTCCTCTCTGTCACCCAGTCCGCTATTCCCTCCGCCTGCACCAAAGCTCCCGGTGAGATCACTCACTGAGCCCTTGTTTTCTGCTGTGACACAGGTCTCCCCTTCGGTCACTTACAGCTAGCTGGCATGAGCTGCCCAGGCCAGCACACACACACAGCATGGAGCCCTCCGACCTGAAGTACACCCGGGTCTGCCCAGCTGCGATGCTTCTGCGGGCTTTCATCCGAGCCGTCAGTCCGTCTCTATCTGCAAAGCTGTCTGCAGAAGTGATCTGAGGCCCGAGATGATGTTAAGTCCTCCAGAGAGAAGTCACACATGCCTCTGGCAGCGGCTTGGGGACATTCCATCACAGAGTAGCCTAATCCAACTTCAGCATGTGTCTGCGTCACCACTAGGTGTTTGGGGACCTGACCCAAAAGGAGGGGAGACTACACGCACCTTCTGCCCGCCACTCAAACTCCCGCCTCCCCACCCCGCAGGCCATCAAACGCAGCGCCCGCCTCTGAGCAGGGCCCGGCCCCTGTTCCCACACGGACCCTGGGCTGGCACCGAAAGCCTTCAGCCACACAGGCCCTCTTTACTTGGCCCACTTCTCCCAGGCGCCCTCGGAGAGTCAGGCCTGTCGATCGGAAGAGGAGGTCTCCACACCTACGGCGCACCCAGCTTTCAGACGGATCTCCAGGGCCGCAGAATGACCAAAGGCAGCGGCACACCTCCACGCACCGAGACACGGAGCCCAGAGAGCACTGGGCGAGGACACAGACCCAGGGCAAAGCCCTGAAAAACTTCCACTCCAAACCGCCAGAACTTCCTCTCAGCCAGCTCCACAGGTTCAGGCCACAGTGCACTGAGCAGCGTCCCAGAAATGCAGGAGTGGAAGCCCTAACCACTGTGACGCGCACAGCAGTCACCAGGCCACGGGAGCCCGCTCCCCGCCCGTGGGGCCTCAGACGGCCCGAGGCCCGCACCTGCTCCCGACAACACAGCCTTTTCCAGCCTCGGCTAACACGCAGTCTACGCGCGGCACGACCGAGAGGCTATCCTTGCCATCTACTCCTGAGGAACAATCTGCATACTTGGTACAAGATCACAAAACCCACCAGCAGCAGCAGCAAGGTGATAGAATGCAGCCTAAGCCTAAATTTTGAAATTTTACACAGTTATTGGAAAGATCAAAGCGGGGGAAGCAAGAGGGAGGACAGGAATACCACTGTGGTCTTTTTTTTAAAACTTGTATTTATTTATTTGAAAAACAGAGTTATGCAGAAAGAGGAGAGGTGTGGGGTTTTCCCTCCGCTGGTTCACTCCCCAAATGGCCGCAGCGGCCAGAGCTGAGCCAATCCAAAGCCAGGAGCCAGGAGCTTCCTCCAGGTCTCCCACGTGGGTGCAGGGGCCCAAGGACTTGGGCCACCTTCTACTGCCTTCCCAGGCCACAGCAGAGAGCTGGACTGCAAGTGGAGCAGCCGGGACTCTAACGGCAGCAGCATTAACTGCTACACCACGGCGCCGGCCCCAAAAATCCTACGCTTTTAAGGCAAAGACAGACAAGACAGAGACCTTCCACCCGCTAGTTCACTCCCAAACGCCGCAGCAGCCGAGGCTGGGTCAGGCCAAAGCCACGAGCGGGCAGCTCAGTTCCCAGCCTCCCGAGGCTGTGGCAGAAACCCAGCCACCGCGCCATCGCCTGCCGCGTCCCGTCCCGGGCTGCATGAGCAGAGAGCTGGAATCAGGAGTGGAGCCAGCACCGAACCCAGGCACTCCAACCTGGGATGCAGGCGCTTCGAGAGGCCGCTGCACGAGTGACCACGAGTTTCCGGTTCTTGACTTGGATGCTGACTACACGGTGTATTCATATGTGAAAACGCACCTCGCCGTCACTCACGGTAACCGCACCACTCTCTCCGCTAGTTCCAAGTGTGGAAGAGAGAAACACCACCGTAGGTGATGAAAAACTACTTCCTTAAGTACTTCTACACTTGCAGAGGTAAAAACGTCTCCAGGGCTAGATGATTCTAGCTGCTAAGAGCCCAGGGAGGGGCCGGCACTGTGGTGCAGCGGGTAGAGCCGTTGCCTGCAACCTTGGCATCCCATATGGGTGCCGGTTTGAGTCCCGGCTGTTCAAGTTCCCATCCGGCTCCCTATAAATGCGCCTGGGAAAGCAGAGGAAAATGACCCAAGTGCTTGGGCCTCTCCACCTACGTGGAAGACCCACAAGAAGCTCCCAGATCCTGGCTTCAGCCTGGCTCAGCCCTGACCACTGCAGCCATTTGGGGAATAAACCAGCGGATGGAAGATCGATCGATCGATCGATCTCTGTGTGTGTATGTGTATGTGTGTGTGTGTGTGTCTCCTTCTCTCTCTGCAACTCCGCCTTTCAAATAAATAAAATATTTTTAAAAAATAGTAAGATGCCAGTTAGGATGCCAGCATTCCCTACTAGAGTGCGTATGCTCAATCCCCCCTCTGGGTCCTGATTCCAGCTTCCTGGGCTAATGCATACCCTAGGAGGCAGCGCGAGTACTTGGGTTCCTGTCACTCACATGGGAGAGACCTGGACTGAGTTCTGAAATCCTAGGTTCAGCACAGTCCAGCCACCAACAGACACGTGGAGAAATAACTAGCAGGGGATCTCTCTCTCTCCCTGTCTGTCTGTCTCTCTCTCTCCCTGTCTGTCTGTCTCTCTCTCTCTCTCCCTGTCTGTCTGTCTGTCTCTCTCTCTCCCTGTCTGTCTGTCTCTCTCTCTCTCTCCCTGTCTGTCTGTCTCTCTCTCTCTCTCCCTGTCTGTCTGTCTCTCTCTCCTGAGCCATCACTTGGGAAGCCTACATTTCATATCAAGATTTGAGCTCCTGCTGCTCTAGTTCCAATCCGGCTCCCTGCTAATGCACTTGGAAAGGCAGCAGAAGACGACCCAAGGGCTTGGGTCCCTGCAATTCTTGTGGCAGACCCAGATGGAGATCCAGGCTCCAGGCTTTGACCTGGCCCAGCCCTGGCTGTCGCAGCCATTTGGGGAGTGACCTACAAGATCGAAAATCTTATCTGTCTGTCTCTGCCTTTCAAATAAAATAAATCTTGAAAGAAGGAAAGAAGGAAAGAAGGAAAGAAGGAAAGGAGGAGAGGAGAGGAGAGGAGAGGAGAGGAGAGGAGAGGAGAGGAGAGGAAGAAGGGAGGGAGGAGGGAAGGAGGGAGGGAGAAGGGAAGGAGGGAGGGAGGAGGGAAGGAGGGAAGGAGGGAGGAGGGAGGGAAGGAGGGAGAGAAGGAGGAATACACACCAACTCTAAGAGGATTGACCTTTACAGGACAACACAGATGGGACAGGACACAGGCAGCAAGGGAGGCCCTGGCTTTGCCTGGTATCTAAGTGTCTGCAATGAACGATGAACTTGTAGAACTAAAACTTCTGAATTTAAAATGGAAGAGAAGTCAGGGCCCAGATAGCCTCTACTCCCCAGGGAGGAGACCCAGGAGACCCTCCGGTGAGGGAAGCTTTGGGTGCGGTTTCTCAGGACAGGGCAGACAGGACGGCACTCCCTGGCCCTCCCTGGACAAGGCCCTGCAGGACCCAGCCTCAGACCGAGGGTTCACACAGCGCACCTGGGGGGAGCGGAACCAGAATTCAGCTCTCCAAGCCCTCTGCCCTGCAGTAACTGCTCCCAGGCAGACAAGGTAGACCGCTCAGGGCCTCGCCCCTCTAAAGCAGTGCCAAATTTAGGTGAGAAGGCACGTGAGGTCCACGGCTGCCAGCCCGGGGCTCCGAGAAGCCACGCCTGCCTTCCAATTCCAGAGACACACTGTGTTGGAGGAGGAGGTGGGCCAGTGTCACGGGGCATGAGGCATCGTCCCTGTACCTGACAACACTGCACACCCCTGCGGAAGCCAGGAGGAAAAACACACTGGCACCGACACCCAGACTCAGCTTCCAAGTTGGCCTCCGGTTTCCACCGGCTCCGGTCTGGGAGGCCAGCAGGGCCCCTCCCTCTCCTCAGATGGACAGACAACAGCTGCTCTGGTCACATCCTCCGAGCCTCGGCCATAAACCCGGGGAGGTGAGCAGCCTCCTCCATCCTCCAGCCAAGGGCTTGGGTTTCCAACCAGCCTCCCTCTTCCTTCCCCAGAACTAATTTTAGCCTCCTTGGTTGTCAGAGTGGAACTGAAATAGTCGGCAGAGGGACATTCGCAAACCAGAGCATGAGCCTGCCTCCCAAAACACCCCAGCCCCAGCCCCTGCAGAGAACGGTCCCCGGGGAGGAGGGTCACGCACGCGCCCAGTGGAGCAGGCTTCCTTCCCAACACCGGCTTCCAGCGATCACGTGCCAGGGAATGAGAGCACGCAGCCGGAGCTGCCAGGCCCAGGGGCTCTGAAAGAGGCACACGTATGGGCACAGCCTGATGGGACCAGGCAGGGCAAGCCAGCTGCCTGACCACACACCTCCAGCACCGACCGCTGGCCCGGACGTGCGTATCACTGACAGTCCCAGCACCAAGACTCGCGGGCCAGCGGCAGCGTCTCCTCCACCAAGCAGCCTGGGCTTGCGGGGACGGCGCCGCCAGCACACGATGGACGGGGAGCGCTGGGGCCGGCACGGGCTTGCGAGTCCGGTGCACAGCGAGACCAAAGAGGAAGCCCAAAACAAGGCGGTGAGTGGCTGCAACAGAGACCTGGAGACGGAATGGGAGGGACGGGAAGGAAGACAAACCCCAGAGGAGACAGGAAAATCTCACCCCCAGCGAGCCCGTCACCCACCAGCGAGGTGGGCACTTCCTCCCAGCGCAGAGAGGCGGAGTTCCCGAGAGGGCTCTCCCCAGCACAGCTCCGTAGCAGGCGGCAGCAGCTGCTCCTCTCTGGCCTCCACGGCAGTGCTGCCCCCACACCTCCCTCCCCAGGCCCAGAGGCGGTGGCCTGGGCCTGCCCTGGACTGCCGTGCACCCCGAGGGGAGGGGAAAGACTTGTGCTGTACCTGTGGAGTGAGGCTGCCCCTCTGCCCTGGAGTCCCCGGCCTGGGCGCTCCAGGGCCACAGCCGCCTCGGCTCCCGGGAGCGCCGGGGGCCTGGCCCGCTGCGGGGGAAGGGCATGCCTGGTCCCGCGGCGACCCCCGCACTCCTCCTGGCAGGCAGGGGCAGCCTCAGCTCGCGCGGCTCCCAGGTGAGCAGAAAGGGGGTACCGGGCAGGCAGAGAGGCCCCTGCGACAGGCACTTCCTGACATGCTGTGCGTGCGGGAGGGAGAGGCCAGAGCACCAGCCTCAAGGCGACGGGCAGGGGGTGGGCGGGTGCGGGCAGGCAGGCTGCCCGGCCACCCACAACTGCCACCTCCCTGAAACCCGAACCACTTCTGGGAAAACTCAAGGACGCCAGGATTCTCCGGCAGCAAGCGGTGAGCCACGCATTCTGAACCAAACTCACACCCGAGCAGGACAGGGCGAGAGGCCCCGCCTTGGCATGGAGATGCGACCTCTGATCCTCTGATCCCAAGGGGGGTGGGGCGCACTAGCCAGTCACCTTCTCCATCTCCCACCCGTCTGCCTTGCCAAAACCCAGAGCATTCTAGGCCACAGCGCCCCACCTCCGCCAGGGAGGTCCTGATTAGAGCTCCTGGGATGAGGGTGGAGGCCAGGAGGCTGCAGACCGTCGTCCTGCAGGGCCGGAGCAGCAGGGCACACAGCCAAGTCCCAAGTGACGAGACCAAGAAGCCCTGCTCTCCATGAAGCCAGTGCCTCAGGGCTGTCCACCCAGGCACCCACAAAACAATACTCAACCTGCCACCGGCCTCCGGCCCCCAGATCCCAGGCCCGGTGACAGGGCAGGACCTGCATCCTGGGCTGATCCCCCTTGGTGTCTGCTGGCTCCCAAGCAGGGCATAAACGCACGGTGCCAGGGCAACTTCCCGGGAGAGGAGGAAGCGGAACCCTGGAAGAACCACAAAAGGCAGGAGAGGACAACAGCAGTGGCCAGGACAGGCTAGGCAGAGCAGAGACACGCCGCACTCGGCGACAAGCCGCCCTCAGACAGGCTAGGCAGAGCAGAGACACGCCGCAGTCGGCGACAAGCCGCCCTCAGACAGGCTAAGCAGAGCAGCGACACCCCGCACTCAGGAACAAGCCGCCCTCAGACAGGCTAGGCAGAGCAGAGACACGCCGCACTCGGGGACAAGCCGCCCTCAGACAGGCTAGGCAGAGACACACCGCAATCGGTGACAAGCCGCCCTCAGACAGGCTAGGCAGAGACACACCGCAGTCGGTGACAAGCCGCCCTCAGACAGGCTAGGCAGAGACACACCGCAGTCGGTGACAAGCCGCCCTCAGACAGGCTAGGCAGAGACACACCGCAATCGGTGACAAGCCGCCCTCAGACAGGCTAGGCAGAGCAGAGACACGCCGCACTCGGCGACAAGCCGCCCTCAGACAGGCTAGGCAGAGCAGAGACACGCCGCAGTCGGCGACAAGCCGCCCTCAGACAGGCTAGGCAGAGCAGAGACACGCCGCACTCGGCGACAAGTCGCCCTCAGACAGGCTAGGCAGAGACACGCCGCACTCGGCGACAAGCCGCCCTCAGACAGGCTAGGCAGAGACACGCCGCACTCGGCGACAAGCCGCCCTCAGACAGGCTAGGCAGAGCAGAGACACGCCGCACTCGGCGACAAGCCGCCCTCAGACAGGCTAGGCAGAGACACACCGCCCTCGGCGACAAGCCGCCCTCAGACAGGCTAGGCAGAGACACACCGCAGTCGGCGACAAGCCGCCCTCAGACAGGCTAGGCAGAGACACACTGCACTCGGCGACAAGCCGCCCTCAGATAGGCTAGGCAGAGACACACCGCAGTCGGTGACAAGCCGCCCTCAGACAGGCTAGGCAGAGACACACCGCAATCGGCGACAAGCCGCCCTCAGACAGGCTAAGCAGAGCAGCGACACCCCGCACTCAGGAACAAGCCGCCCTCAGACAGGCTAGGCAGAGACACACCCCACTAGGCGACAAGCCGCCCTCAGACAGGCTAGGCAGAGACACCGCACTCGGGAACAAGCCACCCTCAGACAGGCTAGGCAGAGACACACCCCACTCGGCGACAAGCCGCCCTCAGACAGGCTAGGCAGAGACACCGCACTCGGGGACAAGCCACCCTCAGACAGGCTAGGCAGAGACACACCCCACTCGGGGACAAGCCGCCCTCAGAAGGGCGGCCAGGACTTCCAGGAGCTGACACGAGGGCAGCAGGATGCCAGTATCAATGCAAAGCAGTGTACACAGGTACACACAGAGCACACACACACAGTGCACTTACAGTGCACTCGCACTCAGAGCATGTACACACACAATACAGTGCACACTCACACCGTGCACACTCACACTCACAGTGCACACACACACAGTGCACTTACAGTGCACTCACACTCAGAGCATGTACACACACAATACAGTGCACACTCACACCGTGCACACTCACACTCACACAGTGCATACTGCACACTCACAGTGCACACACACACAGTGCACTTACAGTGCACTCGCACTCAGAGCATGTACACACACAATACAGTGCACACTCACACCGTGCACACTCACACAGTGCATACTGCACACTCACACAGTGCAATTACAGTGCACTCGCACTCAGAGCATGCACACACATGGTACACACACAATACACAGTGCACACTCACACTCAGTGTACACTCTGCACATTCAGTGCATTTACACAATGCACAGTGCACTCACACCCACAGTGCATATACACACATGATACACACTCACACAATGCACAGTGCATTTGCACTCACAGTGCATTCACACACAATACACACACGGTACACACTGCACACTCAGTGTATTTGCACAGTGCACTCACACCCACAGTGCAGATACACACATGCTACACACACGGTACATTTACACAGCACACACAGTGCACTCACTCACAGTGCATACACACGTCACACAGCACACACAGTGCACTCACTCACAGTGCATACACACGTACACAGCACACACAGTGCACTCACTCACAGTGCATACACACGTCACACAGCACACACAGTGCACTCACTCACAGTGCATACACACGTCACACAGCACACACAGTGCACTCACTCACAGTGCATACACACGTACACAGCACACACAGTGCACTCACTCACAGTGCATACACACGTACACAGCACACACAGTGCACTCTCACAGTGCATACACACGTACACAGCACACACAGTGCACTCACTCACAGTGCATACACACGTACACAGCACACACAGTGCACTCACTCACAGTGCATACACACGTCACACAGCACACACAGTGCACTCACTCACAGTGCATACACACGTCACACAGCACACACAGTGCACTCACTCACAGTGCATACACACGTACACAGTACACACAGTGCACTCACTCACAGTGCATACACACGTCACACAGCACACACAGTGCACTCACTCACAGTGCATACACACGTACACAGTACACACAGTGCACTCACTCACAGTGCATACACACGTCACACAGTACACACAGTGCACTCACTCACAGTGCATACACACGTCACACAGTACACACAGTGCACTCACTCACAGTGCATACACGCGTCACACAGTACACACAGTGCACTCACTCACAGTGCATACACACGTACACAGCACACACAGTGCACTCACTCACAGTGCATACACACGTCACACAGCACACACAGTGCACTCACTCACAGTGCATACACACGTCACACAGCACACACAGTGCACTCACTCACAGTGCATACAGCATCACACAGTACACACAGTGCACTCACTCACAGTGCATACAGCATCACACAGTACACACAGTGCACTCACTCACAGTGCATACACACGTACACAGCACACACAGTGCACTCACTCACAGTGCATACACACGTACACAGCACACACAGTGCACTCACTCACAGTGCATACACACGACACACAGCACACACAGTGCACTCACTCACAGTGCATACACACGTACACAGTACACACAGTGCACTCACTCACAGTGCATACACACGTACACAGCACACACAGTGCACTCACTCACAGTGCATACACACGTACACAGTACACACAGTGCACTCACTCACAGTGCATACACACGTACACAGTACACACAGTGCACTCACTCACAGTGCATACACACGTACACAGTACACACAGTGCACTCACTCACAGTGCATACACACGTCACACAGCACACACAGTGCACTCACTCACAGTGCATACACACGTACACAGCACACACAGTGCACTCACTCACAGTGCATACACACGTCACACAGTACACACAGTGCACTCACTCACAGTGCATACACACGTACACAGCACACACAGTGCACTCACTCACAGTGCATACACACGACACACAGCACACACAGTGCACTCACTCACAGTGCATACACACGTCACACAGTACACACAGTGCACTCACTCACAGTGCATACACGCGTCACACAGTACACACAGTGCACTCACTCACAGTGCATACACACGTACACAGCACACACAGTGCACTCACAGTGCATACACACGTACACAGTACACACAGTGCACTCACAGTGCATACACACGTCACACAGTACACACAGTGCACTCACTCACAGTGCATACACACGTCACACAGTACACACAGTGCACTCACTCACAGTGCATACACACGTCACACAGCACACACAGTGCACTCACTCACAGTGCATACACACGTCACACAGCACACACAGTGCACTCACTCACAGTGCATACAGCATCACACAGTACACACAGTGCACTCACTCACAGTGCATACAGCATCACACAGTACACACAGTGCACTCACTCACAGTGCATACACACGTACACAGCACACACAGTGCACTCACTCACAGTGCATACACACGTACACAGCACACACAGTGCACTCACTCACAGTGCATACACACGTCACACAGCACACACAGTGCACTCACTCACAGTGCATACACACGTACACAGTACACACAGTGCACTCACTCACAGTGCATACACACGTACACAGCACACACAGTGCACTCACTCACAGTGCATACACACGTACACAGTACACACAGTGCACTCACTCACAGTGCATACACACGTACACAGTACACACAGTGCACTCACTCACAGTGCATACACACGTACACAGCACACACAGTGCACTCACTCACAGTGCATACACACGTACACAGCACACACAGTGCACTCACTCACAGTGCATACACACGTCACACAGTACACACAGTGCACTCACTCACAGTGCATACACGCGTCACACAGTACACACAGTGCACTCACTCACAGTGCATACACACGTACACAGCACACACAGTGCACTCACAGTGCATACACACGTCACACAGTACACACAGTGCACTCACTCACAGTGCATACACACGTCACACAGCACACACAGTGCACTCACAGTGCATACACACGTACACAGTACACACAGTGCACTCACAGTGCATACACACGTACACAGCACACACAGTGCACTCACTCACAGTGCATACACGCGACACACAGTACACACAGTGCACTCACACCCACAGTGCAGATACACACATGCTACACACACGGTACATTTACACAGCACACACAGTGCACTCACTCACAGTGCATACACACGTCACACAGCACACACAGTGCACTCACTCACAGTGCATACACACGTCACACAGTACACACAGTGCACTCACTCACAGTGCATACACACGTACACAGCACACACAGTGCACTCACTCACAGTGCATACACACGTACACAGCACACACAGTGCACTCACTCACAGTGCATACACACGTACACAGCACACACAGTGCACTCACTCACAGTGCATACACACGACACACAGCACACACAGTGCACTCACTCACAGTGCATACACACGTACACAGTACACACAGTGCACTCACTCACAGTGCATACACACGACACACAGCACACACAGTGCACTCACTCACAGTGCATACACACGACACACAGCACACACAGTGCACTCACTCACAGTGCATACACACGTACACAGTACACACAGTGCACTCACTCACAGTGCATACACACGACACACAGCACACACAGTGCACTCACTCACAGTGCATACACACGTACACAGTACACACAGTGCACTCACTCACAGTGCATACACACGACACACAGCACACACAGTGCACTCACTCACAGTGCATACACACGTACACAGTACACACAGTGCACTCACTCACAGTGCATACACACGTACACAGCACACACAGTGCACTCACTCACAGTGCATACACACGTACACAGTACACACAGTGCACTCACTCACAGTGCATACACACGTACACAGTACACACAGTGCACTCTCACAGTGCATACACGCGTCACACAGCACACACAGTGCACTCACTCACAGTGCATACACACGTACACAGCACACACAGTGCACTCACAGTGCATACACACGACACACAGCACACACAGTGCACTCACTCACAGTGCATACACACGACACACAGCACACACAGTGCACTCACTCACAGTGCATACACACGTACACAGTACACACAGTGCACTCACTCACAGTGCATACACACGTACACAGCACACACAGTGCACTCACTCACAGTGCATACACACGTCACACAGCACACACAGTGCACTCACTCACAGTGCATACACACGTCACACAGTACGCACAGTGCACTCACTCACAGTGCATACACACGTACACAGTACACACAGTGCACTCACTCACAGTGCATACACACGTACACAGCACACACAGTGCACTCTCACAGTGCATACACACGTCACACAGTACACACAGTGCACTCACTCACAGTGCATACACACGTACACAGCACACACAGTGCACTCACTCACAGTGCATACACGCGACACACAGTACACACAGTGCACTCACACCCACAGTGCAGATACACACATGCTACACACACGGTACATTTACACAGCACACACAGTGCACTCACTCACAGTGCATACACACGTACACAGCACACACAGTGCACTCTCACAGTGCATACACACGTCACACAGTACACAAGGTGCACTCACTCACAGTGCATACACACGTCACACAGTACACACAGTGCACTCACTCACAGTGCATACACACGTACACAGTACACACAGTGCACTCACTCACAGTGCATACACACGTCACACAGCACACACAGTGCACTCACTCACAGTGCATACACACGTACACAGTACACACAGTGCACTCACTCACAGTGCATACACACGTCACACAGTACACACAGTGCACTCACTCACAGTGCATACACACGTCACACAGTACACACAGTGCACTCACTCACAGTGCATACACACGTCACACAGCACACACAGTGCACTCACTCACAGTGCATACACACGTACACAGCACACACAGTGCACTCACTCACAGTGCATACACACGTCACACAGCACACACAGTGCACTCACTCACAGTGCATACAGCATCACACAGTACACACAGTGCACTCACTCACAGTGCATACAGCATCACACAGTACACACAGTGCACTCACTCACAGTGCATACACACGTACACAGCACACACAGTGCACTCACTCACAGTGCATACACACGTACACAGCACACACAGTGCACTCACTCACAGTGCATACACACGTCACACAGCACACACAGTGCACTCACTCACAGTGCATACACACGTACACAGTACACACAGTGCACTCACTCACAGTGCATACACACGTACACAGCACACACAGTGCACTCACTCACAGTGCATACACACGTACACAGTACACACAGTGCACTCACTCACAGTGCATACACACGTACACAGTACACACAGTGCACTCACTCACAGTGCATACACACGTACACAGCACACACAGTGCACTCACTCACAGTGCATACACACGTACACAGTACACACAGTGCACTCACTCACAGTGCATACACACGTACACAGCACACACAGTGCACTCACTCACAGTGCATACACACGACACACAGCACACACAGTGCACTCACTCACAGTGCATACACACGTACACAGCACACACAGTGCACTCACTCACAGTGCATACACACGTCACACAGCACACACAGTGCACTCACAGTGCATACACACGTACACAGTACACACAGTGCACTCACTCACAGTGCATACACACGTACACAGCACACACAGTGCACTCACTCACAGTGCATACACACGTCACACAGCACACACAGTGCACTCACTCACAGTGCATACACACGTACACAGCACACACAGTGCACTCACTCACAGTGCATACACACGACACACAGCACACACAGTGCACTCACTCACAGTGCATACACACGTACACAGTACACACAGTGCACTCACTCACAGTGCATACACACGACACACAGCACACACAGTGCACTCACTCACAGTGCATACACACGTCACACAGTACACACAGTGCACTCACTCACAGTGCATACACACGACACACAGCACACACAGTGCACTCACTCACAGTGCATACACACGACACACAGCACACACAGTGCACTCACTCACAGTGCATACACACGTACACAGTACACACAGTGCACTCACTCACAGTGCATACACACGACACACAGCACACACAGTGCACTCACTCACAGTGCATACACACGTACACAGTACACACAGTGCACTCACTCACAGTGCATACACACGACACACAGCACACACAGTGCACTCACTCACAGTGCATACACACGTACACAGTACACACAGTGCACTCACTCACAGTGCATACACACGTACACAGCACACACAGTGCACTCACTCACAGTGCATACACACGTACACAGTACACACAGTGCACTCACTCACAGTGCATACACACGTACACAGTACACACAGTGCACTCTCACAGTGCATACACGCGTCACACAGCACACACAGTGCACTCACTCACAGTGCATACACACGTACACAGCACACACAGTGCACTCACTCACAGTGCATACACACGACACACAGCACACACAGTGCACTCACTCACAGTGCATACACACGACACACAGCACACACAGTGCACTCACTCACAGTGCATACACACGTACACAGTACACACAGTGCACTCACTCACAGTGCATACACACGTACACAGCACACACAGTGCACTCACTCACAGTGCATACACACGTCACACAGCACACACAGTGCACTCACTCACAGTGCATACACACGTCACACAGTACGCACAGTGCACTCACTCACAGTGCATACACACGTACACAGTACACACAGTGCACTCACTCACAGTGCATACACACGTACACAGCACACACAGTGCACTCACTCACAGTGCATACACACGTACACAGCACACACAGTGCACTCACTCACAGTGCATACACACGTCACACAGCACACACAGTGCACTCACTCACAGTGCATACACACGTCACACAGTACACACAGTGCACTCACTCACAGTGCATACACACGTCACACAGTACACACAGTGCACTCACTCACAGTGCATACACACGTCACACAGCACACACAGTGCACTCACTCACAGTGCATACAGCATCACACAGTACACACAGTGCACTCACTCACAGTGCATACACACGACACACAGCACACACAGTGCACTCACTCACAGTGCATACACACGTACACAGTACACACAGTGCACTCACTCACAGTGCATACACACGTCACACAGCACACACAGTGCACTCACTCACAGTGCATACAGCATCACACAGTACACACAGTGCACTCACTCACAGTGCATACACACGTACACAGCACACACAGTGCACTCACTCACAGTGCATACACACGACACACAGCACACACAGTGCACTCACTCACAGTGCATACACACGTACACAGCACACACAGTGCACTCACTCACAGTGCATACACACGTCACACAGCACACACAGTGCACTCACTCACAGTGCATACACACGTCACACAGTACACACAGTGCACTCACTCACAGTGCATACACACGTCACACAGCACACACAGTGCACTCACTCACAGTGCATACACGCGTCACACAGTACACACAGTGCACTCACTCACAGTGCATACACACGTACACAGCACACACAGTGCACTCACTCACAGTGCATACACGCGTCACACAGCACACACAGTGCACTCACTCACAGTGCATACACACGTCACACAGCACACACAGTGCACTCACTCACAGTGCATACACACGTACACAGCACACACAGTGCACTCACTCACAGTGCATACACACGTCACACAGCACACACAGTGCACTCACTCACAGTGCATACACACGTACACAGCACACACAGTGCACTCACTCACAGTGCATACACACGTACACAGTACACACAGTGCACTCACTCACAGTGCATACACACGTACACAGCACACACAGTGCACTCACTCACAGTGCATACACACGTCACACAGCACACACAGTGCACTCACTCACAGTGCATACACACGTCACACAGTACACACAGTGCACTCACTCACAGTGCATACACACGTCACACAGCACACACAGTGCACTCACTCACAGTGCATACACACGTACACAGTACACACAGTGCACTCACTCACAGTGCATACACACGTCACACAGTACACACAGTGCACTCACTCACAGTGCATACACACGTACACAGCACACACAGTGCACTCACTCACAGTGCATACACACGTCACACAGCACACACAGTGCACTCACTCACAGTGCATACACACGTACACAGCACACACAGTGCACTCTCACAGTGCATACACACGTACACAGCACACACAGTGCACTCACTCACAGTGCATACACACGACACACAGCACACACAGTGCACTCACTCACAGTGCATACACACGTACACAGTACACACAGTGCACTCACTCACAGTGCATACACGCGTCACACAGCACACACAGTGCACTCACTCACAGTGCATACACGCGACACACAGCACACACAGTGCACCTGCAGTGCATATACTCGCACGGTACACATTCACTCAGTGCACACTCATGCACAGTGCATGCTCACACAGCACATTTACACAGTGCACACCCAGTGCATTTGCACTCACAGTGCACATACACACACAGTACACACTCATGGCACACTCACACCATATATTTACGCTGTGCACACACAGTGCATTTGCACTCAAGGTGCATATACACACACAGTACACACTCATGTACACACTCACAGTGCACATTCACACTTTGCATTTCCACAGTGCACACACAGTGCATTCCCATGCACAGTACATATACACACGGTACACTCACACAGTACACACACTGTGCACAGTGCCCTCACACAGTGCACACTCACAGTGCATTCATACACAGTACACAGTGCACATGCACAGTACTCACAGTACACACACTGCACATGCACACACAGTGCACTCACAGTGCACACTTACAGTGTACGTGCACAGTGCATTCACAGTACACACACTGCACATGCACACACATTGCACAGTGTTCTCACAGTGCACTCACACACAGTACACACAGTACACACACACAGTGCACTCACACACACTGCACATGCACACTCACTGCACAGTGTACTCACACAGTGCACACTCACACAGTACTCACACAGTACACACACACAACACACATGCACACTCACTGCACAGTGTACTCACACAGTACACACACAACACACATGCACACACACTGTGCAGTGTGCTCACAGTGCACACTCACACAGTGCACACTCACACACCGCACATGCACACTCACTGCACAGTGTACACACACACCGCACATGCACACACATGTGGGTATTTCTACTTCTCTGGAGTCCAGTCTGGGGCACGGGGGCCATGGTGTAGAACGGGGGCTCTGCACTGGGCCCCTGCAAAGGGAGTGCCTACAGTAAAGTGCCCAGGGCTTTGGGGGGATTCCCCGTGTCACAGAGACCCACTCAAGCAGTGGGAAGCCACATGGTCGAGTCTCAAGCTCTTACCAAGGGCAGGGTCTGGAGGCATGGGCGAGTTTTCACATCATCTGCCTCGGAAGAGCCTCGAAGAGCTGAGGAGGGAGCCCACCTCCCCAAGGCAGCCCAGCAGGCCATGGGGCAGCATGCAGTGAGCAGCAATGTCAGGACAGGCAGAAGACGCCCTGCCGTGGCTCCGCAGCCCACGTCCTTGGTCAAAGCCACTTCACTCACTGCCTCCTACAAACCCATGGAGGGCACGGGCAAGAAACACCTCTGGGTCTGAGAGCAGCCAACCCACAAGGACCTGCACTTCCGATGGGACAGACAGGAGACCCCTCCCCTCCCCAGTCAGGCCCACCCAGAGCTCGGCTCCACCTCTCCCTGCAGGCCTTCTAATTGAGCCCATGCAGAGCCCCATGGCAGGAGCTCTACAGGACACACGCGATTGTCTGGGACGTCCACTGCAATGCAAGGGCCAGACCGGTCCCTCCCAAGGACACTGGGCCAGGCACAGAGGGCTTGCAGAGCTGACACTGACAAGTACCAAGTGCCATTACTACAGCCTAAGTCCTGCCTCTTCTTCCAGGGCTGTGCTGTCCCGGTGTGATGATGCAGAAATCAGACACCTGCACTCAGAACGAAGACGCTCCATGAGCGCTGATGGAGTTTAGACAGCACAAACGCCCAAGTGCTCGGGCCCCTGCACCCACGTGGGAGACCTGGAAGAAGCTCCTGGCTCCTGGCTTCAGATCAGCCCAGCTCAGGAGTTTGTGGCCATTTGGAGAGTGAACCAGTGATGGAAGACCTTTCTCTCTGCCTCTCAAATAAATAAATAAAAATCTTTTTTAAAAAGGTAATTTTATTTTAGTGCAAAAAAAAATTGCGATCCAAGCATCTTCCCCATAATATGCATGTATGTATAAGCATTTTCGGTTTCGTTCGGTACCGAAACAAACTTGGCCTGTAACTGCACTCTCCAAGAGCTTCCCGAAGTCCGCGCGCACGAGGTTCACGCTGGCCCGCTGGGCGCCCAGCGCTGCTCTAGATCTTGGTCCCAGCGGGGCGGGACCGGGGCTTGAAGGAAAGGCACGGCTGCGGGTGGGGGGCAGGAGGGCCCGGGCGCCCCACCGGCCCCGGCGCGGTGCCCGTTCTCGTCGTCTGGGACCCGGACCGCCCGCGTGCAGACGCCCTGCTCAGCACTGCCCAAGCCTGGAGCGGGACCAGCTCCTCCAGGGCCCAGTCCCACCCTATCCTGCCGGCCCAGGCACCCCGGGGCCCGCAAGCCTGCCCTGGGAGAACGCAGGGTCGCCTTCCCTTCCGCTTCAAAGCGACACCTCAGTAACCGCGCTGCAGCGCGAAGGGGGTAGGAAGACCCGCGGGGAGTCCAACGCGACCGCCCAGCCATCCGCGCACCGGCGGCCGATCTCCGCCTGCGGTCCCGCACTCGGTCCCGCAGCAGCCGGCGCCCCCATATCGGCTCCGCTCCCGGCAGACGCTCGGCCGCCGCCG
Organism: Oryctolagus cuniculus; assembly: GCF_964237555.1. Classification (NCBI taxonomy): domain Eukaryota; kingdom Metazoa; phylum Chordata; class Mammalia; order Lagomorpha; family Leporidae; genus Oryctolagus; species Oryctolagus cuniculus. The sequence continues at coordinate 174,612,421 of NC_091435.1, read as the reverse complement.
CACCGCCGAGGAGCCGCGGGGAGCCGGGGTGGGCGGGGACCCCTCCCCAGCCCCGCCCCGCCGCCCGGCGCCGCCCCTCGCGGGTTTCCCAGGCTCCGCGCGGCGGCCACCGCGGGCGGCCGGGGACCCGCGCTGCATGTGTAATGGGGGCCGGGAACAAAGACGCGCGGCACCCGGCGCCCCGGACCCTCCGCCGCGGCGTCGAGGTCCGCCAGCCCGCGGGGGAGCGCCTCCCGCAACGCCCGCCCGGGTCCGCTCGCCCGGCACCCCCGGGGGCGGGAAACCAGTGCGGCGGCCTTGCGGGGAAGGCGCGTTCCGGCGGGACCCCGCGTGTGTACACCCACCTGCACCCACACACCCCCGCCGCCGCCGCCACGTGCCTCCCGCAGGCCCGAGCCACAGGGACCTGTTAGCGCGCCGTCCCCAGCTCCCCAGACCCCGGCGCCCAGAACAAAGCGGTGCGCGGCGCGCGCAGGTAGGAGGCAGCGCCAGGGCTCGCCGCGCAGCAAGCCGAGGCAGAGCGGGAGGCGTGCAGGGGGCTCCCGCCCCGGGCGGCCGCCCCGACCCGACGGGCCCGCACGGCCGCACGCACAGCAGCAGCGCGCGGGCGCCCGGTCCCCGCCCGGGAGGTGCGAGCGAGCGGCGCACAGGTGGCGCGGGCCGAGGCCGCGGCCCGCCCTTTGTTGGTAAACAGCGCGCCCCCCGCGCCCCGCGCCCCCGCGCCCCGCGCTTACCCGCGCACAGCGATCCCCAGAGGAGGGCGAGGGCCGCCCAGGGCGCCGTCATGTTCCGCGGCGCCGCCCCGCGGACACCCGGAGCCCGCGGGCAGGGGCGCGCGGGGCCGGGCAACAGCTGCGCTCGCCTTCCCGCGCCTGCCGGCGGCTTCGTCCCCGGGCGGCGTGCGGGCTCCAAGCGCCGGGCTCAGGGCCGCTGCGGGCGGCGGAGGCTGCGGCCCGGGCTCCGGAGCGACGCGGGGGCCGGGGGGCGGCGGCGGGGCGCGGGCCGGGGCGCGCCCGACGCGGGCATAGCGCAGCGGGGCTGGGCCCGGGCCCCCGGCGCAGGGGCCGAGTCCGGAGGGGCCATGAACGGGGGGAGGGGCGGGGGGAGGGGAGCTGAACCGAGTCCAAAATGGCTCCTGAGCGGCGGCCACGGAGCCGAGCCAGCGGGGAAACCCGGATGTTGGATACAAAGAGGCGGGCGCGCGGGGAGGGGGCGGGGAGGCGGGCCCGAGGGCCGCGTGGGCCGCGCCCCCTCGGGGGCGGGGCCCGGGGCGCCACCGAGCGCAGGCCACGCCCCCGCCCGGGCGGACCCGCGCGGCGGGGAGTGAGCCGGGGCCCGCGTGGGTCACTGCGCCTGGGCTTCCCGGCTCGGCGAGCCCGGGCGCGCGGTCGCCGGACACCTGTCGTCTTCCGCACCTGCTCCCGCCACCCCAGGACGGCCGTGTGGTTACCGACAGGCCAGTGCGTCGGAGTGGAGCGCGCCGGGTGTCTGCACACGGGCACAGCGGGAGGTCCTGAGGAGCTGTCACTTGGACGCGTCCAAGCAGTGCGACAGGGAGTGGCACCTTGCGGTCTGAGTTCACCCGAGCTTCAGTCTCCCCGCGTGGGAAAGGCTAGACCCCTCGAAGGGCTCAGGTAGAGACCTGTGCTCGCGCTGGGAGGTATCAGCAGAAGCTGCATCGGCCGCCTCCTCTCTGCTCGTGCCCGCCAGGCCGGCCATCACAGTAAGCGCCAGGGCCGTCCCAGGTGCCTGCACACCTGTGTCGTCCACCCTGGGCTTTCTGGGAGCCCCAAGTTTGGCAGCCCCTGGAAGCTGGTCTTCCCAACACAGAATTCCCCGTAGCTCTCCTCCCTCTCTCGCCCCTGTCTGATGTGTGCTGTAAGCCGCGTCTCCGATGGCTCAAATCAAAACTTTCTATGAGTCATTCTTGATTTATCCCACGTCCAGTCCCTCAGCAAAGAGAACCAGCCACCAAAGCAGAAGGAGCTGAGAGACCACGTTCAAAAACAAAAGCAAAGAGGAAGACAAATCCAGAAGTAAACGGCGTGATGTGTCAGGGACTTAGACAAGAGCGTGCCGGGCAGCTGCAAGATAGGGCTCTCTAGATGAGGTGGGAAACTGGAACGTGCCTGGGCTCCCTCAGAAACCTGGAGAATCGTGGAGGTGCTGAGAGACACGGTGGCGGGTTAGGGACAACATAGCTTATCTCCCAGGGTTGGCGATTACGGCAGGGTTGCCCAGAGGGCAAGATGGTGGTCATCACCCAGACACAGCAAGCTGGATTCCCACACCACCGTCTGGCCACTTCTCCCCAAATGCTGCCCACGCCCACCACCATGGCAGCAACCCGGAGAGGACCCTCGCTGGTCACCTCAACCCAGCAACTGAAAGGAATCTCGTCTAGGCAGAACTCACACCCCCTTAGGTGGGGGTGCACCTGCTGTGGTTTCGGTTACTGTGGAACAATGGTCCAAAAATATTAACCAGAAATAACTCACAGGTGTCAACGTGGGTGTCATCCGAGTTGTGTGATGAACTCAGGCAGTGCCGCTCCATCCATCCTGGACCCGAGTCATCCATGTGAGGCACAGGCACGCGGTGCGGGCTCCCTGCCCGGCGGTCACACAGACCTTAGCACACCCAGTGCTTGTGTTCGGGTCACCCTTGCCAGAGTTCACAACAGCCCCAAAGCACAGGCACAGGGACGGCGGTGATTCAGATAAACCGGAGAGAAGCCATGAGCTGCTTCCTTTAAGGGAGGTGAGCGTTCTAGACTTAAGAAGAAAGTCATGGGCCGGCGCCGCGGCTCACTAGGCTAATCCTCCGCCTGCAGCGCTGGCACACCGGGTTCTAGTCCCGGTTGGGGCGCCGGGTTCTGTCCCAGTTGCCCCTCTTCCAGGCCAGCTCTCTGCTGTGGCCCGGGAGTGCAGTGGAGGATGGCCCAAGTGCTTGGGCCCTGCACCCCATGGGAGACCAGGAGAAGCACCTGGCTCCTGCCATCGGATCAGCGCGGTGCGCCGGCCGTAGTGGCCATTTGGGGGGTGAACCAACGGAAAAGGAAGCCCTTTCTCTCTGTCTCTCTCTCACTGTCTAACTCTGCCTGTCAAAAGAAGAAGAAGAAGAAAGTCACATGTGGAGAGTGCTAGAATCCGCAGGAGAACGAATCCTTCATCTGTGAATTTGAGGAGGAAAAAGCAAGCTGCACTCCCTCTGCAACACCGCGGACATGACGCACGGCTGCTGTGTGATGAGTGGATACGTGGAAGCTGCCATCCGCGGGGTCCCCTCAGCGTTCCTCCTTGCCTGGACCGCCGCCCCAGCAGGGTGGGGGGCTTCTTGTTAGGTCAGCTCCATCCGCGCCCACTGGCCTCGAGGCTCCCATCCCCAGCTGCTCGCCCTGGCCTGCTTCTCCCTCCTGCTGCTGCAGTACCCCTCCCCCACTTCTGGAGAGCCAAGTCTGTTGGAGTGAACTCGGGGGGGGGGGGGGGGCTCTGCCCCGGCCGCCGTGTTGTTCATGAGCCCCTCGCACACACGAGACCGATACAAACATCCAAGCTGCCCCCACGAGGAAGCTGAGGGCGGTGAGTTCCACCACTAAGGCACTCCCACCCCAGTCTCCCGTCCTCAACAACCAAGCTGAGAAACAGGGACTGGGAGAGTGAGATGAACGCCACGGCCGTCCTATCAAGCTGTTGGAGGGAGATGGGAGACCTCAGCGTCGTAAGGCTCGGCGTCCGTAAAACCGTAGTGCACTTCCACGTGGGGTCGGACGCACTAACCTGGCAAGGCACACTCTACCTGGACTTCCTCGCGTCGGCCCCAGCCTCTCACCTTCTGAGAGGCTGTACAGATGCGGGGGGGGGGGGGGTTGGCTATAGCAGACTCATACTGAACTCATCTCCAGGGTGGGGGGCGGGAGTGGAGCATGGCTCCTTCAGCAATGCAGTTCCCCAGAATGTCCTGAGTGTGGAAGGCGGCCCGGGCCTGGGAGGCAAAGGGAGCCCTCAGCACCCCAGCTCTGCCTGGAGATGCGCGTCACCCGGAAAACGCGCCCCAAGAGGGGAACCCTGCAGTCGCAGTGTGCTGCTTGGATCGCAGTCTGCATGCGCCCTTGCAGCCCAGGGCAGCCGGCCCCTGAGAAGGGGCTGCTGCTGCAGGACCCCCGCAGGTTCCGGTCCGTGTGGCAGCCGCCGCCCCTGCCTGCTCCCCTGGGTGTGTTCCCCAAGTCTGCACTGCCGAGCTCTTTTCTGGTCGCCAGTGCCGGCCTGTGGCCGGGAGCCATCTGTTTGTTCTGAGACATAGTTCTCAACTGCTTTTCCTTCTCTTCCTGGGCCCTGTGCTTTTCCCCCACCCCCTCTGACCTTGAGATCACCCAGACGAATCACCTGCGGTAGACAGGGAACACGAGGGGCCAGTGCTCAGAGCCAGCATCCCATGTGGACACTGGTTCGAGTCCCGGCTGCTCCTCTTCCAATCCAGCTCTCTGCTGTGGCCTGGGAAAGCAGTGGAGGATGGCCCGAGTGCTTGGGCCTTGCACCCACGTGGGAGACCTGGAAGAAACTCCTGGCTCCTGGCTTCAGATCAGCTCAGCTCCAGCCATTGTGGCCATCTGGGGAGTGAACCAGCAGATGGAAGATTCTCTCTCTCTCTCTCTCTCTCCCTCCCTCCCTCCCTCTGCCTCTCTGTTGTTCTACCTTTCAAATAAATAAAGAAATCGTAAAAGAAAAGAGAACACTGGCTCTCCAGGGAGGGTAGGTCAGGCTGTGAGAACGGGAAATCACAAAACCTGAAGGGCTTGAAACAACAGAATGCATTTTTCACTCAGGTTCCCTGCCCACCAGGGGACCCAAAGCAAGTTCTGCTCATGGTATACCCAACTAATAGAGGATGCATTTAAAAATATGTTTATTTGGGCCGGTGCTGCGGCTCACTAGACTAATCCTCCGCCTTGCGGCGCCGGCACACCGGGTTCTAGTCCCGGTCGGGGCGCCGGATTCTGTCCCGGTTGCCCCTCTTCCAGGCCAGCTCTCTGCTGTGGCCAGGGAGTGCAGTGGAGGATGGCCCAAGTGCTTGGGCCCTGCACCCCATGGGAGACCAGGAGAAGCACCTGGCTCCTGCCTTCAGATCAGCGCAGCGGCCATTGGAGAGTGAACCAATGGCAAAGGAAGACCTTTCTCTCTGTCTCTCTCTCTCTCTCACTGTCCACTCTGCCTGTCAAAAATTAAATAAAATAAATTAATTTTAAAAATATGTTTACTTATTTGAAACAGCAACAGGGAGAGGGTAGGAGAGAGAGATCTTCCCCCATCAGTTCACACCCTAAATAACTGCAACAGCCAGATTTGGGCCAGGCCGAAGCCAGGAGCCAAGACCTCCATCCAGGTCTCCCATGCGGGTGCAGAGCCCAAGCACTTGGGCCATCCCCCACTGCTTTCCCAGATGCATCAGCAGGGAGCTGGATCAGAAGAGGAGCAGCCCAGATAACACGAGTGTTGCAAGCTTCGGCTTAACGCCTTGTGCCAAGATGCCTGCCCAGGAAGCTACATTCTGAAACACACTTCTGCTGCGGAGACACTGGGAATGTGGTAAAGTGCATGCTGGCTCCTAAGCCTTCTTCCAGATTCTGGAAAGGTGGTGGCGAGGTTGTGGCTGCCTCGTTTTTGAAGCTCTTAGAAGCCCTACATCAAAGCAGGGAATAATTAACTACAAGTAAAAGTAAAAGAGAAAATCCGTGACCAAGTCCCCCCCAAGTCACCAAAATATGAGCAAATGGAAACACTGGGGACCACCGTAAAGTGCTTCAGGGGGGCTGGTGCTGTGGCGTAGTGGGTAAAGCCGCCACCTGCAGTGCCAGCATCCCAGAGGGGCGCTGGTTCGAGTCCCGGCTGCTCCACTTCCGATCCAGCTCTCTGCTGTGGCCTGGGAAGGCAGTGGAAGATGGCCAAGTCCTTGAGCTCCTGCACCCGCGTGGGAGACCCGGAAGAAGCTCCTGGCTCCTGGCTTCAGATCAGCACAGCTCCAGCCATTGCGGCCTTGGGGAGTGAACCAGCGGATGGAAGACCTCTCTCTCTCTCTCTCTCTCTGTGCCGCTCCTTTTCTCTCTGTGTAACTCTGACTTTCAAATAAATGAATAAATCTTAAAAAAAAAAAAAGGAAAAAGCTTCAGGGGCCCACACTGTGCAAGAAAAAGCGGAGGGGGGAGTGGGGGGGGGCAGTGAGGTGTGCTGTCCAGCTGCCTCTTGCTACCCCGCATCCTGTAGCAGTGTCGGCTGCTCCGTTTCTTCTCGTTTGCAGTTAATTTTTAATTTGAGATTTTAACAGATTTAATAGAGCTCACAGATACAATTCTAGGAATATACTGATAGTCCCTTCCTCCTGCTCTCCTCGCTCTCTCCCTCTGTTTCTTTTGTTTTTGAGATAACATTTTTAATTTGCATTATAGCCAAGGGCTTAATATTCCACTTAATACAGAGATCAACAAGTGAAAGGCTAGAAGACCCTGGCTTAGTTAATAGAGGAAAGAGCTATAAGCAGCTATCAAATGGAAATGTGACCATTTCACCATGCACACAAACTTCAAATAATCACACACTGTAAATACTCTGGTAGTGGAACATCCTTTTATTCATTTATTCTTTGAAAGGCAGCGTTACAGAGAAAGAGACCGAGTGAGAGAGGTCTTCCATCCATAGATTCACTCCCCAGATGGCGAGACTGCCAGGGCTGGGCTGATCTGAAGCCAGGAGCTTCCTCCTGGTCTCCCACGTGGGTGCAGGGGCCCAGGGATTTGGGCCTCTTCTGCTGCTTTCCCAGGCCACAGCAGGGAGCTAGAAAGGAAGTGGAGCAGCCGGGAGTCGAACACGCACCTGTGTGGGGGATGCTGGTGCTGCAGGCAGCAGCATAACCTGCTGTGACAGCGCCGGCCCCGCGTAACGTGCTTCACCACTGGTCTGACCAAGTCTGACCAGCTGCCCCACTTCTGATCCAGCGGCCTACTAGTGTTCCTGGGAAAGCAGCGGAAGATGGCCCAAGTGCTTGGGCCTCTGCCATCCGTGTAGGAGACCAGGATGGGGCTCCTGGTCCTGGCACAACCGTTTGAGGAATGAACCAGTGCACAGAAGATCTCTCTGTGGGCCACTCTGCCTTCCAAACAAGTAAATCCTCTTAACAAGAGAAGGGGGAAAAGACAAAGCAGTGGGACGCAACAGGGTGCATGAGGACAACAGAAGCCCCAAGGAGCTGAGAGGCCCCCTGGGAAGCACAGCTCAGTGAGGAGCAGCAGGTGAGAAGGCAGGGGTCTCGCCCAGCCCAGCAGCAGCGCATGCAGATCCGGGACAGGCTGTCCAGCAAACTCTCTCTCTCTCTCTTTTTTCAGATTTATTTATTTATTTGAAAGGCAGATTTACAGAGAGGCAGAGAGAGAGAGAGAGAGAGAGAGAGGTCTTCCATCCACTGGTTCACTCCCCAAATGGCTGCAATGGCTGGAGCTGAGTCAATCCAAAGCCAGAAGCCAGGTGTTTCTTCTCAGTCTCCCATGCAGGTGCAGGGGCCCAAGGACTTGGGCCATCTTCTGCTGCTTTCCCAGGCCACAGCAGAGAGCTGGATCAGAAGTGGAGCAGCCGGGACTCGAACCAGCGCCCATATGGGATGCCGGCACTACAGGTGGAGGCTCAGCCCACTGCGCCACAGCACCAGCCCCCAGCAAACTCTTTAAAGTGACCAGCCCTCGGTCCGAGCCATTGAGAGGGGGTGCTGGACACACAGTGAAACAGCCGCGCAGACGTTCATCCTGGGGCCGCGCTTCCAGGGCTGCTTGTCGGTGTGTGTTCCGACTGCAGCCATTTTTCTGTGCTGTTGACCAGGCTGAGTTCATCCTGGCCAGCATCCACGGTGGAACATGGCAGGATCCAGAGCCACCTTCTCCTTCCCTTTGGACTCCGCAAAAACTGGTGTTGGATGTAACTTCTGGCCAGAGACAAAGTGAGACACCAAGCCATGTGGAACAATGCCGTGTCCATCCTGCAGCCCGGCGGCAACGCGGGACGGGGGAGCTGACGAAGGACGTGCCAGGCCCGCGGCTCTGCAGCTTCCGTCACCGAGCAGCCTGTGGAGATGGCTGCTGCAGCGCGGCCTCCAACTACGCCAGCCACTGCCATCAGATCAGGGCGCCTCCCGCATCCTCTCCCCAGCATCTACCTCCCATGCAGGCTGCCACTTGCCCAACACAGCCCGGAGGGGCCTGTGCATGGCCCTCGCTGGGCCCCGCAGGCCCTGCCTGGCCTGGCCTGTGCCCACCGCACACACCGGAGCACTGGGAGGTTCCCGCCCTAGGATGACCTTGTGCAGACCGCTGGTGAGAACACAGCACTGGGGGCCTGAGCTCCCCCGGCTCAGAGGAGGAGTGTGGGGCCTCTGTGTCCACCTGCTGGGCATCCTAGGCCCCTGTATGATCCAAGGGTCAGGGCAGCCACGGCTACGGGCGCTGCACAGCAAGGCCCAGGCCAGCCGGAAGCCCCTCGGCACCTGCAGGCACACGGCAGCCCTGGAGCGTCAGCTGCACTGTCACTAGAGCTGGGCTGGTCCTTCCTGCCGGGAGCCAGGCCTGGCCTGCGCCTGCGGGAGCAGCACACAGCCGCGGTCCCGGCCCCTGCCCCTCTCGTCCCTGCTGCTCCTCTCCTGTCCACTCTCACTCTGTTCAGCTTACAGCAGCTCTCCCAAGCACAGCCCCAGCCCGGCCCTCAGGAGCGCCAGCGTTCTGGCTGGTCAGCACTGCCAGCCCGGGCCTTCGGTCCTGCACCTCACTGGGCGCGTGGACAGGTCACACCTGTCCAGGGGCAGAGGGGCCCGCAGAGATCTTGCTAAGGTCCGTCTGTGCCAAACTATTCTTTGTTCTTTGCTTTCATCATAGTCACTTTTTCTTAAAAAGCAAACAAACAAACTAACTAACTAACTAACCTGGGGCCGGTGGTAGGCACCATGGGTTAAGCTGCTGCTGGTGATGCCAGCAGCCCGTATCTGAGTACCAGTTCAAGTCCTGGCTGCTCCACTTCCAAGCCGGTTCCCTGCTAGTGTGCCTGGGAAAGCAGCGAAGGACGGGCCAAGTGCTTGGGCCCCTGAAGTCCATGTGAGAGACCCAGATGCAGTTTCTGGCTCCCGGCTTCGACCTGGTCCCAGTGAGACTGTTGTGGTCATTTGGAGAGTGAGCCAGCAAGTGGAAGATCTCTCCATCACTCTCTGTTTCCCGTTTCTCTCTCTCTCTCTGTTGCTCTGCCTTTCAAATAAATAAATCTTTCTTTAAAATCTAAGTTGTCTAGGGCCAGTGCTGTGGCGTAGCAGGTAAAGCCACTGCCTCCAGTGCCGGCATCCCGTATGGGCGCCAGTTCAAGACCCAGCTGCTCCACTTCCAATCCAGCTCTCGGCTGTGGCCTGGGAAAGCAGTAGAAGATGGCCCAGGTCCTTGGGCCCCTGCATCCGCGTGGGAGACCTGGAAGAGGCTCCAGGCTCCTGGCTCTTGGCTTTGGATCGGCACAGCTCCAGCCGTTGCAGCCAATTGGGGAGTGAACCAGTGGATGGAAGACCTCTCTCTCTCTCTGTGTAACTCTGACTTTCAAATAAATAAATAAATCTTTAAAAAAAAAATCTAAGTTGTCTTTCAAAATGTGAACTGTCTTCCTCGCTTCGGTGCTGCAGGGTTGCCCAGGAGTCACCACGCTGGTTCAGGGGCTGCGTCTCCACTGCACTGTGAGAGAGACGCCAGGCCTCCGCTCCCGGGCCTGCCCCCGGCTTCTTGACGTCCACGCCTTGATGCGCTGGCCCTTGGCGAGCGCCCTCACTGCCCGCAGTCAGGCTGTTACCAGATTCGTGGGGAGGCACCGCAGGGAGCTGCCAGGGCAGGCGCTGGCACTCGGCTTCAGCCACTGCTGGGCTTCGTCACTCCGGCGGTCGTGATGTGGGCTTCCGCAAAGCCGCCGCCCTGCAGTGGGCGCTCTGACCTTCCTGGCTTGATGCCTAAGAACTGATTGCAGGGGCCGTTGTGTCCATCTGGGGAGTGACCCAGCGATGGAAGCTCGCTCGCGCTCTCTCTCTCTCTCTCCCTGTGTATCTCTGACTTTCAAATAAATCTCTTTAAAAAAAAAAAATGGCCACAACAGCCAGAGCTGTGCTGATCCAAAGCCAGGAGCCAGGAGCTTTTTCGGGGTCTCCCACGTGGGTGCAGGGGCCCAAGGACTTGGGCCATCTTCTCTGCTTTCCCAGGCTACAGCGGGAGCTGGATCGCAAATGGAGTAGCCGGGACCCAAACCAGTGCCGAAGTGGGATGCCAGCGGTATGGCAGGGCTTTAACCCGCTGCACCACAGCGTCGGCCTGGAGAAAAAGATCTGGGAAGAGCTGTATCCAAGTAAGTGGTGAGACAGCCCTGTGTTCTGGTGAGTGAATGGGGCTGTCCCCCAGCTTCTCACAGACTCTCGGGGTGACTAAGCGTTGTTTAGCTTGTCATTCTCTCTCTCTCTCTCTTTTTTTTTTTTTTTTTTTTTGTACAGTGAGAGACAGAGAGAAAGGTCTTCCATTTTCCATTGGTTCACCCCCCAAATGGCCACTGCGGCCAGTGCACCACGCTGATCTGAAGGCAGGAGCCAGGTGCTTCTCCTGGTCTCCCATGGGGTGCAGGGCCCAAGCACCTGGGCCATCCTCCACTGCACTCCCGGGCCACAGCAGAGAGCTGGACTGGAAGAGGGGCAACCGGGACAGAATCCGGCACCCCAACAGGGACTAGAAGCCGGGGTGCCGGCGCCGCAGGCAGAGGGTTAGCCTAGTGAGCCGCGGCGCCGACCTAGCTTGTCAGTCTCTTAAAGAGAACTGGGCTTTGCTCCTGCCAACACAGGCTCAGGCGCTTCCATTTTCACCCCAGCAATCATGGACGAAGGGAAAGGTGAAGACCGCAGACAACCAGACAGTGCTCAGATGGCCGCCGCCGCCGGCTACGTGCCCCAGGGAAGCCTCGAAACTGAAGTGGGAGCCTGCGCCGCGGCTCACTAGGTTAATCCTCCACCTGCGGCGCCAGCACACTGGGTTCTAGTCCCGGTCGGGGCGCCGGATTCTGTCCCGGTTGCCCCTCTTCCAGGCCAGCTCTCTGCTGTGGCCAGGGAGTGCAGTGGAGGATGGCCCAGGTGCTTGGGCCCTGCACCCCATGGGAGACCAGGAAAAGCACCTGGCTCCTGCCATCAGATCAGCTCAGCGCTGGCCGTAGCGGCCATTGGAGGGTGAACCAACGGCACAAAGGAAGACCTTTCTCTCTGTCTCTCTCTCTCACTGTCCACTCTGCCTGTCAAAAAAAAAAAAAAAAAAAAAAAAAAAAGAGAGAGAGAGAAAAGAAAAGAAACTGAAGTGCGGATCACGCACACGCCAGGTTTCTAAACTCTGTGAGAAAAGCTTGGAGAACCAGATTCCTCGGGAGACGTCCCATCAGGGAGCAGGGCCCCAAGGTAGAGGTTAAAATAGTATAACTTCAAGCTGTGCCTTCGTGCTCAGATACGTCTGACTTGTCCTAAAATCTCTGTCCATGAATACGAAACCTAATTGCTACTTCCCCGTTATGTCAGCCTCAGGAAAACATATTCTTTGAAAACAAGCTGTTTTTTGGGGGCTGGCGCTGCGGCTCAATAGGCTAATCCTCCGCCTGCAGCGCCGGCACACCGGGTTCTAGTCCTGGTCGGGGCGCCGGATTCTGTCCCGGTTGCCCCTCTTCCAGGCCAGCTCTCTGCTGTGGCCCGGGAGTGCAGTGGAGGATGGCCCAGGTGCTTGGGCCCTGCACCCCATGGGAGACCAGGAGAAGCACCTGGCTCCTGCCTTCGGATCAGCATAGCTCTGGCCGTAGTGGCCATTGAGGGGGTGAACCAATGGAAGGAAGACCTTTCTCTCTGTCTCTCTCACTGTCTAACTCTACCTGTCAAATAAATTAAAAAAAAAGAAGCTGTTTTTTTAAAAATGCGTGAATGTGTCAAAAGTGGAATGGGCACTCCTGCTATTCCCGTGTGGCCTTCCTCTGTGTCCTCCGCTCTGCAGCCCACGCAGGACTCATCGTGGTGCAGGCAGCGGCGTGAGTCCGCTCTGCCGCGTGGCCGTCCAGTCTGACCAAGGAGTGCGGCACCTGCGTTACCAAGCACACGCCCACGTGCAGTTCCTCGCCCACTTTCGGACTCCAGGCTGTTGCAGGGGGCTGTCCATTCCTGACCCGAGACTCGTCCTTAGTGGCAGCTGCAGAATGAGGCACCTGGGTGAGCTGCTCTGTCAGAGTTCGCTGGCCATTTCCGCTCTCTGCTTTCCCAGACCAACCTTGCATTCACCTCGCGGGATCCAGGCACCCACCCCCACCCTTAAACAGCTGGCGTTTTCACTTGCAACGTGGTAAATCTTCACGTCTGAGTAGCTCTCTCTCAGTCTATTTTGATACTTTGAGCAAGTTAGTTTCTCTTCAGTGTTAGCTCCAAGCACCTGGCTGCTCTGTGGCTGCTGAATCGAGCTCCCGTCTTCACACGTCGCTGTCACTGTGTGCACGATGACACTCTGTGCTCGAGCTGCACCGTGCCGCCTTGCCCACCTTCTTGTTCTTTATATCAGCTTTAGCACCGGCTTTCTAAGTTTTGGCTTTTCCTTTTAAAAAATATAAATTTTATTCATTTTATTTGAAAGGCAGACAGACTTTCCTATTTTTAAATTAATTTTTTGAGAGACAGAGAGAACACGCCTCCACCTGCTGGCTCAGTCCCCAAAGGTCTGCTGTTCCTGGGCCGAAGCCAGGCACTCAGTCGGGTCTCCCGGCTGCGGGCAGCAGCCCCGCCGGCCGGCGGAGCCACCCCTGCTGACCCGGGGTCTGCATTCGCAGGAAGCTGGAGGCAGGGGGCCAACGCTCACCTCGCTTTCCCGCTTGGACATCTGGGCTTTCTCCTGTTTACATGGCAGGAGGCGGCTTCTCCCTGATTCCTGCAGGAGCGACTCCAGTGCTTCCTCGTGAAGGAGACGCTGCTTTTATCAGTTCTTTAAAACCAAGAATCCTTGGCTGGCGCCACGGCTCACTAGGCCACTCCTCCGCCTTGCGGCGCCGGCACACGGGATTCTAGTCCCGGTCGGGGCGCCGGATTCTGTCCCGGTTGCCCCTCTTCCAGGCCAGCTCTCTGCTGTGGCCAGGGAGTGCAGTGGAGGATGGCCCAAGTGCTTGGGCCCTGCACCCCATGGGAGACCAGGAGAGGTACCTGGCTCCTGCCTTCGGATCGGCGCAGCGCCAGCCATAGCAGCCATTTAGGGGTGAACCAACGGAAGGAAGACCTTTCTGTCTCTCTCTCTGTCACTGTCTAACTCTGCTTGTCAAAAAAAAAAAAAAAAAATCAAGAATCGCTGTGGACTGTTGTCAAGGCCTTTTTCTCTGATATCTGGCATTTTTTACGGGTAGGAGTTGGATGATAGATCCTGACGGGGGACGGGGGACAGCAGGGGTGCAGTGGGTCTGTAAGAGGAGTGCCACAGCACGGCAGAACCTGCAGTCACAATCCATGGGCATCTAGACTAGCTGGCAGAAAGGGCTGGCACTGTGGCGTCGCGGGGGAAGCCACCACCCGCAATGTTGTCACCCCATATGGGCGCCGGTTCAAGACCCGGCTGCTCCACTTCCAATCCAGCTCTCTGCTATGACCTGGGAAGGCAGTGGAAGATGGCCCAAGTCCTTGGGACCCCTGCACCCACATGGTTATAATTTGAGCAAATGAATAATTTTTTTTGACAGATAGAGTTAGACAGTGAGAGAGAGAGACAGAGAGAAAGGTCTTCCTTCCGATGGCTCATCCCCCAAATGGCTGCTATAGTCGGCGCTGCGCTGATCCGAAGCCAGGAGCCAGGTGCTTTTCCTGTCTCCCATGGGGTGCAGGGCCCAAGCACTTGGGCCATCCTCCACTGCACTCCCGGGCCACAGCAGAGGGCTGGCCTGGAAGAGGAGCAACCGGGACAGAATCCAGTGCCCCGACCAGGACTAGACCCCGGTGTGCCGGCACCGCAGGTGAAGGATTAGCCAAGTGAGCTGCAGCGCTGGCCAGCAAATGAATAATTTCATTGATGAGACGGACATGTAGTGTCATGTAAACCTGTGTTCCCACGTGCTGGCTCTCTCCCCAGACACAAATCTTCCATGTGGGTAGCTGAACACCAAGTACTTGAGCCCTCCCCTGCTGCCCCCCGGGCTGCACACTCACAGGAAGCTGCACCTGCACATGGAGCCGGGACTTGGACCCAGGCCCTCTGACGTGGGGCGTGCCAGCCGCAGGCCAGACGCTGGTGCCTGACTTGCAGTTGTGGGACGCTGTGTGATCCTGACGAAGTTCTCCAGCGTCACACAGAGCGCTGCCTGGCAAGCGAGCACAAGTGCTCGGCGCCGGATCCGACAATTCGACGTGCACTGCTCACGTCGGGTCACCTCAGGGCTAACGTACGCATGTGGGCTTCAAACACCCGCCGGCAAGACCACCAGAGTGGCCAGTCTCTGCTCCACGTGCGGGTCACCTCTCCAGGCACGCCATGCTGGTCATGGCACTCCCACGAGGAAGAGGGAACCCAACCACGTGCGTGACTTTCCAGCCTCAGCGCGTCCCCCTGGCCAGTGCCAGCCACACAGCCAATCCTCACCACAGTGTGAACGTCTTGGGACAGCTAGGCGTGAAGCGCTTGGAGCTATATTTGCAAATGGTCTCAGTGCTCCATCCTGGCCACAGTGACTTCCAGTGCCCTCCAAAAGCTCAAACATGACACCAGACCCAAACGCCAATACCTTATAGCTGGCAGGTTAGGCTGCTGCCTGCAGCGTCGGCATCCCGCGTGGGTGCCGGTTCAAGTCCCGACTGCTCCACTTCCAATCCAACTCCCCGATAATGCACCTGGGAAAGCAGTGGAGCAGGGCCCAAGTGGTCGGGCCCCTGCACCCGCGTGGGAGACCTGGAGGAAGCTCCTGGCTCCAGGCCCAGCTCTGGCTGTTGCAGCCATTTGGGGAGTGAACCAGCGGATGGACGACCTCTCTCCCTCTCCCTAACTCTGCCTTTCAAATAAATTGAATCTTTAAAAATGGAAACAAAATCGTCAAGGCCTTGTGATCCACCCAAGGCCTGGATGTAGATTTGCCCATGAACTCAGAGCCGGATTGGCTGCCCCCACAGACACACCAGCACTGACTGGGCACGTCCTCGGGGAAGCGTCCGAACAGAAAGCGCAGAGCAGGCACTGCCCACGGCGGCTGAAATCTCCACCGGGAGGGTCTCGGCAGGTGGGGAAGCTGCTGCTCTGGGCCGCTCTGCCGGACGCCGCGGGGCCCGGGTCTCGTGTTGGCCCGCTGCGCTGGGCCCTCTGCTGTGGGATCTCCCACAAGGCTGCGGTCGGCCCGCTGGCCAGGGCGGGGTCCCCTCCAGAGCCCACGCTGCAAGGATCCACTTCTCTGAGAACGTGCTGCGTGTCCCACTGGGAGCTGCACCAGGCACACTCGGCGACTTCCGAGACGCTGCGGCCCCTGGCTCCGGGTTAGCGGCTGCTGCTCGGGGGGTGTGTGGCTGCGGCCCCTGGCTCTGGGTTAGCGGCTGACGCTCGGGGGGTGTGTGGCTGGCTCTGGGTTAGCGGCTGCCGCTCGGGCGGTGTGTGTGTGGCTGCGGCCCCTGGCTCTGGGTTAGCGGCTGCCGCTCGGGGGGTGAGTGGCTGCGGCCCCTGGCTCTGGGTTAGCGGCTGACGCTCGGGGTGTGTGTGGCTGCGGCCCCTGGCTCTGGGTTAGCGGCTGCCGCTCGGGGGGTGTGTGGCTGCGGCCCCTGGCTCTGGGTTAGCGGCTGACGCTCGGGGGGTGTGTGTGGCTGCGGCCCCTGGCTCTGGGTTAGCGGCTGACGCTCGGGGGCTGTGTGGCTGCGGCCCCTGGCTCTGGGTTAGCGGCTGACGCTCGGGGTGTGAGTGGCTGCGGCCCCTGGCTCTGGGTTAGCGGCTGACGCTCGGGGTGTGAGTGGCTGCGGCCCCTGGCTCTGGGTTAGCGGCTGCCGCTCGGGGGGTGTGTGTGTGGCTGCGGCCCCTGGCTCTGGGTTAGCGGCTGCCGCTCGGGCGGTGTGTGTGTGGCTGCGGCCCCTGGCTCTGGGTTAGCGGCTGCCGCTCGGGGGGTGTGTGTGTGGCTGCGGCCCCTGGCTCTCGGTTAGCGGCTGACGCTCGGGGTGTGTGTGGCTGCGGCCCCTGGCTCTGGGTTAGCGGCTGACGCTCGGGGGGGTGTGGCTGCGGCCCCTGGCTCCGGGTTAGCGGCTGACGCTCGGGGGGTGTGTGGCTCCTGGGGTCACGCTGCTAGTTCCTGGGAGGCATCTTATGAGCTGCTAGGAACCGCCTTGACTCTGTCACTGTTCATTCGGTCTCAGCCCGGCTTGAAGGGACGGACTGTGGAAGTTCTTTTTCCAGTCTAGCTCTTCTGTCGTCCCTCCGAATTCTACCTGCAACACGCTGGGGTTCTCCCCCGTAAGGGTTAGCACTCCAACTCTCCACCCAGCAGTTTCTCCTCAAGCCCACAGCCCCTTAGACACATCTGCTGTCCGCCGAGGACCACAGGCGCAGCAGGGCTGCCCCGTTCCCAGTCTCCTCCGAGTTCCCGTGCGTCCTCTCAGCCTCTTTTTTTTTTTTTTTTTTTTTTGACAGGCAGAGTGGACAGTGAGAGAGACAGAGAGAAAGGGCTTCCTTTACCATTGGTTCACCCTCCAATGGCCACTGTGGCTGGCGCATCACGCTGATCCGATGGCAGGAGCCAGGTGCTTCTCCTGGTCTCCCATGGGGTGCAGGGCCCAAGCACTTGGGCCATCCTCCACTGCACTCCTGGGCCACAGCAGAGAGCTGGCCTGGAAGAGGGGCAACCGGGACAGGATCCGGTGCCCTGACCGGGACTAGAACCCAGTGTGCCGGCGCTGCAAGGCGGAGGATTAGCCTAGTGAGCTGCGGCGCCGGCCTCCTCTCAGCCTCTTTAATGGTTCCTCACCGCTCCCCCAGTCTCTGCCCACAGCACCGTCCAACGTCACATACGCTAGGCTTCCATCTTGGCACCAGCCTCTGCAAAGGTTTTCCAGCACTTCACATGGCAATGCCTTCAAACAGTCTTTACGTGGCCCACGCGTAGGCTGGCGATTTAGGCTGCCTTGGCTGACGGGGCTGGGCTGCCCTGGGCAGTTCTGGTTTCCTTGGGGCTCAGACACCTGGGGCAGTTAGCTACCAAGATTGATCCTGCATGGCTTTGGTCAGGACAAGTTAAAAGCATTCTCCTGTTTCTAACACGTAGCTTTGTTTGTTTATCTGACAGCAGAGTGAGAGAGGAAGACAGGGCTCTTCCATGTACACAACAGCTGGTGCTGGGCCAGGCTGACGCCAGGAGCTCGGCCCTCCATCCAGGTCTCCCAGATGGGTGGAGGGACCCACAGACGTCTGCCATCACACGCCACCTTCCCAGGCTCGTGGCAGGAAGTGGATCAGAGTGCCGAGTAGCTGGGGCTGGAACTGGCACTCCAATATGGGATGTGGGTGTCCACACTGTAGCTCAACCTGCTGGGCCACAGCACCAGCCCAGGGGCAAGATCGTCATGACCAGGTCAGAGAGCAAAGCACAAGCACCCAGCTGCACACACGCACTTCATTCATTTATTTTTTATTTACTTGAAAGGCAGTTACAGAGAGACATCCACCCGCTGGTTCACTCCCCAGATGGCCACGACAGCCAGGGCTGGACCAGACCAGAGCCACAGCCAGCAGCTTCTTCCAGGTCTCCCACACCGGTGCAGGGGCCCAAGCCCGTGGGCCATCTTCCGCGTCCCCAGACCATTAGCCGGGAGCTGGATTGGCAGTGGAGCAGCCGGGACTCGAGGGGCACCCATATGGGCTGTACACTTCACTTTCCAGTCTTTCTCACTGTTTCAGTCTCTCGCACACAAGACAGCACGTGCTGGCTGTGAGCCACTCTGAATCAAGTCCTCAGATGTGCTGACCTAGACGTCTGCATTTACTACACTCACTGGGTCTGACGCTCCATTCACCACGCGATTTCCATTACGGGATGGATTGCCTTCACTGTCGTGTGAGCCTTGGGAGACATGTTCATTTTTGAATGTTTATTTATTTTCCTCTACTTCAAAGGCAGAGAGAGAGAGAGAGACAGAGAGAGAGAGAAATCGCCCATCTGCTTGTTAGTTCCCCAAATGCCCGCAACAGCCAGGGCTGGGCCAGGCGGAAGCCAGGAGCCAGAACTCCATCTGGGTCTCTACGTGGATGGCGGGGACCAAGCACTTGGGCCGCCTCCTGCTGTCTCCCAGAAGGCACCTGCCAGAAGCTAGATAAGAAACGGAGGGGCTGGGGCTGAACCCAGCTACTCGGCTGCGGGATGAGGTCGCCCAAGTGGTGGCGTCACCTGCTCCGCCTGCCCCTGCACTTCTATCCCAGTGGTAACGCTATCTGTTCTTTCCTATTGCCTTTGAGAGTTCACCTTTTATGCTGTTAATTCTCCTTTTCTTCAAAAACAAAAAAGATGTATTTATTTATTTGAAAGTCAGGGTTAGAGAGAGAATCTTCCATCCGCTGGTTCACTTTCCAGATGGCCACAACAGCCAGGCCTGGGCCAGGCGGAAGCCAGGAGCCAGGGGCTTCATCTGGGTCTCCCACAAGGGTCTCAGGAACCCAAGCACTTGGGCCACCTCCTGCTGCTTTCCCAGGTGCACTAGCAGGGAGCTAGGTTGGAAGTGGAGCAGCCGGGTCTTGAACCGGCAGCCACACGGGATGTCAGCAGCTCGAGTGATGGCTCCACCCACCATGCCGCAGCGCCGGCCCCTGGGGAGTCTGATATTAACTCTGCGGAGCCCCAGCTTCGTCTGCCCTGTCCCTTCTGGCCTCCGCGTCTCAGCTCTGTCCCCACGTCCTCGGCAGCGTGGGGAACTGCAGCCGCGTCCACGTTCAGCCGGACGTGCGCAGCCTCCCATCTGGGATTTTACCTTTCCCAGGCGTGGTCAGCTCTCGTCTCACGTACGCTTATTGCTGTTTCATTTTGATTCTGAGTCTGCATTTCTGATCTGCGGTGTTCTTCACAACCACAATCCTTTTTCTTTTTAAAGACTTTCTTTTAAGATTTATTTACTTATTGGAAAGGTGGAGTTAGAGAGGCAGAGAGAGAGAGCGAGAGAGGTCTTCCATCCCTGGTTCTCTCCCCAGATGCCACAAGGGCCAGAGCTGGGCTGATCCGAAGCCAGGAGCCAGGAGCCTCCTCTGGGTCTCCCACGTGGGTGCAGGGCCCAAGGACCTGGGCCATCTACTGTTTCCTGGGCCACAGCAGAGAGCGGGATCAGAAGTGGAGCAGCCGGGACTCAAACCGGCACACATATGGGAAGCCGGCACAAGTGAAACTTCACCTGCTACGCAGGGTGCCAGCCCCTTTGAAGATTTTATTTATTCATTTGAAAGGCACAGTTACAGGGAGGGGGGAGACACAGAAATATCTCCCATCCACGGGTTCATGGCCCAAAAGGCCACAATGGCCACGCCAAAGCCCGGAGCCAGGAACTCCATCTGAGTCTCCCACCTGGGAGAAAGAGCCAAGCGCATGGGCCATCTTCTACTGCTTTCCCAGGTGCTTTAGCAGGAGCGGGATTGGAGGTGGAGCAGCCGGGACTCGAACCGGTGCCCACAGGGGAGGCTGGCACTGCTGGTGGAGGCTCACCCGCGGCGTCACAACCGCTGGTCCCTGTTTCGTAAAGCTCATGTGGAATGCTATTAGTCCTTCCTGTTGGTCAGTGACGTCAAACGTCTCCACCAAGGAGCGCCTGTGGTGTAGGGGCACTGTCCTCTGTGTGGTGTAGGGGCGCTGTCTCCCTCTGTGTGGTTGGTAGGGGTGCTGTCTCCCTCTGTGTGGTGTAGGGGCACTGTCCTCTGTGTGGTGTAGGGGCACTGTCCTCTGTGTGGTAGGGGCGCTGTCTCCCTCTGTGTGTAGGGGCGCTGTCTCCCTCTGTGTGGTGTAGGGGCGCTGTCCTCTGGGTGGTGGCAGGGGGCGCTGTCCTCTGTGTGGTAGGGGTGCTGTCCTCTGTGTGTTGCAGGGGCGCTGTCTCCCTCTGTGTGGTAGGGGCACTGTCCTCTGTGTGGTGGCAGGGGGTGCTGTCTCCCTCTGTGTGGTAGGGGCGCTGTCCTCTGTGGTGTAGGGGTGCTGTCTCCCTCTGTGTGGTGTAGGGGCGCTGTCCTCTGTTTGGTGTAGGGGCACTGTCCTCTGTGTGGTAGGGGCGCTGTCTCCCTCTGGGTGGTGGCAGGGGGCGCTGTCCTCTGTGTGGTAGGGGTGCTGTCCTCTGTGTGTTGCAGGGGCGCTGTCTCCCTCTGTGTGGTAGGGGCGCTGTCCTCTGTGTGGTGGCAGGGGGCGCTGTCTCCCTCTGTGTGGTAGGGGTGCTGTCCTCTGTGGTGTAGGGGTGCCGTCCTCTGTGTGTTGTAGGGGCGCTGTCTCCCTCTGTGTGTTGCAGGGGTGCTGTCTCCCTCTGGGTGGTGTAGGGGTGCCGTCCTCTGTGTGGTAGGGGCGCTGTCTCCCTCTGGGTGGTAGGGGCGCTGTCCTCTGGGTGGTGGCAGGGGGCGCTGTCTCCCTCTGTGCTCCTCTCTGTTCCGTTGAGCATCTCACTTCCTCTTCCCATCATGCACCAGGCTCCGCACCATGAGAAGTGACGTCCCTGGTCCCATGCACGGCCGGGGCCGCTGCGGGTGAGACCCCGTGAGCTGGGCTTCCCTGGGGTCCCAAGTCCCGCGAGGGCCATGGCAGAAGACCCACGTGGACGTCCGGCGGGAGTCAGATCACAGAGCGGTGTGAAGTGACACGGGGCGGGGGCGGGGCGGGGACTCAGCATCCCTACGGACGCAGGAAGAAGGTTTCTCAGCGGGGTACAGACGCCCAGGCCAAGCAAGAACTGCCGCACTGGGGCCATGCTCCCGAGAAAGGGCACGAGGGACGGGAAGGAGCGGCCCCAGGTGGTCCCGGGAACACACTGTCAGGCGGCCTGGGGCGGAGCACGTGTCACACAGGTGGGTGTGGGGACAAGGTGAGGGCCAGAGAAGGGGTCAGGTGAGGTCAGCAGGGGAGTAGGGATCGGGGCTCCTCCCTCAGCTCTAACTCCGCCTCTGGAGGCACCAAAGTCAGAGGCCCACCCCAGACTCTGTTCTTCTCCCTGGGACAAGAGAGGGAAGAGGGGCGCTCTCCTGGCTCGGGCACAGGCAGCTGCCCATCTCCAGGACCACACGCCGAGGCCAGCTCCGGGTGGCCCTGGACAGGGCTGCGGCAGGCCCAGGAACCCGCAGGGGCAAGCGGAGCCACGCAGCACGGGGACGAGGGGCCCTGCCACCGGAGCCACACCTCCAAGTGGGATCCTGGGTCCAAGCAGACGGGGCCGGGGTGCCTGGGCCCGGGGAGCTCACTCTGCAGACCGTGCCTGGGACAAGATCCTTTGCTCCAGGCTGGCGTACCGGGGCAAGAGAGCCTCGTAGACCTGGAGGGGCAGAAAGAGTCACTTAGACCGCAGGGCTGAGCTGGTCCATCGCCTGCGACTTGCCATTTAAAGCCAGATGTCCCGTGCACCTGCCTTCCGACTTTAAAGGAGGTGGTGGCTGTCCAACCTGCAGCGTAAGATTTTGTGGGCCTGGACAGCGGAGCAGACACTGAGTTTTGCTGTCAAACCCACACCCGTGTAAAACGCCCTGGTGAGCGTACGCAGAAGTGGCCGCGTCACGGCACACACGGCTAAGGCTCACTTACAACTGGAAATGGGCTTCCTCCTGCGGCTCCGGGGGCCGAGCTGGGGACCCGTGGTTCTGCTTCCGAGGTGCTCTGCCGAGGACGCAGACCTCGGTGCCAGCCCTGGAGGGCACGCCGACCCGCAGACTAGCTGCCGCCCCTCTTCACTGGGGACTGCAGTCTGTCCGGCAGTCACGCAGCTCCCCAGGGAGGGTCTACCTCCCCCTCGGGCCCCGCCAGGTTGCAGCGCAGGTACCAGGGGCTGGGAGCCAGCGGCACAGGCGCGAGAGCCAGCTCGGCTTCCACACCTGGGCCACGGGAGCGCGTGGTGAAGAGCCGGGCCGCCCACCGGGTCCTCACGGCTTTCCCGGGCCAGAGGCAGCGTCCCAGGCAGAGGCCACTCTCACCTGAGCCATGTGCCCCTAGCACTGCTGACAGGACATGCGCACTAGATCTGCGGCAAAACCCCGCTGGGAAGCTAACCACAGGTCAAACTCCGGGAACAGGAAAGGGGCGCTTTATGGCCGAAAGACTAGAACCACCACTTTGGGAAACCACGGCTCATCAGCCAGACAATCTTACAGTCATTAAGAGTAATAGGCACAGCTGGCACTGTGGCATAGCGGGTAAAGCCACTGCCTGCAGTGCCGCCATCCCATATGGGCGCTGGTTCAAATCCCGGCTGCTCCACTTCTGATGCAACTCCCCGCTATGGCTGGGAAAGCAGCAGAAGATGACCCAAGTGCTTGGGCCCTGCACCCACGTGGGAGACCAGGAAGAAGCTCCTGGCTCCTGGCTTCAGATCAACCCAGCTCCAGCCATTGAGGCCATTTGGGGAGTGAACCAGAGGATGGAAAACTCTCTGCCTCTCTGTAACTCTGCCTTTCAAATAAATAAATAAATAAATAAATAAATCGAAAGAAAGGAAGGAAGGAAGGAAGGAAGGAAGGAAGGAAGGAAGGAAGGAAGGAGAAAGGAAGGAAGGAGAAAGGAAGGAAGGAAGGAAGGGAAGGAAGGGAAGGAGGGAAGGAAAGAAAGGAAAGAAAGACCAGGAAAGAGGAGACCCTCGCAGTGCCCGCCACTTGTCTCCGGTGTTGGCCTGCGGCTGCAAGTGCTCCTGAGACCCACGGCGCCCCTGGAGGATGGGAGAGCCCCGACTGACAGGCAGACGCCGCCGCACACCGGGGGCCCGCAAGAAGGCCCTCTAGGGACTGCGTGCACCCCGCGCCTTCCCCACTGGCCCACTCAGCCAGCGCTTTCCTGCCGGATTCTGCAACAAGCGCCCACTCCTGGGGGCAGTCCTGCTGTCCAGGATGGCCCCACAGGCCGCCCGGGCCAGAGGGAAGGGGCCTGCCTGTGAGGGCTGAGGGGACGACACAGCCCTGACAGAGCCCCACAGGGAAGGCCTCTGGCTGCCCGAGCCTGGACTGAACACTAGGGAATCCAGACACGGGCCCGGGGGTCTGGTCTGTGTCCACCTGAGCGGGAGAGGACACACCACCACCGCCCGAGTTCTCCGGGGCCCTTCTGCTGGGGCTGCAGCAGGAAGGCAGGAGGCGGGGCCCGGCCTGCAGGTGGGTCACGGACGGCCACAGCCGGAAACCCTGCAGCCGACCCGTGGGGCCCTGCGCTGGCCGTGTCCTCAGCCACGGGGGAGGCAGGAAGACGGTGGGACACACTCTGCACAGAGCACCCGCCACGGGGGAGGCAGGAAGACGGAAGACGGTGGGACACACTCTGCGCAGAGCACCCGCCACGGGGGAGGCAGGAAGACGGTGGGACACACTCTGCGCAGAGCACCCGCCACGGGGGAGGCAGGAAGACGGAAGACGGTGGGACACACTCTGCACAGAGCACCTGCCACGGGGGAGGCAGGAAGACGTGGGACACACTCTGCGCAGAGCACCCGCCACGGGAGGGGCAGGAAGACGGAAGACGGTGGGACACACTCTGCGCAGAGCACCCCCCACGGGGGAGGCAGGCAGACGGTGGGACACACTCTGTGCAGAGCACCTGCCACAGGAGGGGCAGGAAGATGGTGGGACACACTCTGCGCAGAGCACCTGCCACAGGGGAGGCAGGAAGACGTGGGACACACTCTGCGCAGAGCACCCGCCACGGGGGGGGGGGGCAGGAAGACGGTAGGACACACTCTGCGCAGAGCACCCACCACAGGAGGGGCAGGAAGATGGTGGGACACACTCTGCGCAGAGCACCTGCCACAGGGGAGGCAGGAGCCACCGTTCACTGCCCGAGGCTTCCCCCACAACCTCCAGCTAGGCTGCCTCCTCCTGGAGAGGGAGAAGGAGCCAGAGCCCACCCCGGCCTTTTGGACAACCAGTCTGCCCGGCTGGGGTTTGAGGGCGGCTCGGGGAACCAGACCTGTTGCTTCTCTCCCTAGCGAGGAAGCAGTGTGAGAGCAGGACCCCCACACACCCCACGCCTCCCCCTGGCCCTGCTTTTGAACCAGCGGCGTGAGGACGTGATTCCCAGAGGGCCCGGCTCTCCCGTACCCCAGAGCACAGCCGGAGCGGCACTATCTGACCAGAGCCATAGCCACGCGCGCCTCTGCGTACAGAGCGCACGCCGAGGGGCTGGCGCCTCTGCCAATGCCGGCACCCCCTCCGAGTGCCGCCTGAGTCCCGGCTGCTGCACCTCCAACCAGCTCCCTGGGCCATCAAACAAGTGAGCCTCAAAGAAAGAGAGAACACCAAGAACTCTAAGCAGAACGTGCACATCACATTTCAGAGCTTCACACAGGAAAGAGGAGAAATATCGCATTAGTAGCTTTTCTAACTAGTTACATTTCGAAATGACAATATTTTGGATAGAATGGAATGAATGAAACAGAAATGTTATCTTTTTTTTTTTTTTTTTTTGACAGGCAGAGTGGACAGTGAGAGAGAGATACAGAAAGGTCTTCCTTTGCCGTTGGTTCACCCCTCAATGGCCGCCGTGGCCGGTGCGCTGCGGCCAGCGCACTGCGCTGATCCAATGGCAGGAGCCAGGTACTTCTCCTGGTTTCCCATGGGGTGCAGGGCCCAAGGACTTGGGCCATCCTCCACTGCACTCCCTGGCCACAGCAGAGAGCTGGCCTGAAGAGGGGCAACCGGGACAGAATCCGGCGCCCCGACCGGGTCTAGAACCCGCTGTGCTGGCACTGCAAGGCGAAGGATCAGCCCAGTGAGCCGTGGCGCCGGCCTGTTTATTTTAATTTACTCTTTTTCTGTTTAGAAATGAGACCACCAGGGCCAGCGTCATGCCGCAGTGGGCTCAGCCGTTGCCTGCAGCGCTGGCATCCCAGAGGGCGCCGGTTTACTCCCGGCTGCTCCACTTCCAGTCCAGCTCCCAGCTGATGAGCCTGGGAAAGCAGCGAGAGACGGCCCGAGGCCTCTGTCCTGGCCCAGGGCAGCTGCTGCAGCCATTTGAGCAGTAAAGCAGAGATTGGAAGACCTCTCTCTTCCTTTTACTCTGCCATTCAAATAAACAAGCAAATACATAAATATTAATTATATATATTAAAGTAGCCAGGACAGGAGTTGTTCCCTCTACACAAAGAAAGAGAGGCTTTGGTGTGCTGCTCAGGTCACAGGGTGAGGGAGGGCAGGGGTCAGATGCAGACGCCAAGCACCCTTTACCTCAATGCAGTCCTTGCGCTGCACCGAGAGGCCCCTCAAACACAGGGACGCACACAGAACGACGGAAGCTCCGTCACATCGCGGGGCTGGCTTGCCGTCGCTGGGCAAGCATGAGCGCGCCTGAGAGCGGCTGGGAGCCCCTTCTCCTCCCGGCACCCCGCCGCGTGACGGCCGCTGTGCCAGGGCATCTGTAACGCCGAAGCACAGGGCTGCTTCCCAGGCGGCGAGAACTGTGCTAGGGACACACGGGAGCGCGCAGAGTGCGCTCAGCGCTGAGGACACACGGGAGCGCGCAGGGAGCGCGCAGAGTGCGCGCATCGCTGAGGACACACGGGAGCGCGCAGAGTGCGCGCAGCGCTAAGGGCAGACAGGAGCCGGCAGAGTGCGCGCAGCGCTGAGGGCGGACGGGAGCGGGCAGAGTGCGCGCAGCGCTGAGGGCGGACAGGAGCGGGCAGAGTGCGCGCAGCGCTGAGGACACACGGGAGCGCGCAGAGTGCACGCAGCGCTGAGGACGGACGGGAGCGCGCAGAGTGCACGCAGCGCTGAGGACGGACGGGAGCGGGCAGAGTGCGCGCAGCGCTGAGGGCGGACGGGAGTGGGCAGAGTGCGCGCAGCGCTGAGGGCGGACGGGAGCGCGCAGAGTGCGCACAGCGCTGAGGACACACGGGAGCGCGCAGAGTGTGCGCAGCGCTGCTGCGGGTCCTTATAAGGCTGGGAGTTCCTGGAGCTCGGGCCCCCGCGGCTGTCACACAGAGAGGGATGGCCTGGCACCACCGTGCGTCGCTCTGGGGGAAGCCGAGGCTGTCTGACACTTCTGTCTGACCCGCGAGTCTCGTGTCTTCTGCCTACATCCCCGAAGCCACGCAGGCTCACTGGTTAGCCCGTGACTTGGGGAAATCTCCAGCCCTTCGTGGTCGGTTCCGGCAAGGCACAGCCGCTGCCCCGCGCCGGGACTGCGAGAACCTTCTGCAGGCAGGCATGACGGGTGCGCCTCCCGGACTCTGCATCAGGACTAAGGTGGGAGTGCTGCGGCACACGGGCTCAGCCCACGGCCCGGGGGGGGGGGGGGGGAGGCGGCTCCTGTTGCAGAGGCTGCCTCGCCCCACCCACGGCGGCTGGCGAGCTCCCCCCCTCCCCCCCTCACTGGCCGAGGTCACGCTGGAGCTCGCCGTCTGCTCCCCTCTGCCCAGTCCTGCACGCAGCACCCCACGTCCTCACCAACCCCCCGGACCCTGGAGAACCCCCTACGACACGTGGGGTCTGCCTCCCCAGCGGTTTCCTGGGAGGGAGGCTGCACAGCTCCCGTGGGTCCAGCCCCGGGAGGTGAGCGCTAGAAACGCAGCGCCTCAGGCTTCAGTGCCCGAGTCTCGGGCCGTGAGGCCGCACCTGCTGCCCACAGCTCCAGGCTGCCACGTCAGCAGCGTCGGAGAGCGACAGCCCGCCGGCCGCTCTGCCTGGATCTTCTAAAAAGCAGGAGGTCCCCTTTAGTTGCGCACATGGAGTTCAATGTGGATAACAAAGAAAAACTGCACTTCCTGGGGAAAAAGATACCTGGATTGGCTTCCCACAACGCAACGGCTGTGACGTGGGCCGGTGTCTCACCTGAGAGGCCCCGGGGTGCGGGGAGGCAGCCAGTCTGGGACTCGGGGCCAGCTTCACAACGTCTGCAAAGGCCACGTCTGTGCCGCCTGCAAGGCCTAGGGGGCAAAGGTCACTTCGTATCAGCACACACAACCCTAAATGGCACCGATGGCCCCGCTGGGGCAGAGAAATGGTCTTTCCTATTTAAAGGCCATTGTCTGCTGCTTTCCCAGAAGCCGAGCAGCCAGCCGGAGCCAGCGCTCTGCTACGGGATGCCGGCACTGCAGGCCGCGACTTAATCCCTTGTACCTCAACGCTGGCCCGGATAAAATGTTCTTAAACCGAATTCTCTCCAGTACTCACCTGGGTTGTGTATTCCAACAAAACCAGCTACAGAGACAGTGAGGGACAGACAGAGAGAGAGAGAGAGAGAGAGAGAGATCTTCTATCCACTGGTTCACTCCCCAGATGGCCACAACGGCCCAGCCTGAGTCAGGTCAAAGCCAGGGGCCAGGAGCTTGGTCCAGGTCTCCCATGTGGGTGTCAGAGGTCCAGACACTTGGGCCATCCTTCACTGCTTTTTCGAGGCCACTGGCAGGGAGCTCCATCAGAAGTGGAGCAGCCAGGACACAAACTGGTACCCATACGGGATGCCAGTATTGCAGGTGGTGGCTGAACTCGCTACACCATAGCACCAGCCCCTTCTCTTCCAATCCAGCTAATGTGCCTGGGAAGGGAACAGAAGACAGAGTGTGTGGGCCCCGAACCCAAGTGGAGGTCCAGACAGAGTTCTGGGCGCCTGGCTTCAGCCTGGCTCCGTCTGTGCCGCTGCAGCTGTTTGGGGAATGAGCCACTGGATGGAAGATTTCTATCTCAGTGTCTCTCTCTCTCTCTCTCTATCACTCTGCCTTTCAAATAAATAAATCTAAACAAGAAAGAAAAGAAAACCTCAGAGGTTAGCACCAATAAGAGCCGATATGTTACAAAATGTAATTTAATGTGGAAATGAATCCCCAAGCGATCTTGATACGGGAGGTGGTGTGAGGTAGGGAGAGGTGGGTGGGTGGGGGTGGGGGAGTAAGAGGTTAATTGTTAAGAGAAAGGTTTGTTCCCTGATTAATTCTCAATATTAACAGAAACACGGTTCAATAGCTAAGCTGAAGGGTTAAGGGCGAGCCGGTAAAGGACAGAACTACGAGAGACAAAGCACACGCCCTGGAGGCACACGTGTGCCCCAGGCACAGCTGAAGGGGTCCTGGGCGGGCAGAGGCCAGGGTAGGCTGACCACCGCAGCAGGACACCCCGAGGCCTGCACTCCCTCCACAACTCGCCCAGGCCGGGCAGTGTCGATTCTGCATCTCAGGGTGCGCCGGCGCAGGGGGCCTCCACGGAGCTGTCCAGGGTCCTGGCCTGCGCGGGTGGGAAGCCGTGAGCTTGGTCCCAGCCTCCTGCTCTTGCTGGGAGGACAGCGCTGGGCTTGCTGCAGCTCTCCTGCCCGGCCGGCCAGAACCAGCCCCCGTGGACCACGCAGCCACGCCTGCCACCTGCCACATGTGGCCTTCCTGCCGGCAGCATGCCCCAGTGCTGACTCTGAGTTAGCCCTAATCAGACCTCGCTCAGCTATGGCCCAGGTTCCCTCTCCCCACTTCAAGCAGAGAACAGAGGAACAGAGGCCGTGTGTCGGTTCTGGCTCGGTGGGAGGGAGCCCAATGAAGCTACAGCCCCCAGGACTCCCACCCCGAGCCCAGCCACCCCCAGACCCAGGTGCCCCTCACCCGTCGACCTACCATGAAAAGCTCGGTACGCAGAGCCCACACAGGCCGAGTTGGCAGTGTCCGCGACGTAGACGGGGGCACCGAACACGTCCGCGAGCACCTGGGAAGCACAGGGAGGCTCTCAAGCGCCGGGCGGTTCTTAGAGGGCAGGTGGGCGGGCGGGCACGCGGGCAGGCGGGCAGGCGGGCGTGCGTGTGCCAGGCTCTCCGCATCCCCGGCGTCCCTGCACCGCGGCCTCCGCAGAAGCAGACCTGCTCATGCAGCCCGGCGACCCAGGGATGATGGTGCGCTCTTGCAGGCTGACGCGGAAACTAAACTGCATGGATTTAGACCGGAGGACCTCACTTGGAAAAGACCCCGGGCGTCCTGGCTGACCGCTGGTGTCACTGCAGGTCCTACTGATTGCCCGCCCGGGTCGTTGGCACCAGCCCACTATGCACCCCACAGTGGCACTGTGGAGTCGTGGCTGCCGCTGGCTCCCAGCACTCCCTCCGCGAGAAGACCAAGCCTGGCCAAGGGGGCCACCTTTCCCCCTCCCCGGGCTCACTGGCCCCCCGACTCAAGGCAGAAGCTCTTCGTGGTGCAGTCCCTCCAACAGAGCACGGAACGGAGCTGACCAGACTCCAGGCAGGACCCGGCCCTTATGCACCCTTCTCCCCTGCCCACCCCGTCCTCCCTGCCCTCCTCCGAGAGCACGCTCTCAACAAAGCACTTCCAGAAGAGCCCCCTGCATGCTTCTGCCTGAGACTCTTAGCTGAGACGGGACCACCACAAGCCAGCAGCCGACCCGTGACTCGCCAAGCCAAGGCAGCCTCCGGCCACGGCCACACATGCACAGCGCTCCCCTCCCACGAGAGGAGCCGATGCCCTGGGAAGTGACAGCCCGAGTGGCCGACGTCTGCAGGTGGCTCCCACCTCCACGAGGGCACTTCGAAAGTTTAGAAAACGGGATTAGTACAGTTACTTTGCTGCAAACAATTTTTAAATCCACGCATGTGGATGTTCAGATAGTGCATGAGGGGGCCGGTGCTGTGGTGCTGCAGGCTAAGCCGCGGCCTGGCACACAGCAGCCCACGCTAGAGTGCTGGATCCGGCACCAGCTGCTCCACTTCCATCCAGCTCCCTGCTAATGCTCCTGCGAAAGCAGCACAAGATGGCCCAAGTGCTTGGGAGACCCAGGTAGCGTTCCTGGCTCCTGGCTTCAGCCTGGCCCAGCCCTGGCCACTATGGCCATTTGGGAGAGTGAACCAACAGACAGAAAATCCTTATCTCTGTCTCTCCCTTTTTCTGTCATTCTGCCCTCCAGATAAAAAAGCAGTTCATGAGAAATGTGTGTTACAAAAAACGCTATGCACTGGGGCTGGCGCTGTGGCACAGTGGGTTAAGCCGCCATCTGCAGCGCCGGCATCCCGCACGGGCACTGGTTCCAGCCCTGGCTGCTCCACTTCCAATGCAGCTCCCTGCTAACGCGCCTTGGGAAACAGCGGAGGTCGGCCCAAGTGGTTGGGCCCCTGCACCCTGTGGGAGACCCGGAAGCTCCTGGCTCCTGGCTCCAGCCTGGCCCAGCCCTGGACATTGCAGCCACTTGGGGAGTGACCAGCAGAGGGAAGACCTCTCTCTCTCTCTGTCTCTCCTTCTCTCTCTTTCTCTGTAATTCTGCCTTTCAAATCAATAAATAAATCTGAAAAAATTATGCATGGATTCCAAAAGTTTGGACGAAACCAAACATCCGTTAATTCTTGTTCCATAGACTTTGGAAGTGCCCTTCTGTTTCTGGCATTATTGAAGGAACAAAAATCCAGAGAAGTCCAGCACCTGTGTTTTAGGAACAACTGGAGGAGCAGAGATGGCTACCTGGGCAGAGCAGAGCCAGAGGAAGACCAGAGCTTGGGCCTCGGACGGCAGGTTTGCCGTGCAGCAGGCAGGCAGCCTCCACCCAACGCCAGAGGCCAGAGGGCTGTCCAAGGAGAACCCCGTGGACGTGGGGGAACAGAAGAACCCCGTGGACGTGGGGGGACAGCAGAACCCCGTGGACATGGTGGGAACAGCAGAACCCCGTGGACGTCGGGGAGACAGCAGAACCCCGTGGACATGGTGGGAACAGCAGAACCCCGTGGACGTGGAAGGAACAGCAGAACCCCGTGGACGTGGTGGGAACAGCAGAACCCCGTGGACGTCGGGGGGACAGCAGAACCCCGTGGACATGGTGGGAACAGCAGAACCCCGTGGACGTGGGGGGAACAGCAGAACCCCGTGGATGTGGGGGGAGAGCAGAACCCCGTGGATGTGGGGGGAACAGCAGAACCCCGTGGATGTGGGGGGAGAGCAGAACCCCATGGACGTGGGGGACAGCAGAACCCTGTGGACGTGGGGGGACAGCAGAACCCCGTGGACGTGGGGGGGACAGCAGAACCCCGTGGACGTGGGGGGACAGCAGAACCCCGTGGATGTGGGGGGAACAGCAGAACCCCGTGGACGTGGGGGGACAGCAGAACCCCGTGGACGTGGGGGGACAGCAGAACCCCGTGGACGTGGGGGGGACAGAACCCCATGGACGTGGGGGGACAGCAGAACCCCGTGGATGTGGGGGGAACAGCAGAACCCCATGGACGTGGGGGACAGCAGAACCCTGTGGACGTGGGGGGAGAGCAGAACCCCGTGGACGTGGGGGGGACAGAACCCCATGGACGTGGGGGGACAGCAGAACCCCGTGGACATGGTGGGAACAGCAGAACCCCGTGGACGTGGGGGGAACAGCAGAACCCCGTGGACGTCGGGGAGACAGCAGAACCCCGTGGACATGGTGGGAACAGCAGAACCCCGTGGACGTGGAAGGAACAGCAGAACCCCGTGGACGTGGTGGGAACAGCAGAACCCCGTGGACGTCGGGGGGACAGCAGAACCCCGTGGACATGGTGGGAACAGCAGAACCCCGTGGACGTGGGGGGAACAGCAGAACCCCGTGGATGTGGGGGGAGAGCAGAACCCCGTGGATGTGGGGGGAACAGCAGAACCCCGTGGATGTGGGGGGAGAGCAGAACCCCATGGACGTGGGGGACAGCAGAACCCTGTGGACGTGGGGGGACAGCAGAACCCCGTGGACGTGGGGGGGACAGAACCCCATGGACGTGGGGGGACAGCAGAACCCCGTGGATGTGGGGGGAACAGCAGAACCCCGTGGACGTGGGGGGACAGCAGAACCCCGTGGACGTGGGGGGACAGCAGAACCCCGTGGACGTGGGGGGGACAGAACCCCATGGACGTGGGGGGACAGCAGAACCCCGTGGATGTGGGGGGAACAGCAGAACCCCATGGACGTGGGGGACAGCAGAACCCTGTGGACGTGGGGGGACAGCAGAACCCCGTGGACGTGGGGGGGACAGAACCCCATGGACGTGGGGGACAGCAGAACCCTGTGGACGTGGGGGGACAGCAGAACCCCGTGGACGTGGGGGGGACAGAACCCCATGGACGTGGGGGGACAGCAGAACCCCGTGGACATGGTGGGAACAGCAGAACCCCGTGGACGTGGGGGGAACAGCAGAACCCCGTGGATGTGGGGGGAACAGCAGAACCCCGTGGATGTGGGGGGAGAGCAGAACCCCATGGACGTGGGGGACAGCAGAACCCTGTGGACGTGGGGGGACAGCAGAACCCCGTGGACGTGGGGGGGACAGAACCCCATGGACGTGGGGGGACAGCAGAACCCCGTGGATGTGGGGGGAACAGCAGAACCCCGTGGACGTGGGGGGACAGCAGAACCCCGTGGACGTGGGGGGACAGCAGAACCCCATGGACGTGGGGGGACAGCAGATCCCTGTGGACGTGGGGGACAGCAGAACCCCGTGGATGTGGGGGATAGCAGGACCCCGTGGACGTGGGGGGACAGCAGAACCCCGTGGACGTGGGGGGAACAGTAGAACCCCATGGATGTGGGGGGACAGCAGAACCCCGTGGACGTGGGGGGACAGCAGAACCCCGTGGACGTGGGGGGGAACAGCAGAACCCCATGGACGTGGGGGGAACAGCAGAACCCCGTGGACGTGGGGGGACAGCAGAACCCCGTGGACGTGGGGGGAACAGCAGAACCCCGTGGATGTGGGGGATAGCAGGACCCCGTGGACGTGGGGGGACAGCAGAACCCCGTGGACGTGGGGGGAACAGTAGAACCCCGTGGATGTGGGGGGACAGCAGAACCCCGTGGACGTGGGGGGACAGCAGAACCCCGTGGACGTGGGGGGGAACAGCAGAACCCCGTGGACGTGGGGGGACAGCAGAACCCCGTGGACGTGGGGGGAACAGCAGAACCCCGTGGATGTGGGTGGGGGGGACAGAACCCCGTGGATGTGGGGGGAACAGCAGAACCCCGTGGATGTGGGGGGGGGACAGCAGAACCCCATGGACGTGGGGGGAACAGCAGAACCCTGTGGATGTGGGTGGGGGGGACAGCAGAACCCCGTGGATGTGGGTGGGGGGGACAGCAGAACCCCATGGACGTGGGGGGAACAGAAGAACCCCGTGGACGTGGGGGAACAGCAGAACCCCGTGGATGTGGGGGGGGGGACAGCAGAACCCCATGGATGTGGGTGGGGGGAACAGCAGAACCCTGTGGACGTGGGGGGACAGCAGAACCCTGTGGATGTGGGGGGGAATAGTAGAACCCCATGGACGTGGGGGGGACAGCAGAACCCCGTGGACGTGGGGGGAACAGCAGAACCCCATGGACGTGGGGGGACAGCAGAACCCCGTGGATGTGGGGGGACAGCAGAACCCCGTGGACGTGGGGGGAACAGAAGAACCCGTGGATGTGGGTGGGGGGGACAGAACCCCATGGACGTGGGGGGAACAGCAGAACCCCGTGGACGTGGGGGGAACAGAAGAACCCCGTGGACGTGGGGGGACAGCAGAACCCCGTGGACGTGGCACAGAACCTGCTCACAGTGTGGGAAGCGTGGGACGGAGGCGACCCCTCCCGCTGAGCCTCTGCCTCTCAGACGGGGCTATCACACCTACCTGGAGCAGGTCTCTGTTGTGGGAGGCCCCGCCTGTGGCCAAAATCTTTGTCTTGGGCACTGCAAGGGAAGCGAGAAAGATGAGTGGATGTGGCCATTCCCCAAGGCAGACACAGGGCTATTTCCCAGCATTCCTCAGTCTCAGGGCCACCGCCCCCTTAGGCCACACAGCCACGCCTGTCACCTGTCATGTGTGGTCTACTTCTGGGCACTGCCCACCATCACCCCCTTAGACCACATAGCCACGCCTGTCACCTGTCACGTGTGGTTTGCTTCTGAGGCACTGGCCACCATCACCCCCTTAGACCACACAGCCACGCCTGTCACCTGTCACGTGTGGTCTACTTCTGGGCACTGCCCACCATCACCCCCTTAGACCACACAGCCACACCTGTCACCTGTCACGTGTGGTCTACTTCTGAGGCACTGGCCACCCACAGGGGCCATCGCCCCTTCAGACCACACAGCCACGCCTGTCACCTGTCACATGTGGTCTACTTCTGGGCACTGCCCACCATCGCCCCCTCAGACCACGCAGCCACGCCTGTCACCTGTCACGTGTGGTCTGCTTCTGGACATCGCCCACCCACCAGACTGCCTCACTGTTGTTATTCTTTTTATATATATATATATATATATATATATATATATATATATATATAAAATTTATTTTACAGACAGAATTAGACAGTGAGAGAGAGAGACAGAGAAAGATATATATATATATATATATATATATAAAATTTATTTTACAGACAGAGTTAGACAGTGAGAGAGAGAGACAGAGAAAGATCTTCCCTCCGTTGGCTCACTCCCCAAATGGCCACTACAGACGGTGCTGTGCCGATCCAAAGCCAGGAGCCAGGTGCTTCTTCCTGGTCTCCCATGGGGTGCAGGGCCCAAGCACTTGGGCTATCCTGCACTGCCCTCCTGGGCCACAGCAGAGAGCTGGCCTGGAAGAGGAGCAACCGGGACAGGATCCGGCGCCCCGACCGGGACTAGAACCCGGGATGCCGGCGCCATAGGCGGAGGATTAACCAAGTGAGCCACGGCGCTGGCCCCTGTTGTTATTCTTAAAAAAAAACCAACAACCCAGGAATAGAGGGGACTCCCTTAAATTATCAAGGCCATATGTTCAAAATGCACTGCAAATCTCATGTTTTGTCAAGTTAGAAACACAACTACTGGTTGCAGGTAACGTGGTAGGTTAAGGCGCCATGCCATATCAGCGCGCCGGCTCATGTCCTGGCTACTTCACTTCAATTCAGCTTCCTGCTCACGTGCACCCTGGGTGGCAGCCAATGACAGTTCAAATGCTTGGGCCCCTGTCCCCTGTGCGGGAGGCGGGGATGGAGTTCCTGGCCCCTGGCTTCAACCTGGCCCAGCCCTGGCTATTGTAGGCATTTAGAAAGTGAACACAGATGGGGGCCAGTGCTGTGGCGCAGCGGGTTAACACCCCGGCCTGCAGTGCTGGCATCCCATATTGGGCACCGGTTCTAGTTCTGGCTGCTCCTCTTCTGATCCAGCTCTCTGCTGTGGCCTGGGAAAGCAGTAGAAGATGGCCCAAGTCCTTGGGCCCCTGCACCCACGTGGGAGACCTGGAAGAAGCTCCTGGCTCCTGGCTCCTGGCTTCGGATCGGCCAATTGGGGAGTGAACCAACGGATAGAAGACCTCTCTCTTTCTGCCTCTACCTCTGCCTCTCTATAACTCTGCCTTTCAAATAAACAAATAAAACTTTTAAAAAAGAGAGAGAAGATAATAAAACCGTCCTTATTGGCAGACCAGGGCTATCAACTTAGAAGTCCTAAGCCCCGGTATGCCAGAGCGTGTGTGTATTAGAACACACAGTAAACCACGGTGGAGACCGACGGCCTCACAAGGAGAGAGGCCAGCACGGCGACACAGGCAGGACACAGGAGGGAGGCCAGCACGGCGACACAGGCAGGACACAGGAGGGCCCTGCGAGCCGCGGGGAGGCCAGCACGGCGACACAGGCAGGACACAGGAGGGGCCCGCGAGCCGCGGGGAGGCCAGCACGGCGACACAGGCAGGACACAGGAGGGGCCCGCGAGCCGCGGGGAGGCCAGCACGGCGACACAGGCAGGACACAGGAGGGGCCCGCGAGCCGCGGGGAGGCCAGCACGGCGACACAGGCAGGACACAGTGAGCCGCAGGGAGGCTCCTGAAGCCAGCCAGCCCCACACCGGGGCCTCAGACCTGCAGCCCACGGGACTGGGAGAGGACAAGTCACTGCTGCTAAAGCCACTCTGGCGGAGGCACTGTCACCACAGCCCTCGCCAACCGGCACAGCTACACAGCAGAGCCACCGTCCCCAGAACCGTCATCTGTCCCAAGGACAGACCAGCAGACAGGGCAGTGGACGAGGGGCCGGGGAGACGCCTGCAGGGACAGGAACTTGAGCAGTGCTGAAAAGGGGACCCGACACGGACGGGAGAAAGCAATGCCCAGGGGACAGCGCTGGGAAAACCAGATGGACGCAGGGGGAGAAACTGCAGAGACCCCCACCCACACCATTCACAGAGACTGCGCATCAAGGCAGCGAATGTAGAAGCAGCACAGAACAGAAGGAAACGCAAAACTGTGACACCAGAGCAAGGAAAAAACCTCTTTCCATCTCAAAAACGTGACGTGTAAGGCAAAAAATTAAGGGTTTTAATTTCATCAAAATTCTGTTCAATTGCTGACACCCTAGGAGATCGACAGACAAATGAGAGATGTCTGCAACACGGAAAACCGACAAGGACAAAATACTCTGAGTATGCAAGAAACTGCAGCAGCTCAGGAAGAAAAAAGAAACTCAACAGGGAAACAGGTAGCACAGAAATAGCCAAGAACAGAGGAAGAAGTCAAGGTCACAAAGAGCAGTCTGCACTCATTGTTTTTTTCATTTATTTATTTATTTATTTGAAAGGTAAGGTTACAAAGAGAGAAATAGGGAGAGAGAGAGATCTTCCATCTGCTGGTTCACTCCCCAAATGGCTAAAGCGGCTGGGGCTTGGCCAGGCTGAAGCCAGGAGCCAGGAGCTTCCTCTGGGTCTCCCAGGTGCGTATTGGGGCCCAAGCCCTTGGGCCGCCCTCCACTGCTTTCCCAGGTGCATCAGCAGGGAGCTGGATTGGAAGTAGAGCAGCCGGGACTTGAACCGGTGCCCATACGGGATGCCAGCATTGCAGGAGGCAGCTTAACTCTACACCACAATGCCAGCCCCAAGCTCATTATTAATGAAAGAAACATAACTAAACCAGCATTGAGATACCAGTCACTACCCATCAAATTGGCAACAGTTTTTTAAAATCAATGAGTTACTGAATTTGAAAGGCAGAGTTACAGTGAGAAGGAAAGAGAGGAAGAGACAGAAACAGAGTGCTTCCATCTGCTGGGTCACTCCCCAGATGGCTGCAAAGGCCGGGGCTGGGCCAGGCCATCTGGGTCTCCCACGTTGGTGTTGGGGCCCACGTTCTTGCGCCGTCCGCTGCGGCTTTCCTGGTGTTTTGGCTGGGAGCGGGACTGGAAGTGGGGCAGCCAGGACTCTGAGACGGGCTGTGGGTGTGGGTGTCACACTCGCAGACTACCTAGCTGTGCCACAAGGCCAGCCCCGGCGACAGAGTTACAGGCAGCAAGTCTAAGTATTGGCTGTGGCGTGGGAAACCACTGCCCCCGAGAAAGCGGGAGGCCCGAGTCCGGCTCCCAGCTCCTCACGCTGAGCAGCCGCGGCATCTGACCTCAGCGACACGGCTGTCCCCGCGGAGCCCGGCCGCTCCCTGGGGACGGAGCCCTGGGGGCCGAGGGCAGGCAGGGGCCGTGAAGTAGCGCTGAATGCAGACTCGGAGACAGACGCGGAAAGCAGCTGTCACCAGGGGAGGGAGCTGGACTCGGCTTCCACCGGAGTCACCCCGCTCCCCTGGCGCCTGCAGCCTTCGGGGGAAGACCTTGGGGAGCAGCACAGCCAGCGCTCAGAGCCCGCAGGCTGCCACCTCCTCACTGCCCGCACGGCCCCTCCAGCAGGGACGGGCGGTCTGCTGGGACAGGAGGCCTCGCCCAGAAGGGAAGCCTGCGCTTGCTTCTACAGCATTGGAGGCAGCAACGCCGGCAGCGCCAGGAACCCACGGCCGAACTCAGCACGACCGGGAAGGGTCGCGCTGGGAACCAAGAGGCAACGCAGGGAACAAAGGAGCAACCTGAAGCAAGCTCCAGTCCGCATCTCCAGGTAGGTGTGAAGAGATCTGAGACCTTCAGGGTTCTCGGCAGGGACAGGTGTCTGGCAGAAGTGCCTGCATCCCAGGTGGGCGTGCCTGTTTGAGTCCAGGCCGCTCCACCTCCGATCCAGCTCCCTACAGAGCACATCCCAGGAGGCAACAGGAGGCATGGCTCCAGTGCCTGGGCCCCTGCTGCCCATGTGGGAGACCACGTGGGAGTTCCCAGCTCCGCCCTGGTGTTGCAGGCAGGTGGGGATGAACCAGCAGATGGAAGCTATTTCTCTGTCTCTCTGCCTTTCAAATAAAATGAAAGTAAACTTTAATATAAAAAATTCATACAAAATGTATAATTATAAAAAAAGCATGGATTTAAAGAATTTTTTGCACCAAAATACATTTATTTTTAAATTCCATTTTCCATGAATTTTTGGAAATACTCTTGTAGTGTCCATAAAATAATAAGCCACTGTGAAAAAGAACCAGGAGACAACAAAGAGTTCTAGAAACCAAAAAAGCACAGATGGCCTCAACATAAAGAATGTTAAATGGAAGGGCTAACCTGAGCAAAATCTGATTTAATGATGACAGACAGAAGCCGAGGAATTCCCTGTGACTTAGAGCAATGAGCAAAGAGACGGAATAAAGTAGAAGGCATCGAATGATTTGTTCAGTTGGTGTTTCTTTTTTTTTTTTTTTTTTTTTTTTTTTTTTTTTTTTGACAGGCAGAGTGGACAGTGAGAGAGAGACAGAGAGAAAGGTCTTCCTTTGCCGTTGGTTCACCCTCCAATGGCCGCCGCGGCCAGCAAGCTGCAGCCGGCGCACCGCGCTGATCCGATGGCAGGAGCCAGGAGCCAGGAGCCAGGTGCTTCTCCTGGTCTCCCATGGGGTGCAGGGCCCAAGCACCTGGGCCATCCTCCACTGCACTCCCTGGCCACAGCAGAGGGCTGGCCTGGAAGAGGGGCAACCGGGACAGTATCCGGCGCCCCGACCGGGACTAGAACCCGGTGTGCCGGCGCCGCAAGGCGGAGGATTAGCCTAGTGAGCCGCGGCGCCGGCCCAGTTGGTGTTTCTTCATGCGACAAATATTCAGAGCGCGCAACTAAAACCCCGGGTGTAGTGGCGGTCCCGGGAACAGGTGGCTTAACAAGGGAGGTGAGAGCCCTGCTCACGTTGGAATTAAGGATGAAGGGTGATAAGAAACACGGACACTAACGACACGGACGTGACAGCGGCAAGCTGTGTAACAAAAAGAACAGGGGAACTGGGCCAGAAGCCCTTGTCTGGTGAATACCGGTTCTCTCGCCCTCGGCACTCCTGGCACCTTGGGCGGGACAGGCAAGCCTCGGGGCAGAGGCAGCACCCCGGCAGAGCCCCTAACCCTCCCCAACACGGCAGCCAAAAATCCCTGCATTTTCAGATGTTCCCTCGGGGAACAAGACTGCTCCCCTCGGAAAAGCTCCAGTCCCACGGTTTCCTGTTGATCCAATAGAGAAGCAGGAAGAAGCAATCGAAGCGACGGTGTGACAGGTTCCCAGCTCCAGAGAATCAGGTGCTTCAGAGGAAGGGACGAGAGCCCTCAGCCGCGGAAGGTCTACACCTGCGCCCACTGAGACACTTCAGAACCCCAGGAGAAAGAGCAGACCCTAACAGACGGCAGAGATGGGCTGGCGCTGTGACGCAGCAGGTTACCGCCCTGGCCTGAGGCGCGGCGTCCCTCGAGGGAGACCCGGAAGCCCCTGGCTCCTGACTTTGCATCAGCTCAGCTCCAGTCGTGGTGGCCAACTGGGAAGGGAACCAGCGGGTGGAAGACACCTACCTACCTATCTCTCTCTCTCTCTCTCTCTCTCTCTCTCTCTCTCTCTCTGCCTCTCCTCTCTCTGTGTAACTCTGACTTTCAAATAAATAAGTAAATCTTAAAAAAAAAAAAAAACACTGTAGAAAATCTCAGATGGGCAATGCTCAGAGTCAGAAAACAGAGCTCAGGGCCGGCGCCGCGGCTCACTAGGCTAATCCTCCGCCTGCGGCGCCGGCACACCTGGTTCTAGTCCCAGTTGGGGCGCCGGATTCTGTCCCAGTTGCTCCTCTTCCAGTCCAGCTCTCTGCTGTGGCCCGGGAGTGCAGTGGAGGATGGCCCAAGTGCTTGGGCCCTGCACCCGCATGGGAGACCAGGAGAAGCACCTGGCTCCTGGCTTCGGATCAGCTCAGCTCCAGCCGTTGCAGCCATCTGGGGAGTGAACCAGTGTATGGAAGATCTCTCTCTCTCTCTCTCTCTCTCTCTCTGTAACTCTGCCTCTCAAATAAATAAATCTTAAAAAAATAATAAAATAAAATGTTAAGGACAGCTAGGACAACAGACACGGGGATCAAGAGTGAACAATGGGAATGACTTCGGGAGCCGGGAGGGCCTTCCTGAGTGAACCAGGGTAGAGTGTGACCGCACAGGTGACGACGGCACCCGGGTGGGAAGCTCTGAGTAAAGTTACCTGACTTTTAGAAAGATAAGTACAGGGCCGGCGCTGTGAGCCGCCACATGCAGTGCCAGCATCCCATATGGGCACCGGTTCGAGTCCCAGCTGCTCCACTTCTCATCCCGCTCTCTGCTGTGGCCTGGGAGAGCAGCAGAAGACGGGCCAGGTCCTTGGGCCCCTGCACCCGTGTAGAATACCAGGAAGAAGTTCCCGGCTCCTGGCTTTGGATCGGCGCAGCTCTGGCTGTTGTGGCTGGCCAATTAAGGAGTGAACCAGTGGATGAAAGACCTCTCTCTCTCTGTGACTCTTTCAAATAAATAAATATAAAAAAAAAAAAAAAGATAAGCAGGACACTAGCCAAACTGACATATTCCAGCTACAGAATACTGTTGAGACTGTCCATTTACTACCAGTGCCTGCTTAAGAGGAAAAAAGATGGAATAAAGAAAAATCAGCCAAGGAGATTTGCAATGTTCCATCCCAGGAACTGGGCAGGAGGAAGGCACCCTCCAGGGCAGCGTGCGGGTCGTAACAGAAGGCACAGGCCAGGTGTTTCACAAAGCACAGAAACAGACCCGTCGGTTCTGGAGGTCAGGACCTGGTCTCCCGGCTCCCACGGCAGCACCTGCAGCACCGCGCACACCCACAGCCTAAGAGCAGAAGGCACAAACTACTCCTGAAAGCCCTCTGACCGCGGCAAGCACCCACGCGTGCGGGCCCTGTCCCACCTACCAGCACCACTGCACCGGGATTCGGCCCCCAGCACATCCACTTTTGGGGGGTCGCACACGGCCCGCACAGCAAATGGATACAGCAACTGTGACAGAATCACGCAATGGAAATGCTGGTGCAATGAACATTAACAACAGGCACACAGACTCCCGTGACACAGAGCGGAAGAGGCAGGTCACGACACACACGGTGCCACTTCCGGCACTGTGACGTCCAGAAGCTGGCCAAGCAAGACTCGGGCTGCGAGAGAGGACCGCTGCCCTCGGGGGCTGGGGGAGACTGGGGGTACTGCTCTCCGGGAGCTGGTGGAAATGGGGGGACTACTGCTCTTGGGGGCTGGAGACGGGGGGACTACTGCCCTCGGGGGCTGGGGGAGACAGGGGCGTGGGGCTGGGGGAGATGGGGTAGGGGGCTACTGTCCTTGGGGGCTGGGGGAGACAGAGTGGGAGGCTACTGCTCTTGGGGGCTGGGGGAGACGGGGTGGGGGGCTACTGTCCTTGGGGGCTGGGGGAGACGGGGTGGGGGGGCTACTGCTCTTGGGGGCTGGGGGAGACGGGGTGGGGGGCTACTGCTCTTGGGGGCTGGGGGAGACAGGGTGGGGGGCTACTGTCCTTGGGGGCTGGGGGAGACGGGGGGACTACTGCCCTCGGGGGCTGGGGGAGACGGGGGGGCTACTGTCCTTGGGGGCTGGGGGAGACGGGGGAATGGGGCTGGGGGAGACGGGGTGGGGGGCTACTGTCCTTGGGGGCTGGGGGAGACAGGGGCATGGGGCTGGGGGAGACGGGGGGGTTACTGTCCTTGGGTGCTGGGGGATACAGGGGCGTGGGGCTGGGGGAGATGGGGGGCTACTGCTCTTGGAGGCTGGGGGAGACGGGGGTGCTACTGTCCTTGGAGGCTGGGGGAGACAGGGGCGTGGGGCTGGGGGAGACGGGGGAATGGGGCTGGGGGACATGGGGTGGGGGCTATTGCCCTCAGGGGCTGGGGGAGACGGGGACAGCAAACGGGAGGGTTTCTCAACTGAGTGCTGATCGAGGGACGTCTCACAGTAAAAAGAGGGTAAGCCCGAGTCCAGGAGTAGACATCTGCTCCTGCCTCCGGTTAAGACACCGATGATCGAGAACAACACTG
Source organism: Oryctolagus cuniculus (assembly GCF_964237555.1). Classification (NCBI taxonomy): domain Eukaryota; kingdom Metazoa; phylum Chordata; class Mammalia; order Lagomorpha; family Leporidae; genus Oryctolagus; species Oryctolagus cuniculus. Next base: position 174,570,098 of record NC_091435.1, on the reverse strand, counting down.
GTGCCGAAACCACCAAGAGAACGCAGAACACACAGCAACAAAGTCGCACAGAGTCACCACAGAGCGTCCAGAAGCCCAAATGAACCGCTCCAGAACGAGCTGCCTCCTCCAGTGCAGGTCCATCCCGCGAGCTCAGGGCAGACGGAGAAGGCAGCCGGAGCCACCAGGCAGGAAAACAAGGCCCCGTGCGCTGTCTGAGCTGGCGAGGTGGCCTGGAGGCCGGCGGAGGCTCACCTGCGGGGCGACCGGCTCCGCGGACGGGGGCAGAGCTGGACAGCAGAGGGCTCTGTGACCACACAGCGATCAGATCCCAGCAACTCGCTGGAGGGGCCCCCCCCAAAACCCTGATGAACTAAAAGTAACGCAGGTGGCAGGCAGCCCAGTTATGATCCAAGTCCTGATGAGATAAAAAGACAAGCCCCACACTCTAGCCTCCGGAGAGAAGGACAAGCCCTTCCTGCAGGGAACGGTAGCTGCCTGGGCTGGCGTGGCAGCACACGGGTTAGCCGCCGCCTGGGATGCCGGCGTCCTGCGTGAGATCCAGCCCCATCACCGCGGCCGTCTGGGGAGTGAACCGGCAGGTGGAAGATCAACCTCTCTCTCCCTCTCTCTCCCCCTCCCCCTCCCCCTCCCTCTCTCTCTCTCTCTCTGTAACTCTGCCTTTCAAGGAAATAAATAAAGTTTTAAAAGAATCAGCCACCTGCTGGACAGCTCCATGTGCAGCTCCAATCATCTCCCACGGAAGCTTTTTTAGAGCACAAAGACATCAGGGGCTTCAGTCAACACTGCACGGCACGCTGTGCTGCATTCAGAGTTGTTGTTGTTGTTGTTTAAGATACATTTATTTATTTGAGAGGCAGAGTTACAGAGAGAGGGAGAGACAGAGGTCTTCCATCTGCAGGTTCACTCTCCAAATGGCTGGAATGGTCAGAGCTGGGCCAATTTGAAGCCAGGAGCCAGGAGCTTCTTCTGCGCCTCCCATGCAGGTGCAGGGGCCCAGGCACTTGGGCCACCTTCTACTGCTTTCCCAGACCAACAGCAGGGAGCTGGAATGGAAGTGGAGCAGCCGGGATTCGAACCAGCGCCCATATGGAATGCCGGTGCCACAGGCGGATGCTTAACCTACTACACCATAGTGCCAACTGCTCAATCAAAATTTACTGGCATTTTAAGAACCATGAAGTAGGAGCTGGCTTTATTATTACAGCATCAGTCAGAGGTCCTGCAGCTAAACGCGGGCGGACGGCGGAGGAACCAGGACGGGCCTGCAGCGGCGCTCAAGTGCTGGCAGCCCCGGTCCTCTGTGACACGCCTCGTCACCCTCACGCGATTACAGCCGAGTGAGCCGAGGGCTGGTCCGGGACAACGGTGGGGCTGGCCAACCCTCTCCGCCCTGCACGCCTGGGGGTCCCAAGCACGTTCACTTGGGAGACGCAGGGGCCGCCACACAGGTCCGGTTTTGCTCAGAGGCTCACTCAGAGGACTGGTAACCTTATGCCGCTCCGCGGCTGGAACGGAGACGCGAGGGCATCGGCCCCTCCTGCGCCCACACAGATCCGCTTCCGCCCCGAGTCCCTGCCCTGCCAGGGCCCCGCTGGCCACGGCGAGGCCCTCCCCCCAGTCTCTTCTTGCACTCTGCATTCTTGGCAGACCTCCGGGGGGTTCCCTGGTACACTTAGGGTGGTGAGATGAGGAGCTGGGAACATTTCTAACCCTCATTTTCTTGGTTTAAAATGTGCACTGGGGGCCAGTGCTGTAGCGGAGCTGGTTAAACCACCGCCTGCAATGCCAGCATCCCATACGGGCGCCGGTTCAAGTCTCGGCTGCTCCACTTCTGATCCAACTCCCGGCTAATACACCTGGGAAATCAGAAGATGGCCCAAGTGCTTGGGCCCCTGCACCCATGTGGGAGACCCAGAAGAAGCTCCTGGCTCCTGGCTTTGGATTGGCACAGCTCTGGCTATTGCAGGCATTTGGGGAGTGAACCAGTGGATGGAAGACCTCTCCCTCTCCCCCTCCCTCTCTCCCTCTCCAATAAACAAATAAATCTTAAAAAGAAATGAGCCTGGGTCCCACGGCTGCCAGTGCAGTTTCCTCACAGAGCCCCGAGACCACACCAGTGGCAGAGTAGGGGAGCTCAGGGACCCCAAGAGCCACCTATCCACCGGCTCCAGTCCTCAGAAGCCCCTCTCTCCAGCTGTCTGTCCCACTGCCATCCCCTGGGCCTGCCTCCTCCATGCAGTCCTCTGGGTCTGGATGGCGGGGGATGGGCCCTGGCCAGGCCGGCCAGTCAAGGTCCAGTCACAGCCTCAGACCAGACTCTTCCACCTGCACTGCCCGTGCCCGTGGGGTCCAGAGTTGAGGACATGAAGTCTGCAGCATGGAGCTGACAACGACCCCCACCAAGTCAGCAGCCACAGACCCAGCTCCTGGGGACATGGTAGAGCAACAGGACAGCCTGCCCCCAGTCTACACCTGTCCCCCAGTGTCGGTCAGCCCTGGCTGTCCACGCCAGGGCCAGCTCCCTCATCACAGGCCTGACTGGACGCCGCCCCGTGAGCCTTGGCCGCCTCCTCCAGGGCGTACCCCGCCAGCGCCTCACTTACTGATGCGGTAGCCCAGGCCTTCCGCATGGATCCTCTTGGCCATGAACTGTCCTTCGACCAGAGCTCGGATCTCCACGTCCCCAGGGAAGGCTGAGACCTGTGGCCAGGAAGGGTGGGCACACAGTGAGGTCCACAGGTGCATGTGTGACTGGCAGAGATGAGGGAGAAGGAGGGGGAGGGGGAAAGGGAGAGGGAAGAGAGGGAGAGGAGAGGGGGAGGGGGAGGGAGAGGGAGAGAGGGAGGGGGTAGGGGGAGGGGAGAGAGAGGGAGGGGGGGGAGGGGGAGGGAAAGAGAGAGGGGGGAGAGAGGGGGAGGAGAGGGGGAGGGGGAGGGAGAGGGGAGAGGAGAGAGGGGAGAGGGGAGAGGGAGAAGAGAGGGGGAGGGAGAGCGAGAGGGAGGGAGAGGGAGAGAGGGAAAGGGGGAGGGGGAGAGAGGGGGGGGTACCCACGGTCACACACACAAGCTCACTCAGGGATCTCCAGACTTCAGTTCCTGGCAGCTGAGTGTTTGCTTTTGCTGCTGATGTATTGTGTTTTTTTTGTTTTTTTTTTTTGTTTTGTTTTGTTTTTTTTTTGACAATTCATTTTATTTATTTGAAAGGCAGAGTGACAGAGAGACAGAGACTGAGAACCTCCATCCATGGGTTCACTTTCCAGGCCACAATGGCCAGGGCTGAACCAAGCAGAAGCCAGAAGGCAGGAGCTTCATCCTGGTCCCTCGAGCGGGTGGCAGGGTCCTGGGCACCTGGGCCTCTTCTACCGCTTTCCCAGGCCACAGCAGGGAGCTGGGTTGGAAGTGGAGCAGCTGGGGCAGGAACCAGCGCCTGCATGGATGCGGGCGCTGCAGGAGCAGCTTTCCCGCTGCACCACAGCGCGGCCCCAGCCTCTGTCTTTCCTGACGAAACTGAGGTAGCGGTGGCGCCTGGGTCTTGGGGCAGCTGGGCAACAGAGCCTGGCACGCGTTACTGACGTTCGCTAAGTGAGGGCCATGAGCTTAGGCCAAGACACACAGGCTGTGCAGGGTCCTCCCAGCTGAACCCGATGGGCCCAGCCCAGGCTCGCTTCCCAAGGGCAGAGCCCGCTTCTCTCCCTCCCTCCCTCCCTCCCAAACTCCTCCACTCTACCCTCGGCTCCCGCCGCATCCCTCTGGGGAGGTCCGTCCCACACTTCCAGTGCCAGGGTCCTCCCACCCGCGGGTCTCACCCTCCAGGCCCCTCTCACAGAGACAAAAAGCTGTCCACCTGCTCACTGCCCAGCTCCCCCCTGGACTGCGGGCCCCACGGAGCAAGGGCCACAATGCGTCCTGTTCCCTCTGCTCCCCGTGCCTGGCACCCACCATGTGTAGCTGTTGGGTGAATGACTGACTGACTGACTGAAAGGCACCACCATCTCCCTGCAAACCTAGGACTGTCCTGCACAAAAGAAGACAGGTGTGTGTGGCAGGAGCGGGGACGACACTGTGGCCTAGTGGGTAAAGCTGCCTGTAGCACTGGCATCCCATGAGCGCTGGTTCGAGTCCCAGCTGCTCCACTTCTGATCCGGCTCCCAGCTAATGGCCTGGGAAAGCAGCAGAAGATGGCCTGGTCACTTGGGCCCCTGCACCTACACAGGAGATCAGGATGGAGTTCTGGGCTTGTGGCTTCAGCCTGGCTCAGCCCTGCCCATTTTAGCCATTTGGGGAGTGAACCAGCGATGGAGGGTCTCTCTCCCTCTCACTCTCTGACTCTCCCTCTCTGTAACTCTGCTTTTCAAATAAATAATTTTTTTTGACAGGCAGAGTGGACAGTGAGAGAGACAGAGAGAAAGGTCTTCCTTTGCCGTTGGTTCACCCTCCAATGGCCGCCGTGGCCGGCGCACTGCGGCCGGCGCACCGCACTGATCCGATGGCAGGAGCCAGGTACTTATCCTGGTCTCCCATGGGGTGCAGGGCCCAAGCACTTGGGCCATCCTCCACTGCACTCCCTGGCCACAGCAGAGAGCTGGCCTGGAAGGGGGGCAACCGGGTCAGAATCCGGCACCCCGACCAGGACTAGAACCCGGTGTGCCGGCGCCGCAAGGCGGAGGATTAGCCTAGTGAGCCGCGGCGCCGGCCTAATTTTTTTTTTTTTTTTTTTAAAGCATGAACCACAGCACCAGGAGTGAATGAGGGAAGTCTCTGCACACACGTTTCTAGGCAGCGCTCAATGTCGCACCCAGAGAAGGGGCCAGCAGTGCCCGGGGCGGGCCCCACACACACGCACCTCGCGGCCATCGGCATTGAACCTGTAACGGCCGATGACGTCCGGGGTGATCTCCATGACATCAAAATAGAAGCCTGAAACAAACCAGGACGAGAGGAGCCGTTGGTGACCACACACACAGATCGGCTACTCGCCGTGTGCTGCGTCCCCACCCCCCAGCCCCCACCGGGGGGCCCGAGCGTACCCTCCTCTCCTCATCCCTCCACAGGACAGAGGGCACAGGCAGGCCTGGGCTCCCACACAGCTGCGGCTGCCCCCAGCCACCCCCACGGCTCCTCCCACTCTCACCTAGCAGCCCGGACCACCGGACCATGCACGGCTGCCCCCAACCCGCCCCCAGTCCTTAGACACCGACCCAGGCTCGGAGAGGGAGGCACATAGTCTAGCTCGGAGGGCCACCAGGAGGCTGCCAGGACTCCTCGCACGGCCGTGCGTCTGGGCAGAGAGCTGCGTGCAGGGACACACCAGGGTGGAGGCTGCCACCTCTGGTGCCAGCAGCTGGGACAGAGAGCCGCGTGCAGGGACACACCAGGGAGGAGGCTGCCACCTCTGGTGCCGGCAGCTGGGACGCCGAGGGCTCAGCACACGTGGCTGTGCCCAGCTAGGACCCTCACTAGAACCCGGGGTGCCAGGGGCGCCTCCTCTCCCGCCCCCTCTGGCCCCAGCCGTCCCCTCCAGGAGCCAGCTGCGCCTCCTCCCGGGCCCGGGCATCAGTCGACAGCCTACCTAGCTGTCCACCGTTCCCCATCTCCGTGGACCCCAGGGCCCTGGAGAACTCGCTCCAGGAACAGGAGGCGGACTCGTCGCGGATCTTCTCTCTCATCAGGGAGCCATTCTTAAAGCTGCAGCAGGGGCGGAGCACACAGCTGAGGGGGGGAGCCAGGCCTGCAGCCTGGACCCAGGAGTTTCCGGACAGTCCAGCAGGAGGCGCTGCAGGTCAGGCTGAACCACAACCCCACAGCAGGTGCCCAAACCCCAGGCGCCAGGCAGACGGGGGCTGCGCTCTGCACACCACGCCCCGTCCTGCAGCCCCTCCCCACACAGGGAGCGGTGCCAGCGCAGCCAGGCTTACCACAAGAGGGCCATGTAGTGCCGGGGGTCAACCGGGTTGCAGAAGATGTGGCCTTCCAGAGCAGGTGTGGGCTCGCGGAGCCACAGGAACAGGGTGTCGCTGGTGCCCAGGCTGACCTGGGGACGGAGCGCAGAGGCGAGGTGCCGCCAGCCCTGCCTGCAGAGGCTCCCCGCTGCCAGCCAGCACGGCCCGCCCGGCCGCCCGGCCGCCCCCAGACCCATCACTTCACTCCGCGCCCTGTGGACCTGACACGCGCTGAGCCAGCATCAGCCCCCAGGCACAGAGCCCTGTGCCGACGTCCCGGAACCCACCACAGGCTGCAGGTGAGGGCTGCTGCCCAGAGACTTCCCCTCTAAGCAGAGGCTCGGGCTGCATCTAACTGCTCGAACCCGGGAGCTCACGGCCGAGCCCCACCTCCACCCCTATATCACCCCCCCTACAGGACTGGCACTGTCCAGCAGGACCTGTGTGTCCCCCACCCCCCCTACAGGACTGGCGCTGTCCAGCAGGACCTGTGTGTCCCCCACCACCCCTACAGGACTGGTGCTATCCAACAGGACCTGTGTGTCCCCCACCCCCCCTACAGGACTGGCGCTGTCCAGCAGGACCTGTGTGTCCCCCACCCCTACAGGACTGGCGCTGTCCAGCAGGACCTGTGTGCCCCCACCCCTATAGGACTGGCGCTGTCCAGCAGGACCTGTGTGTCCCCCCCTCCCCTACAGGACTGGTGCTGTCCAGCAGGACCTGTGTGTCCCCCCTCCCCTACAGGACTGGCGCTGTCCAGCAGGACCTGTGTGTCCCCCCCCTCCCCTACAGGACTGGCGCTGTCCAGCAGGACCTGTGTGTCCCCCACCCCTACAGGACTGGCGCTGTCCAGCAGGACCTGTGTGCCCCCACCCCTATAGGACTGGCACTGTCCAGCAGGACCTGTGTGTCCCCCCACCCCTACAGGACTGGTGCTGTCCAGCAGGACCTGTGTGTCCCCCCCTCCCCTACAGGACTGGCGCTGTCCAGCAGGACCTGTGTGTCCCCCACCTGCCCTACAGGACTGGCGCTGTCCAGCAGGACCTGTGTGTCCCCCCCTCCCCTACAGGATTGGTGCTGTCCAGCAGGACCTGTGTGTCCCCCCCTCCCCTACAGGACTGGCGCTGTCCAGCAGGACCTGTGTGTCCCCCCCGCTACAGGACTGGTGCTGTCCAGCAGGACCTCTGTGTGTCCCCCTCCCCTACAGGACTGGTGCTGTCCAACAGGACTTGTGTGTCCCCCCTTCCCCTACAGGACTGGTGCTGTCCAGCAGGACCTGTGTGTCCCCCACCCCCCCTACAGGACTGGCGCTGTCCAGCAGGACCTGTGTGTCCCCCCACCTCCCCTACAGGACTGGCGCTGTCCAGCAGGACCTGTGTGTCCCCCCCACAGGAGCAAAGGTGCTGCTGAGAGCCGGCACCCCGGTCTCCAGGGGCAGAAAGGCAGGCACAAGCGCTTCCGGTGCGAGGTCAGCTTACCGCGATGTCTCCTTCCTCCAGCTTCATGCCTGCCAGCGAGGCTGAGAAGAGAGGGCAGCTGCTGGTCAGCCGCAGGCACGTGAGGGCCACCAAGCAAACCAGCGTCCCCAAGACAGGAGCACCGCCCCCACCCCATGCTCGGCGGTGGCCCCAAGGCAAGACCTCCAGGGTCAGGACCTCTGCCTGGGCCGGGAAGTCTTCCCTAAGAGGATCCCAAACCCTCACCACTACCCGGGGAGGGAGTGCAGAGAAACTGAAGGCCAGGTGGACGCCAAGGACGGGGTCAAGGCTGAGCTCACTGTCTGCCCGGGCCTCGGTCACTGATGCACCCCAGTGCTGGACAAAGGCTGGTCACAGCAGGGGCTCACTCGGTCTTGGAGCAGTGGGGGGAGGGCCCCCAAACACTGCCAGGGAGGTTCAGGACCCTGCGGCCCGGAACCCACCTGCCACCTGACCACCAGACGCTGCGCAGTGGCCGCCCCACCTCGGGACACGGCACACTGCCCCAACCCAAGCAGAAGCAGGGGACCGGGGACCTGAACCCTAGACCATTCTGACGAGCCTGCAGGAAAACACTGCCTCCCTGTGGCCTCCTTTACCCTGCTGGCCAGCTCCCTCCGTGGGGCATCAGGGCCGGGGGGGGGACAGACACACGGAGTTGGGCAGGGGCACCCCAGGAAGGCTTCACCAGAGCCCAACCTGGAATTCCCTGAAGTCCACAAGGCCCCAGCCGGGCCACCTCGGGAGAGAGGTCCCTCAGGCCACTCACCTGGGTTGTCGCCGGTGAAGGCGACCACTTTGCACCCTGGAGAAAACCCGTAGCGCTGCACGTAGTAGGAAGACACGGCTCCCTGAGGAGAAAGAGCAGGTACGTGGCTGAGGGGAGATCGGTGCCTGGGGACCCAGGCCGCCACTGAGCCCCTGTCACAAACCGGGCCTGGCCCCCTGCCCACGACGGCCGGAGGAGCTGCGCAGTCCGGACCCGGAACACGGGATCTTCTCTGGGAACACAGATTCGTCACGAAAGACTGATTTATTTTCATCTACTTGAAGGCAGAGCAACAGAGGGACAGACAGACACAGAAAGAAATCTCCCATCTGCTGGTTCCCTCCCTGAGTGCCCACAAGAGCCAGGGCTGGGCCAGGCAGGAGTCAGGAGCCAGGAGCTCCACGTGTCTCCCTCGTGGGTAGCAGGGACACGAGGACTTGGGCCATCCTCCGCTGCTTTCCCAGACGCGTCAGCAGGGAGCAGGTCAGAGGTGGAGCAGCCAGGACTCAGGCGGGCGCTCTGACAAGGGCTGTGCGTGTCCCAAGAGGCAGTTTAGCTGCTGTGCCACAGCGCCCGCCCCAGACCACTTGAATTTGAGATTCAAGGAAACTGGAACTCCATCGTGTACCGGCTGCTCCACATGCTGGACGCAGCATAGAAAAACAAAACGGTAACGGGACACCCGAAGGCAGGCGAGCGGGAGTGGTGAGGCCTGACACACACTCCGCCCCCCAGCACCTGTTGGAGACCAAGTTGGCCACGCAGGGCAGACGGCATGAACCGGGAAGGCAGCGTGAGGCAGGAGGACTCGCCCAGGAACAACGACCCTGCACGAGACGCGGTGGCGGGGCAGAGGCCAGACCCACGTTCTTAGAAAGCAGTTATGAAGGGGGAGAAGCCCATTGCTTTCCCTGATGGTATGAGGCCCAGAAGTTTAACATAAGGGGGGGTGGTGCATTGGTGCAGCCATCCAGCTGCCAACAGACACTCGTGTCCCACAGTGCAGTGCCTGGGTTCGAGTCCTGCCTCCACTCTCCATTTCAGCTTCCTGCTAATGCACTCCCAGACGATGGCCCAGCGTTGGGCCCCTGCCACCCACATGGGAGTCCTGGGTGGAGTTCCAGGCTCCAGGCTTCACCCTGGCCCAGCCCTGGCTGTTGTGGGCGTTTAGGGAATGATCCAGCAGATGGGAGGTCTGTCTGTCTGTCTGTCTGTCTCTCTTTCAAGTAAAATAAAAAGCAACTGCCTGATAGCAAAGAGAGAGAGAGAATTGACAAAGGAAGCTACACAATGTGGCAGGCCTTCTAGGACGCCCACACTGGAGCCCCGGGGCTCTGATGCTGGCTCCGGCTCTCGACTCCCACTTCCTGCTGAGACAGACCCTGGCAGGTGGGGGTGATGCCATCAGCTAATGCCCTGGCTAGCTCAAGTCTTTTTTAAAAAATATATTTATTCATATGAGAGGCAGAGCCTAGTGGTTATGAAGGGGGAGCCTAGGCCATGCCAAAGCTGGCCGCCAGAAACTCAACCCAGGCCGTCACGTGGGGGGCGTGGACCCACGTCCTGGAGTGACCCCTGCTGCCTCCCACCGTGCACGTGAGGGGGAAGCTGCAATCAGGAGCGGAGCCAGGACTCGAACCCCAGCACTCCGACGCAGGCAGCCCGACCCACGGCTTACCTGCTACGGCAAATGCCCATCCCTCAGAAGGCTTTACCATGTCCCATTTCTACGCCAAGACCCTAAAGCACAGAGGCCCCTCTGCTTCACTGGCACACTACGGTGTCTGCCTCATCACCACAGCGTGCAGCGGCGTTGCCGCGTGTGTCTGCCCGTGTGGACTTGCACCTGCCCTGCGTGTGATGACAAGAACTTCCTCTCGTGCACTTTCACTGCCCTCTAAGATAAAGACATCCGCATCCCCTGCTCGGCGGGCCACGGCCATGGTGGCCTCCCCAGATCCATCACTCTGTGTGACGGCTCCCTGGTGTGTTTCTTACGGCTACAATTCTGGGTAGGTAACAGCGATGGCTCAACTAACTAGGTCCTTGTCACCCACACGGGAGACGTGGGTGGAGTTCCAGCCTCCTGGCTTCAGCCCGGCCCTGCTCATTGTAGGGATCTGGGGAGTGAACCAGCAGACGGAAGATCTCCGTCTCTCTCTCAAGTGAAGAAAGACAAGGCCATCTTGCGAAGTGGCAGATTTCCCAGTGACGGTCTGGAGTTCTGCCTCGTGAGCGCCGAGGTTGTCTGGAAACCAGAGCCCGGGGCAGGTTGTATGCAGGTGGTTTAACCAGGCGGCGGCGGCGGTGGGCAGCCACCAAGAGGGGACAGGAAGGAGGGCAGGCTGGCCTGTGGGCGCCGTGAGTCGCTCAGCTCTGGGCAGCGGGGGACTGGCCTGCAGGCTGCAGCAGCAGTGGCCACCGTCCACAGGCTCCCTCGCCTGCTGCTGGGCGCCCCGGGGGCAGCAACTCCCCACGCCTCCTGGTTCTGGGAGCACAAGAGGTTCAGAGGGACTCCAGGATGGACAGTGAGGGAGCGCATGACAGGAGGGCTGCGGCCGGGTGACACCTGCGGGGAGCCACAGGGGTGTGGGCTGGGAGGATGCAGGGGAGGGTCCCATGCAACACACGTGCAAACGCTTTCCTGTGGGAAGTGAGGAGTCCCCTGGGGGCTGCCTTCGAAACAGGGAAACTCGGGGCTGCTGTCAGGTGGGCAGGTTCAGTCCGCCTGAACCCCACAGCGGAGCACTGGTTCCGGTGCCGCCTGGTCCCCTTGCAATCCAGCTCCCTGCTAACGCACCTGGGGAAGCAGTGGAAGACGGCCCACGTACTTGGGCCCCTGCACCCACATGGGAGACCTGGATGGAGTTCCAGGCTCCTGGCTTTGGTCTGGCCATTGTGGATGGAAGATTCTCTCTCTCTTTCTCTGTCACTTTGCCTTTCAAATAAATAAATGCCCAAACACTTGGTCCATCTTCCACTGCTTTCCCAGGCCCATTAGCAGGGAGCTGGATCAGAAGTGGAGCGTGTATGGGATGCTGGCACCGCAGGCGGCGGCCTTACTCACTATGCCACAGCACCAGCCCCTATTGATAAATCTTAAAAACAAAAGCAAACAAAACAAAAACCCAGAAACCCAGCTCGGGCTTGGCTTCCCCATCCTGGATGCAGAAAAACCAGTTTCAGGATCCGCCCTTTCCGGTTCCTTAGCCCTCGGCTGGCACTGCGCGGGCTCCTCCCGGGAAACAGGCGTGCTCAGCGCGGGTGGACAACACCGGCTCTCAGTGCCACAGCACGCTGGGGCCACGCAAGGCCCTGCTTTGCCGACTTGCACCAGGAGCAGACGGGGTCTGCCGGGGTCCGGTGCTGTCGCACTCGGGGCAGGAGCACTGGCCCGGATCACTGCCTCGTGGTGCCGTGAGCCCTTGGGGAGCTTCCAAGGAAAGCCCCGCAGCTGGGACCCCAGTTATGAGAGCGCCTCCCCCCGCCAAGCTTACTGACGACACAGGCCCCACCTCCACGTCACGGCTCTGGTCCACACGGCTCCTTGTGCTGTTCTGGCTGTGGGGCAGGTGCACCCCACCCAAGGGCTCCACGGACAAGGCCCAGGTGTCTTTACTACACTGTCCCACAGGAGAGCTGAGAACAGCACTGGTCGACCAAGGCTCACCAGGGCAAGCACAGCCAGTGTCCGGGCATTCCGAGTGGCTGGTGCCACATTCGTGCTGAGTGTGCGTGACACTGACACCTGGGACTGGGCACGCTTGCAAGTAGTGTGAACAGCCTGACATGACAAATGTGCAGAATGGCTGTTTAAGACTGATTGATAGGTGGAGCTGGTGCTGTGGCGCAGCAGGTTAAAGCCCCAGCCTGCAGTGCCGGCATCCCACATGGGTGCTGGTTCTAGTCCTGGCTGTTCCTCTTCTGATCCAGCTCTCTGCTATGGCCTGGGAAAGCAGAAGATGGCCAAGTGCTTGGGTCCCTGCACCCACGTGGGAGACCCGGGAGAAGCTCCTGGCTCCTGGTCAGCTCAGTTCTGACCATTGCAGTCATTTGAGGAGTAAACCAGCAGAACTGAAGACCGCCCTCACTCTTTGGCTCTACCTCTCTCTGTAACTCTTTCAAGTAAATAAAAATAATTCTTAAGGGCTGGCGCCATGGCTCACTAGGCTAATCCTCCACCTTGCGGCGCCAGCACCCCAGGTTCTAGTCCCGGTCGGGGCGCCGGATTCTGTCCTGGTTGCCCCTCTTCCAGGCCAGCTCTCTGCTGTGGCCCAGGAGTGCAGTGGAGGATGGCCCAAGTGCTTGGGCCCTGCACTCCATGGGAGACCAGGATTAGTACCTGGCTCCTGCCATCGGATCAGTGCGGTGCACCAGCCACAGTGCGCTGGCCGCGGCGGCCATTGGAGGGTGAACCAACGGCAAAGGAAGACCTTTCTCTCTGTCTCTCTCTCTCACTGTCCACTCTGCCTGTCAAAAAAATAATTCTTAAAAAAAAAAAAAAAGACTGATAGACAGGGGCCGGCACTATTGTGAAGTAGGTAAAGTTGCCGCTTGTGGTGCTGGCATCCCATTCCTGTATGGGCGCCAGTTCTAGTCCCGGCTGCTCCACTTCTGATCCAGCTCTCTGCTATGGCCTGGGAAAGCAGCAGAAGATGGCCCAAGTGCTTGGGCCCCTGCACCCACGTGGGAGACCCAGATGAAGCTGCAGGCTCCTGGCTTCTGATCGGCCCACCTCTGGCCATGGCAACCATGTGGGGAGTGGACCAGTGGATGGAAGATCTCTCTCTCTCTCTCTCTCTCTCTCTCTCTGCCTCTGTCTGTGTAAATCTACCTCTCAAGTACATAAATAGACAGTACAACCCCCATTGTTCCAGATGAGGCAGCGAGGCACAGATTAAACACAGCCAGGCACAGAGCCAGGATCCAGTCGCAGGCGGTGGGTGCCAGGGCCCGGACTCTGCCAGGCTCATCAGTGTTTCCCTCCATTTTACCCCCAGATGGCCTGCTTCAGGTTTCTTTTCTTTTTTTTTAAGATTTATTTATTTATTTATTTATTTGAAAGTCAAAGTTGCATAGAGAGAGGAGAGGCAGAGAGAGAGAGATGTTCACCCGATGATTCACTCCCCAGTTGGCCACAACAGCCAGAACTATGTCAATCCGAAGCCAGGAGCCAGGTGCTTCTTCCTGGTCTCCCACACGGGTGCAGGGCCCCAAGCACGTGGGCCATCTTCTACTGCTTTCCCAGGCCACAGCAGAGAGCTGGATCGGAAGTGGAGCAGCAGGGTCTCGAACCAGCGCCCATATGGGATGCCAGAGCTTTAGGCCAGGGTGTTAACCTGCTGCGCCACAGTGTCGGCGCCTGCCTCAGGTTTCAGCTAAGGTAGCAAGGCCCTGAAGGTGAGCCCTGCGTGCATTCTCTCCTGCAACCCTTCCCCGACACCTGAGCACCTACTCTGTGCAAGGCACTGACTGGATGCCTCAGACTTGTGTCCAACACTTGTCAGACTATACCAGAAACCTCACGTGTGTAATAACGGGTGTGTGAGCACATGCGTGTGTGCATGTGTATTACCAAGTGTGTGTGCACGTGTGTGCATTAACGAGTGCGTGCGCGTGCATTAGCGAGTGCGTGTGCATGTGTGTTAATGAGTGTGTGCATGTGTGTAAATGTGTGTGCATTAACGAGTGTGCGTGTGTGCACGTGTGCTGCCAGCGCCCACTCGAGCAGCCCCCACCCCAGCAGCGACCTACCACAACGGAGCACGACGGCACGGGCGGGCCCAGCTTCTCCTCCAGGTGGGGCGCGCAGGCGTCCAGGCAGGGCCGGGACCAGACCTTTTCCTGGATCTGCAGCAAATTCATTCCAGAGCCTGAGGGCGGAGGAAGGAGGCAACGGAAACAGCCTGAGGTGTTGGTGAAGCGCACAACCCAGCAGAGCACAGCTCCCTCGAGGCACACCCGAGCCGGAGCCTCTCCGCCAGGAAGCTCTGCGACACACCTGCGTCTGTGGGGCCAGGAGACCAGAGCCAGCTGGGCGTTGGCAATCACGCGGCCCCGCCGCTGCCTGCATGAGGCCCCAGCCCGCGGGCCCACGGCCGCTACGGCAGAAACCCCCTCTCCTCCTCCAGGGAGACGCTAAAACCTCAGCCACTCTTCTCTCCTCCTGGCACACGTGACGCTCAGCCCCAGGGAACTCCCAGAAGGCTGTGCCCCCGTCCGGCTCCGTCTGGCTCCGGCTCCGTCCGAAGCCTCGCCCGCAGGGCCGGCTCCCGCTGTGCCCCCGTGTCTTTGTGCTCCCAGACAGCATTCTTCCAGCCACAGCAACCTGCTGCCGGCAGCCCTCGCGCCCGCCCCGCTTCCGTCTGGTTTTTCTCCGTCCTGATTCTACACCTGGTGTGAGCCTAATCTCCAGCATTCAGCTCCTCCGGGGAACCGGGCTCCAAGGAGGTCCCTTTGGCTGCTGGGGACGCCCTCTCCCCAGCCCGGCACTGTGTGGCCAGCAGGGAGAGGCAGCGCTGACGGCCCTTCCACCACGAGGGTACAAGACTCTGACACTCCCGCGAGGCGGCTCCCTGCTCCCTGTCCCCCCAAATTCATGACAGCCCTCGAGGGGCCCACACGTGCCAAGAGTCGTGCGCAGGATCCCGAGTGTGACGTCAGCCCCAGAGGCGCCTTCAGACACTGGCAGCCCCCTGCTGGCCAGACAGCTCGCGTGAGATCCTGGGCCGGCCCCACCCAGCTAAGCCACTCCCACATTCCTGAGACCACCGAGACACACAGGAAAAGAGACACGTGTGGTCTCGAGCGCCGGGGGCTCATCTATCCCACAGCCAGATACGGAATGTGCTCCCTTCTGTGCCGTCGGTGCGGCCTGCCGGCCTGGCACCCCCCAGGTGGAGCAGCCCCCACCCGCGGGCCAGCGCCTGGAGCTTACCGTCGCTGTAGTCAGTAGGGGAGTAAGAGCCCAGGAACAGGGACGCGGCAAAGCTGCTGACCAGAGAAATCCTCTGTGAGAGAAAAGAGACGGCTCCTTCCACATTCCCGAGCTGCTGTCCACTTCTGCACGCACACACACTCATGTACACACACGCATACCCACATGCATGTGCACACACATACAGACATGCAATGCACACATGCGTGCAGACATGCACACACATGTATACACACATGCACAAACACCAGCACACATGCAACACACATGCATGCATGAACACACAACACATGCACACATGCAGACATACACACATATACACACATGCATATGCAAACACAAGCACACACATACGGACATGCAATGCACATGTGCACACAAGCATGCACACTACACACATGTGCACGCATAATACATGCACATGTGCGTACAGACACGCACACATGTACACACATGCATATGCACAAACACCAGCACACATATACTGACATGCAATGCACACATATGAACACACGTGTGCACATACACACGTGTGCACGTATGCACACACGCACAAACACCAACACAATACAGACATGCAATGCACACACATGAACACACACATGCACGCACAACACATGCACACATGCACACAGACATGCATGCACACGCACACATGTATGCACACACATAAATGTACACATAACATGTGCTCTCACACATGCACACATGCATAGACATGCACACACATGCACACACATGCATATGCACAAATACCAGCATACACATACAGACATGCGATGCACACACATGAACACACACATGCACACACAACACATGCACACAGACATGCACACGCACACATGTATGCACACACACAAATGTACACATAATGTGCTCTCACACATGCACACACACGAACTTTAAGTCAGACCAAGTGTGTGTGCTCATGCACACGCAAGCTGGGCAACAGGCACAAGCAGACAGCACCCCAGAAGAGCCGCTGGAACGGCGAGCCCAGGGCGCACGCGCTCCCAGCAGCTCCGCCGGCCCTGACGCTGCCGAGACAGAAAACAAGGCCCCAGGAAGAAACCACGCGGGAGCCGATTCCGCTCCTCATTCCACACGCTGGGGCCGGCGTGCCCCGCCTTCCTTCCTCCGCTCCTGCGGGCCTCCTCTACAGCCACAGGGAAGTGCACACGTGGCCCGGGACTCGGGGAGCTCAGGCCGGGTGCAAGTAAAAGGCGCCCCTCCGAGCACGGCGCCCAGCAGGCTGAGGGCCCACGCTCCCCTGAGCGACGCGGGTCCCAGGCCAGCGGACACGAGGCTGTCCCCTCCCCGCCCCATAAGGCCAGCTGTGTTGCACACACAGAAGTGGGGAGGGTCCCCCCTCCACGGCCAAAGGCCCGCACTCGACTAACGCCGCACCTGGAACCACTGACTGGACACTTCTGCAGGCTCACGTCCGGGTTTCAGAACGCACTCTGGGCCGCGGGCGTCGGCACGGCCGCTAAGCGGCTGCTTCGGTCGCCCACGTCCCAGTCAGAATCCCCGTATCTGAGTCTCGGCTCCACTTCAATGCAGCTTCCTGCTAACGCACCCTGAGATAGCAGGTGACAGCTGGAGTGCCTGGACCCCTGTCACCCACGAGGGAGACCCAGGCTGATCCCAGGCTCAGCCCCGACTGTTGCGGGCATTCAGGTAATAAACAAGCGTATGGAAGACCTCTCTCTCTGCCTCTCAAATAAACAAATAAAAGCTACAGGTCAAAAGTAGAAACCACATATCTTACTCTTTTGAAAGGCACTGTTTTTGGATTTATCTATCTGAAAGGCAGAGTTACAGAGAGAGAGGGAGAGACACAGAGAATCTTCCATCCGCTGGTTCTGTCCCCAGATGGCTGCACTGACCAGGGCTGGGCCAGGCCAAAGCCAGGAGCCAGGAGCTTCTGCCAGGTCTCCTACGTGGGTGGCAGGGGCCAAGCACTTGGGTCACCCTCCATTGCTTTCCCAGGCCATTAGCAGAGAGCTGGATAGGAAGTGGACTCGAACCAGCACCCACAGGGAAGGCTCCACCCACCACGCCACAATGCCGGCCCCAGCACTTTAACGTGAGCTGCTCATTTCCTGCTAAGGTGGAAACCAGCAGCCGGGGCGGAGCCGTCTCCCTGTCTCGGTGCTCGGCTTCGGCAAAGGTGCGGCTGGCAGCGAAGCTGCGATCTTGTGACGCTGAGTCTGGTGGAAGGGCTGCGCCCGGGGCCCCGCAGTGCAGGCCTACACACTCCCCAAGGAGCCACGGACGCCGTGCCCACCTGCTGCCAGTGGCCACCCCGCGCTAGCCAGGAAGGCGGCAGAGGACAGAGCCCGAGGGACACCCAGACCTCTCCTCTCGGTGGCCTCAGGAAGACCGAGGACCCCTGACCTCAGCCCTGCGGCCTCGAGGGCTCCTGACCTCTCTTTCCCACCAGTCTGCTTTTCCTCCCCTCTGTTGCAAGAGCCCGACCATGGGAAGGAGGAGAGCTGGAGGCCTGCCCACGCGTGCTTCTCGCCGCGCACAGCAGACAGGTGCACGCGAGAGGCGAGCACGAAGCAGCAGCCCTTCCCTGACTTTCGATCCCCCCCACACACGCGGTCTCAACCCACCTCGGTCTGCGCGTAGGCCTCGGGGTTCTGCTGGTGAATCTTGGCGATCTGGTTTCCCGTGAAACGCTGGAAAAGGACGGCGAAGCCTCAGACAGCCCGGCCGCGGCGGGGGAGCTGCGGGGACGCCGCCACGCACACGCCCCCAGCACCCACGGTCACGCGGCCTTGGCCGGGAGTCCTTGCACGGCCCTTGGCGCTGTGAGGGCCACCCACCTCAGCCCTCTCACTTCAGATGCCTGTGGGGGGAGCGGCTGTCTCCCCAAACCCCCTGCTCTGGGCGGGCCTAGCACAGCCAGTCCTGCCCCCCCCCCCACACACACACCGGGCCCACGGCTGAAGGCACCAGGAAAGAGGCACCGTCTTGTGGCTTTGCCAGGCACCACAGCGGAGTGTCCCACGCACACACATGCACACGCCAGCCCCAGGTTACACACACGAGCCAGCTCAGCACTCGCACGCAGCAGGCACAAGCCGTGTGCACACCGATCCCTGGCCTGCAGGCGCCCAGTCCCACGTGACCCCCCCCCCCAGCTGTCCCAGACCCCCGGGGACAAGCAGCCCCACCCCCCGCCCATCAGGTGCTGCCCACCTCATAGGCACGGGACCCCGTGAGGCGGCTGAGGGCCCGGGGCCCGCCCACGGCGGCCTCCAGCTGGCGGCACTGGGCGGAGGTGCTGGAGTCCATCCACACTGGGCAGTCGCTGACGGAGAAGCACGCCTGGGGAGAAGCATGGCGCTGGCCGGGCTCCCCGCCCTGAGCCCCGGGCGAGCCCCGGGCCGAGCCCCGGGCAGCCTCCATTGCACAAAACCCCAGGCGGGCCCACGGGGCTGGGGACCCAGCTCCCTGGTCTGCGGAGTTCCTGGACGCGCACCCCAGGGCCCCGTACCTGCAGCTGCTCGTGCAGCGGGAGGGCTGGCGACAGGCTGGTCAGCACGCGGCCGGCCCCGCGCTTCCAGTACACGCTTCCGTGTTGCTGCCAGGGGAGAAGAGGCGCAGGTTCCCGCGGCCGCCCCCAGGCCTGCTCCTGCGTCCTCAGAGCTCCTGCCCTCGGAGACGCCGCCTGCGCCTCCACACGGAGGCACGGCTCGCTCCTGCCGCCCGCAGCCGCAGGAAGCACTCAAGAGCTACGGGCGAAGCGCGAGGCTTCCGTGGAACCGGACCTAGATGCGCTGCTCATCCTAAGGCCGTGGGGCAGCCTGGACAACTCCAAGTCTCGGCTGGAAGCCGCCCTCCTTCGCTCTGTGGTGCCATGTTCACCCACCTGTCCATCAGGCGACCCCTGACCAGGAAGTACCGCCCCTCACCACGACGTGGGGGCGGAGACACGTAAACACTTCCGGCTTTCCCAGCCTATAAAAGGCTAGGGAGCCCGGAAGTGCAGGTCTCGCCTCTACTGGACTGAGGGTGGACGCAGCAGGGTGTGGTCATTCCCTTTCCCTGGCCCCGTTCTCCCTGAATGGAGCCCTAATGAGCCTGGGTGTTTCCCTCACTTTGTAAATAAAGTTCGTCGCACTGCACGCCGCGTCCGGGCCTGGATTTGGAAATCTCTAAGACAAGAGCCTGGAAGATGATTCAGGCCCAACCCAGCCCACAACACTACTACCTGACATTCATTCGTTCCCTCCTGTACACCATTCATTCAGTAAATATGGATGGAGCACCTGGATCACCAGACATGGCACATGCACACGTTGGTGCTGTGGCGTAGCAGGTAAAGCCGCCACCTGCAGTGCCGGCATCCCATGTGGGTGCTGGTTCGAGTCCCGGCTGTTCCTCTTCCCACCCAGCTCTCTGCTGTGGCCTGGGAAAGCAGTAGAGGATGGCCCCAAGTGCCTGGGGCCCTGCACCCACGTGGAGACCTGGAAGAAGCTCCTGGCTCCTGGCTTTGGATCGGCACAGCTCCGGCCGTTGCAGCCATCTGGGGAGTGAACCAGTGATGGAAGACTGTCTCTCTCTCTCTCTCTCTCTCTCTCTCTCTCTCTCTGCCTCTCCTCTCTCTGTGTAACTCTGATTTTCAAATAAATAAATAAATAAATATTTTTTAAAAATGCACATGGGCCAGCACCACGGCTCAATAGCTAATCCTCCACCTTGCGGTGTCAGCACACCGGGTTCTAGTCCCGGTCAGGGCGCCGGTTCTGTCCCGGTTGCCCCTCTTCCAGGCCAGCTCTCTGCTGTGGCCCAGGAGTGCAGTGGAGGATGGCCCAGGTGCTTGGGCCCTGCACCCCATGGGAGACCAGGATAAGCACCTGGCTCCTGCCATCGGATCAGCGCGGTGCGCCGGCCACGGCGGCCATTGGAGGGTGAACCAACGGCAAAGGAAGACCTTTCTCTCTGTCTCTCTCACTGTCCACTCTGCCTGTCAAAAAAAAATAATGCACGTGGAGGCTCAGCATATGACTGCTACACCCAGCATTGTCTATGGTCCTATTACAACTCCAGCCCTGGTATCATTGAAAAGCAATTGTATAGCCCCCAGACAGTCTTAGCAAATCCATTTCAAATTCCCTTCTTCCTCCTCCGGGCACCTCTATTCACTCCCTCAACGGCGTCCAGGTCCCTGCACCGCTTCATCGGCAGAGTGTCCCAGAGCCTCGCAGGCAGGCGAGCGCACACCTCCCAGGCCTGTGCCTTCCCTCCTCGGGGCACCCTCACCAAGCCAGCCGCCCTCGCGGGGTGGGAGCGGCAGCTGCATACGAACCTGGCCTGCCCCGGACAAGGCGACGACCTGAGAGAAGTCGAAGCCCGAAGCCTTCATCTTCTCCAAGAGGACGTCCAGGGCCTGAGGGGCAGAGCAGAAGCCACTGTGACCGCACGGAACTGAGCTGGGCCTCGGGGCTGGGGGGCCAGGACAGCAGGGTGGGGTGGGGGGCTCTGTCCCAGCAGGTGCAGAAGGCCCTGGTGGCTCGGGATCAGCATCAGTTACACAACAGGGTGCATTAGGCCTACGGTGTCTTCAATACGTGGAATAGACACACCAGTCCTGAATCCTGGTTCTGCAGTTTGTGACTTCCAAGCACTAAGGAGGACAAACGCGAGACGGCGCACGTTTTGGTGGCTTTCGCGTGCATCTTCAGCCCACCACGTTCATGATCTGACTTTGCTGCGACAGAGACGGGCAGCGCGGAGAGGAGGGCTCCCGGCCTCGCCGCCCTGTGCCCAGGAGCCCATGGCAGAAGGGGCCTGGCAGACATGGCGACCATCTGTCCAAGCCTCCACCGCACCCTCCACTGTCCGGGGAAACTGTCTTTTTAGCAAGACCCCAGGGAGCGGCTGGACCGTGGTACCCAGCAGAGCAGGAATTAAGAGATTCACGCCAGAGGGCAGAGACGTCGCTGCAGCTGCCGCCAGACCCCACCGTGCTCAGACTGTGCTACGAGGCCTCCTCCAGCCCTGGGAGTTTCATGCCTGGGCCTCGCTTGCTAAGCTTCGGGGAGGGCGTGGGGCCCAGTGCAGCAGGGATGGCAACGCTGGCAGCAGGTCCAGTCTTGGAGGCTTCTCCGAATCAGAAGTCTCCCGGGCCTCAACCCCGAGGCCGGCTCTCTCCCCGCTGCTGGCCTCTCCGATGTCCGCGACTTCATCCCTGGGGCCTCTGGCCTCTAGCCCCACCCTCCCCCCACAGCCCTGCGGCCTGGCTCAGCTGTCTGAGGTCCACCCCAGGTGTGCCTGGCGAAATCTGTCCCTGACTCCAAGCTCCAGCATGATCAGGCTGATAATACAAGTGGTTTCTAAGGGGAACAACCCAGGAGAGGGACCGGTGAGCGGGTCCTGGAGGACGGACACGACTTTCAGGAGCGCTGCCTTTGGCTGGCACCACTTCCAGGGGCTCCGGTCCCCCGAGCGGCTGGGACAGCCCCGCCGTGTCATGCCTGTGTGCTCTCCGCTTCCTGGCCCTGAGACTCCACAGGGGCTGGTGTGGCCACAGGCATCTTCTTTTCTGGTTGGTCCTAGGCAGGTAGGCCTGGCCTTGGCCTGCCCTTGGCCCGGCCGCTCAGGCTGTAAGGCACCACCGTGCGTGGCCCTGCCCCGGGAACTGAGGGGTCTTGAGGGCTGAGCTCTAAGACCTCAGGAGCTGTGCTTTCAACTCAGGGAGGCTTCAGAGCCCAGCTGCAGAGGGAGACCGGGAAAGGCCTTGGCACTCTTATTATTATTATTATCGTTATCACCCAGAAGGCAGAGAGAGAGAGGTCTCCCACCTGTTGGTTCACACCCCAGATGTCCATGACAGCCAGAGCTGGACCAGGTGGAAGCCAGGAGCCCAGAGCTCCAACTGGGCCTCCCGCACAGGCAGTGGGGTCCAGGCACTGGAGCACCTGGGAGGGAGCTGATCTTCGAGGCCCCCTCTCTCTCACTCAGCCCCCCAGGGTGGGCAATAGCAGGAAGCTGGAATTGGGAGCGGGGCTGGACTCAACCCAAGCACTCCAACACGGGACAACGGTGTCTTAACCCCCGTGCCAAGTGCCCACTGCCTGGTGGTATTTCAGAGGGGGGACTCGGGGGACTCCGGGCTGGGGGTACTGACGGCAGCTTCGGCTGAGCCAGCCCCAGCCACCAGATGGACTTGGCTACCCCACGAGGTCCTGGGCTCAGCTGCTGCTCTCAGATCCTAGCAGGCTGCTGAGACAGGCTGGGGACAGAACAGGTGAGGCGGGGCTGGGCTTACCTGCACCCACATGAGGACTGGAGAAGTGACCGTCAGCCCATCCTTGTGCACGTGAACACCGCCCTGTGTCCTGCAAGGGGAGCGAGGGGCAGTCAGCAAGCAGAACCCGCAGCAGGGGCGGCGGGACAGGAAGGCTCCAGTGAAGGCGGCCTCCCTGCAGCCGCCGGAGGCTGCGAGGGCAGAGGTGTGAGTGCTGCCAAGGCACAGGGGCCCACACAGGACCTGCAGTGGCAGCTCCCAGGACACACCCCTGATGAGGCCTCCCAGCATCAGGGGCTCCCCGGGGGAGGCGGCCAGTGTCACTTGGTGCAGTGGCCAGAAGAAGGAGGGGTGTGGAGGCCGGCGCTGCGGCACAGCGGGTTAAGCCTCTCCCTGCTGGGCCGGCAAACCATATGGGTGCTGGTTAGAGTCCTGGCTGCTCCACGTGCACTCCAGCTCCCTGCTAACGCGCCTGGGAACGCAGCAGGAAGCAGCTCCCTGCACCCAAGCGGGAGCCCCAGATGGAGTTCCAGGCTCCTGGCTTTGGCCTGCCCAGCTCTGCCCACTGCAGTCATCTGGGGAATGAACCAGCTGATCTTCGAAGATCTAACTCAGCCTTTGAAATGAATAAAAATGAATCTTTTTAAATGATTTATTTATTTATTTGAAAGGCAAAGATACAGAGACAGGAGAGAGAGGCAGAATCTTCCATCCACTGGTTCACTTCCCAAATGGCTGCAACAGCCAGGGGCAGGGCCAGGCTGAGCCAGGAGGCTGGAACTACATCCGGGTCTCCCAAGTGGCTGTCAGGGGCCCAGGCACTTGGGCCATCTTCCGCTGCTTTTCCAGGCCATTAGCAGGGAGCTGGATGGGAAGTGGAGCAGCCGGGACTCCAACTAGGGCTCAAAAGGGATGCCAGCGTCCCAGGTGGTGGCTTAACCTGTTGCACCACAACACAGGCCGCAGCAGCCTCTTGGGATAACTGGAGCCCACCAGGTGTCCCTGAACAAGGGAACAGATGGACTGTGGTGGAAACACCTGTGACAGAGTACCAAGGTGCAGCGACAAAACAGGAGCCTCGGACACACTCTCAAAGGACGGTGCTGAGGCAGCCACACACACACAGCACAGGTCGTGTGTCTCCACTCCCAGAAACAGAGTGCAGATTCACGCGCAGCGGCTGCCAAGCCCAGGGGGACTCCTGCCTGAGCCGTTGCTGCCACTTCTGAGGCTCTGCGCTGGCAGGAAGCTGCAGTCAGAAGCCACAGGCAGGCGCTGAGCCCAGGCACTCCCACTTGGGACGTCCTAATGCATCGTAACCACGAGGCTAAGTGCCCACCTTCAAGTCTACATTGTTAAAGGGCAAATTGCGTGTTATGGGAATTCTATCTCAATAGGGCCTCCTTTATTTTTTATTTTACTTATTCGAAAAGCAGAGATACAGAAAGAAGGAGAGAGGGAAATCTCCCATCTGCTAGTTCAGTCCCCACATGGCTGCAACAGCCAGGGTTGGGCCAGGCCGAAGCCAGGAGCTTCTTCCGGCTCTCCCAGGTGGGTACAGGGGCCCAAGGACTTGGGCCATCTTCCACTGCTTTCCCAGGCCACAGCAGAGAGCTGGATCAGAAGTGGAGCAGCCGGGACTAGAACATGTAGCATATGGGATGCCAGTGCCGCAGGCACAGGCTTAACCTTCGATGCCACAGCGCCAGCCCCAGTAGAGCCTCTTTTAAAAACAGACATTGGGGTGGGCACTTGGCCTAGCAGTTAAGGTGCCCACGACCCACACTGGTTCCGGTATCCAGTCAGGCTGCTGCACCTGCTCCCTCCTAACGCAGACCTGGGAGCAGCAGTGATGGTCACGTGCTGGGTCCTTGCCACCCACATGATCTTCCGTCCTCTGGTCCACTCCCCAGA
Source organism: Oryctolagus cuniculus (assembly GCF_964237555.1). Lineage (NCBI taxonomy): Eukaryota > Metazoa > Chordata > Mammalia > Lagomorpha > Leporidae > Oryctolagus > Oryctolagus cuniculus. The sequence continues at coordinate 174,545,795 of NC_091435.1, read as the reverse complement.
TGGCCGCAATGGCCATGGCTGGGCCAGCTTCATCTGGGTCTCCCACGTGGGTGCAGGGGCCCAAGGACTTTGGGCCATCTCCCACTGCTTTCCCAGGCCATAGCAGAGAGCTGGATCAGAAGTGGAACAGCCAGGACTTGAACTGGCCCCCATATGGGATGCCGGCACTGCAGGGGGCAGCCTCACCTGCTCCCCCACAGTGTTGGCCCCATAATATTCTTTTGTGAGAGTCTTTGGTTCCAGTCTCCTCTACTCAATGGGGAACTCTGGGAGAAGGACCATGCCTTTGTTGGTCCACCCTTAAATCCTAGCACCCAGCACATTGACGGCACAAAGCAGGTCTCAACAGACACTGCGCGCGAGAACAGATGCGGTGGGTGGGTGGGTGTCAGGACGGGTGGATGGAAGGAGTGGGGCAGAAAGTTTTCCAGGTATAGAAGAAAGACAGGGTTGCTGCAGTCCGGCGAAGTCAGAACAGCGTGGTGTGCGAATGCAGGTTCCGGAGAGGAGCCCAACGCCAAGCCCTTGCACACGCGGGCGCCGAGTGCATACCCGAATTCCGGGAGGTCTCTGTCAAAGTGCACGCTGTCCTCGTAGAAGACGGTCAGATCCGAGTCCACAGCCACGACTTTCACCTGGAAGGCAAGTTTGGACGTGGTCTGCCATTCACGCCACCAGGTGGCAGGCTCAGCCTAGGGACCCCTGGAGGCCAGGGGGCAGCGCGTGACCCGGGGAGCCGCTCATCGCAAGGTCAACGTGCTCGGGACTAGCACATGCACCCTGATCTCAAGCAAACTCTGCTCCGCTATCAGCCGAGGCCGAGCTGGGCAGGTAAGCTGGCGCCTGCGCCTGGCCGGGAGCCCTGGGAAAGTCCGGGGCGAGGGGAGGTGACGACCTCTCCGGGGCCACGTGGGCCGGGGAGGCCCGGTCCCGGGCTGTTGCTGCAGCCTGGGCCGCGGTGCGGGAGAGCCACGCACACCTCCACGCTCAGGAGGGAGCCTTCTTCCCCTGGATGGGCGGGGAAGCTTAGGACTGGCCGAGGGTCGGCTCCCTGGACGCGCCAGAGCAGAGGGGTCGATCCTGACTCTGTTTCCCAAGCGCTGCAGGGGAGGCAGCGGGGGCTCCCACGCGCGATCTGCAGGCGCAGCTCGGTTCTGCGGGACCGCGGGCCAGCACACGTGTCCCCCCGCCTCCCGCCCCCGACCCCCTGCAGCTGCGGGCCTGCGGACCCAGGGCAGACAATGAGAGGGCGAAGTCCGCGATTCCCGGTCACCGGTGTGCCTGCGCTGTGTCCCCAGGTGTCTGCTCCCGACCCCGCACGCGCTCGGCGCCTCCGGCTCCCGGTCACTCCCGCGCACCTTCCCGCCGGGGACGCCCAGCGCACCCGGGAACGCCAGGGGACCGGCGGGGGGCCAAGGTCACACCCGCAGGCGGGGGCTCCGGCGGGGCGCCCCGGGAAGCCCCGCGCGCCGTGGCTCCGCCCCGCGCTCCCCGCGCCCCGGCGCCGCCCGCTCGCTGGTGCCGCGCAGGCGACGGCTCGGCCACCCGGCCTGCCCGCGCCGCGGCCCGCACGGGTACCTGCTGCGTGCTGAAGTCCCAGCCCAGGCAGCAGCGGCGGGCGCCGGGCCGCGCCATGGCCCTGCTCTGGTGTCCCGGTCCCGGTCTGACCCTGCGCGCGACGGTCGCGGCGCTCCTGCGCTCACAGCCGCCAGGCCCGCCCCCGGCCCGCCCCCGGCAGGACTCCGGACACGAGTCACGCGGCGCCTGGCTCTCGGGCGCCGCCTGCGGGGCGCACCGGCCGGGCCCGCTGCGGCCCCCGCCCCGCCTCGCCTCCCAGCTCCCCGCCGGCCCCCAGTGCTCGCGGCGCGGCCTGGCTTCCCGGGGGTCATCAACTGTAGGACGAGTGGCCGCTGCCCGCCCGCTGCTGGCTCTGGTTTGGGTCCGGGGGCCGCTCTCCACCTGTGGCGCTCTGCGGGGCTGTCCAAGCCCCCACAGACCTGCGTTCGGAATCAGAGCCCCGGAGCCTGCGGGGTACCCGCGGGCTGGTGCACAGGGATGAGGACCAGAATCCGACCGCTCCCTCCGTTTCGCGGAGCTCTTCCCTTTGTCCCACCTGGCTGCACCCTTCTTGTCCCCACCCCCAACTCCTGGGCGAGCCCGGCGCACCTCTCACGTCCTTGTGGTGGTCCCCTTCCCTCTCTCCTCGCAGAACTTGACCTGCCTGCACGGGGCTCAGATGGGAGCGGCCCCTTGGCCAGAGTCCGCCCCTATACAAGACGTTCACAGCCCTGGGCCGCGGCCTCCCACGGCCGGCTCATGTGCCGTGTGGCCTGCAGCCTGCTGTCCTCACTGTGACGTTGGCAGGTGGCTACTATTTGTCTCCATTAAAAAATAAAGAATAAAACCCTTTAGGGGCAGGCGCTGTGGCACAGCAGGTTCGGCCACTGCTCAGGACACACCTGCTTTGAGCCTTGGCTGCTCTGGCTTCTGATCCAGCTCCCTGCTGAGACGCTGGGAGGCAGCGGATGATGGCCCAAGTATGTGAGTCCCTGTCACCTGAGTGGCAGACCCAGATTGAGCTCCTGGCTCCTGGCTTCAGCCGGGCCCAACCCTGGCTTTTGTGGGCGTCTGGGAGTGAACCAGCAAGTGGGAGATCTCTTTGTCTCCCTCTTTCTCTACCTCTTTCTGTAACTCTTTCAAGTAAATGAATCTTTTAAAAATTTCATGCAAACACAGCTGAGAATGGCTCATGGAACACTTTTTTTAGAAAAAAGAGTTTATTTACTTACTTGAGAGGCAGAGTTACAGAGAGAGGGAGAGAGAGAGAGAGAGAGGTCTTCCATCTGCTGGTTCACTCCCCAAATGGCTGCAATGGCCGGAGCTGGGCCAATCTGAAGCCAGGAGCTTCTTCTGCAACAGGATTCGTGTACAGAAACAAGACACCAAGGCCTTTTAACAGGAAGTAAGGTGAAAATTTTTTATCCAAAAACCTGAGCCCAGGTCAAAAAGGAGTATTTCCTTATATACGGTTTAAGCCTGTTTGTCTCCCTTTTGTGGCTACATGCATAGATTTGATTGGATATTCTGATGTTACAATGGGGCAGCAGGAGTCGATACAATGCTGCACTGGGTACATTGTTACTATTGATCCTTTCCACCACACCCTGAGCCCTCTGTGTGCTGTGCTAGCAAGCAGAAGCTGGAGTGGTTACATAGGAGCAGATAGCGACTGTAGTGGGCTTTCACAGGCAGGCAGGTAACAGCCGCATTCTATTCCCAGCACAGATTCCTGCAGTTTCTTCTTCTGACCTTGCAGAGGCTTCCGCAACTTTAATCAAGTCAGTTAGAAACAAGTGTAATAAAAGACAAAGGCCTCGGGGCTGGCGCTGTGGCGCAGCAGGTTAATGCCCTGGCCTAAAGTGCCGGCATCCCATATGGGCGTCAGTTCGGGTCCTGGCTGCTCCTCTTCTGATCCAGCTCTCTGCTATGGCCTGGGAAAGCAGTAGAAGATGGCCCAAGTGCTTGGGACCCTGCACCTGTATGGGAGACCCGGAAGAAGCTCCTGGCTCCTGGATTCGGATCAGCGCAGCCAATTGGGGAGTGAACCATAAGATGGAAGACCTCTCTCTTTGCCTCTCCCCTCTCTCTCTCTCTCTCTCTCTCTCTCTCTCTCTCTCTCTCTCTCTTTTTCTTTGACAGGCAGAGTTAGACAGTGAGAGAGAGAGACAGAGACAAAGGTCTTCCTTTTTCTGTTGGTTCACCCCCCGAAATGGCCGCTATGGCTGACGCGCTACGCTGATCTGAAGCCAGAAGCCAGGTGCTTCTCCTGGTCTCCCATGGGGTGCAGGGCCCAAGGACTTGGGCCATCCTCCACTGCACTCCCTGGCCACAGCAGAGAGCTGGCCTGCAAGAGGGGCAACCGGGACAGAATCTGGCGCCCCGACTGGGACTAGAACCCGGTGTGCCGGCGCCTCAAGGCGGAGGATTAGCCTAGTGAGACGTGGCGCTGGCCTGCCTCTCCTCTCAACGTGTAACTCTGACTTTCAAATAAAGAAAGAAAGAACTTCAAAGCTTAATTGTTTAAAAAAAAAAAAAAAAAAGACAGGCTCTACCACACTTCCGGCTGAAGCACTTGCGCCATCCTCTGCTGCTTTCCCAGGGGCACTAGCATTAGTGGGGAGTGGATCAGAAGTGGAGCAGCCGGGATCTGAACCAGCCCATAAAGGATGCTGGCGCTGCAGGTGCTGGCATAACCTACTATGCCACAGCGCCCCAACACCATCGAGTCTGACTCCAGAGTCCACGTGCTTAGCAGTGAAATAAGACGATTAGGACGGCATGATTAAGTGGGCAGGCCCCTACTGTATGCCAAGTCCCCTGCAGGCCAAGGCTGATGGCTTTCCCAGGCTGCCCTACAGGGAGGCCTTGCTTTGGGGGGAAGGGGGTGCCTCTCCCTGCAGGCTGTGGCACCATCCCTGCCAGGGACTCCTCCTCCCTGGCACTATGGCCACTTGCCTGTAGCAGAGCCCATTTGCCTGCTCTGCAACCCCGGGATGGCGAGCAGCATCTTCCTTCCAGGTTGTCTTCCAGGGTGAGGCAGGGTGTTTGGGGGACCCAAGATGGGAGACCCAGATGGAGTTCCTGGCTCCTGGCTTTGACCTGGCCCAGCCCCAGACTTTGTAGGCATTTGGGCAGTGAACCAGCAAATGAAAGTTCTCTCTCTCTGTCATTTTGCCTTTCAAATACATAAAATAAATATATTTAAACCAAACAAGCAACTCAAAGTAGATTAAAGACTCCAACGGAAAATGTGACTCTTTGAAACCACTAGTGGGAAACGTAGAGGGAACACTTCAGTACGCTGGAACGTGTGAGACTTTTTTGGACCAGACTTCAAAACACAGAAAACCAAAGCAAAAATAGACAAATGAGATTTTATCAAACCAGAGAGTCAAGGAAGCAATCAACAGGCTGAAGAGACAGCCTACAGAATGGGAGAAAATATTTGCAAGCCAGACATCTGACAAGGGATTGATATCCAGAAAATATAAGGAACTCAGACAACCCAATGGCAAGATCATCAGGGAATGCAAATGAAAACTATGATAAGACAGCACCTCACCCCCAGAAGACAGCTGTTATCAAAATGACAAAAGCTAAGTGTTGTCAAGAATGTGGAGAGAGGGGAACCCTTGCACACAGTTGGTGGGAATACAAATTGCAGCCATCATGGAAGACAGTCTGTGGTTGTGCCAAATTGGAAACACAACTACCCGATGACCCAGCAATCCCACTCCCGGGCATCCATCCGCAGGAAACGGGAGAGTCTGTTGAAGAGACAGCTGCACCTCCGTGTTCACTGCATCAAAGTCACGCTAACCAGAAGTGGCACAATGGACAATGATGCTGTGGCACATACACACAGCAGAATACCACTGAGCCGTAAGAAAGCGTGGAATCGCGTCATTGCAACAACGTGGGTGGAACAGGAGGTCCCTGTGTTCAGAGACACAGGCCAAGCTCAGAAAACAAGAACCGCAGGAGCTCACACAGACGAGGAGTCCGAAGCCAAGGGGAACTCACGGACGGTAAAAGGACGTGGTGGTTCCCAGAGGCCGAGGAGGGAAGGGAAGAGAGAGGGGCGGGAAGGCTTGGTTAAAATGTGCTAAGTTGGGGTTGGTGCTGTGGCACCCTATGTTAAGCCACTGCTTGCAACACCAGCATCCCATTCGGGCGCTGGTTCGAGTCCCAGCTCCTCCACTTCCAATCCACCTCCCTGCTAATGTACCTGGGAGAGCAGTGGAAGATGGCCCAAGTGCTTGGGCCCCTGCATCCACGTGGGAGACCTGGAAGAAGCTCTGGCTTCTGGCTTCAGATGGGCCCAGCTGCAGATGCTGTGGCCTCAGGGAGTGAACCAGTGCGTGAAAATCTCTTCTCTTTGTCTCACTCTGTGACTCTACCTCTGAATTAAATAGATAAAAAATCTTAAAAACAGGAAACAGCTGGGCATTTGCCTTACAGGTTAGGAGGCACGGAGGTATGCACTCACCCCGTATGGGCGTGTCTGAGTGCAGGTCCCAGCGCTGCTGCCAGTTCCTCGTTCCTGCTACTGTGCACGCTGGGAGGAGGCAGGCAACGGCTCCGACAGCTGGGTCCCTGCTGCCCACGAGGGAGACCTGGACTGAAACCTGGATGCCAGCTTTGGCCTTGGCCGGGGCTGCCAGGGCCGTCTGGGGGCTGGCAAGCGCACGGGAGCTCTCTCTGTGTCTGACACTGTTTCTCTGCCTCCCAAATCAATAAATAGCAAAGGTCATGAAAGCATTTTTAAAAAACAGAGAAGTCAAAGTCATTCACCACAATATTGCGTTTTCCTACACCAGCTTTTTTTTTCTTTTGTCTCTTTGAAAGGCAAAGTTACAGAGAGGCAGAGAGAGGTCTTCTGTCTGCTGGCTCACCGCCCCCCCCCCCAGGTGAGCTGATTGAAGCCAGGGGCCAGGAGCTTCTTCCAGGTCCCCTACGTGGGTGCAGGGCCCAAGGACCTGGGCCGTCCTCTACTGCTTTCCCAGGCCACAGCAGAGAGCTGGATCGGAAGGGGAGCAGCCAGGACCTGAACTGGCGCCCACATGGGGCACCGGCGCTGCAGGCGCCCTGCTCGCCACAGTGCCAGGAGCAGCTTTTGAGTGAAGTTGTGAAGTGAGCACAAACATGTGGCCAGCAGCTAAGTCCACACGAGTGAAAGCTGAGTGCTCTTTAGACCATGTGCCTAAGCACCAAAGTCCATCAGACTTCTCTCCAGTTATAAACACAAAAGTCAGCTTTTAAGGATGTTAACCTCAGGTGCACGAGTTATTAATTTGCCCGGAGGCAGGCCTACCGACCTTGAAAAAGGGGCCGTGTGCAGCGTGGGCTGTAGTTCAGAGTGTGTCTTCTCTAACAGCAGCCTCCCTGGGCCTTACCAGGAGTTTTACTACCTCTGAGATAAGACAAGAAATAGCTATTTTTTTTTTAATTTGACAGGTAGAGTTATAGGCAGTGAGAGAGAGAGACAGAGAGAAAGGTCTTCCTTCCATTGGTTCACCCCCCAAATGGCCGCTACTGCTGGCACACTGCACCAATCCGAAGCCAGGAGCCAGGTGCCTCCTCCTGGTCTCCCATGCGGGTGCAGGGCCCAAGCACTTGGGCCATCCTCCACTGCACTCCCGGGCCACAGCAGAGAGCTGGCCTGGAAGAGGGGCAACCAGGACTAGAACCCGTGCCCATATGGGATGCCAGTGCCACAGGCAGAGGATTAACCAAGTGAGCCTCAGCGCCGGCCCAAGAAATGGCTGTTTTCTAACACAGCCAACGTGAGTGTGTATGCGTAGGAATCTTTCAGCTCAACACACATGCAATGGAATAGAGGCCCTGAATGCTAACTGGCTGGTCTGTTTTGTCCCCAGCTTCTGAGTATTCGGAATTCAGTGATTTTTGTGTTGCAGTAGAAAGGAGAGGAACTAAACCTGCTGATACAGTTCCAGATCTTCATGTAAAATATTTTTCAGGGAAAACTTTTTGTAAAAGATTTATTTATTTATTTGAAAGAGTTACACAGAGAGAGAAGGAGAGGCAGAGAGAGAGAGAGAGAGTCTTCCATCATCTTCCATCCGCTGGTTCTCTCCCCAGATGGCCACAATGGATGGAGCTGCACTGCGCTGCGCTGATCCGAAGCCAGGAGCCAGGAGCTTCTTCTGGGTCTCCCACATGGGCACAGGGGCCCAAGCACTTGGGCCATCCTCTACTGCCTTCCCAGGCCACAGCAGAGAGCGGGATCGGAAGTGGAGCAGCCGGGACTCCTATAGGATGCCAGCACCGCAGGCGGTGGCTTTACTGGCTATACCCCAGCAGCAGCCCCCACAGGCAGCATCGTAACCCTCTATGCCACAACGCCAGCCTCTAAGCAAGTCTAACAGATGAATAAAAATTCCACTGCTTTCCCAGGCCATAAGCAGAGCTGGATCAGAAGAGAAGCAGACGGGACTCCAACTGGCGCCCACATGGGAGAGGCTCAGCCCACTGCACCACAGCACCAGCCCTCACCGCCAGCTTTCATCTACAAGTCTCCCTGTAGCCCCAGGGAGCCCAGGAATCGAGGCAAAGCTGCCCTGCTCCCTGCTCTGTGCGCCCTCCAGCCCTGAACCGACAGCTTTGCCGCACGTTGTGTCAGTGAGCCTGGCTTTCACTGGGGGTCCCACGGCAGTTTTACTGCATCCGTCTCTCGGGCTCTGCCCTTCCTCCTCTCCATGAGGGTCTGAGTACTTCTGCACACAGAAAAGAAAGTATACTCAGGTGTACTCAGGTATAGTCATCCGTGGGAGTGGGATTCGCAGGCTGGCAGTGCTTAGGGGGATTTCTGCTTTGTATGTGCTCTGCGTTGTTGGACTGTGACGTTCTGAACTGAAAGGTTTAAGAACAACAGGATAGCAGGCGGAACCTCACGAGGTTTATGACTTTCAAGTCACCCTCTTACGTGGTTAGCAGGTCAAAGAGGAAGGAAAAGCACACTTGGAAAGCAGGAAAATCAAGCACTCTTCTCAGTACCTCTAGGCTCAGTGGCAATGCAGGTTCCTGAAGCTTTCACTAAAGAGTGAAAATAAATTAACTCCCGATAATGAGTAGAATTGTTTGCCCTATGGTCCAAGTCTACTTTTTTAAAGATTTATTTATTTGAGAGGCACAGTTAGAGAGAGAAGGACAGAGAAAGAGAGAGAGAGAGAGATCTTCCATCCACTGGTTCACTCCCCAGATGGCTGCAATGACCAGTACTGGGCCAGGAGCTTCTTCCGGGTCTCCCACGTGGGTGCAGGGGCCCAAGCACTGCCTGTGCTCAGGTGCCGGTGTCCTTCTCGCTGTCCCTGGAGCTGCTGTCCTATCAGACGCTCCCGGCCGACCAGATGCTGCCCGGGGTGGACATCGTGCGGAGTGCCCGCGGAGAGCGCGAGATGGTGTTCACGCAGAGCCTGCGCCTGGACTACGGCACGCAGAGCGCCCAGGCCAGTGCTGGGCCCCAGGGAGGAAGGCGGGGCTGAGGCGGACAAGGGCCCCAGGGCGCCCCAGCACCGCCCGGAGCAGTCTCCTGAAAGGGGCCCTCGGGCAGGGAGGAAGCCGGCCTCTGCCTCAGGCTCCCAGGGCCAGGCCTCCCTGGAGGAGGTAACTGGAGCCAGGCCCCTGTTCAGTGGAGGGAGGAGGGAAACCACGGTGTCTGTCAGCCCCAGGGAATGGCAAGATGGGCGGGGACAGTGAGCACTGGAGGCAGCGGCCAGGGACAGCACTCTTGGGGCTCGGAGCACCAGGGCGGCTCACTGGGCCTGGAGTGCCCTGCTCAGCTTAGGGGGAGGGGCGGGGACGAGGCCTAGGGGGGAATCCACTGAGGCTGGAGGCTGGGCAGTGGCCCCTGGGCAGCCGCAGGGACAGGGGTGGGTGGAGCCAAGGAGGGTGTTCCGGTGACGGGGGGTGGGGGGCCAGGAGCAGTGGGTGCTGAGCTGGAAGGGGCAGGTGAAGGGGAAGAGGCTGGCTGGCCAGGCCAGGCCGAGGGCACGGGCTGGATGGCAGTGGGCGGGGGCAGGGACTGCAGGGGCACCACCCTGGCCCAGCCCTGAGCAGAAGCCCAGCTTCTGGCTCCTGGGGCCGCCCCGCTGTCCCCAGAGCAGTAGGCCCCGGGCGGCAGGGTCCCGGCCTAGAGCGGCCAGCCCAGGGCCCCTGCCGAGGTCGAGGCTCTGTCCGCAGGAGGTGCCCCTGCGGGCCGTGGTGGCCGTGCCCGAGCTCCAGCTCTCCAGCAGCTGGGTGGACTTCGGCACGTGCCTTGTGAAGCAGCGGCAGGCGCGCGAGGTCTGCCTGATGAACCTGAGCGGCTGCCAGAGCTACTGGGCCGTGCTGATGGGTACGCGGGGCCGCCGGGCACTCCTGCTGCCCCCCGCCCGCCCCCTGTCCCCGGGGCAAACACCTCCCGGAAGGGGCTGCAAACCCTGTCCCTGCAGGCTGGCTGCCGGGGCTGGGCACCTGCAGCCAGGGCCAATGCCCGGTGACCACAGGGTGGCCCCGCTCAGGGCGGAGCTGTGGCGAGCCCTGGGGCTGGGGGAGGCATTAGGGCTGGCCCCGCGCAAGGCCCACACCGCTGTGCCCCCCTTGCCCTCCGTGCAGGGCAGCAGGAGGCAGCCAAGGACGCAGGAGCCTTCGAGGTGTCCCCGAGCACCGGCGTGCTGGAGGCGCGGCCCCACAACGGGCCCCCGACCTCCGTCAGCCTGCAGCTCCTCTTCACCGCCAGGTGCAGCCTGCTGGCCTCCCCGGGCTGCCCACGGGTGGAGCCGCTGCCCGGCCCCTGCTGACCTCAGGCCCACTGCCCGCAGGAGCTGCGAGCTGTACCAGTGCACGCTGGTGGTGGACGGCGTGCTCGGGGAGAAGGCCTGCGCCCTGCGGCTCCAGGGCCTCGGCTCTCACGACGAGAGATATGCGTCCTCGCTGCAGCCCTGAGGCTCGGCCCGGCCCTCGGCCCAGGCCCGGTTTGCCCCAGCTCTGCCGGGCACGGACCACGCTGGGCCCCGGGAGCCAGGGCCACGGGCTCCGCCCCGCACTGCGCATGCCCACAGCTGCCCCGGCCCCGCCCAGCGCGGCAGAAGTCACGGCCGAGACGGCGCAGAGAGGCCCAGGGAGGCGAGCACCGGCCAGGAGACAGCCACAGCCACAGCCCCCAGGCAGGCGACCACGTTTACTGCGTCCACGCATCCAGGAGGGGCGCCACCGCCCACCCCGGCTGGCTTGCCCTGGCCCAGCAGAGGGGCCCGAGCGCCCGCCACGCTCCTGCGCTGAGCCGTCCAGACGCGCGTCTTCCCGTGAGCGCAGTGCCTTCACTGGGCCCCTCCTCCGGTGCTGGACCCCGCGCTGTGCTACTGTCGACGGCTCTCCTGCCCCTGGGCGGCTGTCAGGGCGGCGTCTCGGGCCGGGGCCTGGCTCAGTGCCCTGGGTATTCAAACACGGCAGCGGCGCCCATCCCGGTCCCGATGCACATGGACACCACTCCGTAGGCCCTGTGGACACAGGCAGGTGACACGCCAGCCCCCCCCCACTGTCCCCTCCCCTCTGTGAGCGTGGCAGATGACCGCTGTGGGCCAGGGTCCTCGTGGAGCCCAGCATGTGCCCTGCGCCTTGGGCCCGCGTCCCTGGTTCGTGCCCCTGCCCTCCCCAGCCCAGCCCAGCCTGGCCCCGCCAGCCCCTGGAGCGCAGCCCGACCTCTTTCCACGGCGCTTCAGCTCGTTGAGCAGCGTGATGACCTGGCGCGCCCCGGTGCAGCCCAGGGGGTGGCCCAAGGCCACCGCGCCCCCCAGAGGGTTCACTTTCTCAGGGGGGATTCCCAGCTTCTCCACGCAGTAGACGGCCTGGCAGGAGGCAGGACTTCAGCAGAGACCCCTGCCCCGCACCCCTTGCCCACGTGCTGCCCCCGCAGCCCAGGGCCCATGAGTGCAGGGGACACAGCTCACCTGGCTGGCAAAGGCCTCGTTGATCTCAAAGATGTCCACATCCTTCACCGTCAGCCCTGAGGGCCGGGGCAGACCTGAGCCAACGCTGCGCTGGGCAGGACTCCCAGTGCCCGGGCCCACCCCGTGCAGGGGCCTGCTGCAGGTGCCGGCTGGTCTGCCCCGCCCTCACCCTGCACCATCGGGGACCCCCCACCCCCACACAAGCCCAGAGCCACCTGACCTGCTTGTTGCAAAGCTGCGGGGATGGCGTAGGCCGGCCCGATGCCCATGATGTCAGGCGGGACGCCGACCACGGCGTAGGCTCTCAGCACACCCAGGATGGGAAGGCCCAGCTCCTCAGCCTTGGCCCTCCGTGCCAGCAGGACGGCGGCCGCCCCATCGCTCACCTGGCTCGAGTTTCCTAGGGGCAGGTAGACAGGGGAGGGACCTCAGGGGGGCACAGCCAGCCCTGCACACCCTCCGACCAGCACCAGGCCCCTGGCTCAGCCCTCACCGGCCGTGGTGGAGCCGCCGTCCTTGAAGGCAGGCTTGAGCTTGGCCAGGCCCTCCATGGTGGTGCCCGGGCGGATGCCCTCGTCCTGAGCCACCGTGACGCTCCTGCTGCCGCCCTTGTCATCGCGCACCGTGGTCGTCACCGGCACGATCTCGGCTCGGAAGCAGCCCCTGCTCTGGGCTCTCGCCGCCCTGCCAGCGCGCGCACAGCCGGCTCAGCTCCCTGGGGGCGCGGGGGCTCTGGCCGAGCGGCAGCCTCTTGGCCATCAGCCCTGGACCTCCGGGTCCCAGCCACCCAGTCCCCGAGCGGAGGGGACCCCGCCCCAGCACCCTTCATCCAAGCAGGGCGGGGGCACCTCGTCCCACCAGGGCCACCTGCACACAGCATCACTGTGGGCCAACTATCAGATTAAAATCCGCCTGTGACAGACTGCGTTCCGCATCCCACCTGCGGTGCCTTGGCAAGGCCAGACCGAGGGATGCCGTGGGCCCACATTCCCCCCCTCTGCTCCCAGGACTGAGCCTGCGGGAGGGGGCGGGAGGGGGCCGCTGGGCTCCGGAGCCTGGGAGGGGCTGGGTTCTGCCAGCTGAGCCCTCCTCCCAGCAGCTCAGGGCTGTCCCTCCCAGTGCACACTTAGAGACAGACGCGGAACCGCCCGCCATAGCTCGAATCCCAGTGGGCTGGCGGCACAGCACGTGGGGGAGCCCGGGCGGGCTGGCGGCACAGCACGTGGGGGGGCCCGGGCAGGCTGGCGGCACAGCACGTGGGGGGGCCCGGGCAGGCTGGCGGCACAGCACGTGGGGGGGGCCGGGAGGGCTGGCGGCACGGCACGTGGGGGGGCCCGGGGAGGGCTGGCGGCACGGCACGTGGGGGGGCCCGGGTGGGCTGGCGGCACAGCACGTGGGGGGGCCCAGGCAGGCTGGCGGCACGGCACGTGGGGGGGAGCCCGGGGAGGGCTGGCGGCACAGCACATGGGGGAGTCCGGGCGGGCTGGCGGCACAGGCGCATTGGGGAGCTGGCAATCGTGTGTGAAACAGGCGCAAGGAGCACCCGGCGGGAAGGCACCCAGAGCTCCCAGCGAGGGTTCAGGTGGTGTCTGGCCCAGACACCCGAGTCCCTCCTCGGAGACCCGGATGCCACTCCCCTCCCTCGCTGTCCCCCCCCTCCCCCCCCCCCGCAGCTCAGAGTGGCCAACATTAGCCTGCTGCTGTCCGGGGCCCTGAGCCCCTGCGTACTCTGAGGTCACCCCCAGCCCCCACCGCAGGATGGGACCCCAGACGCAGGCCTGGTCCCGAGGGAGGCTGGGATGCCAGGTTCCCAGCGCCAGCTCCTAGCAAAGCCTGGGCGGCCATGTCCCACCCCACACCCAGGCAGAGACGAGACCTGGCCCTCGCTGTGCCCCTGAGGAAAGAGGGGGGAGGGGGCCCAGCAGGCAGAAGACACTCAGTGGGCAGACAGGGACGCGACCCCAGGCCCGGCCCCTCCTGGCTGGGAAAGTGCGGGGGCGTGGCCGCTGTGGCCTCAGGCTGGGCCCCGTCCACCCTGCCGTCCTCGCAGCCCAGGGACACTCACTTCTGCTGCGAGGCCAGCGCGAAGGCGTCCTGCTTCTCTCTGGAAATGCCGAACCGCTCCGCCACGTTCTCCGAGGTTATCCTAGAAGGTGGGGGCGGGGCCGGACTGGAGCAGCGGGCGGGGGCCCTGGGGCCCAGGGCTGTGGGCAGGGAGGGCGGCGGGGGGGAGGGGGGGGAACAGACCGCGAGGCGGCGCTGCCGGCCAGACCTGCGGAAGCTCGCACCCACAGCCACCAGCGCCCAAGAGGGAGGCCCGCACGGTCAGGTGCAGGCCGGGGTCTGATCCCCGGGGACGCCGGCGTGGCACAGAGGATGGGGCGGGGGGCCCGTGGGGCACAGGGCGGCTTCGCGGCCAATGTCTGACGTTCCCACACGGGGAGACGGGAGCCCCTCGCAGGCTCGGCAAGGCTGAGGCTAGGAGGCCTGTCCCGGCCTGGGCCCCAGGGGCACAGCTGAGCTCTGCCAGGCCCCTGGGCAAACAGCTCAGCCTCTCTGAGCCGTCAGGGCTCCCACAGCCGCTGGAGCCAGGGCGCCCTGGCCAGGCCCCGGGGATGGCCCAGCACTCAGGGACACTGGCTCAGGTGCTGGTCACACGCAGGGCACGTCCCACTGCGGCGGGGCCCAGCCCTCAGTAGCACGCCCAGCAGTCAGCCCCCCGCTCCTCTCACGGCCCGGCCCTGCCAGGCTCCAGGTGCAGCGGCCAAGGTCCTGGCCGAGGCTGAGGGCCTCGGGGAGGGGCGACAGGCCGGCTGCGTTTGCAAACTCAGGGGCACGGACAGAGCCGGGGCTCAGGACAGGGAAATCGAGGGCAGCGTCACGCCAGGACCCCACGGCAGGGAGGCCACGGCCGCAGGGATGGGACGGCCCTGGGCCCTGCCCCGGGGCCCACACAGGCGCCGTGGGAGACACTCACCCCATGGGAATCAGGCAGTCTCTGGCCTTCTCGTTCTCCACCAGGCGCGAAGTGATGTTTCCAGGGTTCCCTCGTTCAGCCATGGACATGGACTCCACCCTGTGGAGGAGGGGGAGGAAGCCCAGGAGCGGTGGGCGGAGCCCGCAGGCAGGGCTGCACCCTGGGCCCTGAACCTGCCCCCCCAGAGGCCCCGCCTGGGTCGGCCCCGCTCCCCTACAGAACCGGGAAATCGGGGTCCTGGCAGCTCCCCAGCACAGCCTCAGTCAGCCGCCGAGGGGGAGTGGCCGTGGACTCAAGGCAGAATACCAGGACACTCAGGCCAGCCGGCGCTGCGAGCTGCACGGACCCCGAGGTGCTGGGAGCCATGGGAGGGCAGGAGAGCCAGCACCCTGTGCTCAAACAGGGCTCCAGGGGGGGCTTGCCGCATGCCAGTCCACGGGGCGCCTGCAGGTGCTCCGGGGCCTCATGTCAGCACCCCACCCCACAGAGGAGGACGCTGAGGCCAGGGGGCTGAGGACCTCGTCCACGCACACCCAGCCTGGATGCAGATGAGGCAGTCCAGCATCACAGCCCATGCCTGTCACAGGTCCACAGCCCCGGGGACCGCCTGGGCGGCAGGCGTCACCCTGGCCGGACCCTGAACATCCCCAGGCCCCCGACCTCGACCTGCTGGAACACGTGCCCTTTTCCACACTCAGCGTGCCTCCAGCTACCTTTCCCCTAGTAAGACGGGGCAGGAGAGAGGCCAAAGGTCAGACTGCACAGTGCCCTTGCCCAGCCTGAGTGCCCGCAGGGCGGTGCACCTAAGTCAGGGAGGCCCAGTGACCACCGGCATGGGCTTCCGGCCACGAAACAGCCATGGGGTCAGACAGGCAGCGGGAGCTCAGCGGGACCCAGCCTGCTCCCGACGCCCGCCCAAGCCGGTCACATTTTGCTGCAGTCCCGGACGCAGCGAGGTCAGGGTGGAGGCATGCAGCCTACACTCCAGACAGGACCCTGCCCCTTGGACCACAGGAGGGGCCGGCTGCTCTCCCCAGGGGCAGACAGGCAGGGAAAATGAGCATGCGAGGTGTGGGGTCAGCAGCTGCCCCCGGCTTCGAGGACCCAGGACTGCGACTCCCCGGGCCGCAGGAGCCCAAGCGCTCAGTTTCCTTAAGAGAGCCGCCTGCATGGCCAGCCTGACGTGGGCCTCAGGGAGAGGTTGGCTCTGCTGTCACGGGGGTTCAGGGGCTCCACACACGGGCATCCTTACCCACAGGCCATGCCGATGTCGTAAGACCCATTTCTGATGCCGCCTGGAACGAGAGCGTTTCATGAGCACCCTGGGCCAGCTCCCCACCCGGCCTCTGCGCCCAGGCCAAGGCCCGGGCAGTGGCCGGGGGCTCCTTCACGCCTTCCGTGGGGTGCGGCCTCTCAGAAATCTTGCAGGTGGGCACCGGGGGCTCTGTGGCTCTGCGCCCGTGGAGACTCACCGGCTATGTTGGCCAGGGCCTGCAGCCCCGAGGAACACTGTCTATTGATGCTGCACATGGGCACGGTCTCCGGGATGCCACTGCGAAGGAGGCAGGCGGGGGGCAGCGTCAGTCCCCGCAGTACACCTGCCCCACCAGGGGCTGCCAGGCCAGCTCCTGGGCAGAGCCGGGCTCTGCAGGGGCTTGCTCCCCAGCACCCATGGCCAGGGGCCCTCCAACCCTCCAGTCCCCCTCAGAACCCCAGGGAGCGGAAGCACGGGATGATGCCGGTGTGCGGCACCCCCAGCGCCCGACTCCCACCTTCACTCGCTCACCGACCGCCCTCTCCGCGCCAGGCACCACCCAAGGGACACCGAGACAATGGATCAGTGTGCCCTACACAGGAAGTGGACCAGCTGGACGGGACTGAAGCAACGGCCCAGCTATGGCAGAGGCGGGGGGCTCACATAGCCACGCCCCCATGAAGAGCCCATGCCTGCGCTGGGTTCAGCTGGGCCACAGCCTGGAGGCAGGGTCAGCACGGCCAGGGCAGGAGGACGAGAGGCAGAGAGCAGGCCGAGAGAGGGAAGGTAGCTGTGGAGCCAGACTGTGGGCGGCCTTGAACTCCAGTCTGTGCTGCCGCCTCCCCGGTCACTAAAGGAGTTCGCTTTGCCGGTCCCTCACTGGGCAGCAGTCCTGCCACTCCTCTGTGCAGGTGAGAGGCTCTGAAACCTACGGGTGAAAGCCACTGAAGCACTAGCGCCCACTCAGGACGGCGGCAGCGTTCCTGGGGCCAGGCCTGGAGCTCCCCACAGCCCAGCCCCCACTCACACGCAGTCACCCTGTTTACCTGGCAGACGAGGGCACAGTCCACCCTCATGAGGGACAAGAAGCCCGTGAGCTCCTGCCCCAAAGAGCCCGTGTCCTGGCCCAGCGCCGACCCCTCCCTGCCCAGAGCAGGCGCCCGGGGGTTGCTGCCCCAGGCTGTGCCCTCCCCCCCAGGGCATGCTGCCAGGCTGGGTCCACTCTGAGTCCCCTGGACAGCCCAGAGCCTCGGGAGAACTTGCCTCAGGAACTGCGCGATCCGGGCCATGACGGCCCCGGCCCCCGGCTGGAGCACGTTCCCTGCAGACGGTAAGCCGGGGCTCAGGTGCCAGGCGGCAGCCACGAAGCCCCTGGAGGAGTCGTTCCTGTATGTCTGCCTCACCCAGCCTCTGCCCCCCAGCGCAAGCCGCACCTTCACGGGGAGCCTAAGCACAGAGCGCTGCGGGTGCCGGGCGAATCCAGCAGAGTGGCTCCTGCCAGTGCCCAGTGCCCTGCGTGGGCCGTCCCACGCCCCGCTGCCAGCTCCACGGCTGGAGACGTGGGGACCCTCTGCAGGTGCCTGAGCCGCTGGCCCCGCTGTGCGTGGACAGACACGTCCTGGGGGCCTGGCTGCAAATAGGAGCCGCCCCCCGGGGCCCTGCAGGGACGGACGGGAGGGTCCGGCTCACCCACGCAGATGTCCCCCAGCTGCTCCGGCCGCAGCCTCACGTCCTGCAGGACCGCGGTCAGCACGGCCGCCAGGAGCTCGTCGGGGGTGGTGTCCTGAGCGAGAGGCACAGCCGCGCTGACGCCGCCTCCCCGGGGGCATCGCGCGCCCCGGGGCTCAGGCGGCGCCGGGACCCCTGGAGCCCTACCTTGAAGCCGCCGCGGCCCGCCTTGCCGATGGCCGTGCGCCGCCCGTGCACCACCACCACGTCCGAGGCCGAGGCGCGCGGGGAGACGCCCAAGCAGCGCGCGGCCTGCGGCGCGGGGCCCGAGTCGGGGCGGCCGCTCAGGTGGCCCAGCACGACCTGCAGCCGCCACATCGCGCGGGTCTTCGGCGTAGACGCGCCTCTGGCCGCGGGACCCACCATCGCGGATTAAAAACCCTTGGGCGCAGGCGCAAAACCGCACCTCCGCCTCAAGCCGCAATCACCGCCCACCGCTCAGCGGATTGGGGCGAGCCGCCCCCAGAGGGCCCGCCCTCCCTGCTCCACCAACCAGAAGGCGCGCTCGCCTGAAGTCCCGCCCCCTGGGCCCCGCCCATAGCCCCTCCCCGCGGCCAACCAAAGCGGACCTTCCTGGAGCCCTGTCCACAGGCGCGGGCCGAAAACTTCCCCGGTTTCGCAACTTTGGGTAGACTGACAGGCCGGCCCCGAAGCCCCGCCCGCAGCTGCCCGCGCGGACCTAAGTCCTCCTCCCCGCCCAGGGGCCGTGCTGTGCCCGGTGCCGACGCCCGGCCGGGGGCTTGGCCACTCCCGGCTGCGCGTCCCCGAGGGAGCGTGGGCGTCACGCGGGGGAGGACCGCCCCGCACGTGCGCGAGCGGCTTCGCAGCAGTGTGTGGTGTCTAGCCGGCTGCCCGCCTTCCCCAGGCCCAGGTCCCCGGAGAGGGACCCTAGATCCCGGGAGCCTGCCGCGTGCCTGGCACCTGCTAGGTGACGGTGCGCACCTGCCGGATACAGGACACGCCGGGGCTCGCGGGGCGGGACTGTGTGCCGACCCCAGCCCGCAAGGCCAAGCGCCCCTGACTCCCAGGGGAAGGGCCGCGGCCAGCCTCGGACGCCCGAAGCCCCGTCCCGGCTCTACTCGGTGGGCCCGGCCGCCCCTGCCCAACTCCTGGGGACAGGGCCGGGGTCGCAGAGCGCGGAGGCTCCAGAGGACAGGGCCGACGCCGGTCCCCCCGCGTCTGCCGCGCCGTGCCAGGGGACAGCCGAGCGGGAGGGGTCTGACTTGCTCCGATCCGGCCCAGCGAGGCCCCCGCGGCCCCGGGATGAGGCCGGGGCCCCTCCCCGCGGCCTGTCGACGCGGTTCTGCGGGGCGGCGCTTCTCGGAAAGCCGAGGCCGGCGGGGCGGGGCGGGCGCAGGGGAAGAGGAAGCGCGGGCCGGCGCCGCGCCCCGGGAGCAGCTCGCCATGGCCGCGGGAGGCCCCGACCTGAGCTCCGAGCCCCCCGCGCGCTCCGCGTCCTCGCTGCCCCTGGCGGCGCTCAACGTGCGCGTGCGGCGGCGCCTGGCGCTGTTCCTGAACGTGCGCACGCAGGTGGCAGCCGACTGGAGCGCGCTGGCCGAGGAGATGGGCTTCGAGTACCTGGAGATCCGGCAGCTGGAGACGCGCCCCGACCCCACGGGCAGCCTGCTGGACGCCTGGCAGAGCCGCCCCGGCGCCTCGGTGGGCCGACTGCTGGAGCTGCTGGAGGCGCTGGGCCGCGACGACGTGCTGGCCGAGCTGCGCCCCAGCATCGGTGAGGGCACCCCTTCCTGGCGCGGGGGCAGTCAGCGTCCGATCGGCCCAGGGGCGGAGGGAGAAGGGCACGGCCCGGTTCCCTGTCCTGGCCCGGCCGGGAGAAAGGCGGAGGAGGCCCGGGGCAAGGTGGGGCCGCGGCGTGGGCAGAGCCCTCCAGGCAGGCCAGCCATGAGGATCAGGCTGGGGCCGGGGCTCGGGTAAGAGTGCTTTGGACACACGCGGTGGCTCACATGACAGCCGCCCACAGACAGGCGCACGGTGCTGGTTTGGGGCCGCCGCCATCCCTAGCCGTAGCCGCTGAGGCTCCTGCACCCTTGCTCCCAGCGCCCGGGGTCCCGCCAGGCTCAGGGACCCAGGACAAAGGGACGGCCGCGGCTGTGGAGGGAGGAAGTGGGTCGGAGCTGTGACCGCCGGCCACAGGGCTGTCACCGCCTCTTCCCGCAGAGGAGGACTGCCAGAAGTACATTTGGAAGCAGCAGCAGGAAGAAAGCGAGAAGCCCCTGCAGGTGGCTGTGGTAGGCAGCAGTGTCCCACGGACCCCGGAGCTGGCCGGCATCACCACGCTGGATGACCCCCTGGGTAAGGGCGGGACCAGCTGGCGTTCAGGGCAGAGGGGCTGTGGGGCCCCGCGCAAGTCCCTGAGTCTTTCGGGGATCGGGATGACCCCCACCCCCAACACGCCCGTGAGCTGCTGTGTCCTTTAGCCAGGGATTGGTACCCCCCCCGGGGGGGGGCTGAGCTTGCCTGTCCTGGGAATGTCCTCCTGGGTGGGGGTGGGGCCTGGGCAGGCTGCCAGCCCCCAGCCCGCAGCCCGCCTGGGCCAGGCTCCTCGCCAGCCTCCCCGTGGCCCTGTTCTGTGCCCAGGCCAGGTGCCCGAGCGCTTCGACGCCTTCATCTGCTACTGCCCCAGCGACATGCAGTTTGTGCAGGAGATGATCCGGCAGCTGGAGCAGACCAACTACCGGCTGAAGCTGTGCGTGTCTGACCGCGACGTCCTGCCCGGCGCCTGCGTCTGGTCCATCGCCAGTGAGCTCATCGAGAAGAGGTGCGTGAGGCACGTCCACGGCTGGGCCCCCCTCCCAGCTGGGTCCTGTGTGGCCTGGGCTCCGCTGAGCAGCCTGCCTGCTGTCCCCCACCCCCAGGTGCCGCCGGATGGTGGTGGTTGTCTCGGATGATTACCTGCAGAGCAAGGAGTGTGACTTCCAGACCAAGTTTGCCCTCAGCCTCTCTCCAGGTGAGCGCAGAGGAGCAGGAGGCGGGGCCTCAGCAGGGAGCCCCTGCAGGGGGTGTCGTGTGCGGCCAGGGGAGGGCTGTGGGAGGCCCTGGGCTGGGGCCTGGTGCCAGTGCCGCCCCTGGCTTGCAGGTGCCCATCAGAAGCGGCTGATCCCCATCAAGTACAAGGCCATGAAGAAAGAGTTCCCCAGTATCCTGCGGTTCATCACCGTGTGTGACTACACCAACCCCTGCACCAAGTCCTGGTTCTGGACCCGGCTGGCCAAGGCCTTGTCCCTGCCCTGAGGCTGGTGCTGGCCTCTGTCCGCCTGCCTGTGCACTCTCGGCACGGCTCCTCCTGTGGCTGCGTGGGCACCGGCGCCCCCTTTGTCTCTCGACTCTTGGAACTGCCGGCCCCGCAGGTCCTCTGCTACAGCCTCACAGCATCTGGGCACCGTGACCGTGACCATGGGGGCCGGCTGGGCGCGAGTGGAGCCAGCTCCGAGCTCGTCTCCCGTCTCTGGCCCGAGCGGTGAGGTGGGAAGGTCGGGCAGTGGCTGTTCTCGTAGCAAAGCTGAGGCGCTGCCCCGGCTGTGCACGTGCCCATGGTCTCAGCCTCAGCCCAGCTGGGCTGTGGAGGGATCCTGGCCTCTGCTGTAGCTGTCGGACGTGTGCACCGGGGCTGGGCCGCCTTGTGCTGTGAGCAGGGACCTTCCGCCGGGCCACCTCTGGGACTCCTGAGTGCCTCAGCCAGCCGTTTGCTTACAGACAGGGACCGCACGAGGTTCTGCTGCCCCAGGCTCCGGCCACACGGACACGCAGACTCGTGGGCACACGCGGGCCCCCGCGTCTTCCTGGGTGCTGGCGTCCCCCTGGACAAACCTGGGCCATGGCTGTCGTCCTTTGCCCCCGTCCCTGGTCCCGGGACTGCAGGGAGCGTGCAGGGAGGGCAGCAGCTGCCGGCCTGCGCTGTGGGGGAGCGGCCGGCACAGCCCTGTCTACCACCAGAGTGCTCTGTGCTGCACCCTCTTCCACGCAGACCACGCGGTGGGCTCAGGCGTCTGGCCCTGGACAGACCCCGGCCCCAGGACCCAGGGGAGACTGTCTCCTGTGCTTCGGACTGCGTGCCTGCCCCGGGTCTCAGGGGCCACGGAGCCCCTCCCTGTCATCTTCGTGATGTACATGGATGCCACGTGCCTGGCCCCTCCGTGTCGGGCGTCTTAGAGCTGTCGTGAGAAGGCATCGTCTGGCCCTGTCTAGTGGGCACTGCTAGACTCCCAGGAGTTGACGCCAAATGTCGGCTCCTCATTCTCCCTCCTGTAACCCGGTTTGTAATAAAGAGTAATCTATTTTGGGGATGGCGCGTGTGCGTATTGCGTGTGTATGCATGTATGAGCATGTGTGTGTTGTGTGTATAAGCATGTGCATATATGTGTGCATGTGCCTGTGTGTGTTGTCTTGTACATGTGTGCATATGTGTGCGTGTGTTTGTCCATGTGTAGTGTAGATGCCTGTGTATGCATGTATACATGTATGAGCATGTGTGTTGTGTGTATATGCATGTGCATATATGTGTGCATGTGCCCATGTGTGCGTGTTGTCTTGTACATATGTGCATATGTGTGTTTGTCCATGTGTAGTGTGTATACATGTGTGTACATGTGTGTGCATGTGTGTTTGCCATGTCAGTATGTATATACATGTGTATATGTGAATGTGTATATGTGTGTATGTGCATTGTGTCTTGTATATGTGTGTGCATATGTGTACATGTGTTTGTCCATGTGTAGTGTATACGCATGTGTGTATGTGTCTGTGTATATGCACATGTATGTGTATGTGCATGCATGTGTGGGTGTGCATGTGTGTTTACCGTGTCAGTATGTATGTGCATGTGTGGGTGTGCATGTGTGTTTGCCGTGTCAGCATGTACGTGCATGTGTATATGTGTGTGTGCATGCATGTGTGGGCATGCATGTGTGTTTACCGTGTCAGTACATATGTGCATGTGTATGTGTGTATGTGCACGCATGTGTGGCTGTGCATGTGTGTTTACCATGTCAGTACGTATGTGCATGTGTATATGTGTGTGTGCACGCATGTGTGGGCATGCATGTGTGTTTACCGTGTCAGTACATATGTGCATGTGTATGTGTGTATGTGCACGCATGTGTGGCTGTGCATGTGTGTTTACCATGTCAGTACGTATGTGCATGTGTATATGTGTGTGTGCATGCATGTGTGGGTGTGCATGTGTGTTTGCCGTGTCAGTATGTGTATACACATGTGTGGATGTGTGTGTGCGCGCGTGTGTGGGCGTGCATGTGTGTTTGCCGTGTCAGTATGCATACACATTGTGGATGTGGATGTGTGCGCCCATGCACAGGGCTGGGGGCAGGACCCTGCGGCACGGCAGTCTACAGCTCGGCCAGCATCTGTTGGTGAGGTCTCCGGGTTCTCCAAGGGCCACCTAAAGGCCGGGCTTCCTCAGGGCTCAGGGCTCACCAGGGCTGTGTGCGGAAACAGGGAGACGGGCTGCCGCTGTGGCGTAGCAGGTGAAGCCACAGCCTCAGCACCGCATCCCATGTGGGCGCCGGTTCTAGTCCCGGCTGCTCCTCTTCCAGGCCAGCTCTCTGCTGCGGCCTGGGAAAGCAGTGGAGGATGGCCCGAGTGCTTGGGCCCTGCACCCACGTGGGAGACCCTGGAGAAGCTGCTGGCTCCTGGCTTCGAATGGGCACAGCTCCAGCCATGTGGCCATTTGGAGAGTGAACCAGCGGATGGAAGACCTCTCTGTCTCTCCCTCTGTAATTCTACTTCTCAAATAAATAAATAAATAAAATCTTTAAAAAAAGAAGTCCTACAGCTCAACACCAAGTTAGCAACCTGATTCAAAATGTACATAGAGGGGCCGGCACTGTGGCACAGTGGGTTAGAGCCCCAGCCTGCAGTGCCGGCCCATATGGGCACGGGTTCAAGTCCCGGCCACACCACTTCCAATCCAGCTCCCTGCTAATGTGCCTGGGAAAGCAGCAGCAGATGGCCCAAGTGCTTGGGCGCCCACACCCACATAGGAGACTGATGAAGCTCCTGGCTTTGGCCGGACCCAGCACTGGCTGTTGGTGCCATCTGTGGAATGCACCAGGGGACGGAAGATCTCCCTCTCTCTTGCCTGCTCTTCCGTAACTTTCAGAATAAATCAATTTTTTTTTTTTGACAGGCAGAGTGGACAGTGAGAGAGAGAGAGAGACAGAGAGAAAGGTCTTCCTTTGCCGTTGGTTCACCCTCCAATGGCCGCCACAGCCGGCGCACCGTGCTGATCCGAAGCCAGGAGCCAGGTGCTTCTCCTGGTCTCCCATGCGGGTGCAGGGCCCAAGGACCTGGGCCATCCTCCACTGCACTCCCTGGCCACAGCAGAGAGCTGGCCTGGAAGAGGGGCAACCGGGACAGAATCCGGCGCCCCGACCGGGACTAGAACCGGGTGTGCCGGCGCCGCTAGGTGGAAGATTAGCCTAGTGAGCCGTGGCACCGGCCAAATCAATAAATCTTTAAAAAAATGATTCAGATGGCAAACCGTATGTAATGTGTATTTTACTACAGTAGGGAAAAAAGACATTCCTGACCTATCTGGGGCAAAGGGACCAATACAGGCCAGCACGGTGTAACTGTGGCAAACATTTCCTCTGTCCCAGTTGAAATGGACCTCAGCACATGAGGGCTGCTGACGGGGCCTGCATGGGCGCTGATCTTTTGAAGAAAGAGGAAGGGCCGGCGCTGTGGCGTGGCCGGTAAAACCGCCGCCTGCAGTGCCGGCATCCTGTATGGGCTCCAGTTGGAGCCCCGCTGCTCCACTTCCGATCCAGCTCATCTAAAACAAAAAAAAAAAAAAAAAAAAAAAAGAGGAAATCTGCAGACCCCGGAGGCCCTCCTCCAAGTCCACGGTCATTTCATTTCTCTTTTTTGTTTGCAAAGTGTCCGAGGCAGAGATGACCACTTGTCAACTTCCTTAACCTACCGTGGACATAAACACTAATGTTTTACTGAAACAGTCAGGTGCGGGTTTTTTTTTTTTTTTTTCAGATTTATTTATTTACTTGAAAGTTAGAGTTACACAGAGAGAGAAGGAGAGGGAGAGAGAGACAGAGAGACAGAGAGACAGAGAGACAGAGGTGTTCCATCCTCTGGTTCACTCCCCAGTCGGCTCTAATGGCCAGAGCTGTGCTGATCCGAAGCCAGGAGCCAGAAGCTTCTTCTGTGTCCCCCACATGGGTGCAGGGGCCCAAGGACTTGGGCCATCCTCTACTGCCTGCCCAGGCCATAGCAGAGAGCTGGATCGGAAGAGGAGCAGCCAGGACTTGAACTGGTGCCCACATGGGATGCCGGCGCTTCAGGCGGCGGCTTTACCCGCTACACCACAGCACCAGCCCCTAGGAACAGTTTTGAAAAATCAAAGGAAAGCATGAGGTGACTTCAAAAAGTTCACAGAAAATAAATCGAAAGATAAGTGTATTTTGGTACAAATGTTTTTAAAGTCCATGCGGTGTTTTCTCTTTTAAAATATTTTATTATTTCTAAAAATTTATTTGAAAGGCAGAGTTAAAGAGAGAAACTTCCATCTGCTGGTTCACTCCCCAAATGGCAGCAACAGCCGGGGACCGGGCCAGGCTGAAGCCAGGAGCCAGGAGCCAGGAGCTTCTCTGGGTCTCCCACGTGGGTGCAGGGGCCCAAGGACTTGGGCCATCTTCCACCGCTTTCCCAGGCCACAGCAGAGAGCTGGATCGGAAGTGGAGCAGCTGGGACTAGAACCAGCACACATATGGGATGCCAGCACTGCAGGTTGAGGCTTAGCCCACTACGCCACAGCGCCAGCCCTGTCTAGTTTTTTTCATGATGCACATTTTCTCTGACCAGAAACCCCTGCTGTGGATTCTGACCACGACGTCATTTTATGACCTTGTGTGTGCTTTTGAGGATCTGCTTATCTTGTTGGTCCAGACCAAAAGAACACAAAGATAAGCCAGTCCCGGGGATTTCAAGGCTGTGGGGCTGGGACCGAGGACCCCGGGGTGCAGGGACTTCAAGGCTGTGGGGCTGGGACCGAGGACCCCGGGGTGCAGGGACTTCAAGGCTGTGGGGCTGGGACCGAGGACCCCGGGGTGCAGGGACTTCAAGGCTGTGGGGCTGGGACCGAGGACCCCGGGGTGCAGCCTGACTGACGCAGGAGGGCAGACGCTGGTGCCAGGGACCAAAGCACCCAGGATGCTGTGTCTCTTCCCCAACAGATGACGCAGAGCCGCTCACCTCTGTGCACCTCTGGCTTGGGGAGGCTGGCGTGGCCGGCACCATATTCTGGGAGTGACACCGGAGTGACACAACGGAGCCCTCCGTGGCAGAGCCGCTAGCTTGGCCGAAGGCAGCACTGCCCGCCAGTCCTGGAGACAGACCTCCGGGCTCAGAGGTCTCAAGCGGCCTCTGGAGGCGGACGGCCTTCAGACGGAAAAGCCAGGAAGGGGAGAAAAGCATCGAGTGGTGAGGGAAGGATTTCACACCGGGCGGCCGGGGGGTGCCGGAGGGCGTGGAGACTGCGCGGCAGGACAAGGTTCCCTAGGGGTGGCCGGGCCCTGCAGCTCGGGCCACGCGCCGTCTGGCCAGGAGAGGACTCAGCCAACTTCAGGAACACAGTGTTGTAATTAGGAAATGCCTGAAGTTTGTACTCCTTAAATAAAAGGGGGGGGGGACTTGCAGCCAGAACGTGCGGACTTAGTGGTTATGTGCAAGACGGATCGGGGAAGGTGATGGCACAGTCCCACATTCTTCTTCAGGCAGTGCTCAAACACAAGCCAGAGATGAGTGGTGACTCCGGGCCCTGGGATTTCTCCTGGGCTCGGCTGCACCGGCACGTCCCGGGGCCTCCCGGCCTCAGCACGCATGCGTCTGCTCAATCGCGGCGACCTGCCCCGGCCTCACGAGGTCCCGAGGCGCAGAGGGCAGCTCGGGCGCTGTGGGCGTTGCCAGGCTCCCCGAGTGCGTGTCCACCAGAAGGCGTGCGTGGACAGCACCGGCCTCTTCTACGTCTAAAGGAGCCTCCTAGACGGCCCCTGGCCTCAGCACGCAGGCCGCTGTAGATTCCTGGTGGCCACACTGAGAGGCCAAAAAGCAGCAGGTGAAATTGATTTCGGTTGTCTACTTAAAACGTCATCAACGATAGTGGAGTAGCACCAGTCTCGTTGTACACATGTACACATTGTACACATGTACACACTGTACACATTGTACACATTGTAAACATTGTACACATTGTACGCATGTACACATTGTACGCATGTACACATTGTACACATTGTACGCATTGTACACATGTACACATTGTACACATTGTACACATGTACACATTGTACACATTGTACACATTGTACGCATGTACACATTGTACACATGTACACATTGTACACATTGTACGCATTGTACACATTGTACACATGTACACATTGTACACATTGTACGCATTGTACGCATTGTACGCATTGTACACATTGTACACATTGTACACATTGTACGCATGTACACATTGTACACATTGTACACATTGTACGCATGTACACATTGTACACATTGTACGCATTGTACACATTGTACGCATGTACACATTGTACACATTGTACACATTGTACGCATTGTACACATTGTACGCATTGTACACATTGTACACATTGTACGCATGTACACATTGTACACATTGTACACATTGTACACATTGTACGCATTGTACACATTGTACACATTGTACACATTGTACACATTGTACGCATTGTACACATTGTACACATTGTACGCATGTACACATTGTACGCATTGTACGCATTGTACACATTGTACACATTGTACACATTGTACAAACGTACACATTGTACGCATGTACACATTGTACGCATTGTACACATTGTACGCATGTACACATTGTACACATTGTACACATTGTACACATGTACACATTGTACACATTGTACGCATTGTACGCATTGTACACATTGTACACATTGTACACATTGTACGCATTGTACACATTGTACACATATACACATTGTACCCATGTACACATTGTACACATTGTACACATGTACACATTGTACACATTGTACACATTGTACACATGTACACATTGTACACATTGTACGCATGTACACATTGTACACATTGTACACATTGTACACATTGTACGCATGTACACATTGTACACATGTACACATTGTACACATTGTACACATTGTACGCATGTACACATTGTACACATTGTACGCATTGTACGCATTGTACACATTGTACACATTGTACACATGTACACATTGTACACATTGTACACATTGTACGCATGTACACATTGTACACATTGTACGCATTGTACGCATTGTACACATTGTACACATTGTACAAACGTACACATTGTACGCATTGTACACATTGTACGCATTGTACACATTGTACGCATTGTACGCATTGTACACATTGTACGCATTGTACACATTGTACGCATTGTACGCATGTACACATTGTACACATTGTACACATTGTACGCATGTACACATTGTACACATTGTACACATTGTACACATTGTACGCATGTACACATGTACACATTGTACGCATGTACACATGTACACATTGTACACATGTATGCATTGTACGCATGTACACATGTACACATTGTACGCATTGTACACATTGTACACATTGTACACATTGTACACATTGTATGCATGTACACATGTACACATTGTACGCATGTACACATTGTACGCATTGTACACATTGTACGCATTGTACGCATGTACACATTGTACACATTGTACGCATGTACACATTGTACGCATGTACACATGTACACATGTACACATTGTACGCATGTACACATTGTACACATTGTACACATTGTACGCATGTACACATTGTACGCATTGTACACATTGTACACATTGTACACATTGTACACATTGTACAAACGTACACATTGTACGCATGTACACATTGTACACATTGTACACATTGTACGCATTGTACACATTGTACGCATTGTACACATTGTACACATTGTACGCATGTACACATTGTACGCATTGTACACATTGTACACATGTACACATTGTACGCATTGTACGCATTGTACACATTGTACGCATGTACACATTGTACGCATGTACACATGTACACATTGTACACATGTATGCATTGTACGCATGTACACATGTACACATTGTACGCATTGTACGCATTGTACACATTGTACACATTGTACACATTGTACACATTGTACGCATGTACACATGTACACATTGTACACATGTATGCATTGTACACATTGTACACATGTACACATTGTACGCATTGTACACATTGTACGCATGTACACATTGTACACATTGTACGCATGTACACATGTACACATTGTACACATGTATGCATTGTACACATTGTACACATGTACACATTGTACACATTGTACACATTGTACGCATGTACACATGTACACATTGTACACATGTATGCATTGTACGCATTGTACACATTGTACACATTGTACGCATGTACACATTGCACACATTGTACACATTGTACACATTGTACACATTGTACGCATGTACACATTGTATGCATGTACGCATGTACACATTGTACACATTGTATGCATGTACACACTGTACGCATGTACACATTGTACGCATTGTACGCATTGTACGCATTGTACACATTGTATGCATTGTACGCATTGTACGCATGTACACATTGTACGCATTGTACACATTGTACGCATTGTACGCATGTACACATTGTACACATTGTACACATTGTACACATTGTACGCATGTACACATTGTACACATTGTACGCATTGTACACATTGTACACATTGTACACATGTACACATTGTACGCATTGTACACATTGTACGCATGTACACATTGTACACATTGTACACATGTACACATTGTACACATTGTACACATTGTACGCATGTACACATGTACACATTGTACACATGTATGCGTTGTACACATTGTACACATGTACACATTGTACACATTGTACACATTGTACGCATGTACACATGTACACATTGTACACATGTATGCATTGTACGCATTGTACACATTGTACACTTTGTACGCATGTACACATTGCACACATTGTACACATTGTACACATTGTACGCATGTACACATTGTATGCATGTACGCATGTACACATTGTACACATTGTATGCATGTACACACTGTACGCATGTACACATTGTACGCATTGTACGCATTGTACGCATTGTACACATTGTACGCATTGTACACATTGTACGCATGTACACATTGTACACATTGTACACATTGTACGCATGTACACATTGTACACATTGTACACATGTACACATTGTACGCATTGTACACATTGTACGCATGTACACATTGTACACATTGTACACATTGTACACATTGTACGCATTGTACACATTGTACGCATGTACACATTGTACGCATTGTACACATGTACACATTGTACGCATATACACATTGTACGCATGTACACATTATACACATGTACACATGTACACATTGTACGCATATACACATTGTACACATTGTATGCATGTACACATTGTACACATTGTACACATTGTACACATTGTACACATTGTACACATTGTACGCATTGTACGCATGTACACATTGTACACATTGTACGCATGTACACATTGTACACATTGTACGCATGTACACATTGTACACATTGTACACATTGTACGCATGTACACATTGTACACATTGTACGCATGTACACATTGTACACATTGTACACATGTACACATTGTACACATTGTACACATTGTACGCATGTACACATTGTACGCATTGTACACATTGTACACATGTACACATTGTACACATTGTACGCATGTACACATTGTACGCATGTACACATTGTACACATTGTACGCATGTACACATTGTACACATGTACACATTGTACGCATGTACACATTGTACGCATTGTACACATTGTACACATGTACACATGTACACATTGTACGCATTGTACACATTGTACACATGTACACATGTACACATTGTACGCATTGTACACATTGTACGCATTGTACACATTGTACACATTGTACGCATGTACACATGTACACATTGTACGCATGTACACATTGTACGCATGTACACATTGTACACATGTACACATTGTACGCATGTACGCATGTACGCATTGTACACATTGTACGCATTGTACGCATGTACACATTGTACACATGTACACATTGTACGCATTGTACACATTGTACGCATGTACACATTGTACACATTGTACACATTGTACACATGTACACATGTACACATTGTACGCATTGTACACATTGTACGCATGTACACATTGTACGCATTGTACACATTGTACGCATTGTACACATTGTACGCATGTACACATGTACACATTGTACGCATGTACACATTGTACACATGTACACATTGTACGCATGTACGCATGTACGCATTGTACACATTGTACGCATTGTACGCATGTACACATTGTACGCATGTATACATTGTACACATTGTACGCATGTATACATTGTACACATTGTACGCATTGTACACATTGTACACATTGTACGCATTGTACACATTGTACACATGTACACATGTACACATTGTACGCATTGTACACATTGTACGCATGTACACATTGTACACATTGTACACATTGTACGCATGTACACATGTACACATTGTACGCATGTACACATTGTACACATGTACACATTGTACGCATGTATGCATGTACGCATGTACGCATTGTACACATTGTACGCATTGTACGCATGTACACATTGTACACATGTACACATTGTACACATTGTACACATGTACACATGTACACATTGTACGCATTGTACACATTGTACGCATGTACACATTGTACACATTGTACACATTGTACACATGTACACATGTACACATTGTACGCATTGTACACATTGTACGCATGTACACATTGTACACATTGTACACATTGTACGCATGTACACATGTACACATTGTACGCATGTACACATTGTACACATGTACACATGTACACATTGTACACATTGTACACATGTACACATTGTACACATTGTACGCATGTACACATTGTACGCATTGTACACATTGTACACATTGTACACATGTACGCATTGTACACATTGTACACATTGTACACATGTACGCATTGTACACATTGTACACATTGTATGTATTGTACACATCACCTTGACGTGTGAACTACGTGAACTCGAAGGTGATTCTCCTTCATCTTGGATCACGGATTCCTGGTGTTTCCCACACGGACGCTGAGGTGAGCGCCGCCTTTCCGCAGCTCCATCGCTGCCAGTGGGGCGACCGCGTCGCCTGTGCTGCCGTGGCACCCTGCCCCCAGTGCGTCCCTGGGCGGGGGCCTCAAGATCTCTGCCGTCCTTAGGGATGCGCAGGACGGACTCAGCGGACCCTGCACTGCCGCGGCCTCCCAAGGGACTCAGGGGCGCAGGGAGGAGGAGAAGCGCGGCCCTGGACGCCGGGGGAGACGCGCACGGCCCCGGCAGGCTCCACCTGCACACCTGCCCCCGCAGGGCCCCTGCCACCCTCCGGCACAGGAGCGGGTCGCCAGGGCCGGTGTCCCAGCCCGAGTCCGAGGGCACAGTAGCCCTGCGAGTGACTCAGCGCACGACTGGAGAAGGCTGCTGGCTCTGGAGCGCGCGGGGCGTCCTGCTCCAAGCCTCACGTCGTCGGGATCCCCAGACGGGAGCGGGAAGAGGCTGCGCGGGGCTGGGCCGGCCGCGTCTGCCTCCTCCTCACCCCCTTGCCCTCCAGCGGCCTCTCCCTGCCCACTGGCTTCCTGTGGCCTGGCCCGTGGGAGGCCCCTGTGGCGATCAGAGGGCAGCAAGGGGACGGAGCTGGGCAGCTGTGCTGTGGCTCCCTCCTTGCGGGGGGGCCGAGGGCTGGGCCTCTCCACCAAGGCCCTCAGCTATTTCAGGTCACCCCCCCGCCCCCGGCCCTCTTGCTTCAGGCTTGGGGTGCGCCTGGCTCGCTGGGTCGCGGCCCTGGGGCACCGCGAGGCTCCTGCTGGTTTCCCTGCCCCTGCCGTGCCTTCCTCCGCAAGTGGTGCCTGCATTAGCCGTTTCCCTCTGAGTGCACACTCACTCCCGCACAATCGCCAGCGTCAGGCGTGGCCTTCACATAGGACTCCCGAGTGGGCAATGGGAGCTGACCCCTGGTGGGGCACGGGACAGAGCGCAGTGGAGGGTTGTGGGGAGCAACTCGGACTAGACTAAGTTACTGGAATTAAGACTTATTCTATGCATCTGCTCTCCCACAATATGGCGCTGGGAGAGAAGTAAACAGCTTCCGCACAGCTGCCTCCAGTTCAACCAATTAACTGTAGGACTTGCTACTGATTGGAGGAGAGCAGCGTACTCGGCGTGTGGGTAGCAGAGTTGGGATTGGTGGAAGAGGACTATAAAGGAGGAGAGAGACAACATGCACCAGGAACATCTAAGGGGAACATCTAAGAGGAACACCTGAGCAGCCCCCGAGAGAGCCGGCCGGCGGTGTGCCGCTCCCCCGCGGAAGTGGGGAATGTGGCAGGGGGAACCACCCTTCCACGGAGGTGGAAGGGACGGCAGCCAACCCGGGAAGAACCAGCAGCAAACCCGGGGAGGGCCGAGCAGACAAAAGAACAGCGCAGGGTCCTGTGTCGTTCCTCCACGAAGAGGGGGAGTGACAGAGGGTGAATGGTGGGAGGTTGCCCCAGTGCCCTGGCACGCCCCGGGCCTTACGTGGCCCAGGAGCCACAGGACTGGTCAGGCGTGTAGGGGCAGTGGCAGGTGCTGGGCAGGTTGAGGCACAGGGACCTCCTCATGTACCCCTCCCTCGGCTGGTGTGCTTCTCTGCCCTCTGCTGGCGCCCTCAAGGGGAGCACACGTGGTCAGCGAGCGCAGGGAAAGCAGGCGCAGGCCTTGTATCAGGATGAATCCACAGGGTGCTGGGGCCGCCCGCGAGGGGACAGCTGGTGCCCCCAGCCCTGGGACGAGCCCTCCGGGGTGCTGGGGCCACCCGCGAGGGGACAGCCCCTCTGGAGCGGCTTTGAAAGCTGTGCTGGAGAGAGAGACGGGGGCAGTACCCGCTGCAGACCTGGCTGGGGCCTGCTTCCGCCTGATGTGCGGGCGGTGGCTGGCAGGAGCCGGCAGTCAGGAGGTGGAGAGAGAGAGGGAGTACATGCTGGAGACGAGAGGCGCAGGGGAGAGAGGTGGAGGCACTCACGACAGGCAGAGTGCACGATGTTCACGACCCTCGCGTCCCATCAGGGCGCCCAGTGCGGCAGCAGCTGGCCTTCTGCTCCGAGGGCTGCTGCCCGCTCACCAGGCCACGGCCCAGCCCACGGGGGTGTGTGAGCCTGTGCAGTGTCAACAGCAGGGTCCTCCCGGCCAAGGGGATGGCGCTGCGCTCGCCACTGCTCTGTGGGAGGAGCTCTACACACCCAGACGTTGGCAGGGACGCAGCTGCACAGACCACGTTCTGTGGCTGCGTAAGCTTTGAGAGTCTGCCCACGTCATCCGAGCCGTTAGGCCAGTGGTGCAAGGGTGTTTGCAGTATTCTCACATTATTTTTTTAAAGCTCTATTCAAAAGGTAGGCTAACAGAGAGTGACATCTTCCATCTGCTGGTTCCCTTCCAAATGGCTGCACAGGGGTTTGGAACTCCATCTGGGTCTCCCACGTGGGTGCAGGGGCCCAAGCACTTGGGCCATCCTCCGCTGCTTCCCCAGGCACCTTGGCAGGGAGCTGGAGCAGACATGGAGCAGCTGGGACTTGAACCGGCACCCATATGGACTGCTGGCTCCACAGGCGGCAGCTTTCCCCCTGCGCCACAGCACCGGCCCGTAGTTGTGTCTGAGTTGGAGGGAACAGACTCAGTGTTACAAAGTCAGGGGAGAAGCACCGACCTATGACATCATTGCCCCGTATGACTGCATCCACGGCCCAGTGTCTGTGCACCTGACAGGGAGTCGGGGCTTTCTCCCTCCTTCCAGTACCTGGGGAAGCCCGGATTGGCCTTCGCACCCAAACGAAACAAGTGCACTGTGTTTGGGGACACACGGCAGTTAGGGAAGCCTCTGCCTGTCTGGACCGTGAGTCCCAAACCTGGGGCTGGCATGGCAGTACAGCAAGTTAGACTGCTGCCTGCTTGCTATGCCAGCGTCTCCTAACAGCGCCATTGCAAGCCGCGGCTGCTCTGCCTCCAATCCAGCTCGCTACTAATGCACCTGGGACAACAGCAGGCGATGAAACAAAACAAAAAACAAACAAACAAACAAAAACAGCAGGCGATGGCTGCAGAGCTTGGGCCCAGCCCTGCCATTGCAGCCATCTGGGGAGCGAGCCAGTGGATGGAAGGTCTCTGTCTCTTTTTACCTCTTTCAAACAAATAAATATTTTCTAAAAATACCTACTATTGCTTCCCGAGCACTTCCCGTTAGCCAGGTGTTGTGTCCCAGGAACCCCTTCAGGCAAAATTTTTCCTTTTGGGTTCTTGTATCCACATTTGTAAAATGAGGCTGGGCTGGCATGGTGGCACAGTGGGTTAAGTCACTGCCTGGGATGCCGGACACCAGCTCCCTGCTGACACACCTAGGAAAGCAATGGGAGATGGCCCACGTGAGAAACCCACGTGCACTTCCAGGCTCCTGGCTTCGCATGGCTGAGTCCAGGCTGCTGTGGCCACTTGAGGAGCAAACCAGGGGATGGAAGAGCTGTCTCTCGCTC
Source organism: Oryctolagus cuniculus (assembly GCF_964237555.1). Lineage (NCBI taxonomy): Eukaryota > Metazoa > Chordata > Mammalia > Lagomorpha > Leporidae > Oryctolagus > Oryctolagus cuniculus. The sequence continues at coordinate 174,510,538 of NC_091435.1, read as the reverse complement.
TCTCGCTCTCTCTCGCTCTCTCTCTGTAGCTCTGTCTTTCAAACCGAGCAATCTGGGGCTGGTATTGTGGTGTAACGGGTTAAGCTGCTGCCTGCAGCACCAGCATCCCGTATGGGCACTGGTTTGAGTCCCGGCTGCTCCACTCCTGATCCAGCTCCCTGCTTATGCAAGGGGAGAACAGCGGAGGACGGCCCAAGTCCTCGGGCCCCTGCACCCACGTGGGAGACCCGCAAGAAGCTCCTGGCTCCTGGCTTCGGATCTGCCCAGTCCTGGCTGTTGCGACCATTTGGGAAGTGATCCAGTGGATGGGATTTTTCTCTCTGCAACTCTGTATTTCAAATAAATAAATCTTAAAATAGATCGTCTACTTCCTTGCCAGTCATAGGAGATCCTCACAGGTGACCCACAACTCAACTCTGCAACACAGCGAATGCACAGAGTGAGACACTCAGAGGGTCTGAGTGAGAGGCAGGTGTCCCAGGTGCCTCAGGGCCGGAGCAACCTCAGCAGCAGCACTGGGCGGGTGGGGTGGGGAGCTGACCTGGCAGAGCAGGTGAGACCTGGATGGGTGGGGCAGAGCGTGGCGTTCCTGGGAAGAGGCGTGGCTGGGCCCGGCCACGGGAGGCCTGGTGAGCCTGGGTAGGGGCTTCCTCAGTTTGAGTGCTGGGATGTGAGCAACGAAGCTGCAAGATCTGAATCATGAAATCCACTTAAAGAAAACACGCAGACGTAAAAGAACAGTTGGGCACTTCGGGCCCGTCATCAGATTAAGGAATAGAACATGGCCTCTTTTATTTTATTAAGATTTTATTTATTTGAAAGTCAGAGTTATGGGGGCGGAGGGGTTGTCTTCCATCTGCTGGTTCACTCCTCAACTGGCCGCAACAGCCGGAGCAGAGCCAATCCGAAGCCAGGAGCCAGGAGCTTCTTCAGGTCTCCCATGGGGTGCAGGGGCCCAAGCACCTGGGCCATCTTCCACTGCTTTCCCAGGCCACAGCAGAGAGCTGGATGGGAAGTGGAGCAGCCAGGACTCACGGGCGCCCATCTGGGATGCCGGTCCTGGAGGCCTCTGTCTTGTGAGTCCTCTGTGCGACCTGCCCTGGCTGTGGTTGCCTCTGTAGCTAATCACTAAGCCCAATTTCTCTTTTTTCATTGGAGTGACAAAGACACAGAACTGCTGTTTCACTCCCCAAATGCCTGCATCGCCTGGGGCTGGGCCAGGCTGAAGCCAGCACAGAACTCCACCTGGGTCTCCCGCTTTGGTGGCAGGGCCCCAACTCCTCCAGCCATCGCCGGCTGCCTCCTAGGGTATTACATGAGCAGGAAGCTGGCCTGGAAGCAGAGGAGCCAGGACAGGGGATGCGGGTGCCCCCCATGGCCACCGAACCCCCTGCAAACACCCAGGCCGGCTGTAGAAGCGCACGGGTTCCGTGCTGCTGGGTCCCGTCAAACCATTTCCTGAAGACCTTGTATCAGCTTACACCCCGACTGCAGATGGCCACAGTTCCTCCTCCTCTCGGCCAACCCTTCACTACTCTCCACCTTTAAAACTGTTCTTATCTGGTGGGCAGTGAAAAAGAATCTCATTTTAGCTTTAATCTGCATTTTCTTGATTGTTGATGCAGCTGAAGTGTATGCTTATGGTCCCCTTAAGTCTCTTCCTGGAAGCCACCCTAAGGAGTGCGTTAAATCACTCCCGTTGCCTTGCTGGCATTAGACACCACGTGGACACTTTCTCCCTACCAGGGTTGAAATGATGCACGCAAATATGTACTGCACCTCCAAGCATCTCCCAGACACTGCTCTCTTCTTAACATTTATTTTATTGGGGGCTGCCACCTGCGTGCCGGCATCCCATATGGGCGCCAGTTTGAGTCCCGGCTGCTCCTCTTCCGGTCCAGCTCTCTGCTGTGGCCCAGGAAGGCAGTGGAGGATGGCCCAAGTGCTTGGGCCCCTGCACCCATGTGGGAGACCCGGAAGAAGCTCCTGGCTTCCGATTGGCACAGCTCCGACCATTGCAGCCACTGGGGAGTGAACCAGCGGATGGAAGACTTCTCTCTCTGCTTCTACCTCTCTGTAACTCTTTCAAATAAATAAATAAATCTAGGGGAAAAAAGATCTATTTTATTTGAATGACAGAGAGGGAGGGAGGGAGGGAGGGAGGGAGAGAGAGAGAGAGAGAGAGAGAGAGAGTGTCCAACTGCTGGTTCACTTCCCAAATGGTTGCAAAGGCCAGTGCTGGCCTGAAGCCAGGTGCCAGGCACTCCACTGTCTCCCACATGGGTGGCAGGGGCCCAAGCACTTGGTGCATCACCCATCCTTTCCAGGCTGTTAGCAGGGAGCCCGATCTGAAGGGAGCAGCCAGCACACGAACCGGAGCTCCAATATGGGATGGCGGTGTCGCAGGTCGTGGCGCAGTCAGCTGAGCGAGGTCACCAGCCTGCCCAGGTCTTACTCTCTCTGTACACCCTGCACACAGGAAGAACCCAGCCCACAGTTTCCTAACGGACACTACAGGCTGGACGGACCTGCTTCAGTCTTCCAGCTGCTGTCTAATACTTCACAGATCGAGTGAATCAGTTTCGCCAGTGCTCCTTCCTCTGTAAACTAAGTCACGCAGGGGCCGGTGGAGCAGGTAAAGCCACCGCCTGCGGCGCCAGCAGCCCACGTGGGTGCCAGTTCGAGTCCCGGCTGCTCCTCTTCCGACCCGGCTCTCTGCTGTGGCCTGGGAAAGCAGAAGACGGCCCAAGTCCTTGCACCCACGTGGGAGACCCGGAAGACGCTCCTGGCTCCCAGCTTTAGGTCGGCTCAGCTCCGGCCATTTGGGGAGTGAACCACCTGTTTGGAAAACCTCTCTCTCCTCTGTAACTCTGCCTCTCAAATAAATAAAATCTTTAAAAAAAGCCCAGGCTTCTCCTTTGGGACACACGTCATTTCCCAGACTTCAACGTTTCCTTCACGAAGGAGCCCACAAAGCCTGGGTTGCTCAGCGGCCAGGCACCCTCTGGTGATTTCCCTAAGAGAGTGGCCACGCAGGTAGGAAGGGAGGCGACTCTCACGCTGGTCTCGCACACAGCAGCCGACGTGCCCGCACAGGAGGGGACCCTCTGGGCCAAGCCCGGAGAGGCTGGCTGTGCCTGCCCGGGCGCGCTGAGACCTGGGGGAGCCTCCCAGACCCGGGGGAGGAGCGGCCGCGTTAACGCCTCGCCTTGCTGGCCTCTCAGCGCTGGGCTGGCGCTCAGCGGCCGCGGTCACACCGCTCCGGCGACGCCGGTCACCTCCCGGACACCCACAGCCTGGTCTCAGAGCCCGAGCTGACAAGGACGGCACACGTCCCCGGACACCTGCAGGGGCCTGGCGCGTCTCGGGTAAGAGCCAAGGCCTCCAGCGTGTCCATCCCGCCTTCCCCACAGGACTGCGGGTGGATCGGCGCGCTCGCCTCGGCGGGCCCTGACCACTCGCTCGCCTCGGCGGGAGCCCACACTGCTCCCCCACGGCCCGCGGCCCTCGCGGCCGCCACTGCCAAGTCCAGGCAGGCCCGGGGGCGCCCTCAGGCCGCGGCGGGCGGCGAGGCAGCCGCTGCAGGGCAGGTGCGCCCCGGCGTCCCGACGCAGGGCCGAGAACGGGGAGAACTTCCGCCCGGAAGCAGCGCCACGCTCGGCTTCCGGTTCCTCTCGCCCCGGTAGCCTGGGGCCTTTTATCCCAGTTGGCAGCGGCCCTCAGCCCGAGGCTACCCCACCCAGCCGCTCCCCGGGACCTCCACACCCTGCGCAGCCGTTTGCACGTCCCGCGGGGCGACGGCTACGCCATGACGTCACCGCGAGCCGGGGGCCGGGCCGGCGGCGCCGAGGGCCTGGAGGCGGGACTAACTTAGACTGACGTCCACACCCGCCCGTTGCCTTCCTGAGTCCTTCTCAAACCGACCAATAAAAGCGACGACGGCGCCTGCGACGTGCCCCAGCCGCTCCAGGTGGCCCCGCCCCCTCCACTTGGCCACGCTCTGGCCGCCATGCGTAGTGTGGCTACGGCATCTGGGGCGCTCTAGGCTCCTACGCGGCTTTCCGGTGCCCTTCCTGGACTCCTTCCCAAGTTCTGCCTCCCTTCCACCGTCACTCTCGACGTTCCCGGGCTCCTCCCTCGCTCGTTGCGAGTCCGGCCACATTCGAGATGGCGGCCGGGGGCGGGGCCGGGCCGGGGCGGGGCCGGCGCGGTGACGTCAGCGCGCTGCGTGTCGGCAGGTGGAGGGAGAAGGGAAAGTTTGGCCCGCGCGTGGGGCTCGGGCGGAGGGCGGGACGGAGGGGCTGGGCCCGGACGGATCCGCTGTGGCCGCGGCTGCGGAGGCCGAGGCCGGACACGGAGGCGCCGTCCGACCCGGGGCCGGTCCCGCAGCGGCGGGTGGGGGCGGGGCGGCGTGCGGCCCGGAGCCGGCGGAGGTCAGCGAATTTGAGGGAGGCCCGCGGCCCGCTGCCGCCGTCATGTCCGAGGAGGCGAGCGCCCTGCCCTGGTCCATCAACAGGGACGACTACGAGCTCCAGGAGGTGATCGGTGAGAGCGGGGACGGCGGGCGCGCGGCGGCGCGTGCTGGGCGGGGCCGGGGCGGGCCGGCCTGTGCGCGGCTGCGTGCGGGACGGAGTGCGGGAGCCGGGCTGTCCGGGGCGTCCTCGCACGGGGAGGTCGTGCGTGGGGCAGCGCGGGGACCCACGTGCGGTTCCGGGCAGCTGCTGGGCGGGGCCGGGGCGGGCCGGCCTGTCCGCGGCTGCGTGCGGGACGGAGTGCGGGAGCCGGGGCGTCCTCGCACGGGGAGGTCGTGCGTGGGGCAGCGCGGGGACCCACGTGCGGCGGTTCCGGGCAGCTGCTGGGCGGCGCCGGGGCGGGCCGGCCTGTCCGCGGCTGCGTGCGGGACGGAGTGCGGGAGCCGGGCTGTCCGGGGAGGTCGTGCGTGGGGCAGCGGGGGGACCCACGTGCGGTTCCGGGCAGCTGCTGGGCGGGGCCGGGGCGGGCCGGCCTGTCCGCGGCTGCGTGCGGGACGGAGTGCGGGAGAGGGGCGTCCTCGCCCGGGGAGGTCGTGCGTGGGGCAGCGCGGGGACCCACGTGCGGTTCCGGGCAGCTGCTGGGCGGGGCCGCGGCGCCGGAGCGGGCCGCGACCTGATCCCGCAGCCCTGGCAGTCCGACGGGGTCCGGGCACCCGGCGGTGGAGACCCCGGAGGGGACGCGGCGGCCAGGACGTGGGGTGCACCGGGCGGCCAGAGCCCCGCGAAGCCAGAGCGGGTGGGTGCGCTTAGCCAGACCCGGGCTCCGCCGTCCGACCCGAGCTGACCGCTGCGTGTTGCCAGCCTCCTGCCTTGGAATAAGTTTTTTCAAAAAGATTTCTGTATTTACTTGAAAGACAGAGTGACGAGGTCTCCCATCCGCTGGTTCGCTCCCCACAGGCCGCAACAGCCAGGGCCGCACCGCCGAAAACGGGAGCCAGGACTCCCTCCAGGTCTCCCGCGGGGGCCGCAGCGGCCTGCACCTGCCGTCTGACACAGGGCGGGGAGCTGGTCAGAGCGGGGCCGTGGGGCCCTAGCATCAGCCAGGCAGCAGAGGACCGGACCTCGCGCTCTCGGGTGTCCTGCCCTGCCCTGTTCTCTGCCCGTTCCCGTGGGAGGAGGCGCCGTGTCCTGAGCCGCTGCGTGGCCGGGTGCGCCCTGCGTGCCGCTCTGGCGTGCGCTCTGCACTGCGTCTGCGTCCTCGGCTCCCCTCGAGGGCGAGAAGTCGGGAGGGGTCCCTGGCATGTCGTGGGGACTTGGCTCCGTGTGGGGCCCCTCTCTGGCGTGAGCCATTCTTGACGCTCTCACCGCAGCGTGGCCCGAGTTTCGGAGTGGCAGGCGCTGGAGACGGGTGCCTTGCTCGGTGGCGTCTGTGGCAGGTGTCTGGCGGGCAGGGACCTTCTCCCCGGAAGAGGGCTCGTTGCCATCACACTCACCACGTGCTCAGAGTTCATAAAGATGAGCAACCCAACGTGATTCACGGCTTTTTTTTTTTTTTTTTTACAATCTTTTTTTCCTTTCAAGTTTTTATTTATTTGAAAGAGTTACAGAGAGTGAGAGAGAGAGGGAGAGGTCTCCCATCCACGGGTTCATTGCCCAGACAGCTACAATGGCCTGGTCTTGGCCAGGGTAAAGCCAAGAACCTGCAACTCCATCCAGGTCTCCCACGTGGGGGGCAGGGGTCCGAGGATTGGGCCATCCTCTGCTGCTTTTCCAGGCGCGTTAGCAGGGAGCTGGATCGGAAGTGGAGCTGCTTGCACTTGAATCAGAGTTCAGATGGGATGCAGTTGGTGGCTTAACCCACTGCCCCACAATGCTGGCCCCTACAATCAATTCCTTTTTTTTTTTTTTTCCCATCTGCTGGTTCATTCCCCAAATGGCTGCAACAGCTGGAGCCGTGCCGATCTGAAGCCAGGAGCCTGGAGATTCCTCTGGATTTCCCATGTGGGTGCAGGGGCCCAAGCACTTGGGCCATCCTCCACCGCTTTCCCAGGCCATAGCAGAGAGCTGGATCAGAAGTGGAGCAGCCAGGACTTGAACTGGCGACCACATGGGATGCCAGCACTGCAGGCTACAGCTTTAGCTGCTATACCATGGTACCGACCCCAGTTTCTTTCTTTCTTTTTTTTTAAAGTTTACCGGGGTGGCAAGCGCCGCAGCTCACTTGGCTAATCCTCCGCCTAGCGGCGCCGGCACACCGGGTTCTAGTCCCAGTTGGGGCGCCGGATTCTGTCCCGGTTGCCCCTCTTCCAGGCCAGCTCTCTGCTCTGGCCCGGGAGGGCAGTGGAGGATGGCTCAGGTGCTTGGGCCCTGCACCCCATGGGAGACCAGGAGAAGCACCTATCTCCTGGCTTTGGATCGGCGCAGCGCCGGCTGTGGCAGCCATTTGGGGGGTGAACCAACAGGAGGAAGACCTTTTTCTCTGTCTCTCACTAGCTCTGCCTGTCCAAAAAAAAAAAAAAAAAAAAGTGTACCGGGGCTGGTGCTGTGCTGTAGTGGCTGAAACTGCTAGCTGCACGGCCAGCATCCTGCTCGTGCACCGGTTCTAGTCCCAGCTGCTCTGCTTCTGCTCCAGCTCCCTGCTGTGGCCTGGGAATGTAGCGGAAGACGGCCCACGTGCCTGGGCCCTGCACCCATGCGGGAGACCTGGAGGAAGCTCCTGGCTCCTGGCTTCCGTCTGGCCCAGCCCTGGCTGTCCCGGCCATGTGGGGAGTGAACTTGCAGATGCAAGAGGTTTTTCTCTATGTCTCTTTCTTTCTGTAACTCTGACTTTCTGATACATAAAGTAGAAAATAAAAAGCTTGTTCACTTTTATTTCTTTGAAAGAGTGAAAGAGATCTTCCATCCACTGGGTCACTCTCTGAGTGTCTGCTGCAGGCAGAGCTGGGCCGAGCCGAAGCCAGGGACCTAGAGCTCCATGCTCGTCGCCCACGTGGGTGGCAGGGACTCAGGTGTCCGAGCCGTCGCAGCCGCTGCCCCTCAGGGTGAGTGTTAGCAGGAAGCAGGCGGAAGCACCTCAGGAGGGGATGTGGTGTCCCAAGCGGTGGCTTAGCCCACTTCACCACAGCACCCTCCCTAGCCACCTTATTTTCTTATTTTATTTCTTTTTTTTTTTTCTTTTTTTGACAGGCAGAGTGGACAGTGAGAGAGAAAGAGACAGAGAGAAAGGTCTTCCTTTGCCGTTGGTTCACCCTCCAATGGCCGCCACGGCCGGCACACTGGGGCCGGCGCACCGTGCTGATCCGATGGCAGGAGCCAGGTGCTTCTCCTGGTCTCCCATGGGGTGCAGGGCCCAAGGACTTGGGCCATCCTCCACTGCACTCCCTGGCCACAGCAGAGAGCTGGCCTGGAAGAGGGGCAACCGGGACAGAATCCGGCGCCCTGACCGGGACTAGAACCCGGTGTGCCGGCGCCGCAGGGGGAGGATTAGCCTAGTGAGCCACGGTGCCGGCCCTTATTTTATTTCACTTTTTTAGTTTTAATTAATTAGTTTGAGTGGCAGAGTTGCAGAGAGAGGGAAGGAGAGTCAGATGCTCCATCTGTTGGCCCACTTCCCAAATGACTGCGATGGCCGGGGCTGGGCCAGATTGAAGCCAGGAGCCTGGAACTTCTTCCAGGCCTCCCACCTGGGTACAGGTTCCAAGGCCCTTGGGTGGTCTTCTGCTGGTTTCCCAGGTGCATAATCAGGGAGCTGGATGGGAAGTGGAGCAGCTGGGACTCAAAGTAGTGGCTGTAGGCAGATGGTGGCTCAACTCACTGAACCGCAGCACTGGCCCCACTTTATTTTTGTTTTTTTTTTTTTTTAAAGATTTATTTATTTATTTGAAATCCAGAGTTACACAGAGAAGGAGAGGCAGAGAGAGAGAGAGAGGGAGAGAGAGGGAGGTCTTCCACCCATTGGTTCACCCTCCAATTGGCCGCAGCGTCGGGAGCTGTGCTGATTCGAAGCCAGGAGCCTGGAGCTTCCTCTGGATCTCCCACATGGGTGCAGGGGCCCAAGCACTTGGGTCATCTTCCATTGCTTTCCCAGGCCATAGCAGAGAGCTGGATTGGAAGTGGAAAGGCTGGGACTCGAACTGGTGCCCATATGCGATGCTGGCACTGAAGGCAGCGGCTTTACCCACTATGCCACAGCACCAGCTCCCCACCTTATTTTTTAAAACCAGGTTACTGGGGCTGGCACTGTGGCTTAGCAGGTAAAACTGCTGCTTGCAGTGCTGGCATCCCATAATGGAGCCAGGCGGGCCCAGCTCTCTGCTGTGGCCTGGGAAAGCAGTAGAAGATGGCCCAAGTCCTTGGGTCCCTGAACCTGCATGGAAGACCCGGAGGAAGCTCCTGGCTCCTGGCTTCGGATCGGCGGAGCTCCAGCTGTTGTGGCCAACTGGGGAGAGAACCAGCGGATGGAAGACCTCTCTCTCTTTCTCTCTCTCTCCCCCCGCCTCTCTCTCTGCCTCTCCTTCTCTCTCTGTGTAACTCTGACTTTCAAATAAATAAACCTTTAAAAAAAATTCACTGAGAAAGAATTTAACACCATAAAAGTCACCCATTTTGAGCGTAGCATTTCGTAAGTTTGCCGTGGTGTAAGCCATCACTCTGGGGGTCCCTCCTGCTTGTTTGCCCACCCTCAGCCTTGACAGCCGTCAGTCGCTCTCTGTGTAGTTTGTCTCTCACGTAAATGGGATCATGTGACTTGGTCTTTGTGTTGAACGTCTTTCACTTAGCGTAATTCACTTTTCGGAGCTCTCTTGTTGGCATACTTGATAAGCCTTCCAGTCCACCTGATTAAATACATATCAGCAACGTTTAGTGATTCATAAAGTTGTCCATCATTACAGCGATCCAGTTTTAGAACATTTCCGTCATTCCAGAAAGATGCCTCATGTCCATTTGCAGTCACTCCCTGTTCCCGCCCCCAGCCCTGGGCAGCCACACCTCTGCCCCGCGTCCCTGGACTTGCCTTTCTTGCATTTCATACAGATCAGGTAACCGTGTACCATGGGCTCCTTGGCACTGGGCTTCTGCTGCCTTGCGCAGTGTGTCGGGTGCATCCTGTTGCAGCTGTGGCAGTGGGTGGTTCCTCTTGACTGGATCCCAGCTGTGGCAGCGCGTGGTTGACTGGATCCCAGCTGTGGCAGTGGGTGGTTCCTCTTGACTGGATCCCAGCCGTGGCAGCGCGTGGTTGACTGGATCCCAGCTGTGGCAGCGCGTGGTTGACTGGATCCCAGCCGTGGCAGCGGGTGGTTCCTCTTGACTGGATCCCAGCTGTGGCAGCGCGTGGTTGACTGGATCCCAGCTGTGGCAGTGGGTGGTTCCTCTTGACTGGATCCCAGCTGTGGCAGCGCGTGGTTGACTGGATCCCAGCTGTGGCAGTGTGTGGTTCCTCTTGACTGGATCCCAGCTGTGGCAGCGTGTGGTTCCTCTTGACCGGATCCCAGCTGGTGCGTGCTGCGTTGCTTCTGCTTTTGGCCGTCTGGAATGAAGCTGCTAGGAGCATTTGCACCAGTCGGTGTGGACGTGTGCACCCGGGGTGGAATTCCCGAGTTGAGTGGCAAATATAACTGGAAAGGCAGAGCGAGAGAGACAGACACGGGGAGGGTAAGAGAGCCTCGTGTCCACTGGTTCACCCCCAAAGTCTGCAGCAGCCAGGGCTGGGCCGGGTGGGAGCCGGCAGCCTGGAACTGAGAACTGGGCTCTGGGTGTCCCGTATGAGCGCCAGATGCCAGCCTCTAACTTCTGAAGAGGCTGCCCGGCGTTCACAGGAGCGGCGCGTTCGTCCCCAGCAGCAGCGCGGGTTTGGTCGACGTTTGTCGTCTCTGATGGGGGTTGGGCTGGTGGCTTACGTGTGGTTCAGATGTGCCCTGCGAGTAGGGAAGGCGTGTGGTTCAGGTGTGCCCTGCGAGTAGGGAAGGCGTGTGGTTCAGGTGTGCCCTGCGAGTAGGGAAGGCGTGTGGTTCAGATGTGCCCTGCGAGTAGGGAAGGCGTGCGTCCTTTGTGCCCTGCGAGTAGGGAAGGCGTGTGGTTCAGGTGTGCCCTGCGAGTAGGGAAGGCGTGTGGTTCAGGTGTGCCCTGCGAGTAGGGAAGGCGTGTGGTTCAGGTGTGCCCTGCGAGTAGGGAAGGCGTGTGGTTCAGGTGTGCCCTGCGAGTAGGGAAGGCGTGTGGTTCAGGTGTGCCCTGCGAGTAGGGAAGGCGTGTGGTTCAGGTGTGCCCTGTGAGTAGGGAAGGCGTGTGGTTCAGACGTGCCCTGCGAGTAGGGGAGGCGTGTGGTTCAGGTGTGCCCTGCGAGTAGGGGAGGCGTGTGGTTCAGGTGTGCCCTGCGAGTAGGGAAGGCGTGTGGTTCGGGTGTGCCCTGCGAGTAGGGAAGGCGTGTGGTTCGGGTGTGCCCTGCGAGTAGGGGAGGCGTGTGGTTCAGGTGTGCCCTGCGAGTAGGGAAGGCGTGTGGTTCGGGTGTGCCCTGCGAGTAGGGGAGGCGTGTGGTTCAGACGTGCCCTGCGAGTAGGGGAGGCGTGTGGTTCAGGTGTGCCCCGCGAGTAGGGGAGGCGTGTGGTTCAGGTGTGCCCCGCGAGTAGGGGAGGCGTGTGGTTCAGGTGTGCCCCGCGAGTAGGGGAGGCGTGTGGTTCGGGTGTGCCCCGCGAGTAGGGAAGGCGTGTGGTTCGGGTGTGCCCCGCGAGTAGGGAAGGCGTGTGGTTCGGGTGTGCCCTGCGAGTAGGGAAGGCGTGTGGTTCGGGTGTGCCCTGCGAGTAGGGAAGGCGTGTGGTTCAGGTGTGCCCTGCGAGTAGGGGAGGCGTGTGGTTCAGGTGTGCCCCGCGAGTAGGGAAGGCGTGTGGTTCAGGTGTGCCCCGCGAGTAGGGAAGGCGTGTGGTTCAGGTGTGCCCTGCGAGTAGGGAAGGCGTGTGGTTCAGATGTGCCCTGCGAGTAGGGAAGGCGTGTGGTTCAGGTGTGCCCTGCGAGTAGGGAAGGCGTGCGTCCTTTGTGCCTGTGCCTGTGCCTCGCGCGCCTTCTGGAAGAGCAGCCGTCAGCTCCGGCGCGCGCCTTCGCGCTGCTCACGGAGAGGGAGACGGGAGAGCAGGCCTGCCCTTTCTGGATGTGAGTCCTTCGTCTAGGAGTTTCAGGTTAAAATATTTTCTTTTTTCTTTTTTTTTAAGATTTTTATTTTATTTTATTTATTTATTATTATTATTATTTTTTTTTTTGACAGGCAGAGTGGACAGTGAGAGAGAGAGAGACAGAGAGAAAGGTCTTCCTTTGCCGTTGGTTCACCCTCCAATGGCCGGCGTGCTGCGGCTGGCGCACCGCGCTGATCCGATGGCAGGAGCCAGGAGCCAGGTGCTTCTCCTGGTCTCCCATGGGGTGCAGGGCCCAAGCACCTGGGCCATCCTCCACTGCACTCCCTGGCCACAGCAGAGAGCTGGCCTGGAAGAGGGGCAACCGGGACAGAATCCGGCGCCCCGACCGGGACTAGAACCCAGTGTGCTGGCGCCGCAAGGCGGAGGATTAGCCTAGTGAGCCGCGGCGCCGGCAAAATATTTTCTTGAGATCTGTCGTGTGTCCTTACTTTTGTAATGTGTCTTTCAGAACACGAGTCTTGGATTTTGCTGAGGTTTGTCAGTTTTTTCTCTTCTATTGATCTTGCTTTTGGTGTTGGTAAGGAATCCTTACTAACCCTGTGTCTGAGCTTTTTCCAGTGTTTTCCCGTAAGTGCTGTGGTGCGAGCCGTGGGTGCATCTGTGAGCTCGTGCCTGTATGTGGCGTGGGGTGGGGGGGCTGCACCGGCGGTCCTGTGCTCCAGTCCAGCGCGCTTGCTCCCGCGGTTTGCAATGAACTGAATGGTGGGCTCATACCCTCCAGGGTGAGGGAATTATTTTCACAGTGAAGAACCATAGTAGGTGTCGTCTGTCTGCACTGTTCCCCACCCCGTCTCTCATTCCGTACTCCCTCTCCTTGTCACAGCCTACTACAGGCCGCAAGGCTCAGCCAGCGCCTCTGCTTCCGTACCCGAGTGTTGGACACAGGACTCTGTGATAAGCTGCAGTCCTCACGTTCAGTGCTGAGATTTCTTCAGATTACACTCAGGAACAATGACTGAAGGCTAAGGAGGGGATTCGAGAGATGACTTAAATTTCCCTCCTTTTTTTATTTTCAAATATTTGATTTATTTATTTAAGAGGTAGAGTTACAGACGGTGAGAGGGAGAGACAGAGAGAAAGGTCTTCCTTCTGCTGGTTCACTCCTCAACTGGCCGCAATGGCCGGAGCTGCGCCGATCTGAAGCCAGGAGCCAGGAGGTTTTTCCCAGTCTCCCACGTGGGTGCACTTGGGCCATCTTCCACTGCTTTCCCAGGCCACAGCAGGGAGCTGGATTGGAAGTGGGGCAGCGGGGACTTGAACCAGCGCCCATATGGGATGCCGGTGTCGCAGGCGGAGGATAAACCTGTGCCACCACGTCAGCCCCTTAAATTTTATTTTGAAGAATGTGTTCCAGGGAAATCAGTGGGATGGCGTCTCCTTCCCCTTGATGGCAGCACATTTATTGGAGCAGTCGTTTTGCACACAGTCTGCTGACACTGTGATGTGTGTGAGGCTCATTGTTTCGTTCTGTTTGCTCTCCCTCTTTCTGGTCAGATGCTGCCGGGAAAGGGAGAAGTTCCTACCTGGGAACGGGAGAAGCGTGGAGGTTGGGACGCAAGCGACTTCGTGCGGCCTTGCGTCCTCCTCAGTGTGGCCTTGGCAATGTGTGCAGCTCTTGGTAGGAGCACTTGTTAAAGATGCTGGCGGCGTTCCCACAGCTCGCTCTCTGCTCAGTGCTCTGTAGCTCATTTCTGTGCCTTAACCTGTGAGAGAGTCTGAGTTGTGGCATACCCTGTCTGTGTGTGTTGAAGCAGCTGTGAAAGATGGGCTTGGGATTAAAAGCCTAAAACCAAGCTGGATTCAAATCCTGTCTTACAAACTCTTACTAGCTACGTGGTCTCGGGAAAAGTGTGTAACTGGTGCTAGTGTCAGCTCCTTGTCTATAAAGTGTCTGTGTCTTCGGGGCTGTGTGCTGCCTCAGCGCCATTGTTTGTGCAGTGTTCAGCTCATGTTAGGTGTTCTGTAAAATGGCAATTGCTTTTATCTCTGATTTTTTCCCTTCCTTTTGGCTTTATATTTCCCAATTTTTGGTATTGCCATAAAATATGACATGCTACGTGATTTGAAATTTTTAAAAAAAATATTTTATTGATTCGAAAGGCAGAGTGACAGAGGGAGAGACAGAGAAAGATCCTCTGTTGGTTCACTCTCCAGATGGCTGCAGAGGCCAGGGCTGGGCCGTGCTGAAGCCAGGAGGTCCATCTGGGTTTCCCGCACGTGGGTACAGGAGCCCAAGCACTTGGGCCATCCTCTGCTTCTTCCCTGGTGGGTTAGCAGGAAGCTGGATCAGAAGTGGAGAAGCCGGGACTTGAACCAGTGCTCCGACATGGTCTATAGGAGCGGTGAGCAGCGGCGTGGCCCGCATGTAACACTTACTTCCCATCTGCTTTAAATGCTTACTGGAACGTCACTGCATCTTTCTTTCTTAGTGCCAGGGTTCATTCACGTTTAGGTGGACACAGGGATCTGTGTTGGACTTGGTGGCACGGTCGGGTGGGGAAGGCCGTGAAGAGGAAAGCCAGCCTGGCCAGGCTGTGTCCTACGGCTTTATCATCAAGAATCTTGGGAAGCCTCGGTCAGTACTTACTGTTCACCTCAGTCCTGATTTAGAACATCGAGACTTCAGGCTAGGCCTAAGGTCTGTTCTCAGCAGGGTGTGATCACCAACTTTGGCACTGCTGCAGGCAGCCCACTGGCAGTATTCTCCATGTTGCCATCTCTGTGTTTGAAAGATTTGTTTGAAAGGCAGAGTGAGAGAGAAAGACAGAGTGACAGAGAGAGAGAGAGAGAGAGAGAGAGAGAGAGAGAGAGAAGAGGGAACGCGTGATGGAGAGAGAAGGACTATCTCCCATTGCTGGCTCATCCCTGGATGGCTGCAGCCATGAAGCCAGGAACCAGGAGCCAGGAGCTCAAGGACTTGCGGCAGCTTGTGTTGCCTCCCAGGTGCATTGTGGGGCTGGACTGGAACTGGCTGTCCAGGGTGGGTGTGGGGGTCCCAGGTGCATTGTGGGGCTGGACTGGAACTGGCTCTGCAGGGTGGTTGCAGGAGTCCCAGGTGCATTGTGGGGCTGGACTGGAACTGGCTCTCCAGGGTGGGTGCGGGAGTCCCAGGTGCATTGTGGGGCTGGACTGGAACTGGCTCTCCAGGGTGGGTGCGGGGGTCCCAGGTGCATTGTGGGGCTGGACTGGAACTGGCTCTCCAGGGTGGGTGCGGGAGTCCCAGGTGCATTGTGTAGGGCTGGACTGGAACTGGCTCTGCAGGGTGGGTGCGGGAGTCCCAGGTGCATTGTGTGGGGCTGGACTGGAACTGGCTCTCCAGGGTGGGTGCGGGGGTCCCAGGTGCATTGTGGGGCTGGACTGGAACTGGCTCTCCAGGGTGGGTGCGGGGGTCCCAGGTGGTGGCTCAGCCCGCTGTGCTGCTCGGCCTTCCCTCCTCTGTTCTCAGTGGTGGCGTACTAGCTCCACGTTTGATCCATGAAGTAATCATTTCCAAGTACGGGTTCCAGGGCTCAGCCCTACCCCTCCGGTGTCAGGCAGGAACTAGACACGGCCGTGGCTTGGCCCGTCTGCTCTCCCGCAGCGAGGAGCAGGTGGCGTGCAGCCGCGTGTCTGAGGGCCTGGGTCCGCGCCGCCACCTGTAGCCCGCGACTGTGATTCTCGCAGTTGCAGGACCCTTGTCCCTCAGCCAGAAGGATCTGGCAAGAGGACAGACGCGTGCCAGCTGGCCTGGCTCCCTTCCAGAGGGCTTACTTCCTGGATGCCTTATCGCTTCTGTTTTATTGGTCAGGACTGTAATTTGGTCACTTGCAAGGGAGGCTGGGAAAGGAAGCTTTTTAGCCAAGTCTTTTATTCAAACAAAATAGGTCAGGGTTCTCTTATTAAGGAAGGGGAAATTGTGTGTTGGGCAAGCAACTAAAAGTATTGACCTCAATTTTTTTTAAAATTAGAATAGCTGGCTACCTAAGACACCGCACATCAGCAATTCAACCTGACACACGCGAATCAGTTAATAAACGCCAGCTTTCATCTGCAGAGGCGGTTGCCCACAGTTGAGGGCACCGTGTCGAAACACGCGGTTCTGGTTCCTGGGCCTGCTCTGCTCGTGCTGGTCGTGTGACCCACATCTTTGCCTTCGCTGCTTTGCTGCCATCCCTTTGGAAGGCCCCGATACCTAATTCAGGGGATCATTGTAATGATCAGACGAAAAGAAATGTGGACGAGGAAGAGCGCCGCGTACCCGTGTAGCGCTCGGCACACGGGTGAGTGCTGGTGGTGATGAGGTCACGCCGTGAAGACTGGGCTAGCTTTGTGTTTGTCGTGCCCCAGACAGAGAATTTTTTCCTTGGAAATGTGTGTCAGCACTGGATGAGGCCATCCAGCACTCCCTGAGCTCCCGCTGTGCCGCGTCGCGTGTGGGTGCTGGTGAGGGGAGGGACAAGACGCCTGCTCGCATGGCGCTTCTCGTCTGGGAGGAGCGTGGGGTCAGGGAGCAGCCGAGGACCCCGTGCCGCAGCAGCTACACAGCGCCTGCAGACGTCAGGTTCGCATCTTTGGACGAGGAGAACGGCACGATTTTTATGATGGTCTTTTTTTTTTTTTTTTAAGCTGCATTTATTTATTTGAGAGGCAGAGAGAGAGGTCTTCCATCCACTGGTGACCTGGTACAGCTGTTTCGCCAGTTCTGGAAGCCTTACTTTTCACCATGACTTTGACAAGAGGACTTATTCAGAAAAGGGTTTGCGAACTTGTACACACCTGTATTTCCCACGGTTCAGGTGACAGTGTCTAAGTCATTCAGAATTAACAGTTTTTTTTTTTTTTTTTTTTTTTTTTTTATGCCTCCCAAATGGCTGCAGCGGCCAGAGCTGGGCCGGGAAGAAGCCAGGAGCCAGGAGCTTCTTCTGGGTCTCCCACACGGGCGCAGGAGCCCAAGGACCTGGGCCTGTTCTGATGCTTTCCCAGGCCCGTTAGCAGGCATGGAAGTGGAACAGCCGGAACTCGAGCCAGTGCCCCCATGGGAGGCCCAGGTGGCGGCTTCACCTGCTACGCCACAGCTCTGGCCCCTAGAGTTACCAGTTTGAGCTAGCTCTTTAATAAACGCAAAACATTACTAAAAGTACTTATGAAAAGTCTTTAGAGCATGTGTGTGTTTTAGTGATTTTTAGTTGATTTGGTATATTTTTTTCATTTGGTATGTTTTTTCCGCACAGGAATAGTATCAGTTTTCACATTCTGTCTATTAAATGTCTGTGTCTGGAAAGGCAAAGACTTTTTTTTTGTGCCCTGTGCTTGGCCACTTTTTTTCAGTGTGAAGAGGTGATTACCGAGTTGGAAGGATTACAGAAGGCCCATCCATGTTGTGCACGTTAATCCATTCTGCTGTGTCATACCCCCTCACACTGCAGTTAAGGAACTAAGTAGGAGAGTGGACGATGAAAGATGGAGAGTGGACGTGAAGATGCACACCAGTGTGAAAAAATGCAGGACTGGGGCCGGCGCCGTGGCTCACCTGGTTAATCCTCTGCCTGCAGTGCCGGCATCCCCTATGGGCGCCGGTTCTAGTCCCGGTCGGGGTGCCGGATTCTGTCCCGGGTGCCCCCCTTCCAGGCCAGCTCTCTGCTGTGGCCCGGGAGTGCAGTGGAGGATGGCCCAAGTGCTTGGGCCCTGCACCCCATGGGAGACCAGGAGGAAGTGCCCGGCTCCTGGCTTCAGATTGGCGCAGTGAAAGCCGTAGCAGCATTTGGGGAGTGAACCAACAGAAGGAAGACCTTTATCTCTGTCTCTCTCTCTCTCTCTCTCTCTCACTCACTCTCTCTGTAACTCTACCTGTCAAATAAATTAAAAAAAAAAAAAGCAGGTCTGAATGAGGACCTTGTGCAGATCTCCAGCATATTAAGCCAGTGCTTAGCTGGGCGCGAGGAAGGCAGCTTTCACGCTTGGATTAGAACGTTCCTAGGAGACCCCTTTTACCCTGCGCGTGTATATTTAAACTGGAGTAGCAGGGTTGCAGAATAACACGTATCTTTACCGTGTGCAGTGCATACTGATCCTTCCTGTTGGATTCTGTTTACCCGAGGAACAATGATGGTTATCCCAGTAAATTAGTTTTAAAAACTTGGCATTAAGGAGCCTACTGTAAAGAATAAATTGAAGATTTTATTCCTATCTCTAATCCTGTATAACATTCTTGCAGTGTTGGAGAAGTTAAAATTATGAATGAACTTAAATTATTCTCTATACTTTATTAATTACTAGTTTCTGTGAGGCACATTTTTTCTAATGAAACATCATTGTCTATTCTGAATTAGTGAGTTTTTACTGTATGACAATAATCCATTATCTTAGAACCAAAATGTTTTTCAGTTTCTGGATAACCCCCATGTGGGAGATCTTGAATGAGAGTGATTGTTAGGTGCCGGCACTGTGGTTTAAGCGGTAGAGCTGCTGCCAGCAGGGCTGGCATCCCTGTGGGTGCTGGTTCGAGTCCCGGCTGCTCCTCTTCCAGTCCAGCTCTCTGCTGTGGCGTGGGAAAGCAGTGAAAGATGGCCCAAGTCCTTGGGCCCCTGCACCCACATGGGAGACCAGGAAGAAGCTCCTGGCTCCTGGCTTCAGATCAGTGTAGCTGCCGCTGTCGCGGCCACTTGGGGAGTGGGCCAGTAGATGGAAGACCCCTCTTCTCTCTCTCTCTGCCTCTGCCTATCTGTAACCCTGCCTTTTAAATAGATAAATAAATCTTAAAAAAAAAAAAAAAAAGGAAAAATCTGCAAAGTGACTGTTAGCGAAGAAGACCTGAAGCCCGCCAGCCCCAGCTTTTCATCACCAGGTGTGGAGGACACTGGCATCTTGTCTTTTAGCCATTTGTTAAGTCACGCTGGGTTTGTTCATTGAGTAAGAGCATCTGAGAGAGAGACTTTCGAGGGCTGGGCTAAGGTGCAGCGTGTTCAGCTGCTGCCGGTGACGCAGGCATCCCAAATGGATGCCGGTTCAAGTCCCAGATGTTCTTACTTCCTGTCCAGCCCCCTGCTAATGCGCCTGGGAAAGCAGCAGACGATGGCTCAAATGTTTGGGCCCCTGCACCTACTTGGGAGACCAGGAAGAAGTTCCCGGCTTTGGCCTGGCCCAGCCCTGGCTGTTGTTCACATCTGGGGAGTGAACCAGTGGATGGATGAGACCTTGAATGGCTAAAGCAATCTTATGCAACAAAAACAAAGCCGGAGGCATCACAGTACTGGATTTCAAGACATAGTACAAGGCAGTTATAGTCAAAACAGCCTGGTACTGGTACAAAAACAGATGGATAGACCAATAGGACAATATAGAAATGCCAGAAATCAATCCAGGCATCTACAACCAACTTATATTTGACCGAGGGGCTAAAACCAGTCCCTGGAACAAGGACAGTCTCTTCAACAAATGGTGCTGGGAAAACGGGATTTCTACATGCAGGAGAATGAAGCAAGACCCCTACCTTACACCTTACACAAAAATCCATTCAAAATGGATTAAAGACCTAAAGCTATGACCCAACACCATCAAATTATTAGAGAACATTGGGGGAGACCCTGCAAGACATTGCCACAGGCACAGACTTCTTGGAAAGACCCCAGAGGCGCAGGCAGGCAAAGCCAAAATTAACATGGAATTACATCAAATTGAACAGCTTCTCACTGCAAAGGAAACACTCAGGGGAGTGAAGAGGCACCTGCAGAATGGGAGAAATTATTTGTAAACAGTGTAACTGATAAAGGATTAATAACCAGAATCTACAAAGAGATCAAGAAACTCCACAACAACAAAACAGACAACCCAGTGAAGAAATGGACAAAGGACTTAAACATACGTTTTTCAAAAGAGGAAATGCAAATGGCCAACAGACACATGAAAAAATGTCCAGGATCACTTAGCCATCAGGGAAATACAAATCAAAACCACAATGAGGTTCCACCTCACCCCAGTCAGAATGGCTCACATACAGAAATCTACCAACAACAGATGCTGGCGAGGATGTGGGGAAAAAGGGACACTAACCCACTGTTGGTGGGAATGCAAACTGGTAAAACCACTGTGGAAGCAGTCTGGAGATTCCTCGGAAACCTGAATACAGACCTACCTTAAGAGCCAGCCATCCCACTCCTGGGAATTGACCGAAGGGAAATGAAATCAGCATATGAAAGAGTTATCTGCACCCCCCTGTTTATTGCAGCTCAGTTCACAATAGCCTAATGGAATCAGCCTAAATGCCCACCAGTTGAAGACTGGATAAAGAAATTATGGGATATGTACTCTATGGAATACTACACAGCGGTTAAAAAAATGAAATCCTGTCATTTGCAACAAAATGGATGAATCTGGAAAGCATCATACTTAGTTAAATAAGCCAGTCCCAAAGGGACAAATACCATATGTTCTCCTTTATAACCTGATAACCTAATAGAGCACCTAAAAGGAAATCTGTAGACATGAAATTGACACTTGGAGAAGCAGTGACTTGGAGAGACCTTGTCTTGACTGTTGAGGAGCAGTTTTGTTTTTGTTTTCTTAATGGAGAATGGGACTGGGAATGGGAGAGGGAGGAGGAGGTGGACTGTGAGGATTGGGGTGGCAGGGCGGGTGTGGTGGGAAGTATCACTATATTTCCCAAGTTGTACTTAGGAAATTTGTACTCATTAAATAGAAGGTTTCTTTACGAAAACAAAAAGCAACAGAGAAAAAAAGATAAGTTTGTTTGAAAGGCAGAGTGATGGAGAAGACAGAGACAGAGGTGGTCTTCCTTTAGCAGGGAGCTGGATCAGAAGCAGAGCCGCAGGACGGGAGTGGCGCTGTGCTCCTGGACGCTGGCCTCACAAGTAGCAGGTTAATCCACTGTGCCGTGCAGCAGCCCCAAATCAAATATTTCTTTATTTGGATTTTAAACTCCAGCCTGGTCTTGTTTTCATACAGGATGCTATTAATGTATAGAAAGCTGGTATTTCGGGTTTTGTTTGCATAAGATAATCCATGTGGACTTGTCCAGGGGTGGAATAACTGGTTTGAGAATAAACACCATTGAGAAGGAATGCCACTGGGTAGCGTACTTGTGAAAATCAGGGGGAAGCCTACACATCAGCAGATGTCTGTTGGCTGGGGCCGAGGGTACCTGGTAGAGGCTGCTCTGTGAGCTTCTTGTCCAGGGCCCTGCCGTCTCCAGGGTCGGGCAGTGAACTCCACTGAAGGCGAGAGAAGAAAGTGCTGGGGTTCCATGCAGGGCTTCCGTGCAGGAAGGGGGCAGGGACGCGAGAGGGAAGAACTTAGCGGCAGGCACCGCAGTTCTGCCTGACTCTGCCCGTAGTCAGAGGGGGCACAGCCAGGCAGCAAAGTGCACGCTGTGAGTGGTAGCCTGTTGGAGCTTTTTTTTTTTTTTTTTTTTTTTAAGATTTATTTATTTTTTTACTTGAGTCAGAGTTACACATAGAGAGGAGAGGCAGAGAGAGAGAGAGAGAGAGAGAGAGGTCTTCCATCCAATGGTTCACTCCCCAGTTGGCTGCAACGACCGGAAGTGCACCGATCCAAAGCCAGGAGCCAGGAGCTTCTTCTGGGTCTCCCATATGGGTGCAGGGGCCCAAGGACTTGGGCCATCTTCTACTGCTATCTCAGGCCATAGCAGAGATGCTGGATCAGAAGAGGAGCTGCCGGGACTAGAACTGGTGTCCATATGGGATATCGGCACTTCAGGCCAGGGCGTTAACCTGCTGAGCCACGGCGCCGGCCCCCCTTTTTTTTTTTTTTTTTAAGATTCATTTTATTTACTTGAAAGGCAGAGTTACAGCGAGAGAGAGGCAGAAGCAGAGAGAGAGAGAGAGAGAGAGAGAGCTTCCGTTTGCTAGTTCACTTCCCAAGTAGCTGCCCCGGCCAGGGCTGGGTCATGCTGAAGCAGGAGCTCCTTCCGGGCCTCCCATGTGGATGCGGGGCCCGGCACTTGAGCCAGCCTCTGGTGCCTTACCAACTGCATCCATGGGGAGCTGGATCGGAGGTGGAGCGTCTGGGACTTAACTGGCCCATGTGGGATGCTGGCACTGCGGCCCTGTGGATCATTTTTATCAAGCAGTGTGTTTGTTCCCAAACAGTTGTCAGAGTTGTTCAGCTACACTGTTGGATGTTGTTGGCTGGCAAATGTATTCTTTTTTTTTTTTTTTTTTTTGACAGATAGAGTTAGACAGTGAGAGAGAGAGAGACAGAGAGAAAGGTCTTCTTTCCGTTGGTTCACCCCAAATGGCCACTATGGCCGGAGCTATGCCAATCTGAAGCCAGGAGCCAGGTGCTTCCTCTTGGTCTCCCACGCGGGTGCAGGGCTCAAGGACCTGGGCCATCCTCCACTGCCCTCCCGGGCCACAGCAGAGAGCTGGACTGGAAGAGGAGCAACCAGGACTAGAACCTGGTGCCCATATGGGATGCCAGCACCGCAGGCGGAGGATTAACCAAGTGAGCCACGGCACTGGCCCCCTGGCAAATGTGTTCTTAAATGCTGGGCAGTAGAGGATGGGAAAATGGAGAGGTGGGGGAAAGAGTTTAATGCTTGTCCATTTTCCTTTTTAGTATTTACAATTTCTCTACTCACAGCTGTTTCCATACAGGAGAACATTTTGTCTGTGAACATACCAATGATGAAAATGTTGAAAAAAAAAAAAACCCTACAATTTTAATAGAATGGTTGAGATGAGGTGTTGGTGGGGATAATTTGCACCGTGTGTTGAATCTTTGGTAAAGGTTAAAGTGCTTTAGAAGCATAGTAAACCCACCCTTTGACAAATGCCTGAGATACCAGAGCACTTCAGCCGTGTAAACATCAGCAGTGACACCCTAGAGTAAGTGAACAGCAGCAGCAGTGTGCCGAGCCTTGCTGCATCGCAGGGGTGGAGTCAGGAGATGGAGACCTTCCTGCCAGTAGTTGTGGCGCTGAAGTTTGGAACTGTTTTCCAGGGAACTTACTAAAATTAGGTGAGCTTGGAGTGTGTAGAAAGGGTGAATGGTTTAAACAGAGGTGTGCATGTAGGAGCAAACCTAATTGCGTCTGAGGTATGGAAAGAAAGTTAACCAATTCAGTTATTGTGTGAGCACTACCATGTAGCTTTGTGCTTTTTTTTTTTTTTTTTTTTTAATTTATTTGAGAGGTAGAGTTACAGAGAAAAAGAGAGACAGAGAGATCTTCCATCCAGTGGTTCACTCCCCAAATGGTCGCAATGGCCAGAGCTGGGCCACACTGAAGCCAGGAACCCAGAGCTTCATCCAAGTGTCCCATGTGGGTGCAGGGGCCCAAACACATGGGTCATCTTTATCACTGCTTTCCCAGGTGCATTATAGGGAGCTGGATTGGAAATGGAGCAGCCAGGATTCCAACTGGAGCCCATATAGGATGCCAGCGTCGCAGGTGGTAGCTTTACCTATATGCCACCGCTCTGGGCCCCCCCCCTTTTTATTTAATAAATGTGAACTTACAAAGTGCAACTTTTGTATTGTTGTGGCTCCTCCCCCAACCTCCCTCCCTCCTGCGGCCCTCCCCTCTCCCACTCCCTCTGCCATCCCGCCCTTCATCGAGTTTCATTTTCAATCACCTTCATATACAGAAGATCAACTTAGTATATACTAAGCAAAGATTTCAACAGGCTGCACTCACACAGCCGCACAAGATACAGAGTACCATTCGACTAGTAGTTTTACCGTTAATTCTCATAGTACAACACATTAAGGACAGAGATCCTACATGGGGAGCAGGTGCACAGTGACTCCTGTTGTTGATTTAACAATTGGCACTCTTATTTATGACGTCAGTAATCACCTGAGGCTCTTGCCATGAGCTGTCGAGGCTATGGAAGCCCCTTGAGTTCACCAACTCTGAACTTGTTTAGTCAAGGCCGTATCACAGTGGAGGTTCCCTCCTCCCTTCAGAGAAAGGTTCCTCCTTCTTTGATGGCCCATTCTTTCTGCTGGGGTCTTGTTCACCAGGATCTTTCATTCAGGTAGTTTTTGCCACAGTGTCTTGGCTTTCCATGCCGGCGAGACTCTCATGGGCCTTTTAGCCAGATCCGAATGCCCCAAGGGTTGATTCTGAGGCTGTTTAGGGCGTTTGCCATTCTATGAGTCTGCTGTGTGTCCTGCTTCCCCCGAAGGATCATTCTCTCCCTCTTAATTCTATCCTTCATTATTTGCAGACACTGGTCTTATTTGTGAAATCTCTTCGACACTTACCCTATCTTTTTGATCGGTTATTTACTTATCACTTTACCAAGTGCACTGTCACTGGTACATGCCTCCTTGATGAGACTGAGTTGGAATCCCCTGGCACATTTCTAGCTCTGCCATTGGAGGTGAGTCCGAGTGAGCATGTGCCGACCTGTATATCTCCTCCTTCTCTTATTCCCACTCTTATATTTACAGAGATCACTTTTCTGTTAATTTTAAATGCCTAAGAATAATTGTGTATTGATTACAGAGTTCAACCAGTGGTATTAAGTAGAACAAACAACAACAACAAAATACTAAAAGGAATAAAATAGTAAGTTGTTCCTCAACAGTCAAGACAGGGCTGATCTAGTCATTTTTTCTCATAGTGTCCATAGAGTCACATAGAGAGAGGCAGAGGCAGAAGGGGAGGGGGAGGGGTTCTTCATCCACTGGTTCACTCCCCAATGGGCTGCAACGGCCAGCAATGCACCGATCCGAAGCCAGGGGCCAGGAACTGCTTCCGGGTCTCCCACACAGGTACAGGGGCCCAAGGACCTGTGCCATCCTCCACTGCTTTCCCAGGGAGCTGGATTGGAAGTAGAGCAGCCAAGTCTTGAACCAGGGCCCATATGGGATGCCGGCGCTGCAGGTGGCCCCTCTCTTCCTAGTTTACGGGGAACCTTTATCATGAATGGTGTGCTGGAGTTTTCCAAATGCTTCTTCTGTGTCAGTTGATAAGGATCAGACGATTTTTCTTTGGTTATCTGTTGGTGGGTGTTACACTGATTTTTTTTTTTTTTTTTTTTTTTTTAGAAAGTAGTGTAGCAGGCTTGCATACTTGAAATACATTCTCCTTGGTTGTAGTGTTTTATCTATTGCTGGATTTAACTTGCTAATATTTTGTTAAGGATCATGTGAGGTATAGGTTGTTTTCTTTTTTTCTTTTCTTTTTTTTTTTTTTTTTTTTATTTGACAGGCAGAGTTAGAGACAGAGAGAAATGTCTTCCTTCCGTTGGTTCACCCCCAAATGGCCGCTGCGGCTGGCGCGCTGTGTGATCCAAAGCCAGGAGCCAGGTGCTTCCTCCTGGTCTCCCATGGGGTGCAGGGCCCAAGCACTTGGGCCATCCTGCACTGCCTTCCCGGGCCACAGCAGAGAGCTGGCCTGGAAGAGGAGCCACCAGGACAGAATCTGGCGCCCCGACCGGGACTAGAACCCGGGGTGCTGGCGCCGCAGGCGGAGGATTAGCCTAGTGAGCCGCGGGGCCGGCTGGTTCTTTTCTTGTGCTGTTTTTGTCTGGTTTGGTTTTGGTGAAATGGCCTCATAAAGGGAGTTGGGAAGTTCCTGCTGCTTCTCTTCTGGAAGGCGGCTTGTGGAGTGGATGTTGATTTGTTTTCAGTGCTCAGTGCAGTCCTCCAGTGGGGCCGGCTAGGCCTCGGGCTGTTTTTCAGGAACTTTACAATTTCAAGCTCAATTTATTTATCAGTTGCAGGGTTACGCAGGTCGCTGTTTCTTCTTGGCTGAGTGTTGGCAGTGGGCTGTTTGTGAAGAATTGTCCATTGTTTTCTAAATTACAGAATTGTGACCCAGACTTGTTTGTAGTATTTCCTTATCTTTTTTTTAATTGAGATAAATTTCATTTTATTGGGGCCTGTGCTGTGGCTAAAGTGTGTGTGTGTGCGTGTACGCACACGCACACGCACACGCACACACACAGAAAAGCTAAAGCTGCCCCTGCAGTGCCGGCATCCCATATGATGCTGGTTTGAGTCCTGGCTGCTCCACTTCCCATCCAGCTCTCTGCTATGGCCTGGGAAAGCAGTGGAAGATGGCCCAAGTCCTTGGGCCCCTGCACCTGTGTGGGAGACCCAGAAGAAGCTCCTGGCTCCTGGCTTCGGATCGGTGCATCGCTGGCCAATGCAGCCAATTGGAGAGTGAACCATCGGATGGAAGACCTCTCTCTCTCTCTCTCTCTCTCTCTCTGTTTCTGCCTCTTCTCTCTCTGTGTAACTGACTTTCACATAAATTAATCTTTAAAAAAATGCATTTTATGTACTTTCATTTTAACAATGCGTCTGTTTATTTGAAAGGCAGAGTCACAGAGTGAGGGGGAAAGAGCTCTTCTGTCTGCTGGTTCACTCCCCAAACGGCTGCAGTGGCAGGGCCAGCCCAGGCCGGAGCTTCATCTGGGTCTCCCATGTGGGTGTGGAGCCCAAGCACCTGGGCCGTCTTCTGCTGCTTTCCAGGAGGATTACCAGGGAGCTGGGTTGGATGTGGAGCAGTTGGAACACGAGCCAGTGCCCATGTGGGATGTTGGTGTCTCAGGCAGTGGCCTAAATTGCACCATAGTGCTGGCCGCCAAAATTCACCATTTATGTGTATTTTTAAGGCTGGCTTATTTATTTTAAAGGCAGAGTTACGGAGAGAGCAGGTAGAGGAAGAGTGAGAGATAGATATCTTCTGTCTGCTGATTTACTGCCCATGTGACCACAATGCCAGGGCTGCGCCAGGCTGAAGCCAGGAGCCTTCTGGGTCTCCCACGCCGGTGCAGGAGCCCAAGCACGTGGGCCATCTGCTGCTGCTTTCACAGGCACGTTAGCAGGGAGCTGGGTCAGGAGTACAGCAGCTGGGACTCAGACTGGCCCCCATACGGATGCTGACTTCACAGACAGCGGCTTAACCAGCTGCGCTACAATGCTGGCCAGCGAAATGCATCCATTTTAGTGTGTTCACTTCAGTGGGTTTCTGTTTGCTTTAGTATATTCAGTTTTGCAGCCATCACCACTACCTAATTCCAGAGCATTTTCTTTCTTTCTTTTTTTTAAGGATTGATTTTATTTATTTGAAAGTCACAGTTACACAGAGAGAGGAGAGGCAGAGAGAGAGAGAGAGAGAGAGAGAGAGGTCTTTCATCCGTTGGTTCACTCCCCAGATGGCCGCAAGGGCCGGAGCTGCTCCAATCCAAAACCAGGAGCCAGGAGCTTCTTCTGGGTCTCCCATGCGGGTGCAGGGGCCCAAGGACTTGGGTCATCCTCTACTGCTTTCCCAGGCCATAGCAGAGAGCTGGACTGGAAGAGGAGCAGCCGGGACTGGAACCGGCGTCCATATGTGATGCCGGTGCTTCAGGCCAGGGCGCCACAGCGGCGGCCCCCAGAGCGTTCTCATTACCCTGGGAAGAAAAGCCTGCAGCCAATAAGCAGTCTCTCTTCATTCTCCTTCTTTCCAGCCACTGATGGGTTCTGTGTGTGCACATTCTGAGCCCTTCCTGTAGGTGGTGTTAGAGCCCTTCCTGTGGGTGGTGTGGAGCCCTCGTGTGGGTGGTGTGGAGCCTCGTGTGGGTGGTGTGGAGCCCTCGTGTGGGTGGTGTGGAGCCCTCGTGTGGGTGGTGTGGAGCCCTCCTGGGGGTGGTGTGGAGCCCCCGTGTGGGTGGTGTGGAGCCCCCGTGTGGGTGGTGTGGGGCCCTCGTGTGGGTGGTGTGGAGCCCCCGTGTGGGTGGTGTGGGGCCCTCGTGTGGGTGGTGTGGAGCCTCCTGTGGGTGGTGTGGAGCCCCCGTGTGGGTGGTGTGGGGCCCTCGTGTGGGTGGTGTGGAGCCTCATGTGGGTGGTGTGGAGCCCTCGTGTGGGTGGTGTGGAGCCTCATGTGGGTGGTGTGGAGCCCTCGTGTGGGTGGTGTGGAGCCTCATGTGGGTGGTGTGGAGCCCTCGTGTGGGTGGTGTGGAGCCCTCGTGTGGGTGGTGTGGAGCCCTCGTGTGGGTGGTGTGGAGCCTCATGTGGGTGGTGTGGAGCCCTCGTGTGGGTGGTGTGGGGCCCTCGTGTGGGTGGTGTGGAGCCTCGTGTGGGTGGTGTGGAGCCCTCGTGTGGGTGGTGTGGAGCCCTCGTGTGGGTGGTGTGGAGCCCTCCTGTGGGTGGTGTGGAGCCCCCGTGTGGGTGTTGTGGGGCCCTCGTGTGGGTGGTGTGGAGCCTCATGTGGGTGGTGTGGAGCCCTCGTGTGGGTGGTGTGGAGCCTCATGTGGGTGGTGTGGAGCCCTCGTGTGGGTGGTGTGGGGCCCTCGTGTGGGTGGTGTGGAGCCCCCGTGTGGGTGGTGTGGAGCCCTCGTGTGGGTGGTGTGGAGCCCCCGTGTGGGTGGTGTGGAGCCCCCGTGTGGGTGGTGTGGAGCCCTCGTGTAGGTGGTGTGGGGCCCTCGTGTGGGTGGTGTGGAGCCCCCGTGTGGGTGAGTGGAGCCCCCGTGTGGGTGAGTGGAGCCCCCGTGTGGGTGGTGTGGAGCCCTCGTGTGGGTGGTGTGGAGCCCTCGTGTGGGTGGTGTGGAGCCCTCGTGTAGGTGGTGTGGAGCCCCCGTGTGGGTGGTGTGGAGCCCTCGTTGGGTGGTGTTGCAGGATGGTGACTGGCGCGGGTTCGGTGTGCGAGGCTCGCTGGGTTGCACGCAGGTCAGTATTTGCTCCTTGGCTCTGGTGGCAGCAGTGCAGCTCTGCTTCCGCGTCTCATCGTGTGCTCACCTCCCTGAATGTGGATAGACCCCGTGATCCCATGGGCTCCCCCAGACAATCGGGGGGATCCCCAGCCCTAGGTGTTTAGTAACAGGTGCAGACTCAGGGTTGCCCTGTGCAGTAGCATACGCAGAGGCTGTGGGTGTTGAGACCGTGTAGACCTTGGCGGTGGCATTCTGCCTGTCACGTGGCTTCGCCCGCGCAGCAGGCCCAGGGAGCTCATCCTCTGTCCCCACCCTGCTGTGGAGTCCGTGCGTGGATGTTCTGTTTTGGCCGCTGCGTGTTTCAGTGTGTGACTTCTCTTCGACGCTTTAAAAGCTGACATCTGTTCCTTTCCAGGATCTTATGTGTATATACTTTGGTTTTAAGAGAGTTCGTAGTTGTTTGTAGAAGTGTTATTATGACGGTGGCTTTAAACTTCTTGTCGGGTAATCCCAGAATTTTAATCACCTCGGTGTTAGCATCAGTCTTTATCTCTTCATTCACGTGTGTTTCCTGGTTGTTGGCATGCATGGCGTTGTTTGAGTGTACCCGGACACGTAGGGTATTATATTAGGACCCTTGACCCTGTTCCATCTGTTTCGGTAGAGCTGCCTGTCTAGGCTCCGTGTGACTGCCGTCCTGCCTTGCTGGGCTGTGACTCCTGGGTGATCTAGCGTGCCCATCCTTCGCAATGCTGCCGATTCTCGTCTGCTTGATTTTTCTGGCACTGCTGGAAATCCTGTGGCTCCCTGGCGGGTCTGGCGCCTCAGCTCAGTGTTGTCACAGGTGTGGGATGGGGACCTGCCTGCCCCGTTCCGGGTGGTGGGTGCAGATCTGCGGCTGCTGGCGCTGTGGTGGAGTGGCCCTGCCACTGTCCTGGGTGGGGACCGGGTAGTGTACAAGTGTCTGTCCAGGTCTCTGCTGAGTCCTTTGGCCAGAGAGCAGGATTTTCTTGGCTGCCCGCCTGCCTGCCTACTGTCCTTCCCTGTTGGTGGTCCGAGGCTGCAGGCTTCTCTGGCCTGGGGCATATGGGAGCTCGCCGGCAGCGCCTGCTAGGCTGCCTCCTTCCGCCCTGCAGGCCTCGTGGCTGTCTGTTACGTGGTTGGGTTTGAGGGGACAGTCAGGGAACGTGAGCCTCTGCCAGCCCCCTCCAGACCTGGGGCCCTCGCGGTTTGCGTTTTCCCCTACTGGGTTTACTGGCAGTACGTGGGGCGTGACTGCTGCTCTTGCTGTATTGGTCCTGGACCGTCACGTGGCGCGTTCCTTCACGGCTGCTGTTCACCGTGGGAACAGGATAGGGGTTGTTCTTGTTTCAACTGAATGGAAATGAGGAATGTCACGGTTTTACTTGCTCATGCATTCATTTACTCATTCATGTATTTATTTTTAGGGAGTGGAGCAACTGCAGTGGTCCAGGCAGCTCACTGTACCCCTAAAAAGGAGAAAGTGGCAATCAAACGGATCAACCTTGAGAAATGCCAGACGAGCATGGATGAGCTGCTGGTACGCACACCTCGTGTGTCCTGCGTGGGGAGGTCGACTCCTGTGTGTGCACGTCGCGGTGGGAAACAACCTGAAGCTTTTGGTTCATTTTTTCTAATGGTTCATAATTTCTTCACTAACCAATAGTGTTTATCATAAAATTTATAAAGTATAGCTAAGTAGAAAATCGGTCTAATCCTCTCCGGAGAGTACCATCTGCTGTCTAAGCTTCCGTTTAACTGCTTGTTCTCTTACGGCAGTTCGATGACGCAGGAGCTCTGTCTGTCTGTCTGCACTGGGTGTGGTCTTCTGTTGAATGGGCAGGCCACAGCTTGCCTCTTCTGGCACTGGATGATAGCTCATTGTCTCTTTTTATTATTTTTTTAAAGACTTATCTATTTGAAAGGCAGAGTTACACAGAGCGCGAGGGAGAGGTAGACAGGTCCTCCGTCTACTCACTCACTCCCCACGTGGCCACAATGGCCAGAGCTGGGCCAATCTGAAGCCAGGAGCCAGGAACAACTTCCGGGTCTCCCATGTGGGTGCAAAAGCCCAGGTGCTTGGGCCATGTTCTGCTGTTTTCCCAGGCACGGTACCGGGGAGCTGAATTGGAAGTGGAGCAGCTGGGACACAAACTGGCACTCATGGGACGCTGGCACTGCAGGTGGTGGCTTAACCCATTATGCCATAGTGCTGGCCCCTCTTTTTATTGTTATAAACAATACTGGCTTACTTCTCTGTTTCCTTAAAATAATATAATGGAATTGTGATTCCTAGGTCATATGGAATACCCTTTAAAAGTTTGTGGCTCAGGCCAGCGCCGCGGCTCAATAGGCTAATCCTCCACCTAGCGGCACTGGCACACCGGGTTCTAGTCCCGGTCGGGGCACCGGATTCTGTCCTGGTTGCCCCTCTTCCAGGCCAGCTCTCTGCTGTGGCCAGGGAGTCCAGAGGAGGATGTCCCAAGTGCTTGGGCCCTGCACCCCATGGGAGACCAGAAGCACCTGGCTCCTGCCTTTGGATCAGTGCGGTGCACCGGCTGCAGCGTGCCAGCCGTGGCTGCCATTGGAGGGTGAACCAATGGCAAAAGGAAGACCTTTCTCTCTGTCTCTCTCACTATCCACTCTGCCTGTCAAAAAAACAAACAAAAAAGTCTGTGGCTCAGGACTGGCACTGTGGCACAGTGAGTAAAGCCATCACCTACAGTGCCGGCATCCTATATGGCTGCCGGTTCAATTTCTGGCTGCTCTACTTCTGATCCAGCTCTCTGCTATGGCCTGGGAAAGCAGTGGAAGATGACCCTAGTGTTTGGGCCCCTGTACCTGTGTGGGAGACCCGGAAGAGGCTTCTCCCACACAGAGAGAGCCACACAAGAGGCTCCTGGCTTCAGATCGGCGCAGCTCCGGCTGTTGTGGCCATCTTGGGAATAAGTCAGTGGATGGAAGACCTACTTCTCTCTCTCTCTCTCTCTGTCTCTGTCTCTCTCTCTCTCTCTCTCTCTCTGCCTCTGCTTCTACCTCTCTGTAACCCTGCCTTTCAAATAAATAGATCTTAAAAAAAAGAAAACTATGGCTCTCAGGAGACGTGGTGTGGGTTCACATTCTGACCACTGGTGCAGGAGATGCGAGGTGGAGTGACCCTACACAGTAGCAGCGCTGAAGGCCGAGGGAGGGAGGAACGCCGTGTCCCAGGGTCAGTAGCTGTCAGAGGTCTGTGCCGTTCAAGTGTAGTCGGTCGCACAGTGCTGCTGTCGTGTCCTGGCACACAGAGTTTAGTAGGGACAGTAAGGCTCAGCACGGAGGTGTTGAATGTTGTCAATCCTGTGGGGTTAGGATGGAAAGAATACGTGCTCTGAGAATCTTTGAGTTTTTTTCCTGAAGCCCAGTTGATGCAGTATTTGAGAATTAGAAGCTGCCCACAAATGTGAGCTGGTGTTGTAATTTAAGTACTTTCTCTAAGAGCACATAGAGTTAGTAATAGCCAAGGCAGGAGTCAGGACTGGAGTGACCGTCCTGTCCAGGACTTTCTCCTCTGTCCCAACTGGGATTTAGTTTCTGGTGTGCCTGGCCTGGGTATCAGGGAGTAATTGGAATGAAAGAAAACACGGTGTGGGATGGCTCGCTTGTATTGAACCTGCAGCAGCTCAGGCACGTGGGTTTCTTCCAGAAGGAGCAGTTACTGGAGTGGTCTTGAGCCATCTCTGGGAAGGAGGTGCTGGCTGAAGTCCTACTGGAAAGTCTGGGATTTACTGTTGCCGGCAACACAGTGGGACCCCATTTGGACATTTGAACTGCGGCATTGGTAAAACAAGCCTATAAACTACAAACTGGGGGTTGGTGCTGTGGGTAAAGCTGCCTCCTGCAGTGCCAGCAACCCATATGGGCACCGGTTCAAGTCTTGACTTTTCTACTTCCAATCCAGCTCTCTGCTGTGGCCTGGGAAAGCAGTGGAAGATGGCCCAAGTCCTTGGGTCCCTGCACCCACATGGGAGACCCGGAGGAAGCTCCGCAGCTCCGGCCGTTGCGGCCATTTGGGGAGTGAACCAGCGGATGGAAGGCCCCCCCCCCCCCCGCCTCTCTGTAACTCTGCTTTTCAAATAAATAAACCTTAAAAAATTACAAACTAATTCTGTTAAAGGAAACACAAACATTTTAATGTACATAGGATTGGGACTAGAGAAGTCCAGCGTGAACACCTGTCATTTGCCAGGTGGTGTAGGCTGGAGGGAGGCCTTGGTGCTGCTCATGGCCGAGGGACTGAGGCCCGTAGTTTAAATAACCTAGTGAAGATCACAGGGCGATGATGGTGGCAGATCTCACTGCCAGGCACTCCTGTGTGTTTCACCCTAGAGGGCTCACTGTGTAGACGAGGGTAGTAAGGCAGAGTTAGTGCGAGAGTGACAAACGTTCTTAAATGTTTTTTCACATTATTGAAAGCAATATTTTGTTGTTGCACTTTAATAGGAATGCAAATTTGGTATCTTTGTTTTTTAGCTCCATTATAATCTTATGGGACGACTGTCATATGTGGTCCATCATTGATTGAAATTTTTTTTAAGATGTATTTATTTACTTGAGAGATAGAGTTACTTACTGACAGAGAGGGAGAGACTAGAGAGAAAGGTCTTCCATCCTCTGGTTCACTCTGCAAATGGCCACAACAGCTGGATCTGGGCCAATCTGAAGCCAGGAGCTTCTTCTGGGTCTCCCACGTGGGTGCAGGGACCCAAGGACCTGGGCCATCTTCTACTGCTTTCGCAGGCCATAGCAGAGAGCTGGATCAGAAGTGGAGCAGCTGGGACTCAAACTGGCACCCACAGGGCCCGGCATTGTAGTGCAGTAGGTTAATCCTCTGCCTGCAGCACCTGCATCCCATATGGGCGCCAGTTCTAGTCCTGGTTGCTCCTCTTCCAATCCAGCTGTCTGCTGTGGCGTGGGAAAGCAGTAGAGGATGGCCCAAGTCCTTGGGCTCCTGTACCCATGTGGGAGATCGGAAAAAGCTCCTGGCTCCTGGCTTTGGATTGGTGTAGCTCTGGCCGTTGCAGTCATTTGGGGAATGAACCAGCAGATGGAAGACCTTTCTCTCTGTCTCCCCCTCTCACTGTCTGTGACTACCTCTCAAATAAACAAAATCTTTAAGAAAACAAACAAACAAAGAAAGAAACTTGCACTCACATGAGATGCCAGCATTGCAGGCAGGGGCTTAGCCCACTAGGCCACAGGGTTGGCCCCAATTTGATATCTTATTAGAAGAAGAAAATTGGTTAGATAACGGTTTGTCTTTGCCCACATTGCAGTAGGCTTTATCTAGCGTGTATATACTTGGCAAGTAGGGAAAGGGAGAAAGAAAGGGGCTTCGTAAAGGCAGCGTAAGATAATCGGCTGCTTTTCGGTGGCGTGGAGGAAGCTGTAGCGCTGTCAGTGAGAGACCCGTGGTGTCCGGCCTGCACCAGTGCGGGACGAGAGCTGAGTGCAGTGGGCTCTCTTTCATACTGACAGGTTTGAAACCCTTCGGTTTACCTTAAAAAAAAAAAATAAAAAAATGTGTGAGGTTGAGGTACTAGACTTCTGATGTGATGTTACAAATGGTTTTCCAAAGCTGTCTTTATTGTAGCACAGAAAGGGTGAGGCTCTGCAAGGAATGCAGGTTGTGACTTATGGCAGACAGGAAGGAGGGGTGGATAAGTATTGCTTCTCCCTCCTGTGAAGTGCTTCCGGGATGCCTGGCGACCTTTGCTTCGTGTGGGGGATGATCAGCTGCCACATATTTTTTTTTTTTTAAAGATTTATTTTATTTATTTGAAGGGCAGAATTACAGAGAGGGAGAAGGACACAGAAAGAGAAAGAGATATTCCATCCACTGGTTCAGTCCCCAAATGACCACAATGGCTAAGGCCGGACCAGGCCACGGCAAGGAGCCAGGAGCCTCTTCCAGGTCTCCCATGCAGGTGCAGCTGTCCAGGCACTTGGGCCATCTGCTGCTGCTTTCACAGGTACATCAGCAGGGAGCTAGATCCACACTGGAGCATCCAGGACTCGAACCGGCACCCATATGGGATGCCAGACCTGCAGACAGGGGCTTTAACCCACTGCGCCACACCGCCTGTCCCTGGATGCCACATCTTAACATGTTCATTATCTCCACAGAGGTTTTGCTCATAGACTTTTCTCTAAGAAGTCAGACCATGCAGGATTCTAGGTTTTTCTCTTCCCTAGTAGGTGGTCGGATTAGATTCTTTGGACGAATGTGTGAGGGGACATAAAGACGGCTGAAGTACTGTTCCTTCTATCCAGAGTCATGGTCATGATCTCGTTACACAGGGAGGCTCTGCCTGTGTGTGACCAACGTCTCGGGAGAGGTAGGCAGTCACGTGCGAGTAAGGAGAGGACGAGAGCTGCAGATTCGAAGACGGAGGGCCCCGTGGAGACGTCTGTGGCCGGGCACCAGGCGGGGCCGACGAACAAGCAGATGAAGACCCTGCTGGGCAGCGCTTAGAGTCAGGGAAGAACAGGAGAGAAGCAGGAGGCCTTGACGGGAGGAGACGGTGGTGTTTGGTAGAGGATGTTAGCTAGGGACTACGTGGGCAGGCCTTTGAAGGATTCTTTTTTTCTTTTTAAAGAATTCTTTGTTTATTTAAAAGGCAGGAAGGGGAGAGGGAGAGGGAGAGGAGGGCAGTGGAATCTTCCATCTGCTGGTTCACTCCCCAAATGGCTGCAGTGGCCAGGGCTGGGCCAGGCCAAAGCCAGGAGCCAGGAGCTTCTTCTGGGTCTTCCATGTGGGTTCAGGGGCCCACTTGGGCCATCTTCTACTGTTTTCTCAGGTCATAGCAGAGAGCTAGGTAAGAACTCGAACTGTGCTCATATAGGGTGCTGGCACAGCAGGCGGCAGCTTTAGCCTCTACACCACAGTGCTGCCCTCCCCCCCAACAGTGTCCCCCGCCATGTTTTAAGATTTATTTATTTGGGGGCCAGTGCTGTGGCGCAGTGGGTTAAAGCCCTGGCCTGAAGTGCTGGCATCCCATATGGGTGCCGGTTCTAGTCCTGGCTGCTCCTCTTCTGGTCCAGCTCTCTGCTGTGGCCTGGGAAAGCACTAGAAGATGGCCCAAGTCCTCAGGCCCCTGCGCCCACGTGGGAGACCCGGAAGAAGCTCCTGGCTTCTGGCTTCAGATTGGCGCAGCTCTGGCTGTTGTGGCCATCTGGGGAGTGAACCAGTGGATGGAAGATAGCCCCCCGCCCCCGTGTAACTCTTTCAAATAAATTAAGTAAATCTTAAAAAAAAAAATTTATTTATTTGAAAGGCCAAGTGAGAGAAAGAGAGAGGGAGTGGATTGAGATTTTTCATTTGCTTGTCCACTCCCCAAATGGCCGAAACAATCAGGGCTGGGTCCCTCTGACGCCAGGAGCCAGGAGCTCCGTCTGCGCCTCCCGCGTGGGTGCAGGGCCGAGCGCTTGGCCGTCTGCCCTGCTTTCCCAGGCCCTTAGCAGGGAGCTGGGTCAGAAGGGGAGCAGCCGGGACTGGGACCTCTGCTCCAGGCAGGAGTGCCGTAGGCGCAGCGGGGCCGCGTGCCTCCTGCAGGGAAGTTCTTCAACGGACAAAGCCCTTTGTGACCTGGTGCCTGGCAGTTAAGCGGTCAGAAACCTTGGAAACCCGTTTGTCAGGGTCAGTACAAGAAAACGTCGAGCCCTAGTTACAGCTGCTGCCTGTGGTCGCTGTGACCCAGTGCCGAGTACTTCCCTGTCCAGGCTGCTCACTGCCCGCGCTGCAGTCCACCTTCCCAGACCGCGAGTGTCATGAGGTCCACGCCGTGTCGCATACCAGCAGGTTGACTCGTTGTGGCTTTTTTTTTTTTTTAGAGACTTATTTATTTGTTTGAAAGTCAGAGTTACACAGAGAGAGAAGGAGAAGCAGAGAGAGAGGAAGGGAGGGAGGGAGGGAGAGAGAGAGGTCTTCCATGCACTGGTTCACTCCCCAATTGGCCGCAACAGCCAGAGCTGATCCGAAGCCGGGAGCCAGGAGCCTCTTCCTGGTCTCCCACGCGGGTGCAAGGGCCCAAGGACTTGGGCCGTCTTCTACTGCTTTCCCAGGCCACAGCAGAGAGCTGGATCGGACGTGGAGCAGCCAGAACTAGAACTGGCACCTATATGGGATGCCGGCACTGCAGGCAGCGGCTTTACCTGCTATGCAACAGCACCAGCCCCTGCTCATTTTTTTTTGTGTGTGTGTGTGTGTGTGTTTAAGATTTTTATTTATTTGAAAGTCAGAGTTATACAGAGAGAAGGAGAGGCAGAGAGAGAGAGGTCTTCCATCCGCTGGTTCACTCCCCACTTGGCCACTACGGCCAGGGCTGCACCAATCTGAAGCAAGGAGCCAGGAGCTTCTTCTGGGTCTCCCACACAGGTGCAGGAGCCCAAGGACTTGGGCCATCTTTACTGCTTTCCCAGGCCATAGCAGAGAGCTGGATCAGAAGTGGAGCAGCTGGGACTCAAACTGGTGCCCATATGAGATGCCGGCACTGCAGGTGGCGGCTTTACCCGCTATGCCACAGTGCCTGCCCCTCATTGTGTCTT
This sequence comes from Oryctolagus cuniculus, assembly GCF_964237555.1. Lineage (NCBI taxonomy): Eukaryota > Metazoa > Chordata > Mammalia > Lagomorpha > Leporidae > Oryctolagus > Oryctolagus cuniculus. The sequence goes on along the minus strand of NC_091435.1, from coordinate 174,473,674 downwards.
ACATGCGCCTTATGAGCTTCATCTTTTTAAAGAATCATATATGGCTCTCATTCTGTTCTGCTGTAATTTTCCTGCATCCTGTAGAGCTAAACTTGGTTCCCAAGCCCTCTGTGAAGACTAGTTTGCTCACACCTGCCTCCCTTGGCTGTCCTGTCCTGTGGACTCCTGTAGCGTTTGCCATCTTTACAAGTCGCCGCCACGTGGGGCTGTCCTGCGCTTCTCTGGCGTGAGCGAGTGCCTCCTGTGCCCTTCACGTCCTGTGCAGCGTTATCGGCAGGCAGGAGCTTGCGTTAGTTCCGTCTTCTTTCACGTTCACCCCGTTTTAGTGCAGAAGAGTGCTGGTGACTTAGGGGGTCGCGAAATACACACAAGGCCCTAGCCACAGGGAGTCCACGGAGAGCACTTCTATCCGGAGTTAGGAGTGACTCCCACACAGTTGACCTTGCTGAACAGAGCCGAGGGCATGGGGCAAGTCCACGTGAGCGGGAAGCTGTACGAAGGGCGGCAGGAGTCCATTTGTTTGGCAGATACTTAATAAAAGTACACGTGTGCCGTGCACAGTGGTGAGTGCGTGGCGTCGTCTTAGTTCTCATGGAGCGTACAGCTTTGTGGGGGATGCAGAAAGCAAATAGCAAGTGTACTATAGTGTGGTACGTTGCACAGCGGTTGGGAATCCAGGAGAGACAGATAGGCGCACAGTGGACTCTACGTGATGTGCTGGGCTGGAGGAGACGCACAGGGTGCTTGGAAGCTGGGAGCTGGGAGCAGCTAGGCTGAGATCAGAGGGAGGCGGTGGAGCTGGACGGTGAGGACGATGGGGCAGTGGGACAGTAGGGAGATGTGTCCGGGGCAGAGGGCGCACAGCACCCTGGACGTTTGCTGGGGCCTGGAGACGGTGTCAAGGAGACGAGAGGCTCCGCGGGGTCCGATCACACCGACTTTGTGGCTGTTTTGTTGTACCAGGCCTGGTTCAAATGCATCATCTGTGATAGCTCAATCCTGCACTTTCAGCTTTGGATTTTACTCTGGATTTAATTTATAATCCTGTCTTCTTTCCTTATTTTCTTTCCTTATTTTGTCGTTAGTGTAAGAATTGTTGATCATTTTACAAAAATGGGATGAAGTATTATTTTTCTTCCTCCCCCACGAGCAAACCGCATGCAACAGAAGCATCTTGTGTGTGTTAGGGATTGCCTCTGTGGCTACAACAGCAGGTTTCCCAGGGGCTCCTAGGGTGAAGCTGTGTGTCCAGTGGAGGCCTCCGGGGGCGCTGTGTCACGGTGTCTGCTGCATCCTTCAAGGACTGCGGGTGCAGTGGGCGGGAGAGGGGTCCTGGTGGGCTGTTCTGGAAGAGATCAAGGGCAAGCCTTCCGGAGCGGTTGTGACAGGTCTCCGGAGTCCCAGCCTGAGCTTGCTGACGTGCGTTGTGTTGTTTCAAGCTTGCCTATAGTGGGTGATCGTGTTTTATCTCTTCCTTTTTAGAAAGAAATCCAGGCTATGAGTCAGTGCCATCATCCCAATATCGTGTCTTACTACACATCGTTTGTGGTCAAAGACGAGCTGTGGCTGGTCATGAAGCTGCTGAGTGGAGGTGAGTAGCCCCGGCAGAGTGACGTGTTTTCCCACCTGGTGAGAGGTGGGGCTGTCCCGAGACTGAGAACAGAGGGCCTGCTGAAGACGTCAGTGCGTGGGCTGACAGGTTCCCTACGCTGTGTCTGCCTGACGTGCCCCTGAAATCTCCCTAAGTCAGGAAGGCTCCCTCTCCTTCCTCTGTGATGTGACCTCAGTGAGGACCTGGTCCCGCTGCCTCGCAGGGCATTCCACGTTCTGCATTAGCTGAGAGTTCCTTCCTCGTGGCTTAGTCTGCTTGGACTTCTGTGTCTGCACCTTGAGTGTCAGCTCTAGAGGCGTGGTGGAACTTGGGCAGTAGTTTGGGGCCGAATACTTCACAGGTGGTGCTGTGCTCTTCATAGTCCATCAGGTCGGGAAGTGTTCGCTTGCGTCTTCAGTAGCACGGCTCGTTTTGTTTGCCTAAGATGGTGGCAGCCAGGCTCTCCCTGTGAGAAGTCGGCTTCCGCTTTTGTAGGTAGCAGAAAGAAGCCTGTAATACTCTGGCTCTGTGGGTGCCACACTCCCCATAAGTCTTCTGTTTGAATTGGCTATTTCATTATTTCATCGGGGGTGTGGAAAGGTGGTTTTCCTTACTGCATTGTTTCTTGTGTACTTCTTTTTTTTTTTTTTTTTAAAGATTTATTTATTTGAAAGAGTTACACAGAGAGAGGAGAGGCAGAGGGAGAGAGAGAGGTCTTCCATCTTATGGTTCACTCCCCAGTTGGCCACAACTGCCTGAGCTGCACCAATCCAAAGCCAGGAGCTTTTTCCGGGTCTCCTGCGCGGGTGCAGAGGCCCAAGCACCTGGGCCATTTTCTGCTTTCCCAGGCCATAGCAGAGAGCTGGATCGGAAGAGGAGCAGCCGGGACTAGAACCGGCGCCCATATGGGATGCCGGCGCTTTAGGCCAGGGCATTAACCCGCTGCGCCACAGCGCCAACCCCCTCTTGTGTACTTCTAACCTGGCATCCTCTGTGAAGAGGAGCTTTGTCTTATCTACTGGGGCTCTTTGATTAATTGGTGCAGTAGTTCCTGCAGAAAAGGAGGGATAAAAAAATGGATTCTTGGGGCTGGCATTGTGGGATAGAGGGTAAAGCCACTGCCTGCGACACTGGCAATGAATGTGGGTGTCAGTTCATGTCCTGGCTGCTCCACTTCTGATCCAGCTCCCTGTTAATGGACTGGAAAAGCAGCAGAAGATGGTCCAAGTCCTTGGGCTCCTGTCACCAATGTAGGAAACCTGGATGAAGCTCCTGGCTCCTAGCGTCAGCCTAGCCAAGCCCTGGCCCATGCAGCTGTCTGGGGAGTGAACCACTGGATGGAAGATCGATATCTCTCTGTCTCTCCCTCTCTCTCCGTAACGCTTTCAAATAAATAAATAAATAAATCTTTTTTAAAGAAAGTATTCTTTTTTTAATAACTGATTTTCTTATGAAAAGTTGATAGAATAGTCACCTCCATTGGTAGCAGATGAGAGGTTTTTAATTTTTCCAGTTGGTCAGGATCTTCACTGTTTTGAGTATCATTATAGACTCTAGCATTTTTAAAAAATTTTTAAATTATTTTTTAAAGATTTACGTATTTACTTATTTATTTATTTGAAAGGCAGAGTTACAGAGACGCTGAGACAGAGAGAGAGGTCTTCCATCCACTGGTTCACTCCCCAGATGGCCAAAACAGCTAGAGCTGTGCCAATCCAAAGCCAGGAGCCAGGAGCTTCCTCCGGGTCTCCCATGTGGGTGCAGGGGCCCAAAGGTTTGGGCTATCTTCCACTGCTTTCCCAGGCCACAGCAGAGAGCTGGATGGGAAGTGCAGCAGCCAGGATTCGAACCAGCACCCATATGGGATGCAGGCACTGCAGGTGGCAGTTTTACCTGCTATGGCATAGCGCTGCTCCCTGGTTCATTTTTCGAAGCTCTCGGCAGCCAGGGCTGCGCCAGGCCGAAGCCTGGAGCTCAGTCGGGGTCTCCCACGTGGGTGACAGGGACTTAAATGCTTCAGCCACCTGCTGCCGGCCGTGATGTGCCTAGCAGGAGCTGGTCGGAGTCGGAAGAGCTGGGGCTCGGTCCGGGCGCTCTGGTGGGCGAGGCAGGCGTCCTCGATGGTGACTTAGCCACTGTGCTGCACACACAGCCTCGCTTCTCTCTGGTGTTTGAGTTTGCAGGCTTCTCAGCGGGAGTTGTCTCTTGCTTACTCTTTTTGATATGAGCCAGTAGGTTTTTGATTGTGTCTCGCTTTTTGGTTCAAGATTTTCTAGGTCCACATAATCCTTTTCCCGGACCTGGAATCACCAGAATCGTAGGAGCTGAGAGAGCTGTTACTGGGGAATGGTATTCAGAGTATAATGACAGTGCTTGGGGTATGCATTGCTACTATGGAGTAACTGCCTCTAGCTGGGACATACTCTGTTGAAAATGAGTCATAATTTCGTGTTAATATTTCCAATTCAACTTTAATATTATAGACTTTTTAAGCTTCTTCTGATCTTATGCTTGAATCTCTTTTCCTAGTTTTACCGTTATTACAAGCTTTGTACTGTAAAATGTATGCATTTACTTCTGCTTTATCCTTGAGTAGATTTAAATACAGGCGGAGTGTCCCGTATCTGGTGCTTTGGGCTAGGAGTGATCCGGATGGCAGAGCTGTTCGGGTTTTGGAGTACTCACGTGGACTTTACTTACTGAGCAGTCCTGGTCAGAATCTGAAATCCGAGAGCGAGACCCAAAGCTTCTAAATGTCACGTTGGTGCTGGGAAGCGTTCTGGATCGCGGAGCAGGTGAGGGGTGCTCAGCCGGTATTGCCGGTGCAAGGAGTGTGCAGACGGACGCGTGGATTGGACACGCGGTTATGGTGCCTGAAGCTCATGCTGTGTGGTCACTTTGTCAGTGTACCAAGGCCTGGGTTTGAATCACAGGGCGAGACTGGGGACCCTGTCACTCCACTCCTTTCATTGTTTGCGTATGTATTCTCTGTAGAGTCACAGGAAAGAGAACCCATGTTTGCTTGGTTTGCAGTTTTCATGCTGCTTGTCCCTGGAACCTTGCTTCTCAGAGACTGTGAAAGAAACAATGTGCGCCTTGTATTAAAATCCAGCTTTCCTGTTTCAGTTTTGTTTTATGGGAGAACTGTGTCAACCTTTGTCCTTTTTACTTGTCTGTGGTATCTTTCTGCCTCTCGGGGTGCTGAGGAGGAGTGAATGACGTGACATACATGGAGAGCATCCATCGCTGGCTGACCTGTGACAGACGCACGGAGATCGTAGGCACTGTCATCATAACCCCTTGCTGTGTGATGCTCTTCCGTGTAGCCAGAGTCACCGCTTTGTTTCAGTCCCTTCAGGGACGCGCTGGAGAAACTGGGTTGCTTTGTAAAGGCCCTGTGCGTGTGATGGTTGGACGTTGCTAACACCAGCCACTTTCAGGATGGTGGTCAAGTGTGGGTCTTTCAGTGTGGACAGATTCGGGAGCATTAGGCAATTCTGTGTCTTTCCTTATTGATCACCGAGAGCTTAATTTTGTTTTTAATTCACAAAGATGCATGGTGTAAGGTTTTCAGGGTGGGGAAATGAGAATGCATTGTTGGCTGTGTTCTGTGTTAGCCAGTCCTTTCTTCTGCTGCTCCTAAGCAGAATCCCCCCCACCCCACGCACCCTGAACCCAGAAGAGCAGGACGTGCGGCCTGGGGGGGGGAGGGGTCCTGCAGATGCAGCTCTTGGCCTCACTGTCTGGGGCAGTGCTCAGTTTTTCTAGCCTAGCACTCAGTGAATTTCCTGGAGGGCAATTTCGAACGTGTTGTAGTCATAATTCTTTATAGAATTATATTTTAGGAGTTAACATAATCATTACATATAAGCCTTTTAGATGTTAAAATTTTTTCACTCTTTAGGAAAATGAAATCTCGTGGTTTTTTTTTTTTTTTTTTTTTTTTTTTTTAAGATTTATTTATTTGAGAGGCAGAATTAGAGAGGGAGAGGCAGAGAGAACGGTCTTCCTCCTCTGGTTCACTCCCCAAATGGCCGCAATGACTGGAGCTGGATGGATCCGAAGCCAGGAGCCAGGAGCTTCTTCCTGGTCTCCCATGCGGGTGCAGGGCCCCAAGCACACAGGTGGTCCTCTGCTGCTTTCCCAGGCCGTTAGCATAGAGCCGGGTCAGAAGTGGAGCAGCCAGGACCCAAAGTGGCACCCAGGTGGGATGTCACAGCACCAGTCCCCAAATCTTGATTTTTGTTGCTATGAAGTGAATAAACATTTAAATTGAAGAATTTAAGTAATATTTAGAAAACAAAAGGTAGAAGTGATCAGCTTACACATTTTTGTTTTGAAATAGGAAGAAACTGTCAGAATTTATAGTACAGTTAAAATGCCAGTCAAGTATGTACTCACTTAACATCAGCACGTTAGTGAGTGGAACTGTCGGCTCCTTCGCTCGTGGCCTTATGACTAATAAAGAAAAGTTGTAATTAAGTGGAAGTGTGGAGTGCCGTGAGAGCCAGTCCTTGGGGACCCTGAACCTCTCGAGAGAGGGAGATGTACCATTAACCAAGGCCCCTCCCTTCTGGAGGTGCCAGCCGGCTGAGACGTAAGACTGAGCTGACAGCCAGCCGGGTGAAGTGGGAGTGGAAGGATGGGAGAGTGATCCAGCTGGGGGGACTGGTGGCAGAGGAAGGTGTGTCATGTGGGCCAGAACCGAGGGAGGTTTGTGGCGGGAGCAGAGAAGCAGAAAAAGACCTTTGGAGGAGGCTCACGGGAAAGCAGAGACTCCCTTTGAGTAACTTTGAAATGTCAATGACCAGAGGTAACAGAAATGCATGTAGGATGCATTCTTTTTTTTTTTTTTTAAGATTTATTTATTTATTTGAAAGTGAGAGTTACTGAGAGGGGTGGGTAGGTCTTCCATCTGCTGGTTCACTCCCCAGATGGCCGCAATGACTGGAGCTGGGCTGATCCGAAGCCAGGAGCCAGGAGCTTCTCTGGGTCTCCCACGTGGGTGCAGGGGCCCAAGGACTTGGGCCATCTTCTTCTGCTTTCCCAGGCCACAGCAGAGAGCTGGATCGGAAGTGGAGCAGCCGGGACTTGAACTGGTGCCCTTATGGGATGCTGGTGTCGCAGAAGGAGCCTTTACCTATTATGCCATGGTGCCTCCCCGGTAACTGTCACTCTTAAACCTGTCAACCACAGAGATAGCAGAGTTAAGTCAGTTTAAGTATGTATAATTTCACAGGACTTTCTTATGACTGACATGTCCTTTTTTTAAAGGTCTGTTTATGTATTGCAATGCAGAGTTACAGACAGAGAAAGGGAAAGACTTCTTGCAGGTCTCCCCCGTGGCAGCGGGGACTCAAGCACTTGGGCCGTGCTCTTCAGCTTCCCCAGGTGCATTAGCAGGGAGCTGGGTCAGAAGTGGAGCAGGGGCTGGCGCCTTGGCCCAGCGGGTTAACGCCCTGGCCTGCAGTGCCGGCATCCCTTATAGGCGCTGATTCGAGACCCGGCCACTCCACTTCTGATCCAGCTCTCTGCTGTGGGAAAGCAGTAGAAGATGGTCAAGTCCTTGGGCCCCTGCACCCACATGGGAGACTGGGAAGAAGCTCCTGGCTTTGGATTGGCGAAGCTCCGGCTGTTGCGGCCAATTGAGGAGTGAACCAGCAGATGGAAGATCGATCTCTCTCTCTCTCTCTCTCTCTCTCTCTGCCTCTCCTCTCTGTGTAACTCTGACTTTCAAATACATTATTTGAGACCCAGCAGCCGGGTCTCACACCGGCGCCCACATGGGATGCTGGCATCACAGGCAGACGCTTTGCCCGCTGTGCCGCAGTGCAGGCCCCTGAAACCTTCTTTAACTAATTAAAACCCAGATGTTGAATGTTGGGATTTATCAGCACAGGAAGTTAATCTTCAGAAGTGAGAAATGCTTTTGGTCTAAAGAGCTATTTCTACAATTTGGTAGCACCAGACTATGGTGTACAGTATTTAGAACTACAACTCATTAGGCAAACTTCTGAGAGGAAAAGAGAAGCGCTGTGGCACTGAAAGGGGTAGCGTGTAGACACAGACCTCCAGCTTCAGTCCGCTGCCTCAGACAGCGGGGGTGCCTTGGCCTTGTCTCTGCTGAGTGACAAAAGCAGGCCCGGTGAATTACCAGATGTCGTGACCAGTGTGCTTCTCAAACACCAGCAACCCTTCAGGGCTTGTAGACTTCCGCTGCTGCAGTTCTCAGCTGGGAGCTCCGAGCCAGGGCCGGCCAAACCATCAGCGGCTCAGGAGGCTAGAGCTGGGTGAAAGCTGCTTAGACAGCGTGACTGCTGGGACGCGATGATTCTGTGTTCAACGAAAGCTGAGGAAGTTAGCATGCTGGCCGTGCAGCCGGTGGCGTTAGAACTGCCGGCTTTAGTGCGTGTCTCGAGCCAGCTCCGCCAGAATTCTTGGTACTCAGGAGTGGTTTTCTTGGACAGAGTTTTGCGTTGCTTGTAAGTGTTGTGTGTCACAGACTAGGAAGGCACACGGGCAATCATTTTGAGGAATAGAAGGATCTACATTTTAGCTTTTTGCTTTGTTAGAAAATTTGTACCAAATACCCTTGTTTCCCATTCACTGTTTGACTTGCTTTTATTCTGAGATGTGTGGACTTTTTTTTTTTTTTTAAGATTTCTTTATCTATTTGAAAGTTATAATTACATAGAGAAAGGGAGAGACAGAGACAGAGATATTCCATCTGCTGGTTCACTCCCCAGATGGCTGCAACAGCCGGGGCTGGGCCAGCCTGAAGCCAGGAGCTTCTTCTAGGTTTCCCAACGTGGATGGCAGGGGCCCAAATTCTTGGGCCATCTTCCTCTGCTTTCCCCAGGCCATTAGCAGGGAGCTGGATCAGAAGTGAAGCAGCTCGGCCGGCGCCGCGGCTCACTAGGCTAATCCTCCGCCTTGCGGCGCTGGCACACCGGGTTCTAGTCCAGGTCGGGGCGCCGGATTCTGTCCCGGTTGCCCCTCTTCCAGTCCAGCTCTCTGCTGTGGCCAGGGAGTGCAGTGGAGGATGGCCCAAGTGCTTGGGCCCTGCACCCCATGGGAGACCAGGAAAAGCACCTGGCTCCTGGCTCCTACCATCGGATCAGCGCGGTGCGCTGCCACAGCGCGCTGGCCGCGGCGGCCATCGGAGGGTGAACCAACGGCAAAGGAAGACCTTTCTCTCTGTCTCTTTCTCTCACTGTCCACTCTGCCTGTCAAAAAAAAAAAAAAAAAAAGAAGAAGAAGAAGTGGAGCAGCTGGGACATGAACCAGCGTCTTTATGGGGTGCTGGTGTTGCAGGCAGCGGCTTAATCTACTACACCACAGTGCCGGTCCCATGTACACTGCTTTCAGTTCTCTGTTGACCACTGGATGATGTAAAATCCATGAAGATTGTCTAAATTTTTGAAAAGGAGCTCTGATTTCAAGCTTTAAAAGTGTAGAGCCAATATGAGATCTTTTTGCTCTGTTGGTCTGCTGTGCCAGCCTGGAAGTTCCCTGAAAGTCAGCCATACTGCACAGCTTGTCATTCTCTTGGCACCCAGTGCTGGGACTTACTAGATGGATGAATTGCGTTAATTTTAAATTCCCAGCAGGAGTTTCTCCCTTTAGATACATTTTTTAAAAGTAATTTTATTTTTTATTTGTCAGCGTGAATAGTTTGTAACCATTACTTTTTTTTTTTTCTTTATTTGACAGGTAGAGTTACAGACAGTCAGAGAGACAGAGAGAGAGAAAGGTCTTCCTCCTGTTGGTGCACTCCAAATGGCTGCTACTGCCTGCGCACTGCGCTGATCCGATGGCAGGAGCCAGGTGCTTCTCCTGGTCTCCCATGGGGTGCAGGGCCCAAGCACTTGGGCCATCCTCCACTGCACTCCCTGGCCACAGCAGAGAGCTGGCCTGGAAGAGGAGTAACTGGGACTAGAACCTGGCACCCATATGGGATGCTGGTGCCTCAGGCGGAGGATTAACCAAGTGAGCCACGGCACCGGCCCCTACATACATTTTTTAAAAAGTATTTATTTTATTTGGAAGAGCTACAGAGAAGGGGAGACAGAGACGGAGGTGGAGACGGGGAGAGAGAGAGAGAGTGTGAGTCTTCCATCTGCTGGTTCACTCCCTAAATGGCCATAACGGCCAAGGGTAGGCAGGCTCAAACCAGGAGTCAGGAACTTCTTCTGAGTCTCCCATGTGGGTGCAGGGGCCATCTTCCTCTGCTTTCCCAGGCACATTAGTAGGGAGCTGGATCAGACATGGAGCAGCCGGGTCTCTAACTGGCACCCAGATGGGATGTCAGCGTCCCACCTGCAGCTAACCCGCTGTGCCACAGCGCTGGCCATCCTCTACTGGCGCTCCCTGGCCACAGCAGAGAGCTGACCTGGAAGAGGGGCAACCAGGACAGAATCCGGCACCCCGACCGGGACTAGAACCTGGGGTGCTGGCGCCGCAGGCGGAGGATTAGCCTAGTGAGCTGTGGTGCCAGCCCTAGTCTTTGCTTTTATCATCAGTGTTGGTATCTGCGTCCTGTGATATTAGTCACTGTGCAGATGTCCCCAGCCCCTCCCCCTTCTGTGGGAGGAGCAGGAATGGACTTCATACGTAGACCTGGGCTGTTACTTCAAGAGAAGTGCCATTTATCCTCTTCATACCCGTGTTTCGCCTCACCTGTTCTGGTTTTGCAGTTGATCAGAATAATTTTAGCCCTTGAGTTAGCTTATCGTGTACGATCTTTACTTCTCGAGTGTTTCTTCTCTGGGTGTGATGCTGTGCCCTGCGTTCCTGCACGGTAGGGGGCCGGCGCTGGCTTGTGGAATCTGACACTGGAGTGTTACTGGTGAGTGTGCCCTAACTAGGTGTTCTCTGGGAGCGTGTGCCCTAACTAGGTGTTCTCTGGGAGCGTGTGCCCTAACTAGGTGTTCTCTGGGAGCGTGTGCCCTAACTAGGTGTTCTCTGGGAGCGTGTGCCCTAACTAGGTGTTCTCTGGGAGCGTGTGCCCTAACTAGGTGTTCTCTGGGAGCGTGTGCCCTAACTAGGTGTTCTCTGGGAGCGTGTGCCCTAACTAGGTGTTCTCTGGGAGCGTGTGCCCTAACTAGGTGTTCTCTGGGAGCGTGTGCCCTAACTAGGTGTTCTCTGGGAGCGTGTGCCCTAACTAGGTGTTCTCTGGGAGTGGTACGAATCCACCCCTTCTGAAGTCTTGCTAGAGGTCGTGCTGGTGTAACATGTTATTTGGATATTAGCGAGCTCCTTGCTGTTCCAGATTAGAACTGAGAATAGCTCACTAGTTTTAAACTGCTGTATTTTCTCCTGTTTGCTGTTTTCCCCTTTATTTTCTACACAGTTCGTTTGTGAAGTGGTCCACATACGTTTTGCTTGCAGGTGGATCTGAATTAACGTGGACTGCGTTCCTGTGTCTTGTGTTTGCAGGTTCTGTTCTGGATATCATCAAGCATATTGTGGCAAAGGGCGAGCACAAGAGTGGTGTCCTGGACGAGCCCACCATTGCTACAATACTCCGAGAGGTCCTGGAAGGGCTGGAGTATCTGCACAAGAATGGACAGATCCATCGGTACGTGGTGGGTGTGCTAGGCCGCCTCAGCAGACGCTCCCTCTCTGCGCGGCAGCAGTCCCGTGGCCTGAGCGTTTTTGTGGCTGTTTGTACCGCCAATCTCAGTGCACTGTGTCCAGAGTGTTAGTTGTGCAGCTAGTAAGTAGTGGACATGTTTCTGTAATTCGTAAACGTGGTGATTGGGGTTTTGTGCTGTTGTGTGTTGTGCCTCCCTCAGACGTTAACGATATCAGCACATTACCCGTTTTGAAAAAAAGAAAAAATAACAAGTGAGTTAGTAAAATCGGAAAATCCATAAACAGAAAAAATTCATAGTTTCTTATTATATGTTATTTTTTTAAAAGATTTATTTATTTGAAAGAGTTACAGAGAGAGAGAGAGGTCTTCCATCTGCCAGTTCACTCCCTAAATGGCCACAGTGGCTTGAGCTGAGCTGATCTGAAGCCAGGAGCTTCTTCCAGGTCTCTCACACGGTGCAGGGCCCAAGGACCTGGGCCATCTTCCACTGCTTTCCCACTCTATAGCAAAGAGCTGAATCGGAAGAGGAGCAGCTGGGACTTGAACCGGTGCCCAAAGAATGCCAAGGCTTTAACCTGCTTCGCCACAGCACTGGCCCCAAATTCATAGTTTCTTATCATGAGGTCATCACTGATAACGTTTTGGAATATTTCTTTCTGTTTTCTTTCATGTACTTGATATTTAAAACAATGCTATATATGTGATTTTCTCTGTTGCTTTTTTTTTTTTTTTTTAAGATTTATTTATTTATTTGAAAGGCAGAGCTACATAGAGGCAGAGGCAGAGAGGCAGAGAGAGAGAGAGAGAGAGAGAGAGAGAGAGAGAGAGGTCTTCCATCTGCTGGTTCACTCCCCAAATGGCCATAATGGCCAGAGCTAGGCAGATCTGAAGCTTGGAGCCAGGAGCCTTTCCTGGGTCTCTCCTGCAGGTGCAGGGGCCCAAACACTTGGGACATCTTCCCCTGCCCTCCCAGACCACAGCAGAGAGCCGGACCGGAAGTGGAGCAGCCGGGCCTCAAACTGGCACCCACGTGGGACACTGGCACCCCTGGCGGCTTCACCTGCCAAGCCACAGTGCCAGGCCCCGCTTTACTTATTTTACATTGTATCTTCAGTAGTTTGCTAGATTACTGAAAGCTCTTTGGGAGTTGGCATTGTGGTACAGTGGGTTAAAGCCCTGGCCTGCAGCACCAGCATCCCATATGGGTGCCGGTTCGAGTCCTGGCTCCTCCACTTCAGATTCAGCTCCCTGCTCGTGTACCTGGGAAGGCAGTGGATTATGGCACAGGTGCTTGGGCCCCTGCACCCACATGGGAGACCAGGAGGAAGCACCTGGCTCCTAGTTTCAGATCTCAGCTCTACGCATTGCAGCCATTCACGGAGTGGACCAGCAGATGGAAGACCTCTTTCTCCCTGTCGCTACCTCTCTCTGTAACTCTGCCTTTCAAATAAATAAATCTTAAAAAAAAAACAAAAGCTCTTTGTAAAATAGCATTTGTTAAAGCTCTTTTTTTGTTTTAAATAAATACTGTAGCATTTTTAAAAAACAGATATATTTATTTATTTGAAAGTCAGAGAGAGAGAGAGGGAGAGACAGAGAGGTCTTCAGTCCACTGGCTGACTTCCCAGATTGCCACCACAGCCAGGGCTGGGCCAGGAAGGCGGCAGGGGCCCATCACGTGGGCCATTTTATGCTGCTTTTGCCCGGCTCTTGCCGGGGAGCTGGATGAACAGCCAGGACTCCAGCCGTGCCCAGATGGGATGCCAGCATGGCAGACGGTGGTTTTACCTGCTGCACCACAGTGACGGCCCCTAGTGTAGCACTGTAAGAGCTTTTTAACATTTTGTAGTTCAGGTCTTTCTGGCTGTCTTTATTCAGTGCAGATGGCAAGAATTCAGGTAGTAATGGGTTCTGTGTTATCCAAAAGTATTTAGCACCTAGACTTGGTTTATTTGGGAATATTTTTTGCTTTCATTTCTAAATTTTTACTAGATATAAAAATTCACTGTTGAAAGTGTATTTTTTAAAGATTTATTTTATTTGAAAGGCAGAGTTAGGATGAGACAGTTTATTCCCCAAATGACTATGGCCGGGGCAGGGCCAAGCTGAAGCCAGGAGCCTGGACCTCCATCCGGGTCTCTCACGTGTGTGCAGGGGCCCAAGCACTTGGACCATCCTCTGCTGCTTTCCCAGGCACATTAGCAGTGAGCTGGATAGGAAATGGAGCAGCTGGGATTCTCCATATAGGATGCCGGAATGCAGGTGGTGCCTTTACTTGTTATGCCACAGCACTGGCCCCAATTTTTCTTTTTCTTTTTAAAAAAGATGTACTTATTTATTTGAAAGACAGTTACTGAGAAAGAGAGAGAGAGATCTTCTCTTCGCTCTTTTTACTCCCCAAATGGCTGCAACGGCCAGGGCTGGGCCAGGCCAAAGCCAGGCGCCTGGAACTCCATCCGGATTTCCATGTGGGTGGCAGGGGCGGCAAGCACTTGGGCCATCTGTCATCCACTGCTTTCCCAGGCACGTTAACAGGGAGCTGGATCGGAAGTGGAGCAGCCAGGACTAGAACCGGTGCTCATATGGGATGCCGGCGCTGCAGCTGCTTAACCCACCGTGCCACAGTGCTGCCCCTCCTCTTATTTTTTTTATAGATTTATTTATTTCTTTGAAAAGCAGAGTGATAGAGGAGGGGGAGGCGGGGAGAAATGTCTCTTCCATCCACTGGTTCATTCCCCAGGTGGCTGCAACAACCAGGGCTGGCCCAGGCCCAAGCCAGAGCCTGGAACTCCATCCAGCTCCTCCACGTGGGTGGTGGGGGCCCTGATGCTTGCTGTCTCCCGTTTTCCCGGGTGCGTTGTTGGGGAGCTGGGTGTGAAGTGGAGCAGCGAGGGGGCTTGAACTGGACTGATACGGGAGGCCAGCCAGGTGGTTCCAACGCTGGGTGCATCCTGTATTGGTGTCAGTTAATTCACTGTAGCTTGTATGTCTTGAATATTGTGTTAGTAGACTATACCCTGTTTAAGTTTTGTGTGTGGGTTCTGGCGTACCTCTGTGGGCTATGCTTCCAACTGCAATTTGGGTTTTGGAGTCCTGGCTGTATTGTTTTTATTTTTTGCATGGTACTGCTGGGACTGCCGTCCGGTTCCTGCGGATGCCACCTGTGAGAGTGGAGTGTACTTCTGTGGGCCTGATGCTGCTGAGAGCGGGTGGGAGGTGGGTCCGTAAGTGCTCCCCAGGGGTCTGGGAGAGGCCAGCTGTGCTCCTGGTGTGGCCGCGTGGATCTGCCTGCTGCACTGAGCGGGGGCAGAGGATGAAGTTCCCCAGTCTGCTCTCATCGCCGCCACTGTTCTGGGTTGGGGCCCACCTGCGTCTCCAAGTGTGGAGTTGGGAGCGGTGCCCCCTGCTGGCACTCTGCACGTCTGCCAGAGAGCTGGCTTAGTGTTGCTTTTTTTGAGCAAATTCTTGCTTTTGAGTTTGAAGTTGGTTTCCTTGGGGACTCCCTGTGTCTGGGTGGCTTGGTAGTCAGCCAGGGCGCGGCAGAGGTGGTGACCACACAGCGGGAGCCTGCAAGGCTCTGTGTGCATCAGTGGATCTGTCTGTGGGTGTAGACGTGCGTGTTTTCAGGCTCTGCTCCCGTCTCGCTTGTGGCTTTCTGTGTTTGCTGTGCCCATTCTGCATCCTCCGGTGCTGGGGTGGAAACTGCACGCCCTCCTGTGCCGGCCGTGTGTCTGCGTCTGGACTGCAGCCACAGTCTCGCAGAGCCGCTGCCGGCCCTCCTGCGGCCGCCCTTGAGAGTCACGGCCGCTGACCGTCGCTGGGCTCAGCTGCTGCCCACCAGTCTCATCTCGTGGGCCCCTGCTGCCTGGCAGAAAAGCCGCCAGCCACGCTGGTCTCTGCACCTAGCGGAGCCTGCGCGCACCCTGGGCGGGCTGAGCTGGCACAGAGGCTGCTGCTCTTAGCTGGTGGGCAGCAGCAGTTCGGGCACGACGTCCGCAGGTTGGTTTCCAGGTCACTGCAGTGGCAGATTCATCGGGCGTGTCCAGCTTCTACGTTGCTTTTAAGGGGGGGCAGATCTGCCTCACTCAGCTGTAGCTGAGAGAGAGAGAGAGAGAGGGAGGTCTTCCATCCCCTGATTCACTCCCCATATGGCTGCAATGGCCAGACTGGACCAACACAAAGCCAGGAGCCAGGAGGTTTCTCTGGGTCTCCCAGAAGTGGAGCAGCCGGGATTCAAACTGGTGCCCATATGGGATGCAGGTGGTGCGGTGGCTTCACCCGCTACGCCATAGCCCTGCCCCTACATTTTGTATTATTAAATTCCAAATAAGAACTCAGCTTACATATCGCTGTTACTAATTTCACTTGCAGGTGAAGATGATGTGCCCTTAGGTTAAGATTCGCGTGGGCTCACAGAATGGTTGTGAAGAGATTGTGATGGCTTGTGCAGCTGGCTCTGAGGCCGTTGGAGTGGGGGTTTCAAAGGTGGTTTTTGCAATGACATCGACTCAAGCTAATGCTTTCTGAGTGACAGCCCCTCGGGTAACTTTGAAAGGAATGACACTCATTTAGCTAAATGGTCTATTTTATAGAGCTAGTGTGAGCAGCCGTACAAAGCGTCTGAACTTTTTTGTGCCTGAATTTTGCAGGAATCACTGAACTCCTCGTGCTCCTTGTTTGTGTGACCCGGGTGTCTGACAGCTGTCGTTTCCTCTGTGTCTTTTAACACTTCTTGCAGCAGGTGTACTGACTACAGAGTTCCTTAATTTGTTGTCTGAAAAAGTCTTCATTTCAAAGATGTATTTGTTTATTTATTTGAAAGTCATAGTTAGAGCGAGCGAGTGAGCTGCTTCCCTCCCCAGATGGCCACAGTAGTTGGGGCTGGCCAGGCCAGAGCCAGGGGTCTGGACCTTCATCCAGGTCTCCCAGTACTTGGGCCGTCATCTGCTGTTTTCCCAGGCATACTAGCAGGGAACTGGATCGCAGGTGGAGCAGGTGGGACTCGAACTGGCACCCATGTGGGATGTCAGCATGGCTGCAGGTGGTGCATACCCGCTACTCCACAGCACCAGCCCACAGTGAGACTTTAAAAGTGCCCCCCTAATTCTCAGCTGCAGCCCAGACTGGGAACCACTATGTAAGACTGTAGCAGGAACCGCAACTGAGATAAATTGCGACTTAAACAAGCTGAGCAGAAAGCTGCTTTCGTGGGGCCCAGAGATAGAGGTTTCAGTGGGTTTTGCCGTTCCTCGTATCTGTGATGTCCAGTTATTCCAGGCAGGTCTGTGTGTTAGCCAGTGGAGCGGGATAGGTAATTTTCCTTCACCATACAGTGTTTCCCCTTGGCTCTCCAGGTTTCAGAGATTTGAGTACGATGGCTAGATCTGTAAATCAGACCGAAGGATTTCTGGTTCTTTTTATTGGTGTCAATTCGCTCTCTCTTTTCTTTTTTTTAAAGATTTTGTTTGTTTGTTTGTTTGAGAGGTAGAGTTAGGGACAGAGAGAGAGAGAGAGAGAGAGAGAGGTCTTCCATCCACTGGTTCACTCCCCAGATGACTACAGTGGCCAGGACTGAGCCGATCCAAAGCCAGGAGCTTCCTCCAGGTCTCCCAGGTGGTGCAAGGGCCCAAGGACTGGGCCATCGTCTGCTGCTTTTCCAGGCCACAGCAGAGAGCTGGATGGGAAGAGAAGCTGAAGGCGCGGGCAGAGCTTAGCCTTCTACACCGCAGCACCGGCCCCTGAAGTGTTTATCTGCAACCCAGAGAGGTTGGCTGTCGCAGAAACGTTGGATATTTTAAGTCGGTTTAACATTCCTGCATGTGTATGTGTGCACTTCTAGCTTTTGTGTGGATTCATTGCTTCTCCTGCCCTCGCGTTCAGGTTTTCCATAAACTGTGCCTAGTGATGAGTAATAAAAATGGTAGGGAGGAGACTTGTGCTCTATACTGATGCAACAGTCGGACACGTCCTTTAATCTTAGAAAATCGTAGAAGGGATGTGTGACTCTGGGCAGCAGTGACATGTAAGACATGGCATTAAGCAGAGAAAAACAAAACTCACTGTTCTTGCTGTTGAAGAGTGGACGGGAGATGTGACTGGTGGGCCTGCTGGGTGCTTGACATTCTTGGCAGCAGAGTGAGAAGGTTCTTTGGAGATTGTGTTGTTTCCAGACACTTAGTTATACAGTTTTTTAAAACTTTCTATTTTTATTTATTTGAAAGAGAGAGAGATAGAGAGAGACATAGACAGAGATCTTGCCTCCACTAGTTCCCTTCCCAAATGCCCACAACAGCCCGGCCTAGAGCAGGCCAGACCAGGAGCCAGGAACTTGAGAACTCTGCCGTGTCGTGGGCCATCGCCTGCTGCCTCCCAGGGTGTGCATCAGCAGGTGCTGAGTTGAGGCACAGCTGGGATGTGAACGCAGGCACTGCGGTATGGCACGTCGCGTCCTAAGCGGTATCGGCCACCATGCCAACTGCCCACCCCTTCGTTCCCCGCTTCCCTGCAGGGTCAGTTGTTCTGTGGTGTGTGAAGACAGCAGTGACCCTTGGGCCGGCACCGCGGCTCACTAGGCTAATCCTCCGCCTTGCGGCGCCGGCACACCGGGTTCTAGTCCCAGTTGGGGTGCCGGATTCTGTCCCGGTTGCCCCTCTTCCAGGCCAGCCCTCTGCTGTGGCCAGGGAGTGCAGTGGAGGATGGCCCAGGTGCTTGGGCCCTGCACCCCATGGGAGACCAGGAAAAGCACCTGGCTCCTGGCTCCTGCCATCGGATCAGCGCGGTGCGCCGGCCGCGGCGGCCATTGGAGGGTGAACCAACGGCAAAGGAAGACCTTTCTCTCTGTCTCTCTCTTTCACTGTCCACTCTGCCTGTCAAAATAAAAACAAAAACAAAAACAAAACAAAACAAAAAGACAGCAGTGACCCTTGGTGCTCCTTATTTTTTCTCACGGAAGCCGTTCCTCACTTGGCACTTCTGGTATCAAACGGCTGTTTGAATTATTTTTAAAGATTTAGTTATTTATTTGAAAGAGTCATAGGAACACAGAGGCAGAGAGAAAGAAAGAGATGGATCTTCCATCAGCTGATTCACTCCCCACATGGCTGCAATGACCAGGCCAGTCAGGAGCCGGGAGCTTCGTCCAGGTCTCCCAGGTGGGTGGCACAGGCCCGAGCACTTGGGCCAGCCTCCACTGCTTTCCACGGCCACAGCAAGGAGCTGGATCCACAGTGGGCAGCTGGGACTCCGAATGGCAGCCATAGGGATCCAGTGCCGCGGCAGTGGTCTCACCCACGATGTCCTGGCCCCGCTCCACAGTTTGAATATTTACAGCCATGTGTATGTGTTACCCACTCAAGTAACACTTGGTAAGCTTGTGGCTTCCCTAAGTGAAGAGACAGTAATCTGCCTTCAGGAGGCTGCGTTTTGAGGAGGCCTTCTCCTGATTGATTCCCCCCACCCCTCCCCTCCCCCTTCCCCTCCTCCCCCTCCTCCTCCTCCTCCCCCCCCCTCCTCCCTCTCCTCCCCCTCCTCTTCCCTCTCCTTCCCTCCCCCTCCCTCTCCTCCCCTCCCCCTCCCCTTCCCCTCCCTCTCTCCTTTCTCTTCTCTTCTCTTCTCTTCTCTTCTCTTCTCTTCTCTTCTCTTCTCTTCTCTTCTCTTCTCTTCTCCTTTGGTCACTTTATTAAATTATATTAGTTTCAACTACTAAATAGCACTTTGGTGAAAACACAGTATATTGTCATACTCCAATGCTTTTCTTTAAAATCATTCCAGTCCTTAATATATGTTACAAGGGGCCAGCACTGTGGCATAGGAGATAAAGCCACTGCCTGCAGTGCTGGCATCTCATGGGCGCTGGTTCGAGTCCCAGCTGCTCCACTTTCTACCCAGCTCTCTGCTGTGGCCTGGGAGAGCAGTGGAAGATGGTCCAAGTCCTTGGGCCCTGCACCCGCATGGGACACCTCGAGGGAGCTCCCAGCTCCTGGCTTCGGATTGGTGCTCCAGCTGTTGTGGCCATCTGGGGAGTGAATCAGTGGATAGAAGACCCCTCGCTCTCTCGCTCTCTCTCTCTCTGCTTCTCCTTCTCTCTGTGTAACTGACTTTTGAATAAATAAACAAATCTTAAAGGAAGAAGCACCATCTTTCCACAGTACTTGAGATACTCAATACGGAGCTAACACAGTGAAACAGAGGCAAAGGCAAAGCCTTCACAGTTGTGCGATTTCAGCAGCAAAACTGGGTGGTGGACTGAAACACGACAGGGACAAAGCGTGTACAAAGAGATAAAACAGATGACAAAATATTGAGAATTAGCAGGCAAAACCGTATCGCAAGCAACATTTTAAATTGTCATTTTTAAGCAATTGCAACTATTTAAACATATAAAACAAATATAAAGTGAGCTTTTAGTATCATTGATGTGATTTTTTAAAAAATGTTAAAACTTGATGGTATGGCTGGGCCGTGGTATAGTAGGTTAAGCTTCTTTCTGCAGCGTCGGCATTCCATACGGGCACCGGTGCCTGTCCCGGCTGCTGCTCTTCTGGTCCAGCTCTCTGCTGTGACCTGGGAGAGCAGCAGAAGATGCCCAAACCCTTGGGCCCCTGCACCCACGTGGGAGACCTAGAAGAAGCTCCTGGCTCCTGGCTTTGGATCGGTCCAGCTCTGGCCATTGCGGCCATTTGGGGAGTGAACCAGCAGATGGAAGGCCTCTCTCTGTGTCTGTAACTCTAACTCTCAAATAAATAAATAAAATCTTAAACACACACACACACACACACACAACTTGATGGTATACTCAGAGCATGTGTTAGAAAGCTAAAATGTTAAGTGAGAAGAATGTATGGCAAGTCGTCTTAAGTTTTCTATCAAACCCTGATTTCTGGTTAATCCTTCTAAGTATTGTCTTTTTCTTTTAAGGATTTAATTATTTATATGAAAGTCAGAATTAGAGATGATCCGTCTGCTGGTTCCCTCCTCCAGATAGCTGCAACAGCCAGCGCTGGGCCAGGACAAAGCCAGGAGCCAGGAACCACTTGCAGGTCTCCTACGTGTGTGGCAGGGGCCCGAGTACTTGGGCCATCCTCCACTGCCTTTGCAGGCACATTAGCAGGGGAGTGGATTGGAACTGGAGCGGCTGGGACACATGTGGGATGCTAGTCTCACAGGTGGTGGCTTTACTCACTACGCCACAGCACTAACCCTAGTATTATTATTGTTATTTTTTTTTTTTTTTAGGATTTTATTTATTTATTTGAGAGGTAGTTACAGACAGTGGGAGGGAGAGACAGAGAGGCCTTCCTTCCGTTGGTTCACTCCCCAAATGGCTGCAACAGCCAGAGCTGTGCTGATCCGAAGCCAGGAGCCAGGAGCTTCTTCTTGGTCTCCCCTGCAGGTGCGGGGGCCCAAGCACTTGGGCCATCCTCCACTGCCTTCCCAGGCCACAGCAGAGAGCTGGCCTGGAAGAGGAGCAGCCAGGACTAAAACCGGTGCCCATATGGGATGGTGGCGCCGCAGGCGGAGGATTAACCTACTGCACCACAGCGCGGCCCCTCCCAGTATTATTCTTTAAGTCCATGGTGGACAAGGTTTGTAAGGTTTCCTGAAGTTTTCATGTCTCTGTCTTTGAGTAAATAGTTAGACCATATTGAAAATTCCCAAGTCTGGTAAATTAGGTTCAAAGTATTCTGGACTTTTAGAAACACCACCTGATAACAGTTGGCTGGAGTGTGCTGCCTTCAAATGTTTGTCTCATCAATCTTGTCTTTTTTCATTTCTTAAGTAAACACACCTACAACCCTCAATAAAGAAATTTGATGAGATGGCTAACATAACCCCAGACCCATGGAACTCGCTAGTGATCTTACCGTGGGCGGTAGGGCGCCCCCGCCAGGCCACCCTATGCTCCAGGGCGCTTCACCACCCGCCACTCAAGATAGGAATGGAGATTGTGTCGTCCAGACAGCTGAGACAGGCTCAGCTCGTGGGAAACTCGCTCTCATCCGGTGGTACCAGAGCGGATCCTCCACCCGGCTTGCTTTTTTCTGAAGCTCTTACCCGTCTCCACTGCCTTTTTGTCACATCTCAGAAGTGGTTTTGCCGTACCTAGCGGTCTCCGTAGTGAAAGACAGTGCTTTTGTTCAAGAAACTTGGGCAACTAAATTATACGTGAATACAATTAGAGGCCATTTTTTATAGACACGTAAGGAGCATGTGATGATTTTCTAGCAAAAGCTCATGATGGGGTGTTAGATAGATTAGTTTTCTTCAGGGCTAGACTGAAAGTACCAAACTCTGAAACAGTTTTAGAAAATTTAAGTTAAGCTGAGGGAAAAGACCCTGAAGAGAGAACAGAAGAGCATGGTGGCCGGTGATCCGTGTGCGTCAGAGGAGCCAGTCCGCTGGAGAGTGCCCCCTGTGTGCTCCACGCAGTCGCTAGGAGAGCGAGCTTCCGTCTGCCGGTTCACTCCCAGGTGGCAGTGCTGGGCCAGGCTGAAGCCAGGAGCCTGACTAGGGGCCAGTTCATAGCCAGCGGGTCAGAAGCGGTTAAACAGCCTGGGCCCGTGTTGTGGCACCTTGAGTTAAGCCAGCATCCAGTATGAGTGCTGATTTGAGTCCCAGTCCTGGCTGCTCCCTTCCAGTCATCCGGGAAAGCAGCACAGATGGCCCGAGTGCTTAGGCCTCTACCATCCATGCGGGAGAGCGGGTGGAGTTCCTGGCACTTGGCTTTGGCCTGGGCCAGCCTGGGCCATCTAAAAGTAGAGGGAAAGGGGACCAGAGAGGACGAAGTGTGCATTTCACTGGCTCCTGTCCACGGCAAACAAGGCCTTCCCCCCAGCCGGCCTTGCTTCTCTCTCCTCTGAGCTCCAAGATGGCCTTTCTTTTTGTTTTAATTACAAAATGACCATGTGAGTACATTCCAGAAAGATACTTAAATTACTCCCTTAACTTTGATCCCTTCCCTTCCCTTCCCTCCCCCTCCCCTCCCCCTCCTCTCCCCTCCCGTCCCCCTCCCTTCCCTCCCTTCCCTTCCCCCTTCCTTCCCCCTTCCTTCCCCCTTCCTTCCCCTTTCCCTTCCCCCTTCCTTCCCCCTTCCTTCCTTCCCCTTCCCTTCCCCCTTCCTTCCCCCTTCCTCCCTTCCCCCTTCCTTCCCCCTTCCTTCCTTCCCTTCCCTTCCCTTCCCCCTTCCTTCCCCCTTCCTTCCCCCTTCCCTTCCCCCTTCCTTCCCCCTTCCTTCCCCCTTCCTTCCCCCTTCCTTCCCCTTTCCCTTCCCCCTTCCTTCCCCCTTCCTTCCTTCCCCTTCCCTTCCCCCTTCCTTCCCCCTTCCTCCCTTCCCCCTTCCTTCCTTCCCCCTTCCTTCCTTCCCCTTCCTTCCCCTTCCCTTCCTTCCTTCCTTCCCCCTTCCTTCCTTCCCCCTCCTTCCTTCCTTCCTTCCTTCCTCCCTCCCTCCCTCCCTCCCTCCCTTCCTTCCTTCCTTCCGACAGAGTGACAGAGAGACAGAGAGACAGAGAGAGGTCTTCTATCCACTGGTTCACTCCCCAGATGGCTGCAAGCTGGCTGATCTGAAGCCAGGAGCCTGGAGCTTCTTCTGGGTCTTCCACGTGGCTGCAGAGGGCCAAGGAGTCGGGCTTTTACTGCTTTCCCAGGATGTAGCAGAGAGCTGATCCCATCCATTTATATAAAAGGAAGTTTTCCTTGCTCTCTAGTAGGTATATATGAGTGTAGAAAGGAGTATGTTTGTATAACATCGGTTTTTTTTGAAACATTTATTTATTTATTTGAAAGACAGACTTACAGAGAGGAGAGGCACACACAGAGAGGTCTTCCATCTGCTGGTTCACTTCCCAGATGGCTGCAACAGCCTGGAGCTGCACTGATCCAAAGCCAGGAGCTTCTTCCCGGTCTCCCAAGAGGGTTCAGGGGCCTACAGACTTGGACCATCTTTTACTGCTTTCCCAGGCCACAGCAGAGAGCTGGATGGGAAGTGGAGCAGCAGGGACTTGAACTGGCACCCATATTGGATGCTGGCACAGCAGGCGGCGGCTTTACCTGCTACGCCACAGCTCTGGCCCCATTACATTAGTTTTGTCGTAAAATACACTGCCTTCCTGTTTGATTTGTTTACTTAACTGTAGGTGTTAGTGTGTCTTGTCACATATGTTGATTGTTCTAGTTCTTGGATTTAGCTATGAATTTAACCTTTCTACTATTGTTTTCCTATATTGTTACCATGTTTTATTAATACAGTGTTGCAGTAGAATCCTTGTACGTTGTGAGAATTTTTCTAGGGTATGAAGAAACGGATTTGCTACTCCTAGAAATTTTTACTGTGTTCAGGTACTGCTGCCACTACTACCACCAATACGACTACCACCACACTGTTCGTATCACTGTGTGGGAAATAGGTTGTAGATTGAGTGGACGGTATGTCACTTCTGTTGGGAGATGTGTCCAGATATGTCATAGGTACATATGTGATAATTCGGCTGTTAACACTTGAAATAGTACTAAACAAGGGGCCGGGCTGTGGCACAGTGGGTTAGCACCCTGGCCTGAAGCGCCAGCATCCTCCTAGGGGTGTGTGTGTGTGTGTGTGAGAGAGAGAGAGAGAGGAGAGAAGAGAGAGTCACTCACTCTCTGACACTCAAATGCCAATTAAAGTTTTTTTCTGATCAATTAGGTGAGGTGTGGGAGTTGGGGCAGCAGGGAGCAAGCAGTCTGATTTTTTTTTAGTGTTTAGTTGATATAGAAAAAAGTATATTTAAAGTGTAGAATTAGTTTGTGGTAGCTGACATGACACCTTTCAGCTACTGGTATCCTAATGAAGAATGTGGAATCGTCTTGGGTTTTCTAGATATTACAGTGAGAGCTGTACCTTATTGTGGCTTTCTGTTTAGTGTTTGGATTTTAAGTGAAGGTACCTCAGAGTTCATGGAACGTAGAATTATAAGTTTATTTTGATACAAGGATTTTGAAATCCATACGTACGAGTGTTCTTGGAGAAGCCCATGGAAGTGTGTATTATAAACTACTGTGTGTAGATTTCAAAATGTTTTTGCACCAAAATAAACATATAGTCATTTTATGTTTCTGTAAACTTTTCAAGTGACCAAACATTTTAAAATTTTAACTCTTGGTCTTAATATCTTTTAAAACAAAAAGGAATGGTTAAATATTATTAACATTCTATAAACTTAGTAAACAACTAAATTATATTGTACATAATAGGTGTTTTTAATATGCAACTTTTTTTTCTTAAAGAGATGTGAAAGCTGGAAATATTCTTCTTGGAGAAGATGGATCAGTGCAGATTGCAGGTAATTGGTGTTCGTGGTTTTGGTCAGTGGTGGGGCCTGCTGCTGCGTCCCTCGAACCAGGCGCCCAGTGCCGGCTCGTCCCTGCCGACTCGGCTTCCTGCAGTCGCCTTCAGTCCTGATCTTCTGTTTGCCTTCCAGCGTTCAGGGCTGCCGTGGGTCCTGCCGCTCTGTGCTTTCCTGTGCGGGGGGGGTGGTGAGTGAGGCCGCACCTGTGCTGGGCGTGGCCTGTGTCAGGAGAGCGCCTGGGGAGCGGACGTGTGCTAGGCTCAGTGGCCGCACTGAAGGGTCGGTCAAGAGCTGGAGTCCAGGCTGGGACTCCGTCACGGCCGGGAAGCTGCCTCAGTCAGACCAGCTTCCTCTCGGGTTGTAGGACACTCAGTTCGTAAGCCACACAAATCGTAAATTACTTCCTCAGCTGTTAGATGGTAATTTAGACAAGCATCTTCATGTCCTTGAGGTAAGATAGTGCTTTTTATTTTATTTTTGTGCTAAATGGCAGAAGAGATGATTTATTGTACTTGTGTCACACTTGGCCACGACTGATAAAGGTGTCGTATGCACTCGTCAGCTAAAACAGGACCACAGACACCAGTGACAGTCACACGTGAAGGTATTGAAGGAGAGGCAGGGCAGCGGCAGACTGTCGGGACCAACATGCCGCCAGAGCGCGGCCCCAGCAGGGCTCACACAGCTGTTTCTAGTGCTCTGTCCACTAGGGCTCACAGTTTTCACCCCTGGTATGCAGTGATCAACAACAGAAAGCCCAGACTATGCTTGTGAGATAACAGGTAACAATAACAGACCCCAGATACGGTTGTAGCGTAACAGTGCAGGGCGCAGTTCGTGGGACTTGGGCCCACATAGTTCCACAAGATGCACCCTTAGCCGTTAGCAAGCAGAGCTAATATGTACAGCAGTTAGCTTTTAGCCGCACTCACTCCATTTTGATTTCGACTCACAGAGGAACTAGTCCGGAGTGGCCCAGGCCCAGGCAGAGGCCGCCAGGGGCTGTGTTTCGGTGTCAGCAAAGTGGTCTCATAGGTGGTTTCTCCGACGTGTTAGCGATCGTAGTTCCAGATCTTTCAAGACACGTTGTAGAGAGTAGCAGGCAGTCCCCGGGCCGCCACCTCTCCTGGCTGCGGTGCCCAGCCCAGCCTTCACCTGACCTCTCCTCCTCCTCACTGTGCACTTCAGCCTCTGCACTCGGTCCTGCCCCACGAGGCTCTGACACGCAGAGGCTTTCAAGAAGACGGCGCTGCAGCCAAGAGGAAGGCAGTACTTTCTAATGCTGCATAAAGATCTAACATGGGGGCCGGCACCGTGCGCAGGCATCCACGTGGGCGGCGGTTCCAGTCCCGGCTGCTCCTCTTCCAGGCCAGCTCTCTGCTGTGGCCTGGGAAGGCAGTGGAGGATGGCCCGAATGCTGGGCCCTGCACCCCATGGGAGACCAGGAGGAAGCACCTGGCTCCTGGCTTCGGATCAGCGCAGCTGCAGCCATTTGGGGAGTGCACCAACAGAAGGAAGACCTTTCTCTCTGTCTCTCTCTCTCACTGTCTGTAACTCTACCTGTCAAATAAATAAAATCTTAAAGAAAGCCTAACATAGAAGTAAATATTGATAAATTCAAGTCCTTTAAATTGGCAACTTTGTTTATCAAAACAGGAACAGCTTATCACTTTTTTTGAAAAGCATATTTTTTAATGTTTTTTGTCTTTTATTTTTTAATTTTTTAATTTTTTTTTTTTTTTTAGTTAGAGAGGGAGAGAGGTACTTATTTATTTGAAAGGCAGAGTTACAGGGAGGTAGAGGCAGAGAGAGAGGGAGGGAGGGAGGGAGAGAGGTCTTCCATCGCTGCTTCACTCCCCAGATGGCTGCAGTGGCCGGAGCTGTGCCAATCAGGAGCCAGGAGCGTCTAACCCCGCCCTTATGGGATTCAGGCACTGCAGGTGGCGGCTGTACCCATTATGCCACAGCACCTGCCCTTGAATCTGTTCTTAGCTTTATGTGTGGATTGACTGTTTCTTTGGCATTGTCATTCACACTCCTTAGCTGATGCTGGAGCTACAGTCTGTCGGCTTGCTTGGTTGTGATTGGAAGCCCGCAGGTGCACAGCCTCTGGCGGTCCAGAAGTCTGGGTCATTATTATGTTCCTAATGTAAAATGCTACATACGTGAAAGCTACTTGGTTTTAAAATTCAAAAGAATCGCCCAACTAAACCTGACAATGTATTGTTTGTGATTTGACTGCATCTTTATTATTATAGTTAAGTGTTTTAAGACATAGTATAGTTTTCCCTGCTAGCTGGTTGTAATAATACCTAGTAAGTATTGGATGCGTGGTGGGTTACAGGGAGTACTCTCAGGTTGTTAATTCACTTGATCCGCAGCAGCCTCCTGGGTGGGCCCTGTGCCTGTGCATTGCCTGCAGACACAGCCGTTGTGCAGCAAAGACAGGACGTGCCAAGTCTACCTGCTGGGCGGAGAGTGCCCTCTGGGAGCTCTCGTTCCCCTCAAAGGCACTTTCAAGTGTTGTTTCCTTTTTATTTCTTTTAAGGTTTTATTTTATTTATTTGAAATGCAGAGTTACAGAGTGAGCGAGTGAGAGGGCTCTTCCATATGCTGGTTCATTCCCAAATGGCTGCAGTGGCCGGTGCTGGACTGATCCTAAGCCGGGAGCTTCTTCTGGGTCTGCCATGGGGGTGCAGCGGCCCAAGGACTTGAGTTGTCTTCCACTGCTTCCCGTGCACATTAGCAGGGGTCTGGGTTGGAGTGGAGCATCCAGGTTCCAACTGTGGCCCATGTGGGATGCGGACACTGCAGGCATGGCCTCACCTGCTGAACCACTACACTGACCCCGACTTGTTTGTTGTTGCTACAAATGAACATTTTAAAGTTCCTAGATAGTTTAGAAGTATTAGAACATTAAGATTATTTTTAGGCCGGCGCCACGGCTCACTAGGCTAATCCTCCGCCTTGCGGCGCCGGCACACCGGGTTCTAGTCCCGGTTGGGGCGCCGGATTCTGTCCCGGTTGCCCCTCTTCCAGGCAAGCTCTCTGCTGTGGCCAGGGAGTGCAGTGGAGGATGGCCCAAGTGCTTGGGCCCTGCACCCCATGGGAGACCAGGAGAAGCACCTGGCGGCGGCCATTGGAGGGTGAACCAACGGCAAAGGAAGACCTTTCTCTCTGTCTCTCTCTCTCACTGTCCACTCTGCCTGTCAAAAATTAAAAAAAAAAAAAAAGGAAAGGAAAAAAAAGATTATTTTTAAAGTAAGGATTTTGAAATTTATTTTTATTTATTTATTAGAGAGCAAGAATGTGAGTGCACTCCCGTTGTTGGCTCACTCCCGAAATTCCTGCAGGGGCTGGGGGTCCGGAGCTCGGAACTAGGAACTCAGCCCAGGTCTCCCGCTTGAGTGGCAGGACCCCAGCTGCTTGAGCTATCACTGCGGCCTCTTAGGGCCTGCGTTAGCAAGCAGCTGCAATTAGATGTCAGAGCTGGCTTCGAACCCAGGTAGACAGGGATGCCACTCAACCGCTGGGCCACACAGCTGCCCGAGATTGCTTCTGCTGAGGGCGCACACTGCTAAGCCACTGCTTGTAGTATTGGAGGCCACTTTGATCCCAGCTGCTCCACTGTGTTTTTTTTTTTTTTAAGACTTATTTCTTTATTCGAAAGGCAGAGATAGAAGGAGGGCTGAAGCCAGGAGCAAGGGCCCGAGGACCTGGGCCATCTTCTGCTGCTTTCCTAGGTGAATTAGCAGGGAGCTGGATAGGAAGTGAAGAAGCCAGGACTTGAACCAGCATCCATTTTGGATGCTGGCATTGCAAGTGGAGACTTAACCTTTTCGCCAGTGCCAGCCCCTGTTCCACTTTTGATCCAGGTCCTGCTGATGCCCCTGGGAAGTCAGCGAAGGATGCACCAGTGAGCCCCAGCCATCCACGTAGGAAACCCAGATGCAGTTCCTGGCTCTCGGCTGTGACCGTTTGGGAAGAGAATCAGCAGAGAGAGCTCTGTCTCCCTCCGTGCCTCTCCTGCTCTGCCTTTCAGATAATAAATCTTCTTTTTAAATATTTATTTATTGAAGGGCAGAGTTAGAGAGAGGGGGGTCTTCCATCCACTGGTATACTCCCCAGATGGCTGCAACAGCTGGAGCTGAGCCAATTTGAAGCCAGGTCTCCCATGTGGGTTCAGGGACCCAAAAACTTGGGCCATCTTCTGCTGCTTTCCCAGGCCTAAGCAGAGAGCTGGATGGGAAGCGGAGCGGCCGGGACTAGAACTGGCCGCCATATGGGATGGTGGCACTGCAAGCAGTGGCTTCACCCGCTACGCCACAGCGCTGGCCCCGTAAATAAGTCTATTTATTTATTCATTTATTTTTTAAGTCCATCTTGTGTAGACTTGCTGTTTTATACTGTGACAATACTTGCTCCACAAGGGCTGAGTTCACAGACTTCTGGATCTGGAGTTGCAGAGTGTGCAGTGCTAAAAGTGTCTGTCTCCCACTGGGCTTGTCCACAGGTATTCTGTTTTCAAATACAGACTCATTTTACATGCTACAGAATATTCTGAAATCGAGAACAAAGAGACTCCGATACGATGTAGAAAACCTGCATTATGTTAGGAATCAGGGGTTGTCACTGGCTAGCTTCACCAAGGGGGATTTCTTCAGTGTGCTGGGGGCACACAGAGCCAGTTCCCTGAGCAGCGAGGCCTCGCAGGCAGGCAGCCGGCTGTGCGGACCTGGAGGGCGCAGCTCTGGCTGTGGCTCGGCTCCGGGAGCCCGGTGCTTGTGTCTCCGCCCCGGCTGCAGACCTCCGGGAGCCTGTGCTCGGGCTGCTTGGAGCGAGGTGTCTCGCCCTGGCTCAGATCAGCCGTGCTCGTGAGAGCCGAGGTCAGAGAGCACCGATGCAGGCCCAGGTTCAGTCCCACAGGCAGAGGAGCGGTGCGGGACAGGCAGCCCTCCGCGGCAGGGACAGGCCGAGGAGCAGTGCGGGACAGGCCGAGGAGCGGTGCGGGACAGGCAGCCGAGCGGTGTGGGACAGGCAGCCCTCCGCGGCAGGGGCTGGTACCTTGGCTTCAGCGTTGGGGGTTAACTTCTTTGTAGAAAGATTCTTGAGACCTGGGTGAGCTGAGTTACCAGTGTCACACATCTGTTGGCAAATGAGGATATACAATTAGGATTACTACATTTGTTCTGGACCAAGTTCTTGAGAACTTTTTGAATGCCAATCTATAAAGGATTGATTGGATTCTATAAAGGATTGATTGGATTCTATAAAGAATTGATTGGATTCTTTAGGGTTTTTTGAGCTGCAGTGACCATGTCAAAGTAATAATTGGACTAGTGTTGTGGTGTAATAGGTAAAGCCAGGTTGAGTCCTGGCTGCCCCCCTTCTGATCCAGCTCTCTGCCGTGGCCTGGGAGAGCAGTGGAGGATGGCCCAGGTCCTTGGGCCCTGCACCCGTGTGGGAGACCTGGAAGAACCTACTGGCTTCTGGCCTCAGCCTGGCCCAGTGCTGGCCATTGCGACCATTTGGGAAATTAATCAGCAGATGGAAGATCTCTCTCTGTCTCTCCCTCTCTCTGTAACTCTGCCTTTGAAATAAATAAATCTTTATAAAAAAAAAGCGATCACCAGAAAATGAATGAATCTGGTAAGTAGTATGTAGGGTGGGTGTGAGCAAGGAGTCAAATCTGAGTTAATGGAGTGAGGAACCTGAGGCGGTGCCTTGATCTATCTGAAATTCCAGCTAACAGAAGAGAAGTGGCCGTCTGCCGTGCGTGTGGGCCAGTGGCCGCGTCGTGCTGCTTTCCTGGTGTTAATGTATTCACTGTGCTGTTCCTGTCTTCCTGGCACATTCTCTTTCAGACTTTGGAGTTAGTGCTTTTCTGGCAACCGGCGGTGACATCACCCGGAATAAAGTGAGGAAGACGTTTGTGGGCACCCCTTGCTGGATGGCACCTGAAGTGATGGAGCAGGTACCGTGTGCCGCGTGCCTTGTCTCTCTACAGCGGTTCCAGGCTGGTTACGAAGCCGAACAGTCTTAGTCGTATTTGCTCTCGCTTGATTTACCATGTTAGCTCTGGGAAATACATGTCTCTTCTTTGGTTAAGACTTTACCCTTAAAAACAAAACACAACACCATCTAGAGCTTTACAAGGGCTGTGAGCGCAGGGTTTACTTGCCCGCAGCAGCCTGAGGAGTGGTCGGGCACGGTTGCCTTGGTAATTCCTTCGCACGGTGACGTGCCCGCGTCTGCTCCCCTGCGGTCCTCACGGCTCCGTCCTGGAAGGACCGCGTCCTCACGGCTGTCCTAGAAGGACCGTGTCCTCACGGCTGTCCTGGAAGGATGCGTCCTCACGGCCCTGTCCTGGAAGGATGCGTCCTCACGGCTCTGTCCTGGAAGGACCGCGTCCTCACGGCTCCGTCCTGGAAGGATGCGTCCTCACGGCTGTCCTGGAAGGACCGCGTCCTCACGGCTGTCCTGGAAGGACCGCGTCCTCACGGCTGTCCTGGAAGGATGCGTCCTCACGGCTCCGTCCTGGAAGGACCGCGTCCTCACGGCTCCGTCCTGGAAGGACCGCGTCCTCACGGCTCCGTCCTGGAAGGACCGCGTCCTCACGGCTCCGTCCTGGAAGGACCGCGTCCTCACGGCTCCGTCCTGGAAGGACCGCGTCCTCACGGCTCCGTCCTGGAAGGACCGCGTCCTCACGGCTCCGTCCTGGAAGGACCGCGTCCTCACGGCTCCGTCCTGGAAGGACCGCGTCCTCACGGCTCCGTCCTGGAAGGACCGCGTCCTCACGGCTCCGTCCTGGAAGGACCGCGTCCTCACGGCTCCGTCCTGGAAGGATGCGTCCTCACGGCTCCGTCCTGGAAGGACCGCGTCCTCACGGCTCCGTCCTGGAAGGATGCGTCCTCACGGCTGTCCTGGAAGGATGCGTCCTCACGGCTGTCCTGGAAGGACCGCGTCCTCACGGCTCCGTCCTGGAAGGACCGCGTCCTCACGGCTCCGTCCTGGAAGGACCGCGTCCTCACGGCTCCGTCCTGGAAGGACCGCGTCCTCACGGCTCCGTCCTGGAAGGATGCGTCCTCACGGCTGTCCTGGAAGGATGCGTCCTCACGGCTGTCCTGGAAGGACCGCGTCCTCACGGCTCCGTCCTGGAAGGACCGCGTCCTCACGGCTCCGTCCTGGAAGGACCGCGTCCTCACGGCTCCGTCCTGGAAGGACCGCGTCCTCACGGCTCCGTCCTGGAAGGACCGCGTCCTCACGGCTCTGTCCTGGAAGGACCGCGTCCTCACGGCTCCGTCCTGGAAGGACCGCGTCCTCACGGCTCCGTCCTGGAAGGATGCGTCCTCACGGCTGTCCTGGAAGGATGCGTCCTCACGGCTCCGTCCTGGAAGGATGCGTCCTCACGGCTCCGTCCTAGAAGGATGCGTCCTCACGGCTCCGTCCTAGAAGGATGCGTCCTCACGGCTCCGTCCTGGAAGGATGCGTCCTCACGGCTCTGTCCTGGAAGGACCGCGTCCTCACGGCTCCGTCCTGGAAGGACCGCGTCCTCACGGCTCTGTCCTAGAAGGATGCGTCCTCACGGCTCCGTCCTAGAAGGATGCGTCCTCACGGCTCCGTCCTAGAAGGATGCGTCCTCACGGCTCCGTCCTGGAAGGATGCGTCCTCACGGCTGTCCTGGAAGGATGCGTCCTCACAGCTCTGTCCTGGAAGGACCGCGTCCTCACGGCTGTCCTGGAAGGACCGCGTCCTCACGGCTCCGTCCTGGAAGGACCGCGTCCTCACGGCTGTCCTGGAAGGACCGCGTCCTCACGGCTCCGTCCTGGAAGGACCGCGTCCTCACGGCTCCGTCCTGGAAGGACCGCGTCCTCACGGCTATCTCCTGGAAGGACCGCGTCCTCACGGCTCCGTCCTGGAAGGACCGCGTCCTCACGGCTCCGTCCTGGAAGGACCGCGTCCTCACGGCTATCTCCTGGAAGGACTGCGTCCCCAGCTGCTGTGGCTGGGTGTGAGTGCACCCCTCCTTTAAGGAAACTGCTGCTTCTCAAACAGGGCTCATTTCTTACTGCTTCTCACCTCTTGGTGCGTGGGAGACCGCTGGCACCCCCGCTCCATCCACTTGCCAGCCTCCTCTGACTCGGCTCGCCTTCCCCGCAGCCCTGCTCACCCCTTCCCTGCCGGCCTCCTCTGACTTGGCTCGCCTTCCCTGCAGCCCTCCTCACCCCTTCCCTGCCGGCCTCCTCTGACTCGGCTCGCCTTCCCCGCAGCCCTCCTCACCCCTTCCCTGCTGGCCTCCTCTGGCCCGCCTTCCCCGCAGCCCTCCTCACCCCTTCCCTGCCGGCCTCCTCCAGCTCGTCTTCCCCGCAGCCCTCCTCACCCCTTCCCTGCTGGCCTCCTCCAGCTCGCCTTCCCCGCAGCCCTCCTCACCCCTTCCCTGCCCCCCGCAGCCCTCCTCACCCCTTCCCTGCCCCCCACAGCTCTCCTCACCCCTTCCCTGCCGGCCTCCTCCGGCTCGCCTTCCCTGCAGCCCTCCTCACCCCTTCCCTGGCTGTCCTGCTCTTCTCGGGGCCTTGACACTTCGATCCGTGCTCTGCTTCCTGATGGTTTCTGAATTACATTCAAGCCGCCTCGTTTGCTGAGTCTGCGGACTGGTGTTTCCGTCCCCATTTCTCTTAGGCTGCTTTACGTAGACGTCTCCCAGGTGTTCCGAGCCCAGTGTGTGGAGACCTGAACTCACTGTTCCGATGAGGACGATGGGGACGCTGGGCACACGTCGTCTGACGGCACAGATGAGGATGAGGGCGTGTTCTCAGTCCCACGCGTACACAGTGGGGGTACACACTGCACCCGCGAGCAGAGGAGCAAGGGGCGCTGGCGGTCGGCTCCGCAGCCGTGGCTGAGCCCTGCGAGGGATGAGCGGGGCTGCGAGGGCTGCGGGCTGCTGAGCAGGAGTCTTGCACTGCTGTCTCGCCAGGTGCCTCCGTCTTAAGGCAGCACGAACGTGGGGCCTCCGTCTTAAGGCAGCGCTGCCAAACCCGTTACCTCCTGCATGTAGCGTGGAGCATTTAAATTTAGAAGCACATGCTGTTGGCAGTATAGAAGGAGGCAAATCTGTCAGTAAAGTGCCGTCAGCAGTTCTATAACATTCACACCCTTTGTAAGTTTTTCATTTTAGAGGTTAAGGTGATGAAATACCATACACAGAACATCAGGGACCCCAAACAGTTACTACCACTGTGGGAATTTTTAGTTCTTTCTCATCTCTTTTTAACTGGAGTATGTACCTGTTTGTAATTGTCTCGAGACCTAGGAGCAGGGACAGGTGTTGGCCTCGTGGTTGCAATGCCAGTTAAGGGACCTGCATCCCACCATGGAGTGCGGGGGCTTGAGTCCTGGCTCCTCTCCCAGTCCCAGCTTATGGTTGGTGCTCACTCTGGGGGCAGCAGGTGACGGTGGGCCTGCCACCTGCGTGGGAAACCTGGAGAGTCACGGACTGGCTTTGGCCTGACACGACCTTGGCTGTTGGGGGAGGTGTGGAACTGATCCAGAGGATGAAAACTGCCAGTGTCCGTCTATTTCTGCGTGTCAAATAAATAAAGTAATAGGATTATCTCAGAGATCCAAAGTTTTAAAACTTACAATTTCATATTTTGTAAGTATTTTGTAAAAATCAGTTGTCCATATTTTCATGCAGAATTCATAAACATTGCTTTAGTTAACTAAGATTCTCTGAAGTGAGTATAGAATTTCTCTACTGTTGGCAAGCATTGAAATTGCCTTTTTCCCTCATACCGAGTGTATTTAGCTTTTGCATTCTTCAGATTGTTTTGTTGGTTTACAGTTTGCGAACACTCTTGATTCGTGTCAAACTCTCAGAAGTGCTCTGCTGTGGTAGGCGCAATCACACGCTGTCTGTTCTCGCAGGTCCGAGGCTATGACTTCAAAGCTGATATCTGGAGTTTTGGCATCACGGCAATTGAACTGGCCACAGGGGCCGCTCCGTATCATAAGTACCCGCCAATGAAGGTGAGGCCCGCTTTCACAGTGCCTGCCGTCGCAAGGCCCAGTTCCGTTTAGAGCCTGTCTTCTTTGCCACCCTTCCCAAGTTTTGTCTTTTCCTCCCCGCCCCTCCCCTCCCCCTCCCTCCTCCCCTCCCCCTCCTCTCCTCTCCTCTCCCCTTCCCTCCCCCTCCCTCCTCCCCTCCCCCTCCTCTCCTCTCCTCTCCCCTTCCCTCCCCTTCCCTCCCCCTCCCTCCTCCCCTCCCCCTCCTCTCCTCTCCCCTTCCTTCCCCTCTTCCTCTCCTCCCCCTCCTCTCCTCCCCTTCTCTCCTACTCTCCTCTACCTCCCCCTTTCCTCCCCTCCCCTCCCCTCCCCTCCTACTCTCCTCTCCCTTTCCCTCCCCCTTCCCTCCTCTTCCTTCCCCTCCCCTCCCCCGTTCCCCTCCTCTCCCCTCTCCATCCCTCCCTTCCCCTCCTCCTCTCCTCTCCTCTCCCCTCCCCTCCCTACCCCATCCCTCCCCTCCTCTCTTTTCTCTTCCCCTTTCCTCCCCTCCCCTCCCCTGTTCCCCTCCTCTCCCCTGTCCATCCCTTCCCTCCCCTCCTCCCCTCCTCCCATCCTCCCCTCCTCCCCTCCTCCCCTCCTCTCTTTTCTCTTCCCCTTGCCTCCCTTCCCCTCCTCCTCTCCCCTCCCTTCCCCTCTCCTCCCCTCCCCATCCCTCCCCATCCCTCCCCTCCTCCTCTCCCCTCCCCTCCCCTCCCCTCCTACTCTCCTCTCCCCTCCCCTCCCCACCCCATCCCTCCCCTCCTCTCTTTTCTCTTCCCCTTTCCTCCCCTCCCCTCCCCTGTTCCCCTCCTCTCCCCTGTCCATCCCTCCCCTCCCCTCCTCCCCTCCTCCCCTCCTCCCCTCCTCTCTTTTCTCTTCCCCTCCCCTGCCTTCCCCTCCTCTCCCCTCCCCTCCCCTCCCTTCCCCTCCCTTCCCCTCCCCTCCCCTCCCTTCCCCTCCCCTCCTCTCCCCTCCCCTCCCTTCCCCTCCCCTCCTCTCCCCTCCCCTCCCCTCCCCTCCCCTCCCTTCCCCTCCCCCCCTCCCCTCCCCTCCCCTCCTACTTGTGTTCTGGCTTCCTGGGGAGCAGCCTGTGGTGTTCTGCAGTGGCTACACCATTTTACGCTTGCCTCAGCACTGTCCAGGGTTTCTGATTTCTCTGTGTGCTCACCAACACTTGGTGGTGTTGGCCGGAAGCCACCTGATTGTATGAGGTGGATTTCATTGTGATTCTGGTTTGCGTTTCCCTAGTGGTCAGTGATACTGAACGTCTCTGCAGGTACTTTTTGCCATGTATCTTCCTTAGCAAAATGTCTGCTCAACTCCTTCGCCCTGGTTTGACTCAGTTTGGTTTTTTTATTGTTGATTTTAGGAGTTCTTATATATTCTTGACATTGATCTCTTATCAGATACATGGTTGGCAAATATTTTCTCCTGTGGATTTCCTTTCCACACTGTTGATAGCGTCTTTTGATGTACAAAATTTTAATTTTTAAAGAAACTTTTATTTTACTATTTGGGGGACAGAGAAAGCGAGTGTGCACGCGCACTGCCATCCATTGGTTCACTCCTCAGAAGCCCGCAGTGGCTGGGGCAGGGCGGGGCCACAGCTGGGGGACGGAAGTCAAGCCCAGGCTCCCCCGGAGGTGGCAGGACCCAGCTGTCGGAGGCATCGCCCGCTGCCTTCCAGGGTGTGGGTCAGCAGGAGGCTGGAGCCGGGCCGGAGCCGGGACTCTGGGGGGATGCAGGGGCCAGGCAGCCTCGTGACCACCAGACAGGACAGCGTCCCCGAAGCTTTAAATCTGGTGAAGCTTGGTTTACGTATTTTTTCATCTTTGATGTCATATTCAAGACAAGTCTAATATTGTAAAGTTTGCCCTGTGTGTGTTTTTTGAGAGTTTTAATGGTTTAGGTTGTACACTTAGGTCTTTGACCCACTTTGAGTTGATTTTTGCATATGATGTGAGGCGAGAGGTGAGCTTCAGTCTGCGTGTGGATTCATCCGTTTTCCCAGCTCCGCTTGTTGGAAGACTGTCTCCGCCTCATTGAAGGCTCTTGCTGTTCTTGTCAGAAGTCGCCTGATGAGTGATTGTTTCTCACTTTTCTGCTCCATTGATCTACACACCTGTCCTTACGCCAGCACCGTACTCTTGGATTCTTGTGGATTTGTACCACTTCTTTTTAAAGATTTATTTATTTATTTGAAAGTCAAAGTTACACAGAGAAGGAGCAGCAGAGAGAGAGAGAGAAAGAGAGATGTGTCCCATCCGCTGGTTCACTCCCCAGTTGACTGCAATGGCCGGAGCTGTGCCGATCCGAAGCCAGGAGCCAGGAGCTTCCTCCAGGTCTCCCACGTGGCTGCAGGGCCCCAAGGACTTGGCCGTCTTCTGCTGCTTTCCCAGGCCACAGCAGAGCGGGATGGGAAGTGGTGCAGCCGGGACTCAAACTGGTGCCCGTATGGGATGCCAGCGCTGCAGGCAGTGGCTTTACCCAGGATACCACAGTGCTGGCCCCTGTACTACGTTTTAAAGTTCCAGTCCTCCAGCTGTGTTCTTTTCAAGATTGTTGTAACTGTTTGGGTCCTTTGACATTCCATTTAGATTTTAGGATAAGCTTTTCTGTTGCTATTAAAAATGTCACTGGGGTTTCGGTACAGTTTGCTTGGAATCTGTAGACTGCTTTGGACGGTATTGACATTGTAATGATGTTGTCTTCGAATCTGTAAATATAGTGTATATTTGTATTTGTTTTTGTCATCTTTAATTTCTTTCATGAATATTTTGTAGTTTTCAGTGTACAAGTACTTTAGTTAATTCCTGAATTTTTTATTGTTTTTGATGTTAACATAAGTGGAATTGTTTTTCTAAATCCTTTTCAGGTTCTTCATTGTTAATGTAAAGAAATGCAAGTGTTTTTTTTTTTTTTTTTTTTTAAAGATTTTTTTTTATCTGAAAGTTAGAGTTACATGAGAAGGAGAGGCAGAGAGAAAGGTGGGGGGGGAGGTCTTTCTTCCATTGGTTAACTCCCCAGTTGGCGGCAACAGCCGGAGCTGCACTGATCGGAATCCAGGATCCAGGAACCAGGAGCCAGCAGCTTCCTCAGGGTCTCCCACGTGGGTGCAGGGGCCCAAGGACTTGGGCCATCCTCCACTGCTTTCCCAGGCCACAGCAGAGAGCTGCATTGGGAGTAGAGCAGCGATGACTTGAACCGGCACCCACATGGGATGCTGGCACTGCAGGCGGTGGCTTTACCCACTGTGCCATAGTGCCGGCCCCACAAGTGACTTTTGTGTTAACTTTCTATCCTGCTTTTTGATGAATATATTTGTTTTCATAGTTTTTTTTTTTTTAGAGGTTCATTTGAAATGCAGAGTGACAGATTAGAATAAAAGCTTTCAGTATTTCACCACTAAGTATAATGTTTGCTGTGAGATTTTCTTATATGCCTTTTATTAAGTTGAGGTAGTTACTTTATATTCTTAGTTTGTGGAGTGATTTTTTTTTAAATCATGAAAGGGTTCTGGAAGTAGAGGTCAGACTGTGAGACAGGACTCCATCCCAGGAGGGTCAGTGTGGGCTGTGGCTGTCCCAAGGATCTGCTTAGCTCCACTGAGCCCCAAAAGCCACCCCAGCATAACAGCGCCGAAGGACACACACCACCACATCCTGCTGCACACACGTGAGCTCCTGGCCTCGTGTCTCTGCACCAGGCTGTCATGCTGCCCAGAAGCTCAGAGAGGGAAGACTTAGGGTGCACAGGGGAGTCAAGAGTGTCACCCGCTGCAGAGCACAGCAAGATCGTGGACCTGCGGTCTGCGGCTTTGTTTACCAGGACTTCTTTGTGATTTTTGTTTTTAAAGATTTATTCATTGATTTGAAAGGCAGAATTAGAGGGAGGGGCAGAGAGCGCGAGAGCGCGAATTATCTTCCGGTTACTGGCTCACTCAGCAAACGTTGCGCTGGCCAGGGCTGGCCCAGGCTGTGGCCAGGAGTTAAGGTGCAGGGCCCGAGGACTTGGGCCATCTTCCGCTGCCTTCCCAGGCCACAGCAGGGAGCTGGATCGGAAGTGGAGCAGCCAGGACTGAAACCGGCGCCCCTGTGGGATGCCCGTGTGATGGATGGCAGCTTAACCTGCTGTACCGCAGCGCCGGCCCGGTGATTTCTGTTAGGGGTCCTGAATAATAGGAAAAGAAGACCATCTCACAGACGCGGAGTGAAAACAGGGCCCTGACAGGCACGATCGGCGGGCTCGTGCTCCTAGTCTTGCTCTGGTTTTAGTGTGTTTTTAGGTGATTTGGTAGAATAGGAATTTATTGAGGATACAAAGAAAGAATCCAACTCAAGGACATTAGCAGTGTTGATACAGTGGGCCCCTACAGCTAGTGGGGGGGCGGTGCTTTGGCAGTAGCCGGTAAAGCTGGCACCTACAGTGCTGGCGTCCCATATG
Organism: Oryctolagus cuniculus; assembly: GCF_964237555.1. NCBI lineage: Eukaryota > Metazoa > Chordata > Mammalia > Lagomorpha > Leporidae > Oryctolagus > Oryctolagus cuniculus. The sequence goes on along the minus strand of NC_091435.1, from coordinate 174,434,679 downwards.
GGCTGCTCCACTTCTGATCCCGCTCTCTGCTGTGGCCTGGGAAGGCAGTAGAAGATGGCCCAAGTCCTTGGGCCCCTGCACCCATGTGGGACACCCGGAGGAAGTGCCTGGCTCCTGACTTCGGGTCGGCGCAGCTCCAGCCATTGCAGCTAATTGGGGAATGAACAAGCAGGTGGAAGACTTCTATCTCTCTCTCTCTGCCTCTCCTTCTCTCTGTGTAACTCTGACTTTCAAATAAATAAATCTTAAAAAAAAAAAAAAAAGGTGGTCTGGGACGCCAGTTATCTGTAATATTTTATTTATATAGGAAGACACATAAATAACTCTGGATTTAAATGACTCACCTAGATGTGAACTTTTAGAAAATCGGATCTGCTTGTCTGTGGTGGTGATCGCCTGTTTTGAAAACTCTTGTCCACAGTTGTTAATTAAACTTTATTGAGTCGCTGGAACTTTATACTGTATTGTAAATTCTTACAGGTTTTAATGCTGACGCTGCAGAATGATCCTCCGTCTTTGGAAACTGGTGTTCAAGATAAAGAAATGCTGAAAAAATATGGAAAATCATTTAGAAAAATGATTTCATTGTGCCTTCAAAAAGATCCGGAAAAGAGGTAAAGTATGAGATAAACTTGACTTTGTTTTGTGTCTGACATGGTGAGCCAGTGGGGGAAGTCCAAGAATCACATGCTGGTAAGCATGGAGAATTTTTGGTGCTTATTCAGAAGAAATGAGTACAGACTTCAAAAAAGAAAGCGTGCAGAAGCCCCTGCCCAGGCCAGGCTGGGGATGAGTGGACGGTTGCTGTCTTCTTAGTGCACAGTATGTCCTGACAGGACAGCTGTCTCCTGGCTAATTTCTTATGATTATTAAATTTGTACTGTGAATTCTGTCCAGCTGGATTGATAGACTAGTAGAGAGGTTTCTTTCCAATTTGCATGTAAAATGCATGAACAAATAGATCTAAATGTTAACATTTACAGTGTTAATAGCAAAAGAAATACATATAGCAAACTTACATTCAGTGTCTAGCAGTTGTACATATTTTCATGTTAGGAAGCTGTTTTAGTAGGAAGACCAAAACTTGAAATAACTTATTTGTCAATACTAGACAGATTGAATGGCAAGGGAGCAAATGAGTAAGAAGAATATCAAAGTGTGTAACTTTATGAATTAAGCAGTCACAGAACGCTGGAGATCAGCGACTTTTGTCTTTGAGGTCACACACATCCTAGTCACGACTTGGAACTTGAATGCCACATCCTGGTTCCTGCGTTAGGACTCTTCCCATCTTAACTTCTGGGTTCACACACACGGTCCCCCCCTGTCTGCGGGTTCTGCATCCACCACTCTGCTAGCTGCAGGTCGAAAGTGTTTTTTTCTAACACTGTGTTTGAATTGAACATGCGCAGACTTTTTTCCTGTCCAGACTGTGCAGTCTAACAAGTCTCTGTGCGTCATCACATTGTGCTCATGCCGCGAGTCATGTAACGATGATGTCACGTGCAGGGTGGGCCTGCTGCCGTGTAGAAGGCACCTGAGCATCTGCAGATTGTGGTGCCCACAGGGTGTCCTGGCCCCAGCCCCCCGGGACACCGAGGGACGACCTTGTATTGCACGTAGGTGCCCACAGGGTGTCCTGGCCCCAGTCCCCCGGGACACCGAGGGACAACCTTGTATTGCATGTAGGTACCCACAGGGTGTCCTGGCCCAGCCCCCCAGGACACCGAGGGACAACCTTGTATTGCACGTAGGTACCCACAGGGTGTCCTGGCCCAGCCCCCCGGGACACCGAGCGACAACCTTGTATTGCACGTGGGTGCCCACAGGGTGTCCTGGCCCAGCCCCCCGGGACACCGAGGGACAACCTTGTATTGCACGTGGGTGCCCACAGGGTGTCCTGGCCCAGCCCCCCGGGACACCGAGGGACAACCTTGTATTGCACGTGGGTGCCCACAGGGTGTCCTGGCCCAGCCCCCCGGGACACCGAGGGACAACCTTGTATTGCACGTGGGTGCCCACAGGGTGTCCTGGCCCAGCCCCCCGGGACACCCAGCGACAACCTTGTATTACATGTAGGTACCAGCACTAACAGTTTTTGTTTTTTAAGGTTTAGTTATTTATTTATTTGAAGGCAGAGAGAGGGAGGGAGGGAGAGAGGAAGAAAGGTCTTCCACCTGCTGGGTCACTCCCCAGATGGCCACAGCAGCCAGAACTTAGCACTAACAGTTCTTTAATGGTCAGCAACGTGAGAGATTTTCACTGCCCGGAATGGGTTCAGTCCTAAGGCTTTGCTTGGTCATGTCTATAGAGTGTGTGTGTGTGTGTGTGTGTATAAAATGGGGGTTCAGAATTTACTCTTAGAAGTTTTGGAAGGCATAAGAACAACAGGTAAAGAATTGTATTTGTGTTTTTAGATTTATTTATTTATTTACTTGATGGAGTTAGGAGAGAGGGAGAGACAGAGATGGAGAGAGATCGTCCCTCTGCTGGTTTACCTCCCAGATGGCCACAACCACCCGGGCTGGGCCAGGATGAAGTCAGAAAGCCGGGAGCCTTTTCTGGATCTCCCATAAGGGTAACAGGAATCCACGCACGGGCTGTCTTTGCTGCTTTCCAGGCCGCAGCAGGAAGTTGGATCATAAGTAGAGCAACTGGGACTCAGACCGGCGCCCATATGGGATGCGGGCATTGCAGTCAAGGGTTTTACCTGCTACACCACAGCACTGGCCCCTGTTTTTAGTTTTTTCGCCCTCTCTTTCTGAGTAAATGGTTGAAAAAATAGGGAACACTTTGGCTTTTGGCAAGTTGGTTGACTAAAAGAACAAAATTCTCTTGATACAAATCCCTTGAAATGCCAGATAAAAATCTAACTTAAGATCTTTGGATGCCAGAAATAAAGAGGGAGCCATGAGTTAGAGAAGAAATTTCATGAACTAATGCAGGAGCCACCCTCAGTAGTAACCTACTGGGTCGGATTTCTTTTTTGTTTTTAATTGTAATGTTTTTATTTTTAAGACATTAGGCAGAGAGAGAGCAGGGTTCTAGTCGCTGAGTTGCTCCCAGATGCCCAGAGCACTAGGGCAGGTTCCCGTGGAGCAGTGAAGCCGGCGCCGGGAGTGCAGCTGCGGCCCCACGGGTGAGGAGCCAGATCACCAGAGCGTGGTGGCTGCTCTCTGCAGACTGCACTGGTGGGAGCCCAGGTGCTCTGGTGTGAGCTGCAGGGTTACCCACCAGGCCAGACTCCCACCCCTGCCTGGGTAGGATTCACCCTTCGATGTGGTGACAGATTGAGGTTTGGGGCCCACCCAGTGAGGGGCGTGGACTGGGAGCCTGCTGAGAGCTCCACCCTCAGCTATCTGCATTCTCAGTGAAAGCGGAGACCAGAGTAACAGCTGGCCGTCGGCACCAAGAGAAAGCGGAACCTTGTGAATAATCGAGGCCTTCGCCCTGGCGGTCTGCAGCTTCGGTCTAAATCTCTGACCCTGGCATCCGGAACCCACACAGTTAGAAAGGCGCAGACTTAATGCCAAGCCAGCGTTCTGCTTGCCAGAAGCAGTCACAGGGCTACACTGAGGCCGTCAGACTCCAGGTGCCCGTGATTCGTGCACAAGCCCGCGGAGGAGTAGGGCACTGTCCAGAATCATAAATGAGTTAGTGTAGCAGGCATAAGCAGGGTTAATGCTCCAAGAAAATGTGGCAAATGCAGTAAGACTGCAAGATAAATATATTTAAGAAGAAGAAACCAGAAGTGTAGGCAAAGACTTTGACTACGACCAAAGCAATTAGCACTATGAGAGATGAAAAATGTAGTAATGAAAGTTTAAAGCTTAGTGGGTTTCCTTGAGTGTGGGCCGGGCTTAGCGATGGCGTCCGATGAGGAAGGGGAACCCGGCAGGTCCTCAAGGTTATGTCACCATTGGTGAGGCAGGGTGTGGTGCAGGCGTGCCGAGGCCGCGGCGTCTGGGCGGTACTCCCCAGACGCCCTGAGTTAGTTGGTGAGAAACCAGCAGCCAAACCACACTGCGGACTGTGCTGTGGGACACCCCACCAAGATTTAGAAGCCTCCAGGAGAGGAGAGGGTCAGACGCTGTCCCGGATTGGAGGAGATGTGCAAGTGCACGGAGGAGAGCCCCCGCGTTAGGACTGGAACAGAAAAGCCGGAGAAAACTGAGTGCAAGCAGACTTGAGGACGATGAGGAGAAATTCAGGTACAGGGTGGCTTTTCCATGAATGTTCCGAAGGCACTTCCTGAAGTCTGTAGTTCAGGTAATAGTCAGCCATGTTAATGTTCCAGTTAAGTTCTTGGTAATTGTCCCAAGATTATGTAAATTGATAACATCAATGGAAGCTGGGAAAGAGAACCTTGGGACTTTATACTCTCTCTGCAACTCTTCTTTAAGCCTAAAATCACTTAAGAATAAAAAGTGTCTCTAAAAGAGAAAAGAGGGCCGGTGTGTGGCACAGCAGGTGAAGGCAGCATCTGGGACACCCACATCCCATGTAGGAGTGCTGAGTCAGTGCCGGCTGCTGCTGGCAGTCCAGCTCTCTGCCTGCGTGCCCTGGAGGCAGCAGCTGATGATGGCCGCAGGACAGACGAGGATGGAGCTCCTGGCTCCTTTTCCCAGCCTGGCTCAGTCCCGGCTGATGTTGGCATTTGGAAGCGAACTAGGCGATGGAAGATCTCTTTCTTTTCCGTCTCTCTCTCTGTGGGCTCTGCCTTTCAAATAAATAAATTAAGTCTTAAAAAAATAAACCAGGAAGATACAGAAAATTCCAGTTTATAAACTGAAGTTAAACTTGATTTGAAACACTTCTGAGTTAAAAACTCTGAGCTAGACAAACAGGAGGTCCAGTAGAACAAAGAGAATTCTCTGTGACTCGTCCAGGACCAGGTGCTGCTGCGCACAGTCTGCATCATTCCGTTTCCCTTACAGAGTAGCCCTGTGGGGGCTGACCCTGCTAGCTGTCTCACAAGTGATGGCAGAGTCCCGCACGGCGAGCAGTGCAGTCAGAGATCCAGCCCGGGCGGCTCCCTGCAGGGCCCGCTCTCAGTCACACGGCGGGTGCTGAGAAGCAGCAAGGGATGGAGATGCGGAAGGGAGGCTGACACGGGAGGACAGCCTGACCGATTGAGTGTCTGCGTGTGTGTTCACACCCTTGTATATACAGACACACGTGTGCCTATCTATCTATCTAGATATACCAAGAGAGGCTAGAGAGAGTTGGAGAAGCCAGAGTCTAAACAAATGGCTGAGAATTTTCCAGAATTGGTGAGGCCAGCATGTAGTTAAATATTGCAAAGAGAAAATAACTGTAGCCCACAATTCTCCCTCTAATCAAACTGTCGTTCAAAGGTGAGCATGACGTCAAGATACTGTCCGACTAAAGATGGAGTTTTCATTCCCAGTGTCGCTTAACTCTTACCAAGTTGTGTTTTTAGAAAAAGGGAAATCGACCGAGGAAGGAGGAATGAAAGGTGAAAGCTGTGCTGAGCAGCTCAGCGTTGGGCTTATTTTTGAACATTTGCTTATTTACATGAGGTGGAGCAACAGAGAGACAGAGAGAGCAAGAGACAGAACGAGATCTTCTGTCTGCCCGTTCACTGTCAAATAGCTGCAGCAGCCAGGTGTCGGCTCGGCCAAAGCCAGGAGCCAGGAACTCCATCCGGGTCTCCCGTGTGTGTGGCTGAGGCCCGAGCACTTGGTCCATCTGTCGCTGCTTTCCCAGGCGCATTAGCAGGGAGGCAGCTCAGAGCCGGGGCTCGGGCTGGTGCTGCCGTACGGGATGCTGGCATTGCAGGCGACAGCTGCCCCACTGCACCACAGCGCAGCCCCAGGACCCTTCTTTAATTGGGGTGGAGTACAGCCTGCTCACTGGGGTCTTTAGCTCTCCCAGTCTTCCAGGGCACGCAGTGTTTAAGAACGACTGTTTCCAAGGGCTTGGCCAGTAACACTGTGCCTGCTTAGCAAAATTGTGATTTGTTCAGGATTCCATGGTAGGTCCAGTCTGTAAAATGGAAATTCAGTATTCTGAATGGCACTGTTTAAAAAGCTTGTTTAACAGACAGGGGTGCATTTAATCAGAACAAATAGAGACCACGCAGAGTTAAGTTAAAAACAGTTGTGGTGGGGCCGGCGCTGTGGCATAGCGGATAAAGCTTCCACCTTCAGTGCCAGCATCCCATATGGGCGTCTTTTCAAACCCCGGCTGCTCCACTTCCAATCCAGCTCTCTGCTATGGCCTGGGAAAGCAGTAGAGGATGGCCCAAGTCCTTGGGCCCCTGCACCCGTGTGGGAGACCTGGAAGAAGCTCCTGGCTCCGGATTGGCTCAGCTCCAGCCATCGCAGCCAATTGGGGAGTGAACCAGTGGAAGGAAGACCTCTTTCTCTTCTCTCTCTCTCTCTCTCTCTCTCTCTCTCTCTCTCTCTCTGCCTCTCAGTAACTCTGCCTTTCAAATAAATACATAAGTCTTAAAAAAAAAGTTGTGAAATGTGTGGAATATACTTTAGTTTCAAGATCTCCAATTCCTTTAAAAAAAAAAAAAAGATTAGTTTATTTGAGAGGCAGGTCAGAGAGAGGGACAGACACAGAAGTCTTCCATCCTCTGGTTCACTCTCCAAATGGCCACAATGGCTGGGGCTGGGCCAGGATGAAGCCAGAAGCTGAAACTCCTTCCGGTTTCCCATGGAGGTGGCAGGCACCCTAGTACTTGGGCATCTGCTAGTGCCTTCCCGGTTGCGTTAGCAGGGAGCTGGATCAGAAGAGAAGAGCTGGGACTCGAACCCGTGCCCACAGCGCCGGCCCAGGACCCGTGATGATGGAGCGTCTGTGTTTGAGGAGTGCAGTCTCAGTGTCGTAGAGCGAGTGTACAATACATTGTGCTGTGTCACGGGTTAAGCAGAGTAGACTATAATGAGTTTTACTTTGCTGCTCAGGGAATCATTTTCTCACAGATGGAAACCCACGGTACACTTGAACTAGCTATAAAATTTTTCTTTTCTGGTTTTAGACCAACAGCAGCAGAACTGTTAAGGCACAAATTTTTCCAGAAAGCAAAGGTAAGGACTGCAGCTTTCAGTGTCCCGTGTTCACGTGGTGCTGCCACGCCTCTGTGTTCAGGCGCCGCCGCCTGTGTCTGCGCACCGTGTGGAAGCTGTGTTTCTTCCGACGACCGTGTTGGGAAGGATGATGGTAGACAGATAATCACAAGGACGCTATGAGTACAGTCCTTGGTAAATGAAGGTACTTGCTTTGCAATTTAGTGAATATATTGCTAAATACAAATTCAGTAGCAAGCTAAGCCTACCAAAATAACAGTGAATGTTAAATTTTGCTGTTAGAAATGTAAGCCGTGGATAACAGAGAGCTACCCGTGTTTCGACCGTTACTACTGAGTTAGTGACTACTTCACTTCCCAGAGAGATGGGTAGTGGGATGTTGCAGTGGTGGGAAATGTGGGCGTGGGGGCCTGGAGACCACGTCTCAGCGGCCAGAGCCGTGGGGTGAGGGCCTCGTGGGCGTGGGGGCCTGGAGACCACGTCTCAGTGGCCAGAGCTGTGGGGTGAGGTGCCTCGTGGGCGTGGGGGCCTGGAGACCACGTCTCAGCGGCCAGAGCCGTGGGGTGAGGTGCCTCGTGGGCGTGGGGGCCTGGAGACCACGTCTCAGCGGCCAGAGCCGTGGGGTGAGGTGCCTCGTGGGCATGGGGGCCTGGAGACCACGTCTCAGCGGCCAGAGCCGTGGGGTGAGGTGCCTCGTGGGCGTGGGGGCCTGGAGACCACGTCTCAGCGGCCAGAGCCGTGGGGTGAGGGCCTCTGGAGCCCCGGGGCCACGTGGTGGAAGGCTGCTCGCGCTTCTCGTGAGATAGCTACTGTCTCCGGGTAATTGATGTGACCGTTTCTGCCAGCGTTTCCGGTTCCGTGAAAACTTCTTGTAAGGAAATACTTGTTTTTCCTGCCCAGAATAAAGAATTTCTTCAAGAAAAAATATTGCAGAGAGCACCTACCATTTCTGAAAGATCTAAAAAGGTAAATGAAGATTTCACTCATTTTTCTTGGGAAGTTGCTGGAGGAATTTCCTTTCTTTCACGTTTGAACGTACATGCTAAGTGGTACTGTGTAATGGTAAATGAAAGTCACTCCTCTCAGTTCCTTCTGCAGCATCAGCAAATGGCATTGGTCTGTGCTGTGCGTGGTTGTCACTGTGCGGTCCAGTAGAGCGGGAGAGCAGTTAGTGAATTAACTCGAAGCCTGTGTAATGACTGCTTCCAGAGTTCCAGTTTTGCATAATTTTTTTATAGATTTGTTTATTCATTGGAAGGAGAGAGAGAGAGAGGTCTTCCATGCTGACTCACTCGCCAGGTGGCTGCACTGGCCAGGGCTGGGCCAGGCCCGAGCCAGGAGCCAGGAGCTTCGTCCAGGTCTCCCACGTGGGTGGCAGGGGCCCAAGTCCTTGGGTCTTCGTCTGCTGCTTTCTCAGGCCGTCGGCAGGGAACTGGGTCAGAAGTGGACCAGCGCTCGTAGGGGGTGCTGGCGTTGGCAGGCGGTGGCTCTGCCCGTTATGCCACAGTGCTGGCCCTGATTTTACTTATTTCTTATAGTTTTAGATGTAACTCACTGTACCTGCTTCCAGCACCAAGTTTTTTAGCTTCTAATCAGACCCAAAGAACCTTGCTTACACATGTAATTTCTAGGAAGGTTGTTCATAACATGACTGATGCAGTAAGATCCCAGTTTGGACAAAGTCTGTGGGTTTTCCCTCCCATATTAATTCTATGAACCTGGGAAGCAGGTGTGTGTGTGCAGTGTGGTGTGTGCTCCCCCGTCCACCTCTTCTCTGCTCCAAGCAGACCTAGCCAGTGTGAAGGAGCGAGGCCGGTCTGGGCTTGTGCTGATGATGGACTGGAAGGACTGGTGAAGGCCTGGGCCTTATGTGCATGCGTGCGTGTGCCTGAGTGTGTGTGTGTGTGAGTGTGTGTGTGTGTGTGTGATATGGCCTGGGCCTCGTGTGTATGTGTGTGTGAGTGAGATACGGCCTGGGCCTCTGTGTGTGTGTGTGTGTGTGTGAGTGAGTGAGATACGGCCTGGGCCTCGTGTGTGTGTGTGTGTGTGTGTGTGTGAGTGTGTGAGTGAGATACGGCCTGGGCCTCATGTGTGTGCGTGTGTGTGAGTGAGATACGGCCTGGGCCTCATGTGTGTGTGTGAGTGTGAGAGATACGGCCTGGGCCTCATGTGTGTGTGTGTATGTGTGTCTGTGTGTGTGTGTGTGTGATGCATGCGATGCGGTGGAGGCCCGTCGGGGAGTAGTGGTTCATTCCCTCCCGTGGATCTGCTGCTTGTGGGTTCTGACACTGCTCAGAGTTTTGCTGATGAGGAAGCGGAAGGGGGTGCTGCACACTTGGAAGTGCGAGTCTCCCTGAGCACGGGCGGCAGTTGTCTCCGCTGTGGCGGCAGGCGCTCCGCAGGGCGGGAGACTCAGACCTGGCGTCGGGCCTCGCCTTCCTGGTGGAGCGCTGGTGACGGGCAGCGGCAGTTGCTGTCGTCGCTCTCTTTTCCTGAATGTAAGGGCACACCGCTTACCTCCTGCAAAAATGCTGCCCTGCTCCAGCGTCCTTTCGCTTGCCCTACATTTTCCTGGGTGCTGCTTCGTTTACTGAGCGTTTTTGCTCAGTGGTACACGTCGGAGTCACCTGTGGGCTTAGAAAACAGACAGCACCACCCCCAGCTAGTTACAGCCTCGGGGAAGTGGCCTGGCCAGTTGCCCGCCTGGTCAGCACTCGCTAAGCTGACACACTTGGCCCGTCCCTCGGCGCCCTTTCAGCTCTGCGCCGCGCTGGCGCGTCCTCCCCATAGCAGCCTCCCGTCTCTGCCCTTAGCCTGCGCAGAGCAGCGTGCACGCCTGGCGTCTGCCGTGTGTTCGCTGCTGTTAGAGCTGCCGCAGCTTCGGGGGCCGGAAGTGCCCTAACGCGCAGGGGTGCTCTGTGTGTGATGTGTGCTCTGTGTGTGATGTGTGCTCTGTGTGTGATGTGTGCTCTGTGCGTGATGCGTGCTCTGTGCGTGCTGTGTGCTCTGTGCATGATGTGTGCTGTGTGTGATGCGTGCTCTGTGTGTGATGCGTGCTCTGTGTGTGATGCGTGCTCTGTGCGTGATGCGTGCTCTGTGTGTGATGTGTGCTCTGTGCGTGATGTGTGCTCTGTGCGTGATGTGTGCTCTGTGTGTGATGTGTGCTCTGTGTGTGTGGTGTGTGCTCTGTGTGTGGTGCGTGCTCTGTGTGTGGTGTGCTCTGTGTGTGATGTGTGCTCTGTGTGCGTAGTGTGCTCTGTGTGTGATGTGTGCTGTGTGTGATGTGTGCTCTGTGTGTGATGTGTGCTCTGTGTGTGATGTGTGCTCTGTGTGCGTAGTGTGCTCTGTGTGTGATGTGTGCTGTGTGTGATGTGTGCTCTGTGCGTGATGCGTGCTCTGTGCGTGTTGCGTGCTCTGTGTGTGATGTGTGCTGTGTGTGGTGTGTGCTCTGTGTGCTCTGTACGTGGTGTGTGCTGTGTGTGTGGTGTGTGCTGTGTGTGGTGCGTGCTCTGTGGTGTGCTCTGTGTGTGATGTGTGCTCTGTGTATGGTGCGTGCTCTGTGTGTGATGTGTGCTGTGTGTGGTGTGTGCTCTGTGTGTGGTGTGTGCTCTGTGTGTGATGTGTGCTCTGTGCGTGGTGTGTGCTCTGTGTGATGTGTGCTCTGTGTGTGATGTGCTGTGTGTGTGGTGTGTGCTGTGTGTGGTGCGTGCTCTGTGTGTGGTGTGCTCTGTGTGTGATGTGTGCTCTGTGTGCGTAGTGTGCTCTGTGTGTGATGTGTGCTCTGTGTGATGTGTGCTCTGTGTGTGTGATGTGTGCTCTGTGTGCGTAGTGTGCTCTGTGTGTGATGTGTGCTGTGTGTGATGTGTGCTCTGTGTGTGATGTGTGCTCTGTGTGTGTGGTGTGTGCTCTGTGTGTGATGTGTGCTCTGTGTGTGATGTGTGCTCTGTGTGTGTGGTGTGTGCTCTGTGTGTGATGTGTGCTCTGTGTGATGTGTGCTCTGTGTGTGATGTGCTGTGTGTGTGGTGTGTGCTGTGTGTGGTGCGTGCTCTGTGTGGTGTGTGCTGTGTGTGGTGCGTGCTCTGTGTGTGGTGTGCTCTGTGTGTGATGTGTGCTCTGTGTGCGTAGTGTGCTCTGTGTGTGATGTGTGCTGTGTGTGATGTGTGCTCTGTGCGTGATGCGTGCTCTGTGCGTGTTGCGTGCTCTGTGTGTGATGTGTGCTGTGTGTGGTGTGTGCTCTGTGTGCTCTGTACGTGGTGTGTGCTGTGTGTGTGATGTGTGCTCTGTGTGTGTGGTGTGTGCTCTGTGTGTGATGTGTGCTCTGTGTGATGTGTGCTCTGTGTGTGATGTGTGCTCTGTGTGATGTGTGCTCTGTGTGTGATGTGTGCTCTGTGTGTGTGGTGTGTGCTCTGTGTGTGATGTGTGCTCTGTGTGCGTAGTGTGCTCTGTGTGTGATGTGTGCTCTGTGTGATGTGTGCTCTGTGTGTGTGATGTGTGCTCTGTGTGTGTAGTGTGCTCTGTGTGTGATGTGTGCTGTGTGTGATGTGTGCTCTGTGCGTGATGCGTGCTCTGTGCGTGTTGCGTGCTCTGTGTGTGATGTGTGCTGTGTGTGGTGTGTGCTCTGTGTGCTCTGTACGTGGTGTGTGCTGTGTGTGTGGTGTGTGCTGTGTGTGGTGCGTGCTCTGTGTGTGGTGTGCTCTGTGTGTGATGTGTGCTGTGTGTGGTGTGTGCTCTGTGTGCTCTGTACGTGGTGTGTGCTGTGTGTGATGTGTGCTGTGTGTGTGCTGTGTGTGATGTGTGCTCTGTGTGATGTGTGCTCTGTGTGTGATGTGTGCTCTGTGTGATGTGTGCTCTGTGTGTGATGTGTGCTCTGTGTGTGTGGTGTGTGCTCTGTGTGTGATGTGTGCTCTGTGTGATGTGTGCTCTGTGTGTGATGTGTGCTCTGTGTGATGTGTGCTCTGTGTGTGATGTGTGCTCTGTGTGTGTGGTGTGTGCTCTGTGTGTGATGTGTGCTCTGTGTGTGATGTGTGCTCTGTGTGATGTGTGCTCTGTGTGTGTGATGTGTGCTCTGTGTGCGTAGTGTGCTCTGTGTGTGATGTGTGCTGTGTGTGATGTGTGCTCTGTGCGTGATGCGTGCTCTGTGCGTGTTGCGTGCTCTGTGTGTGATGTGTGCTGTGTGTGGTGTGTGCTCTGTGTGCTCTGTACGTGGTGTGTGCTGTGTGTGTGGTGTGTGCTGTGTGTGGTGCGTGCTCTGTGTGTGGTGTGCTCTGTGTGTGATGTGTGCTCTGTGTATGGTGCGTGCTCTGTGTGTGATGTGTGCTGTGTGTGGTGTGTGCTCTGTGTGTGGTGTGTGCTCTGTGTGTGTGATGTGTGCTCTGTGTGCGTAGTGTGCTCTGTGTGATGTGTGCTCTGTGTGTGGTGTGTGCTCTGTGTGTGATGTGTGCTCTGTGTGCGTAGTGTGCTCTGTGTGATGTGTGCTCTGTGTGTGATGTGTGCTCTGTGTGTGATGTGTGCTCTGTGTGTGATGTGTGCTCTGTGTGTGGTGTGTGCTCTGTGTGTGGTGTGTGCTCTGTGCGTGGTGTGTGCTCTGTGTGATGTGTGCTCTGTGTGTGGTGTGTGCTCTGTGTGTGATGTGTGCTCTGTGTGCGTAGTGTGCTCTGTGTGATGTGTGCTCTGTGTGTGATGTGTGCTCTGTGTGTGATGTGTGCTCTGTGTGTGGTGTGTGCTCTGTGTGTGGTGTGTGCTCTGTGCGTGGTGTGTGCTCTGTGTGATGTGTGCTCTGTGTGTGATGTGTGCTGTGTGTGATGTGTGCTCTGTGCGTGATGCGTGCTCTGTGCGTGTTGCGTGCTCTGTGTGTGATGTGTGCTGTGTGTGGTGTGTGCTCTGTGTGCTCTGTACGTGGTGTGTGCTGTGTGTGTGGTGTGTGCTGTGTGTGGTGCGTGCTCTGTGTGTGGTGTGCTCTGTGTGTGATGTGTGCTCTGTGTATGGTGCGTGCTCTGTGTGTGATGTGTGCTGTGTGTGGTGTGTGCTCTGTGTGTGGTGTGTGCTCTGTGTGTGTGATGTGTGCTCTGTGTGCGTAGTGTGCTCTGTGTGATGTGTGCTCTGTGTGTGGTGTGTGCTCTGTGTGTGATGTGTGCTCTGTGTGTGGTGTGTGCTCTGTGTGATGTGTGCTCTGTGTGTGATGTGTGCTCTGTGTGTGATGTGTGCTCTGTGTGTGATGTGTGCTCTGTGTGTGGTGTGTGCTCTGTGTGTGGTGTGTGCTCTGTGCGTGGTGTGTGCTCTGTGTGATGTGTGCTCTGTGTGTGGTGTGTGCTCTGTGTGTGATGTGTGCTCTGTGTGTGGTGTGTGCTCTGTGTGTGGTGTGTGCTCTGTGTGTGATGTGTGCTCTGTGTGATGTGTGCTCTGTGTGTGGTGTGTGCTCTGTGTGATGTGTGCTCTGTGTGATGTGTGCTCTGTGTGTGATGCGTGCTCTGTGTGTGATGTGTGCTCTGTGTGATGTGTGCTCTGTGTGTGATGTGTGCTCTGTGTGTGATGTGTGCTCTGTGTGATGTGTGCTCTGTGTGTGATGTGTGCTCTGTGTGATGTGTGCTCTGTGTGTGATGTGTGCTCTGTGTGTGTGGTGTGTGCTCTGTGTGTGGTGTGTGCTGTGTGTGATGTGTGCTGTGTGTGTGCTGTGTGTGATGTGTGCTCTGTGTGATGTGTGCTCTGTGTGTGATGTGTGCTCTGTGTGATGTGTGCTCTGTGTGTGATGTGTGCTCTGTGTGTGTGGTGTGTGCTCTGTGTGTGATGTGTGCTCTGTGTGCTCTGTGTGTGGTGTGTGCTCTGTGCGTGGTGTGTGCGCGTGTGGAGCTGTTGGCCTGCAGCTGCAGCAGTGCCGACTGGGGGCGCGCTGAGCTGGTGTCTGCCGTGTGGCCGGCTGCGCAGAGTGAGCCTCAGAAGGCAGCGCCGCGTACTCCTGCCTACTCCCAGCCTTCTGCACTTACTCGGAGAGTGTCCGCGAGAGTCATAAACCCCACAGGTCAGGAACGGTGAGGCGGCGCGAACGCTGGAACTAACGTTCCAGTCTGAAAGGCGGTAGATTAGTGATCAGTGACTTGGGAAGCCAGAGGAAGGCGCTTGCTAAGCGAGTACTAACGGTGAACAGCAACACAGGAGGGTGCTTCAAAAAACGCAGGGAGAAAGCTGCCGCCTACGTGCCGACATCCCAGCCAGTTCGAGACCCGGCTGTTCCACTTCTGATCCAGCTCTCTGATGTGGCCTGGGAAAGCAGAGGATGATGGCCCAAGTCCTTGGGCCCCTGCACCCATGTGGGAGACCTGGAGGAAGCTCCTGGCTCCTGGCTTGGGTCAGCACAGCTCTGCCGTTGTGGCCATTTGGGGAGTGAACCAGCGGATGGAAGATCTCTCTCTCTCTCTCTCTCTCTCTCATTCTCTCTCTCTTTCTGTGTGTGTAACTCTGACTTTCAAATAAGTAAATAAATCTTTAAAAAAATTATTTTTGGTGCAGCGAATCGAACGCTTTGTAGCCCCTCCTCCTCCTGTGGAATTTAGTCCTGTATCTGTGGTTTTAGGGATCCGTGGTGGCCTTGTCACTACCCTTTGTGATAAGGGTGACCTGTGTAGAGGAGTAAATCTTTGGGACATTAGAGATAGCCAAAGCCTTTTAGCTGGGACTCCAAAAATACTGTCAGTAAAAGGAAAATAGAATGACTTCAACAAAATAAAAAAAATTTTATGGTTGAAATGACACCATCAAGAAGGTGAAAAGACAATGTTTGCAAATCATGTATCTGATAAGGGACTTGTATCTAGAATATACCTATAAAAACTGGAATTAAGGGCCTGGCGCTATGGCATAGTGGGTAAAGCCACTGCCCACAGTGCCAGCATCCCGTATGGGTGCCAGTTTGAGACGTGGCTGCTCCACTTCTGATCCAGCTCTCTGCTGTGGCCTGGGAAAGCAGAGGATGATGGCCCAAGTCCTTGGGCCCCTGCACCCACGTGGGAGACCTGGAAGAAGCTCCTGGCTCCTGGCTTCAGATCGGCACAGCTCCAGCTGTTGTGGCCATCTGGGGAGTGAACCAGCGGATGGAAGACCTCTCTCTCTGCCTCTTCTTCTCTCTCTATGTAACTCTGACTTTCAAGTAAAATAAATAAATCTTAAAAAAAAAAACTGTAAATAAATGAAGAGACCAAAAAATGGGCAAAGGGTCCAAATATAGATCTCTGAAAAGCAGACAGATGGCCAATAAACACACACACACACACACACACACACACACGATGCTCAGACCGTTAGCGATCAGAGAAATGCAAATCGGGTTCAGTGCGTCGCCACTGAGAATGGAGTGCTTGGGCGTGGACTGTGGGAGAGCACGTAGGAAGTGTGGAGTCCGTTGTAGGAAGTGTGGAGTCCACCGTTACCGACAGCAGAGGATGGAGCTTGTGAAGAAAGCGAGGGAGGCTTGTGAGATGCGGACTCGTGGGAGGTGATTGCCTCCTCCAGGGCTGCATGGCCGAGGGGGAGTGCCGTGAGCGAGCGTTCCGCTTGGTGCTAACCACGTCTCCTCCTGACGAGCAGGTCCGGAGAGTGCCGGGTTCCAGTGGCCGCCTTCACAAGACGGAGGACGGAGGCTGGGAGTGGAGCGACGACGAGTTCGATGAAGAAAGCGAGGAAGGGAAGGCAGCGATCTCCCAGCTCAGGGTGAGTCCCGTCCGTCCTGCCGAGCGCCGTCCTGCAGCCTTCGTCCAGCTTAGCTCACTAAATACGCGGAGGACGGGGCGGGGGCGGGCCTTGTGGCCAGCGATGAGCTGCCCCTTGGAGCACCCACATCCTGTATCAGAGTGCCTGTTACAGTCCCAGTTACTCTGCTTCTGATGCAGCTTCCTGCCAGTGCACCCTGGAGGGCAGCAGGCTATGGCTTGCGTGCTCGGGGCCCTGCCAACGCTGGGAGACCCGGATGGAGGTCTGGGCTCAGGGTTTTGTCCTGGCCCAGCCCTAGCTGTTGAAGGCGTTTGGGGAGTGAACGAGCAGATTGGAGGTATTTCTTTCCCTCTCTCTCACTCTATTTTGTACTGCCTCACTTTCATTCTACCTCAGGTAATGAAAGTAAAATTTCAAAAAGAATACAAGTCGGGGTGGGCATTCGGGGTATTAGGA
The DNA here is from genome assembly GCF_964237555.1 of Oryctolagus cuniculus. Classification (NCBI taxonomy): domain Eukaryota; kingdom Metazoa; phylum Chordata; class Mammalia; order Lagomorpha; family Leporidae; genus Oryctolagus; species Oryctolagus cuniculus. The sequence continues at coordinate 174,418,462 of NC_091435.1, read as the reverse complement.
TGCCTGTTAAGACCCATGTCCCATATCAGAGTACCTGGCTTTTTTTTTTTTTTTTTTTAAAGATGTATTTATTTACTTGAAAGAGTTACACAGTGAGAGAAAGAAAGGCAGAGAGAGAGAGGGAGGGAGGGAAGGAGGGAGGAGAGAGAGGTCTTCCATCTGCTGGATCACTCCCCAGTTGGCTGCAACGGCCGGAGCACTGCCAATCTGAAGGCAGGAGGCAGGAGCCAGGAGCTTCCTCCAGGTCTCCCACATGTGTACAGGGGCCCAAATACTTGGGCCATCCTCCCCTGCCCTCCCAGGCCACAGCAGAGAGCTGGTTCAGAAGTGGAGCAGCCGAGACTTGAACCGGCGCCCACATGGGATGCTGGTGCCGCAGACTGGGGCTTTAACCCACTGCCCCACAGCGCCGGCCCCTGGCTCCAGCTTTAGCTAATGCAGAGGCTGGGAGGCAGCAGTGAGGCTCAGTGGTTGGGTCCCTGTGCCCATGCAGGACACCTGGGCTGAGTTCCTGGCCCTGCTTCCTCCTGGCCCCGCTGTGGAGGTTGTGTGCATTTGGCAGTGAACCAGCAGGTTGGAGCTGTCTGCCTCTCCGGGGAAAAACAAAAACCCAACAAGCAATGCTGTTGTCACTTCACGGACAGAATTTCCTTGAACAACTTGTTATTATATGGGGTCCATTTGATTCTGCATGGAGTATTGAACTGGCACATCTGGATATGAAATTAGGGTGTATAAAATCATACAAGTCCAGAGGTGGAACGTAGTATGTGAAATGAAAAACATACCAGCTAGACACTGAAGAGGGAAAGACAGGCGACCCTGAAGGCTTAGCGGTAAAAGCTTTGTCCCTGAAGTCAGTGACCCTTCCGCCTGAAGGGCGGTGTTCTTGTCCACTGCTGTGTCTGGGTATCTGGGGTGTGTGTGTGTGTGTGTGTGTGTGCGCTAGGAGTAGTGTATACAGCCGGCTTCCTTTTGTTTGTTGTCTCACTTTTGCCTGACGTTAATGATTCAAGTTGACCGTCGGACTGCTTCTCAAGAATAGAGTGTGTGTAGGAGAGGAGTGTTGGCTCTGGCCTGTCTTCGTAGGACAGTGGGCGCAGTGTTTATCTCTGCCTGCTGTTTGTATGTGCTCGTACTTTGGCTGTTTGGATCCACACGGAGTGTTTATGTGTCGTGTTTATCCGTAAGGTCTTCGCGTCTAATCATTTTTCAGAGCCACATTTGTAAAGGCTTTGCCAGTGAAAAATTGGCAAAAATGTATTAAGCTTCAGCCTGGAAAAGCTCTTCAGAAAATAACAGTGTAATTATTTATTTATATAACATGGTGAGTTTGAGGACTGTCATCCTGTCTCGCTCTCCGTGGGGCTCTGAGTCACATCGCTCTCCTGTAGTGTTGCGTGCAGCCACCAGGGGGAGCCAGAGCTGCACGGACGTTGCGGTGCTGCCTCCAGCGAGGGGGAGCAGCTGCTGGAGCGGAGGCTGGAGGTTGTAGCTTCCCGTGTCTGCTCTGTGATTCGATAGTTCCGAGCAGCCGTCATTGCTTTTTCTTAACACCATATAAACGGTGTAGAGAATTACTCACTTTGTCCACAGAATAAGTGGCTTTTTTGGGAAGATTTTGGGGCTGGCGCTGTGGCGCGGCGGGTAAAGCCCCAGCCTGCAGAGCCGACATCCCATGTGGGCGCTGGTTCAAGTCCTGGCTGCTCCACTTCCGTCCAGCTCCCTGCTGTGGCCTGGGAAGCAGTGGAGGATGGCCCGAGTGCTTGGGCCCTGTGCCCATGTGGGAGACCCGGAGGCTCCTGGCTCCTGGCCTCGGATGGGCGCAGCTCTGGCCGTTGCGGTTGTCTGGGAGTGAACCAGCAGATGGAAGACCTCTCTCTCTGGCTCTACCTCTCTGTAACTCTGTCTTTCAAATAAATAAAAATAACTCTAAAAAAGATTTTTGTGTATTTATTTGAAAGGCAGAGTGACAGGTGACAGAGGGAGAGACAGACAGCGATCACCCCTCTGCTGGTTCGCTCCCCAGATGGCTACAACAGCTGGGGCTAGGCATGCCGAAGCCTGCAGCTGGGAGCTCCCCAGGCCTCCCGCCTGCTGGCAGGGTCCCCGGCCGTCTGCTGCTGCTCTCCTAGGCACATTAGCAGGGAGCTGGGTCTGAAGGGGCACGGCTGGGACTCGAGCCAGCACTCGGATGTGGGGTATTGAGGCGGCAGCCGCTTAACCTGCTGTAGCACGCACCAGCTCCCGAGTAAGTACCCTGAAGGGATGTGCAAAGAGAGGACCAGCGCAGGTGGCCTGTGAGTGCAGTGTCTGGCTGCTGCCCTCAGGGGGCTTGGGAAGAGTGCCCGGGGAACAGGGGGCCCAGGGAGCTCTGGGTCTCCTTTGGCCAGGGCTGTTTCGGTAGCTGTGTGTCCGCAGCAGTTCTGCACCCCCACAGGTGTGTGCCGAGCCAGTGACTAATGTCTCCATGTTGTGGGAGCCAGGATTCTCAGAGCAGAGCAAGAGACGCAAGTGTGGGATGGGCCCACGTGAGGAGGAATCCCGGGAGGCGAGCCTGGCTCAGGTGTCGCTGTGAATCCAGCCTTCCTGAAGTGCGTGTGCGTGTACCCTCCCACGTGTTTCCTCAACACCGGGGCCGCATCTTGTGCCCGTGTTACAGTCTCCAGCACCACCTCCCACTAAAAGGGACCAGAGTTCCTTTGAGAAATGGCTGGTTCTGGGCCTGGACAGGGGAGACTGTAAGATGAAAGGATGCCATCTCTTGCTAGCTTTTGCCACCAAAAGCCTCACGGTGACATCAGAGCCAGCATGAAGGACTTCCCGCTGTGGAGTTCCCACTGGCCAATCTGGGACAGTTTTACCACCAAAAAGTGAGTTGTAAGTCACTTACGAGAGCCAGGGCCGACATCTGTGGTGGTGAAGATGCCGGTGAACACCCTCGGTGTTCCGTGGTGGGGTGCCGGGTTGGGTGTGTGGCCCTGGCCCCCAGTCCCCGCTTCCTGCAGGTGCAGACCCTGCCTGGGAAACAGCAGGCATCCCCGCCACCGAGGTGGGAGATGTGGGAGACGTGGGACACCCAGGAGACGTGGGAGACGTGGGAGACCCGGGAGACGTGGGAGACCCGGGAGACGTGGGAGACCTGGGGGACGTGGGAGACGTGGGAGACCTGGGAGACGTGGGAGACCTGGGAGACCCGGGAGACGTGGGAGACCCGGGAGACGTGGGAGACGTGGGAGACCTGGGGGACGTGGGAGACGTGGGAGACCCAGAAGATGTGGGAGACCCAGGAGACCTGGGAGACCCGGGAGACGTGGGAGACCCGGGAGACGTGGGAGACCCGGGAGACCTGGGAGACGTGGGAGACCCGGGAGACGTAGGAGACCCGGGAGACGTGGGAGACCCGGGAGACGTGGGAGACCCGGGAGACGTGGGAGACGTGGGAGACCTGGGGGACGTGGGAGACGTGGGAGACCCAGAAGATGTGGGAGACCCAGGAGACCTGGGAGACCCGGGAGACGTGGGAGACCCAGAAGACGTGGGAGACCCGGGAGACGTGGGAGACCTGGGAGATGTGGGAGACCTGGGAGACGTGGGAGACCCAGAAGACGTGGGAGACCCGGGAGACGTGGGAGACCTGGGAGATGTGGGAGACCCGGGAGACGTGGGAGACCCAGAAGACGTGGGAGACCTGGGAGACCCGGGAGACGTGGGAGACCCGGGAGACGTGGGAGACCTGGGGGACGTGGGAGACGTGGGAGACGTGGGAGACCCAGAAGATGAGGGAGACCCAGGAGACGTGGGAGACCCGGGAGACGTGGGAGACCCGGGAGACGTGGGAGACCCAGGAGACGTGGGAGACCCGGGAGACGTGGGAGACCCGGGAGACGTGGGAGACCCGGGAGACGTGGGAGACCTGGGAGACGTGGGAGACCCGGGAGACGTGGGAGACCTGGGAGATGTGGGAGACCCGGGAGACGTGGGAGACCTGGGAGACGTGGGAGATGTGGGAGACCCAGAAGACGTGGGAGACCCGGGAGACGTGGGAGACCTGGGAGACGTGGGAGACCTGGGAGACGTGGGAGACCTGGGAGACCTGGGAAACCCGGGAGACTTGGGATGGAGGTCTTGGCTCCGACTTTGGCTCAGCCCCAAGCTGTTCAGGGGTATTTGGAGAGTGAACCAGCAGAAGGGAGTTAGTTTCTCTGATAAATACATTTTTTAAATAGGAATCTCTGCATCTCTACCAATTATATATATATTGGTGTGTGTGTATATAGAGAGAGATAGATGAATTGCAGAGAGGGATGGTTCTTCATCAGACCGCCCAGTGCTGATGGTCAATGTGGAAGCGCGTTGAAGAGGGAGATGTGGTCACTTTGCACCGTCATCTAGAGATCGGGTCAGGAGTGAACCCTCCGGGGCACTAAGCACAGGGCAGTCAGGATGAGCAGGATGCCCCCACAGACTGCCGTCCATTTCAAGGGAAAATGGTTACTAACTACTGGAGCCTTCAGGAAACTGCTTGACCAAATGATTAGGATTAACCTCATCAGTGAGGGGCAGATGGCTCTTCGGTGTCCTGAGAAGGACACGGTACTCTGAAGCCTCCTCCCTGGCATCTGTGCACACGCGAGAGCAACTGCAAATGGGCGGAGGGAGAATTCCTCAGAGATGCACCCCTGGGCCCTGGCCTGCACCCCGTGCTGGAGGGAGAAGTCCAGGACGCCAGGGTCGGCGGCACTGGATGTGAGGGTGTGAGCGTGGTGTTAGTCTGCTGCAGGTGCTAACTGCAGTGGGCTCCTGTTGGAGCTGGGTGGGGTCCTGTTGGGACTGCAGCGGGGTCCTGTTGCAGCTGGGTGGGCTCCTGTTGGAGCTGGGTGGGGTCCTGTCGGGACTGCAGAGGGCTCCTGTTGGGACTGCAGCGGGCTCCTGTTGGAGCTGGGTGGGCTCCTGTTGGAGCTGGGTGGGCTCCTGTTGCAGCTGGGTGGGCTCCTGTTGGAGCTGGGTGGGGTCCTGTTGCAGCTGGGTGGGCTCCTGTTGGGACTGCAGTGGGCTCCTGTTGGAGCTGGGTGGGGTCCTGTCGAGACTGCAGTGGGCTCCTGTTGCAGCTGGGTGGGCTCCTGTTGCAGCTGGGTGGGCTCCTGTTGCAGCTGGGTGGGCTCCTGTTGGAGCTGGGTGGGGTCCTGTTGCAGCTGGGTGGGCTCCTGTTGGAGCTGGGTGGGGTCCTGTTGGAGCTGGGTGGGCTCCTGTCGGGACTGCAGTGGGCTCCTGTTGGAGCTGGGTGGGGTCCTGTGAGGAACTGCCGCTGTTCTAGGAAGCACACACTCTGAGTGGTAAGCAGTCCTCACAGGCCCAGCCTGTTCCCAAGTGACTAAGTACGTACATTTAGCAAGAAAGAGAAATGAGCACCCAAATGATTGATGAAACCGACGAGGAACAAAGTTAATGACAGTGAGTCTGGGTGAAGGGCGCAATGATGGGTGAGTCTGGGTGAAGGGCGCAATGATGGGTGAGTCTGGGTGAAGGGCGCAATGATGGGTGAGTCTGGGTGAAGGGTGCGCTGGTGTCTTTGGGGTTTTGTTGTAGCACTTTTCTGTGAATTTGAAACCATTTCCAGATACAAAGTGTTTTAAAAATGGTTTTGGATTGGCCACTTACTGTGATACCTCTCCTGTGACCTGAACCTGGGTTCTCCTTACTGGAGAACTAAGAAAGCCTACAGTGGCCCACAGTGTCGAGAGAATTAACTATAAGATGGCTGCTCAGAGTTTTTTGGTGAAACTGCAGTGTGCCTACCCAGAGTTCCTACTATTAAAATTTACCAAATAAACATAGTGCAGATTCCATGTAACAGACGTGGAGTGACCATTTCCACATAGATGTCGGCTTGCACGAGGTACCGAGACTTGAGTTTGTATTCGCATATCCGTTTATTTCTTCCAGCCATTCTTTGTTTTGGATAGCTCACATTTATGTACCAGATCCCCAGAGATCTAGCACCAAGAGTAAGGTGGTAAACTCTTGAAATGCAAATTTCAGGTCAGTGTGGTTCAGCTCTGTCCCTCATGTTCTCCTCTAGAGCCCATAATCAGGGTGACTCATGTGGTGGGTGGCTGGCTTAGGTAAGCTGCTGCTAGGGTGCCTGTGACCCACGTCAGACTGCTGGCTTTGACGCCAGGCTGCCCCTGCCTGCTGATGGGAAGAGACCCTGGGAGGCAGCGGCGAAGGCGCGGTGGTCTGGTTCCTGCCATGAGCGTGGGAGAGCTGCACGGAGTCCCCAGCCCGCAGCTTCGGCTAGCCCTGTCTTGGCGTTTGGAGTAAATCAGCCAGTGGAATCAATTCAGTTTCTCAATTAGTCTCTCTCTCTCTCTTTCTCTCTTCGCCTCTCTGCTTCCCAAATAAATAAATAAGAACTTTTTTAAAAAGAACTACTCTGCTTTGGGAACATGTTGGGTAATTAGCTTGAAAGGTTAGGTTTCGGGGCTGGTGCTGTGGCGCAGCAGGTTAATAAAGCCTTGGCCTGAAGCGCCGGCATCCCATATGGGCACTGGTTCTAGTCCCAGCTGCTCCTCTTCCAATCCAGCTCTCTGCTGTGGCCTGGGAAAGCAGTGGAGGATGGCCCAAGTTCCTTGGGTCCCTGCGCCCAGGTGGGAGACCCGGAGGAGGCTCCTGGCTTCAGATTGGTGCAGCTTGCAGCCATCTGGGGAGTGAACCAGTTCATGGAAGACCTCTGTCTCTTGTCTCTACCTCTCTCTGTAACTCTGTCTTTCAAATAAATAAAACAAATCTTTTAAAAAAGAAAGGTTAGGTTTCGTCTGGGATGTTATGCACATATGTTCATGAATAGAAAGAATTTCACTGTGAAGAACGTGACGTCCCTGCTGTCACGTTTGCCTGTGAAGCTCACGTGGTGGGATTTACATTGTGCGTACGCGGGTGCGTTCATTACAGGCTGCCTGCGCGGGCTCCTGCCCCACCCCCGGACACTTGCCCTGGAGCAGTGTACGAATCAGAGGGAGATGGGGTCCTTGGGTTGGGGGCTGCTGCTAAGTAAGCTAAGTTGTGAGTTAACAAACATCCTTTTTGTGTGTTTCTTTTAGTCTCCCCGAGTGAAGGAACCATTAATGAATGCTGAGGTAAGTCGTTGGGAAAGCGTCCGCGTGTCTGTGGGTTTTGTTTGGAGCGGGGCGCTGGCGCGGGATGGGACTGTAGCCGCAGGTGAGGGCTGGATGCCGAGCCCGGCGCAGGATGGGACTGTAGCTGCCGAGCCCGGCGCGGGATGGGACTGTAGCTGCCGAGCCCGGCGCGGGATGGGACTGTAGCTGCTGAGCCCGGCGCCATCTTCCTTCCTGCCGGGCTGCTGAAAGTGCAGGTGGACCGCTTGCATCCATTCGTGCAGAAATGCCATTTTTCTCTTTTCGGCCTCTTCTCTTGTCGGGCAGCGTCTGTCCTCGGTCACTGCTGCGTCCGTGTGATAGGAGTTCCTGTCAGGTGCACTCCCACTAGAGTTACCTCCCTTGTTCCCACTGCCGGAGGGGAAGCATCGTTCCGTGGGTCCGTTCCTAGAGTCTGCCCTCTGGCAGGCCTGAGCCAGTGTTTGGTGCAATGACGCCTATCTCCTGCTCCTAAACTAATGCTGGCCGGAGGGAGCCCTGACGCAAAGTGACACTCTGGGGGCGGGTGCAGGCGTGCTTAGGCATTGCTTGTGACACCAGCATCTCACAGGGGTGCCAGTTAGTCCCGGCTGCTCCGCTTGCAATCCGGCTCCCTGCCAATGCACCCAGGAAAGCGGCAGAAGGTGGCCCAGTGGTTGGGGGCCCTGCACCCACATGGGAGAGCTGGAAGAAGCTCCTAGCTCCTGGCTTCAGCCTGGCCCAGCTCCACCCAGTGGAGTAACTCTGTCTTTCAAATAGATACTCCACCCAGTGGACTGGGGAGTGAACCAGACGATGAAAGATCCCTCTCTCTCTCTGTCCTCCTAACCTTGCCCCATCTCCTGTGACTCTGCCCTTCAAATAAATAAAAATAAATCCTTAAAAATAAAAAAGTAACACTTTGTAACTTATTTGTATACATAGTACACAATTTGTATGCACAATACTCACAGTTGTGCATAGAAGAGTGTTGTGTACGAGTAAATACGGCACCTTAGCGTATTGACAGGCCGCGTCTGACAGTTCTCATTAGACGTGCTGTCTGTAATCTCTGACTCTTCTTGCCTTGTGCTGGAGTTGCATTCCCTGCCCCTTGTGATTGACTGCACATGACCAAGTCTTCCACTTGGTCCACTTGGTCCGCGGGAAGTTAGCGGAGGAGGAGCCACTCTGCCCCAGGGCCTCCATCCCTGACCCGCGTGCTCCTGAGCTTGTCAACCCTTGTTGGCCAGGGACACACATGGACGGTGTGTGAGAAATACTGTTCAGTCTGCTGACATGTTCGGATTATTTGCTACATTTAACTTAGCCTGCCCTGACTGCTTCCTAATTCCTCAGAAATTGAATGAAAAGAGATTGTATAATTCTCCAGTTTTTCTCGCTAGTCTCTTTGCTCCTTTGTCTAAATTAGTATCTGCGTGAGAATTCTTGCATACGCGTGCTTCTTCTCATGCTCGCCACTTGGGTTCGAATTTGATCACGTTACACGTCACAAACCACGCGGTTGGCTGTCTCAGTCATCTTCAGGTGCTCGGCTCAGTAGCCTCAGATCCGTTCACACTGTTGTGTGTGGTGGGTTCGCGCTGCAGCTCTGCTGCTCACTGTGGCTTCCTGCTGATGTCGATGCCGGAAAGCCGTGGGTCAAGTTCCTGATCCTCTGCCACCCACGTGGGAGACCTGGGCGGAGTTCCTGGCTCCGGCCTGACTGTTGCTGGCACTGGGGGGTGAACCAGGGGACTGGAACTCTCTGATCCACAAGCCACACCGGTGTGTTTCCCTCTCAGCTCTTCCCAACAGCTGAGCCCGTGGGCACTCTGCTGCAAGTTCCGGAACAGGCCTCCGCGCGCCTACCTCAGCCAGCCGCACAGATGCCTGCGCAGCCCCCGCAAGCCCCCCTCCCGGCCCCCGCACAAGGAGCGCAGGCGGCTCAGGTGAGCGGAGGCGGACTGCGCTGGCCCGGGTGCACGCGGCCAGGGCTGACGTCACTGCGCGTGTGGCAGCGGCAGCGGGCCCTTTCACTCCCCTTGGCATTTTGGCTGCTGCGTTGATCTCCCTGCTGGTTTGTAACTGTGATGTCTAACTTGTGTTTGTACGCAACATCAGTCTTCCCCACATTATGCAGGTCGATTTTATTACATACTGCAAACGTACAAATCTTGGTGTATAATGTATGTGTTAGTTATAAAGTGCAGGTTGGTGTCTTGGTTTTGAGCGTCTTTGCAGTTTTCAGCGTGTACAGATGAGGGAGTTTTACTAGGCTCTTAGAGATTTTTCAGCAACTCAGTGAGCTAATACGGAAAAAGTTGCAAACGTGGAAGTGTTGGCCCAGTGTCTTGTCAGGTCTACACGAGGTCATTGTTACCTCTACTTAGAATGCAGCTGGTGGAGGTCGCGAGGAGCGCCGGCGCTGCGCCGTGTTCCTCCTGCTCGGCCCATTCCCGTGGCCTGCACTGCTCTGTCCCCTTCCTGGCTTCCCTGAGGGACTCTGCGAGCCCAGGTGCAGCCAGGCGCACAGCCTCGTCACATCCGGGTGTCCTGGGAGGTCGCGTTCTGGAGCCCTCGGGTGCTGCAGGGTCGGGGAGGGCACTGACTCAGGAGCAGCTCCCTTGGAGCGTCTTCCTGACGGAAGAGGAGTGGAAGCCCTGCCTTCCTCCTCCCGCACCCGTGGGCCGGCTTGCGCGCTGCCTCGTCCAGACCTCTGCTCTGGGCACTTGCGGTTGCTCGTGGTGCTGGCCTCGCTGGCCTCTGTCCCCACTCCTTCCCCATCTGCCCACCACGAGGGAAAAGATAGGAGAGCTGAGTGTGCGTGCTGCCGTCGGCGAGACCAGCTCCGGGCCGGGTGGGCCCCTGGGAGGCAGCTGGCGTGGGCCGTACCTGGTGTGTGCGGCTGTATGCCACGCTGCTGGATGTGGTGTGTATTCCCACAGTGACAGATCCGCTTCGTTACTTCCTTTTCAGTAGTTGAAGTCTTTGCGGGGGGGCAGCATCGCAGGGATTCTGCCCGGCAGCCTTTGTGGGAAGGCTGCCTCAGAACGTGGCACAGACCACGCTCCTGTGCCTGGACTGGCCGTATCAGGTTCGCCACCAGGAGTCCCTGCCGCTGTTGGCTGTGTGCACAGAGCACAGCTCTGCTGCTCCTTCGAGGCTAGGAAGCGCCCTCGCTCCCTTTGGCCGGGAGATGTTGCCCTACAGCCGCACAAGTGGCCTTGCACCACTGACCCCCAGACAGTTCCTTCTAGAAGAGCTCTTCCCAGCAGGCCCCACCGCCCCAAGATGGCGGAGAGAACACTGGCAGGCCTTGGATTGTAGGAGACCTCCCAGCAGGGAGCCTGGCAGGGACTGGGGACTTGAGAGGAAGGAGGTTGCCCCCGCGCGGACGCTTTGCCTGCAGAGGCCCGTCACGCCGTCGGCACTTGCTGAGCCGGGCATGACCTTCTGACTTTGACTGCTTTGCAGGCTGTGCCTTCGGGAGCAAGTTCACAGGAAATCAAGGTCCCAATCAGTCTCGTGCTGAGATTGAGGTAAGGAGTCGTCTCTTTTTCCTCCCTGGAATATTGTGCGTAGCTGCACCAGTCTGCGGCCCAGAGCCGCTGTTTGCGTAAAGGTGGGTGGTTCGCCAGCAGCGTGGGCCTGGATGCTGGCAGACGCTGTGACTTCTGCTGCGCGCGGCCATCTAGTCGCTTCTCCCCGAACAGTGATGTGTGTGCCTGCTCTCAGGGCAGCCGGCTGGGCTGGGGAGCAGGGTCTGTGCTTGAGTGGACGAGGGGAGCAGCAGCGGCTGGCGCATCTAGAGATTGGACCGTCCCTGGGACTGCAGCGATGCCGTTGTGAAAAACTGTGTCTGGGTTTCAAACAACTTCTGCACCAAAATAAACGTCAGCTCCATTTCCACCATTTGCAGTGCCTTCACGTCAGCAGCATGGACTGTGCGATCCCCTAGCGCAAGAGGGAGGCTTTTTGATTGTGTTGATTGTGATCAGTCACCTCAAAGCCTTGTTCTTTAAAAACCCCTAAATATGTCGCGTGTATTCCGCCGTTCCAGGTGGGCACACAGAGGCTGCTGAGAGGAAGTATCCTCCGTAGAATTTGTGCCCGGGGCCGGCGCCGTGGCACAGCAGGTTAAGGCCCTGGCCTGAAGCGCCGGCACCCCATATGGGCACCGGTTCTAGTCCCGGCTGCTCTGCTTCCCATCCAGCTCCCTGCTGTGGCCTGGGAGGGCAGTGGACGATGGCCAAGTCCTTGGGCCCCTGCACCCGTGTGGGAGACCCGGAAGAAGCTCCTGACTCCTGGTCGGCGCAGCTCCGTTGTAGCCAACTGGGGAGTGAGCCATCGGAGGACCTTTCTCTCTCTCTCTGCCTCTCCTCTCTCTGTGTAACTCTGACTTTCAAATAAATAAATAAATCTAATAAGAAAAGAAAAAAAGACTTTGTTCACGGCAGCCCTTCCCTCTGCCGGTTTTGCCGGCAGGGTTCCGGGGTTCCCGTCAGAATGGCTTTGGCTGTTGTGTTGCTCTGATGAGGTCTATGTACTCACAAACGCACCCGAGAAACAGGCAGTGAAGGTGGGACCTGGAGAGGTGTCGACCCCCGCCGAAGGGCCTGGATTGGATTCCCAGCGCTGACCCCTGCCCCCGGCGTCCTGGGACGCGGTCTGGGAGCCAGCAGTGACAGCTGCGTCACGGGGCTCCTGCACATCAGCAGCCCTGGGCTGAGTTCCAGGTCTGGTTCCAGCCGCTCCCTGCCCAGCTCCAGCTGTTGTGGCTATCTGGGGAGTGAGCGAGCCAGCCGATGGGAACCCTCTTTGTGTATCTCTACCTCTCAAACAAATGCATTTTTTGAAATAATAAAGCGTGATTCGGGACCACCTGGGCCGCCTTTAACCATTACTAATATTTCTACGAAAGAGTTGCATTGAGTGACTGCTGACTCAGCCCCTTGCACACGCGAACTCGTGTCTGCTCCGTGGGGCATCGCCCGAGAGAAGCAGCCAGAGCTCCGGGGTTGGGCAGTGAGATCACACGAGGACAGTGAGAAAGCCGAGTGATTGCCTTCCCTTTGCAGAAACCTGCTCGTGACACGGTCGCATCTCACATAGCTTTGCATCAACAGGACGCCCTGGTAATCTCGTCCTATTTTAATTGTGTGTGAAGAATACCAGTTGTCTCTCTCCACCCCACCCCACCCCCTTTTTTCAAAGATTATTTATTTATTTGAAAGTCAGAGTTAATAGAGGAAGGGAGAGAGAGAGAGAGAGGTCTTCCATCCGCTGGTTCTCTTCCCAGTTGGCCACAATGGCCGGAGCTGCACCAATTCGAAGCCTGGAGCTTCTTCTGGGTCTCCCATGCAGGTACGGGGCCCAAGGACTTGGGTCATCTTCTACTGCTTTCCCAGGCCACAGCAGGGAGCTGGATCGGAAGTGGAACAGCCGGGACTCAAACTGGCTCCCACATGGGATGCTGGCACTGCAGGCGGTGGCTTTACCTGCTACGTACTCCAAGCGCCGGCCCCACCAGCTACCTCTTTAAAGAAATTTGTGTCGAAGTCTTTTAGGAGTTAATAAACAGCACAAAAGTTGCGTTTGACAGGAGTACGTGAGGTAGTCAGTGGTCTTTGAGGGCGTGGTTATGTAATAGCCGTGTTCTAGATTATTTATGGAAGTAGGAAGCTAGATTCTTATTCTCAATGATAAAGACTTCGACAGTGGGGCCAGCGCTTTCAAATAAATCTTAAAAAACGACTGTGTGTAGCACTCTTAGGACCTGTGGAAGGAGACCAGGAAGGGCAGAGCGAATGCCTCATCAGGCTAGCGTGGGCTTCTAGCATCTGCTCACATGACTACAGGCACATTTCAGGCGGGAGATCTGGGCAGTCCTTTGTGGCAGGCTGTTTGCATTTCGGTGGCGTCCTGGGGTGTTGTCTGTCATGGAGCCCTGAGCTGTCTGCAGTGTGCAGGTAACGGATTAGAGTCCGAGGTGGGCAGGCGCGTCTCTCTCCAGACATAACACTCGGATTCTCAGGTTTCAGCCGGGGCCTCCAGGGAGCCTGGTTAACCCCAGGCCTGGTGTGGTGCTCCCTGCAGCTGTACCTCGTCAGTCACGTTGTCTGCATTCTGGAGTCACAGCCACTCTGCTGCCAGTGCAGGCCCAGGCCCTTTCCGCTTCCTCTCTGCCCGCCCAGACGCTGCCTGTCCGTTAGGTCCTGTCTGGAAAGGACCTCTGGGAGCAGGCGATCGGCGTAGCACTTCGGGATGTGCCCGCGTCCCGGATTGGAGAGCCTGGGTTTGAGTCCTGGCTGCACTCCGACTTCGGCATCCTGCTAATGGAAGGCAGCCAGTGATGGCTCAGGTCCTTGGGGTCCTGCCGACCGTGTGGGAAACACAGATGGAGTTCCTGGCCCCTGTTCCGCCTGGGCCACCGCTGGTCGCTGTGGACATTTGCCCTCATTGTCAGTCTTTCAAAGAAATACAGACCACCCCAGGTTTCCCTGGGTCCCAATCTCGTGTGTTCTTTGAGTCCTATGGCATGAGGGCCGGCCCACCAGGGGTGGGCGTGGTACGAGGTGAGAGGCTTCCTGTAACATTTTGGTCAGACCTCCCTGCATTCACGTGGATTTTTCTCTTAGTTTAATACTGGGAGATTACGAAGGACACGGGTTTACTCCTTGGGGTTCCAGAGGCTGGCGGGTCGGGGCTGGGGGCCACGCGTGGTGAGGGTCTTCATGCCGTGTCATTACTGGAAGGCGGGAGCCACCCTGAGAGACTGCTCAGACTGGTAAGCCTGCTGCTGTGGTGGTGAATCGCTGGCACCACAACAGCCGAATTGGGGGGCGGGGGGGGGGAGATCTTGCTGCTACTGTTCACTCCTTAAACGGCTGCAGTGGCCAGGGGCTGGGCCAGGCCAAAGCCAGGAGCCAGGAGCTTCTTCCAGGTCTCCCACACGGGTGCAGGGGCCCGAGGACCTGGCCATCTTCCACTGCTTTCCCAGGCCACAGCAGGGAGCTGGATCGGAAGTGGAGCAGCCGGGACCGGCACCGGTGCCCATCAGGGATGCCAGCGCTGTGGGTAGCAGCTTTGCCGGCTACACTGTGGGTCCTTGTCGTGAGAGCGGGACCCACGTGGGCGAGGCGCCTCTCCACGCCTTGTGTCGGGGTGGTTTCCACACAGGCGCTTCGGGGGACGCATTCCAAGCACAGCGCCGTCTTTGGGGGAGCAGTGGGCACGCCAGTCTCAGCGGCGTGAGGTTGTTCTGTTGGCTGACGGGACACGTGGTGGTCGCTCTGCGCTGCCTGATCCGAGGTGGGGGCAGGAACTCCGGCTTACGCATTCTGTTTTCTTTCTAGGAATTCCAAAAAGGAACTAAATGATATCCGATTTGAATTTACTCCTGGGAGAGGTGAGGTACCAAAAATCCTGAAAGCATTCAGTGAAATGGGGAGTTTTTGTCCACTTAGATACATTTTGTTTCTAAAGGATGGCAAACATTGTTCTGGTTTTAAAGGATTTGAGGAGTGTTTGAATAAAATTAAAATACAGCTTACTGTATTGTAAAATGAACTTACTGACTACTACAGCTCCCATTTACTGCTTAATTAATGGGCATCATGCTAAGCCTTGCCCAGTAAATCCCCATCTCCATTGCACAGCTGCTTAGTAAACAGGCGCAGGGGAAGGCTGCGTGCCTGCTGTGAGGTCACAGGCCAGGGGAGGCATCGCTGGACTTCAGCCCAGCCCTCCAGTCTGGCTCTGCATGGCTGTCCTCCACGGGTGGCCCAAGGGACGCAGGCCTCCTCCCCCTCCCCGTCTCGGGGTCAGCGGCGGCAGCCACGCGCGGGAACAGGTGCCGATGGAGAGATGGAGGGGGGCTCCTGTTCTGCTCCTTGAGAGCCAGGCGCAGGCAGACCCTCAGGAGGCACCGGGAGCGGAGGCTCCAGCGGACGAGGTTGACTGGGCTGTGTGTCCCGGTGTCAGTTTTCCAGCGACGCCCGCCGCCGAGCCTGCACCGCCGGCCATAATGATGTGAGAACAAAAGCTACGAAAATGAAAACGAGGGATTCAGAACGTGCCCCCCAAAGGAGAGATTCATTCTTTCCGGTTTTGACTGGAATTAACCTTCCTGGGTGTGGCCCTGACAAGATTCATTTTCATGTCTCGGAGCCCAGAGATCTCACATCCATGGCTGCCCTCGCAAGCAGGGTCTCGTGCGCGACGTCGCTGGGGGGGACTCTGACCTGAGCTCAGCCCCTCTGCCTCCGCCGGCCAGAAGTGACCTTTGTGGCTGTCAGGAGAGCTGCGCCCTAGCCACAGCTGGGAGAATTCCTCACTTGAGACGGTCCTCAGTGGTGTGAGAGGAAGACCGTGCCTGCCTCCGGAGCCTGTGGGTTTAGTAGCGAGCGTGGGCCCCGCAGAGCTGGCAGCCACGCTGGTCTGAGAGGTGGCAGTGGCCCGGAGGTACCTGAAACACAGCCCCTTCTTTGTCCTTGCAGATACGGCGGAGGGTGTCTCTCAGGAGCTGATTTCTGCTGGCCTGGTGGACGGAAGGGACTTAGTGATAGGTAACTGCGCTGTGCTCTGGCCCTGTGCCCTGGCTCTAAGTACTAGTACCTAGAAAACCAGGCGTTTAGTCCCCGAGTAAGTCTTAGGGTTCTTGGCCTTGCTGAAACTGCAGGCATTGTAGACAGTCCTTACCCACCCCCAGCCCCCAAAGCTCACCCACCCACCCTTACCCACGCACACACACACATACACAGAGAGAGCGAGAGAGAGAGAGCGAGAGCCAGCCTCCACGCACAGTTCACTTCCCAAATGGCCACAACGACCAGGCCCGGAGCAGGAAGAAGCCAGGAGCCTGGAACGCCATCCGGTCTCCTGCATGGGTGCACCCGCAGGGAGCTGGGGCGGCCCGGAGTTGGCCTTTTGACCTCTGGTGGTAGAGGTGAAAGCACGCACACAGGTCTTGAAGACTGGTAGGAAGGATGACAGAAGTCACAGGACCGCGTGGGCCTGGCCACGGCTGCCCTGGCGTCCCTGGTAGTCTTTCGCTGTCAGCAGGTTTCCCTTTGCCGGGCCGGGCGTGTGGGCCGTGTCCAACCTCTGTCACTTTCGTGCCGGCAGGACAGAGGCAGCCAAGCCCATAATTTGCTGCCCCCTGGTCTGGGGCCTCTGGCCGCTGGCAGGCAGGGCACGCCTCTCACACGGGTGACTTCCCCGGGCTCTCACAGTGCTCCAGAGAGAGCTAGTGCCTCACCTCTCGGCCGCTTGGCTGAGGTCAGGTGGGAACAAAGTTAACTTAACAACGACTGGGATTCACTTGTAGGACTTGTGAGGATTCTTTTCCTTGATCTTTCTGCTTCCACGTTGATTGCACATAGAAGCTTCCGAACCTGCTTAAACTTCTGAAATATAGTGAAAGTGGACTTACGTAACTCTCACCCATCACTCTTTCTGTTTGTATGATTACAGTGGCAGCTAATTTGCAGAAAATTGTGGAAGAACCTCAGTCGAATCGATCGGTCACTTTCAAACTGGTATTGACCTGTCCTGCTCTTCCCACCGGCTCCCTTCCCCAGCGGCGGCCTCTGCGGCCGGCTCCCGCGTTCCCTGGGAGGGGAGTGTTCACACGCGGGGGCTGCGTGTGGTCTCCCCACACTTGGACCCGCAGTGTACCCAGCCCCCGTCTTTGGGAAGAGACCCCGGGTCAGCCTCCCGTTAGTGGCCCACCGCCTCTTCCCCCGGTCCTGTCTTCTGGTGGCCGCTGTCACGGCGTGTAGGCAGCCACCGCTTCTCACTGTGTTTGGTTTCCAGGCATCTGGTGTGGAAGGCTCAGATATTCCCGACGACAGCAAACTCATCGGATTCGCCCAGCTCAGCATCAGCTAAGCCGCAGCCCCGCAGGAGCGGCCCAAGGAGAGTGCGCACGTGCGTGCATATCCCTGTTGCTTCTGTTGGCCTAAACCCACTTCTGCCAAAGACCCAGCAGCAACCCTCCGGCTCGGCGCGTTAGAGTCCTCTCTGTTCTTCCTGCTGTGTCGTCCCCTTCGTCCCGCAGGGAAAGAAACGTCGGATCCCCCCCAGTGGCCAGCGTCCCTCTCAGAGTTCCGTTCGTCAGTGTCCTGCACATGTCCCCGTCTTCCTCCATCTAAGTGGCCCAGGGGGTGACCTGTGAGCTCACTCTTGCCTTACTCCAGTGCTGGCCCGGGTGGAAGGGGCAGCTCCCTTGGGCTTCCGCGCCCGCCTGGTCACTCACGCCTGCCAGGTGTGGCTCTCGTGGGCTGGCTCTCTACCACTGCAGGAGCCACTAAGAGGTGACTGTTCAGCTGAGCCCAGAGAATTTCATGCAGTACTTTTTCTTTGTAGCTGATGTGAATTCCAGCAACCTCGGTTAGGAAAAAGCACAGCCTCGCTGGAGGGGCCTGCGCGGTGCCCCTGTCTGTCGCGGTGTGTCTCAGCGTTCGCCGCAGCCGCTGCCAGGCAGCCCTCCTCACTGCCCTCCGAGAGGGTTGCTAGCCTTAACGCGAGCTGTGCGGGCTGCGGCACTGCCGGCCGTTGCCAGTGCAGTGTCAAGGGCTGGCTTAGAAGAGCGGACTCTGCCAGGGGTGGCTTCGGACAGGAGAAACCCTTCCTCGGGAAGTATTTATTTTCAAGTCTTGAGAAGTTGAAGAAGAACTGCTCCCGCCCCTGCGTCCTGCAGCGGGAAGCGGTTCACCCGCCTGCAGGCCGCGGGGAGGGGGCGTGCGGGGCTCGGGCTGCACAGCAATACAGAGCCGCGCTGCGCCCGAGGCCGGAGGCCCGCGGCCCGCCTGCTGCCCTCCTCCTGCACTGACTCCTGGGAGGGGGCGCCCCGCACTCGGGGACAGTGAAGCCACATGTGCCGTACCTTTAGGGTGTCTCGGTAGGCAGTGTTCGTTTGATTTTCTACAGAAATAATAGGGATCATTCCTTAGGCTTAGGAAGGGGCACTCATAATGCAATACGTGAAATAACCCGGGCTCGGCTTTCTTCTCCGGCTTTCACGCGGTCAGCCTCTTGTCTGAAGGCTGGTGACCCTGCCACGTTTCTCTGTGAGCGGGGCACAACCTGGCCTTAAGAAGACGCGCGCCGTCGGCCGCGGGCCTGCGGCGAGGCAAGAGCGCTTTCCCAGGGCCACTCGCGCCCTCGCCGGCTTGGCCTGAGGAGCTGCCGGCCACACCCTGTCTCGTTCTTTCCGAGTCTGTGGTTTCAGTCCTGGGCTTTCCTCCCCTGCCCGGGGGCAGAGGCACGTTGGAAAGGGCTGAGTGGTGTGCGGGGGTGGGGGAGGGGAGAGGGGATGGGTTTGGG
Organism: Oryctolagus cuniculus; assembly: GCF_964237555.1. Taxonomy (NCBI): domain Eukaryota; kingdom Metazoa; phylum Chordata; class Mammalia; order Lagomorpha; family Leporidae; genus Oryctolagus; species Oryctolagus cuniculus. Next base: position 174,399,995 of record NC_091435.1, on the reverse strand, counting down.
ATGTGGTTAGAGGGAGAGTAGATGGGAGGACCGGAAACCCAAGCCAGGTCCCAGCAGGGTTGGTAGGAGTGGGGAGTCGGCTGAGCCGGGTGGGCGGAGAGGAGGTGGACTAGTGACTGGAGGTGCTTAGCGTTGTTTCCTTGTCCTTTTAGGGAGGGGTGGGGTGGGGTGGGGAGCCAGGACTGGGAGGTGGGAGTGAGTGTGGTGCAAGACTAGGGGCTCGCCCAGGAGTGTGCTGTTTAGTTTCAGACAGACCCCTTGTGATCGATTGACTTAGGAGCCCCAGGATGGTGGCATCCCACTTGGAGGTGACCTGGCACCAGGCTGGGAGTGCGCCCAGCTCACTGCCCTGCCGGCTTTGACCCCTGGCCACCTTTGAACGGCAGTGTGGACGCCGGGACAGCAGCCGTGGCCAGCGCGCTCTTGCCTGGTGGGGATGCAGAGGCAGCAAGTCCCAGCAGGCAGTGAGGCGGAGGGGCAGGCGGGCAGCTGCTCTCCGGGGTTCAGGTGGCCTCACTGCGCCAGGTCCCTGGCGTGGGGGCTCACTGTGGCACAGGGAGCGCGTGCCAGTGCCATCTGTGAGATGCCCGGTCTGTGTGAGTGACTAGCGGATTTGTTTGAGCTTTTCGCTTAAGTTTTGAGCCAACCCCTAGGGCCAGCTGAGAGTAGTGGTGACCTGGGGGCTCCCCTCACGACGCGGCGCTCGGTTACGGAAGACATAAAATACCACCCCCCCTTTGACTTTGTATTTTACTGCATGTTTTCTTCATTTTTAATCAATAAAGAGTAAATTGTCTTTAGAGCTGTGTGGGTGCTGTGTTTAGCCACGGTTTCTCCTGTGAGTGGGCACGGGCCAAGTGTGTGCCGACTAAGCTGAGTGTGGCTCTCCAGAGGGTCTGGGCAGCTGGGGAGACCGGCCCAGGAGGCAGGGGCCTGTCCACAGCCGCATCGCCGCGCGTCCTCCTACGTGCCCCTGCGTGCCTCTGCCTCTGCTCGGGGCCGGTGTCCGGCCCTCGGGAGTCCCCTGTGGTTCACTCAGAGCCGGGCTGACCTCGTCCCTGCTTGGCTCCGGTACTGAGGGGGTGACCTCTGTCCCCGTCACCTACCCCTGGTCGTCATCTGTCCCAGACTCATGGTGGCCGAAGCGGTGAGGGAGCTCGGGGCCGTGGAGTCGGGGGTTCCAGCACCATGTAGCCTGCCGCTCACTGGGCTTGCCCGAGGGCAGCAGGTTACAAGATGGACCCATGGAGACAGGGAGGAGGCGCCCGTTTCTGTGGGGGGAGGGCGGCCGGGAATAGACCAAGTCCTCCACCTGCTGTTGTTTGAGATTGGGCCATGTCTTGGGCTCGGTGCCTTGGCGTTCCTTCCTGCACAGATGCGGAGGCCTGGGGCCAGCGCATGGAGTAGCAGGTTAAGCTGCCACCTGCAACACCAGCGTCCCTATGTGTGCTGGTTTGAGTCCCGGCTGCTCCACTTCTGATCCAGCTCTGCTGTGGCCTGGGAAAGCAGCAAAAGATGGCCCAAGTCCCTGGGCCCCTGCACCTGCGTGGGAGACCAGAAGCAGCTCCTGGCTTCAGACGGGCCCAGCCCTGGCCATTGCAGCTGTTTGGGGTGTGAACCAGCAGATGGAAGCTCCATCTTGCTTACTCTGTATCTCTGCCTTTTCAAATAAATAAATAAATAAATATTCAAAAAGTGGATGAGGAAATGTAGGTTTGCGGAAGGTGAATGTTGGGAAAGGAATTTTGTTTGTGATCAGGTAAGATTAGAAGGGAACTGAGAACGTTTTCTAACGACTGTTCGTGTCGAAGGTATGCTGAGGCAGACGAGGTGTTGGTTTCGGTCATCTCAGTTTTCTTGGAATGCCGGTGCACTTTACAGGAAATTATCAAGCTTTTCTTCACCTTTGAAGGTGCTTGGCCTTGGAAACAGGGTTCTGCTTTACCAGGCAACTTCCTGTGCCTCTTGTCTTTATTAGACATCAAAAAATCGAGTCCTCTCTCTTTTAACTTACTTGAAAGGCAGAGCGACAAGAGAGGGAGAGGTCTTCCAACTGCAGGTTCACTCCCCAAATGGCTGTATCGACCAGGGCTGGGCCAGGCCGAAGCCAGGAGCCAGGAGCTTCTTCCCAGCCTCCCACACGGGTGCAGGGGCCCAAGCGCTGGGACCATCGTCTGCTTTCCCAGTCGCCTAGCAGAGAGCTGGACCAGCAGTAGAGCAGCCGCGGTGCAAACCGGCGCCCGTGCGGGATGCCAGTACTGCGGCAGCGGCTTCGCTCGCTGTGCCGCAGCGCCAGCCCATTCCTGGTCTTGAGGATTAGGGCGTTTCTCAAGCTGCCTCCCTCTTTGTGTTTGCCTTCAAAGACTTCAGTGATCACTTGGTTAAATGAATGACTGTTGTTCGCCATGACCTGTGGTCCTGTAGTAACCAGGTATTTTAAACCCATGGTATTTCTGGTGAACTTCATAAAATCAACTTCTAAACTGTCTTTCTTAACCTCAAGTTAACTTCAGGATTTTCCAGATGGGTCCTCGGAACACCTCAAAAGAATACTTCTCTTTTTAAAATGAGAGCTGTTGAGCTGACTGGCCTATTTGCTATGTTAAATTATAGCAGGCACATTGTCGAATAATTGATGCTAAACGTTGTTGACCTCAGTTTATATGGCCGTGTTAGTAGTGTGCTTCAGAAATTATGTGAGGCTGGTGCCGCGGCTCACTTGGCTAATCCTCTGCCTGCGGCGCCGGCACACCGGGTTCTAGTCCCGGTCGGGGCGCCGGATTCTGTCCCGGTTGCCCCTCTTCCAGGCCAGCTCTCTGCTGTGGCCCGGGAGTGCAGTGGAGGATGGCCCAAGAGCTTGGGCCCTGCACCCCATGGGAGACCAGGAGAAGCACCTGGCTCCTGGCTTCGGATCGGCACAGCACGTTGGCTGTAGCAGCCATTTGGGGGGTGAACCAACGGAAGGAAGCTGTTTCTCTCTCTCTCTCTCTCACTGTCTAACTCTGCCTGTCAAAAAATAAAAAAATTACGTGACAGTCCTGGAAATGCTGGAGTCCTGATAACACTTCGGGTCATACTTCCGGTCATTAAAATGTGTCGTCAAAATAGCTGAACCTGCCCGCCAGTCGCGTCCTCTCGTAGGGGACGCTGATGCTAGAGCGCTCGCATCCACTGCCTCACACCCCAGTGCCCACAATGGCAGGGACTGGTCCAGGCCGCGGCCGGAGCCAGAAACAGTCTGGGTCTCCCGTGTGGGGGCAGGGGCCCGACCGCCGGCGCCGTCAGCCGCGGCCCCCAGGGCCTGCGTTAGCAGGAGGCTGGAGCCGGGAGCTGGCGCCAGGACTTCCCCCGGGCTCTCTAGGCTGGGTGCTGCCGTCTCTCCTGCGAAGCAAAGCGTAGCGGAGAAACTTGCTGGCTCGTCGGATGTCTGACCCAGCCCCGGCAGAAGGAGACCTCAGCAGCAAGGACGTCGTCCCGAGTCGGCCAGGGCTGGATGGAGGCACAACTTGGACCCTGCAGGGTGGACCCGAGTCAAGCCTCCGCGACCAGCAGCACGGCGCATCTCCCTCGGACGTTGTCTGGGAGGCCGCAGGTTGATGCTGAGTGGAGACGGGTGGCCTTCCTGTTGACCGCTCCGCCCTCCGTCATTCAGCGTGGCCGATACAGTGGTGAGGGCCCGGCACTGTCCTGTAGTGGGCTGAGCCTCCGCCTGCGGGGCTGGCATCCCACACGGGCACTGGCCCACGTCCCAGCTGCTCCTCTTCCAATCCGCTCTCTGCTGTGGCTGGGAAAGCAGCAGAAGACGGCCCAAGTGCTTGGGCCCCTGCACCTGCATCGGGGGCCCAGAAGAAGCTCCTGGCTTCAGATCGGACCAGCTCTGTCTGGCCATTGCAGCCGTTTGGGGAAGAGCTCTCTCCCTCTATGTAACTCTGCCTGTCAAATAAATAAATAAACTCTTTGCTAAAAGAATGTGATCCAAATTACAAGTCCTGGTGAGGCTGTTAAGATGGTCAGTGGTGTGTCAGCCCCAGGGCAGGGTCATCCCATCCCCTCCAGGGTCTGCCTTGGATGCGCCCTGTGCTGACCTGCCGCCCACCAACCGTGGCTGGAAACCTGATCCTGCAAGAAGGCAGAGGAGCGCTCCGAGACGGAGCGGAGGTGCGGGGCCAGGAGGTCTTGACGGACAGCCGGTAACCATGTGGTGTCTGGGGGGAGGGCAGGTGCTGCGGGTGGGGGAGTCTGCACAAGGCTCCGGGCTATGCCCCGTTGTACCCTGGGAATAGAATGCGCCCTTTGACCACCCCCAGCCCACCCTGAGGCTTCCGCACCCCATTGTGACGCCACCCCCCCCCCCCGGCCACCAAGGGAACCCACACATTCTGCCTCTGAGAGTCTGGCAGGTGGGCGCTGGCGTGGGCTTGGGGGCACACAAGGCAACCGGGGGGCAGGGGGCAGGGAGCAGACAGCGGACAGGAGGCTGTGAGGGGCTCCTGCTGCTCCCTGGGGCTGTCCGCAGTGGAGAGAGGGGGCCCTGCGGGGGGAGACGGCCATGCCTGGCTGTGGCCTCCCTGCGTCTGTCCCGAGGCCTCCTGTACCCACTCTCACCCCCAGGCTTGCTAGCGTGCACCCCACCCTGTCTTCCACGGCTTGCGTGTGGCTTAGGAGAACGCACGTTGGTTACCAGAGTGAGTGTCGGGGCTTCCCTGGCTGGTGGCGTCCCATCCTTGAAGCCAGCTACGGCCACCAGACTCCCTGCGACAGCAGCCTCTTCTCCTGACCCCGCCTCCTGCCACCCGGGAGAGGATAAGCCACCTCCTGGAGCGTTAGGTCATCCGCACCTTCTACGTCGGCTTTCGCGGGTTGGATTCCACACTCTGGGGTGAGTGGAAAGGGCGCCACCACGTGGGGCCCCCCAACCCCCCACGGAGTAAATCAGAAGTAGCGCTGAGTCGCTCCCAGCCTAGGGAGCGGCTTGGCCACTTGCAGCCGTGTGGGCATGCTGGCCTGCTGGCCAGGCTCTGGAAAGCAAGCCCAGATGGACGTGACCGCTTCTGCCCGCAGCTAAGCCGCTATGAGACTCAGTGGGGGGCCGGCGTGGGCCAGCCAGGGGAGAGGGGTCGCGTGCCTGGACTGCGGAGCTGGAGTCGCCGTGGGTGCAGACAGCAGCCCCTGGAGTGATGGGAGGGCAAGGGGTGCGCTCGGGTGCAGGCAGCCCACTCCTGCGTCCTGAGCGTCCTAGGGCTCGTTTCCTGCGTCGCGCGTGCAACAAGGGAACACTCAGCATGAGCTACGGGATCCACGCGGCTGTGGGAGACCGTGCCCCGTGGCTTTCCCGAGTGGGCCAGGAGCGCACGGGAGACCAGCCCTCTGCCAGCAGCAGGATCCTGATCCTTGTCACCTGCCTGCGTCTACAAACAGCTTCTCCCAGGAGCTTTTTCCACTTTAGGATTTTCTTGTTTTTTTTTTTTTTTTTTTTTTTTTATGGTTTATTTATTTATTTACTTATTTGAAAGACAGAATGAGAGACAGAGAGAGCAAGCGAGAGATCAGTCTTCCATCCCCTGGTTCACGTCCCAACTGGCTGTAAGAGCCAGGACTGGGCCAGGCCAAAGCCAGGATCTTGGAACTCCATCTGGGTCTCTCACGTGGGTGGCAGGGACCCAAGCACGGGGGCCGTCTGCCGCCTCCCCTCGCGCATTGGCGGGGAGCTGGATTGGAAGCAGAGCCGGCGTCGCAAGTTAACCCGCTGCACCGCAGCACCGGCCCCGAGTTTCATTTTTCATTACTCAGATTCTCAAGTTTAAAACTTTATGGTTAGAACAAAACAGCACAGGTTTTGTGCTCTGCTTCCCCACGAGTGTTCTTTTTGAAATTCGAGTCCTGGATCGGGTCGAAAGTCTCGTTTACACTATGAAGACTCTCCTGCGAGGGTTTCGGTTGCTGATCTGACGCCTCGCCGTCTCACCTGTCAAAGCGTGGCCTCCGTGCAGAGCAGCTTCTGGGCTTTCAGCCTCCTGGTCCACCCAGGCCGTCCCTAACGAGCACAGCTAAACCAGACGTTTGGAATTTCACAAGAGGGCAATGAGCCCTGCAACTGCTCGGCTCCTGCAGGTGCTTAGACCCTTTTCCTACCGTGGGCGGTGCAGGGTCATCCAGGTGAGCTTGTGAGGAGGGAGGAGTGGCCTGGGCCCCGACGAGAGTCGCACGGACTGCACGGATCATTCCGGCAAGAACGGTCCCTCTTGGTCATGAGCCTGTCTCTGCATTTCTCGTCTTAGCACCGTCCTGTCCATTTTATTTATTTATGTATGTATGTATGTATGTATGTATGTATTTTTTCACAGGCAGAGTTAGAGAGAGAGACAGAGAGAAAGGTCTTCCTTCCATTGGTTCACCCCCCAAATGCTGCAGCCGGCGCACTGCGCTGATCCGAAGCCAGGAGCCAGGTGCTTCTCCTGGTCTCCCATGGGGTGCAGGGCCCAAGCACTTGGGCCATCCTCCACTGCACTCCCTGGCCACAGCAGAGAGCTGGCCTGGAAGAGGGGCAACCGGGACAGAATCCGGCGCCCCAACCGGGACTAGAACCCGGTGTGCCGGCGCCGCAGGCAGAGGATTAGCCTAGTGAGCCGCAGCACCGGCCAGAATCGTCCTTTCTTAAGACTGAGTGAGGCCTCATTTTATCTGTTCATCCGTCAGTGGATGTCCAGAAGCTGTGTTCACTTTTTATTTGAAAGACGGCGGGGGGGACAGAGACAGAGATACAGAGAGAGAGAGAGAGAGAGAGAGGTCTTCCATCCTCTGGCTCACTCCCCAGAAGCCTGCAACAGCCAGGCTGGAGCCAGAAACTCCACGTGGGTCTCCCGCGTGGGAGGCAGGGGCCCAAGGACTTGGGCCATGACCTGCTGCCTCCAAGGTGTGCGTCAGCCGGGAGCTGCCAGGACTCCAAGCCAGGCATCTCCGACGTGGGATGCAGACGTCTCAAGAGGGCTGTGAGCTGCTGTGTAGACGCCGAGCCCACTGGGAAGGCGCGGGCTCCAGTGTGAAGTGGCAATTCTCCTTCTGGTCCTGGGAGCCGCCACACTGCTCCGCACGGCGCCTGCAGCCTCCGCAGGCAAACAGGCACCTGCCCGCGCCCTCGCCGACGCCGCTCCCTCGCTGTGAGGGTGCACCTGCCCGCGCCCTCGCCGACGCCGTTCTCCCTCGCTGTGAGCGGCACCTGCCCACGCCCTCGCCGACGCCGTTCTCCCTCGCTGTGAGCGGCACCTGCCCGCGCCCTCGCCGACGCCGTTCTCCCTCGCTGTGAGGGTGCACCTGCCCGCGCCCTCGCCGACGCCGTTCTCTCTCGCTGTGAGCGGCACCTGCCCGCGCCCTCGCCGACGCCGTTCTCTCTCGCTGTGAGCGGCACCCGCCCGCGCCCTCGCCGACGCCGTTCTCCCTCGCTGTGAGCGGCACCTGCCCGCGCCCTCGCCGACGCCGTTCTCCCTCGCTGTGAGGGTGCACCCGCCCGCGCCCTCGCCGACGCCGTTCTCTCTCGCTGTGAGCGGCACCTGCCCGCGCCCTCGCCGACCCTCTCTGTTGTGCTGTCGTTACAGCCACCTAGTGGGTGCCTTGCAGATGTTTTGTTCCTAATTTATATTTTATTACTAGAAATGGTATTTTTTTCAGTTTTGACTTGAAATACATTTTTTAAAGATTTATTTGTTTGAAAGGCAGAGTTACAGAGAGGCAGAAGCAGAGAGAGGTCTTCCATCCGCTGGTTCACTCCCCAGATGGCCACAATGGCTGGAGCTGTGCTGATTCGAAGCCAGGAGCCAGGAGCTTCCTCTGGGTCTCCCATGTGGGTGCAGGGCCCAAGCACTCGGGCCATCCTCCACTGCCCTCCCAGGCCACAGCAGAGAGCTGGATTGGAAGTGGAGCAGCCGGGACTAGAACCGGTGTCCATATGGGATGCCGGCACTGCAGGCAGCAGTTTACCTGCTTCGCCACAGCGCCAGCCCCTTGAAATATTTTTTAAAGATATATTTTATTTGGTAAAGCCACCACCTTCAGTGTCTGCATCCCATATGGGCACCGGTTCTAGTCCCAGCTGCTCCTCTTCCCATCCAGCCCTCTGCTGTGGCCTGGGAAGGCAGTGGAAGATGGCCCAAGTCCTTGGGCCCCTGCGCCCTCGTGGGAGACCTGGAGGAAGGTCCTGGATTCTGGCTTTCTCTCTCTCTCTGCCTCTGTTTCTCTGTAACTGTGCCTTTCACATAAATACATAAAATCTTTTTAAAAAAATGTTAGAAGGTCTGCAGAGATGATTCACCGTGGAGGACAGACAGGCGTCCAGCCAGCGTGTGCAGTGGCGCCCTCCTTTGTCGCTCAGGCCGCACCTTGAAGCCGGGCAGCGCGGCCCCGGGCAGCTGCGGCGAGCGTGCACGACTGTGGCGGTGCAGCAGGCACCCGGGGGCCGTCCGCTGTGAAACTCGCACACTGCACCATGTGCCTCAGCCCCCGCCCTCCTGGTGCTTACCCAGCGTCTCTGAGAACTTCCTGTCCACGTGCAGACCCGCGTGGGAGCGCCCGTGGCAGCCTTGCACACACTTGCCGAACGCCAGAAGCCACTGTGTCCACGGGTACAGCAGAGCGTCGTGCGGTGCCTTGGAAAAGCGCCAGGAAGCCGCAGGAGAGAACACAGGTGCCTCTTCAGTGCGTATGCGAAGTGGAAGGGGCCAGCCTGCGCCTCGTAGCTGTGGCTTTCTGGGGAAGGCGACGTGCGGTGGAACGATCAGCCGTGGCCAGAGGTCTGGGCGGGGACGAGGGCTGAGCGCGCCGGCTTCGCTAGGGCAGGGGAGCCGCTGCATGGTGTTCGGACGGTGGACCAGACCCGAGGCGCTTGCAGCACCGAGAGTGACCGTGATGTAAGGAATCATCGAGGAGACCGAGGGGTCCCAGGACGGAATGCAGACCACGACAAGCAAGTCTAACAGCTCTGCCGACGCATGAGATAGCGAGCCGCTGGTGACCGGCTGCTGCTGCAGTTGCGTGGCGGTCAGGAGACAGTCCTGCTCCTAGAAACGGCTTGAGGTCTGTCTTATTGCCTAGAACGTGGCAGCGTTTGCGAATGCTCCCAGTGGGCTTAGCATAGGTGCGCTCTTGAGTTGTTAGATGCAGAACTTCATAAATGACCTTTGGGTACGGCCGGCGCCGTGGCTCACTAGGCTAGTCCTCCACCTGCGGCGCCGGCACCCCGGGTTCTAGTCCCGGTCGGGGCGCCGGATTCTGTCCCGGTTGCCCTCTTCCAGTCCAGCTCCTTGCTGTGGCCCGGGAGTGCAGTGGAGGATGGCCCAAGTGCTTGGGCCCTGCACCCCATGGGAGACCAGGAGAAGCACCTGGCTCCTGTCTTCGGATCAGCACAGCGCTGGCCATAGCGGCCACTTTGGGGGGGGGGGGGTGAACCAACAGAGGGAAGACCTCTCTCTCTTTCTCTCACTGTCTAACTCTGCCTGTCAAAAAAAGTAAAATAAAAGTGAACGTTGGCTAAAACTTGTCCGCTGTGTTATTCAAGCAATCTGTACCTTTGCAAAGCTTTTGTCGGTGCGGCCTCCTGGAAGAGAGGTGCTGAGATTTCTCATCGTGAAGACAACAGGCGTGGCACCTGGGTGCGGTGTCGGCGTCCCGGGTTTGAGTCCGGCTTCCTGCCCGTGCACACCCGGGGAGGCGGCAGCTGAGGGCTCGGTGCCTGTGTCCTGCCACCCAGGAGGGAGCCAGGGACTGAATTCCCAACCCTGGCCCCAGCCTGGCCCAGCAGGGGCCCGTGGGTGGGAGCTTGGGCCCCTCCGCCTGGCCTGTCTCTCAAGTAGAATGCAGTTCCTGCGTTTCCACCCAGTGTCGTGGGCGCTGCTGTGCATCTGGGAGCGACGGGAGCTTTGCTGAGTGCTGGTCTCTGTCACAAAGGCCGCTTTGTCTCTGTTCATAGAGCCGCGCGTTCTTTTCCTTAGCGCCTGCCTGCTGCTGCCTCCCAGCTTCCTCCTCTCCACAGCCTCGTGCCGCAGGTCCCCACGTACGGGGCCCAGTGGTCATCAAGTCACGGCCTTTCGGGAGGGAAGGGAGCGCCAGGACTCACTACATGAACAGGATACGCTCTGGGCAGACGGCTCGTCCTGGCCGCCCCGTTTAGAGATGCTGCATCTGGGCCGGCGCCGCGGCTCACTAGGCTAATCCTCCACCTTGCGGCGCTGGCACACCGGGTTCTAGTCCTGGTCAGGGCGCCGGATTCTGTCCCGGTTGCCCCTCTTCCAGGCCAGTTCTCTGCTGTGGCCAGGGAGTGCAGTGGAGGATGGCCCAAGTGCTTGGGCCCTGCACCCCATGGGAGACCAGGAGAAGCACCTGGCTCCTGGCTTTGGATCAGCGCGATGCGCCGGCCACAGTGCACCGGCCGTAGCAGCCATTTGGGGGGTGAACCAACAGAAAAGGAAGACCTCTCTCTCTCTCTCTCTCTCTGTCTATAACTCTACCTGTCAAATAAATAAATAAATAAATAAAAGAAATGCCGCATCTATGTGGCCGCCTCCTCTGTCCATGAGAATCAACAGCGCGTGAGGCCTTGTTGCGCCAACCCTGTTGCCATGGCACCACAGCCCACTTTGCTTGACCTTGGCGGGGTGAGGTCGCATTTTCATTTTCCCCTGGGGTCTGTTTACTTTTCATCCACATTTTGACAGGACATCTAGCCCAGCTTTGTGTAGAAGTTGTTTGAGCTTCCTGTTAGTGTTTTTTTTTTTTTTTTAAAGATTTATTTATTTCTTTGAAAGGCAGAGAGAGAGAGAGAGAGAGAGAGAGAGAGTTCCATCTGCTGGTTCACTCCTCAAATGGCTGCAGCAGAGGGGCTGGGCCAGGATGAAGCCAGGAGCCAGGAGCTTCTCCCCGGTCTCCCCCGCGGGTGCAGGGGCTCAAGGGCTTGGCCCTCTTCCGCTGCTTTCCCAGGCCACAGCAGGGAGCTGGATCAGAAGTGGAGCAGCCGGGACTCGAACCAGTGCCCACAGGGGATGCTGGGCTGCAGGCGGAGGCTCAGCCTCCTGCACCACAGTGCCGGCCCCTTGTTTGTGCTTTTATCTCAACAGCAGCTTGTTGACACGTTTTCACTTTTAGAATCTTACTGTCTGTCTTCTGAAGATGCCTGCTTTGTCCTGATTCATCTTTAATTAGATTTAGTTATTTGAAAGGCAGAATTCGGGGGGGGGGGGGTCTTCCATCCAGTGGTTCACTCCCCAAATGTCCAAAACAGCGTGGCTGGGCCAGGCTGAAGCCAGGCGCCAGGAGCTCCACCTGGGTCTCCCACGGATGCAGGGCCAAGCGCCCGGGCCGTCTGCCGCTGCTTCTCGCAGGTGCATTAGCAGGGCGCTGCCCTGGGAGTGTGGCGGCCAGGACTCACATTGGGGCTGCAGCAGGTGGGAGCTTAGCGCGCGGTGCCGCCGGCAGCTCTGCCCCCATTCTTGCTGCGCGTTCCTTTTCGCACCCAAGAGCTCTGCTTCAGGCCCGGAGCCCCGTCATCACCAGGACCACAGGGACACCGCAGCCCGCTCATCGCACCGGGACCCGGGGGCGGTCCGGCCAGTGGGGGCAGGCGGCGGCAACCAAGGACCCGAGAGGCCCAGGAGGGGGCTGCGAGTGGCTCCCAGCCCGGGACCCCTGCCAGTGTGCAGCCTGGGAGGGACTGAGCCGCACCCTTTCTCTGAACAGATGGCGGGAGGAGAGGCCCCACCGCGCACCTCCAGGGCCGGGAGCCCGCCGGCGGCGCCCGCGCACCCACACGCGCGGCCTCTGGAGATGCTGCTGCGCAGACTCGGCACCACGGACGCCAAGCAGGAGGACAAGCTGGCCGGCGTCCTGAGCGCGGCCGGCACGTTTGGCACCTTCCAGCGGCGGCTGGTGGCCCTCACCTTCATCCCCAACATGCTCTCGGCCTTCTTCCTGTTTCTCGACCAGTACACGCTCACGGCACAGAAGCCCTACTGCAACACCAGCTGGATCCTGGCCGTGGGCCCCGACCTGTCGGAGGCCGAGCAGATGAACCTCACCCTGCCGCGGGCGCCCGACGGCAGCTTCCTGACGTGCCTCATGTACCTGCCCGTGCCCTGGGACCTGGCGTCCATCATCCAGTTCGGCCTCAACCAAACGGGCTCCTGCCAGAACGGGTGGATCTATCCTCATTCCAAGAAGAGGTCGCTGATTAATGAGGTGCGCCTCGCCCCCGCGCGGACCCAGAGCCAGGGCGGGGAGGGCGCCTGTGGGGGGCGGAGCCAAGGCACAACCCCAGGGAGAGTCCTGCGGCCCCCTGAGCTAGCCGGGTGCCGGCGTGCAGGTGGAGGGGGAGACAGGTGCAGGGCGGCAGAACCCACAGAAGGCAGGCGTGGGGGCACCCACCTAGTGTGCAAGCCCGGGGTCGGGGCTCAGCATCTGTGTGTGCAGGAGGGCGTCCTTGGGGACCCCGCCTTTGCTCCACGACCTCCCACGCATCCCTCCTTGGCCTGCTCCTCGTCCCCGTCTGCAGGCTTAGCTCCCAGGGTCGGGGCACAGGCAGAGGCAGGGCCCCCCCTCCCCACCGGGCCCACGAGCTGAGCCAGGGTCCTGGCCCGCGTCTGACCCGCAGTTTGACCTGGTCTGTGGCAAGGAGCCCAACAGGGACACGGTGAACACATTGGTGCTGGCGGGCCTCCTCATAGGTGCTCTTATCTTCGGCTTCTTAAGCGACAGGTGAACGCCCCAGACCCCCGGCCCGCCCACCCGCGGTGCACGCTCGGCTGTGGCTGAGCTGAGCCCGTCCGCACCGCGCCGCAGGCTGGGCCGCTACCCCATCATCCTGCTGTCCCTGCTGGGCTTCATCGTCTTCGGCTTCGGGACGGCTTTCGTGAGCAGCTTTTACCTCTACCTGTTCTTCCGCTTTGGCGTCTCGCAGGCCGTGGTGGGCTACGCCATCAGCAGCGTGGCGTTAGGTGAGGGCCCACGGGAGACCTGCAGCGGGCCATGGTGGGCTATGCCATCAGCAGCGTGGCGTTAGGTGAGGGCCCACGCGAGACCCGCAGCGGGCCGTGGTGGGCTATGCCATCAGCAGCGTGGCGTTAGGTGAGGGCCCACGGGAGACCCGCAGCGGGCCGTGGTGGGCTACGCCATCAGCAGCGTGGTGTTAGGTGAGGGCCCACGGGAGACCCGCAGCGGGGCGGCCCCGCCGGCAGGCAGAGGGACGTGCAGAGAGCCCGTGCCCAGACCGCCCTTCCACCCCCACCCCATCCCGGGGCTTCTGTGGCTCCTGCCCCCGAGAAAGGCCGGGCAAGCCGCCCGCTGACCACGCCCGTCCCTCAGCGTCTCAGGCCCACACAGCAGTGATGCGGCACCTGCTGAGGGTGTCCGGCACTGGGTGCTCCACCCGTCTTCCTCTACACTTGCTTGCATGGGGGGTGGGAGGTGGCACCAGGAGGCGGAGGTACACACGGGGCACAGGGACTCCCAGAGGCAGGCTCTCATCCCAGTGCAGGCCCCATGTGTCTCAGAAGCTGGGTCCGGGCAGCCCTGGGCACCCCGCGCTGACGGTGGCTCTGTTCTCTCGGCCCTCTGCACAGCCACCGAGTGGCTGGTGGGTGAGCACCGGGCCCACGCCGTTGTCCTGGAGCACTGCTTTTTCGCGGTGGGGTTCATGTTCCTGACGGGGCTGGCGCACAGCACCCGCCACTGGCGGCTGCTGTTCCTGATGGGTGGAGTGCCCATGTTCCCCCTCATCTCCTCCTTCTGGTGAGTGAGGGCGTGGGGGCAGGCGGGGCTTGAGGCCGGCAGGACCTGGGAGAGCATTCGCCCCACCCCCACCCCCACCCCCGCCCCCGAGATGTCGGCGAGCTGGTCAGAAAGCCAAGAGGACGGTGTGGCAAGGCAAGGGCCAAGGACGAGGGAGTGGCCACAGGCTGGGTGGCCTTGGTGGCCCTCCGTGGAGTGGCAGGAGCCGAAGACCTAGAGACGGGCAAGAGGAGGCTTTTCTGGGGAGGGGGGGAGGGGTGATGCATGTGGGCAGCCAGGACACAGCTGGGAAGGGCGCCTGGTTTTGAAAAAGATTTATTCATTTGCAAGGCAGAATTAGAGAAAAGGGGGGGGGAGAGAGAGAGAGAGGGAGAGAGAGGGAGAGGATGGGGAGAGGAGAGAGAGAGAGAGGAGGGAGAGAGGAGAGAGAGGAGTAGGAGAGGAGAGAGAGAGCGGAGGGGGGAGGAGAGAGAGGGGAGGGGGAGAGGAGAGAGAGAGAGGAGGGGGAGAGGAGAGAGAGAGAGGAGGGGGAGAGGAGAGAGAGAGAGGAGGGGGAGAGGAGAGAGAGAGAGGAGGGGGAGAGGAGAGAGAGAGGAGGGGGAGAGGAGAGAGAGAGAGGAGGGGGAGAGGAGAGAGAGAGGAGGGGGAGAGGAGAGAGAGAGGAGGGGGAGAGGAGAGAGAGAGAGGAGGGGGAGAGGAGAGAGAGGAGGGGGAGAGGAGAGAGAGAGGGGAGGGGGAGAGGAGAGAGAGGAGGGGGAGAGGAGAGAGAGAGAGAAGGGGGGAGAGGAGAGAGAGAGGAGGGGGAGAGGAGAGAGAGAGGGGAGGGGGGAGGAGAGAGGGGAGGGGGAGAGGAGAGAGAGGAGGGGGAGAGGAGAGAGAGAGGGAGGGGGGAGGAGAGAGAGAGGGAGGGGGGAGGAGAGAGAGAGAGAGAGAGAGAGAGAGAGAGAGAGAGAGAGAGCGAGAGAGAATACGTGTTCTTCCATCTGCTGGGTCTTCCCCCAGATGGCCACAGCAGCCAAGGCCGGGCGGGGCAGGGCCGGGCGGGAGCCGGGAGCCGGGAGCTGGAGCCGGAGCCGGAGCCTCTTCCGGGTCTCCCACACGCGTGCGTTGGGCCGTCCTCCGCTGCTTTCTCAGGAGCAGTAGCTGGATCGGAAGTGGATCAGCCGGGACTTGAACAGCGCCCACGTGGGATGCTGGCGTCACCGCTGGGGGCTTTCCCGCTGCGCCACAGCGCCGGCCCCTCTGGTTGTCTTCAGGCGCGTCTCAGCCTTACGTGGGAAGGGGCTGACGGCTGGACTGCGCAGCGGGGGGAACGCAGAGGTCTTCGGTGGTGTGAGTGTGTTTCCTGCAACCAGCCACCGAGCCCAGGAGTGGGGGCAGAGCTGGAGCACTGTGGTTCTGTAGCTGCCTCACGGCCCAGGTTGCACCAGCTCCGTCCATGACTCAGTCCCCGAGGCTGGGAAGGAGATGGTAAAAATCCTCCGATGCCGCGTGCTGAGCCGGGGCAGCCAGCGCTCTGAGGACCCGGGACAACGCAGGGCAAAGCACGGGTGGTGGCTGGTGAGAGGGGGCACCAGTGTGGCCCGGGTCTCCGCCCCTCCCCGCGCCAGGCTGGCGGGAGACACCCGGGCTCTGCGCAGGGGGCTTGGGTGGGGGTGGCACAGAGGATGGGGCGAGGGGAAGGGGGTGCGCTCTCGGAGCTGACCGAGGGCAGCCTTCGAGCCCGGCATGGACGCCGCCCGCGGCTGGCGCGAGGCCACGAGCACGGGTGGTCCCCGCAGGGTCCTGCCCGAGTCCCCTCGCTGGCTGATGGTGAAGGGGAAGGTGAAGCAGGCCAAGCAGGTGCTGTGCTACGCGGCCGCCGTGAACCACAAGGCCGTCCCCTTCAGCCTGCTGGAGGTGAGCGGCCGCCCGCGCGTGCCTCCCGCCCCATGCTTCCAGGGCGCCCGGGGCGGAGGGAGGGCGGCCCCGGGGGTGGGTGGGAGCAAGCTGGGGTCCCGCCCGCCCCGCCCAGGCCTGCTCCTCCTGCAGCAGCAGCTGCTCGGAAAGAAGGCGGCGAAGGTGTCGGTGCTGGACTTCTACAGCAACAGGCACCTCTGCAAGATGACCCTGGTCATCAGCTGTGTGTGGTGAGCCCGCGTGCGCGTGTGTGTGCGTGTGTCCTCTGTCGTCACGCCGGCTCCACCTGTGTGTGTGGTGAGCCCCGCCGGGCCGCGGCAGGCCTGTGTGCGTGTGTGTGTGTGCACGCGTGTCCTCTGTCGTCACACCGGCGTCCACCTGTGTGTGTGTGTGTCTCTCTCTCCTCTGTCTTCACACCAGCGTCCACGTGTGTGTGTGTGTGTGTGTGCATGTATCCTCTGTCATCACACCAGCTCCACCTATGTGTGTGTGTGCATGTCCGTGTGTCTTCTGTCATCACGCCAGCTCCACCTGTGTGTGTGGTGAGCCCCGCCGGGCTGCGGCAGGCCCGTGTGCGTGTGTGTGCGTGTGTGTGTGTCCTCTGTTATCACGCCGGCTCCACCTGTGTGTGTGGTGAGCCATGCTGGGCCGCAGCAGGCCCCGTGTGTGTGTGTGTGTGTGTGTGCGTGTGTGTGTTTGTCCTCTGTCTTCATGCCAGCGTCCACCTGTGTGTGTGTGTGTGTGTGTCTCTCTCTCTCTCCTCTGTCTTCACGCCGGCTCCACCTGTGTGTGTGTGTGTCTCTCTCTCTCTGTCTTCAACCGGCGTCCACCTCTGTGTGTGTGTGTCTCTCTCTGTCTTCACGCTGGCGTCCACCTGTGTGTGCGTGTGCGTGTGTGTGTGCGTGTGCGTGTGTGTCTCTGCCTTCACGCCGGCTCCACCTGTGTGTGTGTGTGTGTGTGTGTGTCTCTCTCTCTCCTGTCTTCACGCTGGCGTCCACCTGTGTGCATGTGCGTGTGCGTGTGTGTGTGCGTGTGCGTCTCTCTGTCTTCACGCCGGCGTCCACCTCTGTGTGTGTGTGTGTGTGTGTCTCTGTCTTCACGCTGGCGTCCACCTGTGTGTGTGCGTGTGCGTCTCTGCCTTCACGCCGGCTCCACCTGTGTGTGTCTCCGGCCGCTCCAGGTTCACCATCGCCTACAGCTACTTCACGCTGAGCCTGAAGCTGAGAGACTTCGGCGCGAGCCTCTACCTGCGGCAGGTGGTGCCCGCCGTCATGGAGCTGCCGGCCCGGCTCAGCTGCATCTTCCTCCTGGAGCAGCTCGGCAGGAAGTGGAGCCTGGCCCTGAGTCTGCTCCAGGCCAGCATCTTGTCCTTGCTGCTCATCGTCCTGCCCCAAGGTACAGCACCCCTTCCCTGACGGGCACCCGGGCCCCGCTCCTGCAAACCCTGGCCGGTCCGCGAGACACCCACGGGGTGGCTGCACCCCTGGCCCAGGGAGGGCGAGCGAGCGGGGAGCTGTCCCTGCCCGGGGCCGCTGTCTTCCCGATTCCCCGGCTCAGTGACAGATGCAGGGGTGCCAGGTGGACGGACGGCAGCTGCCCGCTGCCCCGGGAGTGTCTGATGGGGCCCGTGCCTCGACGGGGACAGCCTGCCCGATGGGGCGCGTGGCCGCACGTGGTCGTGTCCGCTCCGCTGCCGAGCTCCGGGACAGGCGGCAGGGGAGGACTGTGGCACAGTGCCCCCCGAGATGTGGCCGCGTCCACTCACTTCCCACCGGAGGCCCGGGGGCTCCCACGGGCACTCTGCCTCTCCCGAATGTCCGCAGTGCCAACTGCGGGCACACAGGTGTCAGGTGTCTACTGCTTTGTAGTGTTTAAAAGTAGGCCCGTACTGAGCCAAGCAGAACTGCGCAAAACCCCGCGATACGCGGGAGAAACAGGACCAGGACTCCCAAAGCTAGAACTCAGAGCGAGGCCAGGCAGCTGCCCACCTCGGGCAGGAGGCACGCAGGGCTCGCCAAGGCTGGCCTCCCGCCGCTCAGAGGGAGCCATCCTGGGATGTCCGGCGCAGTCCCAGCCATTCCTGTCCCAGACCCCAGGCCTCCTGCCCTGACCCTGCTTGCAGGGCCCGAGCTGGGATCCTGCTCCAGGAGGCGGCCTGGTGTGGCGGGGAGGCTGCAGCTGGACAGACGCGGGGGTGGGCCCAGCTGCGGGGCTCCAGTGGAGGGACGGAGGGGCTGCCACAGCGGGGGGGGGGGGGGCTGAGAGGGAGGGGCTGAGAGGGAGGGGCTGCCGCGGGGGGGGGGCTGAGATGAAGGGGCTGCCACAGCGGGGGGGGGCTGAGAGGGAGGGGCTGCCACAGCGGGGGTGGGGCTGAGACTAGGGGCTGCGCTGTCCTGGCAGAGCTCAAGTCCCTGATGGTGTTGGTCATCATGCTTGGAGAGTTCAGCCTGGCCGCCACCGTCACCGTGTTCTTCATCTACACCGCCGAGCTCCTCCCCACTGTGCTCAGGTATGAGCGCTGGCAGGGACCAGATCCCCGCCTCCCCTGGGGACCCCAGACCCCCGCCTCCCCGGGGACCCCAGACCCCGCCTCCCCTGGGGACGGGCCCTGTGCTGAGTCCTTGAACCTCAGCCCTCCCTGCCAGCACCCTCTTAGCCCCTGCTCAAGGTCAGACTCAGCCCCTCCAAGGTTCCAACCGTGACCGATGCCCAGCCAAGGAGGCCCCCCGGTTGCTACCTGGGCAGGAAGTGCCTGGCTGAGGACAGCCTTGTCTGGGTGGGCAGAGCCAGACTCCCGGGACAGCAGGCAGGGCAGGCAGCCGCCCCCTGCTGCTCCAAAGCAGCGTATGTGTACTGCAGTCTCTTCTCAGTTAGGGTGAGCTTTTCCTCCCATGATCCAACAGGTGTCTGCAGGCAGGTGATCTGCATTTCTGGGCAGAGCTGGGGAGCCTGCACAACCCTACTTTGTTTTCACTTATTTCCCTTTTATCTGAGAGAGGGAGATCTTTCATTAGCGAACCAAAGGCCTCAACAGTTAGGGCTGGAGCCGGGAACTCCCCTGTGGGTGGCGTGAGCCATCGCCTGCTCCCCCCAGGGTGTGCGTTAGCAGGAAGTGGAGGAGCTGTCGCGTGCCCAGGCGGCGATGTAGCCACGTGCACGATGCCCACCCCACCCCCACCTCCGCTGCACCCACTCAGCACCAGGGGACTACAGTCTCCAGCGAGGTGGGACGGGCCAGAGACTGCAGTGCCCGGCCTCCGGGTGAGCTCGGCCCTCCCCTTACAGGGCGACCGGCCTGGGGCTGGTGTCTCTGGCCTCCACGGCCGGGGCCATCTTGTCCTTGACCATCACGAGCCGGGTGCCTCCCATCCTGCCCGCCTTCCTCTGCTCCCTCGCGTGCGCCCTGGCCTTGTGCTTCACCTCCTTGCTGCCGGAGACGCAGGGTCAGCCCCTCTGTGACAGCCTGGAGCACTTCCTGCAGACCAGGTGCGCGGGCTGGGGACCCAGGGGCTGCCCCGTGTCCTCCCCAGGTCCTCCACGGGGTGGCAGGGGCAAACAGTCGCTGCCACTGGACCCACTGTGGAGTGTATAGGGCCCACGGGAACCCAGGCAGGGAGGGACTCTAGTTTGGGGAGTCAGAGCAATGGTCATGGCGAAGGGGACATTTGAGAAAGGCTTTGAAGGATGGATAGGAGCTTGCATCATTGCAGAGCAGGGAGAACAGGCCACAGGGTGGGAGACCCGTCTCTCTCTGTGCGTCCACTTCCTAGCATGTGCCCAGGGAAGTTCCGGAAGCTCCCAAGATGGAATGGGTACATTGTAGCTACAGCGCCTCGGGTGTTTGCCCTGGTCAGGCCCTGTTCCGAGGGTCCGGTGAGGGTTGGTTTCTCAAGGATTAAACCCACACCCGCAGCCGGCCGGGCCCTGGTGCAGGGCGGGTGCTCCAGCAGTGCCCGGGGGAGGGGCTGGCCGGGGCTGGGCAGTGGCGCAGGAGCCTGCTCCCCCAGCGCCCCGAAGGACGTGGCTCAGGACGCCGGCAGCAGAGCGAGGCAGAAGAGCCAGGACACGCTGCCCTCGGAGGACACGGCGTCCGAGGACGTGTCGGAGGAAGCGGCCAAGAACGCGCTGTTCAACGCCCAGATGCTGAAACTGGACCCCTCCCTGCTCACCAGCTCGGACTCCGAGGTGTCCCAAGGCAGGCCAGCCTTGTGAGCGCCCGGTGCCCGGCAGGGCCGGTGGGCTTCTGGGGTCACCCAATAAAGCTGCCGTTGGTGCAGCGATGTCTCCGTCACGGCCGGCTGTGTCCGCGACGTCTCTCCTCAGGGACAGCGCGTGGCTCTGGGCGGGGGCTGGGAGGCCGCGTCCAGCCGAGCAGCCAAGGCCAGCCTTGCTGCCAGACCCCAGCCCGGGCACCTGGGGCGTGGTGGGTCCCAGCCGCAGCACGGGCTTTGGACGGCTGTGGAAGGCCAAGGAGTGAGGAGAGTGTCTCTCGTGAGTGTGGCCCTGGCCATGACCCACGTCAGGCTCGTGCCCGGGGCGCCTTCCCCGATGACCCCAGCCCAGCTGCTCTCCAGCCCCGAGCATCAGTCCCCCATCCCCATCACCGAGCCCGCTGCCCTGGGGAGGCTCGGGGCGCTCACAGCGGAGAGGAGCCCCACCCCAGCCCCAGCCACGGGGAGCTGCAGAGGGGCAGGCGGCGAGAGCCACTGCTTGTCCTGGAGCCAGGGCAGCCGCTGGTGTGCAGGGGCGGGGCCGGGCCTGCCGAACACAACCCCCCCAACTAAGGATGTGCAGGGGCGGGGCCGGGGCCTGCCGAACACAACCCCCCCAACCAAGGATGTGCAGGGGCGGGGCCGGGGTCTGCTGAACACAACCCCCCCCAACCAAGCATGTGCAGGGGCGGGAACCGGGTCTGCCGAACACAACCCCCCCCCAACCAAGGATGTGCAGGGGCGGGGCCGGGGCCTGCCGAACACAACCCCCCCCAACCAAGGATGTGCAGGGGCGGGGCTGGGGCCTGCCAAACACAACCCCCCCCAACCAAGGATGTGCAGGGGCGGGGCCGGGGCCTGCTGAACACAACCCCCCCCAACCAAGGATGTGCAGGGGTGGGGCCGGGGTCTGCCGAACACAACCCCCCCCAACCAAGGATGTGCAGGGGCGGGGCCGGGGCCTGCGAACACAACCCCCCCCCCCCCCCCGCAACCAGGGATGTGCAGGGGCGGGGCCGGGGTCTGCTGAACACAGCCCCGCCCCCAGCCTCAGGGCTGCCCGCGCTGTGGCCCGCTTCCCCATTCAGTGTCCTCTGCCGGCCGCTCTGCCCTTGGCTGGGCTTCCTAGGACGGTGCCCGTGTGGAGCCGTGGTGGCAACGCTGACGTCTCACCTCGCCATCCTGCAGGGAGCAGGCGCACGGGAAGCTGGCGGGCGGGCAGCGTGCGCGTGGACGCGTGGCGGGCTGGGGCTGTGGGCGGGGCCGCCCGGCCTCGTGCACTGCACGGCTGAAGTCTGGCTGGGTCAGCGCAGGACAGCTCCAGTGGGCCCGCCCACTGCGGCCTGTCAGTGACTGGCTCTCCTTGGATGGGACGGCGCAGACTTTAAGAGGCTGCATTCCTGCCGTCTCATGAGACATGCGTGTGGCTATCAGAGCCTTGGAATGTGGCCTTAGACCATGAGTGGAAAGACGCTGGGTTTCCAAGACTTCACACACACACAGGCACACGCGTGAACCTCGAGTGCTTTGGTATTGACCACGTGTGAAAGTGCTAATTCTTGTCTACTGAGCCAGAGTTAAAATGCAGTGCAGCTGTTTCAGGAAGCATTTTGAAACGTGACTACTAGAAACTTTAAGACCACACACCTGACTGGGCCAGTGCCATTTAAAAAAAGAGATTTACTTGAAAGGCAGAGTTACGGAGAGAGAGAGGTCTTCATCCGCTCGTTCACTCCCCAGATGGCTACAACGGCCAGGGCTGGGCCAGGCTCAGGCAGGAGCCAGGAGCTTCTTCCAGGCTCCCACGCGGGTGCAGGGCCCAAGCACTTGGTCCATCTTCCGCTGCTTTCCCAGGCCACAGCAGAGAGCTGGATTGGAGGAGCAGCAGCCGGGACTTGCACCAGCTGCCTGTATGGGATGCTGGCATTGCAGGCGGCGGCTTTACTCGCTACACCACAACGCGGCCCAGTCTGAGGGTTTATAATGCGCTTGACAGGGTGGAACATGCCAGCAGAGACAGGCCTGGGCCTGGTCACCAATTGCTGGCTTACCTGGAAATCTCACCTCTGTAGCATTTGGTTGTTCACGTACGGGGGGAAGGGGGTCTTCAAGAGGTTCATAGAAAATGCATAGTGTGGGGGCAGGGGCCGGCGCCATGGCACAGCAGGTTAATCCTCCGCCTGTGGCACCAGCATCCCATATGGGTGCCAGTTCCAGTCCCGGTTGCTCCTCTGCTGGTCCAGCTCTCTGCTGTGGCCTGGGAAAGCAGTGGAGGATGGCCCAAGTGCTTGGGCCCTGCACCCCATGGGAGACCAGGAGGAGCACCTGGCTCCTGCCATCGGATCAGCGCGGTGCGCCGGCCATAGCAGCCATTGGGGAGTGAACCAACGGCAAAGGAAGACCTTTCTCTCTGTCTCTCTCTCTCACTGTCCACTCTGCCTGTCAAAAAAAAAAAAAAAAAAGTGCAGAGGGGGGTGGTACTGTGGCACAGCTGGTTACTGAAGCACTGGCATCCCATTTGGGCGCTGGTTCTAGTCCCAGCTGCTCCTCTTCTGATCCAGCTCTCTGCTGTGGCCTGGAATAGCAGTAGAAGATGGCCCAAGTCCTTGGAGCCCTGCAGCCACGTGTGAGACCCAGAGGAAACTCCTGGCTCCTGGCCATGTGGGCCTCCCTCTTGGGCGCTGGTGGCTGTGGGTGCGAGCTTCCGCAGGCCTGGCCGGCAGCGCCGCCTCGCGGTCTGTCCCCCCCCTGCCGCCCTCCCTGCCCACAGCCCTGGGGCCCAGGGCCCCCGCCCGCTGCTCCAGTCCGGCCCCGCCCCCACCTTCTAGGATAACCTCGGAGAACGTGGCGGAGCGGTTCGGCATTTCCAGAGAGAAGCAGGACGCCTTCGCGCTGGCCTCGCAGCAGAAGTGAGTGTCCCTGGGCTGCGAGGACTGCAGGGCGGGCGGGCCCAGCCCGAGGCCACAGCGGCCACGCCCCCGCACTTTCCCAGCCAGGAGGGGCCGGGCCTGGGGTCGCGTCCCTGTCTGCCCACTGAGTGTCTTCTGCCCGCTGGGCCCCCCTCCCCCCTCTTTCCTCAGGGGCACAGCGAGGGCCAGGTCTCGTCTCTGCCTGGGTGTGGGGTGGGACGTGGCCGCCCAGGCTTTGCTAGGAGCTGGCGCTGGGAACCCGGCATCCCAGCCTCCCTCGGGGCCAGGCCTGCGTCTGGGGTCCCGTCCTGCGATGGGGGCTGGGGGTGACCTCAGAGTACGCAGGGGCTCAGGGCCCCGGACAGCAGCAGGCTAATGTTGGCCACTCTGAGCTGCGGGGGGGGGGGGGGGGACAGCGAGGGAGGGGAGTGGCATCCGGGTCTCCGAGGAGGGACTCGGGTGTCTCTGGGCCAGACACCACCTGAACCCTCGCTGGGAGCTCTGGGTGCCTTCCCGCCGGGTGCTGCTGCGCCTGTTTCACACACGATTGCCAGCTCCCCAGTGCGCCTGTGCCGCCAGCCCGCCCGGGCCCCCCCACGTGCTGTGCCGCCAGCCCACCCGGGCCCCCCAACGTGCTGTGCCGCCAGCCCGCCCGGGCCCCCCCACGTGCTGTGCCGCCAGCCTGCCCGGGCCCCCCCACGTGCTGTGCCGCCAGCCCTCCCCGGGCCCCCCCACGTGCTGTGCTACCAGCCCACTGAGATTCGAGCTATGGCGGGCGGTTCCGCGTCTGTCTCTAAGTGTGCACTGGGAGGGACAGCCCTGAGCTGCTGGGAGGAGGGCTCAGCTGGCAGAACCCAGCCCCTCCCAGGCTCCGGAGCCCAGCGGCCCCCTCCCGCCCCCTCCCGCAGGCTGAGTCCTGGGAGCAGAGGTGGGGAACATGGGCCCACGCATCCCTGGGTCTGGCCTTGCCAAGGCACCGCAGGTGGGATGCGGAACGCAGTCTGTCACAGGCGGATTTTAATCTGATAGTTGGCCCACAGTGATGCTGTGTGCAGGTGGCCCTGGTGGGACGAGGTGCCCCCGCCCTGCTTGGATGAAGGGTGCTGGGGCGGGGTCCCCTCCGCTCGGGGACTGGGTGGCTGGGACCCGGAGGTCTGGGGCTGATGGCCAAGAGGCTGCCGCTCGGCCAGAGCCCCCGCGCCCCAGGGAGCTGAGCCGGCTGTGCGTGCGCTGGCAGGGCGGCTGCCTGCCCAGGGGCCTCCCACGGCGCCTGTGTGGGCCCCGGGGCAGGGCCCAGGGCCATCCCATCCCTGCGGCAGTGGCCTCCCTGCCGTGGGGTCCTGGCGTGACGCTGCTCTCGACTTCCCTGTCCTGAGCCCCGGGCTCCGTCCGTGCCCCTGAGTTTGCAAACGCAGCCGCCCTGTCGCCCCTCCCCGAGGCCCTCAGCCTCGGCCAGGACCTTGGCCGCTGCGCCCAGAGCCTGGCAGGGCCGGGCCGTGAGAGGAGCGGGGGTGCTGACTGCTGGGCGTGCTTCTGAGCCAAGATCGTGCCGGTGACGACCACAGTGCGCGATGACAAGGGCGGCAGGAGCCTCACAGTGGCTCAGGACGAGGGCATCCGCTGGGCACCACCATGGAGGGCCTGGCCACGCTCACAGAGGGGACAGCTGGGGGGCTGCAGGCCATACGGCTGGCCTGGCGTGTCACCTGCCTGTGTCCACAAGGGCTTCAGTCCCTGTGGCAGAGCCTGCCCTGGGGAGGCTTGGTGGCCCCGCCAGTGTGGTTGTGTGTCCACAGGGCCTACAGGGTGGTGTCCACCTGCACTGGGACCAGGACAAGAGCAGGCGACAGTAGCACAGCGCGGGGTCCAGCACCGGAGGAGGGGCCCAGTGAAGGCACTGCGCTCACGGGGAGACGCGCGTCTGGACGGCTCAGTGCAGGAGCGTGGCGGGCCCTTGGGCCCCTCTGCTGGGCCAGGGCAAGCCAGCCGGGGTGGGCGGTGGCGCCCCTCCTGGATGCGTGGACGCAGTAAACGTGGTCGCCTGCCTGGGGGCTGTGGCTGTGGCTGTCTCCTGGCCCGTGCTCGCCTCCCTGGGCCTCTCTGCGCCGTCTCGGCCGTGACTTCTGCCGCACTGGGCGGGGCCGGGGCAGCTGTGGGCATGCGCAGTGCAGGGCAGAGCCCGTGGCCCTGGCTCCCGGGGCCCAGCGTGGTCCGTGCCCGGCAGAGCTGGTGCAAACCGGGCCTGGGCCGAGGGCCGGGCGGAGCCTCAGGGCTGCAGCGAGGACGCGTATCTCTCGTCGTGAGAGCCGAGGCCCTGGAGCCGCAGGGCGCAGGCCTTCTCCCCGAGCACGCCGTCCACCACCAGCGTGCACTGGTACAGCTCGCAGCTCCTGCGGGCAGTGGGCCTGAGGTCAGCAGGGGCCGGGCAGCGGCTCCACCCGTGGGCAGCCCGGGGAGGCCAGCAGGCTGCACCTGGCGGTGAAGAGGAGCTGCAGGCTGACGGAGGTCGGGGGCCCGTTGTGGGGCCGCGCCTCCAGCACGCCGGTGCTCGGGGACACCTCGAAGGCTCCTGCGTCCTTGGCCGGCTCCTGCTGCCCTGCACGGAGGGCAAGGGGGGCACAGTGGTGTGGGCCTTGCGCGGGGCCAGCCCTAATGCCTCCCCCAGCCCCAGGGCTCGCCACAGCTCCGCCCTGAGCGGGGCCACCCTGGGGTCACCGGGCATTGGCCCTGGCTGCAGGTGCCCAGCCCCGGCAGCCAGCCTGCAGGGACAGGGTTGCGGCCCCTTCCGGGAGGTGTTGGCCCCGGGGACAGGGGGGGGGGGCAGCAGGAGTGCCCGGCGGCCCCACGTACCCATCAGCACGGCCCAGTAGCTCCGGCAGCCGCTCAGGTTCATCAGGCAGACCTCGCGCGCCTGCCGCTGCTTCACAAGGCACGTGCCGAAGTCCACCCAGCTGCTGGAGAGCTGGAGCTCGGGCACGGCCACCACGGCCCGCAGGGGCACCTCCTGCGGACAGAGCCTCGACCTCGGCAGGGGCCCTGGGCTGGCCGCTCGAGGCCGGGACCCTGCCGCCCGGGGCCTACTGCTCTGGGGACAGCGGGGCGGCCCCAGGAGCCAGAAGCTGGGCCTCTGCTCAGGGCTGGGCCAGGGTGGTGCCCCTGCAGTCCCTGCCCCCGCCCACTGCCATCCAGCCCCGTGCCCTCGGCCTGGCCCTGGGAGCCTGAGGCAGAGGCCGGCTTCCTCCCTGCCCGAGGGCCCCTTCCAGGAGACTGCTCCGGGCAGTGCTGGGGCGCCCTGGGGCCCTTTGTCCGCCTCGGCCCCGCCTTCCTCCCTGGGGCCCAGCACTGGCCTGGGCGCTCTGCCTGCCGTAGTCCAGGCGCAGGCTCTGCGTGAACACCATCTCGCGCTCTCCGCGGGCACTCCGCACGATGTCCACCCCGGGCAGCATCTGGTCGGCCGGGAGCGTCTGATAGGACAGCAGCTCCAGGGACAGCGAGAAGGACACCGGCACCTGAGCACAGGCAGCCGGGCCGTCACCTGGGCGGCCGACACGGCGGCCTTCCCGCCCGGAGCTCCGTCCTCTGCTCCCCAGGCCCTGCAGGCCCAGCCGGGTCCCGCTCAGCCCAGGGCACGGCTGCCCGGGCACTCGCCCCACTCTCGCTGCCTGGTCTTCCCTTGCCCTCAGAGACGGTCAGGAGGCCGCCCTCAGCCCCTCGCGGGACGTGGGCCCAGGGCGGTCAGGGGCTCGGCCAGGTTCTTTCCTCTCCAACAGGGTCGTGGTGGCCGCTGTGAGGAGGGGTCGAGGACACCAGGCCCGGCAGGCGGCGGCCAGCACAGGTCCCTGGTCCTCAGTCCACTGAGGAACTTAAAAAATGCGTGTCCTGCGGCCGGCGCTGTGGCGCGCGCATCCCATATGGGCGCCAGGTCAAGCCCCGGCTGCTCCACTTCCCATCCAGCTCTCTGGCCTGGGAAAGCAGCAGAAGATGGCCCAAGTACTCGGGCCCCTGCACCCACGTGGGAGACCTGGAAGACGCTCCTGGCGTCCAATCAGTCCAGCTCCAGCCACTGTGGCCGTTTGAGGAGTGAACCAGCAGATGGAAGACCTCTCTCTGTAACTCTGCCTTTCAAAGACAACAAATCTTTTTTTAAAAAAAAGTGCATGTTCATGAGCTTAACCTAGACCCTTGCATTTCTGGATACGGGGCCCCGCGGTGCACGTTTGAATCCGTCTCTGTGAGCCACTCCTGTGTTCCAGGCTGGGAAACCATTGTACCAGGCCAAGGAGTGGGTGCAGGGGTGAGGGAGGGGAGACGTGTTTACAGCAATTCAGAGGGGCTTCCTGGAGGACTGGCGGTGCCGAGGAAGTCAGGACAAGAAGGGTGGGCAGGCACAGGGTGCTGCGAGGGGGCGTGGCTGTGGACAGCCCAGGTGGGGTGCTGCGAGGGGGCGTGGCTGTGGACAGCCTAGGTGGGGCGGGTGATGGGGCGTGGCTGTGGACAGCCCAGGTGGGATGGGCGAGGGGGCGTGGCTGCGGACAGCCCAGGTGGGGTGCTGCGAGGGGGCGTGGCTGTGGACAGCCCAGGTGGGGTGCTGCGAGGGGGCGTGGCTGTGCAGCCCAGGTGGGGCACTGCGAGGGGCGTGGCTGTGGACAGCCTAGGTGGGGCGGGTGATGGGGCGTGGCTGTGGACAGCCCAGGTGGGGTGAGCGAGGGGGCGTGGCTGTGGACAGCCCAGGTGGGGTGCTGCGAGGGGGCGTGGCTGTGGACAGCCCAGGTGGGGTGCTGCGAGGGGGCGTGGCTGTGGACAGCCTAGGTGGGGCGGGTGATGGGGCGTGGCTGTGGACAGCCCAGGTGGGATGGGCGAGGGGGCGTGGCTGCGGACAGCCCAGGTGGGGTGCTGCGAGGGGGCGTGGCTGTGGACAGCCCAGGTGGGGCGGGGAGGGGTGTGGCTGTGGACAGCCCAGGTGGGGCGGGGAGGGGTGTGGCTGTGGACAGCCCAGGTGGGGTGCTGTGAGGGGCGTGGCTGTGGACAGCCCAGGTGGGGCGGGGAGGGGTGTGGCTGTGGACAGCCCAGGTGGGGCGGGGAGGGGTGTGGCTGTGGACAGCCCAGGTGGGGTGCTGTGAGGGGTGTGGCTGTGGACAGCCCAGGTGGGGCGGGGAAGGGTGTGGCTGTGGACAGCCCAGGTGGGGCGGGGAGGGGTGTGGCTGTGGACAGCCCAGGTGGGGTGGGGAGGGGCGTTGCTGTGACAGCACAGGTGGGTGGGCGAGGGGGTGTGGCTGTGCAGCCCAGGTGGGGCGGGGAGGGGCGTGGCTGTGCAGCCCAGGTGGGGTGGGGAGGGGCGTGGCTGTGACAGCCCAGGTGGGGTGGGGAGGGGCGTGGCTGTGACAGCCCAGGTGGGTGGGCGAGGGGGTGTGGCTGTGCAGCCCAGGTGGGGCGGGGAGGGGCGTGGCTGTGCAGCCCAGGTGGGGCGGGTGATGGGGCGTGGCTGTGGACAGCCCAGGTGGGGTGGGCGAGAGGGTGTGGCTGTGACAGCCCAGGTGGGGCGGGGAGGGGTGTGGCTGTGACAGCCCAGGTGGGGTGGGTGAGGGGCGTGGCTGTGCAGCCCAGGTGGGCGCTGCGAGGGGGCGTGGCTGTGCAGCCCAGGTGGTGCGGGCTGGGGATTCGGCCTGGCCAGGGAGGGCCAAGGGGTGCAGCTTGCTGAGAATTCCGGCCAGGAGCCAGACGCCTGGGCCTCGTCTGCACACAGAGCGAGAGCAGGGCCCTCGGGGACGGCTTTCCCTGAGCTGCCCAGGACTTGGGCCATCACTGCTGCCTCCCGGGTACGTGAGCAGGAAGCCAGACAGGAAGTGGAGCGGCCAGGACTCGAACCGGCGCTCCCTGCGCAGTGTGGAGCCCCTGGGAATCGGGTGCCCCGTGCTCCGGCAGTGTGCACTGCAGGCTCGGGTGAGCAAGTGGAGAGGAAGCAGCGGGGGCAGGGCGCCGTGGTGCTCGGCCTGTGCCTGTGCAGGTGCAGGGAGCCCTCTGCACAGATGGGGCACTCGGGGCCTTGCCCCCCCGCATGCCAGAGTCTCAGAGCCAGAGGGGCAGGAGGGAGAGGCCCCCACCACGCCAAGGATCCCCAACTCTCACCCGGCTCTGACCCTGGAGGTCCTGTTACCTCTGGTGCCCGCCAGGAGAGGGAAGGCCCGGGTTCACCTGCGCCAGGGCACTCAGCGCCCTGGGCAAGGGTGCGAGTCTGTGCCCAGTGGAGGTGCCCACAGCAGGGCGCGGGCCACCCCGGCATCTGCAGCGGGATGGGGGGAGGAGTCAGGGCGTCCCGGCCCATGCCGCTCTGTGCCCTGCGGCTGGACCGTGCCTGCAGGTGGGGCCTGCGTGTGCCCATGCAGGACGTGGCATGGCACGTGTGCGGTGCAGGTCTGGGCAGGCCTGTGAGGGCGGCATGCAGGGGTGCTGTCTGGCCCCGGGGCTGCACTGACCAGCATGTTCTCCTGTGGCCAGAGCACCAGCTGCTTGCTCACTGAGACCGTCTCCTCCTCATGGCCTGGATCAGGGGCTCCACGGCCTCGGCCAGCACCGTCTTGAGAGACAGAGAAAGGCCTGGAGGCCAGGAGCTGGAAGTGGTGTGGGATCTCTGTGGTGTTGGTCAGCTTCAAGTGACGTGTGATCACCAGCTCGCTCAGCACCTGGCGGGGGTGGAGAGCCCCTGCCTCAGACCCCCGGCTGTGGGGAGGGGTGGAGAGCCCCTGCCTCAGACCCCCGGCTGTGGGGAGGGGTGGACAGCCCTGCTCATCAGACCCCCGGCTGTGGGGAGGGGGCAGAGAGCCCTGAACATGGAGGGGCTCAGCTGCGCAGCCCACAGGGACATTTGGGGCACAGGTGACGGGAGGGGCAGCACACTCACCCCTGAGCAGGGCTGCTTGGGGATGAGGTCGCTGGCCTGGCACCGGAACTCTATGCACCCGCCGGGATCCAGCTCCAAGCTCAGCCTGCCCAGCGACAGGTACTGCTGCAGCAGACCAGGGATGGGGCCCAGCCGCTGGCCACCCTTGGCCCGCCCCAGCTGCCGGCCTCCCTCCCTCCCTGTCCCTGGAGGGAGGAGCCGCCCCGCCCACTCACTGTGCCGGCCTCACGTGGCCCTGCAGCTCCAGTCTCAGGGGTCCCACGGCGAAGTCCTGCAGACGCCGCCGCCTCCCCGGAATCTCCCTTTCCACCTGCCGAGGCCGGGCCCCATCGCCCGTCAGGCGGCTGCTGCCACCCCCAGGACGAAGGCAGCGGCGGTGGCCCCCGCCCTGGCCAGGGCCCTCACCTCGCTGTCCAAGCTCATGAAGCCCAGCGCGTAGCCGGTGCACTCCACTCTGTGCTGGACGTCGGGGCCGAGCAGGGTGGGTGTGAAGGAGATGTGGAGGGTGCTGCTGCCCCCAGCGGGGACCACCTGGGGCACACAGCGGCTCAGTGCCGGCCCCGCCCCTCGGCGCCCAGGGTGGGACAGCGGCTCGGCCCCGCCCTCACTCACCACCTGCTTGGGGCTGATGCTGTACAGGTGGTCACAGGGCACCCCCTCGTGCCCCTGCAGGACGACCGAGATGAAGTTCGGCTCGCTGGCACCAGAGCTGCCCTCCGCCTGTCGCCAAGAAGTCACTGGGACTCCCAAAGGGCCACTCCTCAGCGCCCCCCAGTGGCCGGCCGGCCCGCTGCCCCCTGCTGCTCACCGACGGGGCAGCTCCGGGGCTGGATTCTGAGCCCCCAGAGAGGCTTGGGGAGGGGGAGACGCCACGGCTCCCAGGGGTGTCGGGGCACACGAGCTCGCTCCCCGCCCGGTCCCGTAGCGGGAAGGGGGGGCCGTAGAACACCAGCAGCTCCAGCAGCCGGTCCCCCCTGTCCTCCGGCACGTAGGTCTCCCAGTCCAGGCGGATGTCTGCAGCGACACCAGGGAGGAGGAGCTGGCCGTGTGGGGACACTTGGCGTGCTGGGGGGCTCCCTGCCACTCCAGTGCCACCCCCAGGCCACTCTTGCTCTGCATCCTTTGCAGTCCTGCCAGACTTGAGCCAGGGCAGCCCAAGACTAACTGTTGCCCCCAGGCACCTCTGTGCTCTCCCCAGGGCGGCTTCCCCTCTGCCGGTTTGCTCAGAGCCTGGGCACTCCAACCCTGCCCCCACCCTCCTCCCCGTGTCCATCACAGCCTGGGCTCTCCAACCCTGCCCCCACCCTTCTCCCCGTGTCCATCACAGCCTGGGTCTCCAACCCCGCCCCCACCCTCCTCCCTCCCTGTGTCCATCACAGCCTGGGCTCTCCAACCCTGCCCCCACCCTCCTCCCTCCCCATGTCCATCAGACCCTGGGCTCTCCAACCCTGCCCCCACCCTCCTCCCTCCCCGTGTCCATCACAGCCTGGGCTCTCCAGCCCTGCCCCCCTCTACCACCCCTCACCACGCCCCGTGTCCATCACAGCCTGGGCTCTCCAACCCTGCCCCCCTCCTCCCTCCCTGTGTCCATCACAGCCTGGGCTCTCCAACCCTGCCCCCACCCTCCTCCCTCCCCGTGTCCATCACAGCCTGGGCTCTCCAACCCTGCCCCCTCCCTCCTCCCTCCCCGTGTCCATCACAGCCTGGGCTCTCCAACCCTGCCCCCACCCTCCTCCCTCCCCGTGTCCATCACAGCCTGGGCTCTCCAACCCTGCCCTCACCCTCCTCCCCGTGTCCATCAGAGCCTGGGCTCACCAACCCTGCCCTCCTCCCTCCCTCCCCGTGTCCATCAGAGCCTGGGCTCTCCAACCCTGCCCCCACCCTCCTCCCTCCCCGTGTCCATCACAGCCTGGGCTCTCCAGCCCTGCCCCCACCCTCCTCCCTCCCCGTGTCCATCACAGCCTGGGCACTCCAACCCTGCCCCCCTCCTCCCCGTGTCCATCAGAGCCTGGGCTCTCCAGCCCTGCCCTCACCCTCCTCCCTCCCCGTGTCCATCACAGCCTGGGCTCTCCAACCCTGCCCTCACCCTCCTCCCTCCCCGTGTCCATCACAGCCTGGGCTCTCCAACCCTGCCCCCACCCTCCTCCCTCCCCGTGTCCATCACAGCCTGGGCTCTCCAACCCTGCCCCCACCCTCCTCCCTCCTCCTGTCCATCACAGCCTGGGCTCTCCAACCCTGCCCCCACCCTCCCTCCCCGTGTCCATCACAGCCTGGGCTCTCCAACCCTGCCCCCACCCTCCTCCCTCCCGTGTCCATCACAGCCTGGGCTCTCCAACCCTGCCCTCACCCTCCTCCCTCCCCGTGTCCATCAGAGCCTGGGCTCTCCAACCCTGCCCCCACCCTCCTCCCTCCCCGTGTCCATCACAGCCTGGGCTCTCCAACCCTGCCCCCACCCTCCTCCCTCCCCATGTCCATCACAGCCTGGGCTCTCCAACCCTGCCCCCACCCTTCCTCCCCGTGTCCATCACAGCCTGGGCTCTCCAACCCTGCCCCCACCCTCCTCCCTCCCCGTGTCCATCACAGCCTGGGCTCTCCAACCCTGCCCTCACCCTCCTCCCTCCCCGTGTCCATCACAGCCTGGGCTCTCCAACCCTGCCCCCACCCTCCTCCCTCCCCGTGTCCATCACAGCCTGGGCTCACCAACCCTGCCCCCACCCTCCTCCCTCCCCATGTCCATCACAGCCTGGGCTCTCCAACCCTGCCCCCACCCTCCCTCCCCGTGTCCATCACAGCCTGGGCTCTCCAACCCTGCCCCCACCCTCCTCCCTCCCCGTGTCCATCACAGCCTGGGCTCTCCAACCCTGCCCCCACCCTCCTCCCTCCCCGTGTCCATCACAGCCTGGGCTCTCCAACCCTGCCCCCACCCTCCTCCATGTGTCAATCACAGCCTGGGCTCTCCAACCCTGCCCTCCTCCTCCCTCCCCGTGTCCATCACAGCCTGGGCTCACCAACCCTGCCCCCACCCTCCTCCCTCCCCATGTCCATCACAGCCTGGGCTCTCCAACCCTGTCCCCACCCTCCTCCCTCCCCGTGTCCATCAGAGCCTGGGCTCTCCAACCCTGCCCTCCTCCTCCCTCCCCGTGTCCATCACAGCCTGGGCTCTCCAACCCTGCCCCCACCCTCCCTCCCCGTGTCCATCACAGACTGGGCTCTCCAACCCTGCCCTCCTCCCTCCCCGTGTCCATCACAGCCTGGGCTCTCCAACCCTGCCCTCACCCTCCTCCCCGTGTCCATCACAGCCTGGGCTCTCCAACCCTGCCCTCCTCTTCCCTCCCCGTGTCCATCACAGCCTGGGCTCTCCAACCCTGCCCTCCTCCTCCCTCCCCGTGTCCATCACAGCCTGGGCTCTACAACCCTGCCCCCACCCTCCCCGTGTCCATCAGAGCCTGGGCTCTCCAACCCTGCCCCCACCCTCCTCCCTCCCCGTGTCCATCACAGCCTGGGCTCTCCAACCCTGCCCCCACCCTCCCCGTGTCCATCACAGACTGGGCTCTCCAACCCTGCCCCCCTCCTCCCTCCCTGTGTCCATCACAGCCTGGGCTCTCCAACCCTGCCCCCTCCCTCCTCCCTCCCCGTGTCCATCACAGCCTGGGCTCTCCAAACCTGCCCCACCCTCCTCCCTCCCCGTGTCCATCACAGCCTGGGCTCTCCAACCCTGCCCCCCTCCTCCCTCCCTGTGTCCATCACAGCCTGGGCTCTCCAACCCTGCCCCCACCCTCCTCCCCGTGTCCATCACAGCCTGGGCTCTCCAACCCTGCCCCCACCCTCCTCCCTCCCCGTGTCCATCACAGCCTGGGCTCTCCAACCCTGCCCCCACCCTCCCCGTGTCCATCACAGCCTGGGCTCTCCAACCCTGCCCCCACCCTCCTCCCCGTGTCCATCACAGCCTGGGCTCTCCAACCCTGCCCTCACCCTCCTCCCTCCCTGTGTCCATCACAGCCTGGGCTCTCCAACCCTGCCCCCACCCTCCCTGTGTCCATCAGAGCCTGGGCTCTCCAACCCTGCCCCCACCCTCCTCCCCGTGTCCATCACAGCCTGGGCTCTCCAACCCTGCCCCCCTCCTCCCCCTTGTGTCCATCAGCCCCAATGCTCTCACTTCCTCCCCCCCAAGCTGTCTTTAGGGGTTGCCAGTATCCCCACACCTCTCTCTGCCCCACCCATCCTTCCACCCTACAAAGCCTAACCCTGCAGGACCTGAAGAATTTCCCCGAGTGAACAAATGTCCACTCACATAAATCTCTCTCCAGCTGAACCCAGGCCCCCGCACCCCACACCCCCATCTGCTCCCTAATGACCAGGGGCTGGCCCCACCTCGGCTCCCAGAGGGCCTGCGTCGGGAAGCCCGATGTCCCGCCCCAAGCCTGCACAGCGGCCTGCATCTGCGCCAGCGTCACCCACCCCCCTGCCTTCAGTCCTGCCGCTCCCGCCCCTTCTCAAGGACCAGCCAGTCCGGGGTCCCCAGCCTGTCCCAGGTCTGACACAGGCAGACCCCTTCGCGGTCACCACCTCCTCGGGACCCACTGCCCACGGCCGCCTCTGCAGCAGACACTGGGGTCACTGCACGCGTCTCTCTCCAGGCACTGGGCCGAGCCCGGGGACTCCCCGCTGAACAGGACTGCCAGGGTCATGAGCCTCGGCGTGTCCTGCCGAGGGCAGCCACTCAGGGCTGCCACCCTCAGTGGTCGGTGGACGGTCTTGCTTTAGCACAGAGCCATGCGGGTGTGACTTGGAGCCCCCAGGAAGGGGCGGCAGCCGTTGGAGGGCAGGGACGTGGAGAGATTCCCAAGTACACACGGGAAGACAATAAAGTCGCAAAAAGGAGAGATCAGAGAAATAGCGAGGTAGGGTGAGGAGGGTGGACGAGCCCTGTGTATGCACTGCCTTTCCCCGCTGGGAGACAGAGGGGGGCTGGGCTCCTGAAGACCTCAGCTCCCGGGGTCAGGGCCGGGCACAGCTGCACCCCACACCGCAGCGTCTGGTTAGAGTCCTGACTGCTCCCGATGCGAATGCGCACCCCGGGAGGCAGCAGGGGGTTGGTTCCAGCACGTGGGCCCTGGCTATCCACGTGGGAGGCTGGGCTGAGTTCCTGGCTGTTGGCCTTGGCCGGCTCCAGCCCTGGCTGTCGTGGGCATTTTGGGGAGTGGACCAAAGAAAGGGAACTCTGTTGCCAAAGATGCACATGGCAAAGTCTAACACTGGGCCTACAGCAGCGGCAGAGACAGGCACCCAGACATCAGGCCCAAGACATCAGGGCCCAAGTGGCAACAGCTAGGCCAGGCGGCATTCAAGACCCAAGGCAAGTCACAGGGGCCGAGAGGGGCGGGGGCAGCATGAAGACTACGCTTGTGGGGAAGAAGCCGGCATTCAAAGGCACCAGAAACCAGAGCAGCTAAAGCATCAAGCCCGACTCCTGGAGATGCCAGAAGCTGACAAAGACATACGCTCGCAGGGCTGGCGCTGTGGCACAGCGGGTAAAGCCGCCGCCTACAGGGCCGGCATCCCACATGGGCGCCAGTTCAAGACCCGGCTGCTCCACTCCCGATCTAGTTCTCTGCTGTGGCCTGGGAACAGTAGAAGATGGCCCAAGTCCTTGAGCTCCTGCACCCGCGTGGGAGACCCGGAGGAAGCTCCTGGCTCCTGGCTTCGGATCGGTGCAGCTCCGGCCGTTGAGGCCAATTGGGGAGTGAACCAGCAGATGGAAGACACC